>NC_059490.1:10658846-11899689 GCF_018139145.2 Gymnogyps californianus | reverse complement strand
GGGTCCTAGAGGATCTATACAGCATCAAAATCTTCACATCTATCTCATGTAAGCTTTTCTGAATTGTTTCTGATAAGTAGTTGGACATTACTTAGGTTCCTGTTGTTTAATGGAGGACTTGGATGTTATCAATGAAGTGCTTGCTTAGCCTTCACATACTGTGCTTCTACTGCCCTTGCCTGCAAGCCTTGTCAATGTATTTCACTACATAGGTTTGTGCATGTATTTATTTCTGGGTTGCGGGGGGGAGTGGTGGTGGTACTGTATATGAAGAGACAGACTTGGTGAGAGCTAAGCTTGTATCAGTTGCATTTTATACTCTCTAGCCACAGCACCGGCACTGCTTACATCCTTGGTGTCTCTCCAGCTCCTCAACATCACTGGCCAAGTTTAAGAAAGTGGAAAGGAACTATGGTGCTATATTGATAATGTGAGTGGCAAATGCAATCTAGCAGGAAAGCAGGTTACTCCCCAGCTGGAACGCAGACCAGGCTTCAGTTAATCCCTCCCTTAGCCACAGAAAGGTGGTTTTAATCTATTATGCATTTGGTTGTTTTTTTCAGCACTGGTATATCTGCAAATGCCATAGCACTGTTATAGTCTTTCACTATCCATTTGCCATATCAGCAGATGTATCAGGACATGAAGCTGTTTTCACTCACTCAAGTCTAATCCCAGGTAGTGCCATAGGATCTTGTGAATTGCTCTGGGTTGATACAGAAGTAAATGACAGTATAACATGTCATTTTTAAGAACCTGCTACCAGCTGTCTTGGGATCTTTTTTTAGACAGCTGAATTTCTTTTCACTGATGTTTAAGACAAAACTAATTTGATATGATTATTAGAAAAGGAAAATTGAAAGGACAAAATCATACAGGAAGCTCATTAAAATGGAAACACTGAAACAACTGGGTAATTGGGCATTGATTCTGTCCTCACCCCCTCACTCACTTTATGAGCAGTTTTGTATTAAAAGTAGCATATCTGCAGGATGATGCTCCAACATCTGTTATTGCTGAAACAAAATTATTTGCTTGTTTTTTTCTTCTCTCCACATTCTTCCAACATCTGCATGTGTAGATCTGTCCTGTATATTAATCATATCTAACACTGCTCCTTTCCAGGGAGAATGCATTGAAGGGTATGGAATTCTATCTTCAGTTAGGAGGGGAATGTTTTGGTGTGGGATTTTGTATTGCCATTCACTTTTATTAGACATTAGGTGACTGGCTGTGAAACAGAATAACGTGAATGAGGACTCTGAGGGCTGCTAGCATGAAGCCCATGCACAACTATGTTGCTCTGAAGTGTATTTATGTGAAACAAAGTTCACAGGCTATGGCCTGTCTTCTGAAATGTTAGTGTCACCTTACGTGATTAAACCTACACAAATAATTTTCCTTATTTTTTTTCTCAGAATGTTTGCAGGCAAATCACCATTTTTTTTAAAGTATTCCACATTGAAAATGCTCAATAATTGTGTTGGGATTTTTATTTTTTTACTTTATATGTTGATCCAATAAATTGATTATAAATCTGTCTTGTTGAATGTTTGCTATTTCAATCACTCTGGCTGTGATTATTCTGATAGGAAGCAATATATTTTCTTTGTTTTATGTTTTGGATGATTGCTAAAATGTACATGGTTGCATGTGCCAATTCTAAGATTCAGTCTGTTTATGAATGTGACTTTTGCTTCTCAGTATTTGTACTATAAAAATACAACTTCATAAAGGTTCATAGCAAGAAAATAGAAAAAAACTGAACAATAGATTTGAAATAATATTTGGAAATCTCTTCTGATCTCTAAGTATCATGATGTTAATTGTGTCTTCCAGTCTTCAAACTATGCTCTAGTTGGGAAAGCACATGCTTAAATCCATTCCTATCCAGGAAAATGCTTGAGCTTAATTTTAAGCATGTGCACAAGTTATATTAGTTAGATGACTCATAACTATTTGCTTAAATCCTATCAAGTGTTAGACTGACTAAATATATTAGAATTACAATGTAAATACTGCAGTAAATAAGATAAATATGGGTGTTGGTTTTGCTATGAACTTATCACTGATTTTGACTTTTACATTCATTTTTATGTTATACAGTTGAAATCAGAAAAGAATGGAAATTTCAACTAATTTTTTAATATGCTGAAATGTATTAAGTTACACAAAAGAATCCATGTTATAGTAATCCTGCGTATATACAGGAAAAGAGTACCCAGCGTGCATGGCAGATGGTTTCAAAGGAAATCCTCGAGAGCTAGGATTAAAAAGCAATTTTCAGCAAGTTTAAAATGGGTCTCCATATTTGGGTCACAGATATTTAACTCTTTCATTGCAAACAAATGAGGGAGAAGTCTTGTCAGATTATTATGGAAATCTTTCTCTCAATAAGAGCTGACCAGTGTGCACTGTGGAAGAAAGAAATGAGAATGTCAGTTGATTCTGCTTCTGATCCTGTTGTAAGAACAGTGGGAAGTAGAGTTGTGATATACAGAGACAGTGATATATTCCAAGTAAATGGGATTCATCATTTGGCTAACAAACATTGGCAACACTTTTAAAAATAACGTGTATATGGCTTCAATTTTTGTCTACCCACTGAAGCAAATTTATGTAGAGACAAACACAAAAACTGAAGAACAAAATATAAAGAATTATTTTCAATTTGTTCTGGGTCTGCAAAGTTGGAATTTTCAAGGAAACCCAAGGTATAAAGGTGAAGGTACCTAAATCCCATTTTGTTTCAGATTTCTGAACTCTGTTCCTGCCCCTGCCAATTTTCGTTGATTTCATTGGTCTTTGGATCAGAACTTCATATTTTTATACTGCAGTAGAGATGTGTGGATTATCCTGCTCCTCTCTCCCACCCATCACTTTAAAATAAACTTTCTGATAAATAATTTTTGGTGTTAGAAATGGCAGATTTATACCTGTTTACATTTAGTAAATTATACTTAATCACTGTTTATTAAAGTGTAAAGACTTTACATACAGCATTTTTCTATTCCTTTTGAATATGGCAAGCATGTCTGATATATGATAAGAGATTGAACAACAATACTTTTGTTCACTCGTAGACAGGAATGAACATGGGCTCCAAGTTTTGCTTGGAAGTATGTCTGCACCTACAGATGGAAAGCAAGCCCATGTTTTCTCAAACATGTTTTAGGGGCACACTAGAACTTGAGGTTTTTTAAAAAGATTATATTCTAAAATAAACAGTACCATGCAAACATTGTTCCAGGCTGCAGCTGTTTGTTGGTGGTGTTCGAACATCCAGAAGTATTAGCATCAATATGTTGCATAAAAGTGAGTGCAGATCAGCTTTGTACTCTAAGAGCAAGAGAAGACACTGGGCTTTTAGTTGGTAAAAATAGCACAGCAAGTTGGAGATTATTGGCTTTAACTAACTTATACCAGCTAGTAAACATGTTAGGGATGTAATTCACATTTACATCAGTGCTCCTTTATACACTTCTGGCAGTGTAAAGGAACCTCAAGTTTGACATGAACTAACTTTTCTTTTAAAGACTCTTCTATTTCCAAAGTAGAAACTTAACTTAGACCTTAAGCAATGTTTATCACGAAACAATGAAATATAGCAACTGATACTATTTTATTGTGTTCTCAAAGCTCAACTGGGTGTATTTTCAGTAGATTTGAAAAGCTTTCTGAGCAAAGGTGCCTGATGCTCTGCTAAGTGAATTATAGAAGTAATTGCTGGTTTAAATTTCAGCCTATGGAGAAGTTAATTGCATTGCTCTTTGGCTATTATATTGGCTACATGTTAACAGCAAAGGACAATGTACTTCTGAAAGGGCATCATAAATGTCCTAGTGGGATAACTAACTGCAGGTATATCTACAAAATGTTAATTAACAGTGCTAAATAATAGGTGTTTCCTGCAGGACTGATCCAACGTAGATATCAAGAGGTCCATCTGCTATTTGGAAAAGAAAATTCAGATGATGCATGAAAATAATGTTATAAGGCAGCTTTCAGTGTTCAGGTCTTGTACCAGAGCTAGAAAGCTTCACTGGACTCAGGACTGGCTTTTAGTTAAAGTTGAATCTGTTCTTCTACGTCCTTGGTTTACATCACCTGCTATGGGAAGCTTACCTGTGTGCATCTTGATATGACAAGACCTAGCTTCATGCGATCTTACCAGATGTTTTTATCTTAGCATGATCTGTGTTTCAGATGATTATTCCAGCAAAAGGGAAACATTTAGTCTTTTTAATTGTAGCAATTGGTTCTTAAAATTATTGAGACATCAGGACAAGGAATAAGCTTAAGGAAGTATTTGAAGTGGAACGTGAAGTGGGTTAGTGGATATTTGCAGAGTGTTCCTCCATAGCATGGGAACAGCATGGAACAGAGCTTTGGGATAGTTGTTACATTAAAAATTTCACAAGTAAATGGTGGAAGTTAGTATTATAGGCTAATTAGAGGCAAAATTCCACATCTCGGTGTTAGAGATGAGTAAGGAGAGAATATGCTATCAGGAACTTGAAAATGAAAGTAACTTCTGTTTATGTAATAAAAGGGAGAAGCAGTAAGGGAATGCAAGGAGAAGACTCGCATAGATGAAGTAGTGGGTTAGGAAAACATTTTATAGCATAGATGAACAATAGTAGGACAACACCGAATCCAAAGAAAAGGGCACTGGATGCTCAAGATTCAGATTGATGAGAATCTGGATGGCACTGTTAACTGTGTGAATGGATGACAAAGGCTTTGCTTCAGAAGTCTTGCAAGAAAGGATACATAGGCTTTAGCTGCAAACAAAGCGTCTCCTGTGAACATAACCTAAGTGCAATTTTTTTGAAGGCTTAATTCTTGGAACCCATGTTCCCAATGTAATTATGTGCCTTCAGAGGGCAATTATGAGTGCCTAAACTAGATATCAAAAATTGAACATCCCAAGCTGTTGTCAAGCATCATGTGTTGCCAAGTTATGATACTATTAATACTTGAAAAAAAAAAAATTCACCCATGACAACAGTTATCTTTGATCCGTGTGTTTGTAAATGTAGTTCAGAATTTTGGCTTAGATTTTTCAAAGACTTACATCTTTCAAAGGGAGGCGTAACAGATCAGTTCAGATTCTTCTGTCATTGTTATCTTCCAGGACTTTTGTTTCAAGTGGGTTTTGAAAGTTTCTGTGAAGTACCAGATGATCTGAGATAAGACCTGATCCAGATGGCTTTGGATAGTGAGAGCAATCCATTCTCTTGACTTCAAGAAACTTATGATCAAGTTCTAAATAAAGGAATTAGCAAATTAGTTGACTTCCTTTACTCACTGTACAATCAAGTATTTGATAAAGCAGGAGTTGCTTGTATGGAGTCAATTGTCTCGGGTCAAAAGCAGTTTTTTGTCAGGGCAAAACACAATGGAAAGGGAGTAAGCTCATGCAGATCACTAAAAGATTAGACAGACAGGTGGAAAACAGAAGCTTGAATTCTGCTGTTAAGGGCCAAATGAGAGTCATCCAGAAACTACACCAAGGTGCAACTCTGAAGCAATGTGTGATGTGCTGTTAAAATGTGCTAAAAAGAATACTGTAGAAGGGAAGATTCTGAGATGTTGTTTGTCTGCTAGAGCTGTGAAAATGTTCTACTTTTTGTTGGTTGTGCATTGTTTGTTTTCAGTTAAAATAATAACTCTCAGGGAAGTAATTCCTAGTTTTCTGCAGCCTTCTTGGAGATGACTTGTGAAGGTCAGTACTACAAGTAGGGTATTGTTCAAGAAGTTATTCCCTTTGCTTCTTCCCGCAGAAGTGTCCTTGAGCATTTTGAGATGAGATTGTGCCACTATGGCAGTGGGAATGGAAAGCCAAACAACCGTCCAGGCCTAATACTACTTAAATTTTACTGAGGAGCTACCAGGCTGTCCTAATGTTGATAAATGCTTTTTCCAAAGCAATGTTCTGCTCTCTGACAAATATGTAAATCTCTGTGAAATTATGATGTCGTTGTACAGAGTTCTGAATACTAGAAACTATGGCTCTTTAAAGTAGTTAAATGCTTTCTTACCTTCAGAAACTCTTAACAGGAAATATTGAAGGTTCAGTTCCACTGAGTGCTTTGGAATTTCTCTCTACGTATATCTTTTTGTAGTGCATGTTTATTAAAAAGTGTTTTCTGAGTAGATTACTGAAAGCAATAACCTATTCATATCAAGACCATGAATTCATGTTTAATATAAGTAGTTAGACAAAAGTGAAAGCTTCCATACTGATAAATTGTGCTATAGATGGGCTTCTCTGCACTTCTTTATTGATGGTACTTTAAGTAGTGAGTTGAGGACAAACAGATAATGAAAATTGATTCTTCTCTGCAGGTCTCTCTTGCTTACTGTTGGACTTCGACAGACCTAATCTGTGAAGGTAATTAAAGTTCCTTTGCTCTGAATGCTGTAAGTAATTTTTTTGTTTGTTTGTTTTATGGAAATCGTTAGGAGCCTATTTGCCTCACGTAGGGGAAAAAAGTGAAAATGCCAAATCACAAAGAAATGGTAGAAATTAAGTTGGTGCAGATTTGTATGACTATACACGTTTGCAGGAGATATTTCTAAATGGCATTTTTGTATTCAGGAACACTCCTGTCTCCATTCCAGCCATGCTGATAAATGCAGTAGCAGAAGCCTAATTGCAAATTGCCAGTAAAGATACCAAAGGAAACAGTATTTTCATACTTCTATCAGGACTACAACTAGATTAGTGATCGCAGCATGGTGGAGGGAATCTGCTGTTGCTGTGTGTATTGTATTTGGTTAAGCATAAACACCTGAAGTATCAGTGTACTATCTTAACCAGAATATCATGTAGAGAAGTCGGAGGGGTGATAAGACTTGTGAATGAAAAATTTTCCCGTTGGTAATGACACAGGGTGGTGGCCCTGGCTGTCATTTAGCGTAACAGTTGTTTGAATTTCAGGTGCCATGATAACATAGCAGGAGACTTGAAATACATCTTTACTGTTTAATAGACTTCTCACAGGAGCAGACTTGCCTGCTTTAAACCCTGTAAATGTAGAAGCGTGGCTTCTGGAGCATCTGGGATAATACCCCCCATAGTACATGGAATCCAGCAATTGTATCTGGTAGGCTACTGCAGGGAGGCAGAATGTGGGTAGGAGGCTGGAAACAGAATGCCATGTTTTTGACCTTGTTTCAGCATCCCTTTAGTATCCTTAGAACACAGCTCTCTGCTGATTCTATAATTAATAGTTATGCATGTTGCTAATGACACATTTCTTATTTCTATGAGAGTGTCTTTAAAACAGTTGATATTCTTGCACCAATGAAAACATGCGAAGAGCTCTTCATACCCCCATTTTTTCCCCAAAGCTGTGGGAACAATTTTCTGACTTGTAGAACAAAGAAGTTAGAACAAATTACATAGCCAACATCTGCACCTGGCTCACTTATTAAGCAAATATTTGGCATAGATGCTAAACTACCTTCTGCCAAGAGAGCCTTGCCGATACAGTTGTTCAGGGATGAAGATGTGATAATGTCTTTTCCTTTTTGGTTCACCAAAGCTATTTTCTTGATTTGTCAAAGTCAAAATCTTGTTGGAAGGGAAAATATCTTTTTACTTTTAAATATCAGCGGTTAATTAATGGTTAATCAAACTTTTTCTAACCAACCATGTTGAGATTATGATGGTATATCACTTTAGTTCCAATGGCAGACACATCACATATGGGTTGCCATTTTGATGGCTTTGAATGTTAATCTGACCCATAAAAACTGAAGCATAATATGCAAACTGATTTTTTTCTGGCCTGCCCTATTCTTGATGCCATCTGTGTTAGGATGGAAATGAGCCTGCTCAAAATGTGGTCTGCCAGTTTTAAGCAGAGTGGTAGTGCCAATCACAGATGGATTTAAAAGAATAGCCTCATGTGAACAAGAAGAGAAGGAAGATTCTCCTGAGAGCAGGAAGTTTCACTTGAAAGTATATTATGTCTGCTAAATCCTGTAGCCTATAGAACATCCGTCAGACCTTTCTGTGAATTCTTCACATGGATTAAGTGAGCTAAACTTACTTTCTAAAAATCAAGAAAAAACCCTCAACTTCCAAACGTTGCTCACTCTCCTACCACTGCCTTCTATTGCTGTCATCCATAATGGAATACAGTGCAGGAAGCTGACAGTATCTGATCCTGTCAAGTATTTGCAGTGTATCCATTCAGCAAAAGCAATCACAGTAAATTATTTTGTAAGTTTTGTAGATATGTATTTTTTAAAATCTGCCATATGAATCCTGTTGAAGTCATAGCAATCAGAGCCATGGGCTGCTATTTCTGAATCCCTGTCTTTGACAATTAAAAAAAAAAATCTATGTTGTAGGTGAAGGTGAGTACCTATCTGCTGCTGATGCATCTCAGCTCAAAAATTAAGATATTTAAGCACCTAATTTTCACTGTAGTCAGTGAGATCTCAGTTCTCTTCTACTCAATTTGGGAGCGCCTGTGCTCTGAAGTTAGAGATTCAATGACCTTGTCTTTTGCGTAACCACAAGTATGTTGGTACTATTTATAATCCAAAGAAACACATTAAATGATTTTCCTTGGTTAGGAATATGGTCCACAGAAATCTCTGATTTTTTTAATCTCTTTAAATTGATTACATTGTTTGAACAACCGTTTGCTTTTGCAGTAAGGAAGCACGTAAAAGAAGGCACTCATCGATGAATTTCATGTTCATGACACACTTGAACATCCCTCTCAAGTCCTCTTTAAGCCTTTTATTTCCAGGCTAAATAAACACCAATTTCAGCAATGTCTCATCTACGCCCTTTAATTACTGCTGTTGAGAGAAAGTTTCTGCCGATGCAAATGTGCTATTTTGTCATGTCACATCAAATTGCATCAGCCTTATATTTAGGAACAAAAAGAGGGGGAGGCTGAGACAGGATGTGGCTACAAATGGAACCAAAGGGTTTTCTTAAATATAGACTGAAAATAGACAATTGAGGCAGTGATGCTTTTTCAAGCAAAAATCCGTGAAAGGGAAAATCAAGTCTGTGACGACAGAAATGAAAAGCAGGGCTGGGGGTGTGAGAAGAGGGAGTTCTAGATGGAGGCGTGGGCTGGTGTCAGGGAAAAGCTGATGAACAACTCATTTACGCAAACACCCTTTGCATTGTCAGATTGGTGTGAAGTGGTTTTAGAATATGTTAGACCACATACATGTCCTCTTGTTCCTTCTGTGCTGGCTAAAAAGTTACTAGCCATGCTTCCCTCCAGCTTGTTGCAGGGCATGCCACCTGCCCTTTCCTTTGTGATTATCTCTCCTTCAGGTCTCAAAGCTGAGCTCGTTGATTGCTTCCCAACTTGACTTTGAAAAAAATTTTAATGACTGGTCATTGCTAACTTGGATGTCTCAGCTTAACCCAGTCACTTGCAGGAATTGTCCTAAATACCATGCAGCTTTATTCTCATTGACTTATCTGTTACTATATGCTGCCTTGATGTAGGGATTGTTCATTAGATTTTTTTTTCTTCTCAAAACATTATTGAATTCCCAAGCCTAAAATCAGTGTGGTGCAAAATGGCTCAACTTTATTCAATTCTTTGTGCCTCTTTACATGATGGTTGAATTTGCTAATGTTGGAAGTATTTCTTCTGGCTCCTGGGTCAACCTGCAGAATTCGAAGTGTTTTCTATGTAAGCTCCATAAGCAGAAATCAAGTCGTTTGTTCTCTGTTATTTTTGCATGCGTTCTGTAGGGTTGTACCTTACTAGATGAGACTTTGGGTTGGGTTTTTTACTACTATTTATTTGGTTACCCCACTAGAAAAGTTAAAGGAAGAGTGTACCTAATTAGACAGGAAGACGTTGAAGGAAGAAAAAATGGGAGGAGGCATATAAAATTTGCGAATCACATATAGCAAAATTTACTTAAACCACAGTGGAAATATATGAAAAAATAATTATTTTTCAGGTGCTTTGTATAGTGTATTAAATTCTACTAGCCCAGTAGGCCTTCAGAGTGCTAATATACAGTACTTATATACTCAAAATATCTTCAAACATGAATTAACCCTTAAAAGGCTCTTGCATTGCAGGAGTGGTGTTGTCCATCTATAACATACAGTTGCCTTGAACAACTTGGTGACTCCTATATAACTGGAGAAACTCTGCTACAATCATAAAACTCAAGCCCAGTCGTTCAGGTTGCCAGCAAACATAAGTTTTTGAGGTTCAATAGAAATCAATAGAAATGTACTGACTTACACCAGCCAAGAATTTGGACTAGTGACTTTAATGTTGCCTTCAGTGGCATTTGCCTGGAGAAACTGTCATAGAAAAATGAAGTCCTCCAAATAGAGTTCCAATACAGGTACAACACCAGTGTTCTGGATTCTTATGTTGGACATAAATTCATTTATGGCAACATACACTATTTCAGTTTATTTCTTTTAACTACTTCCAGCAATAACTCTCAGCTCACTAAACTAAAACTAAATAGATTGTGGTAAATAGGCGTAGAGAAAATTTGCAGTAGCTGTCCAAATAAATGTAGGAGACTTCAAACAATCTGTCACACTAAATTTACTTTAAGATGTAGTGTCTCTTCACAAATAATATTTTTTAAAAATTGTTCTTGAGGAAAGTCAGTTTGGTTCTTCAGAAAATGTTAGCAGCTTCCCCATGGAAAACACTTTTTGCCGTCTCAGAACTGGGCAGAAAATGATCTATTGAAATCAAATGTATAAATTATGCATGTAATACAACTTGCTTTGAAATGATGAGTCTGATCAGAGCCTGATGGCAATTAAACTGAGTTCTGAAAGATCAGCTGTGTTTGAGAATCATCAGAACTCTCAATGCGGATGTGATCTGTAGGCGTGCTAGCAGCACCTACTTATCAAATTAGAAAAATACTATTCATTTCTTACAGCTAAGCACTTGGATTCTCTCCTCAGAAGTAATTGGTGATGTTAGAGGTCATATTTTTATTCTTGTCACCAAGGATAATAAAAATGCAGTAGCTTAGAAGCTTGTATATTTACAGCATTAAGACAAATGTAAGTCAAGTAGTATTTCAGACTGAAGCTAGACAGGCAAAGGCACCCAACTCTTCATGGTTAGATATTACCAGTCCTCCAGGACTGTAAAATATTAAATATAGTGATGCTGTAATCTAAACTCTTAATTTTTAAATTCTTTACAACAGGAAAATAACAACCTGTGGTGCTAAATTCATATACACAATGAAGCTTGATGGAAATAAGGCAATGAAAGATTTACCTCAGGCTTTATACACGAAACTGCAGTGTGTGGTAGTCTGTGCACTCAAGGTGCACAGGTCCACAAATGGGAAGAGAGGGATACTACTGACAGCTTTTAGCCTGAGTAGTAAGAGGCTTGTGTCTTTGACTTGGCTGCAATATTTGTTATCTGTCTTTTGTGATTTTTGTTTGGTAAATGCATCCCTTATCTGTGGCATCTGACTAGACTGTAAATGAAAGTGTAACAGAGTCTAGGTGCGCTTCTTCAGGAGTAGATGGAGGAGGTGAGAGAGTCCTGTAGAGATTCTAGTGATACTTAAGCATTAATTTGCATAGAATTTCTTAGTTTTCAGTTTAATCCCATGGACAAGACTTAAGACAATCACACCTGATTTTTTTCCTCTGACTTTTAGTATATGGGAATTAAAAAATGCCTTAGTAAAATATGTGTATTTTCATAGCAAAGAATGCATTTCTGCTATACTTTTTCAAAGCAAATCACAGAAATATTAAATGGGGAAGGAGAAAGATAGATGTTTGTTTTTATAGTTGGGGTTTGTTTGTTTTGAACTGAATAAGTCTGAATATACTAGATAAAAACTGCAGATCAAATGAAGACTCCATAAGCATTCTCCAGATTGTTCATCAAAAAACCACCCAACTGACAACACTACAACAAGAAAATGTTCTTAATTAATGTCTTCAGTTAAAGGAAGAGCATTGTGGATCTCTTAAATATATTTATTAAATCTGTATTGTTTAGATAATAGGACAGGGAAAGACACTTGTGCTGAGTGCTGTGTCAAATTTGTCAGGGCATGTTTTAATTCTAGTTTGCTTGCTGGATTTCACAGCTATCTGTCTGGGTATTGGGGTAATTTGGAGGGTTGAGTGAAGCCAGATGACTGTAATGAACTCATTTTGTGTCTTTGACTCATTCTGACAAAAAAAGATGCTATTTATGGGGTATTTTGTATTGTTAAGACTTCTGTTCCTCCTGTCTCTCAAACTTTCTCTGGGCCACTGTCTTTGCACCATCACCAATAATTACATCAAATTAATTCAGCATAATTGAGTTAATTATTAGCACTGGAGGTTAACAACATGACTTCAATTGAACCAAAGCTTTTATCACCCTTTTCCTGAGGTTTCACAAAATGTAAACAAATCTGAATCACGGATGAAATCTAAGGCAGCTCCATTTCCATCAAGTGCTTTTGCCAGTCAGAAGAACTGTCCTGCCACATTCATTCACTCAGATGGGTGTTGATAAATGTGCTGCCTGCTGCAAAGGGAAAAGAATACTGTGGCATTCTGTATCAATATCCAAGTACTTTAGAAAAAAGGAAGTATTTTAATCACCCCAGAGCCATTCAGTCAAAACCAGAAAGACAGAATAATCATTAATAAAAATTCAGATATATAGAGGATATTGAACCTGGTTTAGCTGACATACATCAAAAAGAATTAAGACATAGTTCCAAAGATTCAGAGGATAGCTTTTTGAATTAGGGATGCTATGGTGAATCACTATGTAAGACATAATAGCGCGATTCCTTGTGTAAGGTGGTAGTTTAAGACCCAGAAGATATGGCTTCTATTCCCAGCTCTGCTATTGACTCATTGTGTGACTTTGCACAAGCCGCTTCATTTTCTGGAGCACAATTTCTTTTCTCAGATATTTTCCCTCTTAGAGATCCAAGAGGCTAGGGTTGTCTCTTTCTGCTTGTGCATCCATGGTCTAGGCATAGTGCAATGGGATATTTGAATCACTGCTGTCCCGATGTATTGTAATGGATCTCTGCACTGGGACGCTAAGAACTCTGCCTTTGCCAAGGGTAAAAGCAAGCTTTTACCTTCAGCGCCAAGGGCTAAAATTGAGATCCAACTCCCGCTTTCCGCAAAGTGCAGCGTGTTTGTTTTAATCCATTATAGCAAGAGCTCTGAGCTGGACACTCAGATCAAGAGTTTTGGCTTGAACTTAACTCTATAGACAATAAAACATAAACTTTTTTCCCCTAACTTCATCTCAGCCAGAGTTATGAATTAGTTTAGTTACTCAATATGTTTGGTGTGTTGTGTGTAATCAATTAAAAGCAAGCTCTGTACCTCTGAAAACAAATGTCCTGCAGACTTCTACAGAGCATTTTTCTTGTATATCATTCTGGCTCAATGACAAAAATATCCAGAAGACAGGGGGGGAAGTGAAAATTTGAAGAAATCATGTCCCAGTTGTAAGATTTTTTTTTTTTTTTTTTCCTGGCCAACAGGATATCCAGGATCTGTTTTGGTTCTGCTACTGATGTGTTATGTGGAAGATTAAGAATATTATTTAATTTCTTTCTTTGTGTCTTTTCAGGGAAAATAGGGCTAAAGGTATTTGGTTTGCATTTATACTTGATTTGAGTTCTGCATATAGTAAGGATTATTTAACAATGGATGAATTTTCTGGGACAGACTAGAGAAGATGGATAATACTCTGTCTTGCTTAAACTGCTTACAAGATTCTGGGACAAAGTGAAAGTGAGTCTGCTGCTGACATTCTGATCCTAGGTTCAGATGGTATCAGATTGGAAAGAAATAAGATTACCTTTTGTTTTGAAAAGGTGCAATACAATATTGCTAATAATAGAATGTATAACACTATAATACAGTGTTACTTAGTAATCATGAGATGGTTATCTGTTCTAAGCAATAGACAACAGTGGCTTTAAATTGTAGATACCTCTGCAGTCCTCAAATTTGTAAGAATTTTTTCAAAAATATTTGTTTTTTCATCTTACTACTTCAACTGATGTTAATTTTAAATCTAGGTAATGATGGGGGAGGAAGAGAGAAGTGGTATTACTAATGTGAAAATTCTCAACATATGATTTCTATTCTCATCTAAATCATGTCCATGACTTTGCCATGAAAATAGATGACAAACAGCCTTCTTCCACACAGGGTGTGCTGGGGTGCACAGATGCCCTTTTAGCACCGCAGGGAGAATTATGTTCCCGGGAGGTCAGATCCTGTACTATAAATGACTGCAGGTTTGTTAAAATCAATGGAGCTGTGCTAGCCTGTTGATATTTTTAGAAGTCTGATCTATTGGTAGACTTTTGAGGCCTACTTAGAATTTACAAAACTGTCCTCTTCCAGCATACAGCTTCTGCTTTCCTTTTGGAGGCCTATATTAAATCAGAATAGGAGAGAAATAACAAGGACTGAGCTAATGTAGGCAACAACGCATTTACTCCTGCACTCAAGCAATGTGTAGGCCTGCAATTTAAATACATTACACAAGGTAACATCTGCCATCACTGTCAGCTGTAGTTTTGATTACTTCCATCTTTTAATTGAGTCAAATTATGAAGTACTGGAATCAATTTTTAAGTAGCTCTTTCTGGAGCCAGGTACCAATTTCCTGGATGATGGAGTTCCTTCAACGTTTTTCTTTTCATCTCAAAAGAGTACCTTATAACTTTCTAAAATAGCAGTATCTTACAATATGTAGAGAAGAATGGTCCCTGAAGGAATGGGGAGGGCGTACAGCTCTTTCACCATCCAAAGCATGGAGAATGTACAAGTCTCATACCACAGCTGGCTTTGCGAGGAACTCTCTCTTCTGGCATCCCACTGCAGCCAGCAGAGGTTTTTCAGGGATAAGGGTCCTTTCTCAAAAACCAGTTGCTGGACTGGGAACTCTTTCTTTGTGATAAGCTTGTTGCTAGCCAGACTTTTCCTTTGTTTTTCTTATGAAACAGATTCTCTTTGAGCTAGGCTAGGCCATGGAGAGACAATAAAGTTTATGGGGAAACTTGAGATATGGCTTTAAGACCTCAGAAACGTTCCTAAGATATGGCGGGCATCTGCCCACATGATTAGCTGTTGGTATGGTAACAATCCCTGATTAGTGAACTGTACAAGTTAAAATCCCCTTTAAGAGGCTAAAGACTCCTAGACTTAAATGTTCTGTAATACTGCTGCTTATAAACATTTCTCCCATGAACAGGCATGTATTTTGCTCAAGATGTTGTGGGCCAAATTCATCCATGGTGCAATTCCACCACAGACACGGTTTATGCCAGTGAAGGTTTTGGCTCCGATTATTATTTGGATTGAAAGCAAAGGATTGGAAGATGCTAAATTTCAGCAGGTGTGGATTTGAAATAATGAGACAGCAAGTTGTTCTTGATGCTGCTGTAAAGGATAATGTAAATTAGGAAGGACGATTACAGGGCAAACTGTAGATACCAGGGCATTGTACAAGTACCATCGTCATTAGTCTAGGGATTATGTGTGTATAGTTAGGACTGGAAAGGATGTGCTGCAGTGGATCGGTAAAATGAGAGGTCATACTGGAAAGCCCTGTTATGCTGCAGCTTTTATTCCCTTGTAGGCTCTCATGTGGCGTTTGCACTAAAGGAATGTTTACAGGTATATGTTAGGTGTTCTTGGTTTAAACAAAAAACCAACAGTTTTTTATTAATCTTTAGTCAATAGTGTGGGTCACAGTGACTTTTGCTTTTTTCAAATTCTGACTCTTTACCTTTCCATGACTTGTCCTTCTATTGAACTTTTGTACTTTTACTTTCCTAAGTAGAGCCCTGTCTGCACTAAGTGATAGCTGCTTGTTTGGATTATGTGCTTTTACCCTCTTGCCTCTTTTTAAAAAAAAAAAAAAAAAGATAAAGTTGGATTGCATGAGCAAAATGAGCCTATCTTAAAGCATAATGGTAAAATAAGCTTTAACCAGTTTCAGTCCTTCTTGAATCGAGTTAGGAACTATGACAAAACCTTATGTAAGACTTACTATTCTTCCCATGCTTATGTGACCCATCGTTCATAGAATTAATGTTTTCATTAATCAAAGCCAGCATGTTTGCGCCCTTCAAAAGAACTTTCATACCTTATGCTGGCAACTGGCTATCCATCCTTTAACAAAATTTGTGGTAGCTTATATTGTGCCCAATTGGAAGTTTTTAAAAAATTTGAAGATTCAAAAAGTATTAGAAGGTGATATAAGCCCAGCCAGACAGTTGTTATACTAACTATCATAAAGTAGTAGGGAGAACCATGATTGCTAAACTGGAACTAAGCACTGGAACATTTCAAAATACAGTATTTACAAGAAAGGAAGGAATGAACAGGCAGTTTTGTTTTAAAGCTGATAGCACCAAGATACAACTCTATTCATATTCAGGCATGATCTCAAAGGTAAATACTTACAGATTTGGCCACTGAGAACAAAATTCGTGTTGACAGCAGTTGAACTGAGAAGTTTACAGCTGGGAAGACAGAGTTCTTTTGACACTGTGCCTTTCAGAATTTTCTTTAAGCCGGGAGAAGTTGTTGTCAGGAGAAAAGAGTAAGTAGAGAAGCTTGAATTGCACCTAAACCAGGGAGATTCCTATCCTCCCATTGCTGCCTGAACTTGACATTTAGTGAGCATGCTCCAAAGAATATTACTCTAATTAGTCTGAGCATGCTTATTAATTATCCAGAACAGGGTAATCTGGCCTCAGTGTAGGCAGCGTTTTTCCTCACTGGTGTTAGATTGCAAAAGTCTCAATGTTTTATTTGCTGTTTGATGTATTGCATGTCTCTGCTTTGTGATACCAAACAAGAGTGTAAGGTAAAACATTTGCCCCGTGTCTTTGGTTAATTTATATAAGTGCTCTTCATCACGACAAGAATTTGATGTCTTTTTATGGCCAAACCCCAGGGCTTTTGTGCCTTTTTATAATCCTGTTGATTTACGTCTGTATTCAGTTTTCCTTTACCATACAGATCTTTTAAGCTTTTACTCAGACCCTAAGAAAAACACATTATAGGTCTGATTTCCAGTTGCCTTAAAGTTGCTGTACACCATATCAGCAGTAAAGGGATCATAAAGTGAGTGCAAATGCAAAATATAATCTACATTTGATGTGTAAGAAAACTGTGCTTCTCGGAGGATCTCTTGTGCTGAGCATGCTAGGCTACCAGGTGTGCTCAGATGTCTTTGTTCAGCACATTCCTGTATTTTCAGGGTTTGACACCAGAAGGACAACTGGATTATACAGATTGACTTTGTAATGTGGCATTAAACTTGACCCTGGAAACTCTGCATTAAGTCAGATGACTCATGTTGGACTAGCACATCTGTGCCTTACAGGTCCTAGGCTGCATGCTGATTGCCAGGACAGCTCAACTGTGTGAAGCTCTTTCCTTTTTGTCCTTTACAATGGGCTTTCAGTAGCAGGTTGAGGGCTGGATGAATTGCTATGATAGTGGCAGCCCATATCTTTTTTTTTTTAAATGTGGATATACAAAATAAAATGGAGCTCTATTCCACTTTCGGAGGTAAAGTTACTTTTTTCCTTTTATTCATAGTTTCCTTGTTTACATGTTTAGGGATCACTATCAATTTTTTTTTTGCACAGCAGCTCACTGGGAGCTGATGTTTAGTTGCTTGTTCAGTATGACTATCTAGTTCTTTTTTCAGAACTATTCTTTCTAGGTTATGGTTCCCTATTGCGTCGGTATAATGTGCACTCTGAGGTGTTTGTATAATGTTCAGGTGTATTAAAGCACAACTTTGGACCCAGCTTATCCAGAAATTTACCACATTCTCTCTGATTGTGCTGTTGTCCTTATGTACAGCTCTAGCAATCTTTGTCATCCTCAAGTTTTACCAAATGTAATTTTATGTTTGCAGGGAGGCAACTGCTGATAGTGACGACTAGCGTTAGGCCTAATACTGATGCTATAGAACTGCATGAAGGATGTCCAACCAATGGTGATTCCTTGTCAGCAACCAGATCTTTGGGATCTGTCATTTAGCCAGTTCTTAATCCCCCGTATGCTCTGCTAATATTGTGTGAAGTTAACTTTACACTGCAGGGCTGTGCCCCCAAGATGTGCTGCTGTTGCACTGTCATTTGACACTGCTTCTCTGGCTCATGCGTCAGGCAAAGCATAAAGCAGAGAAGAACAGAAATAGAAGTGAACAGAACAAGACTGGCTGTCATCATTCATGCAGTAGGACTTTACAAATCATATTTAGAAAGGACAAAATCCACAACAATGACAGGCCACAGCTCGTCAGAAGTGATCACATCAAAACAGCAGATCTTAATAAAAGCCCATTGTGCTGGAGAGATGTGTTTATTAGCAAGTGACTTCAGGATTGTACGTGCTCACCCATACACGAGAAGGGGTATATCTACAGGGCAGGCCATTGCCCAGGGCTGCAAAATATTCAGTAGCTCTATGAGTGAATGTGACTTGGTAGGGACGGACACTTGCTGGTTTGCCTAGGGCAGCAGAACCCATAGAGCTGGCCTTGACCACAGCGCACTACTCACTCTCCTGTGACCTACTAGGGAATAAAGAAAATACATTACGATGTATTAACCAGAGAAGGCGGTTAGTTCACTGAAACCGGTAAGGTCTGCCAATCTGCTGCAGTAAGTTGTAAGTGTATTTAAGAAGTTAGAGCCTAGAGTCATAGGCCTTTCCTATATTTACCAGCTGGGAACTTGTAAAACCTGGAAGGGAGGACTGATGTAGCCAAATACTAAGACAAAAGAGTAGGAATCCTTCTGAGTAGCAGGAGTCTGCTTGGGTGTCTTCCTGGACTGATGTCAAAACATGAACCAAGATGTCTTGTGGTTAAAGAGGTTTCAAGAGGCTTCCAATTTCATTCTTATTTTGGCAGTTTGATTATTACTTTCATGTGCAGAAGATTTTACCATCTCATTTTACACAAATACCACTTTTGGAATCTGTATTCATACTAATAAAAGCAGGTCCAGTGAAGTCACGATGAGTCAGGTTACAGAACTTGGCTATGAATTTTTAATAGTAAGTTCACTAGTGATTTTTTTCTTGCAGAGTCTGTTATTGGACACTTCAAGGAGAACAAATTTTGGCACCTTAGATAAGATAACTGTATAAGATGTTCCAAGTTCAACACCAAATTCCCAAGATACCTAAAATCACACATAGGTTTGAAAAAGCAGTCCATTTCTCTGCTGTTTTATGAGTGCTTATACTGCTGGGAATATTCTGAAGCATCTTCCTCATTAAAACTAAGCTAATGCTACTCAATAGATGCTTTGCATTTGTTTTTCTTTGGTTAATTTTTTTTTTACAGGGTTTGTTTGCTTAATCCTGTTTTGCAAAATTCACTCTGTACTACTTAGCGTTTTTTATGATTGAGTCCAAACAACAATTGAGTCCTAGTAACACCCAGGGAGATGGTATGGGGTTTGTTGGGGGTTTTTTGAGGAATTTTTTCTTGAACATGCAGTGTGATCAACTTGTGTAACAGACAGTCTGGAGCAAGAGCCTGGAGCCAGCTGCAAACACTAGTACCAGCTTTTGGATCCTGCAGGTACCTTCAGTAACACAGAGCGAACAGTAAAAAATAGTATCCAATGGTTCTGTCTTTCCATTTCTAGTTTCTTTTCCCTCCAGCTTCTGTTTGGTGTGCTTGGCTTTGTGTGGGATGGCAATGGTCAATGGCAATGCATTCCCCAGCAGAGAACCCAATTGTAAAGATAAGTTTATCATGAAAGATGGTTCAGTGGTCAGAATGCTGAGGCAGTCTGTGGGAACCCAGCTCCGTTCTGCTGAATACTACTTAGTGGTTGGTATCCAACACCTTAGGATCTTTGTTGCCCTGTGGAAGTGAGTATGTGTCTCACCTAACTACAGTGAGCTGGTGAGACAGTGTTCCAGGCTAGCTTTATATCAGTTAAGTGGCCAAATTAAGTGAGTGAAATCCAGGCCTGTCTTGGTTCCTCAATGTTAAAAATGGACATAATACCACTGTGCTACTTTACTAGGATGCTGTAAAATCAATACTTTAAAGATCATGTAGTTTGACTAGGATAGGGAATCATAAATTCCCAAGCTAGACTTCTAAAGTTGTAATACTTTGAAGTAACAAGAAAACACATCTACAGCCTGTATGTTGGGGGGAAGAGAGGGAAGGGGGAGCCAACCTGTAAACAGCAACAGCTCAAGTAACTCTTGCAGTCCTTTAATTAACACTTCCAACCTCTGAAGCTCAGCTTTGGTGGCTGTTTAACTAGTCCAGAGGGATTCAGATTCTAACTGTTGAACCATAGGGATTTGCTTGAAAAACAGTCACAATAGCAGAAAAAAAAAATCTGAGAGCAGTGGCATAGTGTCATGTCAGTATCATCGTGGGTTCAGCTATACACTGGGTCAATTGACAAGCTTGCTAATGCAGAGTGCAAGATTAATTGGCTTTGGTCAGCCTTTGCTTCACTATCTGAATATCATTATCAGGAATGTAAATGATTATGCAATGCAGAGAAATGCCACAATAGTCTCAGTGTCTCCTTTTATACTTGTCTCTTTTTAAACAGGGCTTTATCTAATGCAAATGTGATTTCAGCCTTCTGATTAGGACATTATACAGTCATCCATTCCAGAAAAGCACAATTAGCGGATTATTTTATTTCTGACTCAACAGTTCTTGATTTAGATGGTTTGTTTGTTGTGCTATGCATGATATTTAAGTTATCAGAAGGAGATTTACATTATTAGGATTATAGCCAGATTTTGTGAGGTCGAGGGTTTTTTCTTGGCAGATAAAAATGGTAACATTTGTGGGATTCGAGGGGGGATGTTTTTAGAACAAAAGGCAATAGTGCAGATTCTTACTATGCTTCATTGTCCTTTTTGTGCCAAGTAAGGGGCAAATTACAGTAGTAGCTATGCAAATTCTCCAATGTCACGGGGTGTACAAGTGCAGAGTTTAGCCTTACCTGTTTTCAGGATCTATTCACTGTTGAGTTGTACTTATACAGTGCCCCAGTATCTTAGAACTTAATAGTGGGTCAGGTCATAAGATTATTTCTCATTAAACAGCCATTTTACCAAAATAGCCATCAAGTTTTCCATGTGCTGTGGTAGATTTTCAGTGAAGTTACATGCTCAGAAAAATACAGATCTTTGGTGATAAACTTCCCTGTGAAGCTTACCTATGTCACAAAATGTGTAGCATTTTTGCAGCTATGAATCTGTCAGAACTCAGGATATTTTTTTTTCTTTCAGTATGGGAGCCTCGTACGGTATGTGTTTGATAACTAGACGTGGTGAAACCTTCAATCTTCAAATCTATTAAAGTCCAGTATTTGTGGGAAGGTGAAGGATTTTTTTTTCCAAAATTCATCTGTGTAAATGTATTTGTCACATGATTTGGATTCAACAGCTCATCGTTTTCCTATGAAAAATTACTGCAGTGGAAAATTCCTAATTATCTATAGTGAAACAACATTTTCAATTCCATTGATCAGTTTAATCCTTCCATATTCATGTGTTTATGTGACTCTGGTTTCTTGCTCTCTCCCATAGCTTATTTTCTTTATGCTGAAGCAAGCTGTCCTGTACATTCCCAACACGAGGGATCTTTGCTTTTGTAACAGGAAATCTATTACACCACTTAGGTTTAATTAAAGCACAATGACATAGGATGAGTTTACACATCAAAGCCTAGAAACAACAAATTGGTTCTAGTCCCAAATTATATTTTGGGATCTGTATTGAATTGGGATGTTTCACTGTATTTAGTGGGAATATGTGAAATACAGGGTCAGGTTCTTAGGGTCAGTGGAACTATAGCAGTTCTTACAAGCTAAGGATCTAGCCTGAAAAACCTGTGTGTAAAGTTAAGTTTAGATTCAGATCAACTTGAATCCAACTGCATATTCTAGATTTCTGTACTGGATGGTAAAAAAACCCCCATATTCCCATAGGTTCTGTGTAAGTAACAAGTTGAATCCTATGCCCAGTTCTAATTTGCACTGAGTTCAGAGAGCTGAGTATAGACCCAAGGTAATACCAGTTGAACACTGAAGGTTCAATTTAAATAGTAGGAGAGAAAGAGCCAGATGTCAGGTGAAACTAAATATCCTAAGCAGGAAAGGAAAGCAAAGGCATTTGCATAACAAAACAAGACAATTTTCAAAGTTTCATTTCTGTTCTCACTGACACGTAGTAGGAGTATACAGAGAGATCACTGAACTGAGTGCTAGGAAGAAACTGAAGGAGAGTACCAGAATCTATTTTGAAAGTCCATTTGTATTAGAAGGGTTCCTGAGAAAACAACTTTAGAAAAGAAGTCAAGGAAGGAAGTTAGTGCTGAGAGCGATATCAAGGGTGGAGTGAAAGGTGTATGCTGGAAATACGCCCTCGGCGCTCTCAGCTGGAAGCGAAGCCCTAGGATTGAACCCCATGTTGCAGTTAGAAAAATAACAACATGTACATATACTGGCTTGAGGTACCTGTTGAGACCTTCAACACTTGGAAAGTAAGTCAGATGGGGTGTCATACCATGAGGTGTCCAGTATGCCAGAACAAAACTGAGAGCCACTCTGAAACAAACTTTTTTGTTATTTGATGTTATCTGATATTGTATTATATATTATTGCCCCATCATTGGAAGTGTTTAAAGCCCCATCAGGTCAGATGTGATCTATTGAAAGATGTCCCTGCCTATGGCACGGGGGTTGGACTAGATGATCTTTAAAGCTCCCTTCCAACCCAAACCGTTCTATGATTGTATTTCTGTTTTGAAAATAGGACACAGACTTGGAATCATCCTACCTAATTTAGGCTTGTAACTGCAGGATCTATATTATAATTCTTGTTTTTCTACTCCTTCTGTGTTCAGTGGAGAGAAGGGCAGGGAGTAATTCAGTCTATATATTGAGTCACGTTTTGGAGTCGCGTATCTTTCTACTGGTTGGAGGGGGAATGCAGGGATCTCTCTACGGACTATCGAGAGTATAATCACCTCCTGTACTCAAATGCCAAAGTGAAATGAATCCAAACCAAAAAATGCATGGAGCTGATGCCCAGCATAGGTTTCATTGCAAAGAGAAAATGATATTTTAGAGAAAAAAGATGGGAAGAAAACAAGATATGACGCCTGGGAGTATTCTGATCTGTATCTTAAGCTGAACTTTTTAGGTAAAGCCATAATTAGCACATCTTGTGTGCCTGGAAAGTGAGCTAGCAATTGGACTGGTCAGACTGAAGCAATTTTGAAGTCAGCTCTTGGTCTATATTTCTGAATTTTTGTAACATCTTTCTGCCCTAACTGTTTTTTTTTGGACAGTATCCAATTTCTGTAGTGTGTGAGGCCGAATGGCTTTTATTAAACAAATATGAGAAAACAGAACTGGAATCAAACAAGCAGCATGAAAAGATTGTAGCAGCAGTATAGAGCCAACTTATTGCCCTCGTGATGGAAGAATGGTTTTATAATTGTTCCTGAAAGCTAATGGAAACTATATTTTGGCTGTGAATAATTCTCAGGAGGGATCATTGTGAAATCTTACCTCATCTCGTACTTTACTGATAGAACATATCAAGTAGTCACAAGCAGACACACCCCGTGAAGCTCAAAGTGCAGAAAGCCACTGGTCAGTTTTAGATACTAGAGAAAGATGGGACTCTTCAGAGGTGAGTGAGCTTTACTGGCACATCGCTGACCTGTCAGAGGCCGGTGCAGATTTACCTTTGTTACGGCATGTCAATTGTGGGAGGAGTAGATAACTGGCAGAGGGTAACGGTTATGATGACAAAATCCAGGAGCCAACTAATTAAGATTTTCTTGCCCACAAGACATCGTGATATCGCACTCAACCATGTTGAGAGAAGGGGGTGTTTGAAAATTTAATCCAGTCAACATCATCTACTTCTAAGTTACCTGTAACTAAAAATTGGAAATGCTACTTTCTGCATTTTGTCCGTGGAATATCTCCTAAATGTTATACCATTTTAGTCCCTAAAATCTTTATTCCAGACTTTAGTAATAACAACCAAATCAAAGTTGTTATCTTAAATGTTAAATTTGATCCACTTTTTGTATTTCCATGATGTGTATTAGTCCTTCTTGCACTGGATGGGGCACTACCAGCACAATACAAACCAACACGATTTCCAGTTGCCATATTTGACATTGGCATCACCCATTTATCCATCTTGGGAATGGCCTTCGTCTACTTTTCTTTCCAAGATCTCCAAATAGGTAGTCATTAACCTATGATTAACTAAGGAAGTGACCAAGCTGAATCTTGTGCAGGTAGCTGACAAGCTGTGGTGTTATTAGCTTGAATGGAAAGTCATTGCAGCCATTATAGTGGTGTTTACAGAGCTTGGGGTCCAACAGCCTTTTTTGGTTGGTTAGGTTTTTTATAATCTTAATAACAGAATCAGGGTAAACAGCACCATACATGGATCCTTCAGCTCATTGCAATCTCAAAAAATGTGGCATATTGGTAATGAACATCAAATTGGGATTTTTGAAACTTTTATGGGTATTTTTCACTAGGGAGTTAGTCACTGTGATCAGCATTTGTTTTGGAGTACCATTTGTTGTAAATCTATATACTCTAATACTTTGGGGAAAGGGCTTTGCTTGTTGAAAGTGTTGCTAAAGTGATTTTGAGTAAAGTCACAAATGAGCTACACAGAACCCATTTCAGATGTAAGGAAAGATATCAGTATAAATAAGCTGGAAAGGAATCCTGACATTCTTCAAAGGTTTATGTCTTTTAAGCCTGTTGTATATCTTAGAATTAGTTTTAATAATTTACATCATCGGCTCATGAGATAGTAACCCTGTTAAGTACTTCCTTAAGTACTTAAGTCATGTTTTTCCCTTGGAGGCTAGAAAAGCTTTTTCTGAAGTGTCATCAGAGCCTTTCTTAGGGGCTTCCATGACACCCATCAGCTGTGACTCACTATGTTTCTGCAGGTCCTTAAAAAAATAGTGTTATAAAACTTGCCTGTTGATATCGGCTAAGCAGGTGGTGAGCTATATTGTGTGCTCTATTAGTCTACACAAAAACAGGCTCATATTACTGTCACCTCCTCCCCATTCCCATCCCACCTGTTTGGCTCATCTGCCTCATTCTGCCTCATCTTATGACTTGTCATTAATCTGCCTTGTAAATTCTTTGTGGCAGAAACTTTTTCATTAGATATGTATGTATATATAGTACCTACCATGACAGAGCCTGAATCCTTGACTGAAGAGTATGGGCACAATTCCAATACAGATAATAATGCTAATATTGCAAGGCTTTCTCACACATTTCCTGTAGACAAGAAGCTCTGCCACAGGAACAGCTCCCTCTCGTTTTACAAGATGTTACTTTTGATGAAAGGTAGGTAGATTCAAAAAATCAATATAGCATAGATTTCACCCAATCTTTCAGTAATGAACAGAAAAAAACCAATACCATGGGATGCTCAGATATGACTTTGTACCTTGGTTTCGTGCCATAAGTAAAGCAGTTGTAGAGGCCCATCCCTCAAGAATAAGACACATTCTGCATTTTTGTCATGGAATTCTTTAATTTTCTTCACATAGAAGAATCATACTTTTTATGCCTAAAATTGAAGATTTTCAGTGACCTCTGCTACTGTAAATCAGCATAGCTCTTGTTACTGCTATAGAGGTATGCTAATTTATACCTCCTTATAGACGGAGAGGGAATTTTGTTTCACCGAAAATACAGATTACAATAGTACATATCCCATTATGATGGGCATTTTATAGGTACATAGTGAGGAGATTTTCCCCACTGCAAGAAGAGCTAGTCTATGCAAATATACAGCCTAGGCATGCGATAGCTGTGGTGTTCTATTCTGAAACAAATTTGGTCGAAGGACTTAAATTATTTAAGAAAAAGGAAAAAAAAAATTCCAAATGATGAGTCAGTATCATAACAAGTGCTAATATAATGCCATACACCTACTTCATTATTCAGTTACTTATTTATTATCTTTATTCTTAAGAGTAATGATGTAAAAGTGCTTTTTTCCAAACGTTAATTTAGTTCTCTGCAGATGGTAACCATCTGTTAAATGACAAGTCATTTACAGTATTTGATTAGCACTTTATATAGCTTGGATGGACTCACTGTTACAATATGTGTAAGTATAGTTATGGAGGTGAAACTTGTTAGATTTGTTCTTTTCCTGTTGCTGTTACCAAAAAAATGGAAAATTTCAAACCTATCAATATTTTTGCCTGTCTTCTCCTATATTTATACGTTACTTCAAGTTAAAGCCTCACATTCATAGACCAGCTCACAAGATATTCTTGAGAGAATGACACTAGGAAGTATTGTTAAATTCCAACACCACTTGTAGCAATTACGAGCGTCCTCGTTCTACAATGTCACCATGTGGATGGACTCTCATGGATGCTCAAGGAAAGCACTGGCAGCTTCAATGAATCAAAGAATCATGGCTTATCAAGTAGAAAACTCCCTCAGGGCTGCGATACTGCTTTGTATACTTACAGCAGCTTACACTGGGTCTTTTTTTAAACTAGAAAAAATTTAATATTGCAATACACCTTAATATTACCATCATAAAGTGATCTTCTTGCATGAACTGCACACTTTTCTATTTTAATACCTTGATCAATGACAACTAACCCCTATCTGTCCATAAACTAAGCAAGTTTTGATTAATTTCATAGTGTGTTTTCTTGTAAAGTTTCTTCAAGTTATGCTGCTAATCCTTAATTCTCTGGCCCTGTTTTCATTGTTGTAAAATTACTTTACACTTTTATTTCTGTGTTTTTAATAAAATTTGTTAGGTATTTTGTGTGTTTTATTTTCAACAGCTAAAAAGCTTGATAATGGCCCCACTACCGAACGCTGAATTAGTTCAGAACTCTTTGCAGTTATATCGTTACCTGCTTCGATGCTGTAAGCAACTTCCTGAAGAGAATATTCGTCAGCATTACAGACATGCAGTCAGGCAGGTGAGAAACAGATTTCTTTTCTGTTGGTGGAATTCAGCGTGTTGGGGGTGTTTTTGTTTTTTAACTCCTGTGGTTTGGACCAACTTTTTATAACTGCTGGCACTTAAAAAATTATTCTTCGGCAAGCTTGAAACATTACTGGATTTGAAGGATTATACTGGGAGTACGCAAAGGAGCATTTCTTTTTGTTTGCTTTGAATCTGAAACCTTCTGTTTTCCTTGGCTTTCATCTCTAATTCTTGTGTTAATCAAGAGAGTGAGCAATCATTCCTTACTCACCTAAACACATTTTTTATGGTGAAACTTACTGGTTCCTTGGTGGTCATTTTTTAATATATATATCCTGCCCCCAACCCCCAGCTGGGTAAATCTCATCTAATTGTTCATATGGAAGTAATCTCATGCCTTTGATCATACCTGTTGTCCTGTGTCTTTCTAGTTTTAACATACCAGACAATTTCAATTCTTGTTCTGAATTGAAGTTCTCTGGGTTTTTTTGCTGATGATGTATGAAAGGAGTCAAATACTTAATATGAAATTACATTTGACAGGACTTGTTATGGAAATAGCACAGCCAGGTGCTACAATGTATATTTTTACCTTTTCAGACCAACAGTTTGTTTGCATCCAATATTTTCTTTGAGGTTTAAAAGTGATCCTTATTTTGACAACTGTTGCATTAAGTTGGCTAGTCAGCGTAACACTTTGAATGTTGCAGAGTTTCAAAGTTCATGCTGATGAAGACGATCCTGAGCGAATCCAGCAGATTATTAAGAGAGCCATTGAAGACGCTGATTGGGTCATGAATAAAGTAAGTGCATCAGATTGTCTAAGTTTTGCTCTCTCTCAGTTCCGATCAAAGAAGAAAACATCAGAAAGCAAGTTAGGAACAGCAAACTGTTCCATTGTCCTGGACATTGAAGTGTCTGGGTGAAAGGAAATACCTAGCCACTAGGGATTTATGATTGTGATAGTTCTTGTTTAAAAATTCTTCTTTGTAGATACAAACTTAAGTGTATTTTTTAGAACCGATGATGCTTTAAGTTGGTCTCTGTATAAATCTTTGTCTCCATGAAGAATTCTATTAAATTTCAGCAATGGTGGCTAGTATAACTTGATTACAGAAAAAAACCCCTACAGTATTTTGCAAGCCACAGTTTGTTGATATGCATCAGCTGCTGTTCTAACAGAAATCTATCCTCCCTTAGTCAGTTTACATAAACTTCCAGAGCAACTTTTTTTTTTCTCTCAGATCTTGCCTGTGGCTGCACAGATCAGGGTTAGACAACATAGCGGCAAAATTGTGGGAGCTGGTTTACTTGTGCCATAGTTATCACCCAGCGGATATGCTTCTTTACTATCACAGCACTGAAAGATACCACTCAAACTGGTTTCTTAGATAAAAGAATGAGGATTGTTTACCGTTAGACAGCTGAGAGTCACCTGTACTTCCTTGGATTTAAATCTGGTTGGGGAGCATGATATGTTAACATGGATTTCTCAAGAGTATAATGAAACAAGTCGAAAGTTCAGCTTGCTCTAAATATCTGTGATTTAATTTACTAAATGACTGTTAAGTCCTTGTTTCTGCCAGTCCATGAAATCCAAATGAGAATTCTTACAGCAGCAAGCACAGATTAGTCATAGATTATAAAATTATAGCAGTAGCCAAATCCCAGCAGTTACAGCCTAGTAAATAACTGTCTGTGCCTGAATCGGATTTTATTCTCCCTACAATTATGAAAAGCCTCATTCTGTTTCTGCTACAGAGGTTGTAGTCCGCTTCATTGGAAAACTGGTAATTGAACTGTGTGAGAGGAGGATCAGATTCACAGTGCCTGCCAGGAAGCATTATTTTATATAGTAGAGGGAAAGCCTATCAAATTTCAATCTAACTTAAAGGATACTGAGATAATTTTATGTAGATCATGAAGAGGGCTGTAAATCCTTGTCAGTATGAACTGTTACTCTTAGTTATGTGCTCTTTCCCACAAATAATTGTTTCTTTCTTTTTTCTTTTTTTAGTATAAAAAACAGAAGTAGAAGAGGAATGAAGACAAGAATGGAATTGGTAAACATCCTTAGAGGACTTGCAGTCAAGCCCAGTACTATATTATAGTTATTGCCTGGAGTTTTCTCTTAGATAATACAAATACAATAATTTATATTTCATTGGGATGTCGTGAAGCTGAATTAATATTTGTGAAGCTGTTTGAGTCTGTAGATTAAAAGGCACAGTCTAGGTTCAAAGCATTAGCTTGTATAATCACAAACTTTAGCTTAAAGCCCAAACTTGTCTAAGCTTTGAGTAACAGAGAGCTTCTCAGGAAAACTTACTGAGAATAAAAATGTAATGGAGTACAAGTCATTAACAAATAATAAATAGTGCCCTGTCTGTCGTTCATATCTGATGAATAACAGTGTCTCATCTGAAAGAACTTAACTAGTATCTGAGCATAAAGGGCTATACTGGGAGCCTGCAAACCTGAGAAATGCTCATTGAGGATCAGAGCAAATTTCTCTTTACTTGATTGTGAACTACAGTATACTGTTAGGCCTAGATCCACCATAGCATAGCAGTGTTTGATACACTTATTGTGTAGGTTATTTGGTGCTAAGGTTCTTCTGCAAACAGTGGATTTAAGTGGATCTTCTGTAACAGTGGATTTAAGTTTGTGTAATGTTCTGAATTATAGTAGTCAGTCTGTTATGTCAGATCATCCTCTGTCAGGACCATAGATATGCTTTCAGAGTGAAGCAGAGGTATGACCACAGCACAGGTCTGGTTTTAATCTAGTAGCAGACACAAAAGCATAGGCTACTGAGTGGAGGACATACCCACAAGAACTTTAAGCTCATCTGAAAGTTGAACCACAGTATTTTCCACTTGCCTGTCCATGCTACAGGCTTGTCTTTGATGTACTCTGTAGGTTTGCACTTGAACTAAGGGTTGTCTTTTCTTATTTAAAGATAGATACCTGTCACCCTAATCTCTAAACTCTCATGAAAACGGACACCATTCAGATGGGTTTTGTGCACTGACTGGTATAATCACTGAAATGTGCAATGTTGTACAGATATAAAGGCCTTCACAACTTTTTGCAACATATAATAAATGTCCTTTAAAAATGGGAGTCCATGTCCTTTTTAAAAAGATCGTCTTTTCACTGCCCTAATAGATTTTCATCAGGGAAAACTCAATAGAAATACTAGCTATCTTAAATAAAATCAATTTAGAGGTAAAAGTTTCCTTTTGAAACATGACCTTTGCTTTTAGCTGTACTTGGGACTTTCTGTCTCCAGGTGGCAGTGCATGCTGCGATGCGTATCCGAAGTCCTAAGTATTTGGGGGTTGGTTTTGTTTTTACTATTTCCAAACTGTTGAGCTTCCTCGTCTGCCAAAATAGAACTCAACTGCTAAGGCACATCTCTTTTAGGCTCCAGATTTTCTTTTTTTCATTCAGCCGTGAGAGAAACAAAAAGAAAATCCTAGCTCAAAGTAGTCGAGAAGAATTTGACAAGTGCTATAAAAAAAAATGGGGGGGTGTAAGTGAACGTTTCTACCATAAAGGATTGTATCAAAAAATTTCCTTTGTCTCTGCTAACCCTAAACCGTCCTCTTCAAGAATTCCTGCCCTCTGTTATTCTTTCCTCTGCCATCACCACTATTGTTCCTCTCTGAAGTCCTACATCTTTCACATCACCTTATACACCCTCAACTTTTGTTCTTGTTCTACATATTCCTTAATTCTGTTCTCTCTCATCCTATCTCTCTACTCCACTTCTTTATATTCCTCAAATCCTTTTCTGACAGGAGCATCAGAAGATACTCAGGTATTGTGCTGGGGCCATCCTTCTGCTTAGTTTCAGATGATAAAGCATGGAGGTAATGGAGTTTCTCAACAAAGCAGGTGTAAGTTTTTCTTCTTCATGTGAGGAAAACCACTTGTCTTTCTACTTAAATACTTTTTTTTTGAAAGTGCTACCATTCTGGTTTAAACTTTCAAAATAATTTGGTGCAAGGTAGAGCATAGAAAACTTCAATCTTGGCAGTTGATAAGGAATATCCAGTACAAAACTGAACACTAATAAAAAAGCTCAAGTAGATTTGATAGAAGATAACTGAATGTGCTACTTTTAATCAAGAACAGCAAACAATGACCCATGCTGTACTCCAATTCTATTATATATATTTAGTCTGTAGTATGGAGATGCACTGAGCTCTGTATTAGTGCAATAGTGAAAACGGTAAGACTCAGTAGGATTAACAGCATATGGAAACATACTAGTTTCCTGAACTTTAAGTGTAGTGTGCTTAACAACCCTCTATTGCTTTAATTGTCTGGCTTTTTGTAGTATGAGACATAATATTTTGTTCAATTACTAAATAGGATAATTGCATGTGTCTAAATCATTCTTGTTTGCCTGTTATTTAATTTATGGATACTTCAAGAGGGAAAGCACCAAGGAGCTGGAAGGTGCAACCGTGGCATGTCTGCAGCTCCAAATGTCTGAGGTGCCAGCTGAGAATGGGAACATCAGACCAAAGGTATGATAGATCTAACTGGTATGGTAGAACCAGAATTTGTGAATTTTAGTCTTTGGAAACGGGTAGAGCATGCAGTTCTTAGTAGGGTGCAGAGGGGAACATGATTGCTAAGGCAGGAGACACCATGACTAGATGTTTTGACAATAGTGATTCAGTTGTAGGACATGATGAGATGTCTGAGTCTTTGGGGTTTTTTTCATACAAACATAATCTGGTTGTCAAAATAACAAACCTTTTACCGGAATGGAAATATAATGTGAAGACAACTTTATTTACTCTGTTACGGAACAAATAATTTTCTTGGTGGTGGGGAGACATGATGCAAACAACTGCTTACTTCCTTGTAATAGTGAAAGTAACTTCAATGTCTGAGAGACAGGTTAATGACCAGGCTGAAGAGCTGCATAGCTGAGGCTTTTATGTTTTCAAGACATTATACAAATTCTGTTCTTCAGCAGCATAATTTGAGACCAAAGGTGTTATATTAGCCTAGATGTAGATGAGAACCTGAACTCCGAAAAGGGATTTAGGCAGAGCTTCAATACTTTCAATAAAAATTATTATCCAGAAAACTTCTACTCAGAAGTCGTTTAATCCTGGAGTTGCCCTAATTTACCACTCACTAACCTGTTTGACCTGAGAGTTTATACAGTAAATTGAGTTCTCTTCATTAGTATCCAGGGTCACCTTTGTTTGAGCAACTCTCTGCCTCTCTACCACCCAGCCTTGCTGAGACTGAAGAATGGTTCTCTGTTCCACCAATGTCTTCATTTGGTGTTAATGCCACTGTGCTAATGATTAGCTGCTGGTGGCTGTAACAGGGCCCACTGCGGGAAAGACTGGCACAGTCGCAGGCACAACTTTATTCCTGCTGCTCACAGGGGAACACTTCGTTGGTCAATCTCCTCCATGGTTCGCTGATGGCAGTTGCAAAGAAAATATCAACACCAGATTGGTGCATCTGTGTTTCCATATTCAGTCATCTGGAATCTCTGAAAATGAAGATGTTGGGAGCAAATTAAGTAATAGGGCGTAAAAGAGTCTGTTGTATACTGTAATTACTATTGCAAAATTTAAAAGAAAAGCTCACCGTGCTCATTAAACTGTTGACTCAACAAAGGATAATGTCAGTAAAAAGGGACAAGCCTATTCTATTCATACCGTTTAGTTTCTTTTTACTGAAATGAGGAACCCAATTCTGTACTTGTATATCATGCCAGTTCTGGTACATAATGGACTGTTGACGGGTATATGCAATTAATGAATGATTAAGGGCCCATCAGAAGGTCATGTCAAAGCCCCAGTTTTTGTTGGCCCCACTGATCAGCACTCCTATAGTAAGCATTCAGTTACCAGTATCACTTTCAGTGTGGAATAGTATCATATCACCTGGCCATTCATTAGCCTGACAGTGTTCTTTGTGTTTACACAAATGTAATAACTACATTCTGGAAACAACAGTTTTGCAGCTGGTTACTGTAAGACCTGAGTCAATAACTTCTCCTAAGTACTCCTCTACAATTTGAGGAGTTGAGTGGAATTCATCGTTCAGAGGTTGTGTACAGACAACTCTGTCAGTTAAGCTAGAGAGAGGGTTTCACAGAAGGCTTGTTATGCACAGCAAACATTAGAGCAAGGACAAGACAGTTGGGAGACTTCTGTTTAGTAGGTTGGGATCATGCTTTTAATTCTTGAAGTATGGAGAAATAGATTATTTAGATTACATTTTAGCTAAGGAAAATGAGAGAAAAGTTCTTAGTGATTAGTGCCAGCTTGTAGACTTAGCAACATTCAGTCTAAGGACAGAACCAAAGTTGGTGCTGTACTTTCTTTATATATATATATATATATATATAAAAAAATAACATTGGGAACCTAAAGCTGAAATTGTGTGGAAATAATCTGTACATTACAAATATGGAAGTAACATGTCTAGAAAGACTGGAACAGTGGCAGTGGGTTAGTCAGTGTGTTTTGTTTAGTGTATAGGTTCTTGCTCGTAAGCCCACAGACAAATGTTAGAGTCAACTTTTGTTATTACCAGCCTTGGAGCCTCATGTAGAAGCTTTCTGTGTAGTGAAAATCTTTCCTTTTTTTTAATCTGTTCACATCAGGTTTTGGTATGGAAAAGATTGTAAATTTGTGGTTTATCTAAAATACAGGATAGTATTCTGCACTTCGCATGGTTAGAGACACATATTTCTGATCACATTCTTATGTCAGAAGTGTTACTGGTTTTAATTCACTCTTGCCACTGAAAGTCATTTGAGCCCTGTGGGTATTGAATAGAATACTTCCGTCCCAAGCCAGGCTTTGCTTAGCACCATTTGTCAATAATTGAATATTCTTTAAATAATTCTTTAGCTTTAGCACTTTATAAACTCTTTCACTTGGTTCATTATGTCACAGGCATTGCTTTTTGTTTAGAGACACGTGAACTTAAGAATTTGATGCTAAACAAAAACTCTTCTTCTGTGGTGTTTGGCTCATTTTCAAATGTCCTAAGGAAGTGATCTTTACTGCAGTACTGTAAAGAACAAGTATACACACTATTTCTGAGAAACAAATAATATTCACTGTGATCTTTAAGGGAAACAGTTTCTTATTTGTGAATAGCTTTTAACTTGGCATTACAAATTGTGCCTTCATATAAAGCTCTGATAAGATGCAAACCAAACAGGCAGCACAATGGCTGTGAATCTTAGACATTCAATATCATAATATTCATTCATTATGAGAGTCCTTGACCTTAAACTGTAAGAATGAGTCTTTAGAGCTTTATGCTCCACAATGTAGTGTCCATCAGTGTCATCCAAAGTAGCGTATGTTTATTTGAAATATGTGAGTAGTCTCTTTGTCCAGAACTGTGTTCTAAAGCAAGTCAATAACACATGAAAATGGCTTGACACTGTACTGCACTGCCCACTTGGTCAGTTGCTTTACTGCAGTCTTTCCTACTGTTCAGAGGCGATGTATTTCTTCTTGAGCACGAGCCAGCTGGCGCATCTTTCAACTTTTGTATTATTTGATTAATTTATCTTATACTTCTGTCAAGCCAGGTTTTATGAAATAGTGTTAACTGAAGTATATGCTAGTCATCAAGTATTCCTTTCAGCTTGTGATTAATCAGGGCAGACATGTTAACTTTTAAAAAAACCTGTTCTTTGAAGAATATTTTCTTCATAATTGTTTGATATTTAAAATAGTTTCTAAAAGTTTAGAAGCAGACAGAGGCATCTGTTACTTGCAGCTAAAAGCTTAGCAATGTTTGTATTTATTATTGACCGGAGAGGTCCCTGACATTGAATACTTAAGGGAGTAATCCTGCACATTTAAGTAAACTAGTAGATTATGAAGCGAATATTGTCCTTACCTATGAACTGAGAGGGCTAAGAAGTTAACTTTCCTATTCTGTAACTATCAACCTGGGTGCCTTTTCCCCTAGAAGAATCTGCCTTCATATTCTGCATTAATCCATTTTGAAAAGGATTAACTTGATTTTTTTTCTTTTTAATCAGTAACTTCTGAGACAGCTTTGTTTGGGTGCTTCACTACCTCATATAAAGTATTTTCTTTCAGCTGCCGCCCCACAACATTACATTGAACTGCCTCATTTACCTGCGTGCTTCCTTCTGCTGGGGTTCAGCTTCATCTGTTTAAAAACGAGTGCACTTTATGTCCTTTTATTATTACAGCTTATTTTTTACACAGTCTTTGGTATCCTTCTTGAAAGAAGTTTAAAAATGCTGGTGTTTTGATGAATCTTTCCTGCCATTCTACAGAATGGATTTTAAGATACAAAATTGACAGTAAATTCTTGCAACCAATTAGGTTGACTCACGTTCTGTGTTTGGTAACATCACACAGGATCTGGGATTTCCTCAGTCATACTTTAATTTTCTCAGTAGTCATTTCATCCACAGAAAGTCAGCTGTATCTCAGATGGTATGAAACGAGGAACAAGGAAAACAGTGTGTTTCAAAAAAAAAAAAAGTCAAACAGAAGTTAGTAGTCTGGAAAATATTATATCATGATGGCAGACGCAGGCGAAGGCTGTATTTGCTGGAAACACCTCCCTGAGACTCACCAATCTGAGGACTGATTTTTTCATGCCTAAAAATAGAGTATTTCGTTTTCCACATTTGTGCAACTGCAAGGGCTGCTTTCTCTTTCTGTTTTTTCCTCCTCTTTTTAGAGGTCACAAAATGGTGTGTTTAACCACAGTTTACAGTACAGAATGAAGATACCTGTTGAGTCTTGGAGACTTCTCTCCCCGAAGAGCTCTGTAGAGTTTGTCCTCTCCTAGCTGGAAGTATCTCACAGAGTAGGTTGCAGCTTTACAGCCAAGATTTTCAAAAGTAATTCTCAGATTGCTTTTTAGGTGCTGAACTTGGGAAACCTTAAAAATTATACTTGGTGATAGTCTTACATATTTCACTGTGTTGCCATATAACCTCAGGAAAATAGGATCCGTTCTCTGGACTGCTATTTCATATTCTGTCTTATCCGTTTGGATTACGTGGAAGGCTCTCTGGTTCCCTATCTGCATAGTGATGTATACTTGTAACTGCAATTAACAATTGGGTTGTCATGGGCAAGACAAGAGTAAACAGCAACTTATAGTGGATCTCAATACTGGGGGGTTTTTAAGAACTAATGAGAGCTCTTAACCTACCTGATTCTCTCACATACTCATTCGCTCCCACTCCCAGTGTAGTGTTCACCATCTTCCTTTAGCCTGATGATTTCAGTGCACAGAGCACCTCTCTGACTGGTTGGGACTCCGTTGGCAAGTAGCAGTAAAATGGTTATTCCCCTATGAGCGTGACTGAATTAGGAAGGTACTAAAATGGTAATGATCATTTTACAATTACTTCAGAAGCACAGTTTAAAAATATAGAGATCTCCAAATTCTGCTCCCAGCTGACATAATACAGCCTATAGGATTTCACAGTTACACTATACCAAGTCTGGTAATTTCTAATTGATTAAATGCAGCGAAAAGGCATCCAGTGTGTATTATGAAACTTAAGAGATAGAGACCCAATCCCTGCCCTCTATAACTTGTTCATTATCCTCAAAGTTAATTCATAAGCAAAGGTGCAGGTTTTATAGCTGATGTAATAATACAAAGAACGTACACATTATGAGTGGTATTTAGCATAAAAAGTAACTTGAATGAAATCCATGTCTGGTTGAGAGAGGAACAGAACTATAAACTCTTTCATCTAAGAAAGAGGCTTTGAAAGGAGCAGATTGGGTACCATACTGAACCTGTAATCAGCTGACTTTATTGTACTATGTGTGTGGGATTTTTTTATTTACTATTTAGAAAATGTTTTCAATTTTATAAGTATCTGAAAGAAATCAGAGATCATGATTATGTAACTTTGCTCTATAGAACTCTATAACACTCTAAGAACCTCTGGAATTCATAGGGACTGTCTGTTAAAAGAAAAGCTGGGAGACACAAATCTTGCCTTTATGCTCTATGAAATTCTGTCTTGGTGTATAAGAACAAAGGCATTCTAGATAAACATCTGGATAAGCAATTACTTTTCATGCTGTTCATGGGTTCTGAGCCAAAGCCACTGAAATTGAAGGGAAAGACTCCTGTGTACTTCAGTGAGCATTCACCATCTTACATCATTTTTTGCTACCTTGAATACTTAGAGAAACATACCATGCTTAATCATGTTTACCAGAATTAAAAATGAAACAGTTTTGTTTATCCAGTTTTACAAAACATAGTCTCTGAGGAAGTCCAGATGGGCTAAGTTCAAGAGGTGGGTCTGATGATGAGGATGTGTTGGCCTTCAGCAAGTCATCTTGGAGACTATAAGCAAAGGCATTACTCCTAGTTACAGCTGCTAAATAAGGGGAGGGCCTGAAGAGGATTCTGAAGCTTCTTTGACCACTAATTAGTTGCTTTCATTTCCCATGCTCATATGCTCTTTTGGAAAACTAAAGATTAAAAGTCGTGCTGCTGTCTTCTGTGCTGAGGAACTACATTCCCTTTTTCTCTTTTTCAACTTTATCAATATTAAAACCTGCAGTCTATTTAAAAATTAGTTGATGGATTGCTGATTGTTAGCTTATACCGTGCTCATTTGTGTGTATCAACACTGACCTGGAATACCTCTCTGATGAAAATGATTGCTCGTTCTCCATGGTGCATTCACTTCTGCTAATTAGTCAGAGAGGAAGTGATGTGTTTTTTGCAAAATGATCATCTAACTGGATAGGAACTGATCAGAGATGAGTAACTTATTACAAAAACCTACCAAAAGCATGCATGAACTATCACTTCTTAGTTCCTTATCCAGAGCTATCAGACATTGTGTGGGCAGAAACTGTGGGTATATCATTATGTACTTGAGAAGTCATCTTTCTGATATGGTCATTCTACCAAATCAAGACATTTTTAACTGTGAGGATTTATCTCTTATCACTGGGAAGTCATTTCAGGATGCCAGTCATCTGTCTTTCAAGCATGCAGATGTGCTCTTCCATTGAAAAGAAATGGGATTTCAAAAGCAAAAACATGGGAGGAAATCAGGATTAGAGGTGTTATGTTGGATGAGGGTTTTGACACTTCATGGAAGTACAGGAAATATTGATCCCTGAAAGCCCTACTAGGAAGATGAACAACGTGTTCTTTTGGAGAATTCTCGGATTGTAATTAAGTCTTAGAAGCTGGTACATGAGAGAGAAGGAAATAACGTAGTGGTTTTCAGCTTGTGCTGGTCAGAGTTCTTTTGAGCTGCTTTAACCTTACGGACAGTGTTGTAAAGTCACAGAAAATTCCCATTTACATTCCCTTCTGCCAGGTTTCAGATGACTAAGCCAAAACGAATCATCATAAAAACAAGTTGAGGCAAGAACATGCTTTTGACCAAAAATCTTACTATTTCTGTCACTTAACAGTGAAGTACACAGTCTACATCAGCTCTTTTTTGCTTTGGTGGCTGTAGTCCAAATACCACCTTACTGCAATGGTTAGATGAAGCATTTAGACTGCATGAAGTGATTATTTTGCATTTTTTCCTTTTAGGAATAGACACAAAAATTGTTATGGATAATAATAGCACCTGCTAATTAATCTGTAACAATCCTGTGATGTTTATACTAGGACTGCTTATTATAGATTAAACCCTGTGACTTAACCCACTTCATAAAGCCATCCATCAGTTGCTAGAATCTGACCTTACTTTATATCAACATATGTTCTTCCACATCTCTTTTTTATTTTTAATAAGTGACTTTTCAAACTCCTAAATGATGTTCCCCCTTCCAAATGCAGCTTCAAAGGCTATCCTCCCTGTCAGTGTGGTCAAGAGTTGTGTAAATAAGCAGTATGTTTGCTCACTGAATGAAAGACGAGCTAAATAGTATGTCCCTAGCCTGGAATTCCTATAGAAAGAGAGTAAGGTAGGAAAAGCAGCATGATTAGAATATCTGCATCTTTTATTGCTAGAACACTGTGTCCACTTTGGGCCTCCAGTAAAAGAAGAGTGAGTTCAGTGGAGGGCCACCAAGATGATCGGGGCTGGGGCACATGCTCATGAGAAGAAGCTGAAGGAACCAGGCTTGTTCAGCAACCTGATCTGACCTCATAGCTGACCCTGGTTTGAGCAGGAGGTTGGACTAGATGAAACGCTGAGGTCCCTTCCAACCTGCATTCTCCTATAATCCTATGCATGATGTAAGTTTCTTTACTGACTTCAGTTATGGGAGTTATGTTTGAGGAGTATTCCATGAATCCCAGCACTATTCAGTGTACCATATTTCAGCAACTGCCTGAAGTTCACCTACATGTTGGTTTTGCTTGCTAGGCAGTTCCAAATGAGGAAACACTTGTTTTATTCAGTGGTGGAGAATTAGTCAGAACATATGTGAACATATTCCTAAAACATACCTTTTGTATGTAACAAAGAGATAAAGCATCAAGAACACAAGTAATCATCACATTTTAACAGCACTGCCTGAATAGGAATTTGCAAGTTAAAGACTGCTTGCCTCCTGCTGACTGACAATTTAGGATGAATGTTTCTCCATTTCATATAATCATTGGATGGTCAACAAACAAATGAAGAAAAGATGTAGTGAGAAAATACGTTCTGGGGATTTTGGTGGACTTCCCAATAGACTTAATAATAACCTTTTTCAGAGCTCACTAAACTCTGAAGAAAGAGTCTCTGTTCATATCTCATGCAAAGCATGGACTTTATTTTGTAATTACACTAAGTCTAATGTAAACAGTCATTTTACATTAGACACACAAAACTCTGAAATCAGTCATTAGGAGAAAGTTACGTAAAAGGTAAAAAACCAAAAAACCCCACATTTCAGAAATCAGTAATGGAACACTGGATTAAGAGCCCTCATCATTGCCCAGACTGACTTTAAACATTTATTTGGTATGAATTGCAGGTAAGTTTTCAAGTCCTGTTAAGCTGGAGAACGTGATGCACCCTCCATGATAACAGAGACTTAGAACTCTACTCAAGGATTTTATAGAGTGGCAAAATCAGCCTCCAGAACTATATCATTCTCTATTCAACTTCAGTTTTTGGAGCAGTTTCTATGGAAGTGCGTTGTTTTAATGATATTTCTAGCGTATTCCCATGAGAAAATATAACATTTGGCTGTATGTTCCTTCACATTGTGGTTAGGGACTGTGCTGTGAGATCAAAATTTTGTATATGTTTTAGCAATATTTTAATATCTTTGGATGAAAACCAGCACAGAAATGCAGAATGCAGTTATACCATATAAAAATAGTCCTTGTGATTTCGTAGGCAGAATTTAGCTTTTCTTTCCTTTTGTTTAAGGTATTCTTAACTTTCAGAGCTTAAGTTACTTTTGTACTTCAATATTCTGTTCTTTGTTTCAGCCCAGAAATTTATGGATTGTTTTTTGAAAGCCAGTATTTAAATCTCTTGTATTATTTGACCTTGATTAGAAATTCTGAATCCTACTGACATCAACCACTGCTCTGTTACTTAAATGGGAGTTTCCTCCTCAGACTATGCTTTTACTAAATGAGAATACGTTTGCAATTCTGTAGTTCACTGTTATTTCTCAGGCAAAAAAAAAAATCTTTTTGCACATGCTAATCTTAAGGTCGTCTTTCTTTACATCCTGCTGTGACAAGCATGAATTGCAGGACCAGAGATAACAAATACTGTTCTATACGTTTTCCCTGTCCACGTGCCAGCTTTTCCTTACGCTCCAGACAGTGACATCTTCAATAGGCTAAATATGATGAAATTGTGTCAAGGAGCGTAGGGCACACAGCCCGGCAGACAGCCACATGCAGAACACCGGTTTTTATGCCCAGTCAACTGCCAATTGCTATTTTACTTTTTTGCTTTAATCTGCTAATAGCTAGCCTTTACTGCGGCAGTTGTGGCTGAGGATCCCACGAGTGAGTCAGTACGTTTCAGAAGTCACTTCTGTGTGAGACGACGTGCATCCAGGCACAAAGTCGTCTGGCTATTGGTTGTCCGATTGCTTTGTCCCTCCTTCACTTCCTCGTCAATGTTTGTAATATGCACACATGGGAATTTTGAAAAGGGTGGCTCATGAGGGGATTTTGTTATTACTGCGTTTCTGAATTTGGCCTTGGCCTAAGTCTTAGAACTAGCAGACAGGAAGGGATGGGCTTGCTGGCACAGCACTGTAAGTTTAACACTCTCCTTAGCTTTCATTTTCACCCTCAGATGTTCCCGTCATGAAATTTTCCGCTCTGCCCTGTCATCACCTTACGTGCAATCTTACACTGCCTCGATCAGGAGATGGCAAATGAAACATTACATTTTTCACCCTAAACTGCTGCTTTTAATATACCTTAAATCTGCAGAAACTAAAAAGGAGTCTGGACAGTAGATTTTGGATCCTACTTGTATTTGCATATGTTAAAGTGCCTAGACCGGAGTCTTTTAGTTTGCTTTTAATAGAAAGTTATCCCCACTTTATAAAGAACACTTCAAAATAATGATGAAGCCAGTGAAGAAGATGCTACAGTTAATGGTAAATACGTTAAAATCCTTAAAGTTACAGTAAGCAATCAAAACACTAAACCAAAGAAACAGTTTTGCCATCTTGCAAAGTTTGAGGGAATATTCAAACCAAATGAATTTTCTTTGGGGAAATGAAAAACCAAACCAGTGTAAAAAGATGATTAACAGTAGTCAATATGAGGAGATATTTGGGAACACCTTTTTCAGCAGTAGTTATTAGTGTTATTAATTGTCTTTGTCAGAAACTACCAGAAGCTTCCAATAAAAACAGTGAATCTATTGAGGTTCCAGAGCATAAAGGCAGGAAGAATTGGTGCGAAGCTCTATTGTTTTGTTGCGTAAATCTTCATTTTAAGACTTATAGTGCCTGGGAGTTGGCTTCTATGGACCAGCTCTTTTTTGTGTTTAAGGGTGGAATGTCATGAGGAAAGAAAGTGTCCTTAGAATTATTTTTACATCTTTTTCACCTTCTAAATTAAATGTCGCAAATTGATAAAGTTGAAGTCTTGCATTTTTATGGAAGCTACCAGTTTCATTTTCCATGTCTCCATTAGACATTTAAAGAAGTAGAGGGTGAGAAAGTGGAAATTTCTAGTCTATATTATTGTGTAATTCTCCAAGTGTGATGTGCATATGCAGTTGTCACTTTTTCTATCTCCATCCTTTAGTACAGAACATTTTCACCATACTCTGCTCAGAAGAGCTTTAAGGACAATGATTCTGAAACATACCCACATGAGATTAGAGAGCACTGAAAGATAAGACCAACAGAAGTGGGTCACCTAGAACCTTTAAAAAGTCCTTATCATACAACTCCTGGATTCCTCACAACCCATGTATCACAGGCTTTCTCTTCCATTTCTGGTACATTTGGTATTTAGCGTAGGAATTTGGGAACTAAAAATACATTTTTTGCAGATAACATTTTTGGATGAGAAGTGCGAAGTTGCTAGCAAACTGAGACTTGTAGATACTATCCCAGGGTGGTCTGGCACCCAGTCTATGACACAAATCCTCACCATTGTCATTATTTATGTATGTATTTACCTCTGAGTTGAAAAAGTACAGAGAGACTTTCCTGTGGCTCAGTGCCCCATCCTACCAGGCATTGGATACAGCACAAACAAAGAGATAATACTTATCTTAAAACAACTTTTAAGTATGTAGTACGCACTAAAGTGTTGCCAGGGAAGTTATGTCTCTTCTACAGTTAAGTGATAGGAAGCTGGAAAATGTGAATGAAGTCTTACAGCTAGTAGAGAAAACAGCACTTCAGCCCAGAAGACAAACAGAAAGTAAACGAATGTTCTTAATGGACCAGGTGAGATAAGTTATTTGTGCCACAAAGCGGTCACGTGTGAAAGTAGTGGTGAGCATTTTACTGAAAAGCATGAGTCCATTTCCATGATGTAAATGGTCTTTTGTGATCTGACTCCATTTTGACTGATTATCTTACTCTCTGGTGTCTCATCTCAGGTTACTAGGCAGCTTTTTTGCTGTGAGTCCTGCCCCTCATACTGAATTGTAATTGTTTTCTGGTGGTTCAAAAATACCTTTGTTACAGCTGCTCTTGCTGATGGGGCAGGGAGATGGACCAGGTGCCATGTGGGGGTCCTTTCCAATCCTTTTTTAATGATTATGTGTTACTGGTACTTTAAGGACCAAATTTCCTGTTCAGCCAGTGGAGTTAATCAAATGGGGTAAAGCAGGAAGCAGAGTAGTTTTCCTCAGGAAAAGGAAATGCATAAAGAACAGAGCCATCAGTTTGTGAATTCAAATAGAGCACTTCATCCTTATCACAGGAGGAGCGTGTGAAGTCTTAACAAATCTTCTAAGATGCCAAGTGTATATAGGTGTCTGCAATGTTGTATTTTGAATTTGTAATGTCATATGCAACATTTCTGAAAGATCATCATGGAGACATCTCATAGTTAGAAAATAGATTAGTTAGGAAAAGGGAGTTAGAAAAAAAATCACTAGTAATTTATGAAAAGTTGGGACAATTGAACTTTAGAGTTACATGAAGTTAGGAAAATCAGCCCTTGTTATCAGCTTTGCCGCAGTGTAATAGTTCTTTGAAGACTCAAGGTGTCCTGATCTCAGAGGAGCAACCTTGCAAACAGCATTTGTTTTTTAAATGTTTTTAAGAATATAACTTTTTGAGCTGATACAGAATATTGCAGTCAGACAAAGAATGTGACTTGATTTGAATGAAATTGCAGAAAGCTTATTGTTGAGGCTACAGGCCATCACATTTTCAGAAACAAAACAAAGTTTAACTCAAAATGACAGCATGGTCAGAATGCCATTGAATAGGTCAAACATTCTGCTCTGAAAGGGCACCCCTTTCATCAAAGTTAATGCAAGAAAAGCAACTAATTCTTGCATTTTGATATGGCAGAGGCAGAAGTGGCTGTGCAAAAATAGGAAATATGTGCAGAATTGGTTTTCTGAGGGAAGAACTTTCCAAGCAGTGTAGAATATTTGTACAAGGAGTGCACGGTGAGCTTGCTTAGTTAATCCCTGACTCCACCTAAGAAATGAGTGGTGCTCTCTTGTTCTTATCATACAGATGGAGTTTTATTATCGATTTCAGTGACTAAAAGAGCAGGTCGTGTTTGAAGAACTGGAGTGATTAAGCAGTTCCCAGAATGACTGTACCTCAGACAATCCTTTAAACCATTCTCATGAGGAAAGAAGATGTTTCTCCTCTTCTGGTCATTCCAAATCTGATTTTTCATATCCAATCCCTACATAGCCTTTCCTTGATTTCAGTCTCCAAGCACAGGGAAATAAGGAGGCTGAATAATAAAAGCTTAGAAACCATTAGATATAATTGAATTCACTTAAATTTCTACTAAGATATGTTCTTTTTTACAGTACTAGACATTAAGATTCCCCATATTCTGTAGAAAAGAGAGGTCCGATTTAATAAGAAAGGGAAGGATGCAAATAGAATTTTTAAACCCTGACAAAACAGCAAATGCAAAGAAGAGTATAACCTTGTTCTTGAACTCTGAAGTTTCCTTTCGGTTCAAGCACCTTCAATTTGATGCTTGAGATATATAGAGTTGTATTCACACTCAAGCAATTACAGCTGTCTTATATGGTTTGGGAAGAGCTGTCATGGATCAGAAGCAAGGTAGAAATTTGTGGCGTGGCATTGGGTCACACAGCTCACACATTTTTTCTGCCTGCTGATTAGATGTCTGGAATATTTTAAACAAAGGGATGTCAAGTGATAATTCCGGTGAGAGGAACGGCATCGCATAAAAAAAATAAATCTGAGTGTGAACATTCATGAGCAGTGAATGCAAAGAAGCATGGGCTTAATACAGTCAAGCAGGTGAATGCTCATACTACAGAAAACTCAGGTCTATTTTTCAAGAGATTCATCTCTAGCAACCCTGGATGGGATATATACAGGTATATGCATGCATGAACACATGTACACATAACTTGGTTTACCTCTGGGAGAGCTTTACACAAGCACTTAATGTTCATTTTTAGATGGGGAAACTAGACACAGAAAGAAGAAAATGCCTTGCCCAAGTTTGTCCAGTAAAAACGTGACAGGTGAAAAGAGAACGTGCGTTTCCTTGTTTCTCTTGGAGCCTTATGCCTTATTTCTGTAGATCTTTGGTCAGCACCTGTAAATCTTTCTCTAGTTATCATTGTAATGATTTTGACTTTGTATTAGTCAGTGGATCTAAGACTTGTCTTTAATTTGAAAACAGTTCTAAACAGTTTCCTTGAAATAGTCATACATAATATCAATGAACAAATAACTCAGGCCAAAATCCTTGAGAGTGTACTGGCATACCACAGCATTTCTGAGTCTGCTGTTGCCTGGCAGCACTCTGTACTGTATGCCACCGTTGGCTCCGGGATTGCTTGTGGCTTTCAGACCGCAGGTAGAAACCTGATTTTGTAATATGTAAATGTCCACATGTTGTCTAAAATTGAAAATCAGCTCATCTTCATCATCTAGCTGTCCTGGTATTCACACATACAACATGGTGTAAATAGTTTAAGGAGTTGCAGTTTCCTTCCAGTTTTTCTAGTACGTTGGAAAAGCACAAAGGGACAAACCTCACAGGCAGCAACAGATAGAACAGGGAGCTCTAGAGAGGAAGAAATTCTACAAATACTCTATTGAGAAAGATCCTTTAAAACTTGATCAAAAAAAAAGAAGTCATATATTAATGTTAAACTTAAAATACCTGTCCTACGTTATAATCACCTGTTTAAATGCTTTACTGGTCCATATCCTAAAGCTCTATGGTTCTGTAAAATTTCTCTTGAAGTTGGTTACTCTCTTTCTACAGCTGCTAGTTTAAGGTATAGGAGAATGACCATCCAGTGATAAAATCTGTAAGAGTTCTTTCAGAATTTTTTTTTTTTATTATTTTAATATTGCCTGCAGGGTTGCCAAAACTGTTCAATGGGGTACGCTGTCCTTATCACTGAGCACATGTAGAAATCAAGGTTACAGCACACTGTGCAGGAAGGGGAGGATGCTCATAACATCAGGAACTAGTTGCTGCTCTCCCTCCCGTCATACACATTATGTAACAGTGCAGCAGCACATCAGCTACACGCCCTCCAGTTCTGAAAGAAATACAGGACATTTTGGGATTCCCCTTTCGTCCACTATCCATGTGTAGCCTTACTTGGCTATTTTGCATACATGGTCCTGGAGTATAAAATGCTTTTGCCTCACAGGAGGGATACAGAGCAGGAGAGATTAAAGGAAAGAAACTTTGACAGAGAAGATCATCTCCTAGAAGGTTTGGAAAAATCTCTCACAAGAGCACGGTAAGACAGCACTGTGTCTAAGTGTTCAGTTTGCCATTCGTTTACTGCAGCTCGCGAGTGAAGTAATTATATGGCAAACTTTTTTTTTTTCCGTATTAGGAATAACGTGTTGGAATCAGTCTCCTGCTCTATTTCCAGGCTGTCCTGCTGCTCTGAAAACTTTATCCTCCTTTCTGCTGATTTAGAGGTTTGTGCATGTAACAGGTAATATTGTAAATGTTATTTAAAGAACCCTGTTGTGGAGAACAGGAAGAGCAAGCAAGTTCTTACTCTGAATGCCGGTGAATGGAAAATGTGTCTTCTCCCATCTCTCTTTTTTCTTTTTCTTTTTTTCCTTCTTTTTTCTTTTTATTATTCTTTTTAATTTTTTATTCTTTTTATTTTCAGTCGTCGTCTTTTTTTATTTTTCCTCTTATTTTTTCTTTTCTATTGTTTCTTCTTTTTCTTCTTTTTTGCTTTTTCTTTTTGTGTATTGTTTTTCAGGTTTTTTCTGTTTTGTTTTTGGTTTTATTTTTTATTTTTCCCTTTTTTTCTCTTTCTCTCTTTCTTTCTAACTTTGTTCCTTTCTTTTGTCTTTCTCTCTCCCTATCCTTTCCTTCTCTCTTTCTCACCTGTGTTTTACAAAAAACGTGTAGGCACACTGCAGCACTATTTTATTGCAGAATAGTAATTTAGATTTGTTTCTATTTTGTAACTGTAGAGAAATGCCTGTTACACACTATTTCTTTTACTTGGGGTAACAGACAAGTCCTAACACCTTGCAGTTTCTGCACAGATAGTTGCATGCATTTCTTCTGTTGTGTGATTTTAGAGCAGACAGCATCTTGGAAGCCCAGCAATATAAATTTTACTTTTACTGAAAAAGCAATATAAATAACAAAATAATACATAATTTACATCAGGAATATGTGGCAATGTATATTTTTTTTTTCTTTCTCTTCAATTTTTTTGACACATCTGGTTTTGATTTCTGTTATGAACCAGGTTCAAACGCTGAGGCTAATTCTGCTTTACTAGTTTGCTCTTTTTCTCTTGTCACACCTTCCCTGGCGCAAAAATCTGTTTTAGGATCACAAATTAGCAGAAAATGTACGTTCAAATGAATAGCATTAAACTTTGTACATTCTTATATATGTGTTACATTCAAATATATGCTATATATATCTCTCTCTTACAAAATACAGAATTCAGAATCTCAGAATTCCATTTGTCTCTGGCAAATGAATACATTGCAAAACATTTTGGTTAATTTACAGACCAGGTTTTTTTTCATTACTATGTGAATAACACAGCAACATTTTACATGCCTTTTCCTAGCTAATATATAGTGATGTGAATTAACAGAACACTTAATAACACTTAACAAACTTTTGAAAAACACAGAGCTTAAAAACACTCAAGTGTCAAGGCATGCTTTTCATAGAAGTAAAGCATGCGTGTGTTTTTCTTAGATACTGATATTTGCTGGTTTATGCGACTGGGGGACATTTGAAATTCTCTGGCCAGTATTTTAAAAGAAGGCATGGCTGCAGCATTACACTGACAAAGAGAACTGTTAGTTTTAGTATCAATACTCTAAGAGTCAAGTAATTTTCCTTTTTTAAAAAAGGAAGTTAATTAGATCAGATCAGTTAGTCTGGTGAGTTTCTGAGCCCTTTTAAAGGGAGTTACCTTCTTAGTCAAAAACTGACCTTGTTGGTTTTCTTTCCTCCTCAGAAGTGTTCCCACATCACACAAAACAAGATTTCAGCACTGTGAACTAAAATCATAAGTAAAGCATACAAAATGTTGTGCCCATGGCAGTTTGTATTCAAACCTCGTGCTGCTAAGAACCAGTCCTCTGAAGAGAAGGATATCAATAATAACGTGGAGAAAAGTAGGAAGATCCCTGGGTAAGTTCTTTGTGTTTTAATGGCTTCGTAGTTTCTCTTTCATTTGAAAACAAAAGGTATTAAGTGACACAGGTTCTGGAGAAACCTGTAATGTGTTTCCAAAGCAATAATATTAACCAAAGAACGGTTGTCCCTGGCGTCACTGGGTGGTGGTGACTTAGTAAGGTACATTTAAGCTTTTGTATCTAAATTATACAATCATTGAGGAAAGAAATCATCTTGCTTGCTCTTTCATAGTTCTAAATTTATTTAGTGTGCTGTAATGGTTTCACATATGCTAGGACTTAGGAAGCATGTGTATGCGATAAAAATTAGCAAAGTGATTATTAATGCTGTAATTGAGTTCGTAAAGTATTTCTGTGATAGAATTTATACAAGACACTGTATAAAATGAATTGCACATTCATATTAAATTTCTCAGTTTTCAGGCTGTTACTTATTTCAGTTTTCTATTGCATACCATTTCTTTCTCTGCCCATTCCCTACCCTTTCCTGTCATTGCTCAAAGTAGTTTATATTCACGTATGAAGTACATGAAGCTGACTAGTGGAAGTGGGTGATCACATATGCTCTGCTAGCTAAAACACATAATTGCCCTCTCCAAACTAAGGGTTTTGTTTGGAGTTCGTGGTCTGGATGCCTCTCGGGTGGTTTTGAACATCTTCTGAAACCTGATATCCAAATTAAAAGGTAGGAGTTCAGAAAGTAAGACTTAATGCAGAAAACAAAGGAAATTAATATTAAAGTATGTTGTTTGCTTAAGCTGAAGACTGGACCTAGCTGAAATTTTCACACATTTCCCTGAAGATTTCAACCTCTTTGTTTAATTCCTCTGAGTATTTTCTGGCCAGATCATAATTGTACAGATGTCCTTCGTTTAGCTTACAGCAATGATACTCAACCTTTACCATTCCAGGCCATATCTGTTGTTTTCCTTCCCACATCGTGATCTGGAAAGGGTCATTTTAGCTTTACTATTGACTTCTAGTCCACTCCACCCTTCACACTGCTGTGAATGGTTGGCTTATTGACTCAGTACATCTTTCAGAGACAGCTCTGAGCATCTGCCTACTGATGCTGCAAGTAAAACTAACAAAAACTAAGCACATTGTGTTATACTGAATTGTCTTTCTCTCTTTTAAAGCTTAGAAAATGATGATGCCAAATTATATGATCTGAGCAAGAAGCAGATAGAGGTGCCACCTATCATAACTTCCGCAAAGGCCAGTGATGGGAGAGAGGTCTGTTTCTAGCATCATTGTTTGATACTAACAGTTCACATGGGTTGTGCTTACTGCTCAAAACTTCTCAAAGTTCTCATGTGAGGGCTAACTGTGGTTACGTGAGATTAGGACTGCTGTGAGATCTTTGGATGAAAGATCTTTTCTGAACAAAAAGGAGCTTTGGTAAGACTTAAGGGAAAGAGGTGACCCGGTGGGATTGGAGTGCCTGATTCCTTTATTCACCTTTGAAAACCCAGCCTTTAGTAACAAACGTGACCTTTCTCTAAAATTGTCTGGTTCACTGTTTTCCTGAGACTGTGACTATTATGTTAAAACGCCTTAATGAAATTTAAAAAGTGTTTGCAGTGGCAGATATTGTATGATTAGTACAAAAATACTTTTTACCCATTTCATATCAAACTATGGATTAGGTCAATAGTTTTGTACTTGAATAAATACTCACATTGGAGAAGATCACATTTATACCTAGTTTCTTGAATTTAATTTGTAGCATTTTAATGGTCAAATAAAATATAAAATGAAGCTTTAAGCTATTTAATAGGTCTGAAGACAGTATGTATTTTTATCTTTTCTCTGTCCAGAACCCTCCCCCAAATGGTATCAAAGCTTCAAACCAAATATCAAGATGTCCAAGACACATAAAAGTAAGAAACTTGGAAAATGGATCCAGCTTTCTCGACACACTACACCTGACAGCAAAGGAGGTAAGATATGGAAACCTGAACAGTGATTTTTCATAACTTTGAAAAGATAGAGTGCAGCATTGTTTTTTGACATTTTATTGTTTTTCAGGTTATCAACTGCCGGACCAAAGCCTGCCAAGGGGCGCTCATGACCCCAAAGGGCCTGGTGAAAGGTACGAGAGATAGGCCAGTTCCACCGGCAGAGCTTTTACCTCAGGCAACAGACTTTATCAAGCAGTACTACAATTCATTTAAAGAGTAAGCCAACTTTACCTTCATTTTTGGTATAAAAGTCCTCTACCTACCTACCTCTCTGTGAGACTATAGGAGTGTTTGGTTTCTTCACAGCTATTGGTAACTATGCATAGCATGCATTCATAAAATAGATAAAGACTATTAGAAAAGGTAAATAAAACTATTACTGCACTTTGTATGCTATATCTGCCAATCCCAGGTCTTGGAAATACAGAAATGGACTCTCTACAGTGCATTCCTCAGCCCCATCCCTTCTAAGTGTGTTACATTATAGTATGTTTATAATAAGCAGCTTGGTTAGGACTCTCAGAATGTTACCTTCTGTTTTCTTAACGTTGGATGTTAATGAGATTAGCTCCTACTTAGATCAGTCTTAGACGTGAATAATGTGGATAATACTTTTTGTTTGTGCTGTTCCAAGTATCTTTTCTCTGTGTGCTTTTGTTCTCTGTTTTGACTCTGAAGGCTTTAGCCAAAGATTGGAAGGCCAGTGTCTTGCTTCTCAACCTTGCTCTGTGCTATCATCAACATAAGCTTACTGAGCGTGCCGAGAGGGATGCTCTAGCTCAGAAAAGCGGTTTGTGTTTTCACAAAAATTGACATGGTGCAGAGACATCTCGTTGCAGGAGAAGCTAGAACATCTGGTTGAGGTCCAAGAGTTTGCAGTGACAAAGTTTTCACATGACAAGCTTTCAAGTGACAATTCAATGTTTGCTCATCCCATTATAAAACATTATCTGACTTTCAAAGGGACTCAGCCACATAATGGCTACTTCTTTAGATACTTTGAACTCTTCTACAAAGCTTTCTTCCATCTGAATCTTTCTGAAAGTCCCTGTCTTACACACAGGCTGTACTCACTTGCCAGCGTATTACATTTGCACATCTCTGTGTTTCTGCTCATGGCTATTTGATCACATTGATTTACTCTATCTTACATGCTTGCCCTTGATCTTTCATCTTGTTGAAAATGTGAAAATTCTCAGACAGTGCAGGCTATTTTCATTCTATCTGTAAGCCAACAAAACAATTTTTGTCTGTGCTGTGATAAATATTTCCTAATGTTTTGACTTCATTCTCTGTTATCAAGCTAAAGAATTTTAGAGTTGGTTTCCCTGACAAAGGAGTTGCTCAGCACTTCCTTTTAGGAATGAAAATCCTACTTACTTTACTCAGAAGAGCTGTGTCCCTGTGAAAATAATAGAGCTTTGAGACGACAGTCACTATAATCCTACTTCTGGGCTGAAGCTAGCATGTTCTCTACTTTTCATTTACTTGTGATGTGACAATTTTTTCCAAACTAATCTAGAAAATCCAAATTTAAACTGAAAACTTACACAGAAAAGCTTGTGATTAATCCATGTATGTGTTGGGTGGTGAAAGGATGGTGTTGCTACTTAAATTTCTAGTGTGTTAGTTTCTTCATTGGGCTAGTAAGCTCTGTCATTTGCAATCAATAAGGACAGTTCCTAAATTCAGAAGCCAGGAAAAATTCTCCTCAGTAGTCCTCAGTCAGAGTCCTATGTACTTAACTCATCCCTTTACCTAGAATACCCCCGCTTTTTGATAAAAATCTCGGACCCTAGACTGCTGCAATAAATAACAGCTATGCTTGGGGGACAAACGTGTGGTGCAGTAGCGGGCGGGTGGGGAGGTGACTTCTCACAGCCGAAGCACAGTGAAATTGCTGACTTCATGAGGTGATGGATGTTTTCGTAAAGGATAGAATATTTTATGTTGAGCTGTTTCACATCCAGAGAGTGTAGATTTGTAACAGGGACAGGTTTCTCGGTGTTTATCCAAACTTGCCGTATCTCAGCCTACATAGATGCTAATCCCCTCCCTGGAAATCTACCTCCATCCTGGCAGATAAAATCAGTGATGTAAGTAGAAGTCTTCTCTTGCAAACGGATGCTCAAAAGCTTTATGGCTTCAGCAATGCCTGTGCTCTTCTTGACCCAGAACATAAGAAGAATGTCTGCAATTTAAATCTGTTCTAAGTAATGAAATTCTCATTGTTTCTTTCCATGGTTGTTTCCTGTTCAAAAGGCCAAAAATAGAAGAACACCTGGTCCGACTGGGAACAGTGACCAAGGAGATAGAAACAACAGGAACCTACCATCTGACAAAGGACGAACTGATCTTTGCTGCCAAACAGGCCTGGAGGAATGCACCTAGGTGTATTGGGAGAATCCAGTGGTCCAATCTGCAGGTAACCTATGAGTCTGGACATTATGGGCCAAATAGTCATCTGCTGTAAATCAGAAGAATGTCCTTTACTTTGGTAAAACATGCCAGTTGCTTCAACTGAGGAGTACTCCCTCCTGGACGTATCATAAGATGAACAGTTTTTTTGTAGTTCTCTGCTTCATAGTTGAATGAAAACGTGTAGGAGTGTTAGCATAGGAACCAACTATGTCGTGGAACCAGGTGCATGTCTTGGTCCTTGGAGGATTGTTACGCGTGAAAATGGTGCATATAAGAACAATAAAAATGAACCTTTCCTAGTGGAGCTACAATTAAATTGAGAAATACTGATTTTTCATTTTACTTTTTTCCTTAATCTTTCCTTTCCTTAAATGCATAAGAAAAATAACGAGCTTACATTACTGTTTCAAAATCAGGTTTTTTTCTTTACGTTTCTTTTGGAAACATATAGGTATTTGATGCACGTGATTGTAAAACAGCGAAGGAAATGTTTGAGCATATCTGTCGTCATGTTCAGTATGCCACAAACAATGGAAATATAAGGTAAATCTCTTTAATTTTAATTTTAAACAACAAAAACCACATCCAGATCTGGATTCAAAACTCTGCATAAGACCTGAAATGGTCTATCTAAATGTTTTGACAACTTATCTCTGCTCTTAATTCTCCTGGTACTTATATGTTCCTCTCGTGTACCATCAGCCGTTTTGAAATTCTGTAACTTTCATGGCTGATGTTGCAAAATCTTTTGTAATTCCGGGGGAAAAGAAATGATTTGAAGATTCAGGGAGGTGGGTGGAAAGGATGAATTATTTTATTTCTACTGATGTTTATTTTAGATATATAAAATAATTGCTGTTGGTAACAATTTATGTCTTAATAATTAGAATGGGTTTGATGTGCTGCTGTGGTGTAATGGCATTTGATTGTCTCTCTGGGCAGATCAGCCATCACTGTCTTCCCCCAGAGGACTGATGGGAAACACGATTTTCGTGTTTGGAACAGCCAGCTCGTCCGGTATGCTGGATATCGAATGCCAGATGGGTCTATCGTAGGAGACCCTGCCAGTGTGGAGTTCACACAGGTACAGTTCTAAATACAGAATCACAACTGCTTTCCATCTTGTCTAGCCCATCTGTCTTTTTTTTTTTGTCTTTTTTTTTTTTTTTCTTCTTGCATGTTTATGCAGAGTGGAAGGGAAGCGTGGTGGTAAGGAGTGAATGGCATGTTCTGCCCCACAGGTTCTAGGTGCAGGCTGGAGCAACAATTTCTTACAATTCTGATATAAAAATACTCCCCTCCATTTCAGAACAGGGTGAGCTAATGCTCCCCTTGAGTCAGGGACACAATCAGTACTTGAACAACATGTCTCAACATTGTTTGAATGGGAAAGATAGCCTTTATCACTTAGAATTTACCTCAGCAGGTTTTAGAGGGTTAACATTCTTTTGTCTTCACATCCAGGGGGGAAAATCTAAAAAACCCAAAACGTACTTTCTTTATTTACAGTTGTGCATTGAGCTTGGGTGGAAGCCGAAATATGGCCGCTTTGATGTAGTTCCACTTGTTCTCCAAGCAAATGGCCAAGACCCAGAAATATTTGAATTCCCGCCAGAAATTGTCCTCGAAGTGCCAATGGAGCATCCAAAGTAAGCACATAAGATTTAGATAATTACATTTTTGCCTCTGTCTCACCTTGGCAGGTTATTAGCCTGCGCCTGTGGCAGTCATTTTATGAGTTCTTTGTTAGGATGAAATTATGGTAAATTGTCCTGAAAGATAAAATGCCTGTTAGAACAATGAAATGAGATTTAAATTAAGGAAGCCAATAGCAATTTTGTTGGAAATTTTTTTTTTCCCAACCTACATTTCAATCGTACTCAGAATTTAAAAAATCGTTTCTTATGCCAGTGTAATACACATGTAAAATATGGCTGCACTCATAACAAAATGTTTATTGCCTTTCTCTTTGTTTTTTTTCTTCATGTTTGCTTTGAGACTGGCCTGCAGATTGCAGAACTCTGTAATACTGTTCTGCAGTTTCTTTAGCAGGCAATTCCCAGTTACCACATTGTAAATGAAAACTGCTCTGAGGTTTTTGGAGACCATGCTTCATGGGTCATTTCTCCTAGAGTTAGTACTCTTTATCTTCCTGGACTTTTCTGGTTATTGCCTAAAGGAGGAAAAGACACGTAAAGTAATAAATCAAAATGCTTGTTTAACAGGTATGAATGGTTTAAGGAGTTAGATCTGAAGTGGTACGCGCTGCCTGCTGTTGCGAACATGCTTCTTGAGGTGGGAGGCCTGGAATTTACTGGATGTCCTTTCAATGGCTGGTACATGGGGACAGAGATAGGAGTGCGAGACTTCTGTGATGTACAGCGATACAACATCCTGAAGGTAATCTTCTGCAGTAGAGGTGTGTGGGTCTGAGAAGGGAATGAACTTGGTGGATGGAGCGTTTTTGAAAAAGACGCTGTCAGTCTTTGCTGGGATGGGTGTTGTATTTACGTCACACTAACACTTCAGTGCTAATCTGACACAATATCCTGACTATTGTGGGGCATCTTGCATTTCTGCCAAGATTATGACCGCCAGATTGTATGACTGTTTTCGTAGTGTTCTGACAGTATCTGTTCCAAATGCCTGGATAGAATGGTGAAACTGCAACTGTAAAAAAAAGAAAAAAAAGAAAAAAAAAAAAAGTGCTGTCCAAAGGGAGTTCTTTCCCGATTTTGCCCTGAGTCCTGCTGATTCAGGACTTTTGGTCTCTGACTGTACGTTTCTCAGAGGTATATTTATGTCAGTTCCAGTCTGCTGTTGACAAGGCAGTGGAGTCCTGGTGGTTAGCTGGAGGTCTTGGTCACCTCACCAGTACAAATTAATAATGATGACTTATAACCAGCTACTGCCACTTTTTAGACCATTTAGTCCAGGAGAGAACCACTCCCCGCTTTAACAAACTGGAATAGCCTTAAGAACCAGAACTCCATAACTCAAGTTTACTTCTGATCTCAAGTGTTTCTGCTGCCATCATTTTCCCCAGCATAAGACTGACTCTTCCCCCTTCCACAATACTCTTTCCTGCGTATTAATGTGATGAGGTAGAGAAATCATGAGGTCTAAGTCCCACATAGTAAATTTGCTTTTCCCTTTTCTCTCTCTTTTTCACATGTAGGAGGTAGGAAGAAGAATGGGACTGGAAACAAACAAACTTTCATCGTTATGGAAAGACCGAGCTGTTGTAGAGATAAATGTGGCTGTGCTTTATAGCTTTCAAGTAAGTCAACAAGTGTGATATCTGGAGAGACACTGAATATTGTGTGTCCCTTTTTCCTTTCACTTATAACAGCTTTATACCAATATAGTGCCAGTGGGCCAATGCTCAGTGGAGGCTATCAATGTGATTCCAATAGAGTTATTCTTGATTTACACCCGGGAAAGTAGAGGAGTCCATATTTCCTGTTGCTGCCAGAAAAAATCGCAGGTGAAGGCGGAAGGGAGAGAAAAAGAAAAGGAAGTTAAGGGCAAGATTGTTCATCCTTTTACCACATATGTCTAAGTGTCAAAATCTATGTAAAGCCATTGGATTATATCTTTTATTTACAATTACAGTTTATTTACCATATCATAACAGTGTGAAAGATAGGTAAAAATGATCAGAGGCTTTTCAGCACGCGCTCCCAGTGCTGGAGAGGTAAAATGCTGTTAAAAAAAAAAAAAAAAAAGGACATAAGAGTCCTTAATCAAAGATCCACCTCGATCTGTATCTATATATAATAGTTGCTGATACTAATTATTTCCCAGCACTGTATAAAGTCCTTGAAATATTAACCAAAGCAAAAGGATTACTTTAACTACATCAGGAAGAAGAGCAGAATGGGCTTTTTAATGTATGTCTGTCTTTTTGCAATTATTCTAGAAACAAAATGTGACTATCATGGATCACCACTCAGCTGCCGAGTCCTTCATGAAATACATGCAGAATGAGTACCGTGTGCGAGGAGGCTGCCCGGCTGACTGGGTGTGGCTTGTACCTCCTATGTCAGGGAGCATAACTCCCGTGTTCCACCAGGAGATGTTGAACTATGTCCTCACTCCCTTCTATTACTATCAGGTACACATTATCCAAAAAAATATGATTCTAGTAGACAACTCCAGCAGTGCAGATGATAATATGGGACCTGAAGAAGTCTGAACGAAAAGCCCTGGTTAATGAACGTTCACTAGAGAGATTCATAAATAGCAGGCAATATCTATTGTACTGTGGGAGGTTATGTTAGTTCTGTTGAATTCTCAAGCTGTAAGTAAAATGCAGTTTAATGCTACAGAGACTGATCCCATATTTTTACACAGTGGATTGTATATACAGATTGTATTTAATCTGGCCCTTTCAAAGATATACAAATTGCATATTTATTATTTTACATTTCTTACCTGAAGCTTAACTTTTTTTTTTTAAAAGGTGGATGCATGGAAAACGCATGTCTGGCATGATGAGACCCGGAGGCCAAAGAAAAAGGAAATAAAGTTTAGCATCTTGGCAAAGTAAGTTGTTCAAATAAGAGTCTTCATGATTTTGTCCAACTATTCTGTTCTTGTGATGTTTCTGTTCCACATTATTTTTTTTAATAATTATTACAGTAGGGACCGCTTGAATTGTTTGAATCATAGATTTACCTGTCCACAGTTAGGTAATATCCATATCTAAGATTCTTATTCAGGGCTATCTATAGTGTATTGCTTCTGAACAATCTTCCAAAGAAAAACCATGCTAAAGATCAATCTTTCCTAGCTTGTTTGTGAATCAATCTGAATTACTGTGTAGCTATATTAAAAATTATATGTGATTATTTTTTTCCCCAGAGCTGTACTCTTCGCGTCTTCACTCATGCGACAAACAATGGCAACCAGGTCCAAGGTCACTGTAATCTATGCAACAGAGACTGGGAAATCTGAAACACTAGCCAACAATCTGTGCAGCTTGTTCAACTGTGCCTTCAACACTAAGGTAAGAAAGTATAAATCATCCACACTAAATGGAGAAAGAAGTTTGGCTAGTTTTATCAGCTTCTGCAAGCTTTTTCATTCTCTGAACCTATGTTTTGAATTTTCAGTAAATATAAGTTGGACTAGAACTTTGATTTTGTGTTCATTTAGCATAGTGTCTTGTAAATTTGGTCAATGGTCATCTGACAATCACAAGAGATATCTAATGCTAGTTCTTATGTCTGCTAGCAATTTCTCATGAGCTTTATACCTTCCAGATTCTGTGCATGGATGAGTACAACATTTGTGACCTGGAAAAAGAAACACTTCTTTTAGTGGTTACTAGCACTTTTGGAAATGGAGATTCTCCAAATAACGGAAAGGTAATATTCACCTCAGAAGTATGTATGAGGCTCAACTCAAAGACTGAGACCAAAGACAACCCTTTCATTTGCCCCATGTAGTTGAGCAAGATATGGATCAGGGTCTCACTTCTGTTTTTAAATCAGAGTATTTTTCTAACCTTAAGTATTTTATGAATTTTTGTACAGACCTTGAAGAACTCCTTGCTCACCCTGAAATTGCTGAGAAAAAAAATAAGGTAAAAATGCTTTGTTGTTTGGTTTGCCTGTGATTAAGTCCTTCTGCATTTCATTTAGCATAACATAGTAATCTTATTTTTATCTCCTCCTGCAGATATGCTGTGTTTGGTTTGGGCTCCAGCATGTATCCAGAGTTCTGTGCCTTTGCTCATGCCATTGACCAAAAACTGGCCCAATTAGGGGCTTCTCAGCTCACTCCAATAGGTGAAGGAGATGAACTTAATGGGCAAGAAGAAGCCTTTCGCGCATGGGCAGTCAGTGCATTCAAGGTGACTCTATAAATAGTTAGCTCATATTTTAGTTCGTTCATTCATTCATTTTATTTCAGTATTCACTAGCATCCCGTAAAAATGGAGGAAAATGAAGGAAAACAAACATCTGGATTTATATCTGAATTTTGAACTCCCCTCTTTTCTACTGCTTGCCTAAGTTAGAAGAGGGAACTGGGCCCCTTTTCTATTATTTATTAATATTCACATAAAGTTCCATGAAACCTTTTGGATAATGGAATGCTCACTATGAACAAGGGTGGTAGCTTCAAATATCAGAATTTTTTGAAGTAGATCAGTTTTTAGCTATACTGGTATAGAAGTGGAACCTTACTGAACTCACTGAACCCCTATAACATCACTGAACTCAACAGAATCAATAAAAAATAGCAATCTGTGAAATTGATATCTCCTCATTAGGATTATGATAATGCTAAATTTTTTTTTTTTTTACTATGAATAGCCTTATTTTTTTCTTTTTTCTAGACTGCCTGTGACATTTTTAACATCCGTGGGAGAAACAGTATTCAGTTGCCTAAGATATATACCTCTGATGACAGCTGGGATCCTAAGAATTACAGGATAGTGCATGAGTCTCAAACCATGGACTTGGCTAAAGGTATTACCTCCCACCTTCCAGTTCCTCTGTCCATTTTGCTTCAGATAGGTCTGAACTGTAAAGGTTTTCTAGAAGTGATATTGGTCCTGCTACATGATAGAATGCATATAATAAAGTACAGTGGTCAGAGAAAAAAAGACATTGGTTTATATTGCATAAATCATTATCTTTGCCAGCGCAATAACATCAGAACTCCAGAACTAGCATATATTTTGACATCCCCAGAAGAACAAAAGCTGAGATGAACTACTTTTAGTCAGGGAAGGCATGCATACAGGACACATAACTGACTAAAAGTATATCGCATTCTAGGGCCAGCATGGTTCAGTTCTTTTCTGCATATTATTTGAAGACATTTTAAACAAATCTAGTCACAAACTTGCCATGAGTCATGTCCTCTTTTCTCAACAGCACTTGCAACCGTTCACGCCAAGGATATAATTCCCATGAAGCTGAAATTCAGACAGAATCTTCAAAGTTTAAAATCCAGGTACGATTGAATATTGCAATAGTACGTTTTACTAAAATCTGAAATGCTTGGTTATAAACATCTTTTCCCCATAGTTATTAAGAAATATGTACGTATTTTGTACCATCGTTGTAGAAGTAAATCATTATCACAAGACCACAAGAATACGTACAGCCTTAGCTGTAGTTTAGATAGGAGCTGACTTCCCAGTAGAGTCTCTAGGAGTGTAGGGAAATAAATAACTTTGTGATATGGCCCTTTGATACCTACTAAATGTGGAAGGTCAGGTGTATGGTCCCTCTCCCTTGCTTGGTATGCTACATGCCAGGCAAATGTTTACCTCATTTAGGGGAAAAATTGCCCCTTAGCAGAAAAAAAAAAAAAGAAAAAAAAGGAAAAGGTATAGTGCAAGAAGCTGCTGCGTTCAGTTGTATTGCAAAGCAAGCTGAGACAAGACAATACACAAAGAAATACAAAAGGATAATCAGTACTAACATCTGTCTTACAAGTAGCATCTATGAATGGCTCTTCAACAGCCTCCAGTAGGTCTCTCTCATCCCTGTTCTAAATACAGTTATCTTATGGGAAGTCCTCTGAGCTGGTTTAAGATGTGAGCTATTCAGGCTTCAGTAGAGCTGCACTTCCTTTCATTGGCTGATTACAGGCACATTTATTCTATACTGGACAGACAGATCAGGCAGCACTTCAGCACCTTACTTGTTTTGATACAAGTACTTCACATATCTGGACTATTATTTCTTTAAGTCTCCATGAAGTACTAAGCTGGTCTGATAATTTGGTAATGAACACAAGTAAGCCTTTGCCAACTGTCACATCAGATTTATTCCTTTTCTGTGCAATTCAAGGGAAATCCGGTCGACGTAACCAAGATCTGTCTGGTCTCTTTTTTTTCTATATCTAGTCGTGTTACCATTCTAGTTAAGCTTTCCTGTGAGACTAATCAGGAAGTGCACTACCTGCCCGGAGAACATATCGGGATTTTCCCAGGCAACCAGCCAGAATTAGTCCATGGCCTCATTGCACATGTCAAGGATGCCCCTCCAGCTGATCAGACTATCAGACTTGAAACTTGCACTGATGGTAAGTTGGTTCTCTTTAGATAAAATAACAGAGGATGTTTGACAGATTTCTCTAGAATTCCTGAGAATTTTCATAGACTGAATCTGATTCTATTATCCTTTTCTTAAGTTTCAATAGGATTTTGTTGATGCTTTGGTTACTCTTATAATTCTCGATTCTGATTTTGCATACTCTGACAGTCCACGGTAACTTCACCAGTGTTTGCAGAGTTATCCTAGGTTGACACTGTTTGTAATTCAGTTGCTGAATTGGCCATTGGCTGCAATTAAATTAATCAACAGTTTGCTTATTGTTGCTACATATCAGAATCCTAAAATAGATTTACATGTCATGACCATCTTTTCCATCTTAGTAGGAACAATCTGCTAAATCATAGGATTCTGACACAGAAAGATGATTTCCTCAAATGAAAGACTTTTCATTTTAAAGTGGTGTTTTGTTAGCATGCAATTCTCTGCATCAGATCCTCCCCTTACAAAAAGTTTGAAACCTCACATTAACCTCTTTTCAGAAGGGCCCTGTGGTCTAGATCTGCTGCAGCCTAGTCTGAAGTCGTATTTTGAAGGACACTGAGTTTTGCAAAGCTCTACAGCTGTCAAATGCTGTGGGAATTGCCAAGTGTTCTTTTATTTCCCTCATTTCCAGGTGGCTACTGGACAAGTGACAAAAAGATTCCAGCCTGCACACTCCCCGAGGCTTTGACATACTTGCTTGATATCACTACTCCACCCTCCCAACAACTGCTAAGAAAACTCTCCCAGCTGGTAACAGCGGAAGGAGACAAACAGAGACTGGAAGTTTTATGTCAGGTAAGCGTTAGGGCTAGATTTATGTTGGAAGTACTGTATACTGAACTATCTGATGCCCTTTTACTGTGTAGCAGAAACTTAAGACATTTTTGTAGTGATGGCGCTTGATTTTTATCCCTCTGTTACATGTTAAAACCAACCACAGTGAGAGAAAGGGTGGTCTTGTGGCTCAACTTGGGCGTGGGAATCAAGAGACTTCTTCAGAGCTGGTGTTTCCTGTGTGGTTCTGGGTGGGTCATTTTGCCTGCCTGTTTCTCTTGCCTGCCTCATGGCGGTTTCTGATGATACACCATTAAAAGACCTTACAGTTTGCAGGTGGAGGGATTGGAGGGGAGCTGGTAGATATTTTTGTCAGAGAATTTGGTACCGTAAGAGTAAGAGGGATGTCACTTTAAGTAACCAATGACTCATGGGTGTGGTAAATGCTTGCTTCTCCTGCTGGGTTCAGCAAGGCTCAGTAGGTATCAGGACCTGGGCCCATACAGTTTTGTGGATATCCCATAGCAGGGGGCTGAGAAACAGATTCTGCTTCAGTTTCTACATCCTCACTGCGAGAGCTGGTATCTGAGAAAATTATAGCGAGTGTTCTGTCCTTCTGTTTTCAAAAATTAAACAATTTCTTAGGAAACCCCAGTATTGGTCTAGGCAAAGTTTTGAGAATTCTCTGTTGATTTGCCTGCATATTTAATTGAATGTAAAGCAGGAATCATATTTATAAGTGAGATTTCAAATATCCCTGCTCTCCTGAACTCGGCATGACCTGGTAACATTGTGATGGTGGCCTTTGGCTTTTAGAGCACGGAAGAATACAATAAATGGAAGTTTTACAACAGCCCGAACATCCTGGAGGTCCTGGAGGAGTTTCCGTCTGCTGAGGTCTCAACAGCTTTCTTACTGACTCAGCTACCATTTCTGAAACCCAGGTACTATTCTGTCAGTTCCTCCTGTGACATGACACCCAGAGAGATTCATCTGACAGTTGCAGTTGTAAACTACAGGACAAGAGGTAATGAATTGTTGTTTTCAATTCTCTCTTAATTAAATGATATTTAGGCTGCATTGTGGTTCAGAAAAAAACTGTGCCTGCCATATGGCATGAAGCATATCTGTAACAAAAAGTTTGTATTGTGGTACATGCAGAATAGTATACTGCAGTGCAGATGTTCATACTGTGTCAGGATTTGCTAAAATCCTGCATCATCATCAGTGTATCCTTGTTTTATAAATCATTACTAGATATACACTTACTTAAAACCCATAAGTTTAAGTATAAACTGTGCTTTTTTTTAAAAACGGAGAGCTTCTGAATACTGACAGAGGTGTTTTCCTTTGCTCTGATTAGATGGACAAGGGCCTCTGCACCATGGAGTTTGCAGCACATGGCTGAATACAATAGCTCTCAATGAAATAGTTCCATGCTTTATACGCAGGTGAGTGTATGACAGAGAAAGAAGAAAAGAAAAAAACCCCAAACCCAGCAGTTCTTAGTTCAGCTTCTTCAGTAGTTTTTTTCATTGTTTGCATAGATTTTCAAGTGACTGGAGAGTGCAAGTTGGAATATCTGAGTTTAAGAGAGGGAACTCCCTGTCTTCCAGAGATGAGATCCTTTACCATGTCTTATGTTGAGTAAAATCATAAGTCTTTAGAAAATTCTGAAAGAATTCTACTCATATGACACCGTCCCCACTGTCAGCATATCCACTATAGAGCAAGTAAAGCTAGGGAAACAAGAAGCAACTGTCACCAAGTTAAGCCCCATTACTGTTTTCAAATTGGTAACTTAGGCTGTGCTGCTCAAAATCATTCAGGACACTGACACTGAGATGTCAGTCATAAACTAATTACTTAATTAACGTATTTTTGCATTTTAGTGCTAATGAATTCCAGCTCCCAGAGGAGCCAACCAAGCCATGCGTTCTGATCGGCCCAGGAACGGGAATTGCTCCCTTCAGAAGTTTCTGGCTGCAGCGTCTCTATGACTTGGAAAAGAAAGGTACTTATGGGGGTTGCCACAAGGGGGAGGCCATAACTCGTCCAGCAGCAGAAGACATCCCCAGTCCTCCAAACAAGACCTCTACACATGGAGACATGCAGAAACACTAGCCAAGTGAACCCCATAGAGACTTGTCATCCCAAGACTGATTGAACACTGCACTGAAACAGCTAATCCATCCCACTTGAGACCATTCTGGTGGTCTTGAGGTATTTGGTCACTTGGAGGGAGCAGCCTATGTGTCCTTGTAAATGCTATATGTTCAGTGACTGCCCCAGGCGCTCACGCAGGGGCCACAATATGGAGAGGAAACACTTTGGCCTGCCTGTGTCAGCCCATTTGGGGAACCTGCTCCAAGAGGTGATTCCACATAGTTCTCCAAGGACTCGGGCAGGTTCAATCCTACTGCAAGACCCTAAAATTAGAAGCTGTCACACACAGACACACACACTCTCCTCCTCAGGTGTTTAGTGAGAAAGGCAACTTAGAAAATCATAGAATACCAAGCTGGAAGGGACCTCAAGGATCATCTGGTCCAACCTTTCTTGGCAAAAGCACAGTCTAGACGAGATGGCCCAGCATGCTGTCCAGCTGAATCTTAAACGTGTCCAATGTTGGGGAATCCACCACTTCCCTGGGGGGATTATTCCAATGGCTGATTGTTCTCATTGTGAAAAATTTTCCTCTTGTGTCCAATTGGAATCTCCCCAGGAGTAACTTGTACCCATTACCCCTCATCTTTTCCATATGACTACTTGTAAAAAGAGAGTCTCCGTCTTCTTTGTAGCCACCCTGTAAATACTGGAACATGGTGATAAGGTCTCCCCTAAGCCTTCTTTTCTCAAGGCTGAACAAACCCAGTTCTCTCAGCCTTTCCTCATGTGACAGGCTTCCCAGCCCTTTGATCATCTCTGTGGCCCTTCTCTGGACCCTCTCCAGCCTGTCCACATCTTTTTTGTATAGTGGGGGCCAAAACTGAACGCAGTATTCCAGGTGTGGAACAGACAGCTGTACACAGCTAGTTACTGTGACAACGAGGCCCTCTATGGGAATAGTGATAAGAGATAATAGGCCTTACCAGGAAAGACAAAACACTTTCCAATGTTGGTTTCAGGGATCAAAGGTGGTGACATGACGTTACTGTTTGGCTGCCGGCAGCCAGACATGGATCACATCTACAAAGAAGAAACTGAGGAAATGAAGAGGAAGGGAGTCCTGAAAGAAGTCTATACAGCTTACTCCAGACTACCTGGCCAAGCTAAAGTAAGACTGGTTCCTTTGTTCTTTGAGGGTTGGCTCCTTCCAGAATGATCCCTCAAGTTAAGGTTTGGGCTCTGTTTAACAATGTTCTGTAAAAAAAAAAGTTAGCATTTTGCTTCAGTGTATTGTGAACAAGAGACAAAAGGCCCCACTCCTTCAAAATAAAGGAGAATCTCACTGTGCACTTCAGTACAAGCAAGCTATATAAATATAAAACCCTCACTGCCGTATAGAGAGGCACTTTAAGTGCAAGCAGCCTTTGAAACTAGAAGCTGGAACATTTTCAGAAACCTTAAATTTTGCAGGGTTTGATTAGCCCATGAGTTAGAAATGAGTTGGCTCTGGCCATTTGTCACCATTTCAATGACAGTGACCCTGGAAATTAATTTTGCTTAGATGAAATCTTGATTGGAGAAAACAACAGCACTTAAGGTAGCCTCTTTTTAGCCATCCTGCTCTCCTCGCAAGTTAGGAGAGTTTGGCAGTTGTAACTGGTTCTAAAAAAGAAGAGTCTTAGTCTGCTCTAGTTTAATCAGGAGACAGGTCTAGCCTCCAAATCTGGGGCTTGTAAAGACAGCATGAAGACATTTTTCTCCTCCTGTGTTCCTGGTGCAACACACAGCTGGAATAGATAGGGCATTTAGAACCTTACTACATACACCCACATTGAATTTAGAAAAGCCAATAGCCAAAGTAGCATTTAAGAAACCTTGTCTAATGATCCTTTTTCTATTTCTAAGGTCTATGTTCAAGACATTCTTCAAAGCAAGTTGGAGACCAAAGTGTGCAACCTCTTGCATAAGGAGGAAGGGCATCTGTATGTCTGCGGAGACGTACGCATGGCCAAGGATGTTGCTCAGACTTTGAAACGGATGCTTGCAAAAACCCTGAACCTCAATGAGCAGCAGGCAGAGGAGTATTTCTTCCAGCTAAAGGTATGCTATGATACGCAAGGCATTCTTTCCAGTCAGGCAGTGTTCCAGGATGGGTTACAGACGTCTTCAAAGTCACACTCGAGATCTTGCGGGCTGCCATGAGCTTCTTTTCAGCAGAATGCACAAGGAAAAAAGCTTCAAGTGATCAGCTTAGTCCACCCACCATGATTTAAAACGCAGTTTCTGTTTGGTTAGGGTGTAAGAGTGACGCGAGATGTTCTTCTCTTACATCTACCATTTTCCCCAGTGTCTCCCTTTGGGTCCTGGACATTAGCTTTGCAGTGTCTGGAACGTCAAGAGTTTGAGACATTATTGTACCAATGGAGGAAAGTGAGTTTAAGAAATTAGTGGGCCCATCACTGAAAACACACTGCCTGGATCTGCTGGCTTTTTAGGACCCTTTTGTTATCAGAACTTGTCCTGGAGCACGTGTGTCTGGGATTCAGATAGGTTCCTTTTATTGACAGTAACAAAAGTCCACTCTCACAGAACCAGTCATACGAATGCAAAAGACCTTTTAGTTAGTTAACTGTTAGGTAAGGAGGAGCGAGCAGTATTTAATTCGTCTCTTGGGTTTCCTTTCTTTTTTTGCAGAGCCAAAAGCGATACCATGAAGATATATTTGGGGCTGTATTCCCACATGAAGTCAAAAGAGGTGTACGAGCTTTGCAACCCACCAGTCCAAGAATGAATCAACTTATGTTTTAGACAATACTTGCACGTTTGTTGTTTATTTTCAAAAAAACAAGGGGTCAAATCCTCTTTCTTATACATGTTAAATCATACACATGTATATGATTGTAGGATTTGACTTTTAAACCTCAGCCTTAATTAAGAAAAATATTAAATTTAACTTTTTTGCTATTTATTCTGAGACTTCTTTTAATAGATTATCTTAATAGCGAAGATGCAAATTATTTTTTTAATACTGTCTGTGGTAGTATAAATCTGCTATTTTTTGTAAACACAAGGAAAATTTAGAGTTTTTTACTATGTGAGCTAGAACTGAAATCTTTTTTTGAAATGTATTGTATATCTTTGAATTTTATTTATATCAGATTGTTTTACTGTGCGTATTATCTTCACTTTAAAGCAAGTAAATGGATGATTGTGTCACTTGGAAATGTATAGTCACACGCCTTGTTGAATCTGAAGCAATATTTGCAAATGAGGTAGTAATATAATGGTTCATGAGTGGAAATACCTGCTGCATATGCTTCAAATGTATATACGTGAGGAGGTAGTAGTTTTGAATTCTGCTTTGTGTGATGCAGGTACTTGAACCTGAATTGCTGTTGTGACAGATCCTATGGCAGTAAGGTTCAGAAAATTCAAAAGCACTTTGTATATTTGAATTCTGTGCTCTGATTTACTTGATTTGTTTGTAATAAAAGATGCCTTTATATTGAGACAAACAAGTTGGTGTGGATTAAATGTACCTCTCTTTGCTGTTGGCTTCAGCCTAAAAAAGTAGGGATAGGTAGGTAAGTTCTCAGGTTCTGGTGAAGTGGGTTTGGGCTCCAGCCAAGACTCCTTCCATAAGTAAAGAGCCCGTCGTAACTCCAGGAGTTACGCAGTCTGCCTAAGATCAGGCATACATTTTTGTTACTGCCAGGAAAGTGTGAATTTGCACCGTAGATTGTGAGATTGGCTTGCAAACTGCAAGAATATAAAATAGCAATGAGAGCAATGTATTTTGCCTTAGTTATATTTTGACTTTGGCTCTTTCTATGCCTTGCAGTTGTGTCAGAGCTTTTAGTTCTTTCTCTAAAGTTACCAGGACTATATGATCATATTAAAAAAGCTTAAGGTGAGATTTTCCTGTCATCCCTCGTCTCCAGGAGCTGGAATCTGATGAAGGAGGAGTTGAGACTCAAAAGTCAACAGTGCCGTGTATGGTGTGTTTCACGCGTGCTTCAGGACAGCCTTAGGCATAAGATCAAAAGTACAGCCTAGATGAAAGAATGTGGACAGTGATGGCAGAGAACGGGACATATCAGACAACAGCTACAAAGAGAGTAAAGGACAGAGGAGGTTCCTGGCAAGTATGGAGTCCTGATGAGCACTTAGGATATATACTCCGTCAGTGTTATTTCATACTTTGTTCAATTGATGTTTTCTGATTTTAGATTTTTGGGGTGGGATGGAAATGGAACAAGGTAATTGCACTTTCCATTAAGAAAGTTCTCCGTAAGCCCAGGGCTCACTGAGTTCTAGACTTCAAATGAGTCCAACAAAAGTAGGAAACAGAAGAAGTTTGTTCCATACTTCAGAGCGCTAATATGCTCCGTGCCCCTTTGGGAGGCACATCACCGCACAGCCCATTTTCCATGCGCATGACTGACGAGGTAAATTTCCTTGCCAGGATGCTTTCTTTGTATCTCAGGTGTCTTTTCAAAGTAATCACTTACTTTAAAGCGTTACCATAATCCTTTATAAATGCTTGCTTGTGTACTAAAGGACCATAGCTCACTTCCATTTGGAGGGTCAGAAACTCGGGGGGGGGGGGGAAAAGTCATGCTGTTTATACCAAGTTGAGAGCGGACTGGGGTGCCCTTAGGTAACGCCATGTCCTGAAGATGTGAGACACCATTGGAAACTGCCAGCCAGGGAAGCAAGAGCGTCTGTTCCTTCATGGGCCTCTGACGAGTCAGAGCAAGAGGCACAAGTGTTTGTGTATCAGCTCAGAAGTTGTATGCTTTCCATTTATATATTCTCAGTTGATGAGGCAAGTTTTATTGGGGGCCCTTTTCATCTTAATTCCAAAAATATCCTCCTAGCAGAGAGGTGAGAAGGCAGTTAAAGGGAAGGATTAAGAAAAGCAGAGATCTGTTTTAATTCTTTGTGAATTTATTTAAACTGGTCCCAACTGTAAGTTAAGTTCAGTTGCAGCACTGATATGAAGCTGTGTATAATTGCTTTTTCTACAGAAATAAATGGGGAAGATAAAGTGCAGATGTTAAGGTCAGTGGATAATTATTCTATTCCAAGATAAAAACTGAAACTTCATTTAAGAAACCAGATACAAAATACACCTTTTAAAATCCTGAAGATGATCAAACAGCTTGTTCTGCGGTTATTAAAGTGTTCATTACAGCCCTGAGTCCGTACAGGATTTAAGCATGTGTATTAGTTTAAGCACTTGAGTAATGCTGCTAGAGGCAGAGGAACTGTTCTGGACTAAAAGTTACTGAGATGATTATGCACCTCGCTGATTTGCGACCTGACTGAGAATTACAGATTAATGCTTTCTGAAGCAATTAGTGGCTTGTTTCATTAACACGTAAGCCCAATTTACATGGCTATAATGGAATTCAGCATTCAAAACAGGCTGCATGCCAAGGCACTGAAATGCAGACCTTATTCTTAGCCTGGTTCTCTAGCCGCTTTTGGTTGTCGGTAAAATTCCCTTGTGCTCTCAGATACACCGGGTAAATTGGTCCAGCTGAAGTGCAGGTTGCCATGGGGAGTTACCAGTCCCCATGCTGGCTGGGTGTGCCACTGGGCTTGCAGTATAGGTACACTGATTGCTGCCCTATAGCCCATAAATACGTAGGGCTGGGCCACATGAATGTGTTCCTGAAATTTGCTGAGCAATCTAACATTGATTGCTCACAATAACAGTCTGTATATACTTTTAACCTGTTTTTAAGTAACATCTATTAACTTAAGCTCTTTCCTTGAGGAAAAGGAAAGGGGTATGTGGATAGGATACCTGAGTACATTGTCGCCTAGCTGAGAGGTAGCAGAAGTTCAAGCTTTGCATTAGAGGAAATGCTAGGAGAACTTTGGTGTCTCCAGCTGCAGCGGCTGCCCAGCCCGCTGGCATTCCTGCGGCGCCGGGTGCTGGGGGCGCGGGGTCTGGGGGGCCAGGGAGGTGTGACTGATCTGCCAGCGCCGGGCTGGGCGATGAGGGATGGCTGAGCTGCGGCGGCACAGCCGCAGAAGATGACGACGACGACAACGATGGCACGGTGGTGAGGTGCAAGGCTGACCAACTCCGGGACGAGGAAGGCAGAGTGAGTTCAGGTAGGTGAAAGGCGCTTTTTTTTGCCCTTTTTTTTTTTTTCATTGAAATGATGTGTTGTATTATAGCTGTGCAAAGGGGTTCTCCTCTCTGAACGTGTATTCTGAAATACAGGGGGGTCTGGACGGGTGGGTGGGAGACTTGTCTGCCCCAGTAACCCTGCTGGGAAGCCAGGGTTGGGCCAGGAGGAGAGGGCTTGAACTGCTGCCTTTTGTGGGCAAGAACAGGCTGAGCTCTGAGGGAGGGTGAAACTGGGATGTGTTGTGTCCAGCTTTCCTAGATCTTGCACCAGTCAGTTCGTTTGTAGCCGGATCTATGCATTGTGGGCTGTTATTTGGTGCCTTCTCTGAACGAACCACCATTTCCGTGGCTGCACTGAGATGGTTCATGTGCACTGGGAGGAGCGTTGAATAACCAGTAAGGCCCAGCAGGGCTGGTAAAATGGTCCCCTCTGATTGTAAGGTTTAAAATTCAATTGAGTGTTACGCTGCAGCTGTCTGGAGCTAGAAATGGTCTCTGTTTGTGCTTGAATTTGTCTCCGTTGAGATGTGAGTACTGGTTGCTTCAGAAAAAAAGGAGAGGGGGGAAAAAAAGCTTTTGTTGTCTTTGAGAGGAAACAAATTCTTGGACTATTCATCAATGAAAGAGAAATATTGTGAAAAGGCTATAAAAAATCTAAGAATATGATCTAAACAGGAGTATACTGTATTGTATAAATTGTAGGTTAACAAGTGTTTTTAGGCTTTCAGCAGGAGGCAGGTATGTGATGTAAGTTTAGCTCTTAGGCTCTTCAGGCTGTTCCATCACAGCTGCCTCAAACCCGAGGGCTGAGCTCTGGGCTCATCCGAAACGGAGTGTCACTTTAGAAAGCCTCAAAACAGGGCCCCAGCGCGGCTCTCTGCTGAGGGGTCTTGGTGACTGCACGGACTTTGCCAGGGTCCGCTGGCGCAAAAAGCGATAACGTAAAATGGCTTTGCTTACTGCGAAGTCCTGCCCCGGGAGAGTGGCGTGTTGCTCGGGGGACTGCGCTCTTCCTTCCCCGACGAGTGCTTCAGCAGGGTGGTGCAGACTGCGGTTTTCTGCCCAAACCCTGGGTTTACGTGGAGTGCAATCTCTTCTGCCTTCAGACTGACGAGGAGTCTAAACCCCCAGAGACACAAAATCCTCGTGTCAAAGCGAGGAAGGCGGGCGCTTGCTCGAAGTCCTCGGTGGGAATACATGTGCCGAGGGGGCATGGGCAGCACCATACACAGTTATTTTGGTGGGAATGAGAACTTGTTTCTGACAGAAGCTGGCAGGGTGACCTAGTGATCAGGGCGCTGCCGTGTGCTGCTTGTCTCTGCGCATCAGCTTGAGGCACTCCGCACGTAGCGGCAGTGTTAAAGTGCCTCTTGATCCGAGATAAGTGCGCTCGCAGAGGGAGCTGCTGCCCTACAGGCAGGCGCTGCTCGCCTTCCCCGGTTTGCTGGCTGCCTTCGTGCCAGGTTAGCCGCTGCTCTTCAAGAGGAGAGAGGGGTGCCTGGCTGCTTTGGTGCTTCAGACAACCAGGTTGCGATTGCTTGGATGTAACTCTGGCCAGGCAAATATCAAACTGTTTGAGTTCACAGCGGGTGGAATATAACCTTTATGCTTGAGGATGGTTTTCTGGTTTGGTTTTTTTTTTTTATTAAACAGCCTTGCCCTTCAAGTTTAATTGAGAATTAAATTCATTATTGCTTATTCTTTATGAAAGACAACAAAGCTCAACTTACCTTAAGCTTTTTATTGTTTGCATATGAAAGATCTAGGTAAGATGGATGAAATGTAAAATTGCGCTTTTATAATGCCTTGGCCTTTTCCCTGCAGAGCAGTACAATGCTGCCGTTATTTTCAGCATGAAGCTGTTTGGCAGCAGCGTAACGTTCCTGGGATGAATTAACACGCTGCAATGTCACTTCCACTGAGGAGAGCGAAGCAGCCTGTGTCTCCCTGGCAGAGCTTTTGCCCCGCTCTGCAGGTGAAAAGCTTGTGGCAGGCCCTGGGAGGCTGTGGGTGCTCCCGGCGGCTCTGGCGAGGGGCCGGGCAGGTGCCCAGCTCCCTGCAGTCGCGCGGGGCTGTGCGGGAGTCGCGTGTGCCCCGGGGAGCTCCCGCAGCTCCAGGTTGGGGTGACCCGACCTGCCGAGCTTCACTGCCGCGCGCTGAGGCCCGAAGGGAGGCTGTGGAGCTCCTGGTGGAAGGGATCACGGTGGGACAGGAGGACGCCAGGCCAGGTTTACGTGCGGGCAGGGCTAATCCGTGTGTACCGGGCAGGCCGTGGGTGCTGGTGGGGTGCGGAGCAAGGAGAGGGGGAAAGGTGACGGGGGTCTGAGGAACGGCCTTGAGCGGCACGTGGGCAGGAGGCAGCTGCTCAACAGAGTGCCGTGCTTCGAGAAAACTAAATGATGGCGTTCTTAAACCAGGAAGCAACCTGACCCATCATACCCAGGAGGGAAAACTCTCTTTGATAATTGCAAAAGGACCCGGCGTCTCTTAAAACTGGCGTCGTTGGTGCAGGGGGAGAGCAAGGGCCTGGGCGGGAGCGATAGCTGCAATTAGCGGCGGCAGCCACGAGGAGGCAATCAAACCCCAGGGAAGGGTTTGCGCGGGAGCCTGCAGGAGCTTCCGAGAAAGCCCGGCTCTGGCCTCGCCTCTCCGCTTGCTTTCTGTTGGGATTTTGTTGCAAGAATCCCAGTTACAGCAAAAAGAAAGTGAACAGCCTGGTGCTTCAGCCTGCCAGGAAAGCTGAGGAAACAGTTTGTCAGCTCTCCTGTAACTGAAGGCCTCTTAAATTTGACTTGTAAGAGGAAACAAAATGAATCATGCTGGCAGAAAAGACACACTTGTAATCTCATTTGTGGAAGGATGTCAGTGATTGACAGCTAATAGAATGGGAAGAAAGCAAATGGGCTCAAAGGCCATAAATTAACAAGTCAAGCTAGTGAAAGCAAGCTGTAAGACACAGCAAGGGCCACAGACAAAAGCTGTAACGCTGATTTTTTTTTTTCCTAATCTTATGTTTTTCTTACATGAGCTAAACCTGAGACTTCTGTCACCCCTTGCTCCAGCACGTTATTCCAAGAGTTCCTCTGTTGCAATAGGATTTCTAGAAACAGGACCACCTTCTGTCACGACGGCTGCTTACTCCTGCCCAATTCGGAGAGGGGTTTTTAATGTGGGCTTGCCTCCCTGTCGTCCCCGGCCCAGGTCCGCCGAGCTCGGCAGGGCAGGATGGCTTTGGCAGAGCTGCTGCGGCACGATGCCCCCCAGCCCTGGCGGTGCCCGGGGGTCTGCGCTCTCCGTGTGTGCCGCGGAGGGGGCTGCGCGCCGGGCTGCCCTCGCCCATCGCGAGGGTCCCACTCTGGCCATTTGCTCCCCAAAGGCTGACCCGTCCGGTTTGTATCGCCCCGTGTCTGTCAGGCTCTTGAGCGCGGCAAAGGAAACGGGGAAACGATGGGAAATCCCCTTCTGCCGCTTCACTCGAGCGAAGGGCAGGGAGGGGAGGGCGAGGAACCGCGGCAAGAGTGATGATGGCGCTGGTGACCTCCCTGCGCATCAGCTGACATCACGGTAGGGCTGTCATCTCTGTCCATCCACTTCTCTTTCTTCCTACACGCCTCCCCCATTTTCTGCTCTTTTAAATACATTGCCTTGAATTCCTAACTTTAAACCCCAGAGAGTATCTATCTATCTCCCACTACTTGGAGAAAGTTCATCTGGGAGTCAGGCCATCGCTTCCTCGAGGGCGAACACTAGGCGACAGAGAAAAGGTACCGAGCAATTCTTTCGGCTTTGTCTCTTGCCCGTAACTTCCCAGGACCCGACAGCACCTGGAAGCCGTCTACTGTCCCGTGCTGGGGTTTCGCAGTCGCAGCGTCGCTGCAGCGGGAACGGCTGCGTGACATGTAATGCTTCAGTGTCCTGCAAACACCGGGTGTTCTATGCAGCGCGACGTGTTAGTGGGTCACTAGGGAAATCTGCTCATGTTTTAATTTGGCTACAAGTAGACGGGGGGGAAAAAGGTCAAACCACAATTCTGTAACACTTGCTTTATCCAGAGCAAAGATTTATTCACTGAAAAGATTCCTACATATCCAGAACTTCATTAGCATGGAGTGCACTCTATTTTTTTTTCTTTTTTTGCTGGTTGCATAAACTAATACAGAAACTGTTGTTAATACTAACAATTTTTAATTAATTTAATAGCAATTCTGGAAGACACTCAGTTGATAGAAAATATAAAAAAAAATTTTTTACTGTACAAAGTTTACATCACATTTGAAAAGAAAACGTGTCCATTTTCACCATAGTACAGACTCCATTTACATTCACTACTGACGAGTGGCTTTTGTAGCAGCATTGTACAGCCAGCTTCACATTTACAACTCTCAAATGGTACAGGCTTACCGTGCTTCAGCCCTTACACCAGCACACAAGGAGACAGGACGTGTGACCATAAAACGATGCAACCTAACGACTCCCGCTTGGTTTGCAACACGTTGAGGGATAAGAGAGCTCCACTCTCCTCACAGCTCTACAACTCCACTGGTCTCGGTTGATTGCCATGTGTCTTACACCAGCTGATTAAAACAAAAATTATCCCAGAGACAGTAATCGGTCGCCCCTCTCGGATATGCTGGGTCCAGGAGGCTGGGTTTTGCTTTCAAGAGCAACTTATGGGTGGCATTAAACACAAAACCAAGGTCAGGTTGAATTAGAAGCCCAAATCTCATGATTAAAGGCAGGTTTTGAAACCCCTCCGGCGCCTGGGACCGGAGCAGCTGGGCAGTATTCCCAGGGGGGCACCAGCGGGCAGCGCTCAGCGGGGATGAGTCTCCCGTTAGCGTTCAGCACACGCTGAAGGGCAGCACGAGGGGGGTTAGGTTCGGTTCCAGGCGAGTGGCCCTGCTGAAAGAGGTGAGGAAGTCCTGCCTGCAAGCTCTGTGTCTGGCAAGTCTTCACAGACAGGGTGTGAATGACACCCGAGCACGGTCACAGGAAGGACAAATGGTGATAATGTTTTTGTTAGTTTTTTAAATTATTTTGTTTTAATCTGGCTGGTCATCTAGTGCTGGCTGTCCTTCTCCTAGCCAGTCATCTGATTAGAAAAAAAAAATTGAGAACATATTGCTTTCCCAGCGTAGTTCTTGCACATTTGCACGGCAGCGTAACTGCTGATAAAGAGGCAAGGAAACGCTGGCTATTTGCAAGTTGGGCGACTGGTTCCCACACTGACAAGTTCTGGGCGGCCCAGCTTTCGGGACCTGTTTTACGCACACGGATGGCAGAAATAACTAGTGAGAGGCACACCGAGGCTGCTGCCCCCTCGAACACAGAGCTAGCTGAAGGGCTGTTCCGAACTGCAGGCTACAAAGCGACAATTTGCATCCAGCAGCAGCTTCTGCTCTTCCCTAAGGCAAGATGCAAGTGAAGCCTACGGAGGGTGTCGGCCGATGGGTTTGCAACGTTACCGGTGCAAAGCAGCACATTTCTCCCCGCTCTAGGTTTGTGTTGTGCTGCTGTTATTTAAGCAGTACTTGCTGGGACAGCAACTTCTGCTTAAAACTGCTGACAGACACACAGAATTATTGAGAGAGAACAAACAGTAGCAAGTCTTGAAGAGAACCAAGTGGTGCAGGTTAAATACACAGTATAGTTGGAGGGGATTTATTTGCTTTATAACGGTGGGGGAGAGGAAGGAGGTCAAGAGTACCGCAATGCCACGCTTGGCTACCACCAAACCAATTTGTTCTTTTATATCTGAGAGACATTTAAAAAGTCACTCTATCAAAATATTTGTAAGAGAATATAACCGACTTGCACAGAGTAGGAGGGAAGCTCTCTGCTCAACAGAACTCAGGATTTTTTTTTTTTTTTTTGCCACTTAATTTTCTACAAAAGAAGTCAGCCACCTGTAAGCAGCCAAACTGGGTGCCTGTCCCTTGCCTGCCTTACAGAGGACTTTGGAGCTCCTCTCCGTGTGATCCTCACGTCAAACCCTTGTGGTGACAGTGAAGGGTGTAGAGGGGGTGTGTAACGTACTAGTGCTGTTGGAGAAAGGAACTTTGGTGACTTCCAAGGAGCCCTACTGAACTATATCTATTGCAACAAAAGGAAGTACTACAAGGACAGAAAGGATCTGAACGCTCACTGTATAATGAATGAGGGTTCTCCCACTGCCCTGGCTGGCAGAAGGCAGAGGAATACGAACGGGAGGCATGAAGGAGCCTTTGCTAACACCGCTTGCAATTCATTTGCAAGTGGGATAATGCAGCTGTCACCTTAAATGCAGTAATCGGATGTATCCTTTACAACCTGCATACTACCCATTGGAGAGGGGGTGTATGTGTGTGGGGGGGTTGTCTTAAAGTTAAGCATTGGAACAAGCCTGAGCTGTTGGGTTGAGTCAGGTCCTCGAGACCAAGACGTAACTTTCCTGGCTGCAAGATTTCTGTCAATCTTAGTTTTCCCCAAAACAACTGCTTTAGTCCTAAACTTTTTAAAACAAACATCTTGCAAACTTAAATGCAGCCGGCTATAGGAGCCAGTAACACTCTGTGTGTGCGTGGGGAATGACTCTGAATCTCTTAACAAGCTCTGTGCATCAAGACCTTATTTAATGCATTATTTAGGGATGGCTGTTTCCCTTGTCTTGTCTCTCTTGCCTCTCCCTGCAGCTCCGGAAAATGTCTTTTCTTCTACAAATGAAATGGTGATCGGGGCAGTACGAGTCGAGTCTGGTTGGTCAGTGTTCTATTTCCAGAAATGCTGCTAGTTTAGGGGGCTAGAACTTGTTGTGCCTAAAACTTCAGAAGAAGAATTTGGCCCCTGTGCACAGAGCTATAACAAGTCATGGTTTTAGTTTTTTAAAGGCCAGCAAGCCTTAAGCTTCCTACGGGATTGTAAGAGAACAAGCAGCCTTTATTGCGAGTTCTGTGTAGAAGAGCGCTTCAGTCTTTAATCGAGACACAGCCTACAGGATCAGAAACTCTCCTAGCCGAAGTAGATTTGTACTGGTGTAACTTAAGTCAAGGTAACCCAGAGCTTGAAACAAACCGCAGAGCTCAATGATTGGTTTGGACAAATCACAATGCACGAGATGATCGATTTTTTTACCTTAATGAAAGAGAAACGCAATCTGGAACTCCAACCCCTTGTACTGGGTGCATTGCCATTCTGAAACAAGCCAGTTCCACTTCTCTTAGGGAAAACAAATGCTTTGAAGGCAGAAGATAGCTCCTATTTACCACAGACACCAGAAGGAACTAGAAATAGTTCTTTTTTTCAGTGCTATTTGAGAATGGCTGTAGTTAAACTTGATTCACTGTTTATTATGTTTAAAAAAATATAGTTCACACAAAAGTATCATGTAAACATTCTTTAAATAACTGCTGGTGCTCAGGCAGAATTCAGCCTTTACAAACAACACAGGACTGTGAACTGATGGTCGTGCGGCTTTCAGCTGCGGCTGCACCAGTTTCATAGCTTGGAAGAGCCAGTGAAGATTTCTGATGCTTTGTGTAAGCAGGCAGACAACATTATCACAAGACAATTACACACCATGCTATATCTTTTGATTACTCGGTTCCAGGATTCCCAAGCCAAATCTTTCAAAACGCAGGACAACTTTGCTACTGTTAATGCTGAAAAGAGTGGGGAGGGAGAGGAGAAGGGAGGGGGAAAGAGTTATTTATTTTTAATTTTTCTTACAAAGCTACAGTCTTATAAAAGGAACTAAAAGGGGTTAGATTCTGATCTCATACAACTTCAGATCACCCAGGAAAGAGGTGTAAGTAATAAGCAGCAAACGCATGAACTTATTCATGCTAACCTCATCAGTGGAAACATACAGCACAAATCTGATTTGCCTCACATTGGAGAAACAGGAGCTTTTCCTAAGTACCTAAGGTGGTAAAGCCCGACACTTGTTTTCAATGGGCACTTGGTTTCCTTGAAGTAGAAGGGAAGGAAAAAACAACTTACAGAATTTTCTTTTTAAGAGAAAGGGGTGTTTTGACAAGGTACATCAATCGGTTAAAAAAACCCAACAGAACAAACCCAAACCCATTTGCTCCTCTTTATAGACTGTACCAAGTGCATAAAGATGTCTTTTCCTTCTCCCTTAAACTATTGGCATAGCTAGAAACATTTTCGTTTCAAAATGCCTTCCTACACACACTCGCTCAGGTGACAGCAAAGCAGACAGCCTGAATACATGAGCTCTTGCAGGAGACTTTGAGAGAATGAATGGCATGGGTGTATTTGTCCTCACTGAAGACAGCAGAAACCTCCCTGGTTCTCGGTGCATATTCTCCTCTGTCCCTATCCTCTCCGCTCCGAAACAAGGTATTTTTTCAAAATTGTGAATCGGTAAAGAATGAAAAAAGACCTTTTCTACAAAGGCACGTATTTGCTGTGTTACCTACAGTTCTGCAAAGCCCCTATCATTGTCAGACATTTTGCTGAACAGGGGATGTGAACAGAAGCAAATCATAACATTCAAAGCACTAGATTTGCAAGGGGAGGAGAAGGAGGAACTGAAGGGCGCTCTTGCTTTCCTCCTCTTTTACACAGCGTTGTGGCTGCTCCCAGCTGACCCACATGGGCCGGTTCTGGACACCAGTAGTGGCCTGGTCCCCGGCAGGCTAAGGGACTGCCATCTGCTCCAAGCAGAGCAAGGACCAGCCTTCTTTCCACTCAAGAATTGCACCAGCGTCATCCAGCCCCTGACACAACTGACCCTGGCTTCCATGCTGGCTCTGCTCCCAAGGGAGAACCGGCACAATCTGGCCCTTCACTCCCGTTGGTTTGCAGTGCAAGTGGAGTGTTCGGTCGTCGGCTGTGCCCGTGCAAATGTACCCGTTACCTTCAGTCACAAAGCCACAGTCCAGCGCTAAGGGTGACAGGCATAACCTCAGACTGCAACTAGGGAACTGCACCCCTCTGCCTCGTGAGACTTGCAGGACATGCACAAGTCACAGGAGTTTCAGGAAAACCCCCAGCCTGCGGGGCAGGACACACAGCACTCGCTGCTGCTTGCACCTGGTTAGTTAGAGAGCAGATCAGTAGACCCTTTCCAGGAGGAAGTTACAGCCTGCTGAAATGCTTCAGAAGTGAAAGGTGGCCACGTTGTTAGACAGTAACTTCTTGCAGACAGGAGTTGTTATTCAAGCTAACAGCCCACACCAAGCGGAAAAAGGCAGAAAAGGAGAATTCGGATAAAGTGTTGATTATGTCCGTGGGTTAATTTCGTGGTTTGTTTTTGCTTTTTTAAATGGAAGGCGATTGTCCAAGTTGCCGGTTAGGATACAACACATGGAAGCATGCAAGGTGGAGCCCATTATTGCACCAGTAGCTACAACCTACAAAGAAATATGGGAGGGAAGGGAAAAAGACACCATGAGAGTTAGTTTTCAGTTATTTAAAGCAAGCCCTTGAGAACTATACATTATAAAGCTTACACCAGAATAAAGCCCGGGGTTAGTGCAATGTTTCTCAAAGGATCTGTCAGAGGGGATGTGAACGTGTCTTTAGTGGGTTTGGAATCTGAGTAGGTCTCTGGCTGGCACGGCTACGGACAGCCTCCCCAAGTGTGACTTGAATATAACGCAGTTTGCAGGGGATAAACAACAACTGAGCTGCCTGCACTTCCATTTCCATGAGCACTAATTCAGCTGTCAATGCTAATAATTAATGCTGACACTTGAAGTACTTCTCTGCTATTAAATGCTTTGAGCAGAGAAAAACTAATAATGTATGCAAATTGACGTGAACCACTTGTGGGGTGGAGGGGGGTGTCGGTCCGTCTACCCAGGCAAAAATAATTAGGGTAGCTGCGACATAAGACATCGTTCTGCAGTTCCACAAGCTGTTCAAGAATAACTCCCTATGGAAACACTAATCCAAAATAATCACTTGGCAAATTGCTCCGGAATCGAGCATTCTCATGAACTGACTGCCCAAATGGGAAGCATTACTTCAAGTTCATTTCCAATGTGATGTTAGAGGACAATGCGAGAGTGTGACTGTCTGCACGCGAATGGGTAGACAGCCTGGGCGCTCAGTCTGCTCCGCGGTGTCTGGTCAGGTACGTGAAAAGATGTGAAATCAGACATCAGAGTTCATGATCCAACACAAGTGGATCTTACTGTATAGAGAAATGAGGGCATGCAAGTGTTGACACACAGAACCACAGCGCTGGAGTACGCTGTGTTTCTCTAGAAAGGAAAAAATATTACCAAAGGACACTGCTGTATCATGCAAATCTCCTGGCAAAAGAATTGCTGTCTTCCTAACCTAACACGACTTAAATACAACAATCTTCCTTTGAGGCAAGGGAGGATTAGTTTAAAAAAAAGAGGAGGAAATGTCACAAGTGAAGCTGGATGACTTGAAGGAACGGATAATGGAAAAGCACATACTCAAGGTAGCTGGGTATAGATCTGGCCAACGCAAGCTGTGCCTGGAAATAGGGTTTGGTACGCTTTAGGCCAGAAGGGGAAAAAAATTGTTTCTCTTAAATTATGACTGAAGGACAGGTAAGAAGCAGCAATTACATGCGGGTCCACTTTTTAGCTCAGATTTTGTTGGTTTCTCTTTAAATTTTTATTTTAAAAAATCTAGACAATTGAAATCACCAGGACTGAAGCGTAGCTGTGACGGCTCTGCTGGAGTAGTGAGTGTTCAGGGTGCAGAAGGACACCTTGCCTCCCAACTATGTGCCACAGCACACAGAGGCAGTCACTGATGACGCAAAGAACAACTGCCAAATGCAAGGCTAGCTCAACACTTTGTTCTACCTTTTTAAAACGAGTGCTGTGATACACATATATACCTGTCTAGTGTCAGGAAAAATACCCGACAGTTCTACTTATCCGTGAGTGGGCAGTAAGCATTCAAGCTTTGCTGGTAATAGTGTCCTTTTCTATAAAGATGAGGCCACAGTCTTGGAGAAGCATTTCGCATTTTAAAGTTGTTAGACATCATAATGTATCAGGGATCCAGTACAAATGTTAGGGAAATTGCACAAGAGACAAATGGCGAAATTTTCAACCAAACCCCCAAACAAACCACACCCACCAAAGCGCAAAATGCCATGACAGTCACCATGTAAGCAAACAGAAGCGTTTGGTTAGTTGTGATAAGGTATTGCAGGAAGATCGTGAAGGGTTATGGGAAAGAAAGGGGTAGATTAAATGTCAAAAAAAGGAGAAAAAAGAGAAAATAAATATTAGAGGTTCAGTAGATGAAAATAAACACTGAGCAAAGTACGTGGTAAACGGGCACTGGTCACAAACATGTCTGATCTCCCGCAGACTTTAAAAACACTGCGGTCACCAAAATGTAACCTTGTGCCTAACAGAAACTCAAAGCGTGTTCCTGAAACCAGACTGGCTGCCTTTCACCGGGGCCTGCGGGCCCAGCCTGTTCGCCGATGCCCGCCGGAGCTACTCGGGGTAACGGCGGTCAGCGGAGGAAATCACAAAACTGGTCTGGGGTGGGGGTTCCAGTCTCTTGGCTCCAGAAATTGTATCTGCTTTGCTTCCACTTGATTTTAGTAGAAGTGGAAGTGGGAACCATCCTTCTCTGAGTGTGACAGGTTATTCACGAGAAGGGAGACTGGAAGTTTTAGGCCTTGTGGCTTTATGCTCATCCAGTCTGAACTGGAACGAGTTTTATGTTCTGGTCTGGTCTGTCATAACAGATGCCGTGGGGTGTACAATCAGGTGTTTTGAGGGACCTCATCCAATTTTGACAGTTTACGGATGTTTGATCGTATGAGACCTTTCTTCCCCAGTTGCAACACAGAAACTGACTTTGAAAGTATCACGATCTGACAAGGATTTATGCTGACTTCTCATGATTTATCTTTCCTTAGTCCAGATCTTGACGTAATTCCAACTTAGAGATTCAGTCCAAACATTGCCACTCGTTCCTAGCTGTCAGTTTACTGCATCCTCAGGATTTCTAAATCACTTGACACATGATTACCACCTCCTTTGGTTTTTCTCCAGAAGTCAATTATTCTGAGTCAGGACTAACGCTGCATTTCTTTATCTGCCTGTGCAAACTGGGCACTCTTCCGTAAAGAGGAGGAGGGGGCTGGATTTTTTTCCCACATGCTCCCTGAGGAAGGCTACGAACTTAGGACTCTTCCAAAATTTGACAGCTCAAAGGGAAACGGTGGCACACTCTTTGGTCCTTCCCTTCCTCAGAGGGGAGGATCAGCCATTACAGAGGAAATTCTAACCAATTTGGGGTCAGTGGGGGCCCTTTCCAATACTGTTGGTAGATACTCTCTGAAACCAAACATAAAGCTGGATAAGTAATCTGCTGGAGGAGGGAGGTGAATATGTTAAAGTAGGAAATTAACTGTCTGAAGCACGCAAGCTTAATTGCATAATTTCCTAGTAACTAGAAAAGCAGAACAGCACGCTGTTACTCTCCCATCAGAGGTTTGACAGCCCCCAGGAAGGCAAAAGAAAGGACAGAAATGATCAGTTAGCAAATTCTGAGTGGCATAAATGTTCTTAACAGCAGCAAATACTCACTCAGCAGACTTCCAGAAATGCCCTGGGTGGGAGAGTCGACGATTCAATTTTGGCAGTTTTTCAAGCATATCCATGAGGACAGTGAAGCTAGGTCTCTCACTGAGATCAAATGACCAGCACGCTGAGAGAATTTCCTGCAAAGGATATTTGTGGCTCATTATCTCCACTTAGTCCACAGGTCAACTGTGCAGACCAAGCAACTGATTGAGCACTGTGATTTGTGCGAGCCCAACCAGAGATACTGTTTAATAGAGGTCTTGGACATTCGTATAATCAAACAGTATCCTGCATACCGGTGGATGTCCAATTCTGTATGACAGTTATGGGCAGCAGCTTAGTATCTAACCTGGTGTCCCATTCTAATCTGTTCTCTCTCCTGCCCTTTATCTTTAGAGTTATAATAAGAGTAAAATAAATCTCCTCTTTAAGCAGCTCCCTCTTTTCCTGATAAATAGCTATATGGAAGGATTCCTGCAACTGAGGTACTTACATTAACTTCCTTCCCCAAACTAACAGTTGCAAGGACTTGTTTCACTCCTTCGCCACTTCCAATCTGCCAGATGAGTGCCTCTGCAGGCTGGTTCTTGAAAGGCCATTCTCTTGCTTGGAGCTCATACCACACAGTCCTGCAACATCAACAGACAAATCAAGGCTTTGCCTGCTCTTAAGAGAAAGACACAAAACCCTGACACTGTTCCAATTTCTTCAGATAAGCTCTGGAAGGTGTATAAGGCTGTGTAGCAAATCCCTCCCACCCCACACACCTCCAGCCCATGACTTTCATAGTAGGCGAGAAAAATGCGTCCCAGCTAGAATCCTGAGTCCGTGAGAAGAGGACCACTGACTCGCAAGGCTCAGGTCTGTAACAAATCTCATTTAGCAAGCTCCCGTGGTACTCTTAGGTGTTCCTTTCTTACCCAAAGGCATAGATATCTGCAGCTTTGGAGAAAGGCAGCTTGTCTTCATCTTTCCCAGGGGCCATCTCACGAACAATCTCAGGGGCCAGGTAGCATAACCAGTCATGAGGCAGCTTCAATTCATTCTCCCTCCTGAGTTCAAAAGAAAGAAGCGGTACTGAAACACAACTACTTCAACCAAGAAGCAGCGTACGGACCATATCTGCACTTCACCTAATGCCTTGACTTTATTTACTCAAATGTTTTCGCTGACATTTCGTTTCTAATTTTCTTGCCATATTAAAAAATATGCATGTGTTAGCCTGACTCTCCAGCTCATTCTTGGGCTTAAAGTTTTGTTTCTTCTGTGTTCTAAGTCTTACTCCATACATAACTTCCTAGCTCTGTGCTACTGGAACTGCAGAAAGAACTCTGGTTAAAAAAAGAAAACAAAGAAAAAACAAAGAAAAAGTGTGTATTCCAAAAATGTGTGTATGTACTAAAGCAATCGACACTCCTCACTTGCACTGTGTAACACACCAAAATGTTTCCCTATTTGATCATTATTTATCATTTTAGAAGTGGACCAAGCATTGAAACCTCCACTTACCTTCCTTCCTGAACCACACCCGAAATGCCAAATAATCCAAAGTCAGTGATCACAACTTTCCCATTGTCATAGAAAACATTCTTGGATTTCAGATCCTTATGTACAATCCCCTTGGCGTGAAGATACCCCATGCCCTGGGAAATATATGCAGAGATGTAAACTTTTCTTTTATTATTTACAAGCCTCTAACTCTGGGCACGCTTTGCTTTCTAATATACGTTTACTCTCATTACTCCAGCATAAATGATTAACTGTAAGTGGGGACACGGCAGCTGTCTGACTTAGGGAGGAAGGGTGCAAGGGAAGTCTGCAAGGGAGCAGATCTCAGTTTAGTGCTCAACCTCTGAATTGCTTTTCATCCTCTGCGTAGTAGGGCTGCTGGAAGGGTACTCTTAGTTGAAGCATTAAGTGGCTGTGGACTTCACAATTCTGAAGAAGTCTGTATGTGTAAGAACAATGAACAACTGACACAAGTTTGCTCACTAAATTCACAGGATATTTCTGCCAGGAAAGAAAACAGCAGCTTTAGAAATGCTTCTTCAGTTGAGAAATACTGAAAGCAAGCACAGAACACACTGTGCAAATTTGGGAGAAAATGCCATCTACTTCAGAATGCATTAACTTAGCTGTAGTTATTAATAAAGAAAAGAGACCGGGAAGGAAACCTGTCCTGCATACCTTTCTTCACTGGTCCCTTTATCTAAATTCTCCCTCCCCAGCCCCTCACTGACAAGCAAAAGCTCAATTTCTCTCCCTACAGGCCCTTAGCTTACTGCCCACTGAATTAGCACTTTTTTTCAGCCAACGGGGTATCTCCTGCTGCAACACCCTGTCAGGCTACTGAGACTTAGAGACCCTCTCCAGCTGTGCAACCGCTAAGCTCTTGCTGAGGCACTGCCCAGAAAGCGGATGTCTCCGTTAGCATAACGTACCCTTACCTTAATGATCTCCTGGGCTATCTGCCTGGTTTTGTTAATATCCAGGGATATCTTGGGGTCCCTTACAAACGAGTGAAGCGTCCTTCCTTTGCAGAAGCTACATGAAAGAGGAACAACAATCCTTAAAAAGGCCTTTAAAATATTGGAGGGAAATAAGAATGTAATACTGGATGTTCAGTTGGTTTTCTTATCATGTTGACAGAATCCCAGCCCTCTTCCACTGCTAAGAAACGCCATTTTGAAGAACATTAAGGACCCAAGTGATTTACATCTGTGTGGGTGTACACATGTACAGGAGATCTATTGTTAAAGCATGCTCAAGGATATGCAACAAATGTTTATGTATTTCTTCAGAGACCCAGTTGTTGTTGTGCTGCGCTGACATCTGAAATCCAGTTTTCAAAATCTGAGCACCAGCTTCTGCTGCTGGTGCTACTGGTCACTTAAGCAGGAAACTTCCTTTGGAACTGGCAATTAGAAATGACTGAGTACCTCCTTGCCAGACTATGAGAATGGCATGCCATTGGCCTTACTTAAATTCAGCCTGCATATGAACATCCCCAAAAGCTGTTATTTAGGGGCTAAATGATCCTCATCTCAGCTAAATACTGAAAATGGAAGAGAGGAGAAAAATAGTAACATTTTTGCCTAATCAGCAAGTGTCCCTAAGAGGAACAGAAAGGAAGAGATAACTGTTGCATTATCAGCCTCACACGTTGGCTTATTGTCGCTGTGCTGAACTGGAACCATCTGGAAGTAGATAGCAGAGGAACAGCCTGTTCCAGATTTTTTTTTCTCCTGCTTTTTTGAATTTTAATATTTAAGAATTCAAAAACAGAAAATTGCCAAAAAATATTATACGTTTCCTAAAAGGAAACAACCCTAGTATCCAAAACTCTGAGCAACACAGACTGCATTCATGTCTGCCACCTCCTGACTGCAGTGAGAAGTTTATTTTTATATATAAAAAATAAATATTATCTATCTATATAATATGTATATATTAAAAATAATACTAAGATGCTACATCCTTACCTGGTAATGATTGCTAAATGAGGAGGGTTCATGCATGCTCCCATGAAAAGTACCACGTTCTCATGCCGGGTCTGTCTATAGTTCATCACCTCCTTTTTAAAGAGCTTGAGATGATCCTGATTGTTCCCATCTATCTCCAACAGCCTGATGGCCACTTCCCCATGCCATTTTCCCTTGTAAACCTTCCCCCATCGTCCTTGGCCAATAGGATCCCCCAGTTCAATCTGTTCAAAGGGAATGTCCCATTCTTGCAGGTAGACGCTGGTCTGGCTAGGTTTGCGATAAATCATCCCCTGCAAGTGTGGCCGTCTGTTTGGCAAATCTTCCACCTCATCCTCATCGTCTTCAGGTTCCGATTTGTTAGTCTCCGGTTCTTCCACCTGTTCACAACAAAAGAAGGCAAACATAGGCTGAGTCCCCCACCTGAGGGGCAGAAGCAGCCTACCAGCCAGCAGCAAAGGCTGCTTTGAGAGAACTTCACGGGGTTGGATGTACGCATTTGACTACAGCTCTAGCAATACAACTCAGAGGACAAAGTAATCTCAGAAGGCTACAAAAAGACATACATCTTCTGTATGCCAGTGCACGCAGGTGAAGACAAGAAAGGCTTTATCCCATATAGAGTTAAATTTGTAGAACCAGCACTAACATGTAGGCGCTCAGCATCTCTCAGGATTTGGCCTTCGGCGTGGGGCAAAATTCTACAGACCATTCTAAAAGGAAGGGTCAAGAACCTCTTTGTTCTTCAAATAAATGTGGGCACAGGTTTTTTTTGAGATTACTAAAATTCTCTTGTTAAAGATAAGTGCTCCAAAAATCAACAAGCTTGATCCGTAATCCAGTGATTTCTGCTGAAATCATCGACTCTATCTTTATTGGTTTACTTATCCTTACAGAAACCCATTTCAGTGTTCATACTACAAGCTGAACACGTGCTTACGCACTACCAAAATCAGAGACTCTTGTGAAAAGGTATGGAAAGGCTTTCCTATGCAAAACATAAGCCCATGCTTACAGCCTTTGCTTTGCAGGATCTACCAGGAGCTAATCTGACCACCGGTAGTACCTACACATGCATTACTTGCAGATTAGAGGTCGGCAGAGCATTTAGACCTCGCAACTCCAGCAGCAGGCCCGCAGCTCTTGTAATGTAAAAACAGCTCCGCCAAATTGAGTGAGCCAGAAGTTTGAAAAATATCATCTTAGCCCGATTAGAAAAAGTTAAGTATTGTTACAAGTACTTAATTGTTTCAGCCTAGCCACAGAAACCATTAATTTTCAGTTGAGATCTTTGCAGTACAAACAGCTCAGTGGAACTGCGGTAAGGCACAGCTAGTCTACACTCATAATTCCAGGGCCACAACTTTTTCATTGCACTTTCAACACGGCATTTCTGATTGTACAAAAGGGCAAACCAGAAAACCTACCTCTGCTTCACATTCAACTCCATCTGTGTCTGGCTGTTGATCAGCACTAACAAGAGAAGACAGGTTTACAGTTAAAATAATGTTTGCACATCCACCTGAGTTAGAAAAGTGGGCTGCTACATATGCCACTAGTGAAGTGGAAAGAAGCAAATAGAGAACAGATCTTGATAGCACTATAGTAGGTCAGAGAAAAATACAATTACTGCTCCACTTAACAGATAAGGACTTTCTAAGCTTACTTTAGCAAATGAGGGACAAAGACTTTAAAGTGATTTTCAGTGTGGTAGAAACTGATTTGGCAGTGACATGGCTACATTATTACAATGTGTTCCCATTCCTACTACTGAAACACCTGCAGTGGAGAAGCAATTCTGAGTGCTGGCAACGCAGGCTAAAATCTTTTGCATGCATGCCCTACAATTCAGAGCCTTAAAAAGATGTTTGCTTGCAGCTAAGTGTGCCATGCTCTTTTAATTGTAAAACTCCATAACTTCTATTTCATTGGACCCTTCTGATCTCAGGAATGCACATATAACCATAACTAGGTATTAAAGGCATGGACTTCTTACTGTCCCATTTAAAGTAAATATCATATTCAGCTTTATAAAACTGGGAATAGCAGTTTCACACTTGCTGACTAAAATTATCCTGTGAGTTCTCAGATGATAAGTTCAGTTTTGGTCGTAACACAGCACTTTCAGACTGATCTGAAGATTATCACGTAAACACTATGCAAATAAAAGAATTTAAAACTATACTTACTTAGTGTCTGCAGCTGTTTCTGGAGGCTGTGCTATTTGTGCAGGACTGGGAATTTCTGGGAAAGTAGAAACATTTATGATACATATTTTACACTTTAATCTCTTATATATTGGAAGTTTTAACATTGCAATAGTGATTATTTGCTTCTTATTCAGGAATTATAAAGTAAACTCAACCACAGACAATACGATTTTATACTTCTGTTCATTTAAAACTATGCTCATCTTTCCTAGTACTTATATGCCTGCATATTGACCAAGCCCAGTCTTCTTCCCATTCACCTACTTAATCTCTAGCGTCTTTCAAGGTCAGTCCTTGTCTGTGAACTGCTCCTACACCTTCAAGTTGCCTTGGACAATCAGAAATACTTAAATCCTCACAGAACTAGGACATTTGAATTCATCTATATTGCAGGTCACGTATTCCAAATGCACCTAGTCTGTCCAGTGTCACTAGTGCACAGGAAATTCAGCTTGGGTTGCAAATCCTTCCAAAATTCAGAATAAATACTCTGTACCTGGCATCCTACATCATCAATTCTCACTTTGGAAACAGACAAGCTGTTTCTAAGGGTTCACAAACAGTTGACTGAGAAAAGTTTTTAGATGCAAATCCACATATGAATAGTGTTGCATCATAGTTAAATCCCATAGGCAAGAGCCTCTGTTCATAAAGGTGAGCTCAGCATTCCTGAACTGACAGGGTCCATTTATACTAGCTAGGTACATAACCCGAAAAACGAGCCTTTTTAAAGAAAGAACATGGCCGTGTATAGAATCCCACAGCAGAAAGCTACTGTTTTACAACTGAATATTCAAAGTTTCACCTTAGTACATAAATCACATCACTACCTCACATTAGGAGAGAGAGGCCTGAATTACATACTGAGATAAGAGAAAGTTTGAGTTATTTGAGATATATTTTTTTCCTAAAAGCAGAATTATTGTTCTTGGGCAGCATGCAGAAGTTTACAAACAAGTTACTTTTTGGCAGCAGCAGCAGGTTAGTACAATTGAAACAATTAACTCACCTGGGAAGATAAATTGTTGTCTATGCTGAATGTAGTAGGCAGCTTTTTTTAAAATTGTTTTTTTAAAAGAAGAACAGCAAAAAAAATTACCAGGAGAAAAAAAAACACAAACAAGTTAGAGGATCATCAGTAAGTGCCCCATATGCATTCAATGAATTAGTCCCAACTCACTGTTGGGAAACAGATTAGTAGATTATCAGCCTGCTTGAGGGGGTGAATTTCAGCACATGCATTTTTGGAAGACTATGACAGATGATACTTATCAAATGAAAGCTATGTTACCAATAAGCAAACAGTCTGGTGGGAAAACAACACATTCAGACTTCAAGTGGCAGAAGCAAATTTAGAGAACCCAGGAATGCTAAAAGGCAGGCCCACGTAAAGGCTGGTGCTTCGATGCTCTCTCATGTCTTCAGCTTTTCAGAGATGCACCCGGAGAAGCTGAAGCTCATGAGCCATCTGCAAGCATTTTTTTTATTTCAGTGAATTTGAGCAGTATGTCCTAATACCAAGTAGTTGCAGTAGAATCCTTGTACTGAACTGGCTCTGCTTCTGCTCCTTTTGAGTAGGCTAAAATAGCAACTTTCACTCTCAGATCAAAAGCTTGATGCAAAATACAGCAAAGTTGAAGGCTAGATGTAGCAGCTATTGAGCAGCATGTGACTTCATTTCCAGATCAAAGGAATTAAATTTATTCTCACTATGTAAATCTTTGCCCTTGTCAGAGATTCTTGCCTCTGTCGACTCTGGTAAAGACTGCACATTTGGGTTCTTAATCCACAAAGTATGTAGGGTAAATTCTTCTCCAACATACGTGTATGTCAATGGTTTAAAAATGAGTGTTGATTGTTGGTTATCTTTTGGAAGTGACTGGTAAAGTAATTCATTCCAGTTCTCATTTTTATGTTTTGCTCTAGCAATCAACTTACTCATGATTTAAAGCCACTGGTGACCAAACACAGCAGGCAGCATGCATTTTACAATACACTGAGAAAAGGGAGAAGAAAGAATGTTTGGGTTTTTTTTTTTTTTGTCCTTTTCAAAGAAGGAGAAAATAGAAAGATCAAACCATTTAAGAAAGGCGCCAAGATTCCTCAATAATCTGTCTCCTGCAAAGGTATCTGGTTGATACCACTTAAAAACTTGTAAGAACAGGCCATTTTCTTTTATCAGGTAACAAGATACACCTTCACACCTTGCTTAAGACACAACCATGTGTTCAGAAACGCAACTACCTATGAAGTCTTGGTCAGCCTCTGCTTGCATAGAGGCCTTTCTGATCTTGGCAGAGGTCTCCTGAAAAAGATGAATTTACCTGGGAAGTTAAATCGTCCATCCCTCTGGCCCATAGGAGATGGGTTTGGGGGAGGTGTTGCACTGGGAGGGTTGGAAGACTGGAAAGGTGCTGGAGAAGATGGTGTGGATGAGGTTGTAGAAGAAGGATTACTGCTAGAGTCCAGATGATTTATTGCTGGTGGATGCTCCTGCAAAGCAAGGAAAGTCACTCACGAGAAAACAATAAAAAGAAAGAAAGAATTCCCTCAATGTTTACTGAACAACAGAGAAAGGAAAGCTGTCCCTAGCCTCGATCATAGCACAGTTTTTCTAAGCAAGTAGGCAGCTGGAGCTGTGCACAACCTATGTTTTACAAGGAGAAAACGTCACATATCGAAGTCTCCTTGCAACGTGAAAGCTCAAGGTGCCATTCTTGCTCCAACCAGCAAGATACTGCTGCCACTTCTCCTTATTGTAGCTCCTCAGTGACTTACAGACACAAGACTCACTTCAGTCACCATGTACCTTTTTAGTTAGTGCTTTGGGAAGAGTTCCAAATTGTGGTTCTGTTGGTCGGTCTACTGGATTATTGATATCAGAAGGGACAGACTCTGTTCTTCTTATTTTTGTTACTGAAAAACAGGTTGGAGAAGGGAGAAAAAAGCTTTAATCAGACTTTTTATTCTTGTGATACCATCAATTACATTGAAATGCTAAGAATTTGTAGCAAATTACTTACTGGGAAGGAAGGATATTCTACAAGCAGGTGCCTCTTTAGTACATTTGTTGTGACATTTTAATCTGAAAGAGAAACATTACATGTTAAATAGCAACTTGTTCTTTCCCAAAAAGAGGAAGCCTACCCTTAATTTGTAATTCTTGTGCTAATCTCAGAGGGAGTTCTGGAATGCTCCGGGCCCCAAAGCAGCATGCATTCATATGAAGAATCCTATTATGTGTGTCATTAGGCTAATGAAAGCCATATACATATCTTAGCATCTGATTTATTTTTAATATAGTTACCTTCACTGACTCTCATCCAGCAACAGTGAAGCACTAAAATCTCAGCGCTCCGGACTAACAACTCAGACAGAGAAGCAAAACCTAAAATCCTCGCTGTTATTTAGGTATCCAGCTCCCACTACAAGATTTGCCCATGATCAGGTAGGAAGCCTGTGGCAGGGAAATAAATTTGGTTCATCCATGTGTCAGGCTGCCAACCTAAAGTATAAGTTGTGCCAAAGCATCCCTTTGCCAGTTCAGAAGCTGACTGAAAAAATGATGCTACTGCAAAGAGTGCATCACATCAAGAAATACATGTTACTGGCAAACTTCAATGGATCAAATGCGAAGTTCTTTTGAAAAAGATCATCACTGTGTGCTCACCTGCAGTACTTACACTTCACCCCGAACATCATGCTTTTCTGACAGACTTGGCAAATCTGAGATAACCAAGACTTTGTAGAGAACCTAAGTAGAGACAAGAGGGGAAAAATCCTGTTAACTGGTGCCTAAAGGAAAATTAACATTTGTAGGTAGTTACAGACAGGCTATACTTCTTTAGCTCTTTCTGAAAAGGGCAAGTAGTGTTGTGGAAAAGACTTCTCACTTTTCTGATCAAAAGCAACTGAAAGAAGGCTGGCAGCAACTCTGCTGGCCTCTTGCTATTTCTCCACTCGTGGAACAAGGCTGAGAGGTGCTTAGAGGTGTCTCTGACAAGGAGACAGGGTGTGCATGAACACACATCTCTACAAGGTCCTCAAAGCTGCAGCTCAGCAATTACAGATCTGAAGTATCATGCAGCCAAAGATACCGAAGTGACAGAATATCACTTCTTTTCATACAAAAACCTCAAACTGGAATTGAGCTTCACCTCATGAAACAAGCAAGTACTCAGAGGGAGCAGCCAGCACGCACTCCAAGCCCACAAGCATGTGCTGCCTAGCAGTCGCTGGTGTCCCTCCTCAGGTCAGCAGGACATGTCATGTGGTGCTGGTTATATTCACCTGACCATCTTTGTAGAACTGGGACCCAGTTTATGGTGGGTGGGTGGTGGTGGGAGTGTTATCCCTTTTACCAGAAAATAGAACAGATAGGTTTGTTTGGCATTAGAACTGCCTGGCCCAGGTTTGGTTTGGATTTGGGAAGGGGGGATGCAGGAAGCCACAAGGGAGGAAAAGGGAAATATATGCTCTTTCCACATAGGGAGGAAGGAGCAGCTTCCCTTTCATTTGTAGCAGCGGAAGTGTTTTAGAAAAGGCACTGTTACACATTTGGCATGCTTGGTCCTATCCCCCCATACACAACATTGCTACTGCTGGTATGCTAGTCATTACAGAATCACGAGTCAATTGGCTTTATAAAGAGGATTTCAAGTGCATATATTAAAAAGAAATGAAGCTGAAATACATAGTTAAGGCTGAACTTGGCAAATGAGGCACCCGACCCAACTTCAAACCTATCTTAGAGTCGTGACTGGTACAAATGCACTACATAGGATGCTGTCCTGGTCTGACCCCTCAGTTTGTTTCCTTTGTGGCTCCCACAGCATGTGTTGCTTACCTGTGTGTTACAGCTAAGCCAAAGTCTCTTCGTACCGTTTGGGGGATCCTTGGGAGAGTTCTGATGGAGAACAAAAGGATGTTTTAGGGAAGCATTACTCACAAGTGTGCTTACCAGTCTAGACAGAAACAAAGCGATCACTGTCATAGATAAGGACTAGTAGCCATGACACTGTTAGTAGCACAGCTGAGGTTGGTTTGCCTTCTGCTGTAAAGCTACTACCAGTTTTCATGCAGTGTCAGTAGACTTCAGAATATTCTTTTACACTGAAAATTATCATCTCCATTTTATAGACAGGGCCACTGTGACCCAGAAGAATAAAAAGATTTATGTGAGATCACTTAGCTAGCTGATAAGTGCAGAAAGGGAGACCTAGACTTCAAAATGCCAGTCCAGTGCTCCAGTGGTTATACCACATAACTTCCTAAAAACTCTCAAATACTAAGATTCTGGCATATTTCCTGAATTAAATCTACAGCCATATTGCAAATCTGGAGAAAACTCAAATCTGCAAGTATCAACATAGCTTCAAGGCTGGACACTGTCAATGCTTACAAAAAGCCAGTCTCTTTATTTGACCCTAGATGGCACCAGATTCTTTTTTATCATTATTCCAGTGAACTTTTAAAGGCATCTGTGGTCTTCAGCATCTTAGAATAGGCTGGAATGACTAGCTGCTTTTCCAAGGAATATTGCTGATCTAGTGTGGCCATCCAAATGCACAGTCATCTGAATTAATCATAATACAACAGTTAGGATGGCTGTTAACATCAGTTAAGATGGCTAAATCCTTACTGAAGAGGCCTAATTAATATAAAAAAAATTGGAACTGAATGGGACTTAAAAGAGCCTACAGTATAGATTTTAAAACAGACTAACTATATGGATAGAAGCACCAAAATCCTTTGTTTCTGTTTGAATTTATTCTAATGCCTTTTTTATTTATTGCATAAATTCTATCACTCTCCACAAAGAAATGCTCAGATTTCTGCTTGCATTTTCATTTTACAATTTTCTTTCTATGCTTTTTCATTTCTGAAAGTAATGCCTGGGATTTTTGTTTTAAAGGGCATTAGATATATGTGTGGTGCTATAATGTCCTTATTTGGACTTCTATACTTTACAAAAAGGTGAGACACTTTCCAAGATGCCCATATCTCTCTACATTAGCTTCCAAGGTTACAGGTTGTGTCTGAGACACACATAGTCACATCAGGATAGCTAAAACACTAAATGGCATTGATACGTTACTGGATAAAAACACAAGTCCTAGTCCTGTAAGCCGCTAAACACGTGAATAGACTCATCAACATCAGAGGAAGCATTCCACATTTAAGCACATGCTGAAGCATTTCTCAGAAGGTTGCACACAACTAATTTCATTACAGAGATACCTGGCAATGAATATCCAAAGATACTAAATGGTTAGATATGAAGTTATTTCTAGTACCAAGAGGCATCAATAACAGCTGCCTGAAGTCACAGACAAACAATTACACCCAAGCCCCTTGCTTTAACCCTTTAAACATCAGTATTCCTTTTCCTCGCTTTTGTCATCTGAAGAAATACCAGGTACAAAAAAGACCATGTAAACATCCTGCAGTTCTCCAGTAGGCCAAGTAGGCCAAGCTCCTGTTAAAGTTAACAGAAGCTCTGGGGTAAGAAGGCCCTATTGAGGACCTCCAGAGGTTGCACAGGGATGATCAACAGATAGTTGACAAGGACAGGTTCTTCTCTCTCAGCAATGAAACGAAGACAGCCCTGTAAAAATCTCTTACCGAACCTAGAAAGAAAAAAAAAAAAAAATTTTTTTTTTTTAGACATTCATATTCATGTGACAGGATACACACTTTGCTAGAGCAGAAACTCCTTCCTGCAGTGTTTGATGTCAGGTTTACAAACATCTCTGGTTTTGCACAGGCTCCTGAAGTTGCTGCATACCCAATATTTTCCTGCCTACCAATGGTAGTCTTTGCTGGGTAGAGCTCCAGCTCCAGCCTGTGAGTGAAGTGTATGAGTGCACCTGAATTTTGGCTTGCAGGCGAGAAGCGTTAATGGGGCTGCGCAACTCAGGCAGCTGGCAGGCTCCATGGCAGTGCCTGAATCACAGAAGTGCTACGTTCTGCAATTCCTATCAGATTTAATCAACAGGACCTGGATCACAGCAGAAACCAGGTTCTTACCACAATTTCAAAACAAGGCTGTGCATTGGCCACAGATGCTTACTCGCTGCATTTAGACATTTAGCAATTTGCAGGTTTTAGTATATACTTCATATGCACTCACAGTGTGGAAGAATACTGTACTGATTACAAGGCTACACATTTATAATGAACTCTTTCATGTCAATCAGCAGGCAATACAGTACTGCAGCATCAAAAGCACAGCCCTTTGCTGTTAATGCTCACACCCAAAATCTCAACTCCATTCTGAGCTGGGCTAGTTTCTCTTACATAAAAATGTAATTTTGGCAAAAAGGTTCTGAGTAGAACAGGCTCTTTGAACTCTTCCAGGTGGTCAAAGAGTTAGAGTAAGTTGTAATGATCCAGTGCCTGCTACTGAATTTGGATTCTGACCTAAGTCTCCGTGATGTTTAGGGATAGCCAGTCTTTGGAAGGCACATTTCTTTCCCAGTTTCAACTATTAGTTAAATGTTAGATTAATATCTTCCATCCAAAAAAAGCATATCTCAAAGCCTGGATCAGTCCAAAAAAAGAAGTAGCCTAAGACCATTTGTCTTGTTATGGAGCTATAGTTGTCTATACTGTAATAAATGTGTTTTAAAGCTCACACTAGCAGCTAAAATACATCTTAAGATAAAAACATAAAAGGATATCAGCCACCTGAACTGTGAGGAACATTTAAGGACAGAAGAGAATTCTAGTACGTGGAATTGGCTTCTAGATGCTTGAGAAAAACTGGTTGGGGCCCTTTAATAGCAGCAGCCATCCCAACCTCCCCAGCAGGTGCAATTTCAAATAAATTCAAATAAATTTCAAATAAAGTACACTATTAACAAGCAGGTTTTGTGGTTATCTTAGAATATCCCACTGATATAGATTCTCAGACTACAGTGAAACCATGACAAGGCAACTGGACACCAGCTCTTTCACAGAGTCAGAACTGGAGCACTGAATGCCTTTGGTACGAACACAGCCCGCCAGTGCCCATGGGGAAGGAGGAAGTGTCAAGCTTACTTTATTGGAGGAACTTCATCTATCCTGTTTCCCAACTGTGATTCGTGGGACTTGCTCCTTGTGAGGGTTGGAAAGTTAGGTAGCAGCTGAAAAACCTTCCGGCAAGGGGGAGGAGGAGTCCGTGGTGGCTTCAACTTATGCCGTCTCTTGGCTTGAGGAGTGGTTGGTGGAGTGATGGTGATGCTGTGAGGAGTCCTTGGCGTTAACCTTCCACTGTGTGCGGGGAATGCAAAAGGGTCCAGTAGGTTTTCTGCATAGATAGAAGGTCCATAACTCGAGGCAAGAGAATCTGAAGATGGGATTGTAGATACTGACACAGAACGTGCCTGCTGGCTGTTGCCCTTGGGAAGGTGCAGTGCAGAGGGAGTCCACGTGGGCGCAGAGGAGCAGGGGGATTCGGTCGTGTTTGTAGAGCTGTTCTCTCGGCGTGCCTCAGAAAGATTCATCAGCACGTCATCTTTTAACTCCCCACCTGCTCACCAACGGTAGCAATGTTAGTGATTGATTAAAAGAAAAGCCAATGTATATACACATACCACATCATGCTGCTTTAGGCTATAAGGTGTTGTTCCCCCCCCCCAGCTTTGCACCTAGCCAAGGTGCAAGCCTAATTTCTCCTCCCCTGAAACTCATCAGCTAAAGTAACCTTTAAAATGAGAATGGCAGTAACTACCCTTCTTTCCTATCTGTACCAATGTACCTCAAAAGCTAAAATGGGTCCTATGCTCTAAGATGGGCTGAGTTTTAACAGATTGAGGCCCTATTGAAGAACGTGAGATATACATATCTACATAAAACAGGCACCCACATCCCACTGGAAACCTATGTGGATTTGGTGTGAATCTGTTTAGATTAATCCATACATCCAAACTGGCACCCCGTCTGCTTTTAGACTGGTCTTTGGTAAAAAGAGGAAACTATTTTCTATTAGCCAACAGAACTGCTAAATACCGCTTAAACTGAGAAAGGCCATTAGACTGGAAATAAGGAGTATCGAGGAGCTCCTGATACTCACATGGCCACTTTTCTCTCTCTCTGGCATGTAACCAGTGCCTAGAACTCACCTGACACCTGGAGTACTGCGGCACTGCTGTTCAATTACAGGCAGCAGCAGCACTCAGCACAGAGCTGCTGTGTTTGTTCAGGCTGTATTAGCTAGAGCTGAACCAGGGACAGACAGCTGGACAAAAAGAAACCACCGTATCCCGCTGGATCGCTGGCACAGCCCAGCACTGCCTTCTAAAATGCCTAGCACTGTAGTTCAGAATGGTCCAGTACAGCTTGCAGACCAATTCTGGGTATAAGTGGGAAAAAAAAGTACAAAGGCCTGCAGGCAGCAAAGCGGGAATGCACAGATTATTGGGATAATTTCAGAGGCTTAATTCATCAGGATAACTCTCTGGCTTAATTTTAAGTATGTCCTTAATGACTTAAATCAAGGTGAAAAGTCAAAGCTTCAGGGCCTGATGTCCTGTTGACCAGTCAGTGGTTGAAAAGAGATCATATACTTGGATTTTAAAAAATGCCATTTCTTTACAATAAGTGAATGCCATGACTTCTGAACAATGGCTGGTTTTGCCACAGTATGGATGGAAAATATTTGACAACCCAGGACAAGAAAGATTAGAAAAAAGGAAATATGAAACTGAGCTGTTTGCTGACTTTTCCATTAACTAATCTCTATGATTTGCAAATGGTATGAACTGTCATAATACCAACAGGAAACGTCACCTTTCAGTGACAGATTGGTAATTGCTACAAAGAAAGATCTGATACACGTTAGTACCAGTATGCTGTGAGAAACACTCTCGTACAAACAGATTTTACAATGCCTTTGAAAGTAGCCTGGGGAAGGTGACAGGGTAAGATGGTGAAACAGCACTCTGGCAATCTTGAGCTTGACTGATCTTAAATAACTTGGTCAGATCCATTTGCATGCTGAACACATGCATTTCTAATTACACTGTACCCTTCTTTCCATAATTTCACGGTAAATCAGGGTTCTTTCTAGCTCTTGAATCTGCTATTGGAATTTGGCTAATGATTCTATCAATTCTAGCAGTCAAAGAAAAATAGCAGGAGGCAAGTGGTTTTAAAGAGAAGTGAATCAATTGGCATACTACAAGCTATGCAGTGATAAAGGGTTGTCAGAGCAATGTTTTTCTCTTCCAAAGCATTGAGTTGAACAGTACTCAGGCTTCTGAGCAAAGTAATGCCAAACAGAATTACACCTTCTTTCTGAGCTGGCAATATTTGGGGAGGGGATTACCTACAAGAAATCTGGTTGTATTCATTAGGTCAAGGATATGTGTAGTGAATGATGGAGGATTAACCGGAGCATTAGACACAACTCTGAACAGAGAGGGAATAAGGATACAGTCTATTGAGTAGGAGAGGATATGTCTACATACATTTATTCCCATTTATTTATTTATTTATTTGACATGCTGTCAAAACCAAATCCAATCCACAGCTCTAGATGCGTTTGGTCACTGCAACTTCATGTACATCCAAGAGCCATAACCTGATCCTGGTTACAGAATATACTCAAAGAAATTCTCTAGAGGTTTTTGCAGATTGTCTCATATGAAAGAAAGCAAGATAGGGGCCAGGTTGCTGAGAAACTAATTCCATAGAACAACAAGGCAGTCTGTACCTGATTCAGTCACCTTCCGTAAGCAGCTCAGTGCCCCATTGAGTCTGGAGCACTCCTCATCTCTGGCACCACATCTCTTCATTGTTTCTTTCACCTTTGACTCATTCATTTCTAGTAAGGCATCTAAGGTTAGCTCCTCTGGTATTCTCTGCAGAAAAACAAGATTATACTTTTTTTTTTTAAATATACATACATAAATAAGACTGTCACTTGTTATTCTGATGTACTTTAAATAGTGCCGCTGTCTCACTGCCTGATCTGACTCATGATTTACTCATTTTGGTAGTGCATCTCTCTTAAGGATCACTGGGTCAGTAATGACCATGCAGCAGATCTCAGCAGTGATCAAGAGCTGCTCTCTCTCCTCCCTACACCATGAGAGACCAGGCGTATGCTCGAGTGATGCTCTGTATCACTAGGATGTTATGGTTGTTCTCTGGTATTTAAGTTAGGATTAGAGGCGATTGAAATATTCTTCTGCCCTTGTGGAAAGTTTTCACTCAGTATTTTTGAAAAGCTACTAATGAAAGCTTAACTTTTTCATTAAAAATAGCAGTCAGAAACAAAACAGGCCTAAAGCCTGAAAAATGTCAGATAAAGATGTTTGGCTTTTCAGTAGGGAAGTGAAAAGTAAAAACAGTGAGGAAAATTACTTCTTTTGTTAAACAAAAAGAAATGTTTTGACAAAGAGATAGCGACCTCCTCCTCAAGCAATTTTTCCTTCATTAGAGAACCAGCCTTACTCGTATCTTGCTTGGAAAGATATTTGTGCAGAACTCCTTGTACGTCTTAATACACCAAAGCCCCCAAAGTGATAAGGTTTAGATCAGGCAGACACAAAAGATACAAGAGACTGGAAAGCATGAAATGATCTGCTATTTCCTGACACAGAATTGAGCTGTGTCGCCTCTCACCTCCCCCATTCAAATGTTTCCAGTGCAACTCTGCAGCAATTGTGGTTAATAAACAAAACCAGGATATTTAGCACAGATACCCAGGAATTTCCCTGAAAGTTTTGCCTAAACAAACCTCACTGCTGCCTGCTCTCACAATGAGATCACAAATTTCACAATATTTGGCCTCTTTCCTAAAGTTTCAACTCCTGGAATCAAGCTATATATAAAAGGGTTTCAACTTTTATTTGAAGGGGAAACTCAAAAGTGTGTCTCGCTGTTTGGAGAAACCAAAAGCTTGAAATCCTCTAGATTCTTAAACCCCGCTTCCGACTATAAATCAAATTTGAATGTTATTGAATGTCCTTTAACAATGGCATCTTTCTTAATCCAGACTCATGCCTTTGAGATCTGACGCATGACTTTTGATTTTAACTGTGACAGTGCTAGAAACAGCCCCAACCTTTGGCACTTTGTAGGTGGTAACACAAAGAGTAATCACATAGTTTCCATTTTTAGTAACTGTTGCATGAAGCAAAGAAAAAGAATAAATTAAGAAAGGGCAGAAGTCTAAGAAATGCATCCTGTATCTTCCGTCACATGCCCTGAACCGGATGAAACACAAAACACAGCTGACTCAAGGAGAGGCCAAGAATTTAAATGAGCAGTAAGCACAAAGCAGGTCCATAGTAAAGCCAGAGTTCAAAGAAGTTTGGGTAAATTTTCTTGTTCTTCTATAATTAGTATTAGCAGAATAACAAAAGCACAGATATCCCAGCTGATGCTGGGTATTATTATTAATTTTTCTGCACACCTGCACCACCAAGATGCAGGAGTAAGACTGCCCCAAAAAACTTGTTCCTGAATGACTTCCACTTGGACAAAATGCGGGAAGCACAAAGACTCCAGTGAAAACGCAGTGCAAAATCTGCCCTCCTGGGACTCCTAACCTGATATCACACTCCAAAGGACAAAAAACCCCAGGGGTTCAGATCATCTGAGCTGAAACTGGAATGGGTTTCCACAACTCAAATATTCCAGCACAAAGCCAGTACAGGTTTGCTCACACAGAGCCCCGGCCAAACTGAGCTGATAACAACAGAATTAAACCAAGTCTTTCTTATAGTTAGTTATTTCCCCAGCACCCCCTGAACTCTTCTCCCCTGCACGCAGACGGGCAGTTCACAGAAGCATCTTTGTTCAGCGGTATCACAAGGGTGGTTCTGCGATGCAGGACGTCAGCCTCGCAGCGACACAAGCAGCTCTAAAAGGGACAGTGACTGGGGGCAAACATGGAGTGAGTTTTAGCTAATATGAAAGAAAGTTTTCTACACCACCACGGGTGCCCCTGTGCTCCAGAGCAGGGAAGCTAGTGTTTCCCCATTAAGCGTAAGGGAAAGCCAATGTCTCTTACAAAAACATTTATCCCATTTCATGCTTTTACATGGTATTAGAGTAAGCGGGATTACAGCCATGTCATTCTTGAATTATCTTGAAACATTTCCTCACCCCCACCACTCCCCACTAAGAAAACAACCCAGATTACGTAGCCACTGTTTTAAGCAGCAGCGTCATTCCAGATCCCAGTATAAGCTACCAAGTCACATTACCCAGTATCACCTCACTTCCCTATCCTTCGCACGACACAAATGTAACCAGTAACTTATTAGAGTTATTAGTAAGTCAATCAGTAAAGTGGAAGAGACTAAGATTTCCTCGGGAAAGCAAAGCTTTTCCACCACAGCCAGTTCCGCAACCCAGACTTTAAACGGCCAGCACAAGCAGCTGAAATGCAGGGCCAGCTGGGACGGGACTGGTGGCAGCATCGTTGGGGATCTGGTTTCTCCAACGCCTGCTCTGTGGCAGGATCCAGAGTGGACAAGCACCACTGATCCGCAGTGTTAACACCCAGGGTAGTGACTGGCACAGGGGCGTATCAAGGCTTGGCTGCAAGCAACATTTGGGCTGGCAGAAATGCTAGTGAGCCACAACGCTTCATAAAAGCAAATGTGGCATCAAGTACCGAAAAAGGTTCTTCCTGCCCAGTTTAGAGATCACAGGAAAGTCAATAAAGCAAATCCCAATTAAATAATTTAAAAAACCCCAAAACACAGAGGCTAGAAAAAAAGGAGGAAATCAGTCTGGTCTGCAAGCCTGTGTCCACTCAAGTAGCCAGGATGCAGTCAGGTTCTTTTCTGTCTGTTCTCCTTTCACAAGGAGGGCAAAGCACAGCAGTTACCTAGGGCAGATGCCACCACACCTTTGACAAGAGCCTTGTACCTGTATAGTTAGTCCTCAGTGGAGTAAGAAATGGGCTATTAGGCCTTTGGACTGAAAAAACTGAGTATATACACTGAGTGTGTGCTTCAGTTTGTATCAGTAAGGCAGAATTGACTATTTTAACTTACCCCAAATTAGCTCTCCTGGTTGTGCTAGTACAGACAAGGCTTAACTGGGGAATTCCCATTTCCTACCATAAGAGGTATGCGCAATGGCATCTGGGCTCAGCTCCGGGTTGTAACAGCACACACACTCACTGCTCCCAAGGCACAACTCACAAGCACAAAATTGTTGAGCTCACAACCAGTACCGATGCCTGAGGATGGCAGGGATGGAGTGTTGCAATATTCATGGAGTAGGCCTGGGTCCTGCACAGTGCTGTTCAGAGCCTCACAGGTCCTTCTGTCCTTCCCAGAGGGGAGCACAACCAAATGTTTACTGGCACAGAGAACTTAGCTGTCATATTTGTCCCATGGCAGCTTGATGGTTAAACTCCAGGATCGCCTGTTCTTGCAAGTCTGATGGTGTTTAGTGCTTTTCTTTTTTAAAGATCAAACCCCTGCAACCACAAATCCCCAGCTTTCACTTTTAATTTTCAAGCCTTCCTGGTTGCAGAGAAAAACCTTGAAAACAATTTTTAAAAAATTACAAAACATTCCAAACTACTGAGCTTTTTAGAAGTGTTAGGGCATTTTTTCCTTTGTCTCATTCATTTGCAGGAGACAATCACTATGGAGGGCTTGATCACCCCTAAGGTGACTGGTTTCACTTCCTTAAGCAGGTCTGCGCTCTACAACTCAATGTGTGGCCTGCCATGAAAAGCTATAATGGTTCACACAAGGCACAACTAGGCAGCAACGGGCAGCCTCAGCTCTTCACTGCGAACTTTGCTCCGCATCGCTAACATGATCTCACACAGACACGCACCCTGACAAAGGGTCCAGCCTGCTGCTAGCTTGCCCCCTTCCTGGTTCTGCATGTAAAGTCCAATCTACTCTTTTGCTCAACAGTTTAATTTTAGAAAGACAGAATAGTAAGTTGTAGGAAAGTATAAGTACAGAAAAGGAGATTATATTTAAACAATCCCAATGACCTTGAGCTGGGAGAGCTCAGACTTTCTGAACCTGCTGCCAGCCCCCATGACACGCGACAAAAGAAATAAGCCTTAAAAGGGGGGGAGAGGGGAAGTAAGAAGCTTTCTTTAAACAGCCACTCATGTGCTGCACATATGTGGTGGCTTAATATAAAACCGGTCAACCTGATCCCTGTAAGATTGGCCTGATATGATTTAGCTCTACGTTAGCCCCCCAGCCAATGTGATAATGATGAGGGTCACTAGTTCAAGATGGCTCTTAAAACAGGTTCAGTTGCTGCTGATGCTCTGGCTCAGCTGTTGAGCTGGGGGGAAGAATGTCCCCTGCGAAGTGCCCTGACAGCGTCCATCTCAGAGGAGCATGTGGTGGGCTCCAACCCCCTCAGCGCAAGTGCAATTCTGGGCCCTTGCAAAGGGGTTACTCCCAATCTTCAGCACTGAGGGTGAGAAATGTGGGTCAAACAGACCTCTCTCTATCTGCTTCTTCATGGGTGCTGTGGCTTTAAAAAAAATGCAGCTTAAAGGCTTGCATTAGGGCCAAGCTAAGTACCGTCTCCCTGGGCACACCTTGCCTTGACTACAGAATGACAGGGGAAGCTGCAAGATATTCAGATACTACTCTAATAATAAGGTCAGTTTGGGAAGAAAAAAAAAAAAAAAGAGCAGGAGAGACAGAACCTGCTTTCAATCTGTCAGCACCTCAAAACTGCCAGCAAAATCTAAAGCCTTACTCACCATACATTGCTCAGCAGAAGTGACACTAAAAAGCCCAAACCAGGAAATTATTCCTCTCTACAACAGGTAAGAGGACTTTTCGACAAAGCCCTCCTGCTTATCAGACATACAGACTGTGCACTTCATGGTACGCATGTTTAAAAGAGAGAAAAGTAAATCACAGTGTATCCAAGAAGCCGTCCAAAGGTTAGTCTCAATTAGTCAGGGTGAAGAGTTCACAACAGTGTAAGAAGGTCTTTAATCTTGTCTGGTGTCCAACTTAAATCCCTGAAACACGGCAAAAATGCTGGTATCTAACACAGTGGATGGGTTATTTTTGGGAAAGACTCCTCCCTGCAGATAAGCCTATGGAGCTAATGTTGCTGCTAGCACTCTGCAAAATCAGTCTGACCTGCTCCTCAACCTAGTAGACGTGGCTCTTCCTATAAAGCCGCACAGTTGTCAAGGCCCCAAATGCCTCCTCTTAAATCAATACATTCCCTCACCAATCATCCTCCTGTAAAGCAGCAGATGCTAGAAGAGAAAGCCCATTACATAAGGTGCTTAAATTCCCACTGATAGCTCTAAGCAAAGCATGTAAGGATGCTCTTAAGAACATCTTGTGCCTGCTAGTTGTTATTTTGCTCTGGTTTTCTGGTGTCCAGTGAAGAAGGTACTGAAAAATCATATTATTAAATTTCTGGAGATTTTATGGGCATTCTGGAAAGCATCTCACATGAAATTTCTAGCTTGCATTAAGCTGTGAGTATACACAGGCAATGGTTTCCCATAACATCTCCCTCTTTGCTGTTTCACCTCTCACACAACAGGCCGGGTGGAGAGGAGCTGACAGTCTCAGGGCATTCCCATTCAGTTTGCTCTTTGTGGGCAGGATAGCTGCTGTCACTTACTACTTTTCTGTAGGAAGACAGATGCAGCGGTTGCAGCGTTTCACTGCAGATCCTGAGGGGTAGTGTGAGCCTTGTGCTGACCTCAAGCCATGAACGATTCACAGCACACAAGGCTGCAAGGGGCACCTGGACCCCTTGGCAGGGGAAGGGAACCCTGGCAGTAGTAGAGAATATTTTCCAAGAGCTGTTTACACTGGGGAGAGGCCTTCAGCTGGAACATAGCGATGGAGTTTTAGATCCAGGAAGCCTGCAGGACAGAGTTAATTTGCATACACAATTAGCACATTCAGGATCTCTGCTATCTGGCAGTCCAGTCAGAGCTTCTGCTGCCAGACCCATGGAAATCCCCAGCAAACAGCCGAAGTCCTCATAGTCTGTTCATGCAGATATGCTGACAGAAAAGGACGAGAGGATACAGCTGTGGAAACCTGACAGGCTTAGGCAGAACTGCCTCTTCTATTCCCCCAACCAAAGTAAGGATGCACACACATAAACCCCACACTTTTCCTCCAACAATTGATCAGTACGGTCTGCTACAAACTAGATCACAGTCCATGCAAGTATAACCATCTGCCATGGTCTCATAGTATCAACCCTATGCCAATGCCTCATCCTCTACAGATTTTCACAGGGGCAGCAGGAGACTCTTAGCAGACAATTCCTACTCAAGGCACAAGCCTTTCCTGCTCTGCTCCCCAGTGTGCCAAGCGCTGTCCCTGGCTTGCTCAGGAACCACTCTCAACTACTTAAAGAAAGTAGGTCTTTGGCATAAATGCTAAATGGGGAACGAGACAAGTTTCACAAGCAAACAGGAGGTACTACAAAAAAATGTATACATTAGGAGTCAAATACATTCCCCAAATGGAACAGCCATAAACCAGACCCAACCACAGCACGGTTTCATCTGCTCCCACATAGTCTCCCTGGCGGCAAGTTCTGCTTATAGCCAGCAATCACTAGGGCAGGATTCATCCCTCCCTGTGCATGACAGTTATCTACTCTAAAAACAGCTTTCCAAACTTGATTGACTGGAACCCCTGCTACGTGGTGAGCAGGGCTGGTTCAGGCATGTTTCAGAAGATAAGGAGATGACTATGTTCTTAAGCTACTTTTTAAGACAGTGACAAGTTATATGTAGGAACAAATATAATAGTTACATTTCTGGGAAGAACAACAGTAAAGGCAGAGAGGATTTTTTTCTGTGCTAAAGAAAATAAGCCAATAGAGATTTTTTTAATCTCTTCTTTTTGGTAGCTCTGCAAGAGACTTCTTCCATCAGCCTAAGAGTGGGGACAGCACTCTGTTCACATCCTCCTTCCCACCCACTCCCCCCTCAATTCTTGACTCCAACTCTCAGGGGGAGCAGGACAACCCAGATCAGTATATTTTTCTAGGTCCATTTTCAGAGCAACTTTACCCACTGGAGACCACTACATAGCTTAAATATATCTTCTGTCTGTATGGTTCCTTGTCCTGCCTTTTCTAGTTCTCAGTTCAAGTATCTCTTTTCCCAGTTTCAATCCACCATATTTAACCATTTATGCATCATTTTCGGTATTAAACTACACGTACACAGTGCTAATCAATCTCTAGGACTCCTAGCGAAAAACAAGGGCTCCAGCATTTCCTAGAAAAATACTTAAAAAGAAAGTTACAGAACAATATTAGCCCAGCTCCAAAGCAGAGCCTGCTCCACGCTAGCCACCTTTTCTATTATAAAAATCTGTCTGGCAACTGATTAGAGGAACAATAACAAAGAAACAGAAATAGCACAAGTTGGGGTGGGGGTTCAAAGCTTCCTCACCCCTCAGAACTGTGTATTCAGAGAGAGCAAACAGGATCACAAACTCGAAGCTTGTATTCACCACCTACCTCCAAGTCTGCTAGGTCCACACAGAACAGCCCTTTCACTCTACGCAGCATGACCGGCTGACTGTTATCCATGTTCACAGGAGGTTTAGCTGTTGCCCAACGCCATAAACAGTGCATTGTTATTACTATAATCTCTTCCAGAACTAAAGGATTTTACAAGCAGTCATTATTCTTGTTTTAAATATAGGTTTTCAAAGAAAGAAAGGAGCCCGACAACGAGACAGCAATTATAACAGCAAGAGCTTTCAAGCTTCACAATGTCTAGAGCAAGTCACTGAGCAAAAATAGTCTTCACTCTGGACTAGAGGAGTCAGCAGATATTCTAAATTAGAGCCGGTGCTCTATTTCTGACAGGAGAGCCTGGGAGCTTCTGTGCTTCCCTGCATGGCAGCTTTATTTGGGAGAGGACTGGGGGGGGAGAGAGGGGAGGGGAACAGAGAGAGAAAAAAAGAGCATTGTTTCTCTAACCTCTGAGCTAAAACACTGCTTGCAATTAGGCTGTTTTTCAAAGGTGTTATGTCACAGATTAGCACAATCTTGAAATACTCCCTCCAGCAACACTAGAAATGCAAAGGGAATCAGAACCATTTAAAAAAGCAGAACCACATGAACTCAGGCCTTTCTCCTGATTTGTCCCTGACAAGCAGTGGGCCACAGGAGAGCCTTCCACCTGCATGCATCTCCTGCATTGTACCTGCTGTTTCTATGTAGATCTCAGAGGTGGCCAGGGAAGGGCTCTGTTGCAGCTGTTCTCCAAGATTCTACAGGTACTTGGCAACTTCTCCAACTAGTTTTAGAGCCTGAAAGTCTCAAGAAGAGGGGGCTATGTGCCTAACATGAATACACTATTACAACATTCGTGGGGTTTTCCTTCTCTCTGTAGCACATTTTGGAAGCATTAAGAAGGAAACCCACCCAGTATGACTATTTCAGTTTTACAATGAGCTAACAGTATCTTAGAGATGGGAAATCATTCCCCAGTGTATCTTGTACACCAGCCACAGAACCAGGTACGGGACTCAAGTGTCCCCATTTTCATTGTCCGACCTCCTCAGCCATCTCTTTAAAGGCTCCCTAACCACTTCTCTCCCCAGTTATGTCACAGGCAGTGTGCATAAAGCTAAGGGAAACCATTATGTATTTCTTAATAACTAACCTATTAAAGCTCCTTCTGTCAGTGATTTCCATTTTGAAAGCATTCAGCTGAAATGCAGTTTACATGCTGTATGAAATCTAAGCAACAGCAGGAATGATCCCATGATACCTGTAACATTTCTGAAAGACAACCCACCACAGACAAACATCTCCCCTGCACTGTCTGCTGATGTCCATGCCACAAACACCAACAGTGGCTGCCTTGCTATTTTCTAAGCAGTGAAATAACAGGACAAAAAAATCACTGCAAGAACAGAGCACTTAGTTTATTAGCCCAGCTATTTCCATTTCCCCCAGATTACAGCCTGTTCCAGCATGCCTACTCAAAAATAATTTTAATGACCCAATGGGTGTTGCAGTTCTCCTGTCCAGCTAATATAAATGCTAGAGAAGCTGTCTGCAGCTGCATGACATGGATGCAGAACTTTAAAAAAAAAAAACAACCCATACACTTGGAATCACAGAGGAATTTAAATGCTTTGTACACCTCTTATATTTCTGTCCCAGAGAACAGAAGGAACATAGTTCACTACACTGGCCATTGCTTGGGAGGGGGTAGCAAGAGAGCATGAACGAAAATAATAAACAGCTGGAAAATGCTGTTTTTGCATATATACAAAACCGAATTTGTTCATCCTTTTTAGTGACCACATATACGGAAGGGCAGTCTCAACCCTGTTTGCTCCCTGAATTAGCAGGATGTGGCAGATTTGAACTGTCCACCTCCCTCCCCCCCTTCCTCCACCTCTTCCCTTCCCCCAGTTCTGCAAGCATCACAAAGGATTTAAAAAAGAGCTACAAAGACATTCTTTTAGGCTCAGGCAATTCCAGTAACCTTAGAAACGAACAATAGTTGGGAGCCTGGCAGTTTGGCCACAGCAACAGGCTGCTTTTCTGTTCTCTCATTGTCACTGCTGCACCTTTAGCTGTGCTACCCAAAACCTTGCTGGGCTGGAAGGCAAGATCGAGCATCGTATTCAAAATAAATAGTAGTAAATAAAAGGAACAACTCGGTCCTGAACTCATCCTATTTCACCAGAGTCTGCTTAGTTGCATCAGGACCAAGCTGGAATAACTTCCATGAAAATTTGCTGAATTTTTCACTCAGGCAGATTCCTGCTGAAGTCAAAGAAAATTTTTGCTTGTGTAAGGATCAAAGGAAACTGAATGAGAACACTGTGATCTGGCCTGCAGAGCCAAAAATGGGAAAAAGAATGGAAAAAGCCTTTTCTGCTTTGTTTAGCCATCAGTGGACTGAGCTCTGCTTATATTGCCATTAATGTTACACTGAAGTGAAGTGTCCCCAGTACAGAACAGCATGGGGAAGCCATGCACAGTCCAGACCCAAGGGAACAATCTGATGTCAGTGCCCTGCAGTCCTGGAGTTCCCAGTAACCACCTAAACACAGCCGGGATTTCAGACTCCTCTTCCAAAAAAAAAAAAAATTGTCAGAGACAGGAGCTGGGGGCCTTGGCTTATCTGGTCATTTCTGATTCCAGCAGAAGTGTCAGATTATCCTGCGCAATAAAGAGGCTTCCAGTGATTTGCATGTTAAGAATTAAACTGTAAAGATCAGAAGGAGCCATGGTCTGTGAGCATGAACAGCTGATGCCAGCCACCACACAGACCACCACAGGAGAGTTATTCATTCCATTCTTTTACACTGATGCAATACTCTTTGGTATCAGTTTGAACCACAGACTTTACTCATGGGGGGGTGGGGTGTGCGGGGGTGCTGTATAAAATGAAAACACCTCTCTTGTTTCTGAGCAAAGACTCCCACTCAGTCAAAATCCAGAGCAAAATCCCCCTGCCCATTACCGGGTTGCAGTCCACTTGATTTTGTAGTCTGAGTGCTGTGTGAGGCTACACAGTTTCAAAACCATCAGCCTGGGACAAACTCGTAAACTCTGACCACTTTTGCTAGTCTAAGCTTAGAGGGACACAGTGCTATTGGCTATTTTTGGATCTTCACTAATTTATAATTGTGGCATGTATGCTTTTAGAACTAAATAGGCTGTAACAACTCAACATTTTTGTCCATTTGTTGGATATGTCAATGCACAAAATTGTAACTCTTGGTCTTTTTTTGGCTAGTACTGGACACAGAATATAGTATGGTACAGTATTATCTAAAAAGTAGTAAGTGATTAAGTTATGGCATCATTCTCAGACTTAGCAGGCAGAAAGAGAGGAGGTCCTGGTAATGCAGGACCTTTGTCTCATACTGAGCAATAGGTGTGAGGCGTTGCTTCAAATGCTATTATGAGAAGATCCCTACTAACTCTGGGAGAAGGACAAAGGGAAGGGAGCGTTTCAGCACTCCCGCTGGGTGATCACCGCTTCTGGGAGAGACGAAGTACCCTTTCCACCAAAGGTCCCTCGGTGTACCCACACCCTCCCACCTTGCCTGAAAGTAAGTTCAGGAAACTAACTTAAACCCAGCACGCAGCTGGGAATGTCTTGAAAGGGTGGGAAGGTTCTGTGCTGAGGGTTGTCTTCGCCTTACCTGTACAACTTCTTTCCTCACATTGACAATGTCTAACCAGTCATTGAATCTTGGGTAGCTGTTGAGCTCTGCTGTCCTGTCATTCAGGGGCACACTCAGCTTACACTGCCGTTGTCTGTGGATGTAGTCAATCAGCTTCACCTGTTGGGATCCAGAAAGTAAACAGTTAAGTTCCTTGGGATATGTTGTCATCTTCCTGGGCAATGTTTGTACATTGCAGCCAAAGGGGATGCTGGTTTGCGAGTGGGGCTCTTTCGTGATATAAAAATGACATACTCTTACAAGCGCTCAGGGAAATTCATACAGAGAAGCATTTCCCTCATATCAAGCATCTTTACTCTTCAACATTTCAGCAGAAGGCAGGACCGTGCAGGGCCCATCCCTGCAGGACTCTTCTCTAAACCCATACCAACAAAAGTTCTGTGCAGAGGTGGGGTGTCATGCCAAAATATGAAAGGGCATCCAAACCACTTGAAACAATTAATTGCATTCAGTTTAAAGGCACTCCACATGTACATGCAACCTCATCCTGGATCCTGTGGGTATTGCTAGTCTAACCTGCAGGACTATCTGCCCGCTCATCCATTGGTCCTGTATGTTTGTTATACGCAAGTATAACAAAGCGGCCTGCAAGAAGCTGCTCTTACATCTGGCCTTCATTTGGGCTAGAAGATCAGTGAGGCAGGAATAGCCAAAGTACCCAAAGACTCTGAGGCCCGTTATCTGATAGGCATTTCTATTACAAAATCAACATTAAAAACAATGATCTTAAAAGAACAAAAATTCAGGCAGTTGGACTAGATGATTGTACATTGTCTATTCTATTCTAAAGCTTTATTCCAAAGCTTTTATCACCTGACCATCTCATGCCAAATGCACTACACAGAAACCTTCACTTTAGGCACAGAAAAATAAAACGGTAAGAACGAATATTATTTGTGCCTTATGTTTGCTTATCAAAAAGAAAATATTCTCAAAAGATTTCTCACTATGTTGCACATTCCCATGGGACAGACTTAAGCTTCAAAACCTTCCTAACAAAACAATGCCTCAAGCAAGTTAGTTGATCCATGACTTATAAACTAAAACATGTTCTTAGTCAACAAATTTTAGCATTTGGGACAAGATCAGACTACAAATGTAAAGGAAAAAACAAACATGGATTCTTTGACCACTATCATATCTCTCCTCTTAAGTTTCTGTTCAAAATATTTTTGGTCTATGTTATCTGAATGATGCTATACATGACTTGTATGCACAATTTCAGTTATACATGGGAAAGAGAATTAGATCATCTCCTCTTTCCCAGATAAAGGATATGTCAGATATTACAGGGAAAATAGATACTGCGTTTGATCTCAACTGAACAACCGCCATATGGAGCATAATGCTTTTGACCTGCTCATCAGTTTGGGAAAGCTACTTTGTAATAACTGTCCTAGAACAAATGCAAATTCTTCCTTGACAGTATATGGGAATCACTTGTTTTGTTGAAAGGGGGAAATTCTTTCTCCTCATCTTGTTTACTGTGACCCAGTCCTGCAAACGCATAATCATGAGGTTGATCCATGTGCTCTTACACACAGCCCTGTTAAATTAGCAAGGCTCTGCAGGGGATAACAACAGAACGTGCACAGAAACACAGTTAACCATAAACAAGCACTGAGCAGGAGGACCTCTACTTGCACAGGGGAACTACACTCTGCTACATTATTACATTCCTAATACTATTATTTAAAAATGACTGATGAGACCATGTTTCTAGCTACAGTCACAATTTCTTGGGACTCAAGGCATTGTGGGCCTCCGTTTTTGCATATGGCCAGACTGGTAGTCAAGAGTAGGAAAAGCCCTGAAGGCCATCCTTGGGATGGCAACAGCTTGCAGCAACATTTGCCTGAAGTGACCCCACCTCAGTGTTGGAGTCCAGCACATCCAGCTGGATCTTTGCGGCTGCAACTTCAAAACTAAGCTGTTTCCACATGAATGGAAGAAGCATATAGATCACTTGCACGTAGCTGCAGCTGAAGTCAGTGGAAGCCAAGTGGCAGCAGCAGCCCACAACCAGAACACTACACTGGATGTTGCTTGGAGCTGGGCTGCATTCTAGCAGCAGAACCACCAGTTCTGTGTAATGAAGAAAGCCAGCAGCTGTTGCAAAGGCATTTCTAGCTTGTGCTTTCCTGTAAAGTTAGCTGAGGGCTTTGTTTTATGAGCAAGCCGACTCCTTACAACTATCAGGTGTAACTACAAGTTTGTCTCTGCCCACACACTTCTGAATTCACACAGCAGAGCCATGAAGTTTGAGATTTATCAAAAAGCGGGTTAATACAAAAGTGATTCAAACTCTTCATGCAATGAATACAGAAATGCAAAGCAGTGCCACTCTTAGGAGAGGCAGTTGTGCAATAAAATGACTGCCATGTCCTAGAACACTCAGCCATCCCTTTGCATTTACACTCTGACCACCCAGCTGAAACCAGAGGAACCTTTTAACCATAACTTCCTAACATGGCTTTGGAGCATGAGAACTAAAAGAAATTACCTTGGAAATCCCACTCAATCGTTCTCAGTCTCAGTACCTCTTTCTATAAAAGGGGATGATAGCACTTCCTTTTTTCCACCCTTTGCTTTCTCTAGCCAGACCCCATGCTGCAGAGCAGAGCAGGGCAGGCCCCTCCAGGCAGCCATGGTTCTGCCGAAGCCAGCCGGGCTCCAACCGGGCTGGCCACGGGCTCAGCAGAGGCCTGGGCACCACCGACAGCCACGTGCCTGTGCCTGTACTCTGCGCCAATTAGAGGCAAGTCAGCTCGCTCCCTCAGCATAGTGCCATATGCTAGTGTGACTATCTGACTTTTAAATACTGCTGCAGCTTGTTCTGCCTGTACCCGTACTCTTAAACTTGGTGTCAGCTGTACTCTCCTACGCAGTTGCACCTTCAGTTGCACACACCCCCAATTAAGATGTCTCTGGAGTATGTGTGCTCTGTTCCTTCAGAGTTAACTGAGCACAGGCAAGGGGCACATAGGATGTCACTGGCTGGCTTAGTCATGACCTGCTTTCTCACTGTCATATGTATTTTCCCAGCCTATCCAGTGAGCTCTCCTGTTCACAGTCAGGTCAGAAATGAGCTTGGAGATGCTGTTCCAAGTATCTTCCTGCTAAGTGCTTGGTTTAATTTTCTTCTGCTTCTCATTGTGCTTTTTCCCCACCTCATGGCTCGGCCAGCTGGCCCACATTAGATGCAGTGTGACTCTGCAGATCTACCTAGCCATTCCAATAAGTCTGCGCACAGCTGGGGGGTAACTCCCAGATTAGAGGGATGAGCTGGAAATACTGTCTCCTACAGTTAAAGCAATTGTTCCACAGTTTAGATTGAACGCTATCATGGATCTTGACTGTGACTTTCGCCTGTCTGTCCTAAAACTCCTTTTTTAACAGGAAAGGCCTACATTCTCATCATTAGGGTTTCATTCCACTCAAGATACTTGGTTCTGTTCTTATTGCCTCCAAATGTATCATGTTTGCATCCTGACTTTTTCCCTCAAAAGACATTAGGGAGGAAAAGATTAGTGAGGAAGAGGGACTTTGCTGCGGGTAAAGACAGGAACAGGATAGTCAAAGCCCTAACAGGAGAAGTGAGGGGAGCACATTTGCCCTTTTGTCTCAAAGAAGAGCAGATCTGGGCTAGAAGTGAGGTTAACCAAGAACACAGATTGGGAATGGAGGCAATAGGAGCAACAAAGAACTGGTATGAATAGAAGGGGAAGGTCCCCTCATAAGAGGCAGAAAGAAGAGGTGTCAGGAAGTTTGAGGACTACTCAATAGCCCCCAATATGCCAGAAGTCAGCCTACATAAATGAAAAATACCTTCCCAGCTGTGCAATAGGTATATCATGGAAAGGAGAAGGAAGACAGAAATCACCCAAGCCTTCTCTTTTTCTGGAGGCCATTCCAAGCAAGGTTCAATGACAATATGTACTTTGATATACAAACTGCAACCACAAAATCCAGCCAAAGGCAAACAAGTCAGCTGCGCATTTGTAAGCCGCGGTATGTAGAATTCCCAGGGTACTGTGGTATGTTACTGCTTCTTCCCCCAGCTCACCTCACTCCTTCCCCATTCCTGGGCATACCTCAAGGTTGCTGAGCAGCTAGGGAAAGAAGCAAGATTGCACAGTGATTTTGAAACTGGTACAGCCAGCCGTGACAGGCTTATGTGTAAAAGTAGCAGCTCGGCTCCTCAGGCTGATTGTAATCTGTTACTTTAGTGTAGGACCTCCCATCAGGCAAGATTTATTTTCCCGGAAGAAGGATGAGATATCAGCATACTCTCTAAAGCTAGAGCTCCACGCTTAGCTGTATGTAACACTAATTATATGCAAATGCCTTAAAAGTAGCACATGACCGAGTATAAAGCGGGGAACTGCAAGCACTGACAGTGGCAAGAAAAGGTGTGGGAATCTGTTCCAAAAACCACAGTGGAAGGCAAGAAGGATTTAGCATCTATTTATAAATGAAAAATCACAAATTAAGTAAAAGAAATTATACAAAAAATGTATGCCCCACATTATCCTATTACAATCTGCAGTATCACGAGGACAGCATGCTGCTTTGAGGAAGGATATTCTTGAGGTACAGTCGCTATTCTTGCATTCCCCATAAATGCTCTCTTCACCAACTTCAATGTAGCACCAGAAGCTTCACATTTAATAAGTAAGAGAATGGACCTCGGCTTCCGGGAGCTGGACTCCACTCCTAGCTCTGCCACTGACCTGCTGGCTGACCGTGAGCAAATTAAATAATCTGTCTCCTCTTCCATCCTGCATGTGGCTCTGCCTGCTTGTATTGCATAAACTCCCTGGAGCAGGCACTGTCTTCAACTATTTTCGTACTGCTTAAAAAAAACACAGTGTGGTGGGTTGACCCTGGCTAGATGCCAGGTGCCCACCAAAGCCACTCTATCACTCCCCCTCCTCAACTGGACAGGGGGAGAGAAAATAAAACGAAAGGCTCATGGGTCGAGATAAGGACAGGGAGATCACTCACCAATTACCGTCACGGGCAAAACAGACTCGACTTGGGGAAAAATTAGTTTAATTTATTGCTAGTCAAATTAGAGCAGGATAATGAGAAATAAAACCAAATCTTAAAACACCTTCCCCCCACCCCTGCCTTCTTCCCAGGCTTAACTTTACTCCCGATTTTCTCTACCTCCTCCCCTCCAGCGGCACAAGGGGACGGGGAATGGGGGTTTGGGTCAGTTCATCACACGTTGTCTCTGCCGCTCCTTCCTCCTCAGGGGGAGGACTGCTCACACTCTTCCCCTGCTCCAGCGTGGGGTCCCTCCCACGGGAGACAGTCCTTCACGAACTTCTCCAATGTGAGTCCTTCCCATGGGCTACAGTTTTTCACGAACTGCTCCAACATGGGTCCCATCCATGGGGTGCAGTCCTTCAAGAACAGACTGCTCCAGCGCGGATCCCCTGCGGGGTCACAAGTCCTGCCAGCAAACCTGCTTCAGCGTGGACTCCTCTCTCCATGGGGCCACGGGTCCGCAGGTCCTGCCAGGAGCCTGCTCCAGCGCAGGCTTCCCACAGGGCCACAGCCTCCTTCGGGCATCCCCCTGCTCCGGCGTGGGGTCCTCCATGGGCTGCAGGTGGATATCTGCTCCACCGTGGACCTCCATGGGCTGCAGGGGGACAGCCTGCCTCACCATGGTCTTCCCCACGGGCTGCAGGGGAATCTCTGCTCCGGCGCCTGGAGCACCTCCTCCCCCTCCTTCTTCACTGACCTGGGTGTCTGCGGAGTTGTTTCTCTCACATCTTCTCACTCCTCTCTCTCTGGCTGCAACTGCAACTCCCCTGTAACTTCTTTTCCCTTTCTTAAATATGTTATCACAGAGGTGCTACCACTGTTGCTGATTGGCTCGGCCTTGGCCAGCAGCGGGTCCGTCTTGGAACCCGCTGGCATTAACTTTATCGGACATAGGGGAAGCTTCTAGCAGCTTCTCACAGAAGCCACCCCTGTAGCCCCCCCCCCCCCACCAAAACCTTGCCACGCAAACCCAATACACACAGGTTCAAATATTTTCACTTGACAAGTCTCATCCATAGCATACAGTCCTAAAAGGATATTGCTAGAAGGTATTCTATGCAGCACAGATTTCAATGTCAAACTTCTCTTCTTCGTTAGGATATAACAAAAATATAATTCTCAAAAATGGAAAAGCAGTCTGACAGCACAGATCTGAGTATCTTAGATCGCCAAGTCTGGTTTTCCCATGATAACTCCTTTGCATTTACTCTTCAAGTCCAAATTTGTTTTCTCCCAGTCCTATAAATAGTATATTTGCATTCTCTTCCCACCCTACATGCACCACACTTCTCCCCTAGGATGAATTTAATTTTGTTATTTCCTGCCCAGACTTTTAACTAAACTACATGGTTTGGCTTTAATAGCTGAGCTGTTGCAAAACCCTTTTCTGAGAATATAATAAAACTTCTGGGTTCAGTGACGCACATAAAAACCCACAAACAACATGCAGGTCTCCAACCACAAACTAGACAAAGAGATAAAGCCAAGAGTAAGCTATTCACTGCCTGCTTGCCAAACGGCACATCCTACTCATCACAAATGGCAAACCCCGCAACAGAAGCGGCGATACTCCAACTGCCTTAAACCCACAGAGATGGGAAAGAACAAGAACAGAGACAGGATATGGAGCAGCTGGAGTAAATCGCTGTTTACAGGGTGTGCTCCAGTAGAGTCCTCCTTCTCTCTGTCTGGTGTAGCTGATGGCCAGGACACCTACTTCTTGTTTGCTCTAAGAACTGCCCATGCTGCAAGGTATGCTCCTGGATGCACGTTTATCTCCTCCTTACAGCACTTTTTAAATGAATATCCCTTTACAGCATATGTGAGAATCAGGCCCAAGATGTTTAGGAAAAAACTGCCAAGCTTGTATTTTTTTATTTATTTATACAAAATAAACAGCAGATCTCTTGAGATACAAGTTTGCCCGTATACATGACCTCAAGCCAACAGTTGGGAGTTTAAACGACAATGAATAAAACCCAAACACCCACAAGTTCTTCAGTTGCACTTCTGCAGACATGGCACAAGAAAGCAATGGCATCTGTAAAACTAGTTCACTGACATCAGGGTGCAAAATTCAGGAGTCCTTGGCAAGCAAGAAGATATTGCAAGGATGAGTTGGAAGAATTCAGTATTCAAACTGCAGCCCAAATATTTCTGACCTCTGGTTAATTGATCAGAAATCACATTCTAACTTAATTTGTCAGAAAATGGTAATAGTTATGGTCCCTAAACCAGAGAAATTAAGTTTCATGCATTTGGGGGTAAACTGTCTCTCAGCTTCTTGTCAATTATGTTTTATTCATGTTTAGAAAAGTGGCATCTTATTCCAGAAGTCATTAAAAGGCAAGCACGTTAAACCTACTGCAGCTTTCGCACTTGGCCAAAAACCAGTCAGTCTGAATTCAATGCAATTGATCCAAATAAAAAGGGAGAAAAGAGCAGAGGATAGAAGAGTGCATTTTTCTGAAGTCTTCCCTATCTTATTCTCATGCTTTTAATTGACATATCTTGGAATACCCTATAAATGCAGCGAGAATAATTCTTTTCAATTCACAAAAAGGGAAACTGAGGCGCAGAATGGAAATTATACATTAAACAACCTGAGGACAGCCAGAGGGACTCTGATAGGGACTCTGCTATACCAAAGTGCCAGCCGAGACTTCTCCAGAATATCACCAGTTTGAGACCAAGTTTGATTCAGTCGTACATTTCACAACCAAATGCCATGTTTTCACACTTTCACAAAACTTATAATGTTCTGCTCACTGATGCCTACAACTTTTCTTGATGACTTGAAACATATGCAATGTTTAGAAGAGGGGTTTTTGCAATACCCAGAACAAACAATTGTCATTATTTAATCAACAATCAAGCACATGTTCAAAAGCAGATCATATTTCTCCTGTCCCAGGAGATGAAATCTCATGGACACTGGCAGCACTTGAAAAGACAATAAATATGAGCTTACACCAATACTTCCAAGCCTACAACCACTTACTGCCTTGCAATTTAACAAGCCGGTGGCTGAAGTTTTAAAAGGATCAGATCAATGTATGACCTAGCTCTTACATGTGGCTAAGAGAAATGCAAATCATCTGTCTTCCTTCAGACAGGAATTAATCAGGAAGGAACTCCTCTATTAACCTCCTGCCAAGAACAGGACCCAGAGGGCAAGGGTGCACTCTCTGAAGCATCAGAAAATAGCTACTGCTGTAGCAGGACACTGCACTAGCTGGATCAGTATCTCATACAGTGAGGGAGGTTCTGCATTTCTACCTCCTGAACCAGAAGACAAAACTTCTGAACTCAAGAGTTTATCTGCATAGGACACTAGGAAAAGTAAGATGAGTCATTAAGGCATCCAGTGAAAGTGGATTCACTTCACACCTTTAGCTGACTCTTATCTATCTTCCCCAGTGCCATTATATAGACAAACCCTAAGTCAGACCAAAAAAAATCTTGAGCAACCTGAGCACTGAAGAGAACATAAAAAGGTCAGAATCTGTCTTGCCAAATTTGTGTCTGAAGTCATGCTCTGCAACCATGTGAGAAACTGATAAAGATCTCAACAACCATTCGGAGACCAGCAGCAAAGTGAGTGTACTTCAGGACACTTTTTTCAAAGTCATCTGGGTTAAAGAAAAAAGGTGCAATTGAGTTGATCCATGCAAAGGAAAGAACTAGTATTTCATTTTTATACAGGAAGCTATTCTGTATGCAAGGCTGCTCGCTTTGAGGTACGAAAGCCGAGAGCTGGGGAAGAGCCTGTGATCTGAAAAAGAGCTCAGAAAGCCCCTGTGCAGATGGCCAGCACAATGAAAACATCTTCCTGACCTCGCCAATGCGAGGCACACAGAGCAGCTCGCTCCTAAGTACAGCCCAGCAATGAGGGTAACTGTTTGGCACTTCTGAGATACGGTTGTTACTACCCGCTCTGTCTCAGATTCCCATCTTTGAAACGGCCATAAGAGCAGACCTTCTTTCATGGGTTTTGGAAAGATGATCACAACAGAGCTAATAAGTCACCTGGATACCACAGTAACAGGGCGGGAATACCGAATTGGTGGAAAGTAGCAAATGCCAAAGTAGTAGAAGTGCTGGTTGGTTTCTCCAGCTAAAACTGAAATGCAGCAATGCTAAGCGTGTCCAGAGCAGAACCTTCCCTGGTATACAGTAATCAAGGCAATCACAGTTTGTGATCAGAGTGCTCTTGAGCCTGAACACTTACCGGGGGCCAGAGGAGACCCAAAGAAATACACCAGGACAAAGTGCCCGACCAGAGGAGACAAGAATCAGGCCAAAGAATCATTACGCAGAAATAGTGCTGAGGTTTTCCTGGTCTGTCCTGCAGACTGCGCATGGAGCCAGGAGCAGATGGATGGAGGATCACAAGACGTAGCTTCTAGTCTCAGCTCTGCCAGGGATCTGCAGACACAGGACAAGCCACTTCATGTGTGCCTAGAAGGCCTGCTGTTCAACCATCCTAAACAGTTCTGATTCAAAGTAACGGTCTGCAATACCCTTCAACTAACAACAAATCAACTGTCTTTGCAACTCCTGTACACCACACAACCCAACACTGAGCTGTTCCTTTTGTGAACTTAAGCTTTAAGCAGCTGACTCATTTCAATGCCCCCCGGCTATGTGAATTATCATCATCATCTGATCAAAGCATCACCAAGCATTAACTAAAGTCTCAGAACAGAGAACTAGCTTGTTGTGCATATAGGTATAAAGATACCTTGTAACAATGTGGACTGTTCCCTTTCTAGTATAGGGAGAACTAAATCAATGCCTGTTTTTGACTGGTTTAAAACCAAATCCGTCTGGTGAAATGGAGAGAGTGGGTCTGTACCCTTTTAACATGACATATGCTCATTTTGTAGTGAAAACTCATCCAAACCTGTTCATAGAACATTCCGTTCGACCACACAGAAAACCATCCTTCCCATCTGTGCTTTCATTAGGAACACTCAGATGATGCAGGATTCAGCTGGAGAGTCTTATAATCTCACAAACTTCAAAGCTACCTTGAATTCAGCATGGAATTCGAACAGCTTGTTTCAAGGCAAGCACAAGAGCTGCACAAGAGCAAAATGCACAACCCAAAATAAGAAGAAAAGATGCAAAAAACATTTCAAGGAATTATTTGTATCCTAAAAAATGAGGTCACTCAATTTCTCACCCACATGGCTTTGCCCTCAAAAACAGAACTGAATCCACTAAAGGATGATATTTTGACATGTATCTTCACCAGCCATATATGAGTAAGGCCAAGCTAGCAGATAAAACATTACAAAGAAATATCTGGCAGCAGATTCATTTGTTTATTTGAGATGGTATCTGAGAAAAGGAGCTCGCATACATGTCAGACACTGACTTGCAGTCTGTGGAATTCACACTCTCTTACTTGAACCCAGCCGACTCATTCAGCAAGGAAGTGTGGCAGAGTGAGCAGGACTCCTGTCCGAGATGCGAGGCCTGGCTTCTAGTTCTAGCTCTGCTAAAACCGTAGCAAGAGTACTCACTTCCTTGGGTCTGTTTCTTATTCACTTCTCCATTGATTACACAAGTGCAATCAAAGCACCAGGCACCTAGGTTACTGCTATGCTGGACCACAGGCACAGTCCCCTTTGAAAAAGACAGCTTGTAGAACAGTGCCGCTGTTTTGAATGCCAAAAACAACTTACGAACATTAACATACTCACAAGACCCCATGTGGTAGCACCTTATTAAAAATAAGAAAGAGGAAGAAGGATTAAAAATAATTTGCACAAAGCGAAGGAGCAGTTCTAAAAACAGGTCACGAAAGACCTAACTTTCAGTCCTCTGATCTAACCACTAGATCCTGGCAGTATTGACTGCAATGGAGCTTCTAAAAAGCAGAGGAAGTCAGAACGATGACACGGATGGGGACAAGCACTCTGAGTGACAGCTGCACTCTGGGGGTACCACTCTACAGGTTGCATGCACCATGCCACAGTGAGGGAGCTGTGCTAGCTCACATCGGCTGAGGGTCTATGCATGGAGTTTCCGTGCCAGCCTTACTTGCAGCAGCCTCCACACAGAAACAACTGACAGCCCGCTGCTTCTGCAGAACCTGGGTGTCTGGGCTGACTTAAGGACTTTTGGTTTTGCTTATAAAAGAAAAGGAAATAGTTTCTCAATGCATTGCTAAACAAACCCTGCAAAACAGGACCCAGCAAAAGCCAGGAGAAAAGTGTACAGACAAGGTATGCTCCGGGGGACGGGGCGGGGGGAAAAAGCAAGCCTTAAGAGAAATTAGTAAATAAAAGCACAGAGAGGTAGAGGGATAGGGAGAGATGGAACACCAGATGGATGGATTTTCCTTTAAACCTTCAGTCATGCTTGAGGCTGGCACAATAGCCACTGCCCAAACACTACAATATGTTATTTCTGCTTTGTCAGATGATGCAGACAGCATCATTTCTGGGTCACTTGGAGGCCACATACCACCCCTCTTCTCTCCCCTCCTTTTTTTTTTTTTCTTTTCCCCCCCAATCCCAGTGACTGAGAGCTGTGAACACCCAGTTGAGGCCTCCCCAGCTAAGAGTGGGAGGAAGAAACTGCACAATCAAGTGGTTCCCTGTGCCTTGATAACATGACTCTCTTCAAAGATTTCATCCTAGGGAGGCACCCAAGCCTAATGCAGCTACAGGAACAGTCCTCTGCGTAAGGACTGTTAAGATTTCACACCCACTGAACACTAAAAATGAAAGCCCTCCCCCTTCCTTTAAAACCTGAGGACATGCAACTGCAGCAGAATGGTTGAGAGTGCGCTGCAAGACTAAGAACTGTACTTATCATTTACGGAGCACAACCCTGCTGCTGCCACATCAGATCTGCAGCTCAACCTCCTCTCAGCTCAGACTTCTCTCCAGCACCCATCTAGCTTCTTTAGCTCAGCCTTGCTTCATTAGGCTTAACTGTATTTCCATATGGAGCGCAGGAAGACTAATACTTCCTCTTGCACAAAGAGTATACTGAAGGATATCACTACTCCAAACGGGCCTAAAGACCTGTTAAGGTTTCCCATCCACTCATGAAATTAGCACATGTGCCATTTAGCAAGCTTATGGATTTACCCTGCTGTGAAGAATACTTCTGTCCAAGCACAGCACACCTCCTGTTCTCACTCATTTGATTCCTTCCACAGGGTCCCCAGGTCCTGTATCTGTTCACATGCAGCCAAATCTCAAACAGCTCAAACAAACTGGGTGACCATCTGGAAGGGTATCACCATCAGTCGGAACGTGGTCCTCAACAGCTAAGGCTTCACAAAGCCTAGTTCAACACAGTCTTGGCCCTCAACCAAGGTCTTTAACAATAAGTTAACAAGCATCTGTCAGAAATGGACTAAGCAGAGCTACTCATGCCTTTGGCAAGACAGCGAAAAGGATCTCCTGAGACCCCTTCCAGGGATTCTACATTGGCCAAGACACCGGCCTGCACTGTAACAGCACTGAAAGAAATCTGGAGAGCCTCAAGAAATCAAAGAATTCCATCTCCCTGACAGTTGCGGAAACCTAGGCTCAGATCCTTCCCCTCCTTCATATTTCTTGCACGCTCCTAAGCAAACCACTGCAGGCCAGATCCCCTGCAGACTTCAATAGCAAGTTAGGAGCTTACATACTTTGATGGTTCTGCATCTTACAGTCTTCAAGGCTCAGTTCCTGGTTTGTTAGAGCATACACAGTGCTACGCTACTTAACCAAGCTGGGGAAAAGGGAGGAGTTTATGAGGTGCTCACATCCTAATACAACACAGGCTTCTCAAAGTATTGCAGGTAAACAATTACTTGTCCAACTTATCTGCTGTAGCCCGTAAAGTTATACAGAGGTGAATGCAGCCCAAAGATAACACTAATACTATGCTTCTCCCTATAACTATAATTGTTCAGTGTCTTGGCAAAATCCATTGTATCTCTCCTCCCACAACAAAAACAACTACCCCACATCCCCTGCCGGTTTTACAATGACTGCAGCCAGAAAGCAGCAAGTGGCAGGGAGAAAGATTACAAAAGGTTCATAATCTGGAGAGGAAACACCAGGCCATGTTTTGGGGATAGCGCTTGTGTTACAACTCATGGATGTCTCTGTAAAATTCAAAACTTAAAGTGCCTTTAAAGATAATATCCTCCATCATTTTTATGATTGCACTAATCATTCGCACACATCTGTAAAAGAACTCTCAAGTATATTTGATTGTATGGTAGGGGAGGCAGGAATAAAGAAACCAACAACCTGTGCATGTGTAAACTTGCAGCACAAATAAAGAAGTAGAATTTACAGCAAAAAATATAAAGCCAGACATTTCCTTTAGCAAGGTCAGGAAGGGAATGACTAATTCTAGGTCCCCGTCATATTCCTGCACGTCCCTTTCCTCTTCATTGCAAGCCTCATCCTGCAAGGTACTGAGCACCCACAGCTCTCAGAGACAGTGAGGGACCAAGGGGCAATACCTTGCATGTCTAGCCTGAAAGCTCCCAGTATTCTGTCTGAAGGAACTGAGAGGTCTCTGAAGGAACTGAGCTCCTTTAATGAAGGAGTTTACTGCCCAGGATGCTGTCCCTAATCCCAAAGGTTTTTTTCACATTTCTCTTCCCCTTGCCTTCCCAACCATCTCCCTTTCGTCTTACACATTTCTATTTCTGTAGCCTCAATAAAATAAAATACATTCAACAAACCTCCTGTCTCTTCCATTCCCCCAGGTACTGGCTGGGAAATGAGACAGATTAGCAGCTTGTTCTCTGCAGCACTTGGACTTATTAGCAGACCAAGGGAAGGAAACAAAACACAACAAAATCAAATCCTCTGCTTGTTTGACTCAATTGTTTGAGCACTTCAAGAGTTCCACCTTCCCCTCCTCCCTCTGACACACACACACTTCCCCAAACTGCTGCTGGGCTGGACTTTGGGGAAGAGGTTTATACAGAAAAAGTTTAAGTCTATGTAGGAGCAGGTTGCAGGTCTTAGAGCTGAAGACATTATGTCTCTGCACCCTGGGAAATCTTAGCTAAGAAACCTTATTCTGTGAAATGCTCCAAATTATTAGCTTTCCGCTAGAAAGAATGGAGCTATTTCGGCAAGGACTGGGGTCACATTTCTCTTTTCACAGACACTGCGTGAGAAAGCTGCCATAGCTCACTGCTCACATTCTGTTTTTCCAAAAATCTCTTTGGGGCTCTATCTTACTGGTTAACATTTGCCTATGGCAACCACATGGGGTTTCAATCATTAGTTTAAGTACAAATATAGTACTTACAGTGGAGACACCTGAATCCAGATTCCTACCCCACAAAAGAACATTTTTTCTTTGTGACTCTGAGACTTTCATCTAAACCATGTTGTGCCCACTTAGAAAGTGGAGGAAAATATAGTTGCTGACCTAGTAATAGTTGTATGAGGAACAATACACAGGAGACTGATAAGCAACAATTGGCCATACAACAGACGGTATTGCAACAGCTATTTGGCATCATACAACAGCCTGGAAAGATTTTAATCAACACTTGAAAAATGATCACACACATGCACAAAGACAACAAGCTCCAAGTTTAGCATCTTTAAGCCAGATACAGTATCCATTACTTTTGTGAACTTCCACAGAAACTCCACACAGCACATTTGTCTCTGTGCCTAGTCAGAAAAGGAGGGGGGCCTTTTTTGGTTTTTTTTTCTTTGTTTTTGTTTGTTTAAGAGGAGTGTATTGTCACAAATTGTTTGTTAAAACCAAGACTTTTCCAGGAAAGTGATTTAGGTAAGTTTCTCATTTTCAAAGTGTTCTATGGAAACAAATTAAAGTTCTCAAAACATATTTTTCTAATAAAAACCTGCATTTAAAAAGACTTCACTCCTGCATTAAATGTATAATGAAAGGAAATACGCCAGTTCAGGATCAGAATTTAAGCATTTTGCATGTGTGTCCAAAAATTATTTTATGCAGAATTTGTGAAAAATCTGAACCTGAATTTTCACTCAAATTGGGGATTGGAAAAAGGTCTTTGGAGCAGGAAAGTTCTCACATTTGCCATCACTTCCACCCAGAACTCCTGATCACTCTAAGATTCAGAAAACAATCCCAGAGCATCAGCTTGTAGAAACATTTCTACAAAGTGATTTATACACTTGTTCGCCTCCATTCCATTTATCTGCTGAGCTTTGCGATTTTTTTACATCTTTCACTTTTCATGCTATACAGTCTCCTTAGGAAACACTCTTCAAAATACGTCTTCATCACCCCTTTTGCATTACATGTGCTTAGTTAGATCCTTTTTGTCTTAAAGTATCTCCTCTGATTATCCACTGGAGAGTAAGTTCAGCAGCCTCTGGGGTTCAGGATTTCTACTCAATCTCCTGCTCAGATGACTGCATCAGAGGAGGGACTCCACTGAGTGACAGCGACCAGAAACGAGAAAAAAACATGACTGCTTATGAGAAAATAAAAAGCCATTGTAACAAGCTTGTATGCTATTTTGTAATGGAAATACTCCCCTCCTAAGGAGCAGGGGAAAGACAAAGGGATTCTATGTTGTATTTTTCTGCCTGCGAACTGACAGTTCTGAGTGCTGGATACAAATTCATTCCTTAAGCTTTGAGATTTTTCACTGCAGCCAAACAACTCTTCATCGTTATACACAGATCACCCATATTTTTTTTCAGACTCCTTTCATTTACAGTATTTAATCTTGATCTTTCCAAAAGGGACATGAATAAGTTAGGCATTACTGAAAATACTAGCTTCCCCACAATGAAAACTGAAATGCCACACCTGTACAATGGAAGACTCTAAACACCATTGGTACTCTACTACATCTCCTGCTAGGTGTGATAGAAAATACTGCTGGGAGTAATTCTTCCTACAGCACTGCTCCAGAGTGACAAAGCCAGAAATACAGTGAAGGCCTACATATGTTTGAGGGATCCAGCAGTGCTGCAGAGAATTTCTTACCTATCTCGTAGGCACACAGTCAGTGCCCACATACAGCTTTCCTAATATTCGGCTTGTTTGAAAATAGAGCACATCAGCTCTCCTTCCAAAGCTCAGCTGTTCTGAGGATTTCCACAGACACAAAACTTACATCTGCTCAGCCATCATGTGATGAGTGAACAAAATAGCAGGATTCCCTAAGTATCAGCAGTCTTTCTTTAGTATCCAGCTTCTGAATCCAAAACGTCTTAAACCAAAAAACTTTCTACCTCCATCCTTTCTTCATAGTCTTATTTCTCTTTTGCGTTTTGGCAAAGGGAATTTATAAATTCAACTAGATTGTTTACAGTATAATCTTGAAAGTGCTAATAATGAGCAGCAGACTACTATGAGCTTTCCAGCTGTGACCCGATTCAAAGAATACTGAAGTTATCTGAAACTGATTTCCCAGATTCACTGATTTCCCAGAAAGCTGGATTAGGTCCTGTTCATGTTCTCTGTTACCCTAACAGTACAGTTGACATTAGAGCCTTGTGCTTGGTTAGGTTAGAAAACACAGGCATTTGGTAGCTCAATACAAGCAGTTTGGCTGCCCAAGCTGGTCCTCAGCCTAGTGTTTCATGTTCTGGAGTCCATTTCCATAGCCTGCCTGCAAAAAAACCCTGCATGTTGAATCTTGCCTCTACAACATTGCCACTGCCAATCATTTTCTTCAATTGATAAGAGAAAGGGAGAGGACTGAGCAGTCACCCAAAAATAGGAAGCTATAGCGTTACTCACTACCTTGAGGACTGACTTGCCTGCCCTTCTTCCTTTTTGATTACTCAGCAGATGTTCTTAAATCAGTTACTCAGTTTTTAAATGCACCTGCCAAAACCTGATTTCGCATCCACCCACTGAATTCAGCAAGGCAGTTACTGCTACCTCCTTACTTCAGCGAGAAAGAGCATGGTGTTTTAAGTGAGCCTCGCTACTTCAAACTGTAACACAGCATCAGATACAGCAGTGCTGCTGCACGTGGTTGAACAACTACCCGTTCATTCCTCTGTCACAAGCTGAAATCTGTAAGGGCAGGATTCCCAAAGATTTATTACTGAGTTGCTTTTGAGGTCTGCTGCAGTAAAAAAGGGCAAATCTACCCCCATGAAGGAAAATACTATTTCTAAAAAAGGACAGTTCTTAAAAATTCAAGTTTGCCATGTATGTTACAGTCACCAGTGCCAAGGCTCAATGTTCTGTTCTCATGATGAGCCAAGCGGAGTTTGCTCCAAGCTACTGCTAATAGCACTACTTTCACTGAAACTTCTCAGCAAAAAGCAGAGGATTCTTGGAATGCATCTGAATATCCTTGGAGAACAGGTGAGGAGCCATATAAAAAGGCGAAAAAGACAAAAAAAAATTCACATAATAAAAACTTCTATTTATGTGAATTAAACATAAAAAAAAACTTAAAACTGTAAAGATGTTTGTACTGCCAACAGTTATAAGTCTAAGAATAATTTACCATCACACAGCTGGACAGACATCAGCGCCTGGGAGCAGATTCTCTATTGCTGTATGCCTCTTTCATCCATCATCCACTTTTTTTATACTAGCATGTAACACACCAGTAACACACTTCTCCAGAGCAACTAAGAGGTATGTGGCTATAAAAACTTTGGGCTCTGCACTGTAACTAGATTCTAAGTATGTAACCCATTTAGAAAGAAAAAAGTGTTAAAAGAAAATATTTTTTATTTACACCATACTTGATATCAAATATTCCCCACATTTGTTTCTAAGAGATCAGATGTTAGCAATCAGAAGATCTTTACACTACACAATGAATCAAAACACACAAGCATGCCACTGATAGACATTGGCCTTCCACGGTTTCCCAAAGAATACTCACCTCAAATGTATAAATATTAATACAGGGGTGGGGGCTTCTGGGTTGTGGGGAGGTTTTTTTTGCTTCCTGCAGTGAAAATGGAGGAGGGAGATGCCTGAGAAAACCACGTGTTTTTAAAAAAAGAATAAAATATGTCAACTATAGGAAATTGCTTAACTGGAATGTGGCAACTTGCCACATTCTCTGAAAGTGTCTTTTAAAACAGCAAAACAGCTTTATTTTAACAAGCTGCTATGAGATTGCATTTTAGGATTGTCAGAAAGAACAAAATACACTAAAACACACTCTGTTCAAAATGCTTTGAACCTATAAAGCAAGCTTCCTTATTTCAGATTTTAAGAGGAAAAAAGAAAAACTTTGGTATGTTCTGCCATGCAGTGGGGATCAGAGATTTTCAGTTTGCTCATCAGTTTTAGCGAACGCTTCCAGAGCGCTATGTACAATGCACTGAGGCACAGAATATAGGGATGAAAAAAATCTGTGCATGCATAACTGAGATTCAGCTGCCAAGGAGAAAGCGGGTCACCCACAGCTCAGCTCTAGAAAAGACTCCTAAAACAATTAAAAAATAAAATGGAGTCAATGGATTGTCTGAGTTTTCTTTATCTTTCCTCTAGGGCTGGGTATGTCATTAGTAAGTGGGAATCATACTGAGTTTGCCTCCCTGGTCAGCTCTTTCCTTCTCAGAAAACAAACGTAAATCCATGCAGCTTATCTTTCCAATTCCCTCTCTTCCTGCAGTCCCACGTGTCCTCAGGTTAGCCTTTCTGCTGTCTCAAGATCAGGAACATTACACTCTCAGGCAAACTTCTGTGAGGTGTAGTTGACTTACAAGTGGGAAGACACTGTAAGGGAACAGAGAGCCTAGCCCATGAGGTCCAAGACATGCCTCCCATCAGGCAAGTATCCTCAAACCAACTCTCATGCGACACGGTGAGTAAGCACATCTCACAATGAGGCTACAGTACAGTGAACACAGACATTCCAATTACGCCTGAGGTACCCTCAGCTGAAGAATCACTTCTCCAAAACACTCCGGATTTCCTAGCGTAGAAGTATTCACACTGCCAATGTATTCACTTAACTACTGTTTGCAGAAGGCTAAAGATTCGTGACATTTAACACAGTTTGAGAAATTTAATTCTAGGCAATTAGGAACAAAGGAGAACAGCATTCTGGATAGCCAATCACCCAAAAACACAGGAGGGACTTCCCTGCAGTGGATTACAGGTAGAAAATCCTCTCTGAAACCCCACGACCATCCCACTGAAGGACTTTTATTGTAATGAGAATGAAGGACTAGTTGAAGAAGTTTGGGTTTAATGTGAGATGTGGGGAAATGCTATGCAACAGAAGAATGGTGTTGCAGAAAGGCTTTATTTGTTGCCTTTTTCCTGATTTTGTTTTGAAGTTACTGAGGTGAGCTATGTGCATAAGCTTTACTGTTTTACTCTGCTATAAAACTGCTGTTCAGTTGCTGGGTTTCTTTGACTGTGTGTTGAATGAGGTTTTGTACTGGACTAGTTCTCCTTCCTTCCTACTCCCCCTGCTATTCTGCAGGGACATGAACAGAAAGAGTGAGGCAACAGGAAGAGCAGGAGTCGCCTCTGCAGAGACAAAGCAGGATGTGACCTCTGTTCCCTAAATAGGGCACAAATGGTCAGATCATGATATCCAAAGCTGGTGTCTCCCTACAATAAAGACTATAGCAAGGACTAAAGTGAAGCTGTTAATCTTGGGTTAGAAACTGTGAATTTAATGACATCAGTGGTGCTTTGCAGGAGGAACTTAATTATTAACTGCAAAGAACTTAAATTAGTGACTATTCTGATGGGCTCTTGCTAAACAAAGCTCAAACACTCTAGTACTTGATGGAGCCTCCACTCTCCTAAACTTCGATTTTACAAAGTATTGGTGCTGCTCCTACCTGAGAGCATCCAGCTCCTGCAGCCTTGGTGCTCTGCTTGCATAGGACAGAGTGTCTGGAAACCTGTGTGACCTGTTTGTCCAGCTCAGAGGCTACCCTTCGCCACTCAGGCTGTGCTGCCCTATTAAACTTTGCCTTTGAATTTAACAGCCTATGACACTGGTTTGTTTCCATGAGCTGCCTGACCCCTTGTTTCCCAGGGCAGCACACAGATTACTAGCTGGAACAAGGCAATGAGAGTGAATTACCATAAGGTTGTCTCATCTCCAAGTACAGATACTGAGCTGTACAAAGTGTCTTTTCAGCCTCAAATCTAAAAAACTGCTTTATTAGCATGCAGCAAAGTACAGTTGAGGGAGGCTTTACTGCTAGTACCCAAGCACACTTACCAACTCAGTGCTCCCATGCTGGCTATAGTTACAGTTGGATTACTGTTGTTGGGACTGTACAAACACCAAAGATGGTACCCCAGTGCTAGAAGTTCATACTCTGAGGGTAGTGATTCACCTAGTTCAGCCTCTTTAATCTCCACTCTAGGAGACCACGCCAAAAACTTCTGAACATGCCTGCCTTCAAAGCCAGGGCCTTGGGTGATCTCGTCTATGAAGGATTTCTAGTAGTATCCTAGATAATAAGAAAAAAAAAGCATTGCAGTTAAGATGACTAGCTCAGTTAGTGGTAGCTAGGATGACTGAACTCCAGAGTAGCTACACCCACATACCATAACAGGGTTGTGACGGCAGGTGTAATTGCTCAGGCTGTTAAAGTCAGAATAGCCACATCTGCTAGGGCCACTGAAGTCTGACTCCCAACCTAGCAAGGTAATTCTGCATACGTTTTATTCAGCTATGCCCTGGCTCAGGAGTTCAAACACATACTGAGGCAAAGCTAAGAACTGTACTCAATACATCTCTAGAGACTACGAGGGGAAGCTTCCACTGCTGTTGTAGAGCTTAGTCCTGCTTGTATGTATTTTCTACTGGAAGGACCTTAGTTTAGTATGGATGGCTGTTGAACCAGCTTCTTGCAGTGCTTCAACTCTAGCTTGCTTTTCCTGTTTAGCTGAAACACTTGTGTATGAAGCTAAGTAAAATTGACCTAGAGTTTGTTTATGCTTTCAAAGGGTATATGTTCTGTGCTGGAAATGAGTACCTCTAACCAGACTGACTCTGCACTACAATAATAACTGGAAATGAACTCTGGACCATCGGCTCCCAGCCACTCCGTGTTAGATCATGTTGCATAAATAATAGCCAAGTCTGGGGGAGGGGAACACTTTCAGTGACACGGAGCAACCTGCCTTCTGCTGCAAAGGCAAATACTCTTCTAGCAGCTGCACAAAGCTTCAGACCAGTGATGATACGTATGAAACCAACAAACACAGCAATGGGAGAAAGAGAGGAAAAAACTTTTGGGTTACACAGCAGCTGAAAGGAAAGGGACCAGGCTACAAAGCCAACTACTACATAGCTTCACTTGAGCTTGAACCTTGAGACTAGCAGATAACCTGTCAGAAGTGTGCTTCAGATATCTAATCCAGATAAGCAATGCTAAGGCTCCATTTGTCTCATAACCATGCCATCTGTAATAGACATTCCAATGTGAGAATTACAGTGCAATAAAAGTGCAGTTAAGTCCCTTCTTATCCGAACTTCCACATTGTCCTGCCTCCCAAATACTAAATAACATCGGACTACAAGCACTTTCTCTGAAATGTGTCTGCCATAGCTACTTGCGAAGAGAGGTTAGAAAAACTGTGGCTAGTAGAAATGCTGTCATGAATAGGTGGACTGCTTTCAGTTCCTTTCAACTGAGACTATAATGTGCTCAGCTTTCACTTATGAATATTAAAAAACTCCCTTCTTGTCTTTGGTCATTTTGGAGAATGAGGAAGGATAAAAGAGCATGGATTGAGTATAGACTGTCCTCCCTCTTATTGCAGGGGGCAAATTGTAGAGTACACAACTTCTCACCCCAATTGTTCATTCTGAGGAGCCTTTCAAGACATGCTGACACATCCAGTAGATCTACACAATAAGATTGTAAATTAGTCTTTTCCTTCACAAAAGGCTCATGACAAATGATGATCTCCAACGAGGTACAATGACCTGCTAAATTGTCTATTGGTCTCTTGGGGGGTTTCCAGGACCTCCCTGAACATCATCTCCTAGAGTCCTAAAGTCAAACATCTGCACTTATCCACTGAAAGAATGCATGGCTTGGGTAATGCCAAGTCACTTTCCTACACGGTATTCTTGATTCCTAACTATACTAATAGTTCATTATCACCTCAGAAAAAGGTTCAAGACCTTAAAAATGCAGAGAAAGACCTTAAGAGTAATTGGACTTTAAAGCATTCCTGTAATCATTTAAGCGGCAGAGATTTTAAAGCTAGGTGAACAAATGAAATCTCTATATAAACAGTGAATATTATTTAGGTCATGGGTAGCAGTAGTTGCATATTATGGGGGCATGGATGAAAGCATCATGCAAGAAATTTCTTGCCACATATATGGTTCAAAAGGAAGAAACACAAGTAAGAGTTGGTTCTGGATGCTATGAAGGGGCTGAATGAGCTGGAGCAGCAAAGCTGATATACAAAGAGAGGAACAAGGAAGAAGGCAATAGAGGAGGGTCAAGAGCAAGACACAGGCTTTGAAATGTGAAATAGCTCTGATGATATGCTATCATTGTCAAGGTATTATGCCAATTTACTGTGATATTGGCCCCATACGTGATGCGAGAAAAGTAAGTTAGAAGCCCTTGTCACATGGTCTTGTAATCTTGGTAACAGTTCTTTGTCCTTGTGCAGTGGTGTGGAGAAGTAGGAAGTTGCAACTTTTGATCCGGAAGCATCGGCCTTTTGAGAGCAGGATGCCTTTTGTGTAAATGATTAAAGTTTTTTGTAGCTTGGAGACCAGCAATGGCAGAAGAGCTGGAAACAGGACTCTGACAGTCATTATATTCCCCTTTAAGCCCAGTTTTAAATATTGTGCAAGATAACCACATCAAATTTTGGACTTGGTTGTGCAACTACAAAGTCTGGACAATTTCTGCATCAACTTTTATAGATCAGATGCACAGGGTAAGTCAACCCAGGATTTGTTTCTTTAACATGCGTATGGGAGAAATAAAATCAAGGTAAAGTCATTGGCCTGATGTCAGATATGGCCTTCCATAGTGTATCAAATATCCTTTCTCCATACACTGAGTTGAGATTTGTGCTTCAAAATGAAGGCATATTACTGTCCTCTGTTCTGGATCAGATCACAAAGCTTCAACTGAACTGTATTTCTCTATGTCAGCACTATGAATCTATCAAGTGAAGCAAGACACCACCAAGAACCTGCAGAACCATTATTTTAAATCCTAGACTGGAAGGAATTTGACAGAAGCAAGAAGACAGACAAACTCATCTTACAATTACAAAAGTACTTAGTAATTTTCCAATAATGAATGGAACCTGAGTTGCATCTACAGCCTGCACGCTAAGCGTTAAAAAACGCACCCAAGCTTATGCTCATTGTAAATACCAAATAAGCATAATAAATACCTGGAATAGAGTTTCCATAGGTGACAGTTCTGTCACACCAATTGTATATCTTCAAACTGCATTTTACTTCAGAGGCTATGTAAACAATAAATGGAAGACGGTTATTGCTGTAAACTTACAGGTATACTTGGGTGGAGGCAGGCTGGTATCCTCCCATGCTGGGGCTTTCTCACAAAGAAGGTGAGCTAGACTGGAAAAAAGTAATGTTGCTGAAACAAGCATCCAACAAGATGAAAGAAAAAGGGATATCTTATAGCTGCAAAATTTTCACCACCTTAAGGGACAGGTGAAATAAGGCAGAGAAAGAATCCTTCTGTATTCTAAAAATATCCACTTTCTCAGTTTATTACCCTTTGCTATTTGAGTGTTGTTTTTTACTACCTTGCCCATTCAAAAAACACTTACTTTACATCAGACCAAGTCTGAAGACAGTACAACACCACTTCTGTTTAAATAGCTGGAGCTTCAAGTGAGGGTCAAGGCCACACTGTTTAAGGTATTCAGCCTTGAAAGGCACCTATAAAAGAACTGAGCCAGCAGAGACTAGAGCTAAATTCAGCTCTTACCCTAGTTTTAAACTGCTTCAACTCCTTTGTTTTCAGCACAGTCACATTCAGTTTGTACTGCTGTAAAGGAAAGTGGGCTCACATAACCCAACATTCGTCTAATGTCAACAGGATAACCCCAAGGAACACAAGCGGGTTCTAAGTTAAAGCCAGCTGTACTCTTTGCTACAGATATGTCACTTAAGCGATACCTTTAGGAGACCGAGTGTTCCATCAATTGATATGGCTGTAAATAATTTACCAGCAACCCCATAACACTTGATTAAAACCTACTGAAAGAAGATCTAATTAAATTGTCTCTGAAAGAACAGATAATGATATGACAACTCCGTAAAGGGCAGATGGCGAGTAGAAGCTCATCAGAACACGAGAAAATAATTTAGAAGAAGGTACCTTTATCTGTATTGAGTTGTGGTGATCTCCACCTGTCTGATGCTGGCTGTTCTGGAGGTCATTCCTTCATTCTGCCTTTGGGCATCTGAAGTGACAGCAAGAGTACTGGCTGTCCTCATGAGTGGCATTTGGGGACCTGTAGAGCAAGTACCTAATCTCTTAGGCAACCGGGTTAGAAAGCGCTTACTGCATCTTTTAGTGATGAGCAGCAGACAGCAGGTAAAGTTAGGAACTGCATGAATCATAGAAGTGGCAGTCTTTTTCATAAAGGCTGTACAGAGGGCTGTTGGTAGCAATCAAGCCATTAATGAGTACCATACTTCGTGGCCAATACTATAAAACTTTGCAAGGCCATTAGTTTTAAAGCTGTGTATCTGCTGTACTGTGAAAGATGTGTCTTACGGATTAAATAATAGTCGGAAAATACATTATAGGAACATAATGACTACCTTGCCACAAATCATATGTGCTTTAAGATAAAGGAACACAGCTCACAGCAGATGTTCTCCATGTATTTCAACCTTTCAGGAAGAACTCTATTTCCTACCTCACACCTAAGAAGAGACCTGTACATAAACCTAACATCAGGGAGTTAGGTATAAATCTACAGTAGCCCCAAAGTTCAAATGCGTATCACCCAGTTCAAGGTTTTGCTTGGAAACTAAGAACTTACTGAAGAAAATACAGACTTTTGTACTCTGCAGAATGAAGTACAATTCATAAGAAGGGCATGAACCACATGCATGCTGCTTTAACACTACTGTCCACTTCCAGTAAGACAGACCCAAAAAATAAGGCATTTCTTTTCCATCAGCTGAAGGGCAGCCCAGGGTAGAATCAAGGCTCATCTCTTAAAGATGTACCTCTCTTCTCATTCTCATGTCTGAATGAGTTTCACTTCTTAGGTCTCTCAGCTGCCATTAAAGAGGACTGATGTTATAATCTTAATAAATACAGACTGTAGCATGTTACAGACTATTGCAGACTGCACTACTGGTATGTCACAATGCAGGCTCTAAACCCTATTCTGCAAATAGGTCAAACTGGGACAGCCAGGCAGCAGCAGACATGCTGTGGAGTTTCAGAAGAGACAAATACCCTGGCCTAGAAGTCATGCTTATTTCTGGCTGGGATAAATTAATACACACCTCCAGGTTGGGTCCCTGTCACTGGGCACAGTAAAACTGAGCTGGTTTTTTTGAGTAGCAGAACAAAGTTAGGGTAAACATAGGGATTGGACTGAGTGCAGAAAGTGGAGTGGAAACTGCTCCAATATAATCCTCAATACTTTTAAATAAGTTAGCAATGCAGACACCCAGAAGAATAGCTCTTGCCCATATAAGCCCACATTAGAGGATGCAATACCCAAAATAAATCATCCTTTCCTCATACAGAGGCTCATACCTCAGCCACAAATGCATATTTATAGCGCAATTTGCCAGCACCTGGAAACAGGTTTCTTTTGAGGATATATTGCTAACTACCTTCCCCATTCCCCAACAGCAAAGGCATAAACAAAAATAGAAATGAAAGCAACATTAAAAGATATTAAAATCAAAATTTGGCAGGTACCCAACCACACCATTTCTAGACAGATTTGGAAGGCAGCCCTTTAAGTGGACAATAGTCATTAAGGAAAGAGATTCTTCCAGTCGTTCACTTGGGAGTTAGCTGCTGCACATGCAACTGCAATGGCAGGGGCACTGCAATACCCAAATTACCAGAGACAAACAGGAAATGCTTCCAGCTTTGGGGTCAGACCCTTAGCTAAAGCAAATAGGTCCTATTTCACATGAATCTACATGAAATCCTTACATGAAAAGGATTTGAACCCTCTTGAGTGAAAGTGTGTGTTGCGTTACCAGTGTGATGGGTGAAGGAGGGGTGCTCTGACAGTATTAAGTGCCATTGTTCTCATTTCACAAAAAAAAGAAAATCTTCCTGTACCCCAGCAATTGCCCAAGTGACTTGGAAAGCTCATGAGAACTGAACCATCTCTTCTGAGCGGGGACACTAACCACTGGATCAACCTGCCTCTTTCTGCCCATCTCTCAGCCTCAGATTTTAAGCTGTGAAAGGTCTCCCCATTGTTTTGCAACCTCAGAAGGCGACAGACAACAGTAACTCTTCCACTAGTTGCAGAAATGAAGGTTCAGCCTAGTCTCTCAGCTCATCTATCCCCATTGGGGTAAGAGAATCCATTGCTCAGAGACAGGCTTTCAGCGTAATTAAACGTGATTCTGGTGCAGCTACACAAGATCAAAGCAAAGCTATGCCATGTTATCCACGCTGATCTCACAGAAGCTGCAATCTATTTGCAGTCAGTTACATTGGGATTGGGTACGTGCCAGTTTTTGTTAAGGGGGAAATTGTTAGACTCTCTCACACTTTGAAAATAAACACTGCGAAACCCAGCCCTCTCCTTGGTGGTTCTCACAACTGCTGCTGTGCAGGTTAACTTGTAAAGTACCTTTCCCATAATGCCTATCATTTAAGGACAGGAAGGTCATGCACTTTAGAAAGTCTTATCCTTAGACAACCATCTGCACAGCAGCATTGAAACCATACTACACTCTCCCATGAACAGAAGGCGCTTTCGACTACTTAATATGCCAATACTGCAAAAAGAGGTGGTACCAGGACTTCTTAGAGGAAAAACTCTCAAAATAATTTTTCCCAAAGAAATGAGCCTTTCTTACTGATAAATTTCAAAATCCTTCATCCATCAGGGTGGCTCTCCAATTCTCCCCATGTCCTCTGCCCCAAAGTTTGAGGCCAGATAAATCTCAGAGACACAGCTACTTGCATTAAGGGGCTGAAGGCTCACCATTTAGAAGAACTCTAAAGAATTCTAGCAATGTGGAGACTTGCAGTGCTTGCCAATACTGTTCCCACACCACTGAGGCTTTGTCAGGAAAGCTGACAAAAGACCATGCTGCTAACCCACCCCATAAAATACAGTGTGAATGTGGAGACTTTATTCTTTGCAGTATAAAGGAGCCATGCCTGGTATGGAAGAGACCTCACACCAGGCTCCTCTTGTCAGGAATACGGGAAGACAGAAAAGGCTGAGCCAGCCTATTTATGTAGAGGATCCATGAGGAGTGAAAGGGAGAGGCAGGGATCAGACCACGCGTTTCCCCTTCCCCCCTGAACCTCGGTTTTACAGCTGCAGGAAAGATCAAGCCAGAACTGTGCAAAATTGCTGAGTCAGGCTATCGCTGTGGGGCCTCAGAGAGGCTATCCACAAGGCTTAAGACAGAGGACAAAGCCTTGTGATAAGGCAGAAAGCTGAGCAGCTGGAAAGACCCTGCAGGCTAGAGACAGTCAAGGGGTATGATGCACCCACTGCAGGCACAAGCAGGATTCACCAGGCTGAAGGTACATACTGGAGCCCTGCCTAGGGAAGACTAAGAACCAGAAGCATTTTGCATTAAGAGAACTGGAAAGAGGATGAAGGTTAAGCTTAGTAGAAGAATTTAGCTAGTCCTGGCTAAGTTAACACAACGAAGAAGGCCAGAAATGAGCACGGGTGCTTCTGTGAGCTCCCCAGCAGCCTGCTCAGAGCTCTTCTGATGTACAGCAGTAGTCTCTAACAATGAGAAAGATGCCCCAAAACGTGCCTCAGGCAGTTAAGTCTCTGTTGCCACAGAGTTCACGCTCCCAAATCACCGGTACTTCCAGTCTATCTGGAAAGGGGTCTGCCTTTACCGCTGCAAGGAAGAGCCAGATTCTGGTAAGAACTTCAGCTGCCTTATTCAGATGTTAAACTCAGTGAGGTGAGGGGTTAAGAAAAACTGGCTTCTGGAGCTAGACAGGTAATGGGCATTTTACATCCCTTCTCTTCCCAAAGACCTGTACATCTGCAGTGTGTTAACGCTGAACTCTCTGGGCAAGAGCACCCGCAACAGTGTGTGGTCAGCATGTTTCAGAGCTCTTACCGCTCAATTCCTGCGGGACCGGGCATGCCGTCACAGAGACACCCGAGCCACCAGCACTGGTTGATGCTTCCTCTCCTCAGTCTTCCTCACCCCCTGTTCCAAACAGCTCCTAGTTGCTCCACTGCATCAGAGTTGACTACCACAGCAACGATCAAAGTAATTTCTGTATGTGGCTTTAAGAAGCAATATCTTGTAGTTGTCAGCTCTGCATTCTCTTCCCCGTGCTGCCACAAAAAACTGGGTGCCTTGAAGCCAGATGTTAAGTCCCTCAACTCACCCTTCTTGGCACAACAGTTCAAAAGGACACTGAAAAATCTGTTAGTAAAATGCTACAGGCAGAATCTGCCCCTTCATTAAGAAACACAAAGGCAGTTCGACTCGACTACAGGGAGGAGCTGCAAGGAGCACTCTAACACTACTGTGGACTTCAGCTAAGAGCAGTGCTGCATCACCACTGCATTGCTGCTGCCAAAGTACTCATTTCTCACTCAAACGAAGGGATAGAAGCTACTACCTTCAATTTGAAATCTTATGTTGCAAGGTGTCCATTAACTTCAAAGCGCTTCGCCTCAGACCACAAACTAGTTATTCTGGGCAACTGAGGCAATTTGAATAACACAGTAGAAAAAAATAAGGAAAGAACACATCAGTGGAACTGGAGCATGCCTTGGCAGTAGAATGATGTTGTAGATTTAGTTTCTGTAAGAATAAAAAACTAAATATTACTGTCACACTAGTAGAAGTATTCAGCTAGCTCTTGCTAAGTTAGCTACACCTCCAGTTATAGATTGGCAGATGATAACTGATAAGGCCCATTTAGTTAGATACGAGTAGGTAATTGCTGCTACAGAGGTGTGTTCAACATCATTATAAAAAAACATCTTCCCCAACAGCAGGATTGTATTTCCTACAAATGTGGTCTCAGCACAAATCCAGCCAGTGTTTCAGTGCAGTAGCTAAAGACCTGGGCTTATAGCAGCTCTTCTTTCTCCCCCCAAACCTTAGTTTCCACAGACTCCACTTAAGTCACTAGCCATGACTGCAAATGGCACAGGAATTTAGGGTGCACTGAGAGGTGTCCCACAGAAACTCTGCCTCATTGTACCCATACGAAATGCCACCAATACAACAGTGCTTACATCAGGCCTGTAGCAGTCACCCAGTGGTTCTACAAATACTACACTTGACCCACAAAGCAAGACCAAACCAGTTTTAATACACATAATATCCTGGCTTAATACAAATGGGTCTACAAGCCCTTTGATATCTGCTCTGGGGTTTCTCCCAGCTTAGTTGTGTGAGCAAACGTTAAGAGTCTTTGGTGTTTGTGCTCACCTTGGCTTACTTCAACACTATGACCTCCTTCCTCTTCCAGAGCACTTACAGACACCCTTGTGTTTCAAAGGAAAAAAGAGAGGAAAAAAAAAAGAAACCTTTCTTTTTCCAAAGGGAGCAGGTTGAAGGCCTATGCAAATCTCCCCAAGTGGATCAGTCTCCTGATAACAATACCTGTGTATTTTAGTCAGTTGTTTCCTTAAAACAAGGGAGAATAGACAAGAGCATAGCTTCCAGAATTCACTAAAATGAGGGGAAAAAAATACTGCATCTGATCTGCACTAAGAGAGTTTGATACTACTAGCTGGTGCTCGTCTGAGGCACTCAGAACTGTCTCTGTAGAAATTGTGGGAGAGTTAAAGTTAGAAGTCTTCATAAGAAGTGTTTCACTTTGTGGAAAGTTTCAGTTTTGGTCAGAAAGACAAAAGGCCCGTAAACTGAAATGTTTTGCTTGGCAGATGAAGAACAGTTTTTAAGAGGGAGACGTCTAAAAAAGTCAGGAAGCTTTAAACAACAAAATCTTACTACTTCTGCTTATTTCAGTGGAGCTATGCAACTGTATCCTAAAGCAGGATTTAGTCCTCTAGCTTACTCTCAAGGTAAAAAGAAGAAAACAGTGCTCTGGAAGATGAAAATTGTCACTAGAAAATTCTCTATGCTTTAAGGATGGGTAGGGAAACAGGTGTGGAGAGGTTCTCCTAGAGCACTATAGGCAGCCTGAGGGGCACTGAAACACATCCTCCAGTTACTGTACTTACTGACAGATCCATTCACCTCCCCTACCTAATATCTTTTAGTGGTGATGCCTGGTTGAAGTTCTCAATCTGTAAAACATATTATTTCTTCTTTTCAGTTTATTCACCATCATTAAGAACTAAAAATAAAACCTCACACTGGAATCTGCAAGCCTCAACAATAGCCCACACACACAGCAGCAATGAGAAGCTCAAGACTTCCTTTCTAAATTTAGATTGCTTCAAACAGAAGTGAAAGTTCTTTGATAAATCAACAAACCCATGTTTTAGAAGCACATAAGGAGAATAGAACTGGGCAGGAAAGTGCTTGCCTGCCCTGTTAAACTTACTTGCAAAAGGCTTCTGAAGATTTTCAGGGACCCAGACCTGGCTGCATTCTGAAAACTGTGGTCAATTATCTGTTTTGGCAGCATCAGATCAGACCAGATCAGAGCCTGGATCTGCTGCATCCCAGCAAGATTCCTCAGTGTCATGTTAATTACTGCTCTAAAGTGGATCTCACAGCTTCTACCATTAGCGCTCTTCCATTTAGGATAACTAATAATCGTCACATCAGAGGCACTCTGTAGCCCCTGATCAAAGCGTGATTCCTTATTCTGCTGATTAAGCGCCCCTTCCCCAAGATGCACACAGTACAAATTAGATTTTCTCTCTAGGCAGAAAAGGAATGACAGAGACCTGGCCTCTGTTCACCTTGGAATACATTCCTGAGAGAAGAAGAGACATCTATATTTTAACTTTAAAGCCAAATCTAAAAGTACCAAAAGCAAGATGGAGGCAGTGGATCCAATTCTGCCTGCAGAACCCTGAAAGCAGACAGGGAATGGCTAATGGGCATGAAGCAGCTTCATTGCAACTGTTCTCTGAGTTATACTAGCAAATATCCAGGGAGGTTCTGCAGAGGATATTTGTAATTCCATTTACACTGACATTAAAATAATAACTACTGTTCAACTATCTTCTGGACAGTCACTGCCCTAACTTAAGGCAAGCTAGCGTTTCCCAGTAGACACATGCAAACATGGCATAGGCTCAGTCAGAGTCTCAGCAGACTTGGAATTAGTCCTTTAAAACGTAGAGCATCAAGGTAGAGTCTCCCTACTGAAATTTAAAACTAGGACATCCTGGTCAATGGCTTGTTTTGCACTGTGATGGGCCAGGGTATGCTTTATCTCTAAGACAGATGCTCACAGAAAAAAATCCAAGGCAATGACAAGGAGTCACCAATCTTATTCTTTGACAGAGGATGCCATGGGCCTGCAACGGGGTTCAGCCCCAGCCCTCAACACTGTCCCTCCAACCACCTCCCCAAGGATAACCAGAAGAAACACATGAAACTCCTTGTTTTCTCCTTTTAGGAAAATCACTGCTAAAAAAACCCACAACAGGAAACTGTCTCTTTTTTTCCTCTCATTCATTAAAGCACAGAAAGTGTATTTGAGTCACAGCCATCTAAGCATACATTCTGCATGCACCATCTGTTACACCCCCATCCCCAAATCACTTTTGGCTGACCAAAAGTGTTGCTAGTCAAGCTACAAAATTCACAGCCCGTATTTAGTTGGGGAGAGTTCTATTGAAAAGCTGGCTGCTCTTACCTGCCATTGTAGCTTTACTTTGTAGGAAACAATTTTAGATATTTTGAATGATATCCTGAATAACACCTGAAAAGGCTCAAAGAGAGCCAAAGCAGGTAAATATTCTGCCTTTGAGTTCTGTTGTAGTCTTTTCCACACTAACACTAATATCTTTCTGCTATTATGTGCTTTGCCCACTATGCTGAACATCACAATCCCTCTGCTAGGCTAAACTTGCACACTTCTGTAGCCAGCTGCAAGCTATTTCCATCTAGTATCTCTCCCTGCCTCCACCTTTTTTTTTTTTTTTTTAAAAGAAAAAACACTCACTTCTTGGAAGCAAAAACACTAGCCAGCTCCTCATCTCCTGTGCACTTGCACAGCCACATTGATTTCAACAGCAATTTAAAGCATCATTGTATAGGTCATGTTGCTAGTTGAACAGTCTGGAGCTCAGGTGCATAAGTCCAATGAGATTTGCATCTTCCATCTACCTACAGCCCCAATAGCTCAGACTTAAGATACATGTGCTGCACTTAGAGGAAGATGAACAGAAGACATCTATTATCAGACTGGGCTGTGATACACACATGCCCAGAGAGATTAGGGCCTAAGCTAAGGTTTGAGTTTCCACCTCAGAAATGCTCCATGGTTCAGTTTAAGCAGCTCGTGCAAAAAGCAAGTTTACAACGTAGACAGTGAGCTCAGCCACAGAACCAGCGACCGTCAACTAGCACAGGTTCAACTGAACACTACAGCTGCACCAATGACTACATGTTCCTTGGAGTGTGTACAGTGGGAGTACAGCTGGGCTGGGACATGCCTCTGGGATCTGTAGGTGGCATAGGAACTCTGTGCAGCTCCGGCTTAAGGCAAAAGAGATATCTGACCACCTGTATACTTTGGTGGTTCTCAGTTGTCCTCCCACCTTATCAGCAATACAGAGTTTCTCTAGTTTAACTTGGCACTGATCCTGTCCTAGATTCTGGGGGCATGGACTACAACCCACCACCTGCCCTCACCCAAGCTATGCCAATATGGAATAGCTGCAGTCAAAGCCAAGCCAGATTGCCAAACTGTTTCTTAATCATGTCGAGCTAGTCTTTGACTAGGTTCAGGCTCCCACCAAGAAGCAGGAGTGCCAACGACACTTCTATGCACAACTGCTCACAAGTTATGTCTTGGAAGAACTACCCATTTCTTTTGGAGCAGGTGTGTTTCCAGATTCTAAGAGCCTCTGCTCCCCCGATTTGCTAGCCGTGGCAACACTGCGCTGCTGGTAGGGTCAACTGTGTGGGATTACTCCACGGGAGTGAGAAATGAGCAGGGAGGGAAGTCTCTAAGAGATGTCTGAGTCAGTATCTCTGGGTGGTGTAATCTATACAGCATTCTGTGCCTTTCACCACAGCAGTAATCTAGCCAATACATTCTCCAGCCCCCAAAACAGTGAGAGATATTCAGGCTTGCTTTCATTACAATTTTCCTTTTAGTAAAAAGAAAAAAAAATTCCCTATTGGCTGAAAATAAGGATAAGAAATCTTAGCCTTAAAGGAAAGGTGAGGTTTATCCCTCAATCTGAAAGATTACATGGTCTATGCTGGAAATATCATTTTAAGCATAACTATTCCCTAAATAATTTGGTGTGTTACACGACTTCTTTTGTTAAGTGTTCCTGTTTATAAACAAAAACAGGTGATAAATTTGGGTACCACCATGCTGACTCATAGCTGTAAATTTGTCACTAGTATGCAGCTGTAACACTAATCAGGGTTTTCCTTGTGTAAAATGCAGTTAATAGCTAGCATTTGAACTTGAGTAGCAGACCAAGTTCTGCTCAGGTGGTATCTGTGCAAGCTTGGTTACATATATGAGTTTAGCTAGATACAGCTGAGGTTCAAGTTCGGCTACTTCACTGATTAGATCAATTCTGCACATGCAATAAACATCAGAAGTCGTATGCGGAGACTGAGGCTTGTCTGGCACAACACACTGTGGGTTCCTGTTAGTGTGTGTAGGCACGTACGTACTCCAGGCTCTGCTGAACTTCTTTACTGGAATTCAGTTGCTGAAAAGGGTCTCCAAGCTGACTCTGCATGAAGATGAGTAGGAATAATTCTGTTTTAATATAATCCAGTGACCACACAAGCAGTCTTAGACAGACAGAGGCAGCACAAAGCCTTACTCTTGAAGCTTCCTTTCTTGCTTCCCAATCAGTGCATCGTATAATCCAACCCAAGGTGAGAAGTACATACAGACCTTGACAGAAAAGTGAAGAGTCCCTTGTCATATCTTCCTCTTGATGATAACCTTGTCATCAGAACTTGTCCTGGAAACTCCAGGTAAGTTAAAACACTGCTGCTGACTTTTTGTGTCAATATTTATACAAAATCAATGGTAGGAGATGAGCTAAATTCCATTACGATGTGCAAATTCTGATCATATACAGAGACACATTGTAACAAAGAAAAGATGTCATCTACAGACTTGATAATAATATATGGTTCTCCTTCCTTCCAAGTCAAACAGAATCTCTGTTGAAGCCTATCTTATACAAACAAGCGCACAAATTTAAGAAGAGAGTCCTACAAAAAAGAAGACACCTTTAAGAAAAACAAGTGTATTGCATGTATGCAAAAAGTAAGATGAAGTAAGAGACTTTCTTGTTCTCTTACATAAGACCTGCTGGAAAAGGAAGTCTTTTCAGCTGAACAAGGCTCATAAACATGTGGCTACAGGTTGCAGTTTGGTCTGAAAAATTCACTACTCCCACTACTTCCAATTTACAAACACACAGTCTTCCTTTCCTTATGCATACCACATGCCCAACTTCCAGTCTGCAAGTTTGGACGATTACAATTCCTCATCCTCTCCTCTCAAGTCTCCCCTCATTTTCAAAGCATTTGTTTCTGCTTAGAGATTGGTTGGTAAGAGATAAGCCTTTTCTAGCCAAATGAATCGAGATGATAATGCCAAAGCAAGTTCAAACATATATAATCCATAGGTATCATTCAGCCAATATGAGAGACTGATTTGTGGAGTAGTAGACTTACTTATTTGTGACACAGCACAGCTGGAGTCAGGCTTTCTGATCTGATGTTACATTTTGTGGAGGTGCTGAACAGAAGACATTCCTGAGGAAAAAGTCAAAGTGATCTTTGCACATGGGGCCACGAGTGTCTCTATCACAGACATGGTCCAGCCAAAGAGCAATGAGGACGGTTTTTCTTAAAGAGCAGGCAGATCTTAGAAATGCGTGCTACCACCCCACCCTGACGCTCCCACCATAACCAGTTTGGAGGCAGCTTCCATGCCAGAAACACTGCAGTTAGCTCTTATGATGTAAGAACCCAGGTAGAAAGAAAACACATCTGCAATCTAAATATACTCTAGGTCTCAGTTCAGCCTGGTCCTGCCTCATCTTTGCTGCAGTTAAAAAAGTGGCGGGGGGGGGGGGGGGGGGGGGGGGCGGCGCAGGGAGAAGGTGTCCAACTTAGTCTGGTAATTCCCGCAGTTTACCGAACCCGCTATGCTGTTTACAGCAGAAGAGATTGAGAAACCATAGGAACCTTCCCTGCAGCCAGCCCATAGGACTGTATTCTCCTTCTCCCCTCCAACAGACTGGCTTCAGCTGCAGTGTTAGAAGTTTCACATGCTTCACCAAGTCTAGTTCCATTATCAGCTTCCTAGCCAAAGAAATGAATCCAGAAAGATACTGCTTTTCCAAAGAAATACGGCCAAAAATAATATGCTTCTAACTTTGCAAAACCAATTTAAGAGTCATGCAAGGGATTAGCGTAGGGACAGAGTTAAAGACTGACAGAGTTGTTTCTTTCCAAGGATGCTTGGAGCAACATTGGACGCTCACCACATGGCAAGACATTTTTTGCTCTCTTGCGTAGGGTTAAAATTACCATTATTTTCCATTTCAGCTTTGTAGTCGAGAAGTGAGTAAACCTGCTAGGACAGAACTGAAAGCAAGCCATATACCAAAGCGTTGGGTAAAGAGAAAAACAGTCAAGCACTTTTTCAGCAGAACATATAAAACTTTTAAAAAATGCAAGACCTTGTGGCATCAGAGAACCTACTCTGCTAATAACCAAACTAACACAATCTACTTTCCACTACAGGGAAACTCCCTGCCCTTCTAAGAAATGGCCTTCCTACATGTGAAACAGGGTCAGTTCATGTAACACGTTTATACTCAACACATTATTTGCAAGCAATTCCCATAGCCCTTTCTTTCCCCCCCTTCTTTCTGTATTACAGAAAGGTCTCCCTGCACTCATTTGAGCTACCATGAGTGCTTATCTTTACCTGTCAAGGTCCCAGTTTGAAATCCTTATCTATCATGTGCTTTATTTTGAGACGACCTTATACACAAGAGGAATGAGGAAGGACTGAAAGCATTTCAGTAAATTGGGAGGGACATAAGCATGCACTCAATACAGGTTGATGTTCTTGACTTTGAAACACACACACGTTATGAATCACGTGGTATACATGACAGCTATCTAAGCTGTGAACAGGCACAGAGGGCAGTGCTGCCAAAAGGACCAAACTAGTATGTCTAGTGTAAAAAATAAAATAACACAAACATTTAGATGAATTTGCATTGGTGTTTTAGGCTATTGATTCCATTCACATTACAACTACTTTCAGAACTTTACTTCAGGGCTGTGCTAACCTTGGGATTAGAAATGGCAATGAGCACGCACTGCCGTCTGACCTGCGCTGGTATAGAGTTTAGACAGCCACGTCTACCTGACAGCTTTCACCCCATGCATGGGTGGTCTGAATGCCTGTAGTTCACTGATACAGAAGATTGTGTTCAAGGAGATATCCCTTCACCTGTTAAGTTCACAGTTTTGACACCAAAACTAGACATTACAGAACTTTCAGAGGTGTATGAGCTATACACAAATTGTATTATGGAAGCTTTCCTGCCTTTTCGTCCCTTTGAATAAAAACAAAAAGTGAAATCAATAAACTGAGTTTTGACTTAGTATATTGGACTGTCTGCAAATCACACACGTGCAGCCTCGCATTTGGCCTCAGGAGCTACTTCTTCAACTTCCAGAGTCAAGTCCCCTCCCTTCCCAAACTAGTACTTCCTGCTTCCAGTTTGCTGCTTTTATCTATCTCATGTTTTATCATTTCCTTGTGGCTTTGCTACACAGTTTACCAGTTATACTGATGCAGCTAAGTTTTCATAATTTTCATAACTTTTTCATAACTAAGTTTTCATAACTTTTTCCATGAAAAAGTTTCTGCACAAGAACAGAAGACACGCGTAGATTCAAATCCAGAGTACAGATGAGGCTTGCAGGCCCAGCAACCATACCACTAGTAGCCACTAATCACGATCCACAGAGCCATCTGGCGACTCGTCAAGGCCACCCAGAGAACCACAGCAGGCACTAGAGATCTCCGAGCTCCTAGCTTCTGGTTAAACTACTGACTGTTGAGGAGTTGCCTACAGTCTGCGCAGAGCTGCGCACCACAGTCAAACCATCAGTAACACCGGCTCTCTGCAATATCGGAGCACCTGTCTCTACTGATGCGATCTGATAGGCAAATGCGGATGACCACACATGCAGTTCTGACATGTTAACCAAGGCGCAAGAATTACACCGCATAATGCCACAGGCAGGCCACCTGGTACTCGAGACAACGCTGCAGCCCACCACCCTCCGGTGCACCGTGGGAAATTACAACTTAGGGCAGTAAACACAGACCCTCAGCTCCTACAGTCTGGTTCTCTGCTCTGTGTCTGTAGACAAACCCACTGCAGACTGGCGCAGAGAGTTAAGCACAAGACTCGGGCTATGCTTGACAACGTGTATTTTGGTACAGGCAACTGAACAGAGCAAAGGGCACGCAGTCTATATCCATGCCCATAGCTTCACGAGTTGGCAGAGATCCAGTACTTGGTTGAATTCCCAAAGAAATCATATACTGGACCGTGCAAAGAGAATTTTTTCAGCTAAGATTTTTTCTGATCATAAATTTTATGATCATCAGTGAATGCGGCACCCATTTGTTTAAGCAGATAAATGTTGAAAAGGAATGCATGCACACACTCAACAACTATCACTAGAAACAGCTTTTGTTGCTTTAAGAAGAACCTGAAGATGACAGCAGGCCTTTATCCTTTGTGAATAAAGGTTTCCTTTTAGAACAGGTCTACCAGCAAAATACTGATGATCATTTTCCGAAATGATGCTGATTGACATTGTTTGAGCATTAAAAAGGCCATCAGTAGGGTTGCCACAAGCCTACACAAATATTGTTTTAGAAAGAATAGCCTTTTGCATGGTATTTGGAGGTGGCAGGAGGAAAAAAAAGAGTGCTACAAATTTGAAAAAAAAACCAAAACACCCCACAAAACAAACCAAACAAACAAAACCACAAAAAAGGCAGAGGAAGAAAAAAGGAAGAACGATAGATTTCCAAGAGGTTGTGCCAAAAGCTACCTACCACCTATTGTTTCACAATTTTTTTCCCAACCTTCATTTCTCATGTGATGGATTTTGCAGCGTATGTTTGTTACAGTTACACCGTTGTCATGATCTTTCTTCCTAAAGGCCCAATGCTCTAGTTCCACGGCCTCCAGTATCAGACTAGAGAAAAGGACCATTAGCCTTTACGTGAAACTTCTATCAAAGAAGGGGGCGGTGGGGGATTGTTTACTCTGCTTAGAGCAACACTACCTCCACACAAGGTAAAAGGATATGTTCTTTAAGTATCTAAATGTCAAACAAACTAAGCAAAAATAAATCTACATTCCCTTTCTAAATACTTATGCAGACTCATGTACAGATTCAGCCCTTCTTTGAAAGCATCACAACAGCACATGTTTTGTGCTTAAAGAGTTCCATATAATCTTTCTAAACAGCAAAACATCTCTCCAACCCGGACCATGATGCTGTTTGTCAGCCACACCAACAGAGTGAAAAGGAGGATCAGATTAGATCAGTGAAACTGAGCCAGGGATAGAGAGACAGGCCTGGAGTAGAGGGCAGGAACCATCAGAAGCAAACACCAAAGACCTGAGGGAAAGCGTGAGTCTATCCAGCTTCCCAGGACAGGCGATGTGGAGACCCACCTTCTGCTAGGGAGCCTCAGGTCACCTCTGGTCCCCACCTCACATGCCATCTACCTTCACAGTGACATGGGAGCCCAGCTACAGGCCCCAGGGCCGCGCAGCGGGGCGGCGGAGCACGACCACACGCAGCTCCCGCTCCCTGCCAACCCATCTGACAGCCCGGGGCACCCCACGCCCGCCCCACGACGCAGCACCCACGGGCCTGCCCAGCGGTTCCCCCGCACCTGTCCTCCCCACCCTCACCTCTCCTTTAGCCCCACGCTCCGCGGGACGCCTTTCTAGCGGCGGGAGCGCTGGGTGGGGGGGGCCCTGCCACGGCCAGCCTGGCCCCACAGCCCGGCCGGGGAGGGGACCGACCCCCTACTGACAGGGCTGCAGCGGGGCTAGGGGGGTCCTTCCCTCCTTCCCTTCCACGTACACCCCCCTCTACCCGGGGGAGAAGGGAGGGAGGGGGATGCCTCACGGCCCAGGCACCGGTGAGGGCGCGCGGCCCCCGGTGCTGAGGGGAAAGGGCGCCGGGGGAGGGGGCAGGCCTCGGCCCCCAGCTGTGAGGAACAGGCACCCCCGGGGGCGGTAGCGGGGCTCCCCTCCGGCCCCACCGCGGCTGCCGAGCCCCATACCTCCAGGGTGCGGATCTCCTGCTGGGTGAGGTCGTTGGACGCGGCGCACTTCGTGCGGAGCCCGCGCAGGTTGGAGAGCGAGATGTCGATGAGGTCCTGCAGCAGCCCGCACTGCTGCAGCGTGCTCCGCACGGCCGGCAAGCCCCGCGCTGCCGCGCCCGCCCGGGGCCCCGCGCCGCCGCCGCCGGCCGCCGCCTCGCCACCGCTCCGCTCCTTCCTCTCCAGCATGCCGGCGGCTCGCAGGGCAGCCGCTCTATCCATTCCTCGGCATCAGGGAGGCCGGGGAGGAGAGGCGGCGGCGGCGGCGGAGGGGGGGGAAGCAGCAGGGAGGGAGGGCGGGCAACCGGCGGTTCGCCCCGCCCCGCCTCTCCTCTCCGGGCAGTTACCGCGCATTAACATGCACGCCGGCGAGGCACCGCGGGCGCGGCCGGCCCGCGCAGGCGGCGGCCGCTCCGCCCCGCCGCCTCAGCCTCTCAGCGCCCGCCTCAGCGCCTCCCTCCGCCCGCCTCAGCGCCTCCCTCCGCCCGCCTCAGCGCCCGCCGCAGCCCCTCCCTCCGCTCTCCTCAGCCCCTCAGCGCCCGCCTCCAGCATCCCCACCGCCGCCTCAGCGCCTCCCTCCGCCCGCCTCAGCGCTCTCCCTCCGCCCGCCTCAGGCTCTCACCGCCCTCTCAGCCCGCCTCAGCCTTCCCGCAGGTATGTCGGGACGTGTAGCTCGCCCTAGAGGAGCCCCCGGCGCCGGTCCACTGAAGGAAAAAGGGTCAGGGGCAGTGCTGGGCCTGGCCAGCCCGCCCGGAGGTGTGAGGGCCCGGCTGGCGGGTGCAGCCTCTCGCTGTGGGCGAGGGGTCCAGCCAAGCCCCTCGCGCCTCTTGGCGCTGGAAGGAGCGCTGTGCACAACATGACGAGACGAGCCCGTCTGTGTGTCTGCAGACACTAAATGCCATGAGGACCTGAAGGTCCGGAGGTTAAAAACGGCATCAAAATGGCGTTGCGTGTGTTCAGCACCATCCCACAGAAGCCCCTTGTGCGTTTCCAGATGGGGTGGTCTGCTGCGGCCGTGGCACAGACAGAGCTGTTGGGGCTGGTGTCTGTGTTGTGGCGTGAGCAGTTGTGGAGATCACTGACGCTGGTGACGTTGGTGCCATTACACCAGCACAAACCAAGTGCTAGCTATAAACAAGTCACTTCCTAAGGCCATAGAGAGTTTTCCTAAAATAGCCTTTCCCAATTGTTCTATAAATCCATCGGGTACGTATTTTATTTGACATAAAGGTTTACTTAGTAAAGAACAAGTGCAGGTCTAGTACATGAAGTGGGCATTATTATAAACATCTTTTAGTGAAGATAAACACTGGAGTGCAATAGTCGTGTGGGTTCATTCATATCATGAGTAGGAGGGAACTTTATTATGGCCTCATGGAACCACTGTGGTTTCAGCTTTCACAATGGAAACGCTAGAAAAATGCTACAGGTAACTGCATTACAGGTGCATTTGGTTGCATATCCTAACTGTCTGATGGACTCGCACAGAACTGAGATGTCAGTGCAGGAACCACGCATCTCCTAATTATTAGAAGAATTAGGACTGTTCATCTGACGTGAGGGATCCAGAAAGGCAATTTGGTTGCATCTTGCTGACAGAATAAGGTAGCCTCCTTAATTGGGACTAGATTGACACCAGGTTTTAAAAGCTAAAATGACATCTGAGCCACAAGTGGCAATACAGAAGAGAGTTTTATGCAAAAAAAAAAAGGGGAAACAATACGAATATAGGACATGAGGCAGTGGAGCAGGGCAAATCAGCTGACACTGAGCTGTTTTTCTCATGGTTAGATGGATACTGGTATCCACATTAGTTTGTGTGCATTTGCATCAAGTAGTGTGGCATATGCTGTTTAGTAATTTTCTTAAGAATGTGGGTCAGGTTAAGTATTTGATTTCATTGTCATTATTCACATGCTGTAAATTTCATACGCACTAAGGGCTTTGCTGGATTAGGGTTTAATTAGTTTGCCATCTGATGAGTCCTGTGGTTTTGGGAAAGTAACTTACTTTGCTTATTACCTCCATATTTCTGACCTTGTGAAAAAGTCTTTATCTACCCCATCTCCTCTTAGGAGCACTGGAAGTTCAGCACTGGAAATTTTAGTTTGTACAACTCTGACAGACTAAAATCCTCAAATACAGGTGACCGTGGAACTGGGAAATATTATTAACAGGGATATTATTCTTGTAGACATTCTCTGTATACCCACCTGAGAACATCCATTTGCTGATAGACAAGAAACTGAGTATATTGCATAAGAAAGCAAACTAGGAAAATTGTGGGCTGTGCATCACAAGATACTTGGCATTCTCTGCAAGTGTTTGTGTACCGCATTGGGAGTGCCGGCCTCATTAACTGGCTACCATAAGTGGGCAGCATTCCAGTCCCAGCATACAAGACTGCCCTCCGGGCCTGCGTGGAAAAATGTGCTGACTAAACACTCTATACGCTCCACGCATTCATGTCCCTGCTCAGCATTGCTCACTGGCTCGCATGTTCTTGAGGCTGTCACATTCACAGGAGAAATGGGGATTCTCTGAGTGCTCTTCTGTGGAAGCACATTACACGCAAGTGAGCTGCTCTGATTCTAGCTAGCTGCTTTGACTCCAGTAGCAAGGCTGAAAGAAGAGGCAGAGCTGCACACACACACAGGGGAACCATTGTCTTATGCCAAGATGAACCCAGAGCTGCGTTAGCACAGGACTGCAACCTTGGGTGTCCCACAGAGTTGCAGCCTGCGTCATCCAGGGTGACCACTGAACAGATGTGATGCTGAGATACCAGGAGCAGACATTTGTAAACATGGGGGTGGGGAGGGAGTGTAATTTTTGTGATTTCATGGATGAGGCCAGCAGGATTTCACAGGGAGTGTATCCCTTTTTCCAGACCCACAAAACCAGCTGTGACAGAGCATCCCCATATACTGTTCTTATGATGGGACACAGATTCTATTCAACTGTCACACACATCTATGTTAGGGTCTTTATTTAATTCCTTAAACACACTGTGTTTCATATGAGGTCTGCATTGAGAATGTGTGTTGGAGAATGCAGCTCAGAATGGGGGAAAAAAAATGATTCCAACTTCATTAGCATTTGTGCCTAGTGAGCAGTATTTCCCAGCATCTTGCATCTTGTACAGACAATTTAAAATTCTACCATGTTGATCCTGTTGTGATTTTTTCATGGTCTTTGCCTTGAAAACAAAGATACAGAAAGAAATGGAAGGAAAGCATGTCAATTGGCAATTAAATTCAGGTTGCTGTTTCACCACAAACTTTGTGTGTAATCTTGATAATTTAAGTTGTCTGGAATCACAGCTCTCTGTCTGTGAATAGGGGGATAAAAGAAAAGGGGGATAAAAACACTGCTTTATCAGAAGTTTTGAAAAGAGCAATACTGTGGCTGGGCAATGCTAGAAGGACAACGTGAGCACACCGAATGACCTGTTTTGCCCAGAGATTCAGGGAAGTAACATTTTTCATGCCGTGCATTATACATTTATTGATGCACTTGTTAGAACTTTTTCTGGAATGTACAGTGGATGTGTGGTAGACATAAGAACTGCATTCTGTAGAGGAAAACAAGCACTTTTTTCTTGAATCAGGGAACCACAAACACATTGTGTACTTCATTCCTATGTGAAGTGTACAGTGGCCTTTTTTGCATATCAAAAAACAACAATAGTTTTGAAAACAACCATAAAATGTGGAATGCCTAAACTGGATCAGAGAAGACTGTTCAGTCCTTGGTTAAGCAACTGACGTAAGAACTGAAAGGATTTCTCTTCCCCACTGCCCCCCATATCTCTTGCCCACACAGACCGAGTTCTCTGGAACAAGAATTTTCCTTTGCTAACTACCACAACAAAGTCCTAACCTTGCTAATCGCCTCTAGGAAGTCCTGCCCTATAGACAATATCAAGGGTCTTCAACTCAGTAACATAAGCTCACTGGAAAAAAGCAAAGACCTTTTTCTTTTTTTCCTGAAGAAAGAAAAGCACTGATGCATTTCACATGCTGCTTTTATGAAAAGCTTCTATTACCTTTTTAGCTAGCTTGCCCCAATTTCATTCAGCTATCACAACACTGAATTTAGATGATGAGACTGAATTACTCTATTTGATGTGTTTAACACATAATAGAAACCTGTTTTAAGAAAATGCAGTGTTGGGATTTGAAGAGCTGAAATGTTAGGTGTTTTAGATAAAAGAGGCCTTTATTATCGATGATTTTCCCCTCAAAGGCTTCCTCCTACACAGACAGTAAGAGTATTCCTTTCTCATTGCAGCACAGCACAATAATACACAGTAGTTCTGGCATGCTTGCGTGCTGTGAAGTTGAGAAACTTAAGTCCTATTTTTAGACGTGCTGGATATTCTTTTTAGGATATACAGAGAAAGTGAAGATGGTGAGGTGGTGGTCATGGGACAAATCCTCAGCATTTTCCCCAGTTTAAATGTCGCCATTGCCTGCAACTGAGCCAAAGCAGTTCATACCAGTTTAAGATTTGGCCTGCACCTTTAAGAAAATTTTTAGCGTAGGTCCACTTCTTCCACAGACTTTTTCCTGCCCAGCTGCCCGTTTGGTGAGCCTCATGCACAAATTACAGTAGAGGCCACCTTGAGCAGGCGAAACACCCACTCCTTTCTGTCTGCTTATTTTTTCCTTCTTTTGTATCACCTGTCATCAGAGAACCCAGGAATTTGATAGGAATCTTCTGACGGTTAAAATGGCAAGGCCAAAAGCAAGGCATGGAACAGCAAATCCACAGGTTTGACAGTAGTATATACCAATGAGACATGGATAGATGCAGCAAACTGAACTGTATGCTGAGAATAATGGAGGAAGAGTTGTGAAAATTAAACATTACTGTTGTTCTTAAAAATCATTTTCATGGGTGGGGAAAAACCATTGTGCTTGGGCAATCTAAGAGAACCAATTCTTGCTCCACAAATGGAGGACACAAGAAACTAGCTGTGTAGCTACACTCAATGTTTTCTGTAGACAGGTCAACAGAAAGGAACTTCAAAATGGGACTGAAAGGAGCATCATTGGAGTGATGTGTTCATCTTATAAGACCTCACCTCCTAGAGTCACGTGAGTAAGCAAGAATTGCAGCTCTTATAGCAACCAAAAACTTTCTAGCTTTAAGAAAGCTTGAATATACAAATTTTAATAGTCTATAAAACAAATAAAAAACTTAACATTTATTTTTAGAAAAATCTCATGGGTTTTGCAGTCTTGCTTCAGCATTAGCTGTGTTGCAATAATGCTGCCTTTTCTCTGCTATTTATCACCAGTCTCCTCTGTTTAGACTATAAACCGTTTGGGGCAGGAGGTGTCTTTTACTCTCCGCTTGCATGGCAACGCCTGAATCTCAGCTAGAAGCCTCTAAACTCTGCTGTAATGTAAATACTAAATAATGATAGTCACAGAGGACTTAGCCCCTACCCCACTTGGAGGCCTGCCAGTCTGCGGGGTTTGTTCTAGCAGCAGACATGCCAACAGTGAAAAGTGACAAATTTTGGTGGTGAAAGATATTCATAGGTCTAACAAGGATAAGAAACACCCGCCTCTAGAAACAGAGGCTTATGTCTCTCCGAGGATAAACACACCCAAGATTGACTCATGCTGGCATAATCCCCTTGTGCAATTTGTATATTGGCATTAGATGTGTGTGAGGCAAAAAGACAAATATTTGGTTAATAAAACAACACAGGGATAATAAAAAATACTTAGGCATCTTTACCTCTCAAGACACTGCAGCAGGTGAGCTGCTGCTCTTCCCCTCAGACAGGCATACCCATCCCGGCAAGCAGAGCTTCCTCATGTTTGTTTTATCTGCAGCATAATAACCAGTTTATTATTTAGTTAAATGTTTTAAGAGTAAAAATAATAAATAAATAAATAAAGTCCAGTAGGCCACAGTCTGGCGAGGGAGGGGGTATATACTGTGGTGGAAAAAGCAGGCTCATATTCCACAAGAGAGCTTTGTCAAGTGTATTGCATAAGGAGATTACAGCCCTGAGTCTGAAACATGGCTGAAGGTTTTAGTTGGTTTTGTGGCTACCTCTGTCATTAGCACGCTGCTGAACTGCATCACAACAGCCCCTCTTTCATCTGTGTGAAAAAAGACTCAGGGTCCATCATTACATTTTTCAGAGCTGTTACCCCACATGGCTATTAGCTTCATTCCCCCAAGCCCTTTCTTGTTGGTGTTTTAAATAAAGGGAAAGGAGTTGAACGGGTTAATCATCTGTTCACATTATACCCTCTGCTCTTGCATTCGTTTGATGTGACAGGCCTATAGAAAGGACATGAGTCCAGATTCTGCTGTGCACTCCCTGTGTAAGGCTTGTCCTGCACTCGGGGTTTTGGCAATGTGGTTATGTTGATTAGCCGTACTTCTGTCAGCAAAACTCTGACTCAATGCCAGTTTTGCTGGCAAAAGAAAAAAAAACCCAAACTTTTCCTGATGCAGCCTCTTCTGTGTGGAGAGAGATTTTACCACCAGTTCTCATACTGTTCTGTGGGAGGCCTCATTTCCAGTTCTGCAACCCTACTTCCACATGTGTATATGCAATGCCTCAGAAGTGGGGTGACCACATACATTTCTCAAGCAATTCATTATGTCTCTCATCACATACCTAGCAAGAAGGCTGTCCTGGGATCAGCAGGGCCTGCTGGATAATCCACATCCCTTTCCATGGGAGGAGCAAGACCACAAAGACCGCTAGCTCCAACATCCGCATTCTTCCCAAGATTCATCTGCACATCTGATGTAGCTGTGTCCCTCCATTGTGTGTGGTCGGACCTGGGAAGAGCTGTTGCCATCTTCCACTTGTGAAACACCCATGAAGTCTCTTTCCCTTAAGCATGCTGATGCACATGTCTTGTAGCTCTCAGTTATGTAGTCGTCTCTGGGGAGAGCCTGGATGGATTAACATCTCTGTTTTAGAAGAGCTGCAAGAACCCTGCAGTAGATAAAAATGGAAGGAGCTGTCTTTCACAGCTTTCTGAAAGTTGAGACACTGTAAAACAGGCTGGGCCAAATCATGTTAGTGGAGGATCAGCCCAAATGCATCTGATGGGCATCGTCTGTTGAGTTACTTCACAGGAGGTGGAATTCTGCAAGCCGCTGCCTGTGCGTTCTGATGTTCCTCCTGGCCTCACAGCCTGCTCCTGCTCTATTGAGTCAGGCTCTTGGAGACCAGGTCTATGAAAAGCCTGCAGATAGTCTAAAGAAAACTTGCAAATTTATTATGAATATTTAAAAACTCAAATCTGTCCCCTGCAATAAACTGGCTCAGCTGTAAGTCATTACAGTGATGATAATAGAAAGGACATTTTATTCATCTATCAATCATTCTAGCTCATGATGAGTTGAGAATTAATCTGCAGAAGGAAAAGCAAACATGGATCTTTTGTTCCTTCCGGTTCAAAGTCCTTTGAAATCAGAGTCTTCCCATTCAGTAAGTTTTGGATTAGGTCCTCATTCTGCCTTCCTTTCCCCTGTCCCTACAGTACCATGAAAATTCAGGCTGTTTCTCTTTACTTCCTTCCTCTTCATAAAATGTCTAATAATCAGCCATCTGGTGTCCAAGATGCCTTGAGTATTAGGGCATTTCCTTTATCCAGGGGAGGCTTGTGAGAAGAAAGATAAATGTGTTCATGACCCATCCCTGCTGCGTGCTGATTAGGGTCTGGCATTTTTTCTTTGTTCACAATGATTACTGTAGCACTAAGTTGTTTGGTAGAGAAACATATTTAAAGGGAGAATCTTAGTTTCTGGTCTAGCAGATTTCATGATATCACTTAACTATTCTTAATTAGAATTCTATAAAACAGTATAATACTTGTAATATATGTTAAAGACAGAGTGGGATTTTGAAGGGAAGAGGCAAAGGGCGATCTGTAGAAAATACTGCGTATCCTGAAGAACTGCAGTCTGGATTCATTCTCATTTTAATTCTGGCTCACAGTGGCACCCTATTTTTCAGAACTAGCTAAAAAACTTAACCCCTTCCTTTCATTCTGTATGGCAGACTAGTAGCCAGAGACCGAAAGCTGCAGTATAAGCTGTGTGCAGGGCTCTGTTCAAGTCAGTGACAGTCCCTGGGGAACAAGGGTTCTGTGCACCATGCTGTATAAAACTGGGTCAGGCCTCAAGGTAGCCAATGGATTGAGATTCAAGTTTAAGAGGAAAATGTTGAAGGGCACAGAGAAACTGTGACAGAGCATCCACTGGACCATTGCATTTTTTTAAAACAAAGCCTGGAGGGAGAGGGCAAATCAGACTAAAATGAAAACAAAAGCAGCAGGAAGAATCTGCCATCTTAGCTCTTAAGTAGAAGACAAAGAAAAGAACTACCCCTTTTATTTTGTGATGACTTGTAGGCCAAATTCTTGACATAAAGGAGGTTTGTGTCTTGATTTGTGAGCCCTTGGGAGTTGCAAATTTTTTGTTGCCTTGACTGTCGTAGCATGAAGAGGTGCCAGTAAGGTACTGTTCATATTCACAGAATGATACTCCCTACCCATTAGGATGTGGACAGTCACTAGATGTTTGTACCAGGAGTCTTTAGTTTGGTATGTCTATAAATAGTAAACAATTTTGGTCGAACAGGAGTTTGTCAGGTGAAAAAGCAGTGAGAAGAGGTGTCCTTAAAATACCTTTAGGCTGTTTCTGTACACCTTAGTTCACAGCAAACAAATATTTCTAACTTTTTTTTTTCCTTTTGAAAGTCACCTTTAAGGGCGTGTACTATCCAAATCCCTGCTTGAACTCTGCATACAGTTCAGACTGTGGATTATGGTAGTCATACCATATTTAAGCTATTTAGTGCATCCATGAATTAATCAGCTAATAGCATACATTAGCATGAGTGCAAGAAGTAATAAGATAGCCTAAACTTTCTGAGCAAGACTATGCAAAGCTTCCTTTAAATGGAAACATTTGTCTCAGTCAGTGTAAAGAGCCAGGGCTTCATGCATATACTTAAGTTCTCACACAGCAGATAGTCGCTGCCCAAACACAAATGTACATGCAGATAAATCTTTTTCTGATGATGCTACAGAAAATAGTGAACCACATATTCTGCAGCCTACTCAAACACGGTAAAAGTCTTTATAAAATCCAATGGGCATAATTTTTACATTAACATTTAACTTAAGTTTCTCATTTTGAAAGCATACCGTGGTAGAAATGCTCTCCATTTTAGTTCTGTGGCTATAATGTATGATATTTCTAAACATGTAATCATGATAGTCAGAGTAAAGTCTCGTAGAACAGACCATTTCAGACAAATAGAGGCAATTTAAAACCATACACCCAGAAGGCTGAGTTTTGATCCCGTTGGTGTCAAAAAGCCTTTGAGCTGTTTGTGCTGACACTTTTACTAGCCTTTTCCTGCAACAGGCACTAGCAGACACTGTTAGTCAGTTATAGTTATGGTTGATCATTTTAAGTGCTTCACGCTCCTGCTTCAGTGTTGTGGAACATTCTGGGGAGGCAGAATGGATAAAGTCTAGACAATCTGAAATCCTGGGCTGTGAAATTGAGATGCACTGTGTTACATTGTAGCTCCTGATACTGGCCCTGACTCAGCCAAGATTTTTAAACGCAAGTTGTCGTGCTAAAGTCAGGCTTGGAGATACACCTCTGTGTCTTGCTCAGTCAGGGCACATACATAACAAGGTGATTTAGAAATCCAGTTCTGAACTGATTCTCATTTTGCAGTGGTCAAGCTTTTATTCCTGAGCTGCATTCTACAGCTTTGGTCTGGTGTGGGCACGCTGCAGTCCCACTGCAATCTCAGTACTGCAGTCCTGCTCTTCTGCCAGCTTCCCAGCAGAGAAGAGCATAGCCTGCTGATGAGGCTCATACAGATACCTGGGATGGGGGGCATTGCTCTGATTTTAGAAAAATCTCCTTAGACAGAAAGTGCTAGAAAGCACAGCCTGGCTCACTACCCTATTTCTGCCGGTAGCTGCTAGTGTGGTAGGGCTCAGCTGCCCCAGTTCTGCACAAATGCACACTCTAATCTTGCTGATAATGTCTAGAGGGACAACGGTCATGGCTAGTTCTTGTCAGCATTTGAATTCAGCCTCTTGGTTTTCTGCTAACTCTTCTTCCTCAGTTTCCATCACAGTCATCGCCTTTCTCAATAACACCATCTCTGGAAATGGTTTGCACCGGAAGCAAGATAAGCAGAACATGAATGCTAGCAGGAGCTGAGCCAAAATTTTGAAAATTCTGGCTCTCACCCTACAGCACCAAATAGGAAGCCCTTTGCATTCATGGCAGACAAAAGTACAGGAAAGGACAAAGTAAACCCTTACCACTTTCCCTCATATTTGAGCTTAGTTTTTCCTGACCCAGCAGCTCGCATGTTTCTTTACCTCTGCTCTCACTGCAAAATCAAAGAATTCAGCCAGCTGAGTAGTAGTCAGCTGGCCCTGGCTACTGCCTGCTTCTGCAGTTCACAAGGTAAAAGTCCCCATTGTTTTCTGATGGGGAATATTGCCTGACAAGACCTGAGCACTTGATCACAATGAGGACAGAGGTCTCAGCGCAGGAAAGTGGTTTTATTCAGGTCATTGCATAAGCATAGAGTTGATTTTAAGTCCATACTTAAGTGCTACAGCAGACAATATGACAGAAACATTTACACTGAAGTCAAGTTAGTATCTGATTTTAATTGCTAGTGCACAGACTTTGCCTAAGCACGCTTTCAGGCGCTGCCTTGGAAGGGAACACAAACCAGCACAGGTGTAAGTATTTTGCTAAATCAGAGCTTGTTGTAGTACATTTTCTCACTCTGGATTGTCTCACTCCATTCGTGGAAGAAAGGTAGAAGAAACCCAGCTTTTGCCATTGGAATGATCCCTGTGCACCCCAAACTGTAAGTTATTTTCATTAGAAGAAAAGAGTGAGTTGCAAAAGCTAACACGGAAGAGTTCATACTTCCATAGGGCACTGATCTTTTCAGTGTGTCTGTAAGTAGCTGTGTAGGTCCAATTCAAACCAGGGGAGAAACTCCCCTTGACTCCAGTTAGCTCATGGTCAGGTTCTGAGCAGAAGCCACAAGGCTGAATGACCTGCTTATCACTAAATAGCAGATGATTCACAGCTTCTGACTGAGAAGTCAGGAATTCTAACTGTGGGTCCTGAAATTGGTGCCACTCTATTTTCTGAGCATACTAGCAGGGGAGAGGCAAATCTCTCTGAAGACAAAAACTTGTAAAAAAACATAGAAAAGAATTGTCTTAAGAAAATAAAGCTTTTTTATATCTCCCATGTTGTATGTCCTACGGGAGCTTGGACACTCATCTGAAGGAAGAGAGAGAGGACTTTTAGTCTTAGCTTGATCATCCTTAAGAGGCAGTTGGAAAGTTGGATCTGTCTGTACTTGGGGGTGACAACCAGTTTACACAGACCTTTGCCTCTCTGGAATGCTGTCTCTTGTCATACGCACCGATAACAAACCCCCAGTGTCAGGAAGTAATACTAGCACATCCTCTTCGCAAAGCTATCTAAAAAAACAGGGAGGAATTTGTTTCTGACTGAAGTAGAGTGACACCATTCCTATGACAGCCATCTGCATGCCTCTACTGCTTGCTTCCTTGTTTTTATTCTGAACTCTTTTTATAGCCAATATATTTCCAAACACGCCACACCAGCTTCTGAATTGCCAGCTTTTGCAGTTTCTGGTCACTTGCATTACACTAATGCAACATATTTGCAGCAACCCTCCTCCTATATAATTTACCAATAGGACTGGAGTAACCCAAAGCATAAACACTAAGCCATGAGAGGAAAGTGGCAGAGTACAAGGAATCAAATAGGTCAGCTACCTGGACTAAAGAACCAGTGGATTGGCATGGTGTCTCTCACATCTCAGGTGCTCATGTTTCCACCATTCGATGGAGTTTTCTGTTTGTTCTTTGCTCAAATCAATCCCCCTCTTCCCTATGAATAAAATCGTAGTTATAGGGAAAGGAGATGTTGGTACAAAGCAGCATGTTGTGTTTCTTTCCCATGGGAAAGTCCTGTTCAATAAAAATTGAAAATGGCTTTCAAAAACAACAGATTCATCTTAGTAAATCTGTCTCCTCTTCCAGTCAGAATACGTTTTTATGCCCTGAAGAACTAAGGGAAATATTCTGAAACTTTATTTAGGCAGTGCAAGGAAAGAACCTATAACTGTAGCTTGCGGTTTATTGGGAGTACGTGTTTCCACTACTTTGGCTTCCAGTCAGTATAATCATGATTTTGGAAACCATTTCAAGGAAGGGAATGATGACCCTGTGGTTGAGACATTGAGACTGGACCAGTCTGGTTCAGTTCCTGGCTCTTTCAGAAAGTATAGCCATGGGCAAATCATCTAATCTGTCTGTCTCCCCCATGAAGTAGAGATGATAATGTTTCCTCTGTTTGACATGTCTATTTAAGCCATATAGAGCACTTAGGATTTAAAATTACAAGGATGAAAAGGGTAGATGTGATCCACATCTGTGCTTCCCAGAATCCTTTTCAAAAGGTCAGATTTTGCCCATTACAATGGGCATAATAAAAAATAATTCCATTGGTTTAGTGGAGTTATTCCACATATTCATTGAGCTAAATGAAGTCAGAACTTATAATACTATATCTAAGTGCTTCATGTTGTTTCTTCTTCTTTGATAGGATTGTGGTCATAGCTATTTGAAACAGAATGTCTCCAGCTCCCATACATCCATGAACGTGTTTTCAGTTTCAGCCTGTTAGCTCTGTAGTTCTGCACCATCTCTGAGATTTGCAGACTCCTCCTAATTGAAAAGCATGGTTCAATCGTATTGCCTATCTTTTAGTAAAACATGAAACAAAAAAGCTCCCCTCAAACCATAAACACCGTAATTTACCCTAAACTATTCACATTTAAAATAGGAAATCTGAAATATCAAAACGACAAGCATTCAAGTGTTTTCATGAAGGATAATCAGGATGTTGGACTTGCTAATAATTTTATGTAGGTATTCAAGCTATGAAAGAACCCATATGGTCCTTTTCAGTTCTGTATTTCTGTTAAAAAGTGATATGTCTGTAGAATTTCAGCAGTTGTTGGCTGTCCTAGATGTCTTCAAAATAGCATGTGCTGTTCACCTGTGCTGTGAGGCTGAGAATTTTAGCCCAACCAATGCTCCCTGTACTTTCTCTACATCCTGACCCCTCCATACCCTTCAAACTGGGAAAGGTTCACAGACAGAAAGGTTGTTATAGAAATTTGGCCAGCTCCACTTATCAGCCTTGGCCCATCTGGAAAACAGCAGAACTGGAGCTGCAAATGTCTTTCTGCTCACATCTTTCCCTCTCTCACATGCCCCAGAGCTACATGACGGGAGAGCTGTTCAGAATATCATAGTGGAGGTTTGCCTACAGCTCTATGCTGAGCAGATACAGCCATCTGCAAAGAATTCACATTTCAAGACATGCCGGTTCCAATGTATCTGAAAATCACAACTAGTCAGCAGGAATGGATGCAGTCTGCATTGCTAAACGCTTGGGTGCACTCATATAATTGCATAATTCAATGTTGTGAACTCCCTCTTCTCAGACAATGTGTTTTAGATATTGACTGCACAGAAGGTCAGCTTGTGCTAGAAAAACAAACAGGCTGCTTTGCTTAGTACAGCAGTATAGGGAAGGCTGGGAATAGGCTATGACAGGAGATATTTAGCCTTGTTAATTGTTGTTACTGTGCTGTGGTCAAAGCATTTCAACCCAGCTTTTAGCAGTCCAGACTTAATGCACGCTTTTTTTTCATACAGTGATGTGTAGAGGGACTAATCCAGATTGGCTTCTGATTATGTTAGTCATTACATAGACAGTTCTCAGTCCAAACCACTGACTGTCTAAGTGCATGAGACATGCGGGTAAGGGGTGGACCATGCACCAGAACCATGCACCAGAACATGGCACAGGGGTGCACCAACTTCTGTTCCACGTGGTATGCTGCCTGTCCTTAAGAAAATACTGGGTAGATCAAGGCAGCTTGTGTGACTCCCTGGTAAAGTATTTCTTGATTTCAAGCAAATGTCATAGAAGGGTGAAGATATTAGAGATAATTAAATCCCTACCTGTTTGGGGAAGATAATCTTATGATGAAAGTGCCAAGCTGTAGCATGAACGCATTACTGATTAGACACCAAAGAAAAGTTCTCGTCAGTGTCCTACCCATAAGAAATGCTTTGTTTGGAGCATGCAGTTAACCACAAAATCCAGATAGCTTTTTGCTAACAGAATTACTTGACACATCTGAAAGGTTACACAGAGGCAGCCCAACTAATCATATAAAGCCACACGATCATTCAGAGGTAAACTGGAAATGAATGGCTGTCCCCTCTTCTGCTTGTTCCTTGAATCAAGTTATCCAGGCTCTTGCCGTCAGCACAAGCTGACATCCCCAAACAGAGTAGCTTTGCTCCCAGAGAAGCAGTTGGGAATTACAGAGGGGAAGAAAAGGTAAAGTTATGCATTAGCGGCTGAGCTGAGAAAAGAACACCGGGTTTTGTCTGCACCTTGAGCAAGTGAAAAATAACCATGTGGACTGCAATGTGTTGGGTATGTTAGGGACTTGTCTGCCTTATAGAATATTTCTAAGGGTCTAAGGTTCTAAGTATACGTGGTTTTTTTCCTAAATGAATGCGGTTAGAATGACACAGCCTTCCCTCACTGGGGACACAAGAAAAGCAGAAAAAAAGTGCTTAATTAAGGCATAATTTATTTTTCTCTTCTGCAGGGGCTATCGCTATTCTGTGAGACAGATAGAAAGGCACATAAACTGTGCTGCCAGGGAAACCTGACTTTTGTTCTTGTTTTGTTGCTTCTTTTAATCCTACATATGGCATTCCTGCTGAGAGCAGACTGGTAGAAGCTTGTGAATAATGGAAAGGCATAACACTTAGCAAAGTCATCACAATGCACATCTGCTGCACAGAGTATTTTTATTTAACCCTTTCTTTTTAATAGGTGCTTCAAAGGTATATACATTGAGGCAATTACATGCAGGGAAATCAAAAAGATACCACAACAACAAGTAATAAGAATACCAGGAGATGCAGAAATAGTAAATACCTGCTAGTTTGGCGTTTTTTTCCCCAGGGTATCTATTTTCTAGGATGAAGTGACAGTTATAAACATGTTAAGATAGCCTTTTTTTTTTTTTTCTTTGGAGAGATGAGAAATGCTAACTTGTGTGATATAGACAGAACACTGCCTGAGCAGTCCCATCACCTCAACCTCCTATAACACCACCCTTCTGGAAGATACATTTTCTTTACACACTTCTCAGGAAACACAGATGCCCTGATGAATTAAGTTAAAATACTGTGGGCAACAGAAGGTACACAAATATATTTGGTGTTTCCTTGGTGGCAGGTGTGGTGATGGGGATGAAGCAGTATGCGGAAAGCAGTATGGAAAAAGAGACTGAAAAATAACAGGCCATGGAGCGGTGTGCATGTGCATCTGTGGGGGAATGAAAAAAAGCTTCGGAAATGATGAGAATTATCAATTCAGATGCTTACAAACCAGCTGTAATTGATTATCTTCAATACTCAATTAAACTGCCTGAATTGGGGGGGATGCTGGGAGAGTTTGTAGTTGGAGGTCAGTCGGATTTATCATGGTGTTTACTGTAAGCCCTACCAAGATGCAAGGCAGGTTTAGTAAGTGTTGCAGTTACCTGTAGACAAGGATGGATTCCTCATAGTCAAGTGCAGTTCAAGTACTACAACTGCCTCTTCCAGCATGTTTTAAAGAAGCAAAATCTATAATATAGAAAGGTGAAGAAAAGAGAGAACTCTTTCAAGAGGATGAGGCCCTGATGATAAAGGCTGGTTTTGGAGGCAGTGTACTCTCTGGAGATTACAGCATGGCATTAGGAAAGGAATGCAGTTCTGGCTTGCCTTCTGGTTGTATGTGATGCGTAGCTTTGGGCATATCTCACAGGTAATCTTGTGATCTCCTTGTAAACTGGGGCTGATAAACTTACCTATCTATCTCTTTCACAAGGTTTTTGAAAAGGTTGATTATTTAATTAGGAGTAATTTATCATGATGACTCCTATTTAGAGGAACTTTTCAGAGGTCCTAATAGGCTGGGCCCTAAACTGACTTTAGAGACAAGTGCTGTTCAAAGCCTTGCAGGACCTAGGAAAGACAGGAAGGAAAGCTAGTTGTCTGTCTTAAGCTGTGGGTTACTGGCAGAGCTGAAAGTGGACTGCAACTGTTTCATCTGGTAGCCTCGGAAATGCTCTGTAAGTGTGAAATGATATAAAAAATTGTTGACCCTGAAAATCAGGAAATAGACTGGACTGGCTCATCCCCTGCGTGACTGGGCACTCCCTTCTGATTATTACCTGGGACCATGATAGCAAAGAACAGGAATGTAGTCAGGGTATCACAGGAGAAGGCTCTGACCTGGGCTGTCCAGGCGATGTGTGCTGGATGGTCAGAACAGCTCCCTTCTGTTCTAAGAGCTGCGAAAACTTAGATGAAAAGCAGTGTAGCATGCCACAACTCTGACACAAGCTTTATATGCACATAGAAACAATTGTTTGTAGGTCAGCTCTTCATACCAGTTTTGTGATTTTAAATTATTGAGCAAAGGGGAAAAAACCAAGTGTTTGGACACACATCAAATCCACCTGACCTGGGCTGTAGTATATATGATTCAGTTGGAAAGTTCTAAGCTCTAGAAATAATGGCCATTGGCACTCTGCTAGTGTTCACCGAGTCAGCTGATTCCATGTTAGAGCAGGTAAATAAATATCAGCCTGCATTTCAGAGAGCAGGGAAGTGAGGAGTTGCAGTGACCTCTAGACAGCTGAATCACAGGAATCAGAACCTACTGGATGAATCCTGTATTCCTGGCTAAAACTTTCTCTCTAGCTTGCAGTACCATTCCATTCTTATAACTGAAATTGAATCCCTTTTATCTTTGCCAAATCCTAGACTCTCTATTTATTTACTTCAGCACATAGAAGGTGAAGGACTCTCTTCCTATGTATCTTGCTGTAAGCTCATAGAATCGGTGTTTTCCAGGGCTGATACAGAGTTGGATCCATTTTCATTATGGAAGGATCGTGGTTCCCCGGTTCTGTGTCACAGACATCTTTAACAGAGAAGCATTAGCCATTTAAGAATCTGCCCAGGCTTCAACCCTCTCTGCAGGAGTGCTGGGGAAAGGCTGAGTTATTGCAGTTGCGGGGGGGGTGCCAGCTCACACGTGGAGGTGAGACTTGCAAATTCAGGCTGGGAGTCCCAAGGGCAGTACAGATTCCACAACCACTTGTAGAAGCCGTTGTGATCACTGTACTTTCCCACACACACAGAACAACCTCAGAGAACTTTCATATAAAGAGGGGGAGAAACAAAAAGCCACTAGCAAAAAGAGACAACAAAGGCCTCCAGGAGACAGTCATCTTATCTGCAATTTGCACTCAAATAACCCAAAATGGCTGCTTATCTGTAGCAACAATGGAGCTCTTACTGATTTAAAAGTGAAAAAAAAAACCCAACCCTGAAGGGCTTATCAAGTTACTTAGATAACTATTCTGCAGTGATGTCACAAAGGGAGTAAATGATGAGGTCATAGGGAAAATACAATCCTTTTCTGTCACTGGGAATGAAGGATCTTGTCTGCTAAACTCAGATGAAAATTTGAAATATTGACACGTTTGGGATGTTCAGGGCTGAGATCTTACCTGTCTCCCACTTGGAATTTGCAGTAAAAGGTTCAGCAATTTTCACACAAAATAGGGCTATTTAAAGATGCTGGGATAATAATGTATAAACACTTCTGTACTGTAAGAAGAGTTGCAGAACAGATGCTAGCTATCTATGGAGGCTGCTAAACATGAAGCACTGATGTTGCAGATAAGAGCAGCGCTTATTTCCTGTTCCCTATGGGCTTGATCCAGTGTCTCTTGAAGTCTTGAAAAGGCTCCCAACTGACTTGTCTCTAAACTATTGCTCTTTCTGCCAAAACCAGGCATGGTTCTTTAACCCGTTCTCCATGTATTACATGAAGAACATCCTCCAGTAAGCCAGAGAAATACACAGACTCACTGGATTTATCAGAAGCTAAAGAATATGGTCACACCTCAAACTCTCGGCTGTTTTAGAGAGCTGGTTTCCCTCACACCAACCACTTAGTTGCCTGCTAGAGTAAGCACTTGTCAGCCAGGAGGGAAACAAGTTAGCTGTGTGATTAATTGTCAGAAAAGTGACTGTGCTGTGTCCTGAGAAAGTCCTTCTTGGGTGGATTATTTTGTTTCCTAATGCGTTCAGATGCATAGGTAAGGAGAGTAGTCAGGACGATGTCCCATTTTCACTGGGACTGTAGTACGTATTCTGAAAAGCAGTGAGTATGAGCCCCTAAACCCCTTCTACATCTCCGCAAATTTTATGAGAGCTTTTGCTCATTGTTGTAGCAAACCCAGGGACAGAAGTGTGTCTGAGCTAGAGTGGGTTATGTGTATGTCAGTGTTAGTGTAGCTGTGGAGGTGACAGCCCTTACTGCAAGCTCATCTCTGCACGCTGGATTCTACCTTCCTAGGCAGGAAGGCCAGAGCTTACCGGCAGTTGCTGAGGCTTCATCAGCTCTCAGAGAGAAGCAACATACACGGCTTTTGGTGACATCCCCTGTGCCTTGAGGTGACACAACAGTGAGAAAACAGCTGCCCAGTAACATTGCGCAATTCTGCATTTTCTCCCAGTCCGGGAAATTACTTAAGTACGAAATCGAGCTGGTTGGGCCGATGTGTTTATTGCTACTGGTTTTGGCGTGCGGCCACTACCCAGATGAACCAAGTCCCTCAGGGCCGTAAATCCCCTTCTCTCCTCCCTTGCACGGTGGCGTAGTCCCCCTCTGGTACCACAGGCTCTCTAGCACAGTAGCAGCAATGCCAGATGGTCCTGAAGCAGAAGCGTTTCGTAACAGGATTCAGGGTATCCCCGTAACGCTGCACAGATATAACTGGAAACTGCGGCAGGGGCTAGGCTTTGTCCCTTGCCCCCCTCGCAATCTCCCTTGCCCCCCCACCCCCAGCAAAGAAAGGCGTTTGCCGTGGCTGCGGCGGGATTTCTTCCCGATGCTCTGGTGCCCTCTGCAGCCAGGCGGGCCGGGCCGCTGCCAGGCTGGCTGGGAGCGGGCTGCCGAGCGCGGCTGGGCTTCGCGCCGCCCCGGCAGCGTGCCGGCGGCCCCCGCAGGTGTGCGGGCAGCAGCTGCGGCGCAGGGCGGGCGGCGGGGTCGGCGCTCCCCGGCGGGAACTGCAGGCAATCGCAGGAAATGAAAAAATGTAATCCTGCCGGGAGACAGCTATTTTCGTTAGATTAACTTAACACGCTGGTGTTCCGGGTGTTGGAGGCCGCCACCTTCGAGAAAGGGAGTCGTGCAGCCACGGAGAGTTTCCATGCATGTGTGTACACATGGGGCTGGAGGGTGAGGGTGGATGTACTTCATTCTTCCCCTTATGTCTGTGTTTTCTCTACCCCCGTCCGTGAATTCTGTAAAATACAACCTAGAGATCCCCATGTGCTCTAACTGAGCCACGTGCAGGACAGATAAAGGACCTGCTTTCTCTAAATGTACATAAATCAGGAGCAGCCCCCTTGCAACCTCTGGAATAAGAGCAGCATAAATAAGCTGAGAGTCAGACCTCTTCTGCTCCCTGTCCTCTTGCCCCTTGTGTCCAAGTGCTGTTTCACGCACAACGAATACTTACAGTGTGGGCAAATGCAAGCTGCTCTCCCCACATCCAGTCCTCTACTTACACAAGCCTCTTGCATCTCCTGTGGACCTATTATTTATGAACGTAAATATTCTTTTCTTCATTGTGCCATGCATTTATTCATGTTTTTGCCCTAGGAGCCTCAGTCAGGGACTGCCTCCCCACTGTTTGAGTCACTAGGGAATATCGTTAGGGACAGATCCAGAATAAGAAAATGGTTCTTGCCCCAAAACATTTACAATCCGTCAGTGTATGTATGTTTATAAAATAGCAGAGGTGTGTATACTTTTATATATATATATATAAAAAGAAACCTCAGGAGCAAGAGACGCTGGGGTGCTTAAGAAGATGGAAAAAATCAGCGGTGGTCTTAACAGACTCACTGCATAAATCATTGTCAGATCTACTTTCTTCTCAGCACTGCTTGTGAGACCATACAGTTTCTCTTGTTGTGGGCATGATGAAATAAGATGTATTCCAGGTGATTTGGATCAGTCTGAAGGGAAGACTGATCCCTCCACCTACCCATTCCTACCCTCCACCTACCCATTCCACCCCTACTGATAGCTGAAATGTGGAGGTATCTGTGAGGGGTGACCTCAAATCATCTCCACTACACAGTAACAATCTCTAAGAGTCACTCACTCTCATGTGCTGATGAAATATTTTTTCAGGTGGCTGTTTTAGTGGTTTGAGTCTTATCACTGGAGTCCCATGCTGTAACGTATTCTCTGTTGGAGACCTTTGGTTTCAGATCTTTCCCTTCTTTGTTTCCTGTTGTTGAAGTTGTTATTTTTTTTTAACATAGCTATTCTAAAATCGTTACTAATGTCCTGCATAAGCAATATCCCACTTTCCTCAAAGGTACAGTTGCCAATAGAAGTTGACTTTGATATTCTTGGCACAGCTTTGCCTTCAGCCCTTATGTGTAGGTCTTAGCGTCTCTAGTCAGGAAAAGGGGCTTCTGGCTGTGGCTGTTGCTTAAGCACAGGTGTTGTGCTAGCTCAGAGGAAGAGGATGTTGGACCCCTTGGGCCCAGCTCGGAGCTTTGAAGTCATTTCAGGCTGGTGGCCAGCTGTAAGCTCGCTCACGACTCAGTGGGTTCATCAGAAGTCTATTTCTAGCAGGCAGATGTGTCATTCAGCAACCACAATGGACACTTGTTTTGTGGACAGAGCCCCCAGTCGCTTTCGGCATCCCTCCTTTCCTGGGGGGGTAAGAGGTCTGTGGCACCCCATGGGATCCTGTAGTGTAACACCCTCTGTGTCCGTGGTGGGGAATCCTGACATAAAGATTCTTCCTGAAGTGAGCTCTGAACACTTTCCTTGACTTGGTGCCTCTGCTGAGCCTCAGTCTGAGCAAAATGTTCCTACTTCTTCTGTTAGAAGCACGGAGACAATTAAAATAGCTCCTGCTGCTAGTGATGATTTCATAGGAGGTAAAAATAAATAGGGAAAAACAAACAAGACACAGGAAAGGCGCTTTATGATGACAAAGCGTCCTAACACAGAGACCCTAAAATCAGGGGTGTTTATGTCTGTGTGTTGAGGCAATTTCAGAAAGAGATTTGGCTCCCCATGGAAGTCACTGCCTCAGCATAACTCTGGATTTGGCCTTGTGTACACATTAAGAATTCCCTTACAATTTCTTTGAACACAGATAAGATCTAGTCTTTTGCCACAACATCAAAAGTTGGCCACTGTGACCAGAAACACTGTTGAATCCAAACAGCAACGAGGAAAGTAATGATGCCAACTTTCTTGGGTTGGATTTTCCTGCGTACTCAGCTGACCTTTTGGCACCCAAGAAAAAGACAGATTTTCTGTAGGGCTCAGCACCTGGGGCTGCATCTGTATTCCTGAGCTCAGTGGCTAAGCAGGCATTGAGCTGTGACTGCTGGAATCCTGGGGGTATGTGGAGCACATCCTTTCAGCTGGACCAAGGTCGGTAGTTAGTTAAAAGCAAAATAGCACTGTGGCAAGCTCATTGCTGGGAGGGGAACCCAGCAGCCAGCAAGAAGCCAGGTATTTTATTGCAAACTAAAACTGCAGGGCAGTTTTGCCACCCAAGAATGCTGACCCTGCTTAGCCGTGAGGAGATTTTGTGCCCTGTAATCCCACATTGATCTGGATTACTTTTTTATTTAAAGAAACTGACCTCCAGCAGCCACACCAGGTCTCTCTGGCCCAGCAAGCGAGTCCTGAGCATAAGTAAAGAAACGAAAGTTCTAAGGCAAAAAAAATGGTGGTGACCAATATTGGGCCTCAATTAAAAGGCCAAGGAAAACAGGAGACCATTATCTTACATAGATCTTAACATTTGATTAGTAGATTAAGTAGTTTAACAAGTCTCATTCATTCTGTTTCTCAATTAATAAATTAAGAGTTACCAAATAATCAGCACATTTGCTAAGAAATAAGGCATCGTTAAAATTCTGGCTTCTCATTACTAGCAGCCAGCCATGTTTCTTTTGTTTTTAAAGAAAGAATACACACCTCCATAATGCAAGTATTAACCAAAGACACAGGAAACCTATGTTTACACCTCTGATGTGACACAGACTTCGTGTGTGTCTTTGGGTAAGTTCCTCAGCTTCTCTATGTTTCAAATGTACTCCAGAACTTCTCTGCCTCCCAAAGGTATCATGATGTCGAAGTAGGTGATGCTTAGATGCCTTATTAATGAGGCCATGATAGTCATACTACATGCAGAAGTAAATAAAAGGTAAGAATATCAAAGGCACAGTAGGTGCTCAGGCACCGTTTGCCCTGACTCGCAGTGCATGTCATGCAAGTCAGCTAAGGTCCCCTCCCTCTGTAAATACCACTCTCATGCATTTTCCTAAACATTCTCCCATGCCCTTGCTAATTTTAGCCTCTGTACTCCACTGAAAAGGTCTCTTTGGCACCCTCAGGTATTTCATGTGACTGTGTAAACTCAGGCAATGCTCACTCAACTATCTTCATCTTTATAACAGAAACAAGTCCTAAAAGACCCACTGTTAACTTCCGGTTTCGGCTTCTTCCTAAAAATAGTCCTTGGATTGCATGTGGGCTAGAGACATGATTTCATACCTGCTATTCCTGGAACTTCTTTCCTGACCATGAGCAGTGCCCAGTTATAACCCCTCCTAAATGCACTTCCTTAAGGAGACTTCTAGAAGATAAATGATGGGTGTGATGTTGCAAGCCTGAGGTTGCTTTGTCAACAAGGAAGAGGCTCTTTGTCCCCATGTGTGAGTGTGATAACCATTGAGCAAAACACAGCATTATTGATACAAGTATTCCAAGAGACCCTGCATTCCTGCCACACCTATTTTACATTTGCCTCCTCACACTGCCAGTGTTTCCTATTACTCCTTTCTTACCAGAGCTGTAATGTAGTAGCCCTATGTCTGTAAGTCTGGGAAACAGCTGTTCACATCCATGCTGCCATATTAGAAAAAAACACATTTGAAAATATAGTCCTCCCGATGAATGAGAATAATTCTTCCATTTTGTGCTCTGGGCATTGTAAGCCCACTGAAGTACTTTGTACTAACAGCAAAGATAGGCTGCTTGGGCTGTATTGGAGGGCAGTACCTTTAAAGAGCACAAGGGCTGTGGAGATGTGATAGTTCTGAACAAAAAGAGGGTGCTCTGCTCTCTTCCTTGACCTTCTGCCATGCTGTACTGTTGGGGCGGTGTCTACCAAATCTTGATGAAATCTATGTTCAGCATAGGCATTTCAGCATTAGATCAGGTCAGAATAGTGCCATAGTGCCTGGTTTACTTCAGATAAGATGTGAAAGAAGCGGTGACATTACTGGTTACTAAAAAAAAAAATCCCTTGACTCTTTTTTTGATAGAAGCAAACATCCTTACCCCCTGTTACTGGCCAGATTGCCATTGCTCTTGCTCATCCCTGGAAGGTGTTTGATACCAAAAATCTAAGTGATGGTATCCTTTAAAAAGCAACAAAAACATTATTCCTATAGCAGCTATTGGAAAGTTACCTTGATGGTACAGAGCGGGATGGTGTCTGAATACGAGATATAGTCCTCATCTACAGACCTTGCCCTTGGCACCTGAGTAACTCAGCCCCTGATACTTATCTGCCTGGTCTCATAATCTTACAGTTAGTGTTGCAGTGTTTTCACTTAAAAGCCCCATTTCCTGGAGTCACGTGGTTTCACGTAAACCTCAGCTTTCACTTTAATAACAAAAAATAAGCAAATTCTTCATGACTTCAGAAAAAAGAATAAAAGAAGCTTTCAGGTATGACTGCATAGGTCCCAGAAGAAGGCAATAAAGAACACAATTTTATTTAATTTTTTAAAGTTAGCTTCCTATCACTTTTCAGGTGTTTGACCGCATGTATTTAACAGGTCATATATAAGGTAATGGGACAGTATTAGGAACTGAGGCACCAAGATGGTAAGGCTACATGAAACAGGAAGATGATTGCAGAGATGGAAATAGAATCAAGTTACCTGCATCTTAAATCCAGCTTTCCCACAGCTGCCTTGCTGGAAAAGGAACTGTTAACTCTATAGCAGTGAAAGACGTTATTTGCAAGACTCGGGTTAGGGATGGTGAGCAAAACAGAACATTAAGATGTTAAAGTTGCAACAAAACCTCAATTCTTTAACAAAATGTCATCTATGTGTGACGGAGGAACAAAGTCGTTATGAAGCTGGAAGCCTGTGAAGTGATGACTGATGGCTTCATTGTGTTTGGGACAATTTCAGAAAGCAATTCCTCAATACTTGCTGGAAGAGCAGTTTTCCACTCTTCCTTAGGCGGGGAGCCAGACTGGTCTTTCCCAGAAGTGATGAAAATAAGCAGCTTTAGCTGGAACTCTCCTGACACTTTCCAGCAAAAGGAGTCTTCCAATACAGCCCCACCAAACAAAAGCATGATTGTTCGCAGGCCCATAAAAACACCGCTTACAGATGTCAAGTGAGCAACTTTAAAAGAGGAAACCAAGTTTTGATAGATGCCAGTCTCTAGTCACCATCAGGCTGCCGTCACGCTCTGATGATTCATACACAAAGTGTATCAAGAAAGGCCTAGAAAGCTGTGCATAATGTGTGATTTCCTTCTTCTTCCTCTCCGAGGGTAGCAGTTCACGTGTGGCCCAACTGACCTTTAGTCTCTGAAGGGATGAGAGACTAAAGAGCTGACAGAGGTGTGTGTTCAGGAAAAGAAAGCATTGAAGTCTTACATTTATTTGGTTTTCTGGGACTGCTTGTGTTTCATGCATTGGTTCTTTCCAAATTAAAGCAGGGGAAACAAAAGAAGTCAGAGGTTTGTCTCCCGGCCTTGGCAGAACTCTTTCATACTTGATGCTGTTGCTTATAATGTACACAAGCAGCTCGCCACTTACTTACAAGAAGCCAGGACACTAATGGGACAGAAAATCCCACACAGCTCATTTTCTTTCCTAAAGCTGGCAAATCCTATCTGCAGCAGGATGCAAATGGCTGTTATGATGCAGTGGAGGTGCTGCAGGAGTCTTACCTCCAAACCCAGGCCAAACTGCAAATCCCTGTGCAAACACACCCTTGTGATTTTATTACCTGCTAAAGAGCTACTTTCTCGGCTGTGACCTCAGTGTCTCTACCTTCGTGCATAAACATGGGGAGGTCACCAGTGAACATCAGGGCCCTCTCCCAGGAGCCTGCGGAGGTGAGCAAGCACACTGGTTTGGGGAACCAATTCTGCAGCTGACTTCCCGGTCCCCATCCAGAACTCCACTGCCCCAAATTATAGTTAAAGACAGTAGCAGTACAAAGGAACCACAGGGTCCTGCAACAGCATTAATGTTAACAGCTCTGGAGTTACTGAAAAGCCACTGGGATGGGAGTCGGTTGCACCCTCTCATGCTCCCCCATCGGCCTCCTTTCCCCACATGTCCTCAGGCTGCCTGAAAGACTGGAATTTTTGCCCCTTCAGCTGATCTGTATGAGAATCCCTTTGCTGTCACTACAGCCTCACAATACCTTTTGAAGAAAGCCAGTATTATAACCATTGCAATTACTGAAAAGTTAAGTTTTACTCCAGTAAGTAAAGCTTGTAGGAGTCAGGAATACACTCCAGGATCTGGTCCCATGGCAGCTGACACCAAGCACATCAGATGGAGAATAGCAGACATTTGCTAATACCAGGATGCTGTATTTTTGGCCACATTTCTCTTGTTTGCAAGCGATTTCTGCAGTTATAGAGCAGGTGGCACCTTGAAGCTTGACAACACAGAGTTCACCGTTTTTTTCAGAACTATGAGCCAAGGGGACGTACCTGGAAGGCAGCAGCTCGCTCAGTTTCCATCGAAGAGGCTATTTCCATTTCACACCAGGTGAGCAATAGCGTGTGTCACCCAGCAGAGAGCACTGCAGACCCAGAAAGGGTTCTGGTCTGGCGGGAAGACGAATTCTCACAAATTGATCACAACAATTTTTAGCTGGATATTTTTTTTTTTTTTTTAAAGGGGATTTCTTCTCATTCCTACCCCATGCCTTTTTTTCCTGGCAAATGAATACAGCAACAAGTCAAACCAATCCCAGCTTTTCAGGAGAAGTTGAAGAGATCACAGCCAAGGTCATATGTGAAAGTAAAAACTCATGAGGATACACACAGGGTCAGAGCTAGGTGTAGGGCTGCCAGCCGCACTCATCTGAAGTGTGAGGGTCAGTATAAAATGCTGAGCCTATCTTTAAAGAGCATGTGGCCTTAAAAATAACATGATCCAAGTACCTTGGTACCTCTTGATTTTGATGCAGAAATAATTAGACATCGTGTTCTCAAACATTTCTTTAGAAATATAACAAAATTTTTCTCCTCTTGCTTTGAGATGAGATTCAGCTCAGATCATTTTGCTCTGGAAATTGAGCTTTTAAGAGCATTGATACTTGGTGTGAAATCACAAGACTTGTGTTTTGAAAGAGCGGAGAAAATCAAAGCGGCAGCAAAACTACATCTGTGATGAATGAAGTAAAATCTCTACAGTCCCTGTAGACTGACTTTAAAGCACTGTATTTACATTTGATATTTGTTCTGAGGTGCAAGACAGGCGTGTGCCAAATGTACTGTCTTACCACATCAGGGAGGAAAATCAAATTCTGAGGTTCGCCATGGTTTTCCTTGGACTCCCTTTCTGTGCCTCATTTATTTACCTATAAGTGAGGGATTACGTTTCCTGTTCACAGCTTTGTCTCTTGTCTGTTTAACTTAGGAGTTCTTTGGACTAGAGAGACTTGTTTATTAAAGGCTTGGATGCTACTGTATTGCACAAATGAAGACAATTCAAACATTTACAGATTTCCATAAACATTCTGAATGCTATTATCCTTACATTTCTCCATATATGCTACTGACTTACATTTTGATTAAAGTATGATTTGAGATAATTGGTTACTCAAAATACTGGTTTGTTTCTGAATAATAAGCAGTTAATAACATCTGCTGTTGAAGCCAAGAACTATTATAGATTCAAGACAAAAACCTAGACTAAAAAAACCCTCAACACCACTTTTCTTTTGAATTACTAGACAGAACTGATACTAAAAAGAGGAAACCATTTTCTACATATCACATTGCACAAAACATCCTCCCAGCTGATATATAAGGATCTCTGTTGAGGGGAATCTGGGATCTGGTGCTGGCTTAGCTTTCTTGGGCAAAGAAAGAACTCCATAGGAAAAGGGTAATTTAAGAAGTTCTACATCCACACAGATGGACATCTTGAATTCATTTCGTTTGGAGTCTGTTGCCAAAAGAACTCATGATCTGGCCTGCGTACCATTCTGCAGACAGTAGCAGTTTTGTTTAAATCAAGCCCTCCAGGTTTGATTATGCAGATTAGCTGCAAAGAGACCCTTCCTCGCCAAGTACAAGGCTGTCTGTGCAATGTGTATTCCACTGCAGCAGTGAGTATTAAGCCAGGGCAGGTCGTTTTCTGATATTTAGTGGCTCAAGCCTTTATCACAAGAGGGTCACATCAGAAGATGCAACACTTGTCTTGGCTGAATGCCTCCTGGCAGCTCTTCACCAAACACAAACCTGTAACGCAGGTCAGTCCACTTCCAGCTTCTCTAATATCTCATGAGCCAGTGGACACAGTAAATAAACCTTGTGAAGCCAAGCGGTCTTTGTACCTTCCCCTGGGACACCGCAGTACACGCCCACACAGTTGCCGCCTCTCCAGAAACAAGATTATCGTGCCAATTACAGCACAAGTACCGAGCTTTTCCCAGGCTCAGGAAATAAACCTTGGTGGTCAGCTGGGCACCACCATGTTTGAGTTGCACACAGACACACATGGATGGAGGCACTCATCCCCACGTCAATCCATGTTATAGCACAATCAATATGTCAAACTCCCTTTCTTTATTATAAGTCTTTCTTTGCTATGAATATGACTCATTAGGATCCGGTCATTCATTGAGCAGATTACTATCATTATGTACTCTGTTTAGATTTTTATTCATGATATTGTGTTGGAGTATAGTCAGGAGAGGGTTCTCTAGGCAGTAGATCAAACTCACCTACGATAGCACTGAGATCAGAGAAATGACATTAGCAAATTGCAGGCCAGATTTAGTGCTGATTTATACAACAACAGAAAAAATGTGCCACCCACCTAGTTCTTGTTTGTTCTCCCGACTGTGCTAATTGTAGCTGCTTGACTTGATTAATAGAACTGAATGAACAGCACCTTTGGAATCCATGTCAAGAAAATCCCTTGGCGCATTAGAGACCTCCCTTTGATGCCAGGTGGCCTATAGCCCTTCTAGGATGTCTTGCTGTTTTGCAGACGTGTTGCTGAGGTTTGTAGGCATGGGGTAGTTTCTCATTTGCCCCCGTTCCTGGAGGGATCCTTATTTTAGAAATGCCAGTGGCCTAACGAAAACCAGAACAGCTCTCTGGATTGGGACAGCAGCAAACAGGTGTCTCAGTCTTGTGACATGCCACATCAGGATCAAAGTTCTTCCCAAACTAAGTCTTCTCACTACTGTTATCTATTTGCAGTGGACCTTGGATTTTTTTTTTCTTTTTTTTTCTTTCCCCTGATGCAATTAAGATGAAGCAATATTTCTCTTTTAAATCTTTCCTCTGGACGTGTTTCTTCTGCTGTCACCACAAGGAGCTAGTCAATAATTAATAGTACCATCAAAACATACCCTAATGGCTCCTGTGCAGGTGCACAGGAAGATGTGAATTTACACTGCTAATAGCGTACACCGATATATTTTTTCCATATAATTTCAGTTTAATTTTTCCATCCTGGTATTTATTCTGGTACAAGATGGTTTTTTGCAATTGATGTTATATCATTTGAAAGCAGATTAAGATAGTCTTCCCAAAGAAGTGCTTGTCTTGTGGAGCAGGAGGTAACAGAGAAGGAAGTAGCATCAGTAAAATCTTAGTGGTTTAGTTATACTGGTATAATTAAAAAGGAAACATGTTTCCACAGGTCATTGACCTGATGAACTTTTTGGTTTGCCATGTATACATAGCACAATGAGATTTCTGTGGCCTAACGTAATTGAAATAATAACAAAAAAGCCATAAAAAGAAGCAGAAAAAAAAATTTTAATAGAACAGGAAATGACACCATATATATACAATTTTCTTTTATAATTCACCTTTAAAGGATATGTTTCTAGTCTAGTTACTGAATTAGTATTTAGCCCTCTATCTCTTAAACTGACATTTATTGACAAAATAAAAAGGAACTCAAAGCTTCTGTTGGATTGCATGGCTATTTCTCCAATTAACCTTATCTGTAGTGAACTTCTGATCTGAGTAATAAAAATGCAGTCTTAGCGAGTGATGCTTTTAAACTGAATCATATCCATCAGAGCAGCTATTCCTGCCCTTATGCTTTCAAGAGATTAAGGGTGAATTCAAGGTAGAGACCAGTTGGCATGCCAAAACCACCATGTTTTTCTGCAGAGTGTACAAGATTTCGAAAGATTATAGATGGGAGAGAGCACAGATAAATGGCAGTTCAGATTTTAAAGGAGTGGAAAGTAAGAAAAAGCTTCCTATGTCCGTGTTTCAGAAACACACAGTGACAGCTTTCCTCTCCAGCTTTAAACACTTCTAAACTCCTGTCTTTGATTATCATTTCTAATACGCTTCCTTGAAAATGCTAGTTTGTACCTTGCGATGGGAGCATAGTTCTGCACAGCTTATCATAATTTATAGCAGTATAATACACATTTGTTCATGATGATGAATGGGATCCGTCGGACACACTTGCATCATTAATACTATTCATTTCAGTGGGACTCAGGCCAGGTCTGCTCTTTGCCAGTGCAGCCCTCAGTCAGAGATTCTTTCCAAAGTAACAGTTCATCCATAACTTTCCCCTTGTACTTTGCAATTTCAGAAATTTCTGAGCGCCAGCAATGCAACACTACTTTTTGCCTGAGCTCTCCTGCACTCAAACTTCTTCAGCATTATACAGCTCCTGTGTAGCAAGTAAACTCATAGCATTGGTGCCTAAATGTCATCCAAGCCTTTGTGACCTTTCTGGGTTTAAAAAAAAAAAAATTATGTGTGCATTTTACCCATACCAAGTCCCTGCGATTTTTGCCAGACTGAAAATCATGCTTACAGCTTTGCCAGTTCAGAGGACAGACTGAAAAATGCATTTATTTTAGGTACTTTTTTAGAAAGTGGGTTTGAATCCCAACAGTCCTATAATTGTTCATTTTGAGTAGTCCCAGCCCTGAATGTAAACAGAGTTGTTCTTTCCCAATTCAGTTGAGGTTGTGAAACCCGCACAGCTTTGAAATATTAGTTACTGCAGGTTTTAAATAATTTGTAATGCACAAAAATGCATTCCTTTACAGCAATCTCACTTCATGTGTTACAGCAACAAATCTTTTTTGTTTTGTTTTTTAAGAGTTCAGTTTTCATAACTTCTTGACAGTAGGAATGTTACTCCGTTAGCCAGAGAGCAGATCTCCTTTCCTCTCCTAGAGATCAAATGTGAAGCAGGTGCCCCAGCATAACAACAATCAAGACCTGTTCCATATCTGCATTTATAGCATAGACAAAGCATCTCTCAGGATGTTGTTCACTATTCACAAAAGCCCACACCTTTGGTGGGCTGACTTAGCAGCTGGTGCTTTCTAATTTAGGGCAGGTACAGGAAAATGTAGATTGGTGTACAAGCACGGGTGTTAAGCGAATGGGGAACTGAAGTTCAGAAAGATACTGCGCTCCCTCATGCCAGGATTCAAATCGGTTGTGGCAGGTTGGAGCAACTCATTATCCACATCAACTTTTGCCCTAGGCCAAAACTCCTTTTTGAATAGGAAAACCTTAAATACAGCAAAGAGGCACTTTTCTTTCCAAATGCAAGGATAAAGTAAGCCATTGGCACTTAAGTCTTCACAGATGGTCATGAATGACAGAACCTGACATTAGCCCTGAGGACGTCGATCTCTTGTGGTTCTCTTTCTTACGTGAAGATTCTTGGAGATTTAATAAACCAAGGATCTGCTAACTTTTACTGTCATGGTCTCACCACAATACCTTCCTTCCGTACAATACTCCATGGCTTTATATGAGCTCCAGAAAGCATTAAAATAACATCTGTACGTTAGCAGAGACTTTCATAAATGTGTCACTGTTTTTCAATACTAAATGAATGAGGAGTTGTAAAGTCCTGTAATGAGAGGAAGGCTGTTATTTTTATAGCTGAACTGTCTACTTGGATGTTTACATGTGCCTGTAGAGGGAGATGCACATAGGATTTTAGTAAGATTTTTAAATTGTATAGAGTGGTAGCTTTTGCTGGAAAATGCTGACTTCAGGGACAGCTTGGGGAAGATGTTAGCCCAACTTCTAAACTAATTCTGTGTTTGTGCTTAGTGCAGTTTTGCAGTCAGAATGACTTTTATCCCCTAGATCTGTGCCTGCTCAGTGTCTTTCAGTTATAATTCATCTTCCCCACCAAGACACTCAGCAGCAGTTCAGAGAGACTTCGCAGGCTTTACCGGAGAATGCAGAGCTTTATTGAATTAAATGCTCTGTATTTGACTATCTTTCTCATGAAACCCTATGTTGCTGGATGGCAGGGGAAAGAGGAAGTATGCTTAGGACTCATTTTTGTCTTCAATTCTGTGCCTTAGATAGCAAAAATATCCCAGCAGTCTCATAACTGCACACAGTCCTGTGCTTCTATCTTCCTTAGCTATCATTGGAAAGTAGCTGCCATTCTGTGTTGAGTTTAGAAACACCAGGGAAAGCAGATACACACATGCAAAGGGCTGCAGTGAGACGACTTCACCTGCAGGTTTTTCTACTTGTATTATCTTCTTCCCATGTACGCAGAGAACCGTGCAGGCAGGAACTGTAGTTAGTTTACATGTGAGTGAAAAGCCGTCCTTAACTGCACAGACATAAGCTGAAGTTGTGTTATCACTTAGACACCCGAAGAAGTGTGAAGTACTCTCCAATTAAATGAGAAAAAGTTCCTCGTCTAGTGTGCAGGGGGCAAATTGAGCTATCTTTAATGTTTGTGTAGTTTGTGTAGACTAAGAAGTGAGGTCAGAGAGAGATGGGATTATGATTTCTGTCATGTAACCCCAGTCTAGCAACTCTAATATGAGAGCCCATAAATAAATATTTTTCCCCTTGATGCAACTAAGAACTCAGCCATCTGGAATAAAAGTGAGGATTCAGGATCTTCTAATCTCATGTTAGAAATAAACAATATCTGCCCCAGAACTTCTGTCTGGAATTCAATTAGTTATACAAGGCATAACCTTGCTGATAACTAATATTGTTATAATGACTTAAACAAAGTTACTGATTACTTATCTGAAGTTTACACTGGCTTTCTTTTCGTTCTAGTACATCAATAATTAAAGCTGTTCTGAAATAGCTTATTGCAGCTGGATTTGTGTGCTGTGTGGAGTGGTGTTTATAAACCAAAATTATCCTTGTGCAGAAGCCAGCATCACACATAAAGCCCGTTTGCCTTACTCAGGTGGTTCTAATCTGAAATAATTACTTGGATAAACAGTTTCTCCCTGACACCTTTACCAGATTTCCCATGGGATCTTACATAACCTCTGTTCTTTATGAGAATATTGTAATATGTAAGGAAAAGAGGTCATGGGATTCATCCACCCTATTTCTAAACTGTTCCAATGGAAGACCTCATTCAGTATTAAAAAAATAAATCACACAAAATACTTAGTGTTATTCAGTCTGTCCCTAAGTGATTCAACTAAAATGCCGTATATGAATGTGGAAAATAAATATTGTTTTCAGAGCATTTCCAGAGAAATAACTTCCTTCTGACTGAAGCTCCAGTTTTCTCTAAGACTTGCTTCTCTCTGATGCAGAGTTTCAGGCAGCCACTGCAGGCCAGTTTTTTAGGCAGAAGCTAGTCTGTCCCCTGGGCTCCCAAGGCAGGCAGTCACTGGGGACCAGTTTGCAAACTATCCCTGCATCTTTAGGCATCCTTTCACTCTGCCCCTCATCTGAAGGCCAGACAGGATGGCCTTGTGGGGATGGAGCTAGCAGGAAGATATGTAGGGCTGGATTTTCAGATGAAAATCTGTTTAGCTCCATGGTACTTACACCACGAGAGTCCAACCTAGTAATTTTAGTGCTGGTGTGAAAGAGACTTTGGCAGTTAAAGCACAGACTTTTCCAGGGCGGCAGAATATGGGATTTACTTTGGAAACGAGAGGAGCACATTGTCTGAAATGCTCCCTCCTGCTTCCTCTCCGTAGTTACTTTCGGTCACAGCTGCTTGTTAAGGGCTGGGCTGTAACAGCGTCTGTCTGCTCAGCCTGCTGCAGCCCTCACTGCACTGGCCAGGGCTCATCCCCAAAGCAGAGACCACCCAGCTCAGCACTAGTCCCTTCCCGGAATGTGGGACAGGGGCTTTATTGTTAGCTCAGATTGCCTTTTTTTTTTTTCTGCCTTGCCTTTTTTTCCTTCTTCTCCCCATGACAGCTGTTACTTAAGAACAGCTGGGAGGGAGTTGATATCAGCCTGGGATAGGTTTAACTGCAGTCAAGCCCAAATTCTGTCTTCCTGAGGAAACTCCTTCCCTACACCTTTAATCCTTCAGTTCTTCCCTTCCAGCCTTCTTTGGGGAAGGGGTTTCCTGGGGAATAACCCATTTTGTGTCCTACATGAGTGTTGCTTCTCCTCAGATGCTTCTTCTGCTTCTCTGCTGACTGCATGCTGGTACCCAGTGATTCCCTAGACCAGGCTGCCTGCCTGCCACAGCTCCTGTGCCTGTAAGTCATTTGTGGGTTTCTTGTGCTTCTGGAAAAGTTAATATTAAAGTTATAACAGCAGCTTCAGTCCTCAAAGTTTGTGCTGCTCAGGCATCCAGGTCTGTCAGAAAGTGCTGCTATGAGCAAGTGGAAGGGAGGATAAATATGCACTGATCAAAAATGAGTCTTTTACTGTTAGATTCCCAGAAGAGCACTAGACATCTCTCTGCGAAGTATAACTGGTTGTCACCCAAAGGCCCCTGAGTCTTGTGGTGCTACAAGGAACACCAGCAGCTTTGTAACTCGTCTGTTGTGGCAATTCTCAACCAGGTTTAATGTCCTCAAGTCACAATGCCGCACAGCTTCTATTTCAGTTAGTCTCAGCTAATGAGGTATGTCTTCCCTGATACACTAGCATGAGCGTCAGGAATATCTTGAGTTAGTCGTGTAGTGATAGTCTAGAAGAATCCTCCGAGGTACCCCTCCTTCCTATAGCTGCGAAGTGCAGACATGAACATCTCTCACGTTTAGGCATATCTGGATCAAGCAGTAAAGCCCCAGCTAAGCTTCTTGGGATGTAGTGTCCCCCTCCCTGGTTGCCCTACAGAGAAGGTACTGTGCTTTGAGAAGTTACTTCTGCATCTCTGGGAGAAGCTGCATGCCTGGCCTTATTGATGGGCTCAGGTTTGTACAGTGGTCAGAACTGGCAACTCCTGGAGGATGTTGGGGATGAATCAGTTGTGGGCCTCACCTCGTGGTATCCCACCATAGCAGGCAGAGGCTTGTAAAGGTTTTAAATTATTATAAATACCCTCACTAATGAGGTAAGCTTGTGTACTTAGTCTAAAATTATCATTTATGTCCTGGGAAGAAGGTTAGAACAAACAGAATAACTGATGCAGGCAGAGCTAGGAGAAGCAGGCTGAGACTTTGTGGAGGCGGTTTCCTTTTGGAATAGCTGGGACACAGTGTTCAGAGTTGGTGAAGGGGGGGAAGCAGGGATGTTGTTTTCTTCCTCCACTTCCATAAATCACAGCTTTTAGTGAACACAACTTGAGGGGACCCTTCAATAAGCCTCTTCTATAAGATGCCACATTTAAGTCATCCGTGCTAATTCCAGGACTGGAACTGTGATCTTGTAGAAATAGGCACTTGGCAAGGCTAGCTTTTAGCTCAGTTCATGGAGGTGCTTAAGCAAGCATGTTTCCAGCTCACACATGCTTATAATACTTTCATGCCTTTTGAGAAAGTTCTGTAAGGATCTGTCTGGTAGCACAAACCACATCTTAAAAGCTTAGCCTTGAATGCTGTGCTGACAAGCATGGCAAAATGAAAAGCATTAACTGTATGCTGTAGACAAAGAGGGACAGGTAAATATAACATAGAGTCAGTAGCAGGCTAACCTCTACCAGTGGAACACTTTGTTTATAGAGAAAACAAACAGGATTACAATATTTCAGTTATTTTCTTGTTTGTACTGTGGCAGCCAGAAGACATCCTGGTTATAGACCAAGACTCAAGTGTGCTAGGTGTGATACGAACATGGGGCGGGGAAGAAATCCAGAGACCATACAGTTTGAAAAGCAAAGTGTTCTAAAATGGGGAAAAAAAAACCAAACCAACTCTCAAAGTTGGCAACTTTTATGAAAGGAAATTTATTCTGGATCATCTTGGACTCCTGATCACCTTTTCTTAATTTTCCTACAACTCTGTGTAGTGCCTAGTGCAACAGAGCCGTCGTTCTTGCCTGTGCTTTGGAGGTGCTTCTGCAGCATAAGCAAGCACATATGAGCCAAATTTGTATTTGGAAACAGATCTGGGCCTTTCCTTCAGCTCAGGGACACCTGAGTCTGCCAACTCAGGGCTTAAGGTGTAGGTGTCCTAGAAAACAGTCAAGTATTGTGGTGATACTGAGGCTTTACTGTGCTCAGGCACAGAGAAATGGAGCAGATCAGTAAATACTCCATGTAGTACAACATCCTGCCCCCGATAGAAACATCTGTTCTATATTGCTGCAACATCTGTTCTATATTGCTGCATGGGATTAATAACAATAACAATAAAAACCAAAAACCCACTCAACCTTTCTAATAGCAGTGCCCAGGCACAGAGTAAATGACCAAATTCCTCCTTGGTGAATTAGAAATTTCCACTTTCCTCTTGCCTATTTTGACTACCTCTGTCTATTGCTTTTGTGTTGTTAACACGCTTTCCTTTTTAAAAGAGCTTCTGATCCAGTGATTCTCAATTATTTATTTTTGTCTTTCTGTCTTCCCTTGCTTTATATTTCTGCTCCTGTCAGGAAATTTTGCAAGCTGTTGCACCATCCCTTTTTCCTGTTAATTGTCTTTGCTGCCTACCCTGGTGAGGCTGTGCTTGCAATAGCTGGATAATACAAGCAGTGTGTCAGCAGGACTAGCTCTGCTTCCGGCTCCCTCGACTCAGTTCCTGTCAACTTTGTTGACTTTAATACCCAGAGCATGCTTCAGTAGGGGATTGCTAAAGGATTTAGACATTAATTACACTCGCCACAGAAAGACTCGCCATGCAGAGTATGTTTCTAGATGGCTGTGAACAGATCTAAAACCAGTTCTGCTCAGCCCCAGCTAAACAGCACACCAACAACACAAAGGTACTACTTTGCTCAGTTCAATCTTTCTCTTTATGAGCTGCTTTTGACTAGGCCAGACTGTTTACAGCATGGTAACAACAGCAAAGCATACTTTAGTCTACAAACCACTTCCACCCATCTTAATAACATTCTGGAGGTGCAGTTTATTCCCTTCACTCCTGACTGTACACTCAATGGTAATGGCCCCAGCAAATTTTCTGCATGTTGTTCCAAGGTTGTAGAATAATTATTTCCTTCATCGGGCAGAGCTGTTATGTACATACTTTAAAATCACAGCTGCCTGATCCATCTGCTTAATCTTTGCTGATACACTGATATTGGTAACCACTTGCTTTTTGGTTTGGGGTCTCTGATGGGAAAGGCTACTGCTGCCTTGGGATGAACTTCCCAGCAGAGAGTGCAGAATGGAGCACACAGTGCTCGAGCTGATCTAAGTGACTGCATTTAGAGGGAGCACATGTTTATAAATGAGGAAGCTCCATCGCAGAAAAATTCATGCCTGATTGCTGTTCTTCACTCATCTGCATTCAAGTTGAGACGAGATGTTCTGGGGGCACAGAACTTGCCAGTTCTTCCTTCAACTGGACAACGTATGAGAAGCCTTGTCTTAATTGTACATATATTTAGGACAAACAAAAAGAGGGAAATACTTGCTTCAATTAGGTGCAGTATTTTTATGAAAAATATTGCGCCAAATGAGTGGGTCATTAAGTAGCAGGGCGACACATACACTTTCTATTTCCTTGCAAGCTGGGTTTTAACTCCTGAGGAAGTTCTGTCCCGTTGGCTTCATTCTGTAGTACTCTTTGGAAAGCAGAAAGTTGATTTATGGTGTTTGGAAACAGTGTTCGGGGAAATCTTCCTGGAAAGTAGGCCTGGGTGTCTGGGCTGAGCTTTCTAGAAGAGAAGATTGCTTGCTTGCTATTGGTGGTTGCCTCTCTTCTTTTGTATATGTTCAAATAAAATAAGTTGCATTGAAAATAGACTGAAATACCCCATTACTTCTCTTTCACTGAATCTGACGTGCAAGTGTTGCCACTGGACAGTGGTGTAGCAATGTAGACACAGAGCAGCAGGGATATTTATAGTCTTCTCAGGCTAAGGCCTGCTGGGCTGTGCTCAGTAAGAGTTCCTTCTGCCTTGTCATAGACTTTTTGTACTTCACCCAAGAAAACAAGGACATGATCAGAAAATACATCTGCCAGTGAGACCAGATTGTTGAAGTAGAAAAGTGCAACTCTCTGTTGCTCTGTCTCCCACCTATCATCATGAGGATGAAATCAGCCCCTCAGGAAGTGCCGGCTGCTTCCCTGGGGCTTGGCACCCAGTTACAGGAGTTACTTCTCATCCCTAAGCAAAAGCTTCTGTGCTCTGAGAGGATCTGCAGCCCTTCTCATACCTGTCACCCACCCCAGAACTGGGGTAGTTGGCAATTCTGTAGCACGGTTAATTTGTAACAAGCCACTGGCCCTGTCAGGAAGAGAATTTGGGTCTCCTGATTGCAAGTTGCAAAATCCCTACCTGTTACATCATAGGAATTATGTAATACGTGATATGACAAAGAAGGGGCTTGCTTACCAAAACAGTACTCTGGAAGAGCGAGGGAGTGAAGAGTGATGTTCAGTGTGTGCAGTTTTACAGCCTGTGGCCACCATGGCTGTGTGTTGCAGTCAGAACTCCATTTCCTACATTCTGCACCATGCAGGAGCAGGGGAACACTTACATCACGTATGCTTTTGACCTTTGCCCGTATAAAAGGTTTGAAGATCTTGCTGTAGCTCCCCACAGTAAGTTTCACCAAGATTAGCGTACTGTGGTCCTGAAAAGGAAAACTGTACAGAGTCCTGCAGTAGCAGATTCCCACTAGAACTGTTGCATGCAGATAGTGTTGATAAATCAGTCACCAGATGCGGTATCAGGAAACTTTTATACAAGTTTTTAATAAAAAAAATTCAACAAAAATATATATATAATCAGGCATTTTATGCAATGCATACATTCTTTATATCTGCAGGTACAGATAAATAACAGAAGGCAAAACCAAGTATTTTGCTTATCTTTGGCCATTAACCAATAATCACCCCCAAAGAGATATTATAGGGTTAAAGAATAATAAACTGAGTCTGTAAATTTCTCTCATTACAGACAAAGTATCAGGCAATAATACAGTAGTTAGATTTTTGGAAATGTAAGGAAATATTTCTTTAACACTGCCTAATACTGAAATTTAACCTGGTTTGCTGCTATGGAACTTAAGGCCTCCTTTAGCTGACACACAGGCAACATTCCTGGGTTTACATTAGATATACTCCAACCCTTACCTTAACCTACTTCCCTTCACCATACATTGCTCTAAAAAGCCAAGCTGTACCTCTTCATGAAATAAACTACCATGAATTCTTATCTGTGGATCAGTTTCCTGAACCCCAACCAACATACATACATACAGAGCAGTTAAGCTTCCTTAAGTCAATATTTTTTCTAACTCAGTGTCCCAGAATAATAGCTATCCTTCCACTTTACAGCACAGATGCATCTGATGGCTCTACCAAAGCAATATATACATGATACACACTAAAAATCATAAAAGCAATTTTAAAGGTACATTGATAACATGTAGCAGCTTATGTCTATATATGTACATGTTTTCACAGTTGTATTTTAGAAAATGGAGAACACGAGCAATACTTCTACTGTGTTTTCTATAAATATTAAAAATTTACCTGTCAGGCATTTTGACAAAATAGTATTTAGGTTATCATTTTAAATAGCTCTTGAAAACCTGTAGAGTTTTAAGCTTAAAGGCTGTAAAGTTTGAGGATTCTTTAAAGTGTTTAGCCAGTTTCAGCAGCTGGGCCACCTGCCAGTTTGATTTTTTTTTTTTTTTTTTTTTTTTTTTAATTCAAATCTGGTAACAAAGGAACTCCACCACTTTTGATGGGATAGGCAAGTTCTTGACTTGGCTGGTGGGCATCACTCTTCGAATTGCCATGCGACATAGATGTTGGAGACTAGAAACTTGTCTTGGAGTTGCCCAGAAGTACACGCTGCCATCCTGTGTCCTGCATAAAAAAAAAGAAAACAAAAAACCCCACCAGAATTATCCCACCTGAGTGATTTCAACTTAGTGCAAATTCTCACATACATTGCTAGTTAGGGGGAATGTGCTCTGGACTTCCTGTTGCTTAGTTCTAGCTGTTCCAGACTCATTTACACTAGATGCCAGTTCTTCTTTTAAGCTATAGCAGCACAATAAGCAACTTGCTGATTATCTATGTGACAGGCCTGAGCAGATCTTCCAACAGCTATTGAGTATACCACCTGAAACAGAATAACTGCCTTTGATTACCTAATGGTCTTTTTCCAATCCACATGTTTGTGGGTCTGTCTTATTTATTCTCCAAGATAAGAAATGAGTTTATCAGCTTCTCGATTTTACTGCTCATCCAGGCATGTTTAAACAAATAGTACCGGAAGTAAAACCAAGTCAGAAGCATCAAGTTGCAAGTCACAATTGAAGATTTTTAGAACACTTAGCCACTGTTTTCAACCTTTTGTGTTACCTTAATATTTTAGGAAGGAAAAAAAAAGTATATACTTGCCCTGCAGCTAGAACACTGCCATCAGTAGAAAAAGTACAGCAGAGCCCATTGTTCAGAGGTGCAACTTGTACAGGGTATTCTTCATCAATTCTCCAGAATCTTACCATTCTGAAAAGGGAAGAACATAGTAGTAAGTTATCAGAGGAGACATTTAATTCTGCCTGATATTTTCTCTGACGCTGCACAAGAAACTAGTCTGAAACAGAGCTCAGGGAATTTTTATAAACATTTTAATATGCGTACAAGGTGTTTCAGATTTGGCCTGAAATGCTATGACTTCTTCATTCCTGATATATACCTTGATCTGTACTTCTTCAACCATTTTAACTCTGCCAATTAAAATAAAAGATTGCCTTCAACAGCAGAAAGCAATAACCTGAACTACAGATTTAGACAACCTCTTCCTTAAGTGTCACATATGCTAGGAAATCCCAACAATGCTTGTCTTAATTAAAAAACCTAAAACCCTCCTGTAGATAGTTGCTGTCATCTTGAGAAAGCATTCTTCATATTCTTAAAATATAGTTCTTCAAAATATTATTTGCAGTGTAAACAGAGGTTGAATACGAGATCACAGAATACTTTTCTTTTTACTTTGGAATCTACTACTATACAAAAGACTTACCTGCATTATTAACTCCATACCAGACAACTCATCTACTTTTACCAAGACCATCAGAAGTAGTTTCTCAGTTAAAAAAAAAGCTGACTTAGTATTTAAAAGTTCATGTCATATGCGAACAATTAGAGGAGTCTAACAAACCTTTCCTCATACTTACTTATCATCAGCAAGGCTTGCAATATGTAGTCCATCGTGACTGAAAGATACTGATCTGACCCATCGGTCATTTGCACCTCCAGCAAATATTGGAGTAGGAGGGGGAAACAGATGCCTGGAGATAGAGAGACACTTAGCTAACAGCATAATGTTTAAGAACTATGGAAGTGTTTCCTTCAGCCATGACTAGCAAAGCTGAGGAAGAAAAAATAGATTGAACATGTAACTATGAAATCAGGAGTGGAGATTGAACTACTGTATCTTTTGTAGTACTGAACACTTCAGCTTTGTTGAAGATGCTTAAATTAGTACACATTAAAATATCAGTGCTTTAAATTCTCTCTCAGATAGAAGAATAATCTCCAATGCTCTGCCACTTTAGGATTTCCATCAGCCACTGCTAAGATTTTTCCCAAGTCTAATTATCAGTTAAATACACAAACCCATTAATTTTCAGTGGTCATCTTCACTCTAGGAGAAAGTTTCCAGATTTGACTACTTACCCAAATTCCATAAGAATAACTCCAATATGTGGATCCCAGACATAGACTCGAGTATCATAAGATGCAGTAGCCAGTAAAGCTCCATCAGGAGAAAACTCACAAGCTACAACATCATTGTGATGTCCTTCAAGTTTCCGTATCATGGAGTATTTATCCATATCCCAGAGAAAAACCTGCAATTAAATAAGCTAATGTTATAGCTCTGCTCAGAGATGCAATGAAGCATTTACTTTTTTATTTTTTAAGTATAGCTGCTAGTCTTATTTAGGATTATATTAAAATCAGGCATTATGAATTACTACAATTAAGAAATATGCTCAGTGTCATACTCAGATTAAAATCAAGTTTTTTAAAAATAATTAAAGCAGACATGCAAGTTCTAACTCAAGTTTGTTAAATGTTATTAACAAAATAAGCCAAAATATAAGATAAAGGCAACACAATTTAACCATGTAGCTTACTGAAATTCATGTATTACAAAACTATTTTATTAAAATAGGCAGAAATAAATAGGGTTAAACTCTACAGTCCCCTCTTTTCAGTAACTACCAAAATTTTAAGAAATATACAGACAGAAAATGTAAGGTTAACATATTGTTACTCCAGTGGCATCCCTTTGAGTTTAAGATCACTTGTTTACAATTGGCTTGGATCACCAACGTCAGCCTAGGAAGAGAAACAGATACTGCAAGCAAAAAGAATTTTCACAGCCAAAAGTTATGTCTTTGGCAAAACAACAGGGAAGTCTAACCACATTATTAGAAAGAATTTATGCATTTTAAATCAAGTAAACAGTAAAAAACAACATTAATATTACAATTTACCCGGCTAATGCATATTGTATTATAAAAATTGATAAAAGATGATAGTATTATGGGATTTTACATGCAGTTGTACATTATATATAATCAAAATAAAGACTGTGCAGAATTACTTAATAGGAACGATCTGTGTACTGTAGCATAATTTTATAGAAAATGTAAGTCTTTAGCATAAGATGTTATGTCCCTAAAAGAGCTCATTAGGGTCCTTGATTTTTTTCCCTGACTCAGTTTTACTGCACAGATTAAATACTGACATCTTGGATAAATTTATATGTTTGACCAAAGCAAACACAGCCTTAGTGCCTCACATACTTCCTAAAGCTGAACCATTTTACAATCAGTTATAAACATGTTGACCAATTTCTCCAAGGAGACCCCAACATTCCGTAAAACTGGAAACTAAGTTTTAGGAGTCAGTGTGTTTCACTGCTGTGAAAATTATTAAAAAAAAAAAAAAAAGAAAGAAAGAAAGCAGAAAGTGGACATCAACCAGCACCTGCGTACGTACAGTACACCTTGCAGTCGAATGCAAGGTTACTTCGTCCTACGGTAAAGTTCGCCCCCAGCCTGGTAGCCAGAGATGCCACTCTTTCTGCCCAGCTAACACCATTGTGCTCCTGTGTGAGTGGTGCCAGCTTAACCTCAATCACACCAATATTGCTGCCACCACCTGTGACAGGGAAAGCAAGAAGCTTATGGAAAACACACAGCCTAAAGATATCAATGTATACATCCACATCTGCTCTATTTAAAGAAAAAACAAAACCCAGACCTCAACTATTCTCTATCAAAACTACACGGATAATTTAAAGTATAAAATGCATTTGAACAGTCATCCATATAAAGTGGTATCCAATGACTGAATCGTGCTTTTCACTCAGCATCACTAGGCTTCATTAAACTACCTACAAAGCCCCTGTAACTAGACTGAATTCCCCTTTCTGTTTTATCCTAACTCTTCAGTGCCAAGAAAAGCAGCTTATGGCATACGTGCTTTACCTGCACTGCTTTCAGTTCTCTAGCAGGGCATTAGAACACGGATGAAAACAAAACCAGTATGCTGTTCTTCGTTCTAGATCTTTTAGACACGAGTGCCATTTGTATTGGAAAACATGTAGAAACATTTTTGTTCAGCAGGAGGTACCATGACTGGCTTAGACTTTGAAAAGTCCTTTTCATTGAGCAGGAAATAGAAAGGATAAAATCAGTAACAAAATAGTTTTATGCATTAATCTAAGTATCTTTTAACACTGGAAGCTTTAGTCTTCTTTGATTTTATACTATGAACATGTGCAGATGTGTAGAACTATTTCTCAAAGAATGCTTACGGTTTCTTCAACTAAAAGCAGTGCAAGTTCAATTCATAAATCAGTGCCTGAAGGCACCATTTGCTAGTTTAATTTCATGCACTTTTACATTATCATAAAACATTAGAAGTTCATGACACCGAGCACAAGCCTAATGTTACTTAGATTTAAAATGATTATGCACACAATTCAGTAGATTTAATGAACAAGAAACTCTGACACATACTGCTTTACTAGCTCCAACTGAACAGAGAATAGAAGAGTCTGGAGAGAATGCACAACCATATACCCAGTTCTGATGTCCTCTCAACACTTTCATCATATTTCCTAAAAAGAAAGACATTCCTGTAAGAATTGATTAAATATTACAAATTCAAATTGAAAAGCTTTTCCAAATTAGTTCTTCCTTTATAAAGTTTTATACTATTTTTCCAAACAACATCTGGCAGTCATTCTACACAGAAATAAAAATTCTGTCATGCAGCCTCTAAATCCTGTGTCCCTATTCAAAAGGTCACTTCATGCACTCTTTTAACTTAACCCAATACCAGCTTATACCTTTAGAGTACACACAGATAAAGAATTTCAAGAGAGCATACAGAGTGAATGACTAATAGAACAAAATTAATTTTTTAAGAAATCCTGTTCTAACCGAGTTTATAGCAATAAAAGAAGAGAGTACGTGGATATTTCTCCTATGTATTACAGCAGATATATTTAAAATGCATACCATCATCTTTCAGGTCCCACACTCTCAGTGTTTTGTCTCTGGACGCAGACACTAAAATCAGGCTGCCATCTGGGGCAAAGGTTAGATCTCTAACAACTTCTGTATGGTCCATCAGGTTAAGGAGGAGTTTTCCTGTTACACGAAAACACCACAATTTAAAATGAAGGACTGTACTTTTATTCAGATCAAATGCTTTATGGATACAAATACAGGATACAAAATTACAGCACGTAAAGCCACATTTTCTTTGTGGAAATGCTCCCTACAGTAAGAAGCATGTGTATCCTTTTAGACTCTTCTATATTGAGAGGCAATTTCCTGAAAAGCTAGTAAATCAATACACGAAAACCATATGCCTCAGAAATAAGGCAAAACTTGTCTTTTGATAGACATCTCTGTTCTAAGCTTAAATTTACATGACAAATTACTCAATAGTCATTAGTTTCATTTTTTTAAAGCTGAGAAGTTCTCTCCCAACCTAGCAGCTGTGCTACCAGCTAAATTGAGAATCCCTAATTTCCGATTCAGTCTCTTACCATTTGAACAATTATTTACTTCTAAAAAAAAATAAAAGGTCCTCATCAACATAATCCTTCCCCATACTCAAGAACAGGGAGCAACTTCATGTTTTGAAAGTTTCCTTTGTTTGAAAGTATATTAAAACTACAACCCAGCGGAAGATTTTAGAGTAAACAGCCAATATACACGAAGTCAATTACATAATTAACCATTTTGCAGCAACAAGGCTTCATCTTCCATCACTTACATCTCAAAGCATGACCTGAGTCTGTTCCTTCCTCTAGCAGTATTTGAACGTTTCTAGTTGCAGGGTTTCATGCTTTTTTTAGATTACTTAATTTGTATTCAATGTTCAGTTCCCAATTAAAATTCTGGAAGCAATTCATTCTGTGTATTAATGATGTTACTACTGCATAAAGTGACAATGAAGTGCCAACTTCCTCTCACATACTCTACCTGTATATACATCCCATATCTTGATGCGCCCATTGTTCAAGCCTGTTGCAAGTAGAAGCTGGTCTTGCCCAAATTTGAAACGGTGCCATTCTATATTGACACAGCGGCTCTGCTTCTCAGGCACTGAAGACCCAAAAGCAAGACTCCAGACGATATCACCACAGTCTATTATATGTTCACAAGGCTTATTTTTCTGACCACTGTCACTATTCTGCCTCGGAAGTCTTGTACTGATAGAATTTGCAACATTCTTTGTGCCATGCAACAAGCTGCAAAACAAACAAAAAATACAAAAAAGTAGCATAAAGTGTCTTGAAAAATAAATAGAACAAAAAGGTCTGTAAGATGTAATGAAATCTGTGAGTTGCCATAACGTACATTTTGGAGACCCATAATGAAGCATTTTTACTTTCAAATTATAAAAGCAGCTTTTTCCTATAACTGTAAAAAAATTACTGACACCTGGAAACCTTCTTACACAATATAATACTAATACTTTTGTACACATTTTTATCTCTGTAGAGAGCAATATATTAACCCACTGTGAAAAACAACGTTTTTAAAGCATTTACAGAAATATGAGTTACAAAAATTTCCGAGACTTTCTGCTAAATGAGCAAGAAGTTCCCTGCAATTCACTTACGTATGTGAAATACTGGGAAGAGATACTGAGGCCAGCATATGAAAACCAATTAACCTACCACCAGAAAGAGGAAAAAAAAAGGGGGGGGGAGGCGGGATTTGCTGGGAGGGGAAATGTAACCAGCTACAAAAACGCAACTGCTGGTTACTAACTTCATAAAATGCAACCTGCAAGTGAAAATAAAATGTGTCTTTTGGAACTTAAATTGCATTCTAATAAGAATGATAAGGAAAGAGGTTTGCCTTTAAGTAAATTCCTAAAAGGTAAAACCAAATAGCTTTCTGATAGGAAATTTAAAAGTCTAGATCTGCCCAAGTCTTTAAATTTCCTTTTCATTCTAACTTCCTCTTATTTTAGAGCACCTGAATCAATTAATAAATCACTCCTCCATAGCCTTTGTGAGGTTGCAGTACAGTTGTTTCTCTCGCTGGCCACAGAGGAAGAGATAAAACAATAGCTGTTACTTTAAGGAATTAGTTTTTCCCAAAGACGTCAAAGCCTAAAAAGCCAATACATGTGTTTAAATCTATTAAAAGCTATCTCCTGTTTTGAAATTCTTAAGTTTTTCAGGTGAATTAAAAGCCATATGGTTTTGTCTTACAAGTTATTAAGGCACTGAGACCAGGGGACCAGCTTCACTATGCGATGCCCTTGTGACCAAGCAAAGTAAGATCCATCGGGAGCAAATGCAACAGTCCAGTTTTCACGTCCACACTTCTTGTCAAAAGGAGAAGTTGGGGCTAAGAGTTCTCCTACAGTGCGTGATCGTGCTAAAAAGAAAACAAAGAGGAAATTCCACTTTTAAAAAAAAGCCAGCACATTTTAAAAGGTTACAAGGGAACCAGGCAGTATGTTAATTATTTTGCTGTTATTTCATGACATTTAAAGTAATTGAGGAAGGAGTGTTATTGTTATTGTCACTGTATAACCAATCAAAAGACTAAGCCTCAGCTGCAAAAGAGGTTGAGTCACTAAAGAGAAACGGCTTAGTGTTAAAACGTCCTGGTCGTCATGTAAGTAATGTCACATCTTGATATCAGAAGCAGAACTCAAATAAAAATTTACTGAAACCAGTATTCCTTCAATTATTGTAACTATAGCTCTAGAGACAGCAGCAGAGCTATGCTCCAACTTGACCTAATACTTCAGTATTTAGCAAATAAGATGCCCAGTAATGATTTTTTTTTTTTTACCTTTAAAGAAAAACGTGAGTACGCTTGCACACTGCAATATCTTGCCTTCCCTCAGAAAAAATAAATTAAGCAACAACCATAGGAAACAAGTTAGCACTGTGCGATCAGATTAGTTGATTTCTCCCCTGCTTTACAATGTAACTGGATGTACCACACTTTCTTTCTGCAACCCAGGCTGCGGGTGCAGGTCCGGAGCTTCAGAGACCTTACCGATGCCGTCCACCACGCTTATTTTTAGAACATGGATGTGACAGGACTAAGTCTGTAGCAGGCAGTGGCCCAGGTGTCAGGCGAGAGTGAACGCGAGGGTCGTGAGCGGGCCCTGCCGTTACCGCCGCAGCCCGCCGGGCCGGGCCGGGCCGGGGGCGCCGGGCGGCCGCTGCCCTCGCAGGCCGGAGCCGGGGGGCCCCCGGGGCCGCTCGCAGGCAGGCCCTGCCGCCGCGCTGCGCTTTCCGCCAGCCAGCACCCACTTACTTTTTACATCTGAGAAGAAAGGGCCAGTGGCTGTGAAAGGAACAATGTCACCTAAATGCTATTTAACAAGATTTTGCCCATTACTGGAAGGAAGCAGCTTCAGCCGAAGGAAGCCTCTTTGAATAACGCCTTCTGGTTAGTTTAAAATGGGCTGTGTAACCGACAGCCATCCCACTCCGAAATCCAGGAGGACCGAGGCGGTTTTCTGCCCCCAACGAAGCTGCTGCTGCTGCTGCGCATAACGAAATCGGGAAGAAGGCGGGCGACGGGAAGGCACTCGCATCCTGCTCAGCGGTGCAGCCGTGCGCCCGCGCCCTGACCCGGCCCCAGCCGCTCCCCGCCCGCAGAGCCGGTGGCTCCCGCAGCCGGGAGGCCAGCAGCACCTCCGCCACCCCGAAAGGCCGAGCGCGGAACCAGCCCCGGTCACGGACGGCGTTAACCCCACCCGCGCCCCGCAGCAGCCCCAGGCCCGAGCCGAGCCAGCCCCGCTCCCCCGGCCGCGCCCGCCCCTCACCGATGAGCTTCTCGTTAACACTCAGGGGAAAGCTGGCCATCTACGGGGCCGCCCTTCGGACCGGCTCGGGACCTGCAACGGAAGGAGAGCGACCGACGCTCGCCGGAGACGCAGGGACTGGGACAAAATGGCGGCGGCGGCGCAGGGTGTAGCGCGGGACGGGGAGGCGGCGGCCTCGCCCCGCTGCCGGGGGCGGGCCGGGGACGCGCCCTCCCTCGCTCCTCCCGCGGGCTGAGGGGGCCGCCGGGCGAGGGGGGGGCCGCCGGCGAAGCCGCTTTGGCCCGCACGTCCCCAGGGAGCCGATCTTCTCACCCTGCCCTTCCTCCTAGCCTGCCCTGCCGCGCTTTCGCCGGTAATTGGATGTCTGTTCCTCGGCCGTACCGTTGGTCTCATCGCTTCTGGCAGTCGTACGCCTCTTCGCCGAACTACAGCGCTCTGGTTCTCGGCACCCGGCAGCGTGGCCCCGGTGCCTCGTCCTTTCCGCCCGTGCTGGCAGGGCATCTCCTGGCATCCCACATCTCCGTGGCTGTCCTTGCCCTATGGAGCTTGGCCCCGTCCACCCTGCAAAATCCAGCGTTATGTTCCTAGAGATGGTCAAAACACGCGGTCTGATAAGAACCAGCCTTTGCTGTAAAATAGCCTCTGGCACATGCTTAAAATACACCCCATTCCTTTTGTGTCTGGGGGAAAAACGGTACACGGCAACGTGGTAGCAAGACTTGGGCTGCGGTGCCATCCTGGCAGGGTCTGCAGTTACAGCCCGTTTTAGCAACATCTTCCAATCCCATCTATGCCAAAAGATGAGTCACGTTTTAACTGTGCTAAGGGACTAAATCTGTAGTGACCTGGCTCCCTCAAGACATGGGGGTTCACAGTACAGAGAAGAACCATAGTGACTCCCCCAATATTGCCAGCAAAAGGCTTTTTATAGCTGCTGTTGTGTGGATGTACTGATGAGGTTGTGTTGATAAACTGCAGAGTCCTCAAATGGGATAAGAAATGTTCTTATGTTGCTTAAATGCCCAACCAGCAGCAGTCAACATTCCTGCCGCAGTGAGTTAGATAGAGGTTGTCTCCATTATCTTTTAAGCCAGGTTGTGACATCCTTGATGTCTGTTTGACCATGGGACTACAAGGCAACATGTAAACACAAAAAAATGCAAACGCTTATATGACTGCATTGCGGAATGCGTGTAGGACAGTGACGTATGCACTTGATTTCATCTACCCTAACCAGGGGCTGGAAAACTCTTGGGATTTTCCTACTCTTTGATGTTTCTTTCTAAAGGTGTATAGTTCAGCATCTAAATCCAGCAAGATCTGGTTTATGATAAAGTTTTGAATTTACTGTTAAAGTTAATGGAGTTGTCCATAAACAACTTGGAGAAAGAGACCCTGAGGCCACCTCATTCTCTGTGTGATTTTGTATTAACGTCTGTGTATTCCCCTATCTCCTTCCCTTCCTTTTCCTCTTTCTTTCTCCTTTTGCATATCTAAGTTCTGCCCCTCTTCTATACTAGGTGACTCTTTCTTGATCTCTGGACTTCAGAAAAGCACATAGCAGGATAATTAACTGCAGATAATAACTATGATTTCATTCCAAAGTAGTGGCCAAGCTGGTAGATGCACTGAAATAGCTGTATGGACTAGCTATTCAGCTGTAGCAACATCCAGAAATTACCCTTATGTAAGCAAGGCCAGCAAAGCATTTTTTAGGTCGTGTAGTGAGACAATGTCAAAGAAAGGAGCTGGAAGAAGTTTTGAATACTTTTGGTGGTCCAAATACTAGCATGGATTAACGCTGGTTTGTATAAACTCTCTTAGCACATCATGGCACTAATTTGACACAGTACTTTTTAGCAGCATAATCCTGTTCCTGCTCTATCAATCCTCTGCTGCCTGCAGATGGAAAAGCCCTAAGCAGCTATCTTCACTTAATCCCTCAACAACTTCTTATAACAAGGCAGATTTGTAGCCAGTGAATATTGTGAAATGCTGCTTTGGAGTTACTCATAAGTTGTGAATGTTTGAACCAGGCCATCTCATAGTTGAGACGACTCACTTTGTAAGATTTCTCCTGAGGGTCTGAGCCTCACGTACAGCCAGAATAAGGTTGGGTTCTGTTTGCTTACCTTGGGGGGTTGTTTTAGCCAGGGAAAGATAGCAGTTGAGTTACGCAGCTTTGTAGGAATGTTACCATGTTGCTGGCTTTCTTGCTAGTTTTTTTTAAAAGAAGCAAAGTATTTGGCCATTTATTATTTCTTTAAGTCTCTGTATTTCTGTAGGTACTGCTCCAATAGTTGGTGTTTCTTCCTCAGCATGCTTTCTGCTCATTAAAGTAATAGATCTGAGGGCCAGAAGAGATGATGAACTCATTTAGTCTGGTGTTTGTATAACAGAGGAATATAATTTAATCTAATTTAACACACTTTCAAACAGTGAGGATTTCCAGCAGTTACACTGTTGTTCAGCCTTTACAACACTGGAGTCCAAATGCCAATCTTTGAACTTCCCAGTCCACGTTTTGTGTGTTATGGACACAAAGGCAAATTGTGATATGTAAATTCCCAGTTTTTTGCAAGCTTATTAGAAATTGTTTGGCGTCCCAGGCTGTCCTGGAGACATTACTAGCACCTTCTCTTTTCATGCCTGGCTGGAAGGGCTGTTGTCTTGTGTCTGAAGCCAGAGTAGGAGAGGTGGAACGCTGGGTTCTGTCTGCAAGCTACCAACTCAACCATTCTGGTCAGTAAAACGTATCTTTCTAAAATTCAGTCAAAACTTGAGGAGATAAAGAATCCACACTTTCCTTTCTCGGCACCCTTGTTACGTTTATTCTCCTTGTTAGTGAACCACACTGGATGACTTTTCAGATGATTTTTACTGTTCTTCACTGGTGAGGCATAGCTGTGGAATCAAGGGTGGCACCAGGCTGCATACCCCACACAGTCACATGCTGCAAGGGCCTGCAAGGCTGCGCAAATGACTCAAGGCTGATTTATGTGTTTTCCATTATCATCCTTTATGGATGCAGCTGCCAAGTCTGCACAGTGCTGTTCAGCTGGGAAGCTAATAAACTTAGTGCCATCTTTCTCCATCAAGACTTTACACACTGCAATAAGCTTTCACAAATGAAAGGACTTTTGTTGTCTGCCTGTCTTGGAAATACTTTCCAAGATCCAGGTTACGGAGCTTTTCCCCAGGCTGCTGAAGCACCAGGATCTGCTTATTTCACATTCTTGTATTCTGACACGGTGAATCTAGTTATACCCATTTAATTTGATTTTTCTTCTCTGATTTTTTTAACTGATTTGTGATTGTATGTTTCTTAATCAGTTTTGTTGAAGTCTTTTTGACTCAGTCATTCATTAGACTGGAGTAGGAAAGCCATCTGAAATTAGTGCGTATCCCAAATAAGGGACTGTGCTGCTTTTATAGAAATTGGTTTGGGTGCTGTTTTCTCTTTGTATCCCTTTGTAATATTACCTGGGGTTTGTAAAATGAGCCTAGGTGTTTGCCTCATGCGTTTCCTGTCTTCTAGCTACTTGCAAGACTCTCAGCAGTGTGCTTGCTGTGCTTCATTTCCATTGCTATGGCTTCCTGCTGGAAGGCTTCCACCACTGAAAGGCTATTCGTTCCGCTTTGTGAATCCTAGTATAGATCAGAAGTGAATTTAGATCACAGTTTCTGTCCAAGTTCTGCTTATTGTGCTGTTCCTCATTCAGCTTGCGCAAGACACCCCAACAAGGTTATTCTGTTCAGGGACTACCGAGGCTATCGGTTTCTGTTAGTTGTGGTTGTTTGGATTATACAGACAGACGTCTGGAAGTTAGATCAGCACAGTAAGTGTAAAATACGTAGCAAAGTACTAGAAAAGCCCACGGTGCTTTTTCAGGCCCACAAGTTATGTCCCCCCTCTTCACAGTTTGTCATTCTATAAAGCACTCCTGACAAATGATAGTGAGGAAACAATTAAGGCCAGTCACACCAAGACCAAGGTAGCTGATCTGTGCAATAGTGCATGCATCTTGGTGGTCTGGCTATCATTAAAAATTACGCTATTTATAGTCTACGCTGTTAATAATTCACAAGCTCCTGTTTGTTCTGAGTGGCCTCCTTGGGATGGAGAAAGTTCAGCATGAGTTTGTGGAGGCAAAAGAGAAGGTGAAAGGGAAAAGCAGAATGGAAGAAAGAAAGAGAGGGCAAAGAATGTTGAAGAGAAAAAGAGATTGCAGTGAAAAGAATGGTGAGCAGCAGAGAAGGTAGACAAGAAATTGCCATCAGAGTCCCAAAATAGATTAGCTGCTGTTATTGCCAGAGTGCACACTGGAAAACTCAGCATCGACTGACTGATGATTCCAGGGGCCTGGGGAAGCAGCGAAAGCTTGAACTTTTCCCTTGAGAGGCTGGGTAGGTATAGCCCGTACAGATATCACTGGGAACTGCATCTGCCAACTGCAATCTTGACGGAAGGGTCTAATGAGCTTTTACGTGGCTGTGCGAGGAAGGTGCCTTGTGCTCAGCATGCGCAGGCCTTAGTGGTAATCTTCCTTAGGAGGAAAAAATGTGAAGAAGGATGGATTATTGACTTGTGAGAGAATGTTACAAAGGTCCGACTCTATCAAAAAGATATTTTCAAAAGCACTGAGAGTTGTGTGCTCATTGCTTACCAAATTACTATGGGAATTGGATGAAAAAATTCCTTTTTCTCTTTGAAAAGCTTTAGGCCAAAATAGCGGGTTAATGGACTTTCCAAGCAGTGATCAAATAGCACTAAAGTTCAGCAGAACCTGAAGGTGGTCCAAGTGACAGCCTCACAAGTTGAAGGGTTAAAAAAACTTGACACACAAATAAAGCAACACCCCAGCCCTGCAAGAAACTGTTAAGAGTATATGAGACTTTGTGTACTAGGCTTTGCAATTTCATATACTGTAAATATTTTTTTAAAACTCTGAGTAGTCTTTGGCCCTCTCAATCTCTCCCTGCCACTCTTGCTATAGTGTATTCCTTGCTGTGAAATGCTGCTGTGACTGGCACAGTTTCAGCCGTTACTTCATTTCATGTACGTGTTGTTATTTGCCTGGTGACTACAAGTAATATTGGCACAGTTCAGCTGCTTAGTATGGGACTTCTGGCCCTGAAGAGTTTGCAGTCTAAGTAGACAAGACAAACAATGGCTGGGAGGGGAAGCAGGGAGATGAGGCCACTTTCTCAGGGTCATCACGGAGCAGCCAGGAGCATAATTCTGATTTTCCCACAGGCACCTCATGCACTAGGCGAGACTGCGTCCCGTATTGGATTTCTGAGCTGTCATTTCTCTGTCCCCTTCTCCCCCCTTGCTCTGTAGCTTATTCACCATTGCTTATCGTGAAAATTAGAATTAGTTTTCTGTAGATGGTCATAAATTGATGCACGTCTGGTACCTAAGGGGTTAATCTGTGAAGGTCTGCTAAAAGAGTATGCTGTGGCAAAGTTGCACAGATGGAAGACCAGAGATAGACTACAGTAATTTTTTCTCTGCATTCTTTTGGTCGCTTTGGGATTTTATAATTTTTGGACCACATCTTTGGGTATAATAAATAGACCAGATGGCTTAGTGTGTGTGGTGAATTCAGCACTTCCGTGATGAGTAGCTGCACTGGAAAAAGGGAGACAGAGGTTTGGATTTATTACTTTTCGGTTCAAAACCATTCCTTCTTTGTAAGCTAGCCATGGGTACCTTGTAAGGGAGCTGCTTTCAGAAACATCTGTGCTAAATTTACCCACTGAAGTTACGAGAGCTGTTATCTCAGATGGCTGAAGGTCATGCTGAGAGTTTTGAACTTGAACTGTCCTAAACAAGGATAGTAGAAAAGGGTCCCTGTGTTACAGAGAAAGCAAGTCAGCCTCGCTTGAGTTCACTGTATGCACACCCTAATATATGTCAGCATAATCTCAAATATCACTGACCTCTACCACACAGCTATTTCACTTCTTTAAAAAATCCTCTCTAAAACATACTAGTTTTATGTGTTCCTCTTCAGCCTGTGTTTTCTCTGAACTCAGCTGCCAATAACTTCACTCTGTTTGAAGGCGTTCAGGCTGCTTGCAGGAGGAGCATGATGCCTGGCAGGCGCAGGCACTCAGTCTGCAGTGTTTCCGTGTGATTTGAAATCACATTCTTTTCCACCGTGCAGTGAAAAATGTTACTGAGCTGTTTTGTATTCCTTTGGCTTCAATTCCCTCACTCTGCTCTGTAATTATATCTGATTCTTTACAATGGTGGAAAACACCAAGTCTCTCATTATAACCAGGGTTAAAAACATTCTAATCGGTTCATTAAAATCAGAGAGGATACAAGGCCTTGTGACCAAAGCACAGGATGTAGAATCAGAAGCGCTAGCTTCTTTTCCTAACTTTGCTACCTGCTTCCTAGGTGAATTTGGATAAGTCATTAAGCCCAGACTTAAACCAAACCTAAATACAACCAGCTCAGTTTAGGAATGCTAACATAGTGTTCTGAGACAGAGATGCTACGTCTTATGAGAACGGCAAAATATTACAATTGAATACTGAATTATATTTTGTGGATCAGTTTCTTTTCTACCCTGTAGATTTAGAAGCCTCCTACATCCAAGCAAAATGTACCATGAGGGAATAATATAAATTAAGGCAGAGGTGTTAAACAATAGAAAATCAGGCCTGGTGACATACTGGTATTCATACAGGGTGAGGATAGGGACAGTGCCCTTCAGCAATGACTGTGTGCCATTTGACTGAATGCAGAGACACTCCTCGACACAAAGTCCTGCCAATGCTTGGTAGGGTTTGAGCAAAGGTCCAGTCCTGGCCTGCTTCCAGTTGAAAGCACATAAAAAAAATTGAAAGCTTCAGCATAGGCCTCTTCTCTCCTGCCATCCCCTCCTGCGACAAGGCAGCATAGGCAGGCAGCCCAGAAGCTGTTTGAGAGATGATGCCTCTTGGCCCCCTTGCCTTTGCCAGCACAGCTGCAGACTCCTGGCAGACGCGGCTTAGCTCTTGTTTGGCTGCTGAGAGCTATACTTCAGTCCCTTCCATTTTTTGTTCGTTTTGCAAACTTGCTCCCCTTCCTTCCCCAAGATGCCAGATTCCTAATTTGGCTTTGATCTTCAGGGCACCGAGGTCTGGCTGGCAGGGCTGATCAAACAGCTCTCAGCACAGCAGTGCTGTCGGATGAGACAGACCCACCTTGTGAGAACATTCATTTCACTTTGATATGGAGGAGGAGGATCTATCCAGCTGATGTTCTGGTCTGCAACAAGCCCTGTCTGCCAGCTTTAAAATAACCTTTCTTGGACTGCTTATTCTTCTGTCCTGCTTTTCATTCCCTGCTCCTGATACGTACAGTGCAGTTAAATATTCCAGCCAGAGCCTGCTGGACAGGAGAAGCTGTGGCAGAGGCGCTGGGTGGACAGGCAAGGCAAGGCGATGAGGAAGCAGAGCGTGTCTCTGCAGCTCTCGCTTCAGCGCTTGCTTGCGCTTGGGGTCGACTCCGAGGCAGAGACTGTTCTTGTCCTGGCTCCTCAGCAGCATGCACTGTCCTGAAGGGAAAGCACCCAGCAGCATTTCGTACCTACAAGCTAGAAGAGCTGAATGTCCCAGTGGGTAACAAGCTGCACCTTTCAAAGCAAAAGTGCTGCCTCCGCAAGTGCTAAGGGGATGTGTACTCTCTTCTGCCTGGTGCGATCATGCATTAGCCAAAAAGGGCTGGGGTTGGGAAGCTGATGTGAGACCAGAGGAATGTCAAAGCAGTCACGTAACAAGTCAGAACTGAGCGTAACAGATAACACGATATCAGAGAATATTCTGAATCATTCCAGACCCATACACTTTTGTGTAAATACGAAATAGCTTCTTTTTTTTTTTAAATATCTGACCCAAGGCAGAAATCTATAGTGATTTATGCTAACCTAGGATGTAGTCAGTAATAAACTACTGAACGTGTTTATAATAGGAAGAATATTTTTTGCTTTTTATGAAATCTGTGTTTTGGCATTGGACTAGCAGGATTATGCAAACAGAGGGAAAATCAGTTGCATGAAGGGTGTCATTGTAAAATTGTCTATAAATTCAATTTGTAGAAAAGCAAGTTGAGTTTAATAGGAAAAATGGAAGGGATAGACTACCTATGTTCTGTAAAGCAGATCAATAAAATAATAAGAACAGAAAAAGTCAGCATGTTGGGGAATTACAGGGTTGTGTCTGACAGCTTCTGCCTGGAAACAGATGAGGCTGCATTCCTGCTGCGGCTGAGTTGGGAAAGAGCACATTGCTTATAGATAAAGAGTGTTTGCTTACAGATCAGAAATGGTCCTGAGCTGATGTGGAACTAAGCTTGAAAATATTTGGGTGGCTTGTGTCCAGGCCTGTTGTTACAGGGAACATACGCAGAGGGCTACAGAGAAGGTGAAGAATTTGAGAGAAATGGAGGTTCTTTGAAGCTGGAGGTTGGACAAGATAATTTCTTGAGATCTCTTCTAGCCCCCATTTTTGATGGGTTGTAAAAATGTTGGAAATAGATATAAGAGTGAGAGGAGAAAATGGGAACTCACTTATTTGCAATGCAGCCTTTTACGTTACACTGGGAATGTGTGCCTGTGTTTGCCCAGTGTATACAGAGTAAGACTGGTGTAAAGGAGTCTTAAAGTAAATATTAGAACATGAACTTGAATAAATAGTAGTGTAAAGACAGATATTAAGGCAAACAAAAGTAATGCCCTAAGACGAAATTTCTTTGTTAGGAAACATGTATACCTCTCATTGCTTTTGGAGAATTCCCACAAACACATCTGAAGCTCAGAGGGCAGAATTTCTCCAGGCAGGCGTACTCAGAATAACATACAGGTGGAGTTAGTAAAGGTAACTAGTGACATTTGAGTGAAAGTGAGTATCCTGGTTATATCACTAACTCAGAACTCACATTTCTGGTAGACATTTATAATCTTGAATCAAAGCATGACAGGAGGAGAAGAAGGAAAAACAGGTTAGGAGAACAGGAATTGGGCAAGATTAGAAAAATGAGATTTTTATATAAAATCTGGCAATGATTTGGAGAATTTATTACCAAACATGACCCTGGTATCTTATTGTAACTTTTTTACAAGAGATTGTTACTCATCTTCACAGTAGCAGGAATGTCCAGCAGTACAATCTCTCGGTGTCTTTGCAGTCTGAAGAGAAAGCCATAAGGAAAGGTATATTGAAGAACTGGGGTAACGTTTAAAAGCTGAAGAAAAAAGAAGGAAGGAGATATAAGCAGCAAAGATTTCAAGCAAATGAGCAAAGGTCCTTAATAACTAGCGGTAGAAACAGTGTTTAGAAAGTGTTTAGAAAAGGTGTATCTAGTTGCTTTCATAGGAAGGGGTTAACAGAGCTTCCTTCTCACTGTACGTTTTATCCTTTCTTGCAAACATTGCATTCTGCAGGCTACCTAAGGAGCTCTTGGCCTAGAAAAAGTCAGTATGTGGTAATACCACTTCTACAGACACATAGTAATGTAGTTTTAAGAAAAGCTAGCCATGTTGTGCCTTTCAGTAATGTCATCTTCAGTTCTGGCTTCCCTACCAGATCTCTGTTTGCTTTATCCAAATTTCTGTAATGTGGCAGTTGAGCAGTGTCATTTGACAGCTTAGCGAGATCTGTGCAAATCTGAGTGCTTGTCTGCAGACAGCTTTCTGTGATGGTAAGTAAAACAATCTGGGAGGTAGACATAGTTAAAACACTGCAGACTCATACTGCAAGCAGAGCTGTAATCATGTAAAAGTACCGTATGTGAGCACAGCCCATTCCTGTAAATTAAAGGAATAGGCCATAGCAATACAGACACAACTATCCTGTTTAACTGCCTCCACACTGCAGGCCTTGTTTCATTATATCTATTTCTAAACAGACCTGGATACAGAGGCACCAGAACTGTGACTGTTGTAATTTACCTCCTGCATTACTTTTTTCTCCAGTGAAGCATCATGTCTGGCTCTGTGATCAGCCAGACAGGGTCAGTCAGTCCAGTGAATCTGATAGCTTTTAAGGGAAGGACCTGCCCTCTGCGTTAATGTAATTGCAGGTTATTTGTGAGATTCCTTCCATGTCTTACTTCCTGAAGGGCTGGCACAGAAATCCGGTTTTGTAATTTGAGTACTAAAGAGTGGCTGGATGTAATTATGTGCTCCATTATTCCAGCAGCCTCTGTAGCAGGAAAGTAAAAGCTCAGTGTTGCCATTAGTACTGAAAATACACAAGTTGGTACATAATAACTATCTTGCGCAAGCAGTGTAGTGGGCAGTGTGTACACAGGTATGACTTTGAGTTAAACTAGGGTCTATTTTGTACTGTTTATAAATGTTTCCTGAAAGAGACTGATGAGATTTCTAGTTATACACTCATTATATCTCTCTTAAAGTCACAGATTGCACAGAAAATGTGTAATAAATAAGCCTTGACAATAGCAATAGGGTCCCCACTAAAGCAAAGCAGGATTTTGGGGGAGCATAATTTACCTTTTTGTCAGATGTCATTTTGATGACCATAAAGGGGGGAATGAGATGTACGTGCTCAGACCTACAGACGGATTGATCGGCTGTAGAACAAATGTAATTGCGGCTGAACATTTTGTCTCACAGCAGCTGCATGCTGCCTCTTCGGCTCTGTGAATGGTCTGGTCACTGGAGTTTTGAACGGGAAAAGGCTGCTGTTAAATAAAGACACAGGAAAGAGAGAGTATTCTTGCAAGCCCTGAAATTTAAGCCTATATCCAGACATGAACAGGAAGTACATACCCTAATTCAGTAACACACTGTATGTTAAAAATATGCGTTGTAAAATTTGGGCTATAAATTCTGCTTTTCAGTCAGACATCCTGTGCTATGACAGTAATAACACTTTGTACTCCCGCAAACAGAAAATTATTACATTAAAGATTTAAGGCTCACAGTGGCTTTGACTACTTGTTATTATTAGCATTGTTTTATAGATGAATACACAAATTCAGACTGAAGATCAAGGATTTACCAAAGTTTGTATGGAATAGTCTATAGAAGAACTAAAACTCCTCCAGAGCCAGAGTCTAGTACTTCAACCTAGGGACTATCCTTTTATCCCTGCTGAGGCTGACAGCAGGAGCTTCACACACAGGGTGCTGAATTACATGGGTTCTGGATACTCTCAGTAGATCTCCTTAGCTGGTGCTTCACTTCAGGCCAGAATCCGCGTGTAGGGCACGCTGCTGTAGCAAAAAGCACTTGTGAAACAGTAACTCTACCGTGAAGGCAGCAAACATCAGTAACGTTCCTGCAAAAAAGCCCTGCATGGCGGCAGCTGTAAGCATCAGTGCTGCATATTGTTGACCAGGGTAATGCAGATGGAAAAGGACTGTGTCTCCTCTGTCTTCTTTGCTAATGCCCAAGTTTCTGAAAGCCAGGTTGGCTCCTAGCCGTCCTGCTGGGTGGGGACAGGGGGGATGTGGCAGCGGCTGTTTTGGGAGGTGGCCTGTCCGGGCAGCCGCTGTCATCTCCACAGGTCTTCCCTTCTCAGCTGAGACCTTTCTGTCTACTGCGTGGGCACCTGATTAGTCAGGCAAAACCTGTGCTGTGTGACATGCCCAGTGTCACTCGAGAAATGGCAAAGCATCAGCTCAATTCTGCTAAGAACCAGTGTTTTCATCACACGGCTGTCCTGCCTCTCCCCTGATGTAAATATCATGTGGGAATTTAAAAAAACCCAACCAGTTCACCACCCTTGCAGATGTGCAGAAGAGCAGCCCCTGCAAGAGGAGAGGACTCTGTCATATGCTGCTGCTTCACTGGAAACAGAAACCAGGGCTTCGGATGAGCAGTTTGTCTCACAGCTTGTGTGGCAGAATCGATGCAGGACGTAATGCCGTGGCATCATGTGATAGTGCCTTGTCAGGCATCGATGCAATGTCATGCAGTATAAACATCCTGTGCCCCCAAACACAGTTTACAGTGCAATTAAAAGGCTGATAGCAATGTTTGTAGGAATACACAAGGTAGTGTTTTCAAGTAATATGGCAATATGAGGGTAGATCTTAATGATATCGTACCTTCCATTGCTATAGTAGTAAATAAAAAATGGCTAAACTCACTTTTTGTTGCTATAGTGTCCAAATTAGAAGCTACTACTTAGTGTTTATCTTCACTTATGCTGCTAAGCTCCAAGCCTAGATTCTTCTAGAGACAATTCAACTATTCTCTGAGGATCTGGTGAAGAGACAGTTTTGTAGCAGGAAAGGCACTGATCTGGGAGCCAGGAGACTGACATTGTACTCATGGCTATGGCACTGACTTGCTGCATGACCACTGAGTCAGTCATACCAGCTTTCTGTGCTTCAGTTTGCCCTCTTGACTTCTGCCTGTTTCATCTTTTAAGGTTGCAAGGAAGGGATTTCTTTTTAATCTGTATTTGTACAGCACCTAATATAAAGGGATATAGGTTTCAGTGGGAGTCCTTACAAGCTACTGCAATGCAAACAGCACGTTGTATAGGGAAGGGCTGTGTTGCACAACTTCGGTGTAAGGGTGATAAAGCCGCCACGTGGAGGCTGGGCAGACTTACTCATGCTCAATTTATGTCTGTGCAGCTTCTAATCTTTAAACTGCAATTAGAATCTCTTCCATGCTAGTGTGATAAAGCCTTCTATCTCACAAGACAGCTCAATAAATGCCCTTTTGGTCTATATTTGAAGGTTGTACTACCATGACTGTGTCAAGAAAGGGTGTATTTTTTTTTTTTAACTTAGATCAATGTGCCAGTGAAAGTTCTGATAAAGATACAGCTACACAGCTGTAAAAGTGCACAGGACTGCATAATATTTCTGTTTTTCAGAATAGAAATAGGCTTTTATAGCAGTGTAACTATTTCTGTATATGGAAGGAAAAGATGAATTGACCACTTCAATTCTGCCAGTCTAACACAGCAAAATATTTTAAGTGCAATTCCATTACAGGATTAAGCTGGGGGAAGCTCGTGTGCTTCACAGGTGTAACCTTGTCTTTTCCTTTCCTTTCTTACTGAGCTAGGAAGTATTTTTCCCTCTTGCCTTCTCTCACCTTTCTTTTGGAGCTGGCTTTTCCTGTTATACTACATGCTCTCGAAAGAGCTTGGCATTTTCCCCTGCCCTTTGCAGCTTTGGAATGCCTTCTTCCTGTTTCTCAATCCCTGTTAGAACTGCAAGTAAGGCAGAGGTGTTGTCTTTGTTTCACTGCTGCTTTTAAGTCGCGTGATGATATTTAGGAAATCTGTGGACCTGCAGTACTGCAAGATTACACCCATAATGAAAAAAAGATTACAAAAATGCAACATGGGTTAGTGAGTGCCCAGATCCTTAAAGGGTCAGGTTGAAGCTTAGGGCAACAATAGCTACTAGTGGGCAGCAGTTTGATTCTCCAACATTTTCATTGCCCATGTGTCCAGATAATTAAAAAAAAAAATAAAAAAAGAAAGACTGGACCTATGTTTGGATACCAGCCGAGAGTTCACCAGGAAAGTGCAAATGTAAACATGGTGTTCACAAGAGGGCCATGGCTCTGGGGTCCTTCACAGTGCCAGGTATGCTGTTGCTTTAAGGATTAAAAATAATTAGATGCCCACTGTTCTCAGAAACAAGAAACACCCCTCAACATGTCCAACAGATCTCTCCTACTATCCTTTTTCTTTGTGGCTTTATCTGTACAAACTAAAAGATGGATGAAGGTGATACCACAGGCCTCTGCGTTGCTTCTTAGAGTTTATGTAAGACTTTACTATGAGGTAGCAGGCAGGCAGTTAATGATTACTTTAGACTGAGGTCTTGACATTAGTGCCAGTCAGGTCACGATTTGCCATTGATGAAAGCATTGTGCAGTGCCAAGTATAGCAATGCTTCAAAGACAGTAGCAAAAATAGAACCCCTGGTTGCTTAGCAAGTATCTGTAAATTTAGCAAATACCTATTTATCTATCTATGTATCCATCCATCCATCTATCTATTTATCTATCTATAACCCAGGTAAAGGATGATCCTCAAGAGTAATTAATTTCAATGGTGTTAAAATTTACCTTCCTATGTTTCTCCTTACAGATTTTCAAACAGTAGTACTGTTACTTTTCTGTCCTAGGTAAGCTTCATTCTCAATTTTCAGCTCCATTTAACAGCAGCCGTAAGACACTGCAGCTGAGGACTCCATGCTGTTCAGCATTATTTGGAAGCCCAGCAAACCAGCATGTATTGTATCCACAGGGCAGTGCCATATACCATCTATTCAAAGCGCTTGATGTCTATTTCAAATAAGCATTTTTAACATTTTATTTTAGAAAAGCTTGTGTGGGCTTAAGCAGCAGTTGAAATTAAATAGGGCAGCATAAGCTAATAGCGTGACTCATGGGAAGGAAATAGAGTTGGTAAAAACTGTTCGGTAACGAAGAGTCTTTATATTCATAAATTCATACAGGCTAACATGAGGCTTACAAAAAGGTTGTTTAAGAAGCAGAAAACTAAATTCTTGTCTTGAGATTCTCCCAGTTCTTAAAGACTTACCTTTCCATCAGACACTTTCCCTCTTCAGTCCCTCTTGTACACCTGATTACTTAGAGAGAGGAGGAAAAAAAGGCAATCTTTGGTGAATGGGTTGGTCCAGTGGCATTTCTGCATGCTGCACAAGTATCTGTGTTTAAAGTAAGTTAAAATAACAGTACAGATACACCAGCTGTGAATTTATGCAGATCTTTGCTAAACCATTGACTCACACCTGTAGAAGTAAATCATATGTTTCTGATACCAGCCATTTTGTCATTACTGAATTGAGCAGGAGTGCGGCATGAATGCTATTGTGTCAGCAGAGCTTAGACCTTGGACGCTGCAACAAAAGACATACTTCGTCAATGTGCTGATGTTACTGAATCCAAATCCTGGCTCTGAGACTATGTGATTATAATCTAAAATCAGCTGATCTCGCTGAGAAATAATTCCACTGAAGTTAATGGAAATTACACAGGGCTTTATATAGTGTCAGGGGAAAAAAAGTATCAGGCCCAGTCTTTTATTGTGCAAGTTGAGACGGGTTTTAATTTCAGAGTTCATCTGAGTGATGGGCGTTCATCTGTGACTTGTTGGGTAGGTTTGTTTGGGTGTGAGTAGCCTTTGACACAGCTGATCATGAGGCACTAGAAAGCTTTATGAAGACGAGCACTCAAGCAAATACAATATGATTTTACAAAGAATCCTGTCTGGTGAAGTAAGGATAAGGCATTACCCAGAAGGAGCATTGCTTACAGTGGAAACACTGTGCAGGTTACACCCTGCAGAATGCGGAGTAGATGGAGACTGGAAGCAAGTTGAAAGGACAGTGAATGTGTATCATCCAGCAAAAAACAGACAGGAAGAGCTTACATGTTCCCAGGTGGGCTGTGCTGCCGGAGGATGTACCCTTAGCAGGTTAGCTGGCTTTGCTACCCAGTGAGAGAGGTGTGCAGATTTTGCTTAAAAGGCATCAGACAATAATGCTGACAGATTTAGGAGGCATGTTCTTAGATGGATGCACACATAATGCTTGAGAATAGGAACATGCCTTGCATGAGTCAGTGGGTGAATTTACTAAACATGTAGGAATATCCAGTTTCTGGGACGGGCTGGAAGGATGCTGGATGCTCTGGCAAGAGCAATGGTCAGAAAAATTCTTTACGTGAGGTCTACCATATCTTACAAACTGCATTCAGGTAATAAGACCTAGTGCACTGCTGCAGAATTCAGAGAATTCAGCTCTAAATGGGAATGGAGCATAAGATGTCCTTAAGGATACTCACAAACAACAGGAGAGCAGTGAACAGCAAAGGGAAAAGGCTGCTGAAAAAACCAAAACAGTTACGAAGGAACACGTACTATTTAGTGTTTCCTCATGAAACAGAGTCAGGGCCCCGAACAGAAATCACAGACTGGAAAACCAAGACTGCTTTCCCTGGGGAGCAGTTTGTGTAAGCAGTTAAAAGGTCCCACGCCACAGACACAGTAACAACAAAGATAACCAGTATCGTAGGTCGTTACACACAGATGACCATATGCTATAGCCACCCAAAGCTTTGGCTAGAGGCAGCTGTCCCACATTGCAGTAGCACACAGCAATATGAGGTACAGATAAAGATTAAAAACATAAAAAAACAATTAATGACAACACAACCAAGAGAAGGAGGTAAAAGTTTGTGTTATTTATAGTAGCATCCACTATAGGGGGTTAATGGGGAGTTAATCTGCACCTTCCCAGTAACAGAGCTGCGATACCTGCAATATTCTTGATTTGTTATGAAGGAGAAAAACAATACTGAAGTGTTTCAGTGCCATTAGGCAATAAAGTACAATCACTTCACCTGGAAAACTGAATCTAATGAAAACAGCTTACAGTGAAAGAGCACAGCAGGTTCATGACTGGCCTGCAGCTCGTACCACATTTTTGTCTCTCCTAGTCTCATTCCAGTGACAATCCAGACCTCCAGCTTGCTTTCTGTGACTAAAACTCCTGCCCTTTCTATGAGATCACCCAGAAGAGAAGCCAGGAAATATCAGTCAGTACAAAAGTCACAAGGTCTATCTGGTTCCTCCTCTCCTGTGAAATCTCTCCTCTTTTTGACGAGTAAGGAAACAGAATTTCAGGGAGAGGAAGTGATAACCTTGAATTATCCTTTGGGGCAATGTGATAATCTCAGCTGAGCTGATTAGTCATGCAGAACAATTAAAATATTGCTTCATAATATTTAAGTAACTTAACCTCTGCAAGTGACTGTAGTATCTGGGAAAGGCATTGCTTGCTAGGGGAAGAAAAAAGCAGATACACAAAATGATCTCATTCCTCTGAAGTTTTTAGAACATAAACACATACACTGGGAGTGATTGTGATCACACAAACTTCAACTAGGATTTGACAAAGAGCTTGTTTGTACCTCTAAGGCAAAATAGCAGACACTAACTTAATATGTCTTTATCCATTTCCAGGGCATGGCATAAGCCTCAGTTTCAGAAAATATTCTGTTCCATTAAGTTCCTTTAGATTATCTGAGCTCTTATGACGTCTTGATAATGGACTATTTCTTTGTATCAGATCAAGTATCAGGGATTAAACTCCTGGTGTTTTGCATCCAAATGAGATTTCTACTGGAACAGAAATATTTGCGTTTAGAAATTGATTGTGTGAAACAATGTGCTACAATTTTAATTATCCATTGCTGATTAGACTTTCTGGGATAAAAGTTCCAGTGTGAATACTTTGTACAGAATCTCTAATTTCTCTAAAGTATAATCCATCATTCTGTGATTACTATTAATCTAGTCAGATCATTTGCTTGCTCTGCTCATATTTAACATTCTATTGCAGTCAGGGAAGAATTGGGAAGCAGAGAATATGAAAGAAAATCCATGGCTTAATCTTTCAGAAAAAGTTTCTTCACATTTTGAAATCTGTCCAGCACATGTCAGATAAGTCAATAAGATACATGTCATGGAAAGAATACAAAACCACCACTCATTTAGCAAACAAAAAGAAATACGGACTATTTTCCTCTCCTCTAGTTAGTTCAAACTTCAGGGATTTTACTGGCCTCTAATGCCCTCTAATGGACAAACCTGTTGGAGCAATGTCCTCTTGGAGACCGCGCAAAAGGGGGTGAAACAAGCAAGTATCTCAGTGGAGAAAGAGCTGTAGCACTGCCAGTGAGGCTGCACAGCTTTCATTGGGAGCCTGCCAGCTCTTAGATTAAAACCCATGTTAAAGGGGTTTGTAGCTTAGAACTATTAAGTCACCTCTTACCAAAAACTTGGCAGATCCTTTCCTTCCTCCCTTCCTTCCTCATTTACTTAAGTTTGTTTGTTTAGCTTCACTTCAGTAGGAAAATATTTCTGACGCTGATCCCAGATTTGGCACATTTCCTCCAGAATGATACCCTATCCATCAGGAATTTAAACCAAACATGTGCCTTACAGAGGAATGCCTCTGTAAGTGATGGTAGGTTTCTAGACCAAAGCTGATAAATAGAAATTAAAAAGTATGACTTAGCATATTTGAGCCACTGCTGGGGTGTTTGACAAATGCTGGTGAAAACGAGAAAGTGGGATGGGAGGAATGAAGAGAAGAAATCGAAGTATGAAACAGAGACTTCAGTGAGTAGGAGAAAAAAAAGATAGGTTAATAAATAAATAATTTGGGTTGAAAATACAAAGTAGGGAAAAGCAAAAGATAAAGATGTGGGAGGGGAAAATCCATATTCTCTGGCAAGAAGCCAAGAGAAGTGTCACCTCCAAGAGCGAGTTCAGGCATAATAAAAAAGAGGCCCAGATCTCCTGAGTAAGTTGTAGCTGATATCTAGAAATTAACTGAATCTTAAAGGGTAAAACACATCAGAAAGAAAGGAAATGCTTAAGGGCTTCTAACTTTAAAGGGAATTTTATTGGAAGTTGTGTTGTTAGATGATGCTATCTAACAACATAGGATCAACACCTTTACTCTGGAGCAAAGGACAAAGCGAGTGAGTTGAGAATTAGTGTGGGTTTTACTACAGATCTGGCCGGGTCATTTTCTCTGTGTGCCTCGACTTTCTCATGTGGTTCTCCATCCTCTTACTCAGGCAAAAAGCAGAAGTGCCAGAATACCTCCAAGGAAGTGATTCAAGTGGCATTTTTTGGCTTGACTAGAAACATTGGTGTCTGGAAATTTCATGAGGGGGACTGTTCCCACATAGATAAATTTCCAACTCGTACTTCTAGTGGCTTGGCTCTTCAGGTTTTAGTAGGTCTAAACCTATGCTGAGAGGGAATAGAGGACATAGCAGGGACTTTCCTCTTACATGTGACTCCTACCACTAGTGCCACTTTGACAGCCACAATGGGAAATTTTTAGTGAGGAGAAGCCATTGGCATTCACACAAAAGCCTGACAAGACTTTGTGGATGCCTTAGGCTGTAATTTCTTATTTTAGTTTACATGTAAGCTTAAGGAAGCACATTAAGAAGCTCTTGCTAAAGTGTCCTAAAAAAATCCACCAAAATAACCAAGAAGCATGAGATTGTCAAGAGCTGCTAAAGAAATGGTACCACAACTCAGAAGTTATCTTGAGCTAGGGAACTTGGAATGATTTATCTTCAGATAATATCTAACTAGCAGTTATAAACTGTCATGTGTCTGCCTGTTGGAGGACAAAATCTTGTGGGTTTTCATGTATCTGACAGACAGGGTCTAGCACAAAAGTTAATAGTAGAGATACTGTGTTTTTTCTAGGACAGCAGATCACTTCTAGGATAGTGGGTTCAGGGCACTGTGTATTGAACCTAGGAAGAAGAGGAAACAATTAAAAGGAAGCAGAGAGCATTGGCCGAGAATGATCTTGACCAAATACTGGCTGGAATTTTCCAAAGAGTTTGGGGGAAACACCATGAGAATTTCCAACGTTGCCATTCAACCTCTGAAGTTTCCCCCCCGTCTAAAATCTGGGAATACTACAGCAAGTCATGTTTGCTTTTAGGGAACAGATTTGCTTTGGGAAAAACACTATGAGAAACAGGAAGAAGCACTGTTTGCTTTGTTTAGTAAATTCTGAAGGGAAGAAATAGCCGTCTTTTTCTACCTAAGTCAAGTGTTCCCAAGATGCTTCTCTCAGCTAATCTTATCACCCCTGATTTCTTTCTGGCTTTTTGAGACATGTTTTTCGTAAGCATATCAGTAAGCTGAAGCCCTTTCCTGCCCCCTACATGAATTATTATTGTTTAGATTTTGGCAGAACGTAGAGATCCCTATGAAGATTGTGGCTGTATTGCCTTAAGTGGATATTATTCCTGCCTGATTGCTATGGGATACTTAGAGGTCAAATATATATACAGTTGCAAAAGGAAATTTGACAAATTGATGGAGGAGGGCCCCAGCAGGAGCGGTTCTGCCTCCAGCAATCCCAGAACTGCTGTCTGCTGGGAATTTGAAAGGTATGCTAGCGGAGGGAGTGCTCTGCTTGCACTGCTGTGCTGTATAGGCACTGTCTGTATGCTGTATAGGCACTGTCTGTAAGCATAGCAATAGACTTGCTGGGAAAAATGGATGATTGTTCTGAGGCATGCGCTCTTATCTACCATCAGCAAAATGAGCCAACTTAGTTGAAGCCAGTGAGGAAGGTGAGGATGAGATAAAGCTGGTTGACTTTGCCTGCACGTGGAGGAGGGAGTGTTCATGCAATCCCTCCCAGTGCAGGTGCTGGTCAAGGACGAGCAGCGATCCCATCTCCAGCCAAGACAGCGTTGGCAGGGAGTGTACATCTGTGGCCTGAGTAAGGCCGCACTCCGTACGGCTTGAGCCTGGTTTTAAGGCTGACGTTTCAGACAGTGAGACCCCTTCCAGACAGAGCTGAGCTGGCTGCAGGTGTTATAATTTCCAGCTGTTTGTCACGGCCCCGCTGCCAAACGCTACTCCTCCTGCTTCTCTGCCAGCCCAAGGGACCGTTGGAGGAGTTACTGAATATGAGAAGGGATGAGACCTAGCCCTGAGAGGCTTTTTTAATTGTAAGTTAATAAACAATTCTAGGTAAGATCTTTGCTCCACTGAGTCCATTAGGTGTTTTGCGTTCGTTTCTGCTTTCATACTCTTTGTGACAAAGCCTTTTCTGTCAGTCCAAACACTTTCTGGGTGCGTAGCGGAGTGAAGCAGACTCTGTGACCTCAGGGAACTCGGTGTTGGCCCTGCTCCCAGATACCCTGCGCACCTGTACGAGGAAGAAAACCCGTAGGAGCTGGAAGTCTTGGAGAACAGACCCCTAGCCTCATCCTATTTTCCAGAGTTCAAAGGAACCATTTACCTATTCAAGGGGAATGTTGGGGAGAGTAACAAATGCTTATAAAATGGTGCGGTGATGCAAACTGCTCTTTTGCTGATGTGGTTATTGGCAGAGCCTTTCTTTGTGCTCAGACATACAAATATGATTAGAAAAGGTTCCAGGGACCAGCTTCGTTTGCCATCCAACTCCGTTAAGATTTTAGTAATTAAGCAAATATGTACACATATCATGTAGGTTTGATTTGGATATGAGTATATATAACTGATACATTAGAAGTCTTTTCTAGAACATAAGACAACATTTAGTTTTAAAAACCTTTTTGAAACATATTAATGCTGACCATTATAATGCACTCTAATGCAAAGGAATCAATAGCCTTTACACCACAGCTAGTTTATTGTACACAGCAAATGAATAATACAAAATTCAGTGCACTTAACAGCCCAATATCAGACTTCACAATTTCTATAAATCAGAATGCTTTTTGCATTTCCTGAAAGATAGTACCACAAGTTGTACAGACAGAAACCTACTATTTATTCTTCAACCGATTGTTTTTTTCTTAAATAAAATATTGGCAATCGATTTTCATCTTTTTATAAAACATCTGCCTCTTCAAATATTTGCTAAGAACCAAGTTCCTGAATTTGTTGTTAGAATGCAATGGAACTGTTCATACTGTAAATCTAAATTACAGGAATTTCAGTGTTCATTATTTACAGGGAAAGTTACCTCAGAATGTATTTCATATTGCTATCGCTGGTAATAATTAATATGTGCTACAATAATAGCAAGAGTCTCCAAGTCAAATCAAGGCCCCTGCTGAGTGGAGTAACAGAAAGAAAGTCCATTTTATTCTCCAGTTCTTCACTATGCCTTTGACAATTTTAAATCCTATGTTCATGAGGTCTTACCTCAAGTTGCATCTTTATTTATAGTCAGAATTTTGACTTGACTCTAGCATGAAAGGACATTATTTTGTGCTTCTGTCTACCCAGAAGGAAAACAAATTAACATTCCCAAGAAGGAAACTGGAAGTGGATGTTTATTTGTCTTGTTATCCGTGTATCCTACTTTTCTGAGTCACAAAGAGTAAGCAATTGGCTGGGTACCGCATAACTAGGCTGGGGAAGAGTTTTTGTGTGCTACATTACGTATTTTTAGTTACTGCTAGAGTTCTGCAGTGAAGCCTTGAGATGTAACAGAAGCCGTTAAAACTGAAATAAACTAATTTATAAAAAGAATAACCTTTTTTTTTATTTAAAAGGTAAAATACAGCTATACGTTCCAGTCTGTGTATAATATCGAAATTGTAGATAATCTCTGTCAAGCACAGTGGCTTTGAAATGGCCACTGCAATTTGAATAAAGTAAGTTTCTGCCAACTGTCTTGTCTTTCTGCCAAGAGAAGGCATAAATCATCCTGTGAAATCCTGCTGAAACTTTAGACCAACGCACGCCTCAAGTTTGGAGAAGCGAAGCATTCCCTTATAATCTGTGGTCAAAGGATAGAGATTTGGTTCACAGTAATTTATTGAATAAGTAATTTGAAGGGAGACTTTTAAAACCTTCTGTTTTTGAAGAGTACTTTACACTATTTCAGTACTTTTTGACTTGGGAGCGTTTTTTGCCTCTCCTCCTTTCCCTGGCGCCGCAGGATAAGCGACGCTCCGTGTTTACAGGCGGCAGGGCCGGAGGGAAGCTGCCCCTTGCCAGCTTCCCTGCGGGTCACCTCGTGTGCAAACGTCTTTCTTTTCTTTGTGAGAGGAGATGAACCACCTAGTCAGGCCCTTTCTTGCTTTACCCACGGGGCAGCCGGCAGGTCAGGCAGCTCCTTCTGCAAGCCAGTACCGATCTGGAAACCGGAGGATCAGCCGCAGGATACAGCCTCAACCCTTCCCCCCTCCCCCCCCCCCAACCAGATCTTGGCACCGGCAGCTCATCCTTTCCGCTGCCGAGGCCGGGGAGCGGCTGTCGCTCCGGCGGCGCCGAAGCTCGGGGGAAGGACCGGCCGGTGAGGGGACGGGCGGGAAGGCGCAGCCCCGAGCCCGGGCCGCCGGGCTGAGGGCCCTGCCCGGGGAGGACCGCCGCCCCGGGCCCTCACGAAGCCCCGCCCCTGGCGGACGGCGCATGCGCCGCTGCCCCTCCCCGCCTCCCGCTTGGCCCCTCTGCGGCGCAGGCGCGAGCGCAGGCGCGGCGCAGGCCGGGCAGGGGTGGGGGGTGGGGCGCAGGCGCAGCGCGGCCCCTCCCCGCCGCCGCGCAGGCGCCGCGCGTCCCCGCCGCCGCGCAGGCGCCGCCCGCCGCCGCCTGTGTCTCGGCGCTCCCCCTGGCGCGGCGGCCGCGGCGCTGCTGCTCGGGCGGGCGGGGGCGGCCTGGGCTCCCGCTTCCGGTGTGGTGTCATGGCGGGCCCTGGGCGCTGATGGCTGCGGGGAGCTGAGGGCCCCGGAGCGCGCTAGGGATACGGAGACCCTCCCCTCGCCCCGGCGCCTGTCCTGCCGCCCTCCCTGCGGGGATCCGCCCCCCTCCCTGGCCGGGCAGGCGGGGGGACATGGCGGCCCACAAGCCGGTGGAGTGGGTGCAGGCCGTGGTGAACCGCTTCGATGAGCAGGTAGCGGGGGCGGCCGTGAGGAGGGGCGGCGGCGCGGCTGCCCCCGCCGCGCTGGGCCGGGGCCGGCGGGGGAGCAGGGGCGGCGCGGGGAGGGCTGGGGCGGGCCGCTGCCGGAGGTGAGGGGCCTCTGCGGGCCGGGGGCTGGAGGCGCGGGCCGGGAGGGGGCGAGCGGTGGGGGAGGCTGCCCCGTTCCCCGGGGCGGGGGCGGCGGGTGGGAGCGCTGCCTCCTGCCTTCTCCCCCGCCGCCGGCTTCCTAGCCGTGCCGGGGGGGGGGACCGAGGGAGCTGGGCTCCCCCAGCGCCCGGCTCGGCGGCGGGTCCCCGCTCAGCCCCGGCCGGGGGGCGGCGGCTCGCTGCGCCCATTGTGCTGGGCAGGGTGGCTGGGTGGGGCCGGGTGCTGCCTGCCGGTCTGTTATCCCTTCCAGCCAACCTGATGCTTCCCACCTCTTTCTGGAGGGGGGGATCCCGGTCTCGGTGGTGGAGTGGCCTCCCCTGTGCCAGTCTGCTCGAGGTGCAGTGGCGTATCAATCAGTTCTGTACAGGGAGCGGGGCGGGGGTGAGATGCCCGGTTCCTCTTCGCTTCAGCTCCCCCACCTCTTCCAAAAGTGTGTTTGCTTTTCGTAGACATCCCTGTGAAATTTACTTCCTCGCTTTACATCATCTTGTTTATCAGAAGGGAGGTAAAGCCTCAAGAACGAGTTTAAGGAGGACTACATGAAACTGCTCAGGCAATTCTACCTTGTTCCCCGTAGCATAACGGTGGATGTCAGAGTGAAATTTCATCCGCATCACTGGGAGCACAGTTGCATGGGATGAAGAGGGTTTTCAAGCCAATGTTGTTATAGTGATAGATATTTCCTTCTCTTTACAGAAGTCAGTGCTGGTAGTTTGGAGAAGGATTTTCTGAATGGAAGGAAGAGGGATTTGTTGGCCTTAGACTTTGTATTTCTCTGATCCACATGTAGAAACTGCTTACTGGGATTAGGTGGCATGACTTTCTCAGTGGGGCTAAGCTTAGTGCTTAGACTCTGCATTTTTACTCCCAAGATGCTTTCCTGACGTGCAAGTGTGAGCTCAGTTTAGGCTGAAGGATCAGTTTCTGTGTTGTCTGTCTCATTTTGCTGTACTGTGAGTACAGCCTTTGTGTCACACAAGACACAGCTCCGTGAGACCCTGTTTGGTGTAACGTCTATCAAAAACATTAAGCTGGTTCTATAGATTGAATTTTGTTCACCTGCATTATAATCGTATGTCCCTCTCAGTGATGCTTGGCTTTTAACAACCCACAGAAAGATTGTGGCCTGGTTGAATAAAAATAAGCTGTTCTTTTTTACATTTATATTAAGGCTGCTGTAAATGAAGTTTATTTAAAAAAGGAAAATATCAAACTTTGTCTTTTGACATTAAAAGGATGCAGATTTTTCCAATACATTTTAGGCATATTTGCGTAGTTAACTTATTTCCCCCCCCCCCCTTATCTTGAGTCATAGATCATTTTTTCCATAAGCTTAAAAAGCATGGTACTGATTATGCTCCCAATAATGCAAGAAAATGTTTCTTTGTGTAGTGGTGTTAAAAGGCCCTAGGCTTTGTCGTTTGCTTTGTTTTGTATATTGTGGAATTGGGCTTGCCAACATCTGTTAGGAGTTAAGAACTTCAGCTTTTTAAACAGAATTATTTTTCTATACATTTTATGGGATAATTACAGATAGGTGTATGGGAGGAATCCTCTCGTGGTAGGAATAAAGCTGTTCTGATTTTTGAGATGCTAAAATATTGGAGTTGCAGGGCTAATATACATCAAATACGGTATTGACTGTTGTAGTCATAGTGTAGTTTGTGTGATAGGTGCTATTTACAAAATTTTGATTAGTTTATTGCATATTTTTGTTTAACTGGTGCAATTTTTTTTTTTTTTTAAATATTGTATCATCAAGTGAATGAAGCAGTGAAGCAAGGATGAGACATTAATCTCTACTTTTTTGTGAGAAGTTTTCCTTCTCATTTATTGATTTCAACACGGGGTTCTTAATTTTGTTTGTTTGCTTTTAATACATCATTTCCTCTGCCTTGCCTAGTCTGACAGTGATCTGGAAAGGTGACTGTTCTTAGCTGAATGCCCAAATGCCAGGTTATTGTGATACCATCGCTACTACTAAATACGTTGTCAATCAATAGTGATATTTATGTGCTGCTTGTAACTCCTTACGTTTGTGTCGTTATTGGGTAGTCATGTGGTTATTAAGTTATCTACTTGTTACATTTTAGACTGCTCATTTGAGCATCAAGTTCATACTTCATAAAAATGTACTGAATATATGCACATTATTTTAGTGGTGATAATGCTTTTTGAGTTTTTGCATACTATGTCTGCCCTTCTAAATGCAGGACCTCTTGATTCAGCACTGAGGGAGCCACTACTTATTATATATCATCGGTATGTTTGAATAACGAAGGGGAGCTCATGTTTGTTGTGCGTTGTTTAGTTTGGGTTTTTTTTTTTTCTGCACGGGAGAAGACAAAATTTTTCAAGGTTTCTTCCTTCCTTTACAAAGGAGGAAAATGTAACCATCTTTCACCAGAATTTATAGAGGTAGACAGGCTTTTCATTCATTTGCTAAATGCTTGAATTTGTTTTAAGACAGATGAAACAACAAACTGAGAGAATGCTAATCTGTATTGAAAACAAGAAAAATCAGTGCAAACCAGTCTGTTCTTGTCTACTCTTGTTTATTGTTATAAATGCTGCTTTAACCAAAATCTGCTTTTGTGTGTACAGTTCTGTGGGCCTAAAATGACTGGCAAGCATAGTTTTATGAATTAACCAGTGACTGGCTCACTGAATAAATTTTTCAAATATACTGCCAGTCTTGCCCAGCTGTGCTCACTTCTGAGACTACAACTGCTGCAATGCACTCTTCTTTGAGCTACCCTTGAAGACTGCGTGAAGGTTTCAGCTGGTGCAGAAAGAAGCTGTTGATGGTACATGTGAGGCTAGATCACATTCCTTATCTAGCACATATGAAATCTCTTGACTGATTTTGCATGTAGTACTAGTCACTATATTTTTCAAAACTTTTCAGTGATCGGGATAGAATTAGGCTGCAGTAGCGCAAAGAGGCTAGGCTATGTTTTAGTAAAATTCTCTGTGATTTCACGCATAATCAGGCCTTTGTAAAATAAAATTATCTCTTTTTTCCTATGGAAATGTTCACTTACAATTTTATGTACTGTATTTTTATAGTATTTTTAAATGTGTTACAAGCTGAAATCATGGGAAGGCTGATACAGTAGTGAAATAGTTCTAAGCATAGTCAGAGAAGCCTCACTGCCTAAACTGTTTAAATCTAGAGTGTTTTAAAACTATCAGATGTAATAAAAGGTATTAATCCTGCACAAACTTGTGGCAAGTTAAGTGATTATAATGTGCTTTAAAGAAAGAAGCGCTTTATTATGTGGATTATGGTTTAGGCTCCCCATTTGTAGTTTGAGATATGATTGCTTTCAGTTAAGAAAGCTTTTGTAAAAACTGAAAGCCAGTAGGAATGTTGCATTCTTACTTTCATTAAAAAGCATTAAATTAAAGCAAATACTCCCTCCTCCTGTTGATTCTCTTTGCAGCATTTGAAATCTATACAGAACCAGAGACCTGAAAAAGCACTGGCTGCGAGTACCAGCTTTGTGTTTTTCATTGCTGTTTTTCATCTTGGCTTGTTACTAGTAGGAATAAGATGTATTTTAAAGTATTTCACGTGAGTTCTGCTGACTGTGCTCCCCAAGTGAAGTGGTATCTTTTGCTGTAAGGTAAGGCTGGTCTGTGCAGAAGATGGAACTTTTTTCTACAACTACTCTGTCTGAAACAAATTTCCACAGGAGCCAAGAACTGAGACAGACTATAACACTGCTCTTAGGCACAAAGTGTGCTATTTCATCTTTCTCTAACATAAACCTGAAGCAGCTTTGATCTTATTTTTCTAAAACAGTGTGTGTAATGTATTTCAAAATGAAGTGCTATACTGCACACAGATGGTGTCCTAAAGAATAGATAAGGGAATGGCCCACGTGCAACAGATGTTACCTGCGTCCATTAGTGAGCTGCTGAAAAGCACTGAGATGATTTGATGATCCTTCCTTATTTAACACAGCAGTTTGTGTTAACAGTATGGGTAAATATATGTTTGTTCACAGTACCAACTTTTAGTTAACCTTTTGAAAATTTTTTTTTTTAGAGCAACCTATATAAAATATTTTCAGAGTTCTGTGTTCTTCTGAGGGCTTAGTTGGGGGGTTCTTTTACTAAATAATGCCTCTTTAGAAGGTGATGCTGTGCATGTTTGTAGTTGGGAGGAAGATGCCTGTTGATTTTTAAAGAGATTTGTATCTGGTTCTGACAGTACTGGTGCTGAGGAAAGAGTGATGCTGTGTGTATTTTCTGTCTCTCACCAGTACATCTGTGTGTTACAGTCTACTGAAAAGTTCCAAAAAATTATTTGAAAGGGAAAAGCCAGGTAGACTTCTATGCTGTTAAGGATAGCACTAGGCATTTTTTTCTAGATGTTATGTCTGTTTCTTTCTCCTGAATCTGAATCAAAGGCACAAGGCTCAGATGCGTTCAGACATCTCAAGCTGCTTAGTGAAAGTGATGAGCCCGTTATACGCAAGCGGAGAATTTCCTTCCCTGAGGTGGATCCCCTGGGATGGTCTCCCACCTTCCCCTCTCCAAAGGTGATTTAGACCTCGGTGCTTTTCATGAGGTAGAGGTACCGGAGGCAGCGAGAGGGCTCTGCAGTCTGCCACCACTGTGAAGCTGCATCTTGAAAGTGCTGAATTGTGGAGTACCTGTGCATGGTTGGGTAGCGACTGCTGTCTGTATTAAGAGGTTTGTCAGGATAGTGGTTTCAACAGCTGAAATCCTGTGGCAGACTAGGTTTATCCGTCAGATTTTTGGATTCTTAATGTCCTGCAAAGTTGTATCTTGCACAAAGAAGTTGAAATAGTGACTTTGTTTGAAGTGATAAAGTACTTACACTTGCTCCATAACCTCTGAAAAGAAGAACATTAAATACAGTCTTTTACTAAATAGAGACGATTAAACTTTGTGTTCATTAATTACAGGTGATAAAGCAAAATCCATGACAGCCTTTCTCAACAGACTGAGTGGAATATCTTACAGATGTTCAAGCCTATTAGTGTTGTTAGTTTCAAATCAATGTCCATGTACATTTAGCAAAAGATTGTACCTTATTGCATCAGACTAGAGGATACCTGAAACAGGTGCTAATCTCTTCTACAGACATGGAAAACACCCATTTTTCTTAATAATTTAACATCTGTGATCAAAGAAGGATTCCCTAACTGAATGTTTTTGGATAAAAGTACATCAGTCTCTAAACTGAGGCCGTTTCCAAAGATGTGACAGTCTTGCATGCTCTCAGATACCACGATACTTTCTACTTTTTAAACAGCTTTGCAATTCTGTAGTAGCACTTACTTTAAAGTTTCAAAGCCAGTTTTTATAATTTGACTAAAGATCTTGCTAAGTGTGCACATTAAATCTTTTTTCTTTTTTCCCTCTGGAATAGCCAAGTACTTGCCCTTTTTTTTTTTTTTTTTTTTAAATTTTAAATTAGCAAAGTTATTGTATTGCAAGTCTGAAGAGACTGAAACACTTATATGTCCAGAAACAGATAGGTAAGAGTGACTAGGCATAGGAAAGCCTTTACATTTTCTCTCTTCAGCAGGATTACAGACCTCCTGGATATCACTGTAGGCAGAAAATTGACCAGATGACTTGCGGCTGCCAGACACCATTGTCGAATGGTGAATAACATATGCCATATTCATGCTTAGGGGCAATAATTTTTCAGATGCCAAACTTGTGTGTTGAAAAAGCTTTTGAAATGCTGATTTAATATTATTTTCTAAGATGCTAGCAGCTGACCATGTGCTATGATTCTGTGTATCTGTGAGTTGGTCTAGTCACATTTTTTCCTTAAATGATACTATTTTTTAATAATATTTGTGATTAGTGATTTAATTTACATTTTTCATGAAGATAGAAGAATTTAATTTTACTTTGGCAAGTTGAGAGAGGAATTTGCATCTTTTAGGTAATAAATAGTGATTTAAAAAAATAAATGTCTTCTAATAGCCACTAATTTAGCTGGATTAGTCTTAACAATCCTGTCTTCTTGAGGGTATGTGGTTCAGATCTCTATTTCTAAGGTTTATCTGTTATTGTGTGCCTTTTGGTAATGTAAAAAAAATAATAGTCTCGTATGATCTGTGTTGCTTTTTCTCCTACTAATAGTGCTTTGTTATCTCTTTGCATTTAGTAAACCTTGTGAGAACGGTTCAGTTTCAGCATTGTATCAGCAGCGGATTTGGAAGAAGCTGTAGATAGGTCAGCAGGGCTTCTTAAATTGAAGTCAGAAATGCATTTCTAGAAACAAAGTTTGACTTAAACTGTCTATGTGGTCAAAAGATGTGTTTTAACAACTAGGGAGCTTGCATGGCTGGTGTAAGCTGGTAAATACTTTGATGCTTCATCTTACAGATTTGCTTTTCTAGTTGTTTCAGCGATACCTGATACGCAAGATGGCTTGTATCCTGAATTCAGGATACACTGGGTCTTGTACTGTATTATTGCAACTGTCAGACTCAGCTACTTAATGGCTTTTCCTTTTGCAGCAATGTTCTTTTTTAATTGATCTTACAAGATTTAAAATTTGGTAGTTGGAAAGATTCCAGATTTCATCTACCTATTTTGTCTTTGTCCACTGCATAAAACAAGGCAAACTGTAGACCAAAATGGCATTGTTCCCTGTCCTCTGTAGCTTATTTGACACCTTAATGAGACGTAGTCAAACTGGATTAGAGAGAGAAAGGGTGTATGGCAGCGTGCCTCAGTGTGGGTTGTACGTGCACCAATGTAGTTATAAGGTTGTTGACTATTGCTTCCTATTTCAATGGTGAAAGTAGCTGAATTAGAGTAGTGGGCTGTCCCTTTGCTGGGATGAGTTCAAAATGGTGCATGTGTTCATAGTTTGAAGCTCCGGTTATATTTAAGCTTTGTGCTTTAATTTCTGTTTCTAATTCAAATAAAAGCTATACAGGAAATCATTTGTGTCAGTCGTTCTTTTTCCTAAAATAAAATCAAAGGCAATGAAATTAAAATTTCAACTTTTTCCTTTTATTTTTTCTTTTTTTCTTGTAATGTTTAGATCGATGGGTATTTGTATAGAAGTTAAATAGTTTCTTTTTGGTCACTCAACACTGGCACTGCATTCTGTTAGGGGACATACAGTGCTCCAGCATGTCAGAGTGCACAAAGGAAATAGCCGAGAAAAAAAACCCAAAACAACAGTGCTAATATTTCCTTTTTATATAGTTTCCTATTTTAAGTGGCAGTATAAAAAGCAGTTTTACTTCTAGGTGACCTTGTTGCAGTGGCTGTTGTGGCAGGAAGCTCCAAAAGTGTGTAATATGATGTTTCTATAGCATGGAAGCATATAGAACTAGATCTATGACACAATTTCTTTGAGAGGCACTTCTGAAGTGTTTTATCACTCAGTGATATTGAGCTTTTCTGCTGTTGTCAGCACGGAGACTTGAAAATTCAAACCAGAAGTACTAGTAATAGTGAAATTTTTAATTAAATGTATCTATCTTCCACTAATGACTTCCGAAAATGTATTATAAAAATAACATCCAACAATGAAAACAAAGCTTGAGTCATGAATGCTGTTTGTTCCGCTTTTTCCAGTTTTAAAATGAGCACTGTTTTAAAGCATTACAATCTGAACACTTGCAAGAGAATTACAAAATGAAGTGGAAATTACCTTGATTGCCCTATGGAACTTGTTGCTGTAGGAGGTTGTGCAGGTGAACAGCGTCAGACCTGCTTATGGAGGGGTGGTCCCTTAGTGTGGTTCCCTGGATGCAACACGTGGTGCCAGAGATCCCTAAGCCCCTGTCTGAATCAAAAGCACACATTCCTCATGGACCTTTCTGCTGCTCTTGGGTCTTTGGTGTGATCTAGCATGGCAGTTCAGTCATTTTAAGTGTCAGCCATTCTCTTAGGAAAAAAACACCCACTTTCCATTGTGATCCTAGTCTGTGGTATCAGAAGAACTGATACTTAAAACCTAACCTAAACCACAGTTTATATGGAGAGGAAATTACACTTGGGCATAAAAACTAGATAGTATATTAAAGAGGTCCATTTCACTACAAATGAAAGATGTCAATGTTAAGTAGACTGCATTTAATGATGCAGTCAAAACTGTTGGAAAAAAAAAATGTTCCAAGTTTGGAGTTCTTTAATACAATTCATCTAGCATTTTAAATATGGGCCTTTAAACTTTTATTAACAAAGACAGTAATGTTAAATGGTTGGCAGAGATGTTCATGACTGCCGACAGCAGTTTAACTGGACGATGGTATGGAAAGTACCCTCACCCAGTCTGCAGAGGCCCCCAACCTGGAAGGTTGCTCTTTAAGCATTTTGCAGCTGTAAAGCTGATTGTAATTCCTTGGAATCCTTCTTTTAACCTCTCTTAAATTCTCTCTCTCTTTTTTTTTTTTTTAAAAGATACCCTTTCTAATACAAAAATATTACATGGTGGCATTTAGTTTGAGCTATCACTGTCTTTCAGAATACACGTTTATTGAGAATTCTAGTCAAAATTGGTTAAAACTTGTAGTAGCAATTAAAGCTGCCATAGATAGTGAATTCCTAGGTCACGCTTTAAAATACAAATGGCACATGTGAATTATAAAAAGAGGTGATAATACTGATTCCTTTTTTGTTCCCACATTTGTTTGCTTTTTACAAATATAAATCCTCAGTAAAATGAATTTTTCCGAAGAATTGCGTCTCGCATTTTCGCGTGGTGGTTCGTAACGGGCCGACTCCAGTGAGGAGCGCGCAGAGGAAGTGAGTGCGTGCTTGGGAAGTGACTCGTTTGTGACCCGTGAAGAATTTGGGTACGGCATGAAACAAAGTGCCTTGTGTTCACACAGTAGGAGAAACATCTCAGTTTTGTGCAGTCACTCTGAATCTTATCTTTCCTGGAAGAGATGCATTTCAAGTCTAGTTTTTACCACTGGATCTTGGGCAAGGGCAGGTAATGCGAGGCTCACAGTTGTGTTTGGCTCGCAAGTGCCTGAAGTGTGTTTGAGGCTAAGACTTCATTGCCTGGCTAGCAGTGGGATGTGTTTGTATGGGGACCCCGAAGTAAGCCAAGTCCTTAGGGCCTGTGGAGGCTGTCGGTGGTGGTTCCTCCTGGGACTCGGTTTTACCTCTTGGCCGGTTCTGTCCTGCGAAGGAGTAGAGGACACGCATGGAACCACTGTTACCACCTTCCAACTCACCTGCTTTGTGAGCTACTGTGATTTTACCTCCTCTCAGGTTTCAAGATGCAATTTTTTCTTGAAGGAATCGGCTTTGTGAAGATTTTTGGTATTTAACAAGCCAATTTTTGAAATAAAGAAACTTTTCTTCTCAGAATTCTCTCTTACTCACGTTTTTCTACTCCTTTTGATTGCTTTGACATTTGGTTTGTAAAAAAATTATCACAAAATAGAGGTTTAGTTTCAATTCAGGAAAAGGAATAGGTGAACTTCAGTATTTTGTTTTGTAGATAACTAATAGAAAGATGAATGCAGAGAAAATGAAATAATCAATGTGTTTGTAGTTGTCTCTTGTAGAATGTTTTTCAAGGTTGTTTCTGGTGTCTCGAAAATTTTTAACCCATCTTTAAAGATGTAAATTTCAATGTAAAAAAAGCTTATACTTATCTCTTTTTGTAGCTCCCCATAAAGGCTGGCCAGCAGAATACCCACACCAAAGTCAGTACGGAGCACAACAAGGAATGTCTCATAAACATTTCCAAGTACAAGTTTTCCCTGGTCATCAGTGGTCTCACTAATATCTTAAAAAATGTTAATAACATGGTAAGTTTTCTAATTCTGGATTGTTGGGTGATTTTTCAAAATGGTTGTTATTTAGTCATATTATACAATGTGCAGAGACTCACTTGAAATTTAGTCAGATTGTTGCTTGCCTTTTACACTTAATTTTTTTGTTTTCATCTGCATGTGCCAAAGTTCATTAACAGCACTGAGCTGTGTTACATATAAAGGCAATGAGATAGTTCTGTCAGAGAAATCTAAAGGAAGGTGGTGATTAAGGGGAATCCTGTTAGTCATGGGAACGGTCTGTAGCTGGGAAGGTATGTGGCTAGCTAAGGAGTGGGTACATAAAAGTACCTAATACTACGTTGGGTCTCTGAACAATGTTTAGGTACCAGTAGAATGTGCTGCTTGTTGGGAGGTGGGGGACAATTTTTGCCATTGCATGGAAAGGTGCTTCAGTTATCTAGGGAAGCAGTGCTAGCAAAGTCTTTAGAGGAGGAATGCAGCAGGGCAAAGGAGCTGCTGAGCAGCAGCACTAGGAGGTTTTTTTTTTCCCTCTCATCTATCCTGCCAGAGCAGGACCTGCCAGGAATCGTTTTGGGAAAGGAAGAAGGGAAAAAGAAGGGAAAAGGATTTAAAACTTAGGCTATTTGAATTTTCCAGGCTGTTGGGAAGTTTTAGCATTTGTGTGTGTGTATATATAAAATATATATATATATTTTAACAACCAGATGAATTTCAGTCAGAACCTCATAAGAAAAATCTTTGAAAACAGTCTCTTGTCTCATACTGCCACTATAGACTCATACCTCCAAAGGGATGCCTTACTAGTCAGTAAGAAAAATGAATGAAAAATATGTGGGAGCGATACGCATCTCTTCCATTTATTGTTTGATGTGGATCGCAGCCTCTCATGAAACCATTTAATGTTGATACTTGAGGGCAGTAGACTGGTGTGAAGGGGTGAGATTCAAGGTGATTTTTCTACCAGTTCCCAAAGAGAAATCTTTAGAGCCAGATGTCTTAGTAGATGGTTTCCTTCTGCATACTGGTTTTCTCTTCTGCCTCCAAGGGAACCATAAAATGATTCCTGAAATCCATCAAAATATTTGACTCATCAACATCGGTAAAGCTGTCATTTAAAATAGATCTCAGTGGAACCAAAGAGAAGAGAAACCAAGGAAAAAAAAAAAAAAAGAATGTGGATGTCCATAGTGTTGACTCTAGAAAAATAACTATTACCGTAAAGTTGGGTAAATGGAAAGTTTAGGAATCCTTTATGAGGAGAAAGATGCAGTTTGAATTTTTTTTTTTTTTTTTAAATGGAAGGTCTGGTTTTGGATTTGTCATGAGAAAAGTTTAGTTCATTGAGTTTTGAAGCCGTGTGATTTGTGATCATGTGGAATCTCCACAAACAGGTAACAGAACTAGCCAAACTCTAGCAGTACTTTTTTTTTTTTATGGTTTTAGTAAGATAGTTTGCAGTGAGCTCTTTTAGATGTCAGTTGTATAGAGATGCGCATCTGCTAAAACGCTACAAAGGAATGACAAAATCAGAAAATAGGTTGCCCTACTGCTGGGGAATTTAGGCTACTTAAAGCTGCCTGTAATCCCTTTGGAGAGAGAATTTATTTTAATTAAACTCCATAGGCATGAAAGAATGTGTTGATGTGTAAGATGATTGTCTGATAAATGAGAAAACTATGCAGTTAAAACAAGTTTCTGTATATGATATATAGATTTTGAGAGGAAAGACCTAGCTAAGAATGTCAATAAAAAAAGTCAACGTTTGCTTTGCACTGAGGAGCAAGACTTAACATTTTTTATGTTTGATGGACTGAGCTACTGTATGAATCAGCAATATTTCTGAAGGTTTTCTATAGCTGAAACAAAACAGACCAATAGACTGTCATAAGGGTCTTAGTTTAGAAAAAAGTCTTGAGGGTTCGCACTCTGCTGAAACTTAGAGTTAGTTGAGCTAACCTCTCCCGTGGTTTAAAATATAACTTCCTTTGGGTGACTTCTACCTGTGTTCCATGTGTAGGCAGTAGCACCAATGTAGTTTTGGCTAAATCTTTTTTGCTTTATTTTGCTGTCTTAATATTGCTGGAACTAGTCACTATTGTTGGCAGTAAAATTGGGTGGCAGCTTAAACACCCGATAGAGTTCTGCCTTCATCCTGTGTCTGAAGTGTGGCATCTTTTTGGAGGGTCTCATTTGTTTCTTCCTGTGGTCTGTGCTGAATTTTGCAACACTCTAATAAGCTTGTCAATATGGATTTGTTGTAATATCAGTTCTATTAAGACGTTGGCAATGAAAAACATAATTGGAAAAAAGTCAGCAGTAATTGATACCAAAATAGTTTCTGAAAAGGTATAACCTTCATTTCTGAATAAATTATAGGCTTGATGAAGGTAAGGGGCTGCAGTGTACCTCCAGTCTTACTTTGCAGTAACTGTTCCTTATTAGATTTGGCATTGCAGACTGGACAAAGATATTTCTTCAGCGATAAAGTTTTAATTCCTATTTTAATCTAATTTTTGCTGGCTTTGTTTCTAAACTCAAAGCCAGAGCAGTAACGGAGCCATAACTTATGGTGCCACTTTGCTACATTACTTTAATGCATTACAAGTCAAATTTCTGTGTCTCAGATGAATCCATATCCTTTCTACTTCTAGAGAATATTTGGAGAAACTGCTGAAAAGAATTTATATCTATCTCAGCTGATTATCTTGGATACACTGGAAAAATGTCTGGCAGGGGTGAGTAGGCTTGCATAAGCAATTGCTAAGTTGGAGTCAAATGAGTTAGAGATTACAAGTCAAATGCTTGTGAATCTATTATTACTGGTACTAAAGTTAAAACTCGTCTGATTTAGAGCAAAGTAGGATTAATGCCATTTAAAAAATACTAAAACTTCCTATAAATGCAAGTAGTTGATATAATTGATAAATTAAGGATTTGTGGGGTGCTTTTTTCTTGCCTAAAATTAGTGATCTTTTTTCAGCTAAATAGATTTAAGTAAACTTTTGAATTTGCCCTTCCCACTACTCAACTAATTTGTGGAGTTATAAATAATGATTTTCTTTTAATAATTTGTTAAAAAGAATTGCAGACAACTGGACGACTGTACTCAGAGACATGTGAACTGGAGTAAGGGAAGACACAAACCCGAATCAAGAATTAGATGTGATTATGAAGCTTTGCTAGATTTTTATAAGCTGTGAGTGCTTGTGGCATACTCTGCTCGGTATTTTTTTAATAGATGCATCAAAACATTTTCATCCCACTATTTAAACAGAAAAAGTAATGGGATAGTAAATCATGTTAAAAGTAGCAGATAATTCAGTGCAAGTATTTCAGTTTTATGCTACTAAGTTTTCTGCATACAGTGTTGATTTTTCTTTAAATTTCTTAAAACTTTCATTTGTTGAAGTAATTTTTCATGTGCTTGTATATACAGCAGAAACTTTGCTATCGCTGTTCTAAAGATTACTTTTGCAGGTGTTTCCTAGATTACATTAGTTAACCATGTCCAAACTTCCAGTGGGAGTCCAGTCCTGAGGTTTCCAATCAGAGCTGTGCTGCAAGGCAGTTTGCTATTACCTTTGGGATGTAAACGGTTGTACAACTTACTGTGCTAAACTGTATAATTGCAAAGCCAAACTTCACTGTGAGCAAAATTTGCAATGGTTTATTCCTTTAACAAGAAAGGAATTTTTTTTTTAAAGCTGTATTCCTGGATGAATGTCATGAAATCATCTAAGCTCTTTGCTGTTTCCCTGCAACAGTTTTTGAAGGTTCTTTCTTTATAAGGTAATGACCTTATTATGGTTAGATTTGTCAAGCGGCATATCTTATATTACAGTACTAAAACAGTCTGAATAATTGTGGATTCTTCTAAATTCACAAAAGATCCAGGTAAATACATTTTCCAGAATAATTTTCAGCTTTTACAGCTGAGGTAAATACCTCTTTTGGGCACTTCTTGTGTCTTTGATGCAGTGAGTCAAAAAAACCTGTTTTAACTTCAGAAATTAATTCTTCTAAGATATTTCTTATATGCATATTGTTTGAAACGTTAGTGGTTTTTTCCTGATAGCTGATGGCATTTCAACAGCCTAAAATTGTGCTGAATACTTCTTGCTTTGTCAATTCAAATGAGAGCAAGTTGAGCCAGTATATGTTTAATAAGATGGAGCCAAAGTTCTATACAAAGAGCGTTGTGTTCTGTGATATCTTCAGATGTATTTCTTGCTCGCTGTTCTTGCTCAATGTTTCATCAAGTTCTCATGGCAACAGGACTCAGGTCAACTAAGTGGGAGTCTCTGAAACTTCCCAATTCCCTATGGTAAATTCATTGGTAGAATTTTAGAAAGCTTTAACGCTGACCCTTCTGTTAAAACTTGCTCTTAGTAGAGCAAAGTTTCACTTTGAATTCTTTTGTAAATAGTTTCCTTATGTTTCATACTGTGCAAACTGGCAAAAATTAGATTTTTCTTTTGCAGGAAAGTTAAGCCATTTTTGACTCATATAGAGCAATCCCAGGCAAGAGCAAGGGAGAAGCACCTCCTTTTCGGTTCATTTTTTTATATTAAATATTTGCTGTCAAAATGTAGTGGTTAGAATACTACCCAAAAGAGAAGTAAGGGTGGGTCTTTGCCCTTTGAGCTTCCATTCAAAGCCAAGATAGTTAATGCTCTGCTGCTGATACTTTACACAGATCAACAGGGTGCATTTGTCAAAACAGAAATGTGTTTTACTTCAAAAACTTGTTTGGTATTTTGCTTGATACTTGATGACATTGATCAACTTGGTGTCCTACATAGTCTGGAGACTTAACTGAAAATGTAAGATGGTGTGAATGATATGGGTTATTGTTCAAATGGAAAGAAGCCTTTTCTGTGTAGACTACTTACGCTATGGTCAGTGGTAGCCTGCAGGCAGAATTAGAAGTTTAGATTCGGGTCCTGTGCCTACTAGTGGCAGATGCTCCGTTTTTTTGCCTCCAAACCTACAAAACGGAATTTCATGAAATACTGAATGTTTATTTTTAGCAACCAAAGGATACCATGCGACTAGATGAGACTATGCTGGTAAAACAGTTGCTGCCAGAAATCTGCCACTTCATCCACACTTACCGTGAGGGGAACCAGCATGCAGCTGAACTACGTAATTCTGCCTCTGGGGTTCTTTTTTCTCTTAGCTGCAATAACTTTAATGCTGTGTTCAGCCGCATTTCCACCAGGTAGGTGTTCTTCAGTAGCCTGACTTAGTGTATTAGAAGATCTACTACATACTGGTGTCTAGAACATCTGTCATGAATTGTAGTCTTTCTAATTTCAGAAAAGTTAACTGTTTAAATGATATTTAAGAAGATAGTTCTTAAACTACCCTCTACCTTTCAAAATTTTACTTGAGTTTCAGGTTACAAAATGAACCTGTTTCATATCCATTCTAGATTACTGCCAGCATATTTTCTGTGAGCTGCATTTATTGCTTTTTTAATCTGCTTTCATAAGTACAAGTCAAACGCTGTTGTAGAGTGAAAATAATGATATCTCAGCTGAATAAGTTGAGTGAGTTCTTGTGGGTGCAAGGTGTTTTGGAAAAAAAAGGATGCTGAAGATAATGGGTTGTATCCATTTACTTATGAACTTAGAATGCAAAATTGCTGATTATCTACAGCTCTGTTGGAGCTGCAAGGCTGTTTTCCTTCCTAATTTTTCCTGCTTGAAGGCTTTTATGTTAAATCTGTCTTATGCCTGAAGGGGACAAAACAGCTGGACTGTTTGTTGGTTGTTGGAAAAGACCCATTTGTCTTCTGACTGACTTGAGTTTCACAGCACATTTACTGTAAAAATAACTGTCTTTTCTGCTATGCTAAGTGAGAACAGAGATAGGCCCAAAGTTTCCATCTATTCTTTGCTCTTTTTGCCCTGTTCCAGATCCTTCTGATGCTTCAGCATTTGGCAGTCTGCTAGAGTTGTGTATTAAGCTTTGTATTACTGAAAGACTTTGATGTTTTTTGAAAGTTGCTTGAAGTAGCTTAGCTCTTGTCACACATTGTTACAGCTAACATCATCCTTGATTCATTAGAAGTGGAGCTTAGGCAGCCTTATGTGGTAGCATAGCAATGAGTATGCCAATTTAATTGAAACAAAGATTTATATATTCCTTATAATGTAAAAACAGTTCTGTTCCAACATTTTGAAAAATACTTGCATTTTAGAAATCAGTCTAAAATGATTTAATAATTTGAAATTTTAAGTATTTTAAAAACTTTTACAGAGCCTTTAATAACTTCTGTTTCAAGAACATAGACTTGGCAGCTAGCATGGAGGATGTGGTTTTACTCAATAGGTTGATTATGTTTTGTTGCTTATGGAAATGGAAACAATTTCTTTTGCTCCTTTTATAGGAAGTATTTTTCAGTTGAAATTTTTTGATAGTCTTTGAATCTAGTCCACGGATCTATATTTATTCTTATGGCTGTAGCAGGGTTTCGTTCTCAAGCTCCAAAGCCCTTCTTACCGTCCATTTGAGCTGGAACATAGTGCTTTTTCCCTAACCTGTTTTTTACTTCAAGATGGCTTGTACATAAATAGTTAAATATTTGACCAATTGTTGCTGATCTCCACAGGGGTCAGCTTGCAGACAGTTAGCATTGCTGATCTTTTGACCTGCGCTTCCTGTTTAGGCATATTTCTAGGCCTTGTACAGCAGCTGGGGGATTTTTGGCACGAAAAGCACAGCAGTGGGGACCTTCCCATTCCCAGCGAGGGCTGTTAAGTTTCCCTGGCGTTGAAGAAATGAAGAACTGCTTTTGTGTGTAGTACTAGAAATCACATTCCATGTCTAAAACACATCTGTAGCTTTGGAACAAGACATGGCAATCTTTAGTTTGTGAGAACATATGATTTAGTTATTAGTGGCTTAGTATCTGATGAGATGTTTAGCAAATCATCTAATACAGAAGTGTGAAAAGATGCCATTGTGTTTAAACTGGTGTGATTGAACTTCATCCTGTTTGTTTAGGCCAGAAAAACATGGACCTTCTTTAGCTTACAAAGAGTGATTGTAGCTCACTTCAGCGACATTAAGTACCATCAGTCACTGCTTTACTCTTAGGAAATTAGCTGGGGCAAGACTTGCTGTTAAGGAGCAGTAGTCTAAAGGTGTCATGATTCCATGAATTTCGTATTTAGTTGAAAAGATGACAAGATTACTGCTACGGTATGGTAGATAACAGAAGGATTTCGGCAAATCTTGGGCATAAACAGACTATCACCAGATGGTATTGGTATCTTGTAAGACTCATCACTGGTATTTCTAGATCCATTTCCAGTATGAGGATGGAATAGGACTATAATATTAAGTCTTAATTGTGCAAGATCCGTCTTTCATTTCTAAACCTGGAAAAGTTTATCTGAGGAGATCGTATACGAGGAGATCATGTAATATTCCCCTGCTACTCAAATGTATAGAATCATAGGTATGTGTTCATACTTATCTGACATAATCTGATTGAGAAGTTAGTTTACTTTGCATATTTTTAGATTACAGGAACTGACTGTTTGTTCAGAAGATAATGCTGATGTTCATGATATTGAACTTTTACAGTACATCAGTGTGGATTGTTCAAAACTAAAACGACTCTTGCAAGGTATGATTTGAGCCCGTGTTTTGAAAAGTTTTTATCTGAGTATGGCTCGTTAGAGATGACACAATGGTATTGATACGTATATCTTTTTATTGCTGTGTTTTACTCCAAATAGTCATATATTTAGCAAAATATTTAAAAATAAAGTAGCATAAAGACATTGGTTTAAAAATTGCTTTGCACTTCAAATGTCTCTTATAATCTGTGTTGCTTTTTAGAATCAAGTTTCTTTTCTAAATGCAGAAATGTTTTACCTTTACAGAGACTGTATTCAAGTTTAAAGCCCTTAAGAAAGTAGCTCAGTTAGCTGTTATCAACAGTCTTGAAAAGGTAAGTATTTTAATATTTAACTTCTGTTTCATTGCTTATTTGCAGACTTTCTCTAATTTAGGAATAGTTGCAGTTCAGTAATTTACTACAAAATATAAGTTGGTGCATCCCTTCAATGCATAAATGTTTTGCAAAAAATGTTGAGTGGTTAGAAGTAAGAGTAAAATCTCTCTTCATTTAAATACATAATTCAGAAAAAAATATTTTTAAGCTCTGGAATGTAAAGATTTTTTGCATTATCTACAGGCATTTTGGAACTGGGTGGAAAACTATCCTGATGAATTCACAAAGCTGTATCAAACACCACAGACTGATATGGCTGGTAAGGCATAACAAATGACACAGTGTTCAAAAGTTGGTTTCTCAGACATCCGCACATTCACTTGCATTTTGTGCCCTCATTGCTGCTTGTGCAGCCTGCAAATAAGAAACAAATTTCTGTCAACCTTTGTCAGGGCAGGCAAGGATATATTGCTATCTCTTTTCTCTCCTGACTCACTTTTTAAAGAGGTTCATTTTGTGGTTCACAACACAAAGAAATAAAACCCAAAAGATGGAAACTCTTTAAATATATATTTTTCATCTTGATACAGGAAAAAAAGAGAACATCACCTGTATTTGTCTCTAGACAAAAAGAGAGGAAAATTTGTATTTTCAGGTAAACCATGTCTTTAACTGGGTTGAGACCATTTTATCCCCAGTAGCATGCCAGTAATGTGCAAAACGGAACTTTTTTTCTGTGTAGGTGGAGCTATCCCTCTGCTCTTTTATACCTATTCTTTACCTTTTCATAATTAAAATTGGTATTGAACTTGGGGTTATATTTTATGCAGATTGTGCAGAGAAGTTGTTTGACTTAGTGGATGGCTTTGCTGAAAGCACAAAACGTAAAGCAGCGGTTTGGCCACTGCAAATCATACTCCTGGTCCTGTGTCCAGAGATAATCCAAGATATAGCAAAGGATGTGGTAGAGGAAACTAAAATGAACAAGGTAAGAGAAAAAAAGTATCTGAATTCTGGTTCTGATTTCTAGAGGATGCTTGTTTTTGCTTATTCTGTATTTCAGGTATATTTTATTTTGTCTTTCCTGCCTTAAAGGCACATTACAATTACATATGTGAATTTATGCACCCTTTTTAAGTTCTCACCTAACGTATGTTCTTTCACTGTCAATAGTTCATACAGATAGTATGTCCCAGGCAATGTTATTTCAGAACTTACATCTCCTTGGAGATTTGAATCCCAGTGTTGTGATTTCCCCTGCCTCCACCAGTAGCAAACTTAGCGTTGCTTCTAGCTGGCCTGTATTGTACTGTTCTAGGCTTCTGTAGTGTGTGTACTGTGTGTTCCATAATCACGGTACCTGTGGCAGATGTTGAATTTGATGTGGTTGCGAACATTATGGTTAAGAGTAAACAACCGTTTATCTTTCTGCCATTCTGATTGCTCTAGATCGTTCAGAATGAATGTCTTTAATAAACGTAACATTTCTCCAGCATGCTGCATCAAGTTGTTTTTTGCAATCCCAATATCCATGATTTCTGATCAGAAAACGCAGTGTTGTTTGTTTTTAATATTTAAGGATCTAAAAACCCTGACCACAGATTTCCAAAGCTTTGGTTATAACTATTCCTGATTTGAATTCTGCAGAAACTGTTCCTGGACAATCTCAGGAAAGCACTTGCAGGCCACAGTGGGAGCAGACAGCTGACTGAAAGTGCTGCTATTGCTTGTGTTAAACTGTGCAAAGCATCTACGTACATCAACTGGGAAGATAATTCAGTCATTTTCCTCCTAGTGCAGTCCATGGTAGTAGATCTTAAGGTAAAAATGTCTGTTTCCAAATTGCAATGAAGAAATTTGAATTTTAAAATACTGAAATAAACTTTGAATTTCTCCTTAATTGAATACCATAGTGTTTTTCAGTGGAAAGTTTTGTATTGAAAGTAGACAAGAATAATCTTGGTATCTGATTTATATATTTATATTTTTTTTAAATATATAGAATTTGCTGTTTAATCCAAGCAAACCTTTTTCAAGAGGCAATCAAAATGCAGATGTAGACCTTATGATTGACTGCTTAGTTTCCTGCTTCCGCATAAACCCTCATAATAACCAACACTTTAAGGTGAGAACACTACTTACTGGTAAGTCATTCTCCACATACTGTTGATGACCTGTCAGTTGTAAAAGATATGCTAACAGCAGCTGGAGGCTCATAAATAAGTTCAACTGTATAAATTTCCCTTAGTAATAAATCCCTGCTTGTTTTTATAAATCTTTTCTTAGCTGATTAGACTTTCTCTTGTTTAGATTTGACAGCTTTGTCAATTTAATAAAAAGGCTCTAGTATGTTACTCAGTGTGATAAGAAAGATGGCAAAGACAAAGATGTTCCTAAGTGGCTTTTATGTATTTTTATTGTAGATCTGCTTGGCACAGAATTCCCCATCAACGTTTCATTATGTACTGGTAAATTCGCTCCACCGAATAATCACAAATGTAAGTTCTGAAAGTATTTAATGAGCCCAGCAATCTGTGGCTTCTATTCAGATCAGTATCTGCTTATTAAATACAATTTGAATAGTAGACCAAATCTTGTTGTCTGTATCCATGCAGCAAGAATTGCTTGCTAATAAGGAAGGACATAAAAACCTTGGTTCACGCTGTCCACCAGTTGGATTCCCAGTTTGAGAGCTTGTATTCCAGTACAAAATTTCAGTACAAATATGTTTGAATACCCTCTAATGTAGGATGGCAAATGAATCTTACCTTTTCTGGTTTTGTAATAGGTACTGCTTTATTGATACATGAAAAACACTCTCAGGACATGCATAGTTACACCACCTTCTGCTACTCCTAGTATATTGACAGGGGAACTTAGGAGAAGAGCTGGCCTCATGGTTTTGCTCAGGGATTTGATCCAGTATGAATTTAAATAGTGTAAAATTGTAGTAAATGCTGAGTGCCAAAAATATTTTGCAAGTTTGTGCAGTTGTTCATCTTCAGTTTGTTATTGTATTTTAAGTCACTAAAATACAACTTCAATTTTTATACTGTTCAGAAATACTTTCCTGATCAGTATGAAAATAGAATCAGTCAATGTTGAGCAACCAGCCTTACTTAATTTACGTAACACTTTCTATTTCATTTATCCCAACATGGTAATGAAAAAAAAAAAAAGTATTAGGCACTTTGACGAATAGGGGAGAAAATGCTACTGTAGATGTGGTGGTGTACCTGTGGTGGAGTAATACAGCTTTTCAGATATTATCAAGCACTTAAAATACCAATTTTCCATTTTGTTTAGTGTATCACAATGAATTGAGTGCACATTGTTTGTTTTGAAGTATTACTTACTAGCATTCGGTGTCCTGAAATCTGCCATGGTTTCCTGCGTTTATGGTTTCAGAGTTTGTGCTTGTTCAGAAAGAAGAATGATATAGTAAGCAGCTAAGTTGGAAGTATTGCTTCTGTTACAACTCATTTAAATATTATGAGTTTTATGATGAGAATGCAGAAATAACATATGAGTAATACTGTGTAAAATACTCATGTGTAAAGGTTAGATATACTACAGCTTTTGTAACTTCTAGAGGTCTAAAATAAATCATAATCTAACTCATATATTACCAGTTTAAGATTTGAGCATTTCTCTGTTTTCATTCCAGTCTGCACTGGACTGGTGGCCCAAGATCGATGCTGTGTACTGCCATTCCGTGGAGCTTCGCAGCATGTTCAGTGAGACACTGCATAAAGCTATTCAAGGCTGTGGGGCACATCCAGCAATTCGCATGACTCCGGTAAGACTTCTAAAGAAGCTGTTAAAACACAAACCTGTTGTTTTTCCTGTGTCTCCATTCCATTCCAGCTTTTTTATTCATTAACTTTAGACTGGAAACTAGAGGGGGGAAGAACATTGCAATCCAAAAAGCAACAGAGAGCCATACATGCTCTGTAAACCTTGCAGGTTTTGGTGTATTGACTAACTGTTTCTAGTCAGTTAGTGATGTGTGTTTCTCAGTTTTCATGCTGCTTTTAAACTGGCAACATAGAAGTATTTCTTCTGTAACTGTCCTCTGTGGCTAACTGTTCATTTTAAGCTTTCTTGTTGTGTGAATAGCTAGGTAATATGTCCATTCTTGTTTAATCTGAAAAACAAAAGCATTCTGTATGTGAAGATAATTTCTGAAAACTGCAATGCTTTTACCATGATTGGCATGAGTATCTCTTCTTTTAATTTGTCTTGCTTGCTTTCTGTTGAGCAAGTTGACTGTTTGGTCTTGGTGACAGCAACAAAGTAAAAGACTTTTCAAGCATTATGAAATAAGGTCAATATTCTTGGTTGTCTTGGAAAAAGTCTTGAGTAAATTCAAATTTGTAGTTCATCCAAATTTTTTTAGTAAGTTCACGTGCAGCTGCGTTGCGTTTCTTCTGAACTTGCCATTTAGGACTTTCAGTGTGTCAAGTGAACTTGGTTGTTTTAGAAGGCCTAAAATGATACATGAAAATATTCCTATTGGGCTTCTCAAATGAAAGCAAATGATCAAAATACCTTTAATTGAAAGCTACAACGTGTTTAACTTGCTTTTTACGTGTATATATTCATCTGTTGAGAAAATAGCAGGGGTATTGTAATGGCAACTCTGACATTGATTGGTGGTGCTTTGTCTTCTGCTTCTTATTTTCCGTTCTTATTGGCTGCTGTCGCTCACATGGTCAGATGCCAACCAGTCACTGTTTTGCATGGCAGTGGGCCTCTGTTGCTGTAAGTATGACCCATTGTAACTACCGCAGAAAAGCCTTTCCTTGCTCTGACTTTTCTGTGCATAGTTACCACTGCAGTCACCTCACTTCATCTGGGATACAGAAGGTAGCATGTTTTACGTGAGAATGTAGGCCTGGAGGAGACCTCTCCAGCGCCGCTCTTGGCAATTGCAAGGCGATCCCTTTCACAACCAGTTGAGCTCCTTCCTAGAAGGAGGGGCTTTTCGTTGGTTCTGTTCTTTTCTTTCGGTCCCCTCCTTTTCCATCACGATGCTCGTCCAGAATCTCCCCGCTCTGGTGGTTAGAACTGTTTTCTAATTTCCAGCCTAAACTTATTTATGTCTAACTTATCCCCATTTGTTCTTGTTCCAGTGTTGTCTGTTAGCTTCCAACCGGTGTTTATCCCCTTGATGTATTTGCAGAGAGCAGTCATGTCCCTGTCTTTGTTTATTGATAGTCTTTAGTTTGATTGTGTGAAGTAAATATATTGCTTCACAGAAACGAATCAGCTTCTTTTGCCGTGTGCCTCTTCTCAGAATTCCCTTAACTGTAGCAAACTAAGGTTTAGCACAGAATTAGTTACCTCTACCAGTGTGGTATCAGTTTCTTGATCGGATGCTTTTTATGCGTTAGATTTTACTCTGTATATTTTCACAATAACTATTTAGCAAAATAGCATGAGGTTCTAATTTCTTGTAGAATTTAATTATACAATGTCATATCTCTTCTTCAGTTACCTTGAAGATGATTTCAAGCTAGTTTGTTGTTGTTGTTCAAAACTTGCAAGTTTAGTGAAAATGAAAAACAAGTTTATGCTACTGTTTGAGATCTTCACAAATAATAAACTAGATAAAATAGTTTAAAAAGCTGAGTTTCTAAAGAGCGTTGTATGCTGTCTTGTGTTGAATATCCACAATGGCAATTTTTTTGTCCAAGTTAATGTCTCGTAACGATTTTGGTAGCTGTAAGCAAAAATACTAATTTAATCCCTGCTGATGTAAGATTAAAATTAATGAAAAGATAGATTCTGTAAACTTACTGGAGAGAGATGAAAATCTTTTGTCTTTGGACATACTGGGGACCAATTAATGCAAGTTTATGGTTTTTTAATGTATGTATTTATATATGTGTGTGTATACACACACACATATACAGTATTTTTCACAGACTTTAGCATGCATCCAAATTATTTTTGTTGAGATGAAGAAACTGCAGTTAATTGCCATACAACAGGGTGGTTCACTTTGAAGGGTTGTGCACACTGTAGGATTGAGGCATAAACTCAATTTTTGAAATCCTTACAACCGGTAGCATCCATATAGACTTATTTCACAGCCAGCACTGTATATGACTATTTGTTAAATATATTGGTCATATTGCTACCTGGATTCTGTTGTGTGAACAGCAGTGTTAGAATATGATATAGTTCATGCTGGAGTCAAACTAAAACACCTTATGTGAACTCTCAATACATACCTTAAAATGTCCTCCATTTCATGTAAGGAAGTTGACTGATACAGAAGTACTTCACTGATTTTTCAGATGAAGCTAGATTTTTTTTTTTTAATTTAAGCGGTGTGCTGTGTACCTTGTGAAAGCTGAAAGGTTAATTTTTCAGAGGTTGTAGAGATGAAAATGCTATCATCTGGACTGTGATTATGGCAGAAAATAAAGAGAATATTTTGCCTTTGGAAAAAAGTTCCCTACCCTCCCATGTATTCAAGCTTACTTGGAAGCATTTATTTTTATTTCTTTCTCAGACCAGAAAAAATCCCTGTAAATCTTTTTTGGTCCTTTTATCCATTTTTCTTTTGCCACAGTTTCTTATGCAAAAACTTTTCTTATGTCCATGTGCCGCTCACTAAAACAATTCTTAAGGAAACTTTAGAGATATAATAAAGTGATAGCATATGCATATGTAAAAGGAGATTTTTAAGTAGAAAGCTATGTGACTATACTTGAGTAAATTTTACATACTTTTAAACTTTTTAATGAATTATAGATTATAAAAGCAATATAGTTCATAAGATGTTTAATTATAACTACTATGTAGACTACCTCGCTGACAATGACTGTGATTTTTCCTTCCATCAGAGTCTTACATTTAAGGAGAAAATGACGAGCCTTAAATTTAAAGAAAAACCTACTGATTTGGAAACCAGAAGCTACAAGTTCTTGCTGTTATCCTTAGTAAAACTGATCCATGCTGATCCAAAGCTTTTGCTGTGTGTAAGTGTATCATACTATTCATTCATAGTAAAATTTACCTGTGAATCTACTAAATGAATAAAAATTAAAAACATAAACCTGCCATCTAGGATACTTCCCTACTTGTTCTTTTCTGTGGTTATAATGCTTCTGTGCTTTTAAAGGAAAAAGACAAAAAAAAAAAAAAAAAAAGAAACTGTAAGAAATTGTGCAGAACCAGAGCAACACAGTGAAAGGGAGCATAAAGCTCTAACTCTGAAGGGAGGGCGAAAATAGAGGGGAGTAGAACAAGAAGAAAATGAAAATAAGAGGTGGGGGGGAAATTAGTCATCATTTCAATGAGTAGAAAGACAGATGGGGTCTTAGATCTTCCATTTTCTCAGGCCTGTTTTATTGTTTAATTTTAAAATATTTCAATTCTGTCAAAGATATGATATGCAAGGGGTATCGTAGCTTAAAAAAAAAAGAGGTACTCTCTTAAAGATCCAGAAATCCACTTGGTTTAATTACAGGAATGCCACTGTAGCAGCCAGTAATATGGTCAGTCATTAAAAAAGTTTTACAACTTCAACTTGCTTTCCTTTTTGCTATTTAGAATCCAAGGAAACAAGGGCCTGAGACGCAAGGTAGCACGGCTGAATTAATTACAGGCCTTGTACAACTCGTTCCGCAATCCAGCATGCCAGATATAGCACAAGAAGCCATGGAGGTAAGGGGTAAATGTTCTCTATGCCAGATGGTTAGTACACAGACAAATCAAGGCTTTTGTAGAAGTCCTGAAGTATGGATTAGCTATGAAGTTCTGTGTTTTAGAGTTTGGTCTCTATTGATCTTTTTCTAAATGTGTCCTGCACTGAAAATTTTACGGGAGAGGCCTATAAGAAAATGTAAAAAAAGCAATTCATACTGCCTCTTGTGACTGCCCTGCACCTCTTTATATGGTTTGTTCATCCCTGGTGTTGATCAAATACAGTTTGACAGTTCCTCTGTTCCGTCTTTGCAGAGAGCACCATTAAGCTTGCCCTTTCTCTTCTATGTTTTCTAAATGGCTGTGAGAAAAACGCCTAACGCAGTGGCTGGTCCTGTATTCTGTTGTGAATCAGAGGAGGTTGCATGTGTGGGAGGGGTAGATAGGATACTTTAAGGCTACTGAAATCTTCTTCCCGCCAGCTTTGACTGAAGAAGCTAACAAATCACCAGAGTTACTTCTGATTTTTAGCCTTTCTGTGTAAAGTTGCTGATTCTGTGACTTTGCCAGTACAGTTGTAACATTTGTATGTTTTTCACTATGGTGGGTCTCCAGAGCACTTCATATACAACGAAAGCAGGCTTCAGCTTCTCCTTGTGCATAATGGAACGGAAAGATTTTTTTTTTTTTAATCCCTGGCGCCAGTTATATTATCCTGCCATCTTTAGATTCCCATTCTAAAAAGTGCACTGTAGCATATGTGCTTCATTGACATCTTTCATGTTTTAGGTTTTCACAGGTAGACTGAAAAAAGGATTAACTATATACCTATATGCTATTAAAGCTTTACATAAATAGTTGAATTTTAGTGGGTAAACTAGGGCTTTTTTGTTAAACCTTGCCTCAACAAGAATTGCCACAAATAGTGTCAATATACTACTACCTATCAATGCATGAAATACATATTTCTTGACAGTTTAATGGTAGATTTCAAGAATGATTCTTGTATAAGAATAATCCTTTTCAGTGTGAAAGTCTCTGGGGAAGTTCATGTTGGGTAGTAACATCCTTACGGTCATTTACAGGAACTTACAGATTGAAAAGTTTTGGCCATTATGTAATTTAATTTCGGTGTACTGTTCAGACTTGATTCTTTATCGATCTGGATCCCTAATCTACCTGATTATTGGCTTAACTGGCCTCTCATGTCTGTTTTTGACTAGTAAGTTAGTCAATAAGTTCTGGAGTATTTGTTTAAACTAGGAAGCAGTTTGAAATAACTACTTAAATATTGTTGGAGAACAGTAGGGGTTGGGTTTTTTAAAATGCCATTTTTAACAGTATTCCAACAATCCCTTTGCACCAAGCTTTTTTTTAAATTTGTCAGAAAAAATAGCTAAGACTTTCCATATTTCTGTCTTTAACTTCTATTTTCACCAAAGTGAAAATTTATTTGCCTGCATATCGGACAGCCCCAAATAATAAGTGACAGGAGAGATTTTGTTTGCTATAGTTGCTTGATGTGATTAAGGATAAACAGCTTCTAATCAATAATTTTCTGTTTGTTTATAGCCTTTGACCAGTTTAATTTTTCAGATATGTATTTCTTCTGAAAATTGTCTTCAACTAATTTATAAGTAGTTGATTTTTGAAATTTTTGTAGTTAATCTGACTAAATCAAAAGCAGAGATTAAAGTTTTGGTCATAGTTCACCAGTATGCTCTTGGATATGGTCAGAACCTCTTCTTATCTAAGTTTTGGCTTGTGCAGGGAATGGTTACAAAGAGCAAAGTATTTGTCTGTCCTGACTTGGCAAAGAGCTTGAACTACAGAAATTTTGTTGTTGCCACTAGAAGTTTATATCAATACGATTGGTTACATTAATTTTTTTGCAGCTGGACATTAAGTAAATATTAAAGCCAAAACCTATCTTTTAAAAACATTATGTCTATGTGTCTAGTATGGATTTGTATGGAAATACAAGGTAAAACCTCTAGGTTTGGATTATAAATATGTAATGAAGACTAAAAAGAAATACTTTGGACACGGGCTAGCAATGAACTCTTGTTCTTCTATATAAAATGCTTTTTATATCTTTCGTTGTTTTTAAAACAATGTAATTAATATGTGATTGCGCCTATTTCTCTGCCTGTGCTGATGTGCTTTGTAAATTTCTGCCTTTAAGTGAAACTCTACTTTGTTTTGAATTTAGGCCTTGCTAGTTCTTCATCAGTTAGACAGCATTGACTTGTGGAATCCTGATGCACCTATAGAAACATTCTGGGAAATTAGGTATGTAAGTTAACTTTTGTAAATTAGAGACATAGCTTTTTTGATTTGTCTTCTGTTTTGAAATAGCTGTGAATGTTTTGGGAAAGCCATGCAACATTGAATCTGCAGTCAAAATTATTATCTGTATTCATGAAAAAGTTGTATCTTCCTTATACGAATTTAACAAAAATATAGTAACAAACATTTTTCTGGCTTTCTTACTGACTCTCTTCAGCCTGATGTTAAGGTGTAGAAATGATTATTAGTTTGAAAAGTTAGAGACTTTTCCCCCTCATTCAAATGTTTACTACTTGTTTAAATTCTATTTTACCCTTTCGGGGCTGAGGGAGGGTAATGCTAAGCAGCTCTAGAAGTGTGTATTTGCTAATCATGACTCTGAAGCCCTCACCTAAAGAAGGTAGTAGTTTGCCCTGCCCTGTGATCTCCATTTGTCTTTCCTGTGTATTTGAAGAAATTTAATTCATTAAAGTTGTCTTGCTTTTTGTAACTTCACAGCAGCTGTTGCGGTTGATTTCTTGGAGAATATTAAGGGAAATGAAGTTCCAAAAAAGTCAAAATTAAACAAAATGCTAAACCAAAAAATAGAATCTGTAAACTCAGAATTCTAAGAATTGCATAAGCTAAATAATTTAAAAAAAAAAAAAAATTGGTGATCTAATCTGAATTGGTACTGATGTTTGTTTTAGAAGAAAGGGAACAACAGTCTAGGGGAAACACTCTTACCAGCATCAACAAATTGGCCTGCACGACTGCTAAATATGGCTCAAGGGGCTTGTTATGGGATAGTTTGGGGCTGAGCCCTACCTAGATGGGCAATAACTGAAACTCATTACTGTAATTTCTAATAGTGGAAATGAGTTTGTGGTCTGTTCGGGCTGGGGGAAAAACCCATTAAAATTGACACTAATTTGGACCCTTTGGCAGTTTTAACAGAGAGTGTGAGGCCTGAATGGATATGAAGAAGGAACATCCCTAGATGTGTTCCTTCCAGAACAGAGTTGAGACACGTTATCAGAGCAGTGTAGGTAAACTTGTACTGCCACTGTCTGTGCTGTATCTGTTCTGTGGATAAATGGAGGACTTCTGAATCGACAGCCCTGGAGTCTGGACTTCTAACAAGTACCCAAATTGCTTAACTTCCTCTAGGGAACTAAAAAGGCCAGCTGGGTGGTGGGAAGGGTCAGAGGGGAGCTTGTCATTTAAAGTACACTCCTGTATTATATCCATTATACATTTTAAAAGATGATGCTAGTATATGTATAGGATATTCATGCTAATTGCCTATTTCTATGTAGAATGTAGTAATATCTTCAAAAATGTTGTTTCTAGATTATAAAACTAATGCTGAATTTCATTTTGCTGCAGTTCACAAATGCTTTTTTATATCTGCAAGAAACTAACTAGTCATCAGATGCTCAGCAGTACAGAAATCCTCAAGTGGCTGCGAGAGATTCTCATCTGTAGGAATAAATTTCTTCTAAAAAACAAAGTACGTAAATGTTAACATCTATCTGTTAGGATCATGAAAATGAATTGCTCTCTGTTTTGTCACTCCCTTTATTTACCAGGTTATTTTCATGATTGGAAGGGATTTAATAGCTACACCTACACTTTCTGTTTTGTGATTTCCTCTCTGCTGAGAGATGGTGGTTTGTGAAGCACCCTTGATTAGAATTGTTAACTGAAGTTAGGTTTAGGATTTTTTTTTTTTTTTTTTTTTTTTTACTTTGGCTACACAGGTTGTTTTACTTGCCTGGCAAATGTATGTTTCACAGAAACCTGGTGCCTTATACCTATTTGCCTAATACAAAAGGAAATAGTCCACAAGGTGAGAAAAAGAGAAGGTTAGTTATGATAAAATATACTTCTTCATGGATGAAATAAAAATTTCTTTTTGGATCTCGTGTTCGTGTGAGTCCTAGAATTCTGACTTGCTTCTTTCTGATAATCTCAAGAGACTTTTTCCAAGCCAAACACACATTGTAATGCTATACTTGCTAGAATTAAAACCAGACTTGCTATATTACTTTTTGAATTAAAGATCTACTAGGAAAAAATAGAGTTTCTCTTTTTTCTAACTGACCTGAAAGTAGCTGCGCTAACATGAGAAGGATGCTGTCTTATGTATACTATATAGCATGCTTAAAAAGTCGTTTTTCAGCAAGAGGATTTTTACCTTTAAATGACTTTTTTCTTTTCTTCTCTTCAACTTTGGTAGCTCTGTTACTGATGGACATTACTTTTTGTCTGTGTTGATGTTGAGTAGTAGGCTTTTTCCTTTGGTATCTCCAGTTTAATATATATTTGTAAAATATAATCTCACGTATTGCAGCTGAAGACCTTAGGCATTCTGGCTTTCTATGAATTCGGGAAGACTTTTACATTTGGCCTCTAAGTGGAAATCAACTGTCCTTCAAATAGAGAGTATGCTTAGTATTGTCTTCTCCTTCCAGTTAAGAAGTAATTAGTTGTTTTTAAAAATCTGTTTCCTTTTAGTGCTTAGAGGAAGTTCATTAATATCAGGCTCAGAAAAAGATAATAGTTGTTATTAGAGCTCTGCTTCACAATCTCAGTTCCTGCTTTTCTGATCAAATATAAAATGTATAGAATAAAGTTACAGTACTCCTGAGCTTGGCTTCTTTAGACATAATTACATCTAAATTATAATTATGTTAGTATGTATTCTGTGGAGTAAAACCAAGAAGCCTATAGGGCTTTCAGGAGGCTCCAAGGAAGGGAGGAAAAGGCACCATTTTGTGCTTACCTCAAGGTGATGTTTTTTGAAGATGACACTCCAGATAATTTTTTAAGGGGAAGTACCATTCTAAGGTACCATTAATATGGGTAACTTTATAAAGCCCTGAGAGCACCAGCGTGAAAAGTACTGTGTAAATGTTGAAGAGCTTTTTATGTTCCTGAAATCTATCCTTTTTGCCCTTTTTAAAAAATAAGTTGATTTATTATTTTTCTTCCCTCTCTTTATAGCAATCAGATAGGAGTTCCTGCCACTTTCTCTTCCTTTATGATGTCTCTGGAGGTGGAACTAGTCAAATTTCTCTTGACCATGAAGAGATGATACGCTGTGCTCCAGGAGCTACCCTCAGGAAAGGGAAAGGGAATTCTTCCATGGTAAGTAATACATGATAATAATTCTTTTTGACACTTGGGGAGAAAAACTTGTGTGCAAGTAGAAATTAAATTACTTTGAGAGTAATTTTTAAAAATAAAATTAATTATTTCTGAGGAGGAAAAGACATCTGTGTCCTACGTAATGTATGTATCTAATATGCCGGTTAATAATGATGTTTCAGACTTAAAAAGTCACACCTTTTTCAAGTTAAAATGTTGGTGAATATTTTTTTTTTGCCTTAGGATTGCACATAGCATCCCCTCACGTTAGTCTATTGTTACTAAATCTGAAATCTCACTTTTTAAAGTATTGCATGCAGTTTGAATGTACCGTGAAGGATCATAAAATCAAGCATTTTAGTCAGGTATACCCTTTGACAGAAAAGTTTCTCAAGCCTAGTTTTACTACTAGTTCTAGCTGCAGGAAAGAAATGAAGAGGATATTTAGAACATCTTTTATGAGCCAAAACTTTCATTTTGTTTTTTAATGTACACTTCTCCAGTACCAGTAAGATTTTCCTAAGTACATGGTTATCCTTATGAAAGGAGTAGGTTCTTAGCCACTGTGTTCATGCAACAGCATAAGAGCTCTGGTTTAGGATTGCTTATTCCTACTAGAATAAAAGCAGTTTTAAAGAACAATTTGGATAAGGCTGAATTTTAATAAAATTGCCATATTCATAAGCAATATTACCAAATTTGGAATTCTCTGTTTCCCAAGGAAAGTACAGCAGGATGCAGCGGAACACCGATTTGTCGCCAAGCCCAAACAAAATTGGAAGTCGCCTTATACATGTTTTTGTGGAGCCCAGATATTGAGGCAGTCCTTGTTGCAATGTCCTGTTTCCGTCACCTCTGTGAGGAAGCAGATATCAGATGTGGAGTAGATGAAGTCTCAGTGCATAATTTTTTGCCAAACTACAATACTTTCATGGAGTTTGCATCTGTTAGCAATATGATGTCAACAGGTAAGAATCATGAATCTGTAAAATACCTTTCTACCTGTATAATAAGACTATTATTTGTGTTTGAGTTCTTTAAACAGGTTGAGATTCTTGATTTGATTGTTACTCCTGCTTTCACTGAAGTATCTTTATCATTGGAATTGCTAAAAAGAGTAGGGAATTTGGGTGACTGAGTTCATAAGGATTTTAAAGTGTAACAAGAAGAATCCTTTTCTAAACACTTTAAGGGGGTCTATTCCTCTGTTAATTTAGTAATTACTTTCAAAGATCTCATATTTGATGTAGGTGGGTTTTCAAAAAACTTGGTTAAATGTTCTGTGCTCCTTTGTAGGGAGAGCAGCTCTTCAGAAAAGAGTGATGGCGTTATTAAGACGCATTGAACACCCAACTGCAGGCAACACAGAGGTAAACTTTCTTCTGACTTTATATGCTCTTTGCATGCATATTTTTTTTGAAAACTGAAAATACTGTTGCTACAAGTAGTTCTGAAGTTAAATCTTGATATATCTTATTTTAGGCCTGGGAGGATACACATGCAAAATGGGAACAAGCTACAAAACTAATCCTTAACTATCCAAAGACCAAAATGGAAGATGGGCAGGTGACTATGAATTTTTCCATAGGTTCAACCGTTAGAAATTCAAAATAACTATTTAAGCTTATTTATTTTAAGGAATTGAATTTTAATCTAGAAAATGAGTTTTGTAGGCAGACTTAAGCTCCATGAAAGTATTCCAGAAAAATAATGGTAATCAGTTGTCCGCTATGCTTACTAAGAGACCAAGAAGTAGTTTGACTTAAATTGCTGTAAGGGAGATGGAAGCTGAGCTTAAAAAGAAATTGAAAAAAAGCATAGAGAAAACTCTGGAATACTACTAGGGAAATTATGAAATCACTTTCAGTGGAAGTTTTTAAACAAGCTGCTGGCTATCACGATTTAAACATGCTTTATCCTGGTGGAGAGCAGGGAATTGACTAGGCAACCCCCTTCAGTCCTTTTTAGCCTTGCTTTTTCAACTTCTCTAAAAACAGTGCCTGCGTATAGATTTCTGTTGATACTATCACAATAAACTGTAAAAGGTAAATCTTAGAAAATTCTTGAGACTGGAACTGTAAATGGCAGGATGTGTTGTGGAATACTTCAAAATTCTGATCTCTCTCCATTAGTTATGTTTACTTGAAGAGATTTCATCTTCAGCCATTCTTTTTCAGGTTACTGAAAGTCTTCATAAGACAATTGTTAAGAGACGAATGTCGCATGTTAGTGGGGGAGGCTCCATAGACTTGTCTGACACAGATTCTCTTCAGGAGTGGATCAACATGACGGGGTTCTTATGTGCCCTTGGAGGAGTGTGCCTACAGCATCGTAGCAATGCAGGATTAGCAACCTACAGTCCACCTATGGGCCCTGTCAATGAGCGTAAGGGCTCCATGATATCTATGGTGTCCACGGAGGGAAATGCAGAGACTCCTGTTAGCAAATTTATTGATCGATTATTGACTCTGATGGTCTGTAACCATGAGAAGGTGGGACTTCAGATACGGACTAATATTAAAGATCTGGTGGGTTTGGAGTTGAGTCCGGCACTTTATCCAATGCTGTTTAACAAATTGAAGAATACCATCAGCAAGTTTTTTGATTCTCAAGGACAGGTAAAGTGTTGATGTATTCCTTCACGTTTGTGTCTTAATAAAAAGCGTCTGTCTTGTCTTCCATGTAGGTAATTGAAATTGATACCTGTTCGTGTTTTGTACAAAAAAACCTGCAAGCATTGTGATTGTATTTGACAACATGCATTAATAATTATTGTATTTGTGATTCCAGGCTATATTTAACATGAAGTAATTGAAAACATTCTTGAATTCTTAGTGAACTCTGAGTACAGAATCTGTGAGAAAGTTTTCAGAATCGTTATGGCTGGTAGTATTGACGTATTTAATCTTGACATATATTGGAATTCTTTTGGCTAGGTGATACTAGGAAAATGCTTGTCCATTAGATTTTTGAAATGCTGCAGTATATTTGATAAATACCCTTTTTTTTGGTTTTGTGTGTAAAGAATTAAGACCACCAATTTTCTTCCTGTAGGTTTTGTTAACTGAGACCAACACACAGTTTGTAGAGCAAACCATTGCTATAATGAAGAATTTGCTTGACAATCATACAGAAGGGAGCTCAGAACATCTTGGACAAGCTAGTATTGAGACAATGATGCTAAATCTGGTTAGGTAAGAAATCCTGTTGACATTCCTATACAAAGTAATATGTTTAAGAAGCGAGGTAGACCCTTCTAGTTTATATCTTTTCTGCTTGCTTCCGTGGAGAAGAAGCAGCTGATTTTCTGATCCTCCTCCTTACGGTTCTGACAACTTCAGTAATCGTGGAGATCGTTTATACTGTAGCATAAAGTACACTGATGGAGCGTGACTTTTTGTTTTTTAAAAGAACTAACCATTCCATAGGTTGGCCCCATTCTTGTAAGCACTCCTGGTTTCTTTAGTGTACAATGGTGTTAGTGGTTAAAAACCAGCTGAAGGGCAGATTTGTGTTCAGTTTTATACTAATAGAAAACTTCTTTGGCCAGTAGAAATTTGGTGCTGATCTTCAGCTGATATAGGGGCTTGCTTGCTCCCTTGCAAAATACAAAAAGGTAGCCCAAACACTTGCTAACCTGTTACACAAGTCTGCTGGGTCAGCCAGTGTGTAGGTTCCAGCATGGAGCTGAAAAGACTTGTCAGATGTGTGGGCCTTGTGGTATGGTATTTAATTAATCTTTTTGCTTTTTTCTTCAGGTATGTGCGTGTGCTTGGAAATTTGGTACATGCAATTCAAATAAAAACTAAGCTATGTCAGTTAGTAGAAGTAATGATGGAGAGGAGAGATGACCTTTCGTTTTGCCAGGAAATGAAATTTAGGTAAGTGTTGCATTATGTAACTTCTAGGACGGTGTAATGTGGACAAGTGTAATTTTGTTTGGTTACGTGTTTAAAAACATAAACCAAAAACTGCCTCACACCAGTATGCCTGGTATAGGGACAGTACTCCTATCTTTGTCTTCAGAATAATTTAGAGCCTGGTGATGCATTAAAATTTTATTTTGATTGTGGGGATACTAAACGCATGTAACAATTTTGTGTGTGATACAGACTGTAGTACTTGGTATAGTAAAATCAGTTCAGTTCATCTTCGGTGTGTGGTGGTTCAAATAGTTCTTACACTGAATTTGTAATAATTAAGAATGATGCCAACAGTAGTAAGTGTGTTTGGGGGAAGGGTTGTTTAAAAAAAAAAAAGGAAAAAACAAAGCTAAAGCAATATATCTATATGTAACAGGAACAAAATGGTGGAATATTTGACAGACTGGGTTATGGGAACGTCTAATCAAGCAACAGATGAGGATGTAAAATGCTTGACAAGGTAAGAAAGAATACCATCAAACTGTTGTTAAAGTTGCCAGCGGTGTTCCAGGTGGCATTTGATACCCACAGAGGAGCTGGCTGGTGTGGACTTCCTTTAGCAGTAGTAATTTTAAGGAAAAGACAAAAACTGAAACTTAAGTTTTGGTGAGCAACAACAGAATTATATTTAATTCATAGTCTTAACTAACATGGCTCTTGAGGTGGTTTGTTGGTTTGTTTGGTTTTTTTTTTCCTTTTTAAATCTACTGAATTTATTTAATTCCTTTTAATACCTGTTCTGATTTAACATTAGGACTGAACATTTTATTTGCTAGAGCTGCATCTTCATATAATGCATTCTGAAGAATAAAATCATCAAACATTATAGTGTTGAATTTATACTTAACTGGTGTTTTTTAGTGACAAATTTGATTTGCAGTTGTTGTCCTTAGTAGATATATTGCTTAAACCTGTACCACAGAATATAATAGCTTTATTCCTGATGGACAGAACTTTACTAGAATAACTTTTTTTTTTTAAAGATTCTTTTCACCTGCAGTTAGATATATAAGGAAAAGGGACATGGTACTGGATGGGAAATTATCAAGGGGAAGGAAAGACTAATTCTGCTGAACTGACTCACAGCTTCTTAAAACTTTATTTTTCAGAGATTTGGACCAAGCGAGTATGGAAGCAGTGGTCTCTCTTCTTGCTGGGCTTCCACTACAGCCTGAAGAAGGAGATGGTGTTGAGTTGATGGAAGCGAAATCTCAGTTATTTCTTAAGTAAATAGTGACTTTTAACTATTTTTCTATACAGTGACTCTAAGTAGATGTACCATATGACTTTTATTACAAGCTATGGTTTTTCTTCTAAGAGAAATAATTTTATCATCCAAACAGAAATTACCTTTTACATATCCCATTTCACAAATCTCTGCCTGCTAGGTTTATGGAAACATTTTCATTTAGAAAATAATTATAAAATTTGTCTTTGTTTCTGCTTAATGCAGATGTATGCTTAATTCATGGGAGTGATTAGCTTGCTTTGATATTACATTTTTATCCGTGAAACTTAAAATCTCTTTCAAGACATCTGTTTGTAAAGTCACAGCGGTGAAATTCACTTGCTTGACTTGAGAAAATTTGCATACAAGTTTAGGACAGTGCTTTCTGGTTGTTACAACACGTGAAAGTTTGGACTATGCTACAAGAAAGATTATTTGGGGCAGTTACGAGATTTTTTGGGAGGCTTATTGTCTATATGCTACTGTATGCAAATCTTTTCAGACGGTTCTCTTTGCAGAATCTGTTTTACTTAACCAAGTCTTTCTTTTTCTTCAGATATTTCACACTGTTTATGAACCTTCTAAATGACTGTAGTGAAGTTGAAGATGAAAGTGCACAAACAGGCGGCAGGAAACGTGGAATGTCTCGAAGACTAGCTTCGCTACGGCACTGCACTGTTCTTGCTATGTCAAATTTACTCAATGCAAATGTGGACAGTGGTCTTATGCACTCAATAGGTAAAGTAGTTAGAGATAACTGTGCATAAATGAATACGTAATGAAGACATTGGTATTTAATTTATTTTTACATCTTCCTTAGTAGTTCTGGGTTTTTTTAATCAGGCTTGGGCTATCATAAAGACCTCCAAACAAGAGCTACGTTTATGGAAGTCCTCACCAAAATTCTGCAGCAGGGAACAGAATTTGATACGTTAGCAGAAACAGTGCTAGCAGATCGGTTTGAGAGATTGGTGGAGTTGGTTACAATGATGGGTGATCAGGGGGAGCTTCCTATTGCTATGGCTTTAGCCAATGTGGTGCCTTGTTCTCAGTGGGTAAGTTGATTCATGCATTTTATTTCCTACATTTTTGAAAATATTAAGACTTGAAATAGAAATCAGTGCAAACATTAAGGGTGTAACAACAGTCTGCTAAGGAGAGATTAGACTTACCATTCATGATAGCTAGCCTTTCTTAGTATATTCTTGAAAAGTGTACTGAACCTAATTGTCAGAGATCTTGATTATAAACTGCATTTTTATAGTAAATTTTTAGTTAAATGTCTAGGAATAATTTTTATATGCAGTTATTGTAATAAATGCATCTGTTTGGGCTGGTTATTTATTACAGATTGTGTGTGCTGTAATGCAGACAAACAGAACTGTATTTGTTCCTCTAGATTTTAGCAAGATGAATTGGGCTTTGTTATACAGGGGAAGAACTGCTTACCTATCTGGACTAACCATTATGAATTTATATAACTGGATATCATGAGGCAGATTTTTAGACAAGCAATAGCATAGGAGAGATTTAAAGAGAGATTGTGTATGCTTAATTTGATATTTACATGCAAGACTCCATAGCAAATTTAAAGCATTAGTACAAACTGCTTGGTGTTTTTTTCCTTTTTTTTTTTTTCCCATACTTGCTTTGGCTCACTGCTAGTCAGATTAACATTTCATTTGCTTCTTTTAAGGATGAGCTAGCCCGTGTCCTGGTCACGCTCTTTGATTCCCGGCACTTGCTCTACCAGCTACTCTGGAATATGTTTTCAAAGGAAGTTGAACTAGCAGATTCCATGCAGACACTCTTCCGAGGAAACAGCTTAGCCAGTAAAATAATGACTTTCTGTTTTAAGGTATATTATCTAATCTTTCTCTCTGCTACAGATCAATAACAGGAAAAGTTTAGTAATATAAAAATACAAAACTACCAGTCTATGGTGTTAAGCTCTTGAGTAACTGGATTAGATGGAAATAGTACAGAGATGCCTTTGGGTCTCGGTTTAAGTTAGTCTCAGCTCTCACATCTGTTAAGTTTAGGGAGTTTTGCTTTTCATATTTTAATATTTGATGAACTAAATCTTGTAGATCTCTTATGGTCAGGCCCAACAAAAGTACAAATCCTCCTGGAATTAACCTTTTGCCAAGACTTCATGACTCAACCAGTTAGGCTTAAGCTTGCAGTTAGTTCTCTTGAAAGTTTCCGAGGCAATAGATGTTTCATCTTGCCTATTCTGTATATTCTGCATTGTAAAGAAGAAAATTGGTCGCAGTAACGAAAATGTTGGCAAGATTTGTAGATTTCAACAAAGATTACTAGTTATTTAGAAAAAATAACTTATTTGATACAAACAGCTAAACATTTGTAAAAGTTCTAGTTATCTTAAAGTCCTTTCCTAAGTAATCTCCAGTCATAGTAGGGTCTTTAAACTTCTGACTAGTTTAGTTATATGAGTGATTATGGAGCGAGTACCAGTTTGAAGACTGTTCCTGACGGTCTTTTTGTAACGGGCATTTTAAAGATGGGAGACAAAATCTTAAGGTCTTGTTTATGCTTCCATTTCAGTTTAAAAAGTCGTCTACAAACAGAGATGAAGTTTTGAGTCAGTGTGCTCTAAGAAAGAATCCCATCTGCTTTCTGTGGTTATTAAAGTGACCTGTAGTTTTAATTGGAATGAATTAAAATACTTGTAGAAATTGATCACAGTTATGTTTCAGAAGTGAGACTTATAGAAACACCAATTTTACAGGAATCTGGCTTATGCCAAAACAAATCAAGTGTTTTCAGGCTCTTTTAACACTTACAGAATTTTGGAGTGTTCCTGTGAATTGCTGTGTTAATCTGGCCACCTATTCTCATTTTCTTTCTACACAGGTATATGGTGCTACGTATTTGCAGAAGCTTTTGGAACCTTTATTAAGGACTGTGATCACATCCTCTGAATGGCAGCATGTTAGCTTTGAGGTCGATCCAACAAGGTTTGAGATTCAAGGCGGGGAGCAACTGTATTTATTCATAAACATGATTCCCAGTCATTGTCAATACAATAGGATTCCTTTTTCCTTGTTGCAAATATTTTTCTCATACTTTCACACTTTTCCACGCCTCACTTTACCAGACACATTAATTGTATCTGCAGTCCTTGTACCCAGGGAGAATTGTACAGAGCTGTCCAGCACAGCGAGATGAGTTTTGCTGCATGTCCTCTAAGCCCTGAGAGAGTAAGGAAGATAGAGAGCTCTTGCAGGACCTCTTCTCCTACTTGCTACTTCATACTTTTATGTAGGCCACTAATGTGGGGATTTCCAATAGTACCAGAAAGCGTCTGCTTTAGGTCATTGAATTAATTACAGAAGCAAGGTGGAATGCGTGCATGTTGTGTGTAATTTTTTTGCTTTAATTTCTCTTATATCACTTCAAGACTTGAATTAAGTAGCTGTTGCTTTATTGCTTTGAATTATCTCTAACTCTTAGAAAAACTTGAAGTATTTGTCTTTTGAGTAGCTTACCAAAAGATAGGCCTTCTTATTAATAGTTTAACTCTCAAATATCTGTGTCTATTGCAGAAATTCCTTTCAGAGAAACCATCATCAAACTGATAATGCAATTATCAGTTGGAATTATGTATGCATGTCTTTGTATGGAATGGTGTAAGAGAATCCCACTTACAGTTGTCTGTTTATTACTGCGTTTTAAATGACCTTATATTTGTAACTTACGTGGTTTAAAATATTGATGGAAACTTTTGTGTAAAAGATCATAAATATTTCCATAAGATTTCTTTTTACCCTGGGAAATAAGGTTACTACCAAACATATAAGTACAGCTAGTATCGTTTATTTGATTGCTGGTCGTACATTTATGGGTCTGTTTCAGGCTGGAGCCTACAGAAAGCCTTGAAGAGAACCAGCGGAGTCTCTTGCAAATGACAGAAAAATTTTTTCATGCAATCATTAATTCTTCTTCGGAGTTCCCACCACAACTTCGCAGTGTGTGCCATTGTTTATACCAGGTATGCCTGCAATGGTTGCCTGCCCCTAAACTTTGGGCTTCGTTTTTATAATTCTAGCAATTTGGAGCTTGGTCCAGTAGTGGGTGCATAGTGGGCATTTCTTAAAGACTGTTTTCAGACGTTTGTTAAATAACAGGAATCTAAACATAGGGACCGAATGGTGTTTTAAGACTTGAGTTGGCAATCAGGAGGTGACTAAACATTATTTTTTTTTAAGGAGTTGAATCACGGCTAAGAACTCAGACCTAATAAGGCAGCAATAATCTCTGCTTTAGCATCTCTGTGGGAGACTAAAGATTAGGGAAGTAATGGTTATACTTGCTTTTATCAGTTTATCATGTGGGCCACCTATAGGGAAGGCAGCAAAAGGGGAAAATAAAAAAAAAAAAAATCACTGGTGAGTTGAGAATGCAAAACTGTTTTTTTGAATATAGAAACAGTGTACTTGTTTACTTTTTCTACAGAATCAATTAAATCAGAAATAAAATTAATTATTTAAAGGTCTTATGGATCACACCTTTGATAAACCTTAACTTTGTGAATAAAATAGCTACTTGTGCAGTTACTGACTCTAGATAGTTGTTCTCTGCATAAAAATAGAAGCAATTTCTTCAAGAGCATTTCTCTCTGAAGTAAATTTTTACAAAAATTGTCTATGAAATGTGTTATTCAGGTCATTGCTCCAGGAATATTTAGTTGTCCATTACAGGTGGGCACAATCTTATACTTTCTGCCTTTGATAGAAAAGCAGGTTAAAAAGGGTGTAAGATGCTCATAAGAAAAAACCTGTATGGTATTCAGTGGGACCACAGTAGTTACAAGTCCTAAATTTTAGAAACTGTGGATTGAAGCTGAGTATAATGGAAGGAAATAGACGTATAAAATGCTGTTGGCTGTATTTGGTAGAGAATTGTTTGTGGTTATATGTGCTTCCCTAAAGAAGGTCATTTGTGGGTGAGGTCAAGGCACTGCATCGTTAAGGCTTTATTCTGATCGCACGCAGTGTCATGTCTCATAATCATGTTGTGAAAGCAGGAGTCTGTAGGTTGCTGTGAACAACTGTAAGGAAAGCCATTGACTGTACTGGGAAAGGAGGTCCACTGGCATATGATTTGGTAAATAACATTAGCAGTGTAACTGGGATGCTGCAGATGCTCTGTACTTTTGAGGATGATAGGTTCTTGTATTTGAGAGGTAGAATGACAATAGGAATACATTTTGGTCTACGACGTAAAATATCTTCCATCTGCTATGGGCAACACATTCTGATGGAGGTACTGCTGCCTGTCAGAGGCCTGGAGTATGTTATCGTATGCAAAGGGCTGCTGTGCTTTGATTAAGTGGCTGACCAAACGTTTTGCAAACACAGAGTATTGAGAAATTCAGCAGGTAAATAGGAGGAAGAGAACCTGGAAGAGACAGACAAATGTATTTATAGAGTTCTTTTAAAGAGGCAAATTACAGAGACTGACTTCTATTTGTGGCTAAAACTTTAGTGCTGTCACACAAACCTTGGAAAGTTACCAAGCTGGACCACCCTCTTCTTGCTTGTTTCTGATACTATTTATAAATGATGCTTAAAGAGAAGAAGCCTTCCTGAGTGGGGCACTGTCCTCTGTAGAGTAAGTTCTACTATAGTGGTACCCTCCTGGCTGCCTCCTGTTCAAGTACCTGCATTCCCCAGCCTCCATCCCCGACTCCTCTGCTCTGTCCTGTTTCTGCTGCTCCCTGTCGCAGCTCAGCAGCAGGTTGCTGAGCCCAGTATGCTTATAGGTCTCTCTCTTGCTCTTTGTGTGTTTCTGGTGGATTTAGCTGCTGCTAAAAATTCCAGTGGGAGATTCTCCTGCTGCCGCCAGGGCTCATAGGAAGGACAATTTCTAGTCCTGTTGGAGGACTGTCATAGTAGAGCTGTGCATGGCAGAGTATTTGAGCTGTGGTCTCAGTTACGTGGTCTGGAAGAGCTACTTTTGGCCTTTCAACCGTGGAGTCTGTATCTCAGGTCTAATATAAAGCAAGGAAAATAGATTTTCTGAGCTGTGCAAACTAATTATGAGTAATAAAAAATTCTACACAGTGTAGTATAGTCATATTTTTACAGTGAATGCTGTATTAATAAATACAACTGCTGCAATTCTCAGAACTCGGAAGTGAGAAACAGTGAATTGTATGTTGTGACTGTTGTGGATATTGGGTTGTTACTGTGAGCTGTTGGAATGAATTAGGCCTGCAAATGTTGTGCCTTTGTTTCTGCTATAACAACTTGTATAAATAACTTCTAAAGTCATCAGTTTCTGTTTCTGACAGTGGTTGTATTCAGGTTGGCGGGGGGTGATTTTGGTGTGTTTTGTTTGGTTGTTTTTTTAAATTGGGAGATGAGGGGGGCAGGTTGGTTTCCTTCAAGCTCAAATGGCCACAGTCTCACAGACATTGACTGGGAGTGTATCGGAGTGTTATTGAAAATGTCACACGCAACCTTCATTGTTGCTTCTGTTATTTGACGTTACGTTGTCCCGCATCTTTGCCTAGAATTGCTTTTATGTGCTGTTACTAGGATGCATCAGATTTAATTCCATTTCAGTGCTACATTGCTAGAAATTATTTCTGTGCAAACCATTTTTAATTCCTACACGAAATGGAGTTACTAAAATGTACTCACCAGTAGGCATTGCCAGAGATTCTTCTATGGAAGCATATCAAGTCTATTTGCTTTATTCTTGCCTTTACTTTTTTTTGGTAACAAGGGTAATTTGTTCTGAAAGATGATTTACTGGCAAATATACAAGTGGTTTTAACTGATACTCAGCTTCAACGTTTACTACTTTAACTTTCTAGTAATACCTGTATTTGTGTACAAATGTTTGTTCATCAGAAATAGTGTAATAATTCATTCTGTACTTTCAAATTCCGGAGAGTTTTGAAGAGTCTGGCCTTTATCTGAAAGAAAGTACAATTAAAATCTGAATTTTTGGGGGTATTAATCCATTTTTATGGATTGTGTGAATGTGTTCCATCCCAAGCAATAGTGTAAGAGTAAATGAGACTGAATTTTGCGGTGTCTTTTTATGCTTAGAGTTTTAAAGTAAATGTGTGTGCAAAAAATACTCATCAGGTGTGTTCTGTAAATGATTTGTAGCTAATTTTAATCAATGTAGCAACATTATGGAAACGGTGTATTTAGTTGGATATTGGGGTCTACGCTGGCTGGCATTTCTGTTACCGGAACAGAGCCCTAGTAAGTGTTTTCATCTGGAAACATCCTATAACTAGTTACCGTGACAGATTCTCCCTTGCTCATTTTCAGGTAATGTATGTTTCAGGAGTGTTATGTGGTCACGAACAAGCCTGATCAAAGTAACTCATACAAAGAATTTGTGCTGGCTATTTCATAAAAAACACACAAACATACATGATTTTTCTTAATAAAGAGAGATGGACATTTTACTTGCTTTGAATGCAATAGCCTGATGAATAGAGTATGTATATGACTGCTTCAGGAGCTAACTCTGTAGAAATTACACAAAGTCAGAAATTTGGCAGAGGCACCATTGATTAAATATTAATAGGTCCTGCACAAATTTGAACTATTTAAATTAAATTTAGCTTGGCTAGCAGAATAGCTTTTACTGAGTTGTTTTTTTTTTTTTTTTCTTTTTACTCTGTCACATTTAGTTGTAGAAATTCTCTTCCAGTTCCGGTTTGTGTGATACTCTAAAGATTATTTGAACCGTTGGTGCATGCTTGCTCTCAAACTGCTAAATATTGCTAGCTTTCTATTGATACAGCTCCAAGTGTTGCTTGCTGTAGGGCTTCTCAGTGATGCTAATTTACTGTTGCAGCTAATATGAAGGATGTAGGATTGAGCTCCAAGACCAAAATGTGCCTCTGTACAGGGGAGCCGTGCACAAGGCTGATGTACTAGAGCTCTGCTCAAATCCTAATGGGACCTATGAGAGAATGTGATGCTTCTTGGTGGGTCCCTTTGCATTTAAATGAAATGCAGAAATAAGCGCAATCAAGTCAGATATCTTGATTTGGAAATCTATAATAAATTAATGTAGACCCACTGGCTTTTTTTCTTCCTTTTTCCACAGAGTGTTTTATGGCAGTGTTTAGCTATCAAAGTAGTAATAACCATGATGATTCACAGATCTAACTAAATTGAAGGACACACAGAGAAACATTGGGAAGATTTAAAACTCTAAATTTATTTTAAAAGTAATATGTATTCCAAAGGTATAACACTTTACTATTTTTACTATTAAAATTATTTGGGGATGGTGAAATACATTTGAAAGCTGAATATACCATTTAATGCCCAATATTGCATATCACGAGCACATTAATGTGGTTTGACTTTTAATCTAGCCAGAAATAGTAGAAATGATTGAAATGCAACATTTGCTTGTTTTGTATTTAGTGCTTTGTAAATAAGATGTAATAAAATTGTGGAATAAAAACTCCATCATCAGTCTTTAGTTTATATATTTCATTTTCTGTTGGTTATGTTTGTTACATTTTACTGTGTAATTTATGTACAAGTCAACATTGGTTTTTTGTTGCTGTATGTAGTTGGTGCTGTGACTTGTTTGTGCTCATCTCTGTTCTGTAGGCAACTTGCCACTCTCTACTGAATAAAGCTACCGTAAAAGAAAAAAAGGAAAACAAAAAATCAGTAAGTTTGGAGACCTTTTTATTAGCCATTTCTTTCAAAGCACAACAGAAATCTTTTGCTGTTTGTTCAAAACATCTTCACTTCAGTCTGTTTGACCTCACTGTAAAATCATTCTACTAATTCTGGCACAAAATAGCTTTCATTTCAATTAACACTGGAATTAAGTTATATTTAAAATATTCTCTGTGTGCCTATTTGAGTAAACAAAAGACATTTTTAACATTACTGCTTAGTACTTAATACTCTGATTCTTCTACCCTTGCCACCATCTTCAAATTAAACAAAATGCAGAAGAAAAATGTTTTCTTTGGTTTGGGGGAAAATCTGAGTCTGTTTAGCTGTTTTAACACTCTGGCAGATAACTTGACTTCAGCTTGCATCCTGGGAGAAGAACAATTAATATATATGGGTTACTGAAAAGAGGCTTATATGACTTGTTTCTGATATATTTTCTTTTGTTTGCCTTGTGACTAAGCAATAAAATTTAGCACTTGCATTTATTTACTGAGAAAAGCAGATTTCCCATTTTAAGTAACTTGCTGTGTTAAAGAGTTTAGATATGTAGATTGTGATAGAGTGGTGTCATTAAAAGTTAAGGCTTACCTGTTTCTTTGACAGTGACCTCAAAATATAAAGTATGAATAAAACAGAGGCAGAATGGAAATTTAGACTTTTGTTAAATACTCCCTTTTTTTTGCTGTAACTGAGCAGAATAGTAATCGTGTTTAAATGCAAAATCTGTGTGCAAACTAGTATTTTACAAGAAAATATTATCAGTAATTGCATCACAAGGTAACTGAATGAAGTTGCTAACTGAACCATAGTGATTCTTGATATGTATGTACTAATGGCTTTATCTGTTTTAAGAAGCATGATTTGAGATTGCACTAGTTATATTTTGAAGTATTTTCATAAATGGGGTTTGTTTGTCTTTTGTTTATTTTAAACAATATAACTTAAAATATGAAGCTTGCTAATTTTATTCTGTGAAAAGGTAGAATGTGACTTGTTTTGATTAACCGTTGTTACTCATAAGAAAAATATACATACAGATGTTGAATCGTTATAGAACCACATGTAGCATATTTAAGAACTTCATTTTTGTCAGTGAGCTTTATCTTTAACTAACTTTTCAAAGTCAAGTGAAAGATACCTAGAGAATAGACCATCCTCTTAGTAATACGTAGTTGATTTCCTAAAAAGAAAGGAGACTTCTTTTTTCTTATATTTTCAGAAATTTTTTTTTTTCTCCTCGATAGCAAAGAACAATATTTTAAATCCGTAGTTCTAGCAAATTCCTGCTAAGTGATTTCGGACAGTGTGTGTATAGACAGAGAAGTACACTGGCCACTCAGCTCTGGCTCATTCTGTCTTTCCTCCTTTGGCAAATCTGTTGAGATGTGATGGTTCTGAACAGTATTTCTACAAATATCTCCTTCCCACAAATTTAAAATTACTCCTGAAACTTTTCAGCATAAGTCTTATTGCTGGAGAGGCTCTTGTGATCAACAGTGAAATTATACATACACAAATAAAAGACCCACTAATTTAAAAAGAATTACCTGTATTTGATGGGAAGACTGTGCACGCCTGAGTATGAACATACAGCATTTGTCTGCTTTACGGTCAGTGGCAGGGTCCTGGCATTAAGTGGTCAGTTACTCCGAAGAATACCTTCTTATCTTTGTCCAATAGCCATTGTAGCAATTGCACCCTAGCCAGAAAGTTTGGACGAAAGCTGAAGTAAAGCTAGCTAGTGTCTGATAGCCCCCTCGCCCCTTACTCGCTTCCCTCTCGTTCCCGATTGTCCTGTGATGCAAGACCTGTCAAGGCAAGAGAGTCCTACTCAAGTGTATTGAGCTTGATTGGTATGGAAAGAATGCTTAAAGTTGGATTACCGTACAAGGCTTTTCTCAGCTTGCTTTCCCTTTTCTTTAATGCAAAAATATTCTTTATAATTCTCAACTTCATAGGTTGTTAGTCAGCGATTTCCTCAGAACAGCATTGGAGCAGTTGGAAGTGCGATGTTCCTTCGGTTCATCAATCCTGCGATCGTCTCCCCTTATGAGGCAGGGATTTTAGATAAAAAGCCTCCACCAAGAATTGAAAGGGGATTGAAACTGATGTCAAAGGTGAATCAATAAATATTTTCATTTGGCTATGTTGTATATTCTACCTGATTTAGTTCTGTTCTTTGACTAGTATGAGAAAATTTAGATAAACTTGCAGTTTTTTGTAGCAACCATCATGTTTATTTAAAGTGCACTTTCCATACTACGTTTATACATCATGACATTAATGTTATAGCTCACAGCAATGTAAGCATGGGGAACAGTCTGTATGGAAAAAAACACTTTGCCAAAATGATGTGTAAGATAACAGAATGCCTTCTGGCTCTTCACTTGAACTTCTAACCTTATCTGAAAACAAAGAAACCAATGTTACTTTGAGCACAGTGAGAATAATGGCAGCCAGATATTGATTAAGCTCGTACTAGCGCTGAAGAAGTTATTTTTTCCTATCTTTAATCTCATTTGGTATTATTTACTGTAAAAATTAAAAAAAGGTTTAATGATGGCATACAAATTCTGTGACCTGTGCATATTATCCATTTTAAATGTTGAGAAATTATAGTTTTCTTTAAATAGGCATATGCTATTGCTTTTACATGTCTGTATAATTTCCAGAAGAAATAGTTAACATTTAATAAATGGTGGTTTTGAGAGATGATTTATTTACCTGGTCTAAACCCGAATAAAGTTCATAAATAAAGGAAGTAATTTTCTAGTATTTAAAAGTATGTGAAAGAAAATATTTTGAAAGTGAACATATTTTTAATTGGTTGGCTTATTGGCCTTTTTTTGTCTTGAGGTTTCACAACAAGTTAAAAGGAATATTTCTGACAGCGAAGTTGCACTGACTACCATAACAGTTAATGCATTAAACCTTTATGTGTTTTTACCATCTTTTTATTATTTAGATACTTCAGAGTATTGCCAACCATGTCCTGTTTACAAAAGAAGAACATATGCGGCCTTTTAATGATTTTGTAAAAAGCAATTTTGATGCAGCACGAAGGTAGGCCCTTTGGAAACTTGCACAAAGAGTCTGTGTCGTGTGTAAAGAGTAAGCGGAGAATGTTCTTGTAGCCTTTTAATTTACATTGAGTCTACTTGGCAGATTTCCCTTACGTGCTTATGGTTATTACTGGTTTTGAACTCTAGGTTTTTCCTTGATATTGCATCTGATTGCCCAGCTAGTGACACTGTCAATCACAGCCTGTCCTTCATCAGTGATGGCAACGTACTTGCTTTGCACCGCTTGCTGTGGAACAATCAGGAGAAAATTGGCCAGTACCTTTCTAGCAACAGGTAAGACTTCAGGAATATTATGAAGAAGGGAGTTGCTGATGGGAAATGAGTATTTGGAAATACTTTCAGATGCTTTCATTATTATTACGGAGAAGAATATCATGGCTGAAAAATCTTACATTTGGAAACCTGTTTTATTGACAAGCCGTCATTGGGAACATGCCTAACATCTTTGCTGCCAACCTTTTGTGGAAGTGTATAGTTGTCTTATCTTTTGTAAAAATTGTTCTATGTGTAACAAACATTTTTCTTATTTCTTCTTTGAACACTTTTTTAATTTTAAAAAAGAAAATCCAGCCTATTCAAGGTAAGGAAGGGTAGTGGGGGAAAAAAAGTAGGAATTGCTGAGTAAAGGAGGACTTTTCTTTGAAGTAATATGCTGTTTCTAGGGACCACAAGGCTGTTGGAAGACGACCTTTTGACAAGATGGCTACTCTTCTTGCCTATCTGGGTCCTCCTGAGCACAAACCCGTGGCAGATACCCATTGGTCCAGTTTAAATCTCACTAGTTCCAAATTTGAAGAATTTATGACAAGGTAATAAGATTATCGTGGAGGGGACACACATTGTGGGTTTCTAGACTTTAGCATGTAAGGCAATATAAATAGTTACTAAGACTCCAGCTTTCATTTTGAAGGGGAGTGCAAATACCTGGGTCTGCATATACCTTTTGGGTTTCTGAGTAGGTTTTTAATTTCAAAAATTAAATTGAGAACTGGAAACGCCAGTAACGTTTGTGATTGTGTGAACTTAATACTTTCGTTTAAAGATGCAAATAAAGAGGGTTTGGGATTTTTTTTTTTGAAAGGCAGTTGTGAAAAGTTGATGTCAATGTACTGCTTTTTAGGCATCAGGTACATGAAAAAGAGGAGTTCAAAGCACTGAAAACATTAAATATTTTCTACCAAGCTGGGACATCAAAAGCTGGCAATCCTGTTTTCTACTACATTGCTCGGCGGTAAGGAATCTTTCACCTTCCCTGTCTGAAATAAACGTGTAAAATCAAAAGTATCAAGTGTCTATAAGAAAGGGACACAAACTTTGTAACAAACGAAGAATCTGAAAATAGCTTATTTGTCAAATTTTGGTGACAGTATTTTTCAATTGAGTTGTTTCCTAAATCAGAACTCTCGTATTTTTTCCACCCAGGAGTATGTGAGTATCTGTGGAAAAATACCTAAAATTTTAAATACATTTTATTAATTTTCACTGTCTCAAGTAAACTACATCTACACCACATTACTGTTAACCCTTTATCAGTGATTTTAGCATCTTCATTTTCTGAAGTATAAAATGAGTAACAAGCTAAAACATGGGATAAAATTTCTCAAAATGGTCCCTGTATCCCATTTTAAAGAGTAATACAAGTACTTAGAACTTTCACACATAGTCAAGACCATGATGTTGCTTCAGTTTCGCCATTATGTTCTAAGTGACAATAATACCATGTCTTTGGAAATTATGAGATCTGTGGAAGTATCACTGAAGTAATAAGAAAAGCAGATGTTGACATGTGAACTTTGCAAAAGACTGTGTTTTTCCAATAAGGCAAAATTTTGAAAGTTTTAAGTCTTCCCTACTCTGGAAGATAGTGATTCATAACAACGAGTAACATATGCTGCAGTATTGAAGAATTTGGGAAGAAAATCTCAAAATCAGTATTAGTCACTTTATGGTCAAATAAGTCACAATTCTCTCTCTTAAAAAAAACATAAAAAGTTAAAAAATTTAAATAAACTGGTTTTATTGAAATTAATGTTTGCAGTCATAAAGCTGCAACTAGAGTAAGAATATAACTGAAACTTGATATTTCAGTCTAGTTATTAAGTAACTGCACTATAAAATTCATGGAGGACAGCATGTTGAAAACAGTTTCCGTAGTAATTACACTCATTACTAAAAGTCATTCCTAGTCTTTTTAAGAAAAGGAAGATCATTGTGCTCACAAGCAAGTGCAATCAAAGACAGAACTGTAAAGATAAGATTAGAGCTGTTGTACCTTTTCTCTGTGCTGTGTTAGGTGCCTTTGCTTTTGGTAATGGTGTTGCTGGTGAGGTGTTGGCTGGCAGCAGCGGGACTGCCGGTTTTGGCACCGGCGGGGTGTGTGGTGATGCTGCCGAGGTCTGTGAAGTTCTCACCAGCGCCGATTGTGGTAGTGAGAGTCCTGATGTCAGTGTGGCACTTATGGATGCTGGCAGATCCTGTATGGATGTTCACGGTCGGATTATTGCCGATGCATTTTGTGCCAGTGAGGCTCTTGGTTTTGCTTCTGCTGCTATTGCCAGTATGGTTTTTGCTGGTGCTGCTGGTGGTAGCTGAGTTCATGCTGGTGGAGCTGCCTGTGGCACCAGTGCTGGTAGAGTTCATGTGGTTGCTTTGGCTCTTCCTGGTGCTTCTGTTGCTGGTGGGGTGCTTGGTTTTGATGCCGGTGGGGTGGCTGCTGCGCCAGTGGGGTGCTTGCTTGTGGTACCCTCGCTGCTGGTGTGCTTATCTGTGGCATGGTTAGGAATGGTTGTGCTCCCTGGGGAGCTCTTGCTTGAGCCGCTTGTTGGGGTAAGGCTGGGAAGAGAGCTTTTGGTGGTGGTGCCAGTGTTGCTGTCCCTGGTGTGCTCCTTGCTGGTAGTGGCGCTGCTATTCGTGGTGCCAACGGTGGCAGTTTCATTGATGGTGCCACTGCCGGCAAAAAGTATTGTCATGATCTGAGGAGATGTCACCAGTGGTGAACCTTCTGCAGACCCTTTGAGTTCATGTAAGAACACGAGAACAAGCAGAGGAGGTCACTTCTTTAGCAGTATCTTCTGTTTGTATTCAACAATTTAAATCGATAGTCAATACACGTTTGCAAACAAGGCATTCTTCAAATTTATGTATTTCTAATGAAAATCATACCCAACAGGCATGTAAGATTTTTTCAATTAATTAAAATTTTAGATCCTTAATTTTATTAATTTTCATAGTTTTTCATTGTTTTTAGTAGGGCTTTTTGCTCTGTAGATTGAGTTACAAACTTACTTTCCTGGAAGATCTGTGCTCTGTTATACTATGTGACTTTTGTCATTTCCTTTCAGAAATTTTCAAAATTTCCAGATTTTCAAATAAGGAACAATTCTAATGATTGGAAGATTTTATTGTTTTACCACTGGATAATAAACATACCTTATTCCAAATTCAGGTTGGAGGCTAAAATAACGAGCAAGCTTTGACAAACCTTTCCAAATATAACCTCTAACTTGGTAGTTGAATTCTGCTACTTAAATATGGTTTCCTAGCCAGGATGCAATTAGAGATCCAACAAATGAATATATCTGTTCACATTTCTTTTATTATGTTTTTGATTTTCAGAGCAACAAACAAACAAAACTTCTGTTCAGTATCAATGTGGAAGGTAAAATAAATTTCAAAACTGTTTCCTTCTTCTGGAACTTTGTACAGGCATGCCAAAGAGTTTTTTAATGCTTTAAAAAAAACAACACAAAACACTTGCTTTCAAGCTGGTAATGTAGGGAGGAAATGCTTACATTCTCTTAAATTTGTTGCTGTGAAAGTTCTCAAACACTTGTTTCGCTGCTAGCTCTTAGGAAGACTTTATGCGTCAGGCAGTCCAAAGGTGGAAGAAAAAGGGAAGTGTAATATGGCTGGTACCATTTGGAGATAGCGTTTGTGTGAATGAGAGTGAAGTGCCCATGCTTTTTGTCAGTTCTGCACTTAATGAATCTGTAAGCTCGTGCTAATCAAAGGAATACTAAATAACACAAAGAAAGTCTCATTACATAGAAGTAGGTAAGAAATAAAAATGTATCTGAACTTTTTTCCAATGATTTATAGCTCTGAAATAGAATCTATATGAGAGAACATTTATCTAAGTCAGCCTTTAGCTTTCCCTTCCTTTTGCTTGGGAAATTGCCTTCCTTTAACTTGACCCCTTTTCTGCATTTTCAACACGCTTGACTCTTTGGATGGAGTGGAAGAAAACAAGATGAGTAGTACCACTTATCTTCTGTCCTAATTTTCTGCCTTCAAAAGCCGTACCACACTTCTCTGCACTCTTTAAGGTCTTTGAGTCACCTTTGAGCCTATTGTGTTGGCTGAAGTGGGCCTTTATAAAATCTTATATGAAACTTCAGTTTGCAGTATAAATGGCCATATAAGTTTCTAACAGTAATTAACTAAATTGGTTATCGTGTGTATCTTTGACATTTTACAACAAAATGGTTGAGAAGAGGGATAGCTTCTGGAAATTTTCCTTTTGGAATATTAGTGATCATTGTTGAAACAAAACCAAAATCATTTTGTTTTCAGTGAAACATGTAGCTGCATATCTAGCATCTAATGCTGTTTTCTGCTTTTCAGAAAACATTGAACAGCACGTGACTTGTAGAGTGACTTTACTGGGATATCTGAATGTTCCATGTAATTCTGTACTAGGAACAGATTTATTGACTCTTAAGTTTGAACATTGCATTTATGCTAGGCACTAGAAAAAACATTAGTGATGCCTTAAAGATTCCAAGGGGGTACAGAGTTGATAGTAAAGTGAGTGTATACAGTGCCAAAACTGAAATTAGTTTGCCTATCTTCCATTTGTTTATAAGTTCATTTTTTCCTAGAGATTCCGGACACTAAATCTGCACACAAAGTTTCAAAATTTTAACTAAGGACACATTTTTAAATGCTGCATTGTGTAGGGGACTAACTCATTGTGAACACTTAAAATTACATATCATTGGATTATGATTTTTGCTGAACTTTATTTCTGCATAGGCTTAAAAAAGGATATGTATTCACGGACAGCATGTATCAGCTTAAATAAATGTTTCTTAAAAAGCATGCTGATTGTTTTAGACAACCTAACTATGCAGTTGAATGTCAGTAGATTTTTGAAGAATATATAATGTATTATGTTCAGATCCCTTCTAAACTAGTACTGCTGCCATGAGAAAAAGGCTGATCGTGAAAATTCAGGAATAAAAATGGATGTTTGGAAACTCAATTTTTCTCCCAGTTGTTGTGTTTATTCACTGTTGTAATGGAGTAAGCTCGAAAAGTTGTCAGACTATTGCAAATTAAAAGGATCAGCTGGAGTCATTTTATCTGCCCACTCCCACCTGCATTTCCCTTTTTCCCATCAATTCCATCAAAATAATTTCAGCAACTGTTTTTCTGAGACTCGTGTGAGTATATATCACGAGACAAAATATCTTCTCTTTAGGATAAAAAAAAAAGTAGACTGTATACTTTCAGGAATACTTCAACTTTGTAAGACACCTCATCCTTTTCTAAGGCAAACATTGGGGTGGTGGTATTCCCCCCACACCTTCCATGAGTTATGTTGAATATACAACAACAAAAGTATTCATATATTAATATTAAAAGTACTGTTGTATCCTTGCATGGCTAATTTTAGTATGAATGAGCCTGTTTTAATGAGATGTCTTCTCCGTTTCTTCAGGTGAGATCTGTGGTGGACACAAGTAGATATTTGAAGGGAATTTGGAATGCTTGATAGCTTAAGTTGGGGTAGGAGGATGGTATTGCAGTGTCTGCTTCAGTAAGTGTGGTATCTTTTGCATGCTCAACAGTAGGACTTAGTTGCAGTTTAATGAGAAAAGCGATGTTGACTAGTTCTCTGCAGAAGTAAACTGGTGTTTTTCACTCTGATCTGGATTGTTTTCCTTTGTAAGCCACTTAGACAACAGCATTAGGAAAATTTGTGGGAAAGGATTATTTGAAGCGTCTGTGCTAAAGTGAACTCGTGCTCTGGGCAAAAGGCAGTCAACATCGAAGGTGCCATTGCTCCTGTAAGGAGGATTTTGCTGTAGTTAGACTGGGGGGCCCAATGTGATCACAGAGGCACACACATACGCTCCTGCTTGGAGTGGAGCTGACAGGTCGTGAACCTGCAGGGCTAACTGACAGAAAGGGGTATCCCCAGGGGAAGCCTGTGCCCTTCCCCCCCCCCCCCCCCCCCCCCCCCCCTTTTTTTTTTTTTAGCAAGATCCCAGATGTTTAAGCCTCTTCCACACACAAAGTTAGAAGAGAAGGTAGTCTTTTGAAATCTCTTTAAAAAATTCTCTGTGTTTGCTTACCACATTTTTCTCCTCCAGTTTTTTCCATTAGACAGTGTCTTATTTCATGTCAAGTAAAATAAAATGCCTCCATTGTTATCATGTCCTGTTCAGACAAGGAATTAGGCATACAACTGCCAAGAATAGTGATAACCCATCTTCAAAAAGTTTACTGTCTGGCAGTGATCCAAGGCATCCTTATGTATTCTGTGAAGACTTGACATGCAGCGTGTTTTCTTCATTTGCAGAGCAAGAAATGGTTATTTCATCTGTAAAGAAAGAATTTCTGGAAATAAATTGATACAGAAGTGTGCAACACATGTTTGCTAGGCCTAGATCACTTACCTACCTTTTCTTTAAAAGCAGAAAAATAAAATTATCCACAGCTGGCTAACTTAACTTCCTTACAGATATAACACTGCTATTAACAGGCACAGTGGTTATGACTTACAAATGATTTCATGTGGAAGTGATCTCAGCAAAAATACGTTGTTTAAATGCTACAAACTAGCTCAGTATTTTGAGCTGAGGCCTGCAAGCTGTTTATATATAAATCTGTCATAAATGAAAATGTCTTAGTGGTTATTTTGTGCTTATTTCAGTATTTGAAACCTTGACATTTTACTGTTAGCTGGTCCAAGGTGCAGTGATATTTTAAGTGTGCTGTTAGAATGTTGGTGAGTAGAAGGAAAGTAAGTATTGGTGCATGTCTTTACAGGCATTTGGAGAGGTGTTATTGATACGTAATAATCCTGTCCCTTCAGCACTGCGTGGTTTGCATCTCAAATTCTTTGCAGCAGAGTACCTGAAAAGGAGGCAGAAGAGAACTTAAGCCTTTAGTTGCTCAAAATTTTCTTGTTTACTGAGGATGAGATAGGTTGGGACTACATATAGTTAGGAAATACATAATTCTCACACAGTCAAACACTGATATTGGCAGAAAGGCTGGGGAATTGATTAACCACTCCTTGGAACTTGATTATACACATCCAAGAATCCAAGAATGAAGCTGGTGACATGTTTACAAAAATATATGATCTCACATTGAAATAGGCTACATTATCATTCACTTTTAAGTATATGTACTACTTACCACTTGTCATGAGTGAAGCATACTGTAAGCTAAAGAATAGTGATAATACCTATTCATTATGGGGCTGAATTCTGCAGAGTATCTAATCCAGTGGAGGTGAATCTGCGTTTCATAATTATGCATAAGGGCTATTGATGAGAACTATGAGATGTTATGACTGATATCTTCATGCCCTGTACTTGCAAATAATTCAACCTTTTCTGCTTGCTTCCTTATCTGAGAAAGTATACGATCATTAGCATCATTCAATACTGATTGTGATTTGGGTATGCGATATTCCTTGGAAAAAGGTGCCAGCTCAGTGGGTGACTGTTTGTACACAGATGTTTGAGAGTAAACCTTTCCAAGTCTGGACAAGCCAGTAATGGGCCCTAATAAAGCTAGTATATAAAAAATAAAGGAGGATGCCACTTGTTTATCGTGTCAGTAGCTACTGAGTGTAACTATAGTAATCACAGTGTTGTTCTGTTATGGATGTATATTGAAATTTGGCTGTGAAACATGTCCACAAGAGAATCTGCCTGTTGAGACAATAGATGTAAAAATTGAAGAAGGAGAACATTAAATAGAAAGCACTGCAAAGTACTTCTTAATTATCAGCTTACTAGTAGCTGATCACACACTGAGATAACACAACTTTAGAAAAAAATGATAGACAAATATTTCATCTTCTGACTTGCCCAAGATAAATTATGTCATCTTTATCTTTCTGAACCTTCTTGTATTAACTAGTTCAGACAGTATAAAATTCCTAGCATGGGAACTCTTTAGTTCTGTGTATGTCACTACTATGTATGTAATTCCATTTACATCACTATGAAACTTTAAAATACCTATTCTGTGTGTAACTCTGCATTTTAAGTTTTACTTGGCAAAGTAGTATGGATAGCTGTGACCTTTTATTCAGTAACTGGTGCTTCAGGATTGTTGAATTCAGCAGAAAGGAGTGGATGACTAAAAATAAAGCTTGAACATGAGACAAGAGTGGAAGTGAATCCTCTTTCATAACTGGCCATCTGAGAGACACTTGGAGGCAAGTGTTTGTGACGTTTGCCGTTTTTCTAATGCTGCTTTATGATGTGGGCCCCACCCAGCTGGGGGGTTCAAAAGTCAGCAAACTAGCTGCTGTTGAATTGTGCTTTTGGGGTGGAAAGAGACTATAAATACAAGGGAGCTCCAGAATGGCCTCTGATCTCTTGCAGATCTACTGTTCTTCAGTCTTATAAGAATGGAGATGATTTCCCTAGTTTTGTGATACTGAACCCTACAGAAATTCTGAAGTTTTAATTGTTGACCGAGTTACCTGGCAGTTTAACAATCTGAAAAGTTGTCTTCAATGAAATAGCTTTATAAACTGTGTCCCAGGGATTTTTGAATGAACACAAACCTGAGTTCCTCAAAGGAGGATGAAAAATCACTGCTAAACCATAGATACGCATTCGTGCGTTGCATAAAGGGGTGGTAAGGAGCAGATTTCTGTACATTTTATCCAGGTACAGGATACTTAATGAAAATATTGTTATACTTTGACATAAGCCTTGCTACTAGGTGGAGTATTGCTTGCCTTTACCTCTGTTTTTATTGCTTGCTCTCTCTTCAGCAGCTATATAATTCTTCAGTTTTTCTCCGTGAGGCTGCCTTTTCAAACCTAGCAGGTGGGGCTTTGCTCTGGAATGATGCTCTGACATCTTTTCTACTAATAGGGATGTGGCTAAGTGGTGCTTATTTGGGGTGTTTGTCTTGTGTTTCTGAGCCAGATGTCTTTTTTTAAGGTGTGAAATGTGGCAAGACACAGATGAGAGCTGCCGTGATGTTTGAGGGCTTGCAGCAGGCTGCGGCTTTTTTTGGTTTGGGGGGGGTGTTTTTGGTAGTTTGAGATTTTGTTGCTAGGGTATTGTTGAGTCATTTTACTGATATATCTGGATCAGTTTATATCCTTCTTGTGCTGTGAAATTTAATTCCTTCTGTCATTTTTCTTCACATTTTGTTTCCTGGGCAACAACCTGACTTCTGAAGCCAGTGCTCTTCTGTTTTTAATCCCTACACTGTTACTAAAATGATCAATAAATCAATAAATACTGATCCTGAAGTACTGCCATTAAGTTTTAAACCTGATCCCAAACTAATTAATAGGAATACAAACCTCTGAGTTATTGCTTCAGACCGCAGCTATCCCTACAGCAATTTTAACCTTTCAAAAGCAAGCATATTTCTATTACAAGGTGTGCTAGACCTTTTTTGGGTATTTTGAATATTGTCCTGAAATGCTAAATAGTTATTTTGGAAAAAAGAATTTCTCTGAGAACAGATTATTTTATATTTATCATGGACTGAATGACCAGCATGTTTAAAACAACACAAACCAAAGCTGTCGTGTTCACATCCATGCCTATCAGTTTTATTTCAATTTGACTGCACTGTTGCCAAGCAACAAGTGCATGACTCCCACATTTGCCTGCCTACTCACTGCTCCGTTATCAACTCATTTGTATTCCAGAAAAATACAAGGAAACCTAAATTTCAGTCTGCTTTATTGAAAGCAGTCTGACTAAGAAGCCCTCTTGCTTGCACCTACCACAGGCAAGGTTTGGGTAGAGAGCATAGCCCTAGAACTTGGGAGTGCCATCTTACTTTCATACCCATCTGCAATTTTTTTTGTATCCTAGCTTCCCAATCCTGTACATGTATTTGGAAAACCCCACAGCCCCATTTTCATTTCCAGGCTTTTATCAGCATGCTTAAGACTTTGAAGTCTGGGTAGCAAGTCATTCAGTATGGGGACTTGCAATTTGCCCCAAACAACTTCTGGAAAACAGTATTTTTTTATAGAGTTGCTGTTCACTGAATAGTCTCGTTATGGGTGAAACATTCTGAGAGCATTTAAAGTTGATTCCGTGTAGGTTTTTTGCGTGCAATAGCATTTGGCATCCTGTGTTGAATTGTTCAGCAAAGACACGTGTAGTATTTCATGTAATTTCCTCAACTCAAGGCAGTTTAGTCATAGCACCTCATTTTGTTATCTCTGTCCTACCTTGCAAGCTAAGCTGCTTTAAACTGTGTGGGATGAAACCATATGGATGAGATAATTCTAGGAAATACCTAGTTCTGAACATAAGTATGTTGATACTGTTTTATAGTCAGTCAGTACTTAGCAAATACATTGACTGTCCAAAGAGAGAGGCAGGCGGTGACATTTTTTTAATACTGATCCCAGTTAGTGGAATTTATCATTTCATGTCAGATTATTTAACCTGGGGAAAATATATGGAACTTGTGCAAGTGGGCAACTCTTTCAGGCTGCTGGTAGCCACTTTATATAATGAGGCACTTCTGCTGGCCATTGAAGGTACCATGCACATATTGCTTGTGGTCTAGGTTGTCTAAACTTTGACTTGGATAACTAGTTCTTGTCCACCTAAAATGTATATGAAATGTCAGTCTTCGGTTTTGGGGGTTTTTTTAAGTTTTCTGTCCTATTAAACATGGAGAGTCTTTTTTTGAGAAGGAGGAAGAGCTACCTTTTTCTAGTGGATAGAGTGCCTTAGGTGTTTGCAAGTTCTAAAGGGTAGGAAGGGGAAGGGTAGACCCTATGTTACTATTATCTCATCAGCTTGTTAATAAACGATATCAGGGATACATCAGTATCAAAATAATATAATTTGATTTAACCATAATTTTCCCCCATAAGACATGAAGATTGAGCCAAATGTCTGCTTGAAATGGGTTTGTATAATAAAATATCTGTTCAGTGATATTACTATGCTTATTTGAAAAGAAGCACTTTCACTAATTCAGTTCAATACAAACGTAACTTTATTTTTACTTAAATGCCAATGAAAGAACTGTACAAATTCATTGTGTAACATTTACTGTTAGAAATTAAAACACATTTCTGGTTATAGAAATACTGTTCACAATTGGAAAGTTGTGATTTCTCTGATACCAGTGGTTGTAAATGGTCTACAGCCCTCATTGACACCTAGGAGAAATAGGTAGAGGACTCCAGTCTCTGTAGTGAGGTTTTCTGGGTTTTGCAGCACCTTCATGCTACAATAACTGGAAATTAAATGGCCTGAAATGAATGTAAAACATTGTATAAAGATTCGTAATATTAAGTGAATAATACTTTTTCAATGAACTTGTTCTTCAGTTTTCATTTCATGCTGTTTGCAAAACTTCATCTGTAGTATATCAAGTACCTTTGCCGCATAATTTAAATTATTTTCCTAGAGTGGACAGAACCATGCGTGCAACTCTTTCTACTCACTGATGGTGCAGATGTCAAGGAAAATAGCATTCATGCTCATCCTTATAAAGCAAGGATTTGGGCATGTTCAATGCCATGAACTGAATTAATTTTTTTTTTTTTTTTAAGTCACAAGATTCAAGGATTGTTTCAATGACAGCTTGACAACTAATTGCTTAATTGATTCATTACATTTGTTTCTATTTGCGTTAGAAATTGGCTGATATTTCGTTTTACTGATCAAAAAGTAGTAGTTTGATACATTCTGGCTGATTTGCGATATTCTTTTAAGCATAATATATTAACATTTCAGATTTTTGGATGTCACTTGAAATACAGTTAAGGAGTTCCATTTCATTAATTTGTGTAGATAACTCCTTGTTGTTGGAGAGCGTCATGGCATTGAACATCTTGTGTTTTCCTCTACTTTTATCTTTTTTTCTAAGTATGGAGAGTGAGAAATAACTTGCCTGCAGTCTCTAAGTCAAGACAGAGCAAAAAGAGGTATCAGCCCCTACCACTTTTCTCATGCTGAAGTTGGACCATGTTGCCTTCTCAGTTTACACCCTCTTAGTAGACATCATGGCATTGTCATATTTAATTCCTAAATTCAAAACTGTTGTTCTTCATATTTAAAATATCCTAATACATATGAAGCAAACATAGATATACATGCTAGCGATTTTTCTCAGGAATAACTTCTGATTAGTGAAACAGCTAGGTTTAGTTCCTTTATTTTTTCCCTTCCTTTTGCATGTCGTCATAACTTACAAAGAATCTGTGCTGCTATATTACAAGAATTGCTCACTGGCAAGTCAAGCAAGACAATGCAGATATGATACAGGCCTTCTATTTTTTTCCAGTTGTTTAATGACAAAATCATACATAAAATCAGTACTTAAAATTCTGATGTTTTATTCTGTGCAAGTAAAATTAAAAATTTAAATACAAAATAAGCACATTTTAAAAAACAAAATCATAGGTTAGTTTTACTCAATTAAGACATATTAAAATAAGCAGCTTAGTTTCAAGACATTAGTGTGCACTTCTTTAATTAAGAACTGTTATTTTCTTTAGATCAGAGTCAGAACTTCGAATTTGTTGTATTTTGATTCATTCTTTCAACTGGATGTCTTAACTCCAGCTATGTATCACAGGAATAAACTCAATTTTCACAAGATGCAAGCCCTTAGCCAATAAACATTGCATTAAGCATTACAACATAAAACAAATATATCTCACAGATACTTGCTTTGGAGGGCACATGAGTATTCAAAATATTTGTAGTGGATTCCTCTTTCCTTAAGGTAGCAGTTGTGCTTTGAGGCATTTTGGAGTAGTTTGTTGGCATTCCACTGGTGATACTTAAAGTCATAGGAGTAGTGGGCGATCCTGTGGAACGAGTCAGGCTTGAGTTCACCTCGGTTGAATCTTTGATGTAGATTGTGTGTGTGGCTGCTGCTTCTTGAGAACTAACCTTCCTAGTTGTCAGATCTTCTGGATAGAGGAGTAGTGGTCGGTCTGTGCTCGTAAACAGTACAGTTTGGCTTAAGGTCGCCAAGGTAGTAACTTCCTTAGCTTTTAATTGTTTATGCATTTTTGTCATTTTGGTTGGTTCAGTTGTCACTGGAGAAGTAGCTTTGTCTGCTGCCTTCATTCCTTTAATCATGAGGCTGGAGTCTATAGCTGTGGGAGCCGCTGAAGTTGGTGTGGCATTCATCCAAAGCACAGATTGATTAGCACAGGGAGCCCCTATAACACTGGCAGCTGTTCCCTGCACCCATTTAAGCAAATAAGGGATATTTTGTTTGTCGCTGCAGGACCACGGGTTGTTGTATAGCGTTACTGCTTGCAGCTGAAAGAGCTGGTCAAAAGCTTTGTCAGGAATGTATGTGAACTTGTTGTTGTGCAGGTAGAGGCTTGTAAGGTGTTGTAGTCTCACCAGTGTTCCTGGAAGTATCTGGGACAAGAAGTTATTGGATAGATCCACCGTCTCTATGTTGTAGGGCATATTGGTTGGAACTGTCCAAAGTTTGTTGCTACTGAGATTGAGAAACTTGAGACTGCTCAGTGTGTTGTTGATCAGAACAGCTCTTTCCACCATGTTCCTGGAAACATCGAGCACTTTAAGATTCCACTGGTAAGCTGTATCAAGTTTCTGAAGAACTTTAATGTTGTTGTTTGTGGCATATAATTCCCATAAGGACTTGGGCAGATGAGCAGGAACATTCTTGAGCCAATTATTCGAAATATCAAGGGTCCTCAAGTTGGTGAATCTCGTTAGCTGATGATCGAGATCTACAAACTGGTTAAAGGACAGATTTAAATACGTAATGTTGTCTTGAAGTCCATGTGGCAGTATAGTTAAGTTTCTGCCTGAACAGTCCACATTCCTGTCGTTTCCTGAGCATGTACAGTTAGAAGGACAGACACCCAAAACAGTGGGTATGAAAAACAGAAGGACCAGCAGACAGGTAGATGTATTCAATATCTGGTATTCCATTGTTGCCTGAAAATAAATATACCAAAATGACACCCTTTAAATCCATGTAATATATTTTATTTCTTTATAAGGGTTGTCTTTGCAATGACCACTTGCAGGAGAAATTAAGTAAAAATATCAATAAACCCCTTTGTGGCATGGTCCTTTTTAGAATTGTTCAAGAGAGACTTTACAAAGCATCCCTTCATAGACTGTCATGTTGTCTGGCAGAATGAGACTTGTTTTTTCATCTCCCTTTCCCCCTCAAGCTCAAATGAGGGCTTTCTTCCGAAAATGCAAGTCTCTTCCAAATGTTATACAATGTCTGCTTCTTGTTTTTAGTGATTTCAAGCCTATATTATGTTTGGAATAATGTGTTCTTTTATACAGGATGAAAAAATGGCTGTCAACTGGATCTGCTTTACAAATCTCTGCAGTAATGTAGCAGTCCCCCCCATACATGCATGCTATTTGCTTAAGTAGAATTGGTTAAAATACATCTCAAATTGTTGGGAATTTAGTTTGAAACCCAAATTCCATGTTCATGCTAACATGCACATTATTATTTCTCCTTATTATAGTGTTAGTTACATTCTCAAAGCTGGTAACACATGTTTGAAAGCTGAATTAATGTTAGTAAGAAATCTCTGACACTGCAGCAAATTTCTGGTGCAAGCATCTGTCATCAACTAGTAATTTCGTTCTTATTTGTCTCTAATTTTGTAGTAGGTTTTTGTGATTAAAAACAAAAAACACAAACTTACCGTAATCTCTTCTGCAATATCAGCACATCATTTCTGTGAAAGATTTAAGCTTAGAGGTCGTCTTGTTCTAGAGAGTAGCTACAGTTGCTGTCTGTGGATTGTGCTTGCCTCTTCAGCTGCATCGTATTGCTGCTAGCTGGGGCTCTGCAACCACCTGATCTGCACTACATTGGAGGACTGCAGAGCTGTCGTTGGTGCTGACTCAAATTTATTGCAAAGCCAGCATATTCAATAAAATAGTTGGTTTTTACAATTTGAATTAGTTAACTTCTCCATATCTATATTTTATGCTATGTTAGTGCCTCAAAACAGAAGATGTAAGATTGCCTACCGAAACAGTACTGAATGAAATTTCTGTAGGCTATTCTAGCTTAAGCTATGATTCCATTTAAATGTTCCTATTTAAAAAGTCATGTTAAGTTGTGTTCTTTTTTACCTTCGATTAATCTCTCCTCCTGTAATAAAGGTTAATGTTAATTTAGGCTTCCTATCTTAAGCTTTTTTAAGCTACACTGCCAGAATATCTTTTCATAATTTTAAAATACTCAGTTTCCTACTCCTCAGATCAGGCTGTCACTGTATTGTCAGGTATAATACAGGTCAGCTTGTAGGATTTTACAGATTCCTGTAGGAAATCTTTATCTCAATTTCTCAAAACTACATGGTAAGAATGGATATAGTTTATAATGCTGTTAATTTTGACATGGTATAATGCAACAAGCCTTAAAAAAATCTTTGCGTAATTAGAATGCTATTCTTTAGACATACACAATCATACAGCTTATATAAATGGTAAGAAAAAATTGTAAATATCTTTTCCTATGTCCATTGTATGCACAGCAGCCTAGAATTGCATTTGCATAACTTATAACTTTAATTTTTAGTGGTAATTTAAAGATTTTGAAGTTTAGTGTTATAATATGTGCAAACATGTGCTCTGTGCAACCAGATGTATATTTTGCATCCGCAAATATATTTCCTCCCCAACCAAACTCAAAGCTACAAACTCTTTGCCATTTTGCAGAGATGTCATGGAAAGCTAGCTTCAGCATCTAGCAGCTTCTTTCTATAAATCTAAGCATTCAATACTGGTTAAAAAAAAAAAAAATTAATTTACCTCTGAGACCACCCTCCTACTTCCGATGAAAAAGTTAGTTTATCAAAATGCATGGTTTTAGACAGGATGGTGAGCTTCGCTTGTACTCAGGGCCCAGAAAGGAACATGTAAAACACTTAGACACCTTGAGTTAAAAGGAATCTGGCATCCACGCAACATTATTTTTTAAAGTTTATATTAATAATATTGAGTGCATTCTGAAAATACTGCTTCAGAGGAAGAAATTAGTGAATGAGCACAACTAATTCCGCTAATCATTTGCCTGGGTGTTCTGCAAACTGTTTCTATTTTATCCATAAGAACCAGAAGTATCTAGGTAAAAGAAAGCCTTTTTGTACCTGTTCTTCAAGTGTTTGGAGCCATTTCAGCTTTTTAGTGACCACTATATCAAGAGTTTACTTGCACTGTTCTCTGCTTTACCAAACAATAGTGTGAAGTGACTGGAGGTTTTACACCAGGAAACTTTTTGGCAATATTTGATCTAGAGGAAATCTCATTGCTATTAGTAAAGAACAACTGATGGCTGTTAGGAGGATTTGTTTCAGATACCTGTAATCCGTTGTTACCAAGTTGTTACCCAGTCACATGCAGAAAATGGGCCTTTGTATGAAAGACAGTATGTATGCATATCGAGGCATTTCGACTTTGTTTTGAATTCAAAGCTTTGTATCTAAGCAAATATTCAGTTGTGCTTTAAGTGACCAAAACATCTTTGAATTAGAAAGCTTTATTAAAATTAACTTGAGTTGATTGCATTCACTTATACAGCCTAGTAGAACAAACAATTTTTAGAAGCTCTGAGTACCTCTAAAGCTGTACTGTTTCTTGAAAGCTCCATGCCTATGTGTATGTTACATATATGTGTATACTGGCACACAAAGGTGTGCATACTCTATTTTCTGTAGTCTCCAAAATCTGGAATCACTAGTTACAGATAACTAGTGGGCACAATCTGTATTGTATTTTGAAATTATTTGCTTCAGGCAGAAGCAGGTTGTTCCCTTTTGTGAAAGCTGAAGTTAAGAAACACTGGGGAAATGCCCATGCTGTGGTCTCACTGTTCTTGCCTGCGTCAACTTCTCCTTTTTTCAGTTATTTGAAGAATACTTCATTTAAGAAAAATGTGAAGTCTGCTGGAAGTCAATTTTGGCAGTCTACAAAGGGTGTTCTGGCTGTGGCAGCTGGGGCAGTGGTTCGTGAATCTCTTGAATAAGTAACTCTGGTGGTGGGGGCAATTGTTCCTCTGTTTCTGAGTGAAATTCCTGGTGCTTGCTGAGATCTGAACTGTGATCCTCGGTTGGTTCCCTGAGCCAGTCAGGTGGAGGTGGCAGATCTGGGGATTCGGGTAGAGCCGCTGGGTGAGGACAGGAGTCGCGTGCACAGCTTGCTGCTTCTGAGGTGGGATCTGGAGATGCATCCGTGTTGGAAACTGAAATACTGGCTACAGAGCAGTCTTCGGCTGGTGGAGGCAACTGGCTGTTTTCAGTGCTGGTAGTGCAGTGGGATGGTTTCTCTGATGCAGTGGGATCGTGCTGTAAGGTTGTGTCTTGTTTCAATTTCCACGGCAACATAAATAAAACTGATGAACGTTTGGTAGCCTGGTCAGAGTCCATAAAGATATCTGGTGTGTCTCCATCTGCGAATGGAGAACGACCTGCCCAGTTTGAATCAACTAGAACTGGCCTCCTGCAGCATTTCCACAGAAGAATTATAATAATAGCCATTATCATACTAGTCAAAATGATGCCAATTATCAGTGCTGCTATCCAGCTTCCATCGCTAGGTCCTGCGTATGCTTTGGGGAACTGAGGTGGTATTGTAACAGTCAGTGCTCTTCCAGATTTGTGTAAAGTGGGACTAGTTGCTTGCAATTGATATAGAGGAGCTTTGTCTTCTATTGGACTCCTGATACTGGGGTATGCATTTCTTTTATTCATGGAAACGTTTTGAGGTATTGCTGTAGAAAGTGATTTCCAGATTTCTCCATAGAAGAGAACCAGTATTACTTGGTTGCTGGCCATTTTCCTGCAGCCTCTTTAAATACGTCCTCTCCTATAGCAGGAATGAAATAGAACATACTAACTTGAAAACTGCGTTTGTTGTATTGTTACACTTTACTGACACCAGGCAATTTTCTGTTAATACTATAGTAGTGAAAATAGTATTACACCCAGTGTTTAAAATTTCATGCCTGTTCCTGTTTGCATAGTCAGCAGGTTTGTCACCGACTTTACAAACAACAAGCAGATTTTCAACATTATTGAACATTCTAATTAAGTGACTCTTTTGAAGAGAATGTCTTGATTGTTATGACCTTTTTTCACCTTATCAGACAAAGGCATCAGCAGAGAAGTCCTAACAGTGTTTCAGAATAACAACATTTATCAACCATGTAAATGGTTATGGACCTGGAACAAAATATGAAGCACTCGCAGCAGTATTAACAAACAGGATTGTCATGAGTAAAGAAAATGGTCTTGTTTCGGTGGATATAAGCCGAGACCTAAGGAGAAGGCTCTTTACAGTTCTCTGAAACTTTTATTTCCTGTTCTTGCCTCTCTTCAGCAGTTAAGGGTAGTATTTTTAAAAAGTTTCCAAATACTGACGCTGTAATGGAACAGCATTCTAGTGTTAAACTGTTTTTATAAATAAATTCCTGCATGTAGAACACTTTGAAATGGAGGAGATTGTGTTAATTTTAAGTTGGCATGAAACAGATTTCTTTTTTTTCCTGAACTGTTTAGAGTTCAGGTCTCTGAATGTCTCCATATGAAATAAATTATATCAAATACATCCACTACATAGCGTTTTTCTATGTGAAGTTACTTTCATGCAATTTGAGCCATTTTATTAGTTACTATAATGCTAGTCATGTGAAGCTGTTTCTGGGAAATTAATATGCATAAATCTTTGTGCGTTTACAAATAAGGAAAATTAAATTTCAGATGCAACAGTGCAAACACATATGAGTAGTAAATCAATGCTTCTTGAGAACATTATGATCTAAACTCTATAAGGTTTATAACAGGTAAAAATGATTCAATTTAATTTTTATTCTGCTCCCCTCTTTTCAAAATATAGTCAAATAATACTTACATGTAGAGTTCGTAATAGTTCATAGTAACATCATCAAACAACATGTGTTTGAAACCCTAATACTTTTAAGATACAGACATTCAACGAGAGCTTTGAATACACCCTGAAGTCAGGACATGCACAGTGCTGTACACAGCACAGTTCCATGTCAAACCAAATAATACAAATATTAAGCCTTTCCATCTTGAAGTTCATTCTTACCTGCACATTTATCGTCTATCAAGCATGCATCGTCTTTTTTGTTTGAAGCCTTAGGAAGACCGACGGTGTGCTGAAACTCAAGCAGCTTAAAATGGCTCGTTTCATGTTGAAGTAGGTTTCTGCAGCTAAAGAGGAAGTTTACCAACACTTGCTGCAGGAAGTGTCAAGAGTGGGGAGATTACTAAGAGCCTTATCTCAGAGTTTGCATGCCTCATGAGCAAACTTTTCAGCTCTGTTTTTATAAATCTCAAATATTTAAATGTTTGTGGCTTTTGTCTAGTATGTGCCTATTATGTAGAAATTCATAAATACTTGTTTGCCTGTCTGTTGAAAATAGTTATAGTTACTTGTGTGAGTCAAAAATTATGCAAATTTGGATTGGATTTGAATCTTACTGATTTAATTTCAGTGGTGGGTTTGGTGTGCTGTCATTATTAGTGGAAAAGCAACCTTAGGTTCATTACAGTGAGTCATAGAAAGCTATCTGATCATAGGATGCTGGCTTGCTTACGCGTCTTCATTTGTGTAGCTGCATTAAAAGGCAGATGACTACAGATTTCACCCTTCTCCTGCCCCCTGCTCTCCATGTTATTTTTCTGTCTGGACAACTTTGGTGCCTGCTGCCATCATTAATGGAGGGCCATGCTCTCTGAGCAGCTGTTTTCCCACTGTCTGTCTTTGTCCATACCATTTAGTGTAACCCAAACTACTTTATTTTGTCTCCTTGAGCATTTTTGCCTAGAAAGGCTGCCTGGCAAAAAGAAACTCGCACAAATATGTCCTCGCGGCATTTTGCAAGTGTATTCTGCCAGTGCCAAGTAGCTACTGCCAGATCCTTCTGCAGCTTCTTCATCTCCTCCTGCTTTTCCTGTTGTGCCTCTCTTCTGATTGCATGAGTTCTCCTTTTTAGACTCTCCCTGCTCCTGCAGCAAACGCAAATCCTGATCCCATACTCACATCATAACTCAGAATTCCTTGTCCGATTCCTTCATCTCATCCCTGTTCTCTTCAACCCTCATAGTCTCCACCTATCTTTTGCCACAGTTGCCACCTCATTGACAGTTCTTTTTCCTTCCTGTTTTTCCTGCCTTCCACTGATAAGATGGTGATTCTTTCCTTTTTTTGCCTGCTTTTTTCATGACACTGCTGGTTTACCCCTTCAATCTGCTGCCTACTAACAACCTACTGTGTTCCTGTATGCAGACTGGCTAACTCTCTTACAGATTCGTTCTCCTGTTTTAGTTCTGTTACCTTCCTAGCTGTGAGCAGTTTTACACCAGGTTAGATTCTTACGTTTGCTGTCTCAGATTCTTTTCTTAGTACTTGCACAGCCTCTGCTGTTTCCTCCTGTGCATGTGGTCGTTTTGGGGAAGGAGAAGAAAACTGCAATGCAGCATCCCCCAACCCTGCCCTTTGGCTCTCTTTCTGTCACCAGTGTGAGATGTTCTCAGTTCATCTCCTCTAAGTACTAGGTTGTCATCCCTGATCTGTCACGGTTTGCCCTTATTCTTCTCCTGGCCTTTCTCCTCATGTTTAGAAATGCCTGACATAATCCCCTGTCCTCCCATTCTACTTGTGTGTTGTGTTGCGCCTCCTCCCTTTGAGCTTTAAGGTCTGAGTATGTGGTTTATGGCAGATTTCGTTGGTATTTGCCCCGTAGTTGTTTGGGGGTTTTTTTTGCCATCTCCAATTAACTTTTTTTCTAATGTCTCCCAGTTCTGGGCTAAGCTTGCAAACTCCTTCCAGCTTGATCTTCCTTACTATACAAACCGCCTTTGACACAGGCAGTTGCATTTTTTTGAGATCTTGCATGCTCTTGGCTTCCATGATACTGTGTTCTTGCTTCTCTGTTGCTTCTTTACTTGCCCTTTCAGCTAAGTGTATGGGTGATGTAATGGAATATGAATTGGGGATTCAGTCTTACGTCCTGATTCTTTCAAACTCCTACAACCATCTCTTGTATCAAAAATGTTTATTACAGATGCACAGGATGTTTAGAGCTTTGTCATTATGGAGTTTTAGCACTTGTAACCATGGTGCAACAGATCTTCTTTAACCCAAGAAGTAGCCTGTGAAAAGCTTCTCATGTTTCCTTAAAATAACAGAGCTCTGCTGTACTGAGACCAGACACAGACACCTCCCCAGAAGTATGGGAAAATCAGGTCTCTATGAGAATAAAGAAACAAAAAATTGTGGTGGTTTTGAAGAAATTTTTGGCGTGTTCTAATTGATTGTATTAGGACACAGTGGAGTGTGTTTCCGTGATGCAAGAAATAACAGCTAGTCATCAGAGAAGACCTTTACTGATCTTCAGCAAATGTTATAGGAATGTAATATTCCAAAATGCCTTGTGTAATATTTTTTGTAATATTTTGACTTAGAGAAACAGTATCACATAAGTAGAGTTATTTAAAAACTGATGTTGCTAGTTTATTGGAGATAACAAATTGAAACAGTTCTCATATTCTGACACATAATACAAACTTCATATATTCATACACAAAGTCGAAACACAATAAATACGATTCAAATCTCAATCTGGTTCAAAAGCAATTGAGTTGGTTTAAGGAGTTCTTGATGGAAAACCTGAAAGGGCATTTTGAGAGGGACTAGTTCCTGATTCAGTAATTGCATCAAAGTTGTGGCTAACTGAATTATGGTTTTCTTAAAAAGCAACTTGGTTATACCTGTGTAGCACCTTATGGTTTGGTATATTTATTAGACTAACAATCCTTTCCTTTTTTTCCCTAATGATCTTTGAGAATGGGCAGTCCTTTTGTTTTATCCCGTTCAGCTCCTATCACCGTGATTTCTGGTCAAAGAAGTAAAACCAGTCTTGATGCTATTTATAGAAAGCTATTTAACACAATCCTATTCCCTTCTAGATCTACAAGTTGCTACAGCGTTCCCACTATCATAAAAGGAAAAACCCTAAGATCTAAATTTAGCTTCCCTGTGTTAAAATTCATGTTGTTACTTGAAAGCTAAGTTTTTGCCTTATATTCGTGACGTAAAAAAGGTAAAAGATGAGTTTTTACCTGAGTATGAATTAAATCTCAACTACAAAATTGGTTAAAATGGGTTTGTGTGACTTTGATGGTTCTTCGTTTTCCTGTTCATTATCTATTTCTTTAGTGAGTTTCTCAGCAGTTTCATCTTCGGTTTTCCTTTGGATTGCAGTATCTCTCCCTGATATCAAGTCTTGCATTATCAAGTCACTTCCAGTTGTCTCCTTAGGCATCCTCTGCCATGTTCCTGCAGCAGTTGGCCATAAACTGTTAGTCGCCAGAATGTCACCGTTGCTCCTGGGCCTACGTTTTCCTTGCTGAGTTTTTTTGAGATACGACATTTTGTTTGCTATTACGACTGTCGACAGAAACAAGAAGGTGCAAATAAGCACAAGTACTGCTATTATAATGAAGCAAATAAGTATAAGAGACTTATTGTCTTCACATGTTTCTTTTGTCATTGTACTCTTGGGTTTGCTGGTATTCCTAGGTCCTCCAGTGGCAGAAACAGCACTTCTGGCAGGGGAAGATGTTGAATTTTGGGCCATTGTGGAGGATAAGGATTGCAGGGTACTTGTATGCATTTCAAAGGTAGTCATTTTGCTGCTGAAATTGATGCTGAGAGGAGAATTTGTATTGGCTTCTGTTATGTTCTGACTTCCACTTAAGTTTTGGCTGATAGGATTCCAGGTTTCATTTATAACCCTAGGGTAACTGGTATAGTTTGCACTTGTTTGCAAACACAAAGAAAAGATTATCATGACAGGGAAGGCGAGGTGTGGTTTACTATGTCTCTTTGTCTTCATCTTCCTATTTAGTTACCTGCAAAAATACAAATTATGGTATTAGTTTAGCAAATGCTAGTTCTTAGAGGCTTGAATCGGACTTCTCAGGGAATAGTAGGCAGCAGCCTTTTTGCTGAAAAAAATATGTAACTTGAACTCATTTTTAGTGGATGTAGGAGGACGAGTTCAAGTACTTGGTATTCTGAAAGAATAGGTTGTCTCGAGCTTCTGACAGTTTTAGATTTATAGAAATGTCCTGGTTTTGACTGAGATAGAATTAATTTTCTTCCTGGTAGCTAGTATAGTGCAGTGTTTTGGATCTAGTAGGAAAATAACGTTGATAACACACTGATGGTTTTAGTTGTAGCTAAGTAGTGTTTATACTAAGTCAGGGATTTTTCAGCTTCTCATGGCCAGCCAGCAAGAAGGCTGGAGGGGCACAAGAAGTTGGGAGGGGACACAGCCAGGACAGCTGACCCAAACTGGCCAAAATGTTCCATACCATATGACATCATGCCCAGTATATAAACTGGGGGAGCTGGCTGGGAGGGGCGGATCACTGCTCGGGAACTGACTGGGCATCAGTTGGCGAGTGGTGAGCAATTGCATTGTGCATCACTTGTTTTGTATATTCTAATTCTTTTAGTAGTATTATTGTCATTTTATTATCATTATTATTATTATTTTTCTTCCTTTCTGTCCTCTTAAACTGTCTTTATCTCAACCCATGAGGTTTGGGATTTTTTCCGATTCTCTCCCCTGTCCCACTGGGTGAGGGGAGTGAGCGAATGGCTGCGTGGTGCTTAGTTGCCAGCTAGAGTTGGCAAGTTGCCACGACAAGAAAATATATGAAGATTAAAAAAGAACATAGAGCAAAGAGAGAAAGGAAAGTGTTTCCTACTAACTACTCAGTGATGTAGAGGCAAACTGTGTGGTAGTTCCTCTTCTTTGGTAGTTCCTCCTCTTTAAAGATGGCCATATTACAACTTTAGGTTCATCACTTCTGCTTTTACACAGTGAAAGGAGAAACCCATGTAAAGTTAACAGATTACTGCTTCTTACTTTCCTGTGTTCCCCCGAGTGGGAAATGTAACCATGCTTATAAAGATGGTCAAGTAGAAAACTTTAATCTAAAATGTTCCTGTAAGTGACAGCAGTAACTTTGTTTATATTTCTTAGCAAAGCTGTCTGGAGTATTTCATAAATGCCTAGGAAAATCTTTGTTCTCTAATTTTTCTGCTTTATTGTACAAAAAGCTATTTATCACAAATGTACTTCTCAAATTTTTCTCACAAACATGCTACAGATTGTGACATTTTCTTTAAAATGCCTGAGATAATTATGCAAATGGTATTACCATTAGTATGTTCTGTTTCACATTTGTGTTGTATTCAAATTTGTACCTGTTGAATTTGTCTGGAGGGCAGGAAACTGATCTTTAGGTCAGTCTGATACTAAGCTAATAACCTCAGAGTAATAGTGACAAATCAGACAAGCAGTGAACCACTTCCCTGCTGCTGCTTCGTCCGGTTTGCATGTGTGAGACATGTTCAGAGTTTAAGGCTTATTGTCCCATCCAATGTCTCTCTTTCACCTGTCTGTCTTAACATTCAAAGGAAACACTTCGTTCTGTTACAGACTACGTTTGGTTCAAATATAAATACTACAGAGAATGACCAAAAGTAACAGTGCTATTTTTATAAACACATTTGTTCTTGACGCTATTACTTTAAAGGTATCAAGGCATATCTGTATGTTTGTAAGATTAGGTAATTTTGAAATATTCCAGCCAATGTTTACTTTTATCATAGTCAAAAGTTAGCGTGCCTAGCAAAGAACTTAATATATTCACTCCCAAAAATCAGAGGGGTGAACTTGCCCATCTTGCAAAATCCAAATGACAGTACTTCGAATTGCTGAAGTCCTGCAGGAAAATGAAAGAAGTGATATGCCTGGTATGTAACCAGGGAACAAACTATGGGTGTCTCTCCTTACATGACAAAGGAGCAGCAAAAGATATAAGTATCTTTTACTTTGCAGTTCACCCATAACATAAAATTAGACTCCTTTCTGAGATGAATCCTTATTGTTAAGTTTGAACTAGAAACCATCTTAGTAATCATCTACAGCTCAGGTAGAATTTTTATCTTTATATGGTAAACGTTGCCTGGAGGATGCCTTGTAGCATACTTTAAAAAGAAAAAAGAGCAAAAACAGCAAAGCCGTTTGTTTGTTTGTTTGTTTGGGGTTTTTTTTTGAAACAAAACAACATTTCACGTACAGTTTCTGCATAACATGCAGAACTGAGATACATTTGCCGGTACAGATATACTCCAACATTTAATGTTACTGTCTGAGAGTTGCAACTCTCTTTCTGCCTGCTCCCTCCAAGAGTACAATAAGTCCAGTGTTAATTGTAGTGTTCTAGACCAGATGTGCTTTTTTTAAAAATAAACAAACTGATGTTGTTAAGGGCTTCGCTTAAAATCATGAGAGCAAAGGAACTGATCATTAAAGAGCTGGTTTTTTCTTTTTAGTTGAACTCTCTGTGACTAGGTATTGATAGGGTCTTCTATCAGTACGCAGCAAGATCTGCAATACATAGGAACAACGGAGCTAAGTAGTGACTGTTACTGTTAATTCTTTGGAGTCTGATTGTGAATAACAATTTAACATTACTAAAAATACAGTTATATCATCTTCCTTAATTCAGTTGGAGAAAATATTTGTACAGATTGTTACTATTTTTGAGTTACTAGAACTTCTTTAAAAATACTTTTGTGTATAATTTTCTACAAAATCTAAGAAACTAAGGAACTTAAAATAGGAGAAGGAAAATGTGTACTTACCTTGCCAAGATGTAGTCAAAAGAAAATTGGTGTTTCAGATTTTTAGTTCTTTAACAATAAAATTTCTTTGTGCATATATTTGCTCTTAGGATGCAAACGACCATTAACGTAGAGCAAGTAGATTTAGACAATGCTGGTATTTTTTAAGCAAATCTGTAACTGAAATTATATGTCGTTTACTCTAAGTGGAGAACTAAAACCACAGAGATGACACACTTCCTTTTTGTAACAACTATACCATGACATGTTAGAGGGGGAAAAACACCAACTTGCCCAAATTAGCTCTCAGAACAACAGGAAGTAACACAGGGGAAAAAAAAGTGTCTTCAGCAGACAAATTTCATGAACATAGAATATTTATCTCCTCAGTTATCCTGCGCTCAGGTGGCTTACCTCAGATGTTATCAAGAGCAGTGCCCCAATACACTTAAAACTACGTACGTGCTTACAGTATTTTAGCTCTTTCTGTAGCCTGTTGGTTTGCCTTGAAAGAGTTGAGTTAATGCTAGCTTGAAACAGTGATAGGTATTTGAAAGTACCTTAGGTGTTCATGAGCTACTATTGAGTTTGTTTTTTAATTAATTCTTCCTGGTAGAATTTTGTCTGCTGTGCTAACTCTGGAGACTTGGTTTAGGCAGATGCGCTGTCCGGTCTCTTAAAATTCAGAGAATCGTTAAATGAGAACAGAAGGTTCTTAATATTTATATATTATCTGAATGTTTTTCTGGAAAGAGTTATTTTGTAGACAAATCCTCTGTACTACTCAGAGGACTGACCATTCTTAGAAACACTCCACCAAGCGTTAGAGTGTGCTGCAGTATATAGCAAATGAAATGAGTTTGAGACCCTTTGAAAAAGTTGGTATGTGGATGCTTAATTAGCCTTAATTAAGACTTCTGAAATAAATGTATTTTTCCACATATAAGAGTAGATATAATTTGAATCTCTAAGGAGGTTAAAAAGTTAGAGGGACTTATACTTTACTTTTATTTTTAAAGAAACTCTGAGCTCTTTTCATGTAATCCAGTTTTGATCCAATTGATGCACTGTTGCTCTCCAGCATGGATTTTATTTTCTCTTTTAGTTGAATAAACCTCCTGTCTGTCTGGAGGTTGCTTGGCTGTGGTAGGTTGTGTGGCACTTCAAAATGAAGTTGAGTTTAATCCCAAGTCAAGCTTCATCATACTGGGCCCTCAACTTGGCTGGAGTGTGAGCCACGACAGAATAGTAACAGATGCCTTTAGGCTGTAGCTGCCGGTCCAGTGTCATTGCTTTGGATCGATGGTATTTTTAGAACTGTGTGAAAGATCAGCCTGGTTTAGTGTAGTAGTAGTATGTATAATACACCACTCAAATGTTCGTAATGTGGATCGAAAATGCAAACCCAACAGTGCCTGTCTTGTTTTCTTACAGATTCAAGACTGGTCAGATCAACGGAGATTTATTGATATACCACGTACTGCTAACTCTGAAGCCATACTATGCAAAGCCATATGAAATTGTAGTGGACCTCACACACGCTGGCCCCAGTAATCGCTTTAAAACAGACTTTCTTTCTAAATGGTTTGTAGTTTTTCCAGGCTTTGCTTATGAAAACGTCTCAGCAGTTTTTATTTATAACTGTAACTCTTGGGTCAGAGAATACACCAAATACCATGAAAGGCTCTTGACAGGTTTGAAAGGAAGCAAAAGGCTTATTTTCATAGACTCTCCAGGGAAACTGGCAGAGCACATCGAGCACGACCAGCAGAAACTCCCAGCAGCTACCTTGGCTTTGGAGGAGGACTTGAAAGTGTTCCACAATGCTCTCAAACTGGCTCATAAAGACACCAAAGTTTCTATTAAAGTAAGTCCTTTTAATGCTGTTCCTAGTGAATTGTTACATTTTTATAAGGATTTGATTATGATTGTACTGTCTCTTAATTCTCTCCTGTCTTGAGGAGAAATCACAACTTATTAGTATGTTTCTTTAGGAAGTATAAAATTTCATACATTTATCTTTATAAAATTAGAAGTGTCAAACTTTTCTCTCTTTGTATTGTTAACAATAGGTGCTGAACCATTTTTCTATTCTCTTTCTAAGGTTGGGTCAACAGCTGTGCAGGTGACGTCAGCAGAACGAACAAGAGTCCTGGGACAAACAGTGTTTTTAAATGATATATACTATGCCTCTGAAATTGAGGAAATATGTCTTGTTGATGAGAACCAGTTTACCTTAACCATTGCCAACCAAGGCACACCACTCACCTTCATGCATCAGGAGTGTGAAGCCATCGTTAGGTCCATCATTCATATACGGACACGGTGGGAGCTGTCACAACCAGACTCCATCCCACAGCATACTAAAATTCGTCCTAAGGATGTCCCTGGAACACTACTGAACATAGCGCTGCTCAACCTGGGAAGCTCAGACCCCAGTTTGCGGTACAGATCTTTTAAATTAATATCAACTTTGATCAAAACGTGAATTCTTTGAAAGGTTTTCTTAGTGTTAGCAAATGTCTCTTGAACAAAATTTTTCTTTCACCACAGCTCCATAAAATGTAATTCTTAATATAAAGAAAGATTGGGTTTTCTGTTGGCAAAGAAAGGCATACATACTGTCAGAGTAACCGAAGGCATGTAGAAAGCTTAATTTCTCTTTATAAGGAGAAATACTTCTGCTTTGCAATGTATGTTTATTAGGTACATTTGATTTTCATGGTGCTGAACTTCTTGTTTAATAACATGGGAGCTGTACCTTGTAGAGCAGGCTCTTGACTGCTGTCAGAAAGGACTACCTCAGACTGGGTGCTGGCTCAGTGGCAGCCGCTGGGACCCTTGGCAGTCTCTGTCCCAGCAGCTCAGGTGCGTGTGGAAATATTCAGAATTTCCTGGAACTGAAAGCCGTTCCGAGAAGTCGAGTACAAAGTCCTTCAAGCATACTCTTTAACCTCATCAGAAATTGTTTAAAGCAAGTGGAGGAGTAATTTCTTTCATTTCTCCAGGGCAAATGTTTTGTCTCTGAATCTTAACTGGTGCAGGGAAAAAGTTCAGGATTTAAATGTAATCTCTTATATGGCAGTATTGATTTGATTTTTAAAATGCCAGTACTGCTACTGTGATGCCTTGGTGTAATGCATATATTTTAAAATGTACAAGAAAACTATTACAAATCGCGTTGCTTGCTTTGTTACAGGTCTGCTGCCTATAATCTTCTATGTGCCTTAACCTGTACCTTTAATTTAAAGATTGAGGGCCAGTTATTGGAAACTTCAGGTCTGTGTATTCCTGCCAACAACACGCTATTTATTGTATCTATTAGTAAGACTCTTGCAGCTAACGAACCACACCTTACCTTAGAGTTCTTGGAAGAGTGTATTTCTGGATTTAGCAAATCTAGTAAGTAACAATAATATTCCTTAATGCTAACCATGAATTTGAAAAGATTTAGGTTGGTAGCTGTCTAGCTTAGTCAATTAAGCTTCCTCATGTTACTGAGTCACAATAAGTTTAAATTGCAAATGCTTCTTAGAGCTGTTTTAGCTGTTTTCAAGATTATCCATTTATATAATACTCTGAAGCCAGGCAGTTTCACAAGCTGGAATGGCATCTGTTGGAACAAAAGCATTACCTTTCACATTTGAACGTGCCCTTTCCTTTCTCATCAAGTAGATGTAAAAAAACCAACCAAACAAACAAGGGGCAACTGCCTTTTAAAATTTGAAATTAACGTTAAAACAAGTTTTACTAGATATCTCATTTGTTTAGAGGATGAAGTTCGTTCAGAGAGATCACAACACAAATTATTTGTTTCATATCACTGTTGATAGTTTTGTACAGTGAGTACTTTAGATAGATCTCTATCAGGCTGTTATTAATTCACCGGAAGTAGAGAATATTGCAGAACAAAAATCAAAATTTGAGGTCCGTGTTAGTGAAGGTTTGAACTCTAGAACACATGTACACAGAAGAGTTACAGGGTTCTTTAGTCATATCAAAATTAATCTTTTCAGATTGATTACATCTCTCAATTGTACATCTGGTTCTGTTGCACTACTTTTGTCATCCTTTTTTTCCAGGCATAATACAGCTCTGACTTTACTGTTGGAAGCTGTTTAGAATACATTCTCAAGATTAAAAAGAAATTATCTTAAGTAGTCCCACCTAATACTAATGTACACATCTCTCTGTCACATCTCTTAATAAGATATTAAAATGTCAACATCTCCTTGCCAGAGTCGTACAGATGTTTCCAGGATGTCATTATTAGAGTATGTTTCTTGTTGAAGCTTGTCTGTTTGCCCAGTATTATTTGCTCAGCTCTGATAGTAAATATTTTAGACAATAAAACTGAAAGGAAGAGTGCTCACAAATAGTTATTTGCTTATAAATAGAGACCAGTGCTGATTTTGTGTTACAAGGTGAATTTTTATTTCAGGTATTGAACTGAAACATCTTTGTCTGGAGTATATGACTCCCTGGCTGTCCAATCTGGTCCGATTCTGTAAACACAATGATGATGCTAAGCGCCAGCGAGTCACTGCTATTCTTGATAAGCTTATAACAATGACAATAAATGAAAAACAGATGTACCCCTCCATCCAAGCTAAGATATGGGGAAGTCTTGGACAGGTACAAATTATGCATAATTTATTGCAATTTGTTTATAAGCAATATAGAGTTTTTAACCACTTTAATGTTAATGCAGAAAAATAACATGGATCTTGACATGACCTAAGTGTATTAGCTGTGTGGAGAGTAGTGTGCAAGTTCTTCTGAAGTTTCCATTCTGTAAAGTACTTCATAAAATCATTAATGAACTCTGGCTTCTAGGAATGTGTTCCTGGCCCTCACTGAGAATTGAAAATTAAAAGTCTTTGGTAGTAGTAGTAATTATTTCATCAAAACCTCTGAATGTACGGCTACTGAATGGAAAGAATAAAGTACTAGCATTCAGAGGTGTATTAGGCACATGGCATTTAAAGAACTTTTTTTTTGTGTTTGCACTTTTGAAACAGATGCACATTGATTACAATTAATAGAATATCAGTCCTCCTGTTGATCATTAACTTAACACTTAGCCAAATTCTGTCCTCATCCTCCCTGCAAAGTAAAGAAAATGAAAAAAATAAAGCTGATGTCATATCTGCCATTCATGAAGGAGGTGTCTAGACAAACGAGACCAACTTTACTTGCCGTGACCAGGCTTGCTCACAAGCTTTGTATCAGCTTCCTCATTGTCATACTATTTTTATTTTTTTTTAACTGTCATCCAAACTGATGCAGCCCAGCATCACAAAGCTACTCTTGGAGAATGTGGGAGAACTGCCAAATGGATGTGTGAGTGCATTTTCTTGCTTGGTCCAATTGGCCAAAAAAACCCCCAAAACAAAACCCAATGTGTTCTGAAAGCTTAAATCACATTGAGAGCAATATGACTGTTATGTCCAGTATGAAAGTCTGTTAACAGGTAAATATGGAGAACACAAAATTAAAAGATTAAATATTCCACAGCAGTCAGAGGAAATTTTATCATTGACTTAGTTGACCCAGATTTGCAACCAATTTTCATAATGTAATGAGAGCTGAATTTGAACCATTACTGAAATAGCATTAATCTTAGCCTGCATGTAACATTTAGTTCTCTGTGCACTTGGACAGATGTGATTCTTACCTGCATATATTATATGTCTGTCTTTTTTTTTTTTTTTTTTTTTTTTTTTTAACATGAGAAGAAACTTGTTTTACTGGTAGCTGTATTCACATATGGCTGGTGCTCTAAGCAAAATCTTTGACAGATGAGATCTTGCTTATTTTTTTGGAAGTATGTTTTTTCCTCCACTTCAAATCCAGTTTCTTCTTATTAGGTTCAGCATTATATGAATAGTTTTACTTCAAAATGGAAAATAAAATAAAAATAATACAAACTAAATTACAGTTTCTCCACAGTTCTGAAGCACTTTGATCTGGAGTAAAACCTGATGGAATTCAGCTTTACACTTCTAAAATTTACATTAAGCTTTTTTTCCAAAAGGATAACAAATCACTAAAACTGATGCTTCAATTTATGGTAGTTATGCATCTTCAACTAAAAAAAAAAAAGAATGACTGCTGATTTAAAAGGCAGTTTACTGTGGGAAAAATGAAGTTAATGTGACTGATAAAGATTTTTTTTTTTTTTTTCTTTAACAGATAACAGATCTCCTTGATGTAGTGCTGGACAGTTTCATCAAAACTAGTGCCACAGGGGGCTTAGGATCCATAAAAGCTGAGGTTATGGCAGACACAGCTGTAGCGCTTGCTTCTGGAAATGTAAAATTGGTTTCAAGCAAAGTGAGTTCCCTCTTAGCCTTAATTTACTTTTATATAATAACTCCAACTTATGTAGTAGTGTGACACTGAGATGCTTTCTGATAACTCAGTACAGGCAATAATGCAAAACCCATGATAAAATAGATTCCAAGCAATAGAATAATTCCAATGTTAAATTGTAATGGGTTTTACTGAAATTTTGAGCTGTGCTCTTCGTTTGAGTAAAACAAAATGGTTGCTCTCTTTTCAGGTGATTGGAAGGATGTGTAAAATAATTGACAAGACTTGTCTGTCTCCAACTCCTACACTGGAACAGCACCTGATGTGGGATGATATTGCTATTCTAGCACGTTACATGCTGATGCTCTCCTTTAACAATTCTCTGGATGTGGCAGCACATCTCCCCTACCTCTTTCACGTAGTTACTTTATTGGTGGCCACTGGTCCTCTTTCTCTCCGAGCTTCCACTCATGGTCTTGTCATCAACATCATTCATTCTCTTTGCACTTGTTCACAGCTTCACTTCAGTGGTAAGTTTTTTTCAGATTTTCAATTAAGCTGATTGCTCCTTAGTTTGTTTAAGAAATATGAGTTATCTTTCTCTCTTTTAACTATTCTGAGAGTTTGAAAATACCATGTTGTAATTCAGCTTGCATACAAATCAGAATGAGGATATGATCTACAACAAATACGTATGGAATTAAAAAATGACTGGTTTAAAGCAGGTGCATAATGTAAATTGTTTGTATAACAGGTTTTAGAAAAAGAGAAGGAAGTACCAGTAAGTTCTTGTAATGCAGAGAAAGGAGAAAGTACGTCTGTGCTAAAACTGGCTGATGTGCATCTTTTGAATGGTTGCATAATGTGGTAACAAAAATATCAGTTACATAAGGGAATTGTGAAACTATACTGTTAAAACAGGTATTTTGCATACTGCTGTAATTTAGCAGTCCTAAAATAATTGGTATTAGCAAATATGTAGCTGTCACTTCTTACCACAAAAGTACAGTGTACCCAACTAGATTAGTACAAAACCAAGCTAGATTTTGTGCAGAAAAAAATTAAGTTTATGTAATCTTGTCTTTTTTTAAAGTATCTGAAACTCATTTTATATCTATATATATCGACAGAGTGAGTGTGTGAATACACACACACACACGTGTATAAAGAAAAGCTTTGCTTTGACACACAGAGAGAAAGGCAAGCCTTCCTGTTTAAACAATGAATTTGAAGTACACTGAAATGAACTGAAAGTTCAGAATTGTAAAAATGTTCAGTGCTAGTAACAGGGCCGTCGTTTTCTTCTGGTTTAAGTGGCTTTCTTCATTTTAGTGCCAGAGCCAAAAGCAGAATTTGATTGCAGTTTTGAACTTACAGTACTGTTAGTATTTCAAAGCAGGAACTCTCCATTGGTTTCTGAATCAGTGTGAGGAGAAGTCTCACAGCACCACATCTTTAAACAAGTTTCTTTCTACCTGTTTTTAGAATACATCCTCCTGGTGACTGGTTTCAACAATCTGTGCAACAGACCACAGTTGCTGTGGCATACTCTGGGAGAAGTAGCAAAGAAAACAGTGTTGGAATGTGCAAAATGACATATAGGATGATTATCTCTACTTTTGTATTCATGGGAGGGGGAGCCTCAGAGTGTTTAAAATATGGATTGAATTTCAGTCGTTTAAATCTAACATGTAAAAATTTATTCAACAGAGGAGACCAAGCAAGTTTTAAGGCTGAGCTTGACTGAGTTCTCTCTGCCCAAATTTTATTTGCTGTTTGGAATCAGCAAAGTGAAATCAGCCGCAGTCATAGCGTTCCGATCCAGCTATCGAGACAGGTCCTTTTCACCTGGTTCCTATGAAAGGGAGACTTTTGCACTGACTTCGTTGGAAACTGTTACTGAAGCTTTGTTGGAGATCATGGAGGTACGTGGTTCAAAGCAAAAGAAATTATCCGTAAGGGAAAATGGCGCTGCTTACACTTTCTACAGGCAAGCAGCGTAGTGAGATGTACTTCCCGTGATGTGGTAACAAGTAGTTAAGTAGCTGACTTCTGAGAACTAAACTAACTGCACGTTCTGAACTTTAAAAATACTTTTTCTTAGTGTTACATGTACTCAAACAATATAATTCTTTTTAGGCTTGTATGAGGGATATTCCGACGTGCAAGTGGCTGGACCAGTGGACTGAACTAGCTCAAAAGTATGTCATAGATCTCAAAACATAACCCCTGCCTGCCTGCCTGCGTAGTACACTTAGAATTCTCAGCTTTTCATTATACAGCCTGTTTGTTGTATATTTGTTTAATGTAGTGTACTCTGTTTCTTCACAGGTTTGCATTCCAATATAACCCATCCCTGCAGCCAAGAGCACTTGTTGTCTTTGGCTGTATAAGTAAACGTGTGTCTCATGGACAAATAAAACAAATAATCCGAATTCTTAGCAAGGTATATGGGTCTATGTCTGTTTTCCTTTGTGACTCATAAAATAGCTATTTTAGCTATTTTTAGCTTTATCTTCCCATCAAATATAGAACTCAGCATAATTTGAGGATAAATATTTTTTTCAGGCATATTCTTGTATAGGACTAACTGATTGGACGTATACTTTTTGTAGGCCAAGCTTTTTATTTTAAATCGATTTGGTGGCAATAAGTTTCATCACTGCTGCGACTTCTAGAGTAACAATAGTTTTCAATATTGAGTTTAAAATTTGAGACACTCAGATTGATCCGGAAGTCAGTATTTAAATAAATGAGAAATTTTCTGTTAAGGCATTTAGCTGCATGCACATGATTCACAACTTCCTTTTTTTAAAGGAACTTAATAATCTAATGTGTTATAACTAAATACAATAAAGAGCAGGACATTCACATAAGAAAACTTTGAAACAGGCTGCCTAGCTTGGTAATGAGGTTCCAGATTTTCTAGAGAATGTTGCATTCCATTGCAAGTAAACAATGTGCTGAATATGTTTCCTTTAAGCATTTTATTAGAGTTTTATGGACATAAACTTTAATTGAACAGCATCTGAATCATAAAAGAGCTATTCTCTAATTCTTGCACCCTGTCCTGCACCCTTACTTTTTTAATACACATTGTGCAATTGCTTTCAGCAATACATATATCACTTCTGTGTAAATCTCCATTTGTAAAAGTCCTTGAGAATTGGTTTCAAATGAGCTCAAGCTTTGTAAACTAATTCAGAGCAACAATTATTGTTTAGAGCTTTGATCTTCTTTGTAAAAAGCAAAATCTAATTATGGTTATGTTTTTAATTACTCTTTTTTTTTTCCCCCTACAAAAAGGGACTTGAGAGCTGTTTAAAAGGCCCTGATAATTACAATAGCCAAGTTCTAATAGAAGCTACAGTTATAGCACTCACCAAGCTGCAGCCTCTTCTTAATAAGGTAAACAACTGGATTTTTAGAGTAAACAGAACCTATTGCGTAAATGAAAATTATAATTATGGGTATAATCTCAAAAATGCGAGTGTTGTGGTATCTGAAGTTCACACTTCACTGCTATGACTCATGCTCGAAAGTACTACATATGGGAAATATGTCAGATGTTTGTATGTGGGACCTGTGCAAAGGCTTTAAAAATGCTTTAGAATGTACTGTTCTGCTTCATCAAACTAGGCCATAACAGTATAGGCAAAGGCCGTACCGCAGGCTGCCTTAATTCTTTCCAAAAGATTTTCAGTCTTGGCTTTCAAATGTATGATTGCTAACGTATGCCTTTCAGGTCATGGCTTGTAATAAACGTTAGTCTTACCTGATTTGCTCTTAATTTAGCCATCTGTACGTTACTTTCAAGTTCATTATTTGAGCAGCATACCAATAGGTACGCCAGTAATGAAGAGCCTTATGTATCTACTGTTAGTAAATGAAACTTGTTCCTAGAAAAATCTGCTGCTTAAGAGACCCAGGATTTGTTGAATGCCAATTCCTCCTGCATGCTTTTTTGATTTGGAGAAGAAATTGCCTGGCCAGTTATATGTGCAGAGTTGCAATCCATTTTCAACGTGTGCTCTCAAACTGATAACAAAAGACACGTTTCTGTTCAGTCTGGTGTAGGGCAATATGCATCTGACATTTTTGTGAGCAAGGGAAGGAATGTAAGAGAGAAGGAATGGCTTGGGGGGGGGGAAAGGCTTGAAACTAATTTACTTTCTACTGTTCACCTGTTAAGTGCATTAAGCCTACGGGTTCATGTGAACATCTGTTTTGTCGGAATGGACGTGGCTGGGGACAGAACCTGCTACAAGAAGGATAGTAACGCATATACAAAGCCACGTGTCAGTCCTGTTTGTCTTTCATTTCCTTGAAAGGACTTGAAAGTGAAATCGTGGCTTTTTCTTTTTCCTTCTAGGACTCTCCTATGCACAAGGCCCTCTTTTGGGTAGCTATGGCAGTACTGCAGCTAGATGAAGTGAACTTGTACTCGGCAGGTACAGCGCTACTTGAACAGAATCTGCATACCTTGGATAGCCTTCGAGTGTTCAATGATAAGGTAAGCTGTTTGCAATCAGCTGTGACTAACCCGTAGTTTATGTAAGCAGTTAGATCTGTTAAAAAAGAAAAAAAAATTCCTTGCCCTCATGGACACTAGTTAAGCAACTAAAACTGAAATTTGCATTAGAAATCTTTTCACTTGGGTAATATCAACAGTAAAACGAAGATGTAGAGGTGAAGCTCTTATTATTCTGTTCTAAACTGGAACAGAAATGTACAGATGTGTTCTATTCAAGAGGGTGTTTGATACTTTCATGTAGCTCTTAAAATTACTGTTTTGTCACTTTTTAAAAAAAAACTTGAGATATGATGAGTAACTTTCGATGAGGTACTTTTGTATTTTATTTTTTCTGGGTCAGAGCCCAGAAGAGGTGTTCATGGAGATCAGGAGACCCCTCGAATGGCACTGCAAGCAGATGGATCATTTTGTTGGGCTAAATTTCAACTCCAACTTTAACTTTGCACTAGTGGGACACCTCCTGAAAGGTAAGAATACATATTGCTGTTCATTTTAGACGAACACTCTTAATTCAGAAATAAAAACAAGTCCAAGGATAAAGGGGAAAAAGTGGGTGGTGGATTTGAAGTAACTTGGATTACAGAGTAGATAGAGAATTAAATGCTCTTTGACTAAAGGACTTTGCTGGGTTTCCTTTATACATGTCCTGTGAAGGTCTTTTGTGCTAATGATATAAATTCTTAACTGTCACAGGATGTGTGGGTTCATTTGCTGCAGTTCTTTACTTCTTCCTCCAAGAATGCTGTCTTCCTCTGTGTGTTTGCCTGTGTTTAGGCTCACTGTTTCTTTTAGAAGACTGATTTGTGAGATAATAGATATATGCACAGACATTTGAAATGATGTGATTTTGGGCGGAGGGACAGAAAGAACTAGTCTTGAATGTGCCATTTCTGTTAGCATTGTGCTTCCTTACCCTTTATATGAAGTGTCCTGAGAACATGCTGAAAAATATTTATAAATATCTTCAAAATATTAATGCTTCATAAATACGCATTAAAAATTAAATACAATATTTGGTTTCTTAACCTCATTTCTTAGGGTACAGGCATCCTTCTCCTACCACTGTAGCAAGAACAGTAAGGATTTTACATACACTACTAGCTCTGGTTAACAAACATAGGAACTGTGACAAGTTTGAGGTGAACACCCAGAGCGTGGCTTACCTAGCAGGTAAAATTAAACAAATAAACATTCTTTTAAATTTGTGCTAACTGAAAAGGAATGGATTATTGTGGGAATTCTTATGGTTTTAGGTTGACAAAATTGTACCAACATAAAGGAAACTTATAACTGGAGACGGACAAGAGCCTGGGCTAGGCTGGGGTACATCAGTGAAAGCTTTTTGTGGACTGAAGGCTTGCCAGCACAGGACCTGCTGTGCAACTTTGAAAATACTTCAGGGAGGCTGAAGGTGTCTTGGTTTAAATACTGAAGTGTGTGCCTTAGAACATTCAAATTTCTAGTGGTCTAGAGATAGAAATTGTGACCCTGTGAGGGCAAATGTTTAAATCATGTAATTGTAACTGGATGGGGAATATAATTCTTTTAAATGACCTACTTTTAATCTGTACATTTCAGTAAGGTGTAATTACATCTCAATGGTCGTCTTTGTACTAAGTAAAAAATTTAAATTGATGGAATATTGCTTACATTCTTCAATGTATTTCTACTGTGGAAAACTTACGTTAGCTTTCTTTGAATTTTTAGCTTTGCTGACAGTATCTGAGGAAGTTCGAAGTCGCTGCAGCCTAAAACATAGGAAGTCTCTCTTGTTGACAGACGTTGCAATGGAAAATGTTCCTATGGATACATATCCCATACATCACAGTGACACTAGTTATAGGTTGGTTGTCTAACTTTTAGATAAGTTATCCAAATTTCAATGTCTCTTTCCTTTAGTAAGTTATCTAAAGGTAACCTGTGGTATATTGAAAACTGAACCCACATTCATAAAGCTAAGTTAATGTTCTGTGTTGGTTCCAGACCAGTATGCAACTTATACTGTGATCAAGAGTCACAGAGAAATTTGGGTATTGAATTCGTATGGATTTAATTTTGAGATCCGTAAAGCTATTTCAGGAGGTTGTTAAACTTCTTGCTAACATCTTTCTACAAGACCTAATTTCATCTCATTTTTCATTTACATTTTAGAAGAAAATTTTGTTTGTCCTTTTAAGAGCTTCAGGGCACGTACTAAGTAATCACTTGGTCCGTGTCATTGGAAAATCTTGACACCTTATAGCCTGTCTATAAGCAGCCACAGAGATAAGCTAAGAAATCAACCTAGAAGTGACATGGAGAGCCAGTTTCTCTCAAGAGGGAGCACTTTACTCAATCTCTCTCTTTTTAGCATCCAGTATGGAGCAGCTGATTATTAAGTATCTTTCATCTTGCCTCATAGGCTGATTTGCTTGTGTTCTTTTCATTGCTTTACTTTTTATCTCTTCAGCATTACATTTATATCAGATTGTTAGTTTTCACTAGCTCAGACATTTTTGCAAGCAAAGTAATTACTATTTCTTAATATGTGTTTTTGGGAGATTAACCTGTTAGGAAGGATGAGTTTAATAAAGGATAGTTTGGCTAGCTGAAAAATTTATGCCTAAATGTGCACAGTTTTAAAGATTTTCTTAATTTAATTTCTCTGCACTTTCAGGACACTAAAGGAAAATCAACCATGGTCATCACCAAAGGGGTCAGACAGACATCTGGCTGCCAGTTACCCGACAGTGGGACAGATAAGCCCTCGAACACGAAAATCCATGAGTTTGGATATGGGGCAGCCTTCACAAGCGAACACTAAAAAGCTTCTAGGTTATTAAGATAACTCATTTACTAATTTGTCTACAGAATACCCCAGGAAGTGTTACTGGAGAAAAATTATACTTGTATTTGTTCTGACTTTAAGTGCTTATTCCTGATTCAGAGGAATATATGCAGTTTCTACAAAATAGAAATTACAGAACACTGTGCAGTTAGAGGACTAACTCAGTTCTTTTGATCACAAAGGGAGGGAAGCAAGAGTGACACTCAAAATGCGCGTGTTGAAGTGGAGAAAAAAGGGGAAAAAAAGGAAGAAAAAAAGATAATCCAGATACTAAAGATTCATAGTGCCAATTTTCTGCCACCAGCCCTCTTTCAACAAAACCAAGAAGCTGAATACCTTAGCTTAGCTACTATATTGAATACTCTTATGCTAGAAGAGATGGTCCCAAAACATTTTAGATGTTTTGTAAGCAATCTGATTTTTATTCATGGCTTTTCAGTGCATCATGTTTACAAGCAAAGTCTTAATATCAGAGAAACAAGATGAGTTGCTTTGCATAACTTGTGGGTACCCTTTTGCGTTCTACGGTATATGTGGAAGAAGAGGGGCATTTCTTTCATTACAGTCCTATTACTGCTTCCTTTTCAGTAATCACATTTTGGCATGTTTATTCGATGTGATGTGTTGACCAGGAAACCATAGCATGCCCACAGCTCACATATTTGAATAAATTGCATGCTTTCCTCATATGTATTGTGAAGCATTTTGGAAACTGTGATGGAGAGCGGCATGGTGTGATCGTATTTTCTCTACCATCCCTGAAAATGGTGAAAATGTCCCCAGATTCCTATCAATACGTTGTAGATAGGAGAGTAGCTTGGCCAGAAGATCAGAAAAAGTTAGAATATGGATTTAGGTTTAATGTTTTTAATTGCCTGATAAATTGTTTTTAGGTACAAGGAAAAGTTTTGACCATTTGATATCGGACACAAAGGCTCCTAAAAGGCAAGACATGGAATCTGGAATCACAACGCCTCCCAAAATGAGGAGAGTAGCCGAAAATGATTATGAAATGGGTGAGAAACAGGACTAACATTTTAAGAATAATACTAATTATAAATGCTTTGTATATATATACAAAGGATTATTTCTAAATTCAATGTTTATTTGCCTAGGTTACTACAAGGTAAGGGAGAAATATCTTTCTTAACAGTGGCTTCTGGAGAGTACAGTTTTCCATATCACTGGCAACTGAGGCTTGAATTAGAGTTGCTCAGTTTGCAGATGCAGAATAAGGGGCAGCTATAAAGTACTTCGTACAGGAGTGAAATGAAATAAATAAAATTTGGCTTTTTCTAAGTTAATAAGCCCTAGCTGCAAATTCCTGCAGGAGATGGAATGTGACCTAATGCCTAGAATGCCTCTCTTCATCTTCTCCCACATCTGCTTCCTGTGCCCCCATCCCCAATTGCAATGCAAGACCAGGGTTCTTCTGTTGTATCTGATGTCAGCCTGCTGCCTGACCCTGAATATGGTACTTACCACCCCTGGGCCTGTATTTCACTGACTAGGAAATTGGGGTTGTTGTTTACCATTTGATAATACATCCCATGTAGTGGTCTAGCGCTGCTAGTATTACAGCATAGTTGTTGCTTTTATACTTTATGAAAAGGCTGGTGAACTCTGAAGTTTGCATATGACTTGAACTTGTTGTGCAAGAGCTAATTCTGTTTTGGTTTGGGTTTGGTTTGCTTTGGATGAGTTGGTCTTTTTTATCTGGCAGAAACCCAGAGAATATCACCGCAGCAACACCCACATCTTCGAAAAGTTTCTGTTTCTGAGTCAAATGTCCTCCTAGATGAAGAAGTTCTGACTGACCCAAAAATTCAAGCACTGCTGCTTACAGTTCTTGTAAGCTTTCTTTCTGTGTATTGTCTGTTATTTTCTGATACTCTCTTATCTTCCAAAGAAGCATACGTGCTCCTTGCAGTTTCTAAATTCATATGGATCAGAATCACTGTGATGTGCAAGTCTATTCTTTTGTTGCCGTTCTTCCAACTTTCTAGGAATCACTTTTATAAATGTATTTAAATGCTCTTTGAGAGCAAATACTGAATTTTCATTTTTCTGTATTGTTTTGTAGAATATGTCCAACAATTGGCCCTTTTTCCTGGCAGATTTTTATCACAAACTAATTTTATATAGTAAAAGGATATTAATATATTATACTTAAAATGTTAAGAAGTGAAAACTGTTGGAATCCCAGCATATTTCAGTTTATAAATTATTAACTAGTAATATAGGTACAATATGATAGTGCTTTCTTCAGATGTACCAATACAGTTACCATTCCTGATATAATTCAGAAAGACTCAGTTGCCCACTCTTGTGAAAAACTGACTAGCTAAATTTTTTGCCAAAATAGAAGCTATTACCAACTGGTTTTATTGTTTCCCACATACACATAAAATAACGATTCCATGTCCAAAGAGGACACAAATTAATCTTTTGTAATGCTGCTTTCTGCTAATCAGAAATCTTAAAACCTTAAACTACAACAACGGCAAAAGCCTATAACTACTCAAATAAGAAGCATGCTAATTTAATCCTTTACGTTATGACAGGCAACATTAGTGAAGTACACTACTGATGAGTTTGACCAGCGGATTCTGTATGAGTATTTAGCAGAAGCCAGTGTTGTCTTCCCAAAGGTCTTTCCTGTTGTGTAAGTATCTAAAACGCTGTTTATGTTGACTCTGTACTTGGCCCTTCCTTTAAAAGGTCTCTGGACCAGGACAAGTGTGTACAAGGTACTTACTCATTTGTAGGTTACTAGCTGCGATCTGTCCATGGCTTGTCGAGACAAACGTCCATAGCCATTTGAGAATCGTCCTTTCTCCCTGTGTTAAATGAATACCATGTTCTTGCTAGAATAGGCATCCTTAGATACCACTGCTACAGATGGTCCTCAAAAGCACTCTTCAGCATCAGATTTTCAGGCAGGTTGGCAGAGCGTGGGAGAACTCTGTACCGCCGTTGCTAGGGAGCCTGTCTGTACAGCCATCAGTTTCTTCCAAAAGCTTCCAGCCTCATTACTCTGCTCTAGTGACTTAGCGTGGCTTTATCGCTTATTTGGTACTGTGGAGAATCAAATTGCAGTTTAATATTGCAATTCACGTACCTTTCTATACAAGTCAATATATACTGTCTCTTAAATATTATTTTCACCCCAGTCAGACTCAGGTTTTCTAATTAGTACCCCAAGTGCATATCAAAACTGATTTAAAGCAGAGTTCAAGATACTCTTTGGGTGTATTTCTCTAGAGATCTGTTAAAAGTAGTATTCACTGAAGTCACTATATGTAAGGGAAACCCAATTATCAGAAATTAAGATGAGTAGGCTTTTAAAACTGACCTGAGCATGATTTAAAAATAATGCTACCTTTTTCTGGCTTTATAAAGTAATAGTCAAAGTACATACAAGTTCTGTGAGTTATTGAAACCTAAATTGTAAGTAACTGGCATTTGCATTAAAAAAACCAAAAAGCATGAGAACTGCAGGGGAGCTCCAATGAGACAGTACTCCCACAGGTTCAGAAAGCTGCTTTGAAATTCCAGCTCTGACATGTACACAAATCCAGTGAACAATTTTTTGGTTGAAAATAATTAGAATATTTGCAATTTAAAGTGCTAGGTAAATGCTTTAATGGGTTGTATTGTTAATACAATTTTTTGAAAGTATTACACATCATAAGAGTCCTCACTGAACATATATAGGAATTGTGTTCCACTTCTAAAATCACTGACATTTTGAAAATCCCACCATAACTGCTGTTTGCTGAAGTCAGTTGGGAACTGCAGATTTATTTTATTTAATGAACAAAAAATAAGCCACTTCTCTTTTCTTCAGGCATAATTTATTGGATTCCAAGATCAATACCCTTTTATCGCTGTGCCAGGATCCAAATTTGTTGAATCCAATTCATGGGATTGTTCAGAGTGTTGTCTACCATGAAGAGTCTCCACCCCAGTACCAAACTTCTTATCTACAGAGTAAATATTTTTCCTTTTTTTTAAAAACTACTGTATTTTAAGTTAGATTTACTACTGAAAATGTTTCAGAATTGCAGCCCTAATAGAAGTGTCAGTCAGTCTTGTGTGGCATCTCTCCAACTTCATATATCCTAGTAAAAATAAGAGTTTGCATATTAAAAAACCCTCTACTGACATGAATATTAAAACTGCTTGCTGCAGTTGTGCACCAAATATTAAAAGTATTACACCATCTGTGTGTAAAAAGAAGTTGAAACTCAGTATTCTGTTTCCACTAACCAATTTAAAGAAATACAAAACATGAATGGTGGTGATAAATGATGAGTTTTAAGTTAACCTTGTTAGTTAGGGGTTGATTTAATTATTGGTAAATTCCATAGAATAACGTTTGTTTTTCAGTGCCCAAGCTCACTTTCATGTGACACTTAAACATGTAAAACCTAAATATTTTTTTATGGTCCTTAATCAAAAACTTTCCAGGAAGCTCCATAAGAAACAGCTGACAGTTGAGAAAAAGTCAATGTTGACATAATTTTTAAAATGAGATGTGTATTCACATGTTAAATTCACCTTTTAAAATATCATCAAGAATTTCTTGTATGACGGTTCTGAGATTTTGATGGTTTTACAATGTATGTATTTCATATACAAGTTAAAATGCCTTAATTTTGTTATATGTGGTTTGGACAAAATTTAGCGTTGCATCTCCAAATCAAAATATTTCATTTCCATGCCTAAGTAAATCCAAGTGATGTACTATGTGTACTTTCTAGTTGTTTTCTGTCAGTTCAGAACTGTGTTTTTGTGGTAACATTCAATTTGTCGTTACAGGTTTTGGATTTAATGGGTTATGGAGGTTTGCTGGCCCATTTTCTAAGGTAAGAGCAGTACACTAGATATAAGTTCATGAGTGTTTTGCCTTCATTTTCTGTATAAAGCACGTTGGTGCTCCAGGTAAGATGCAGATAAATGACAAGTCATAGAATTTATATGAGCAAGTTAGTAATATAAGGCTCACTTGTATAGCTAAAACAGTTTTCGAGCCTGCATCAGATACTTTGATAGACTCAGTAAGGTCAAATTACCAAGGTTGGGTAAAAGCAGTCAGGTGTGTAAATGCACTTTTTTACTGCTCCCAGGTTCACTAAGGGGCCTTGGATGTACAGTATCATTCAGAAGGTCTTTAGTTCGTTACATGTATCTTACAGCGTAAGGGATTAATTTGGTAAGAATGGTAATTCCATAAGGTTAAAATTTATGTTACAACAGAACAAGTAAATCGAGCACTGACCATCCGTACTGCCATTTGTTCCCTCTAGTCATCGTAACAAGAACTGGATGAGCAGAGCTGGCAGCGTTTGGATGTTCGGCTTTGGGGGCATAGGCAATGCTTTTAATGACGTTAGGTGCAGGTAGCTGTGGCAGTTCACCTCATGGATGAAACGGCCCCTCTTTTCTGACCTCGTGCTTCCACGCACTACTGAAATTACGCCTACAAGTGGTCTTCAATGTGTGCATTTAGATTAATCTGGAAAAGACCACAAACCAGTTTTTACAGATACATCAAATGCTTTTTAAAATTTTCAGGCAAAGCCAGTGTGATATTAGAGTGAGTTCTGGGGCAAAGCTCATACTGACAGAAAAGTCGAAAGAAAAGAACCAATCTGTGGTTTTGGTTTGTTTTTTTTTTTTTTCCCTCCCCCATCACCCACAGCAAACACAAATCCCAGACTATGCTGAGCTCATAGTGAAGTTTCTTGATGCCTTGATTGACACATATTTGCCTGGAATTGATGAGGAAACCAGTGAAGAATCTCTCCTGACACCCACATCTCCATATCCTCCCGCAGTGCAGAGCCAGCTTAGCATTACTGCTAACCTTAACCTTTCCAATTCCATGACCTCGCTTGCAACTTCCCAGCACTCCCCAGGTCAGTAGCTGTTCTGGTACTACAGAGGTAAGGGAAATGTGTTGAATTCACTGTTTTTGTAGCCAAACACTCAGCCTCGTTGTCTCTTCGGATGTGTCTATGCATCAAACATTGTTGCATTCTTGAGTCAAATGAATATTGAACTGTTTACTAAGCTATTACACTGGTATTCAGCTGCTGGATTTTGTCCAGCACAAAAACTGTCTTCCAAGTCGTTGTACATGAAGGAAACAGCATTTAAGTGCATCAGAACGAGTAACAGCTGCATCTTGATATGGAACATATGCAGCAGTGGAGCCTTGAAAATTAATAAATAGATAATCATGATATTTTGCAGGGAGAATAATACCTATCTGGGCACTACAAGGTAGCACATATTAGGAAAAATAATCCAGAACTGTGCCGGGGAAGAGTGTGTCTGGGCTGACTCGGTTTCAGTTGACTATGTGATTTAAGGCCAATGCTCATATAGGCAGCATCATACGGAGGGCATACTCTCCCTTGAAGGAAAAAAAGTATTCCTGCAGATACATATGGAATTACTGGGTCAGTTCAGACTATTGTATTGCCAGAAATATGCTGATGATAAAATGAAGACGTTCAAGAACAGAGCAGTCATCAAAGGCGGTAAATGGATAAACACACTAAATTCCTCCTGGCTTGGGGAGAAGGGAATTACAGGGAAATGCAGAGGTTAAATTTAACAGCGTAGATTTTCAGGGTGAAAAATGAAAAAAGGGAGTAAAAATTATTCAGTATAGCAGATGAAGCATAAGCTAGAGGAAATTAAATATAGGAAGAAAATGGAATTTATGTCAAAGAAATCTGCATGAAGACTCTTCCTGAAGTGATTTTGGATTAGTGTCTCATATATTGAGGAAATTCTTTACTCTTCTTTGTCATAAAAATTATACTCTGTGATATTTCTTAAATGATGATTTAACTATTGCAGTTCTGAACCCTGAAGTCAATCAGCCTTTTATTTCTGCTTTGTTTCTAACCTTGATGGAAGGCTAGAAGCCACTGGTATTTAGGTATAATGTTTACAGAGGTGTTCTGCTGTTTCTCACTCTCTTGTTCAGTGGTTTCTGCTAGCCCTGAAATAAGCTCTGCTTAGCTGTACGTAGCTCTGTTCAAGAAATCTGGTCTTCCAGATTATCAGTTTGCTGACGGAGGCTAGGCATGTTTTTTAGCCTAAAGGAGACAGTTGTTGCTATTGTTTCCTTGTTTTGTATTCCTGCCTGAGAACGCGTAGCAGAGCGTTGGCCTGAAAGGGACTCACTGGTGCCGTCCTGGAATCCCGTTTGATTTGGGTAATAAGAACCAGTAAAAGTTGCGTTTGAAGAAGTTTTAGGGAGTGCTGTTTTACTTAACATTTTACAGTGCCCATGATACGTTATGAATATATAATGCAGCCCCTGTATTATATTATCGTGCAATTCATCCTGTGTATAGAAATATTTCTGTATAAAAACTCCTAATAGACTGCAGGTACAGATAACAACCAAGATTATGGAAAAGGAAAGTGATTCAATAGAAACTTTTTTATTTAACATACAGCTAAGAATTATCTGTGATATTAGAACAGGGATAAGGATAAAATTAAAGGGGAAAAAAATAGACCTTGCTGTCAGTGTGAAAATAAGTACGTTATGGGCAGCATCTTTCCATCTAGAAGGTAGAATTGGTAGCAACTCCAGCAGTTCTCTTTGCAAGGACGAAGTGATGATGCAGGATTAGGCCCTCTACTAGCGAAAAAAGCATTTTGCTGTGTAAATGTCTTCCTTCCTTCCACCTCACTTTCTACTCCTTCTACCTTTGTTAGCTAAGAGGAAGGAATTAATCCAGCTCTTCAGAAATTTCTTTCAAGTGTTCTACAAACAGATGGCTTCTATCAAACGCGGGTTAAGAGCCCATCTCCACAAATGGAGTTAGGAACTAGCGAACTTGTTACATGATTCAGGATACTAGTGAGTCTGTAATAATGCACTTGTGATGCTCTGTGCATGGTTTGCATGGAAATTAAATTTTAAAAGACCGATATGAAGGCCAGGCAATTACTAATGGTTTTTGTGTAACCAGGCTGGAGGCATCTTTATAGAGAATCAGCCTTTATAGGTGTTTCCAGCTTCATTCTAGCAATTTGAATACAAAGACTTGGGGTTTGATCAGGGGATCCCCGGCTTGCTCAAGCTGTGGACCAGGTCACAACATGGAGCTTTCCGTTTTGCTCCTTCATCCCACGTTTATTACATTGCTCCACTTCAATGAACGTACAATTTCACTAGTTTAAACTGGTATGTTAACCAGTGCAACTTTGCATAAAACATGCTTTGCTTTTTAAGCTGTTTAATTGTATTAAAAATTTAATTGGGCTTCTGGCACTTTATGCAGCTCCATAGCTGCATACGTGAATTTTGCATTCTCATGAACTGTGCCTAGAGGTGTGTGATGGCGTTGTCATTGCTGTACACGTTTACACTGTAGAGACGAGAGTGAGGGAGTAAGCAGTGAAAGACCTAACGTTTGCCAAGATAAAAATCACTGGTGAAAGAATTATAGAATATGAAGGTGGGCCACAGGATTTCTTGAAACAGCAAGGCAACTGTGGGACCAGTAAGGGATGCAGATCTGTCATCCACTCACTCTGATTTGAGAACTACTGAACAAGAAAACCAAGTATTTAGCAGTGCTGAGTTACTTTATCACACAAAGAAACAGTTTCAGCCAAGTGCGTTTTTTATTATGGTTACAAATATATTAAGTTGGAGATACATAACATTTCTTTTCTTGCACCTGGAAACAACTAGGCGAGATCATTGTTTATAAATGTTTTGTCTGCGTCATCTCTTCTCATTTCCCTCCCCTTCCCCTTGTCATGGACATTATTCACTTACGTTTTTTCTTTCATTCTGTGTCTGTGAAGCTTCTCTGCCTTGCTCTAAATCTGCAGTTTTCATGCAGCTTCCTCATCAAGGTACACTCTACTTTCATCATATTTGCACGAAATACTGCTTGATCTGCTTCAGGGTTGGGCTTGTGGCATGAGAAGTGGTTTACTGATCCTTTTGACACGGGAATGGCTTCAGTGTAAGTGCTAAGCTGTTGCATTTCTTGTGTGATGCTAATGATGAGAGAGCAGGCAAAGAAAGTCACATCCTTAAGAACAAGGTAAATTTGATAATAGAGAAGTGGATGCTTGGTATGTGAAATTACTCTGCTGCAGGTAGTAAGCTAAAATGAAGAACTATTTCATGTGAGCTCTTTAGATTCACTGGAAGTCAGCTTTAACTTCAGACACCACCAGAAAAGAGACAGGAGTTCTTTGGACTAAACTGCAGCAGACAGAAGCTCAATAAAATGGGTACTCGACACCCTTTGATTTCTGTTTCTATATGGAGAAGTAAAAAAGCTGGAGAAGAGGTTTTTTTGCTCACACCCGTGGGTTGCTTCCTATTCTCATCGTAGTTTGTGGTTTTTGTAAGCTCACACCCACACAAGGAGAGGAAGGATGATGTAGCCTGCAGCCGGCTTCTGGCTGGAGTTCTGAAATTGTCCCTATACGTGTGTGACATGTGGAGTGTATTCTTTATTCTTGCTAATGCTAATGAGAATCAGTTTCTTAGAGGAATGAAACATAACTGTGGGAGATGTCATTTATAGTAATAGGATTTTGTTCTAACCTTTTTATTCACTGTCAAACATCCTAATTTTTGCTGCTGAGCGTACTTTTAGCCTCTTGCATAAAAACACCCTTCCTGCTATTCATTCCAACGCTGCACATGTGCCGTAAGTGTTGAGTGTTGCTAAACACGCATCGAACATAGTCATTTTGTTGCAGAAATAATGTGACAGCTACACTGAGATATTGCTACAGGAATGATTAACTCATAGTAGCGACAGTGTAAAAGTAATAATTGATTGGGAGCATGTCTGCATTAAACAGAAGTCTCAGCTTTTGTATCTTCAGCTTACTGTGTCCAAAGCTGCTAAGAGTAACAGCTCATAACCCAGGGCTTTCATGTGTGGTCAGCACGTCAGCATGAATTTTACACTAAAGCAGTTCATTTTCGAGGTTGGTTTGATGTGATTCTTTTAGCAAAACATGATAGAGTTACCTTGTCCTGCAGGGATCACCCAAAGCTGCTCAGAAACATATATGCACTTGGGTATAAAGCCTGTCTGGTTTCGCCCTCGTCTTGTACTCCATAAGCCTCCTCCTGCCTTTGGTGGAGCTGAACTTAGGCAGTAGCAGTTCTTGTAAGGATTTCCAGACTCACCTGTTCTCTTTCCTGCTAATACCCTGCTTGAGCTGTTTCTTTACTTGTCCTTGTTAAAAGTTAATTGTTGATTTTTTTTTTTTTTTCCCCCTCTCAATTTGCCAGGGTTTAAATCCTTATAATTGATGTCTACACTTTGACACGTAACTCTTCAAGTGAATGCCTGCATCAGTTCTATTTCTGCTGTATGCAAAATAAGCCAGCTAAGCCTTTCATTCCTCCTGGCAGTGAGACAGAGTCCTCCAAACGTTGACTTGTACGTTACGTACTTTTATCTTTATTTGTGAGCCAAGATTCAGCGTTGAGGGGAATGGTGGGTCCTTGAATACACGCGAACCTTCTCTGGTAGCAAGGATCAGCCTCTGCCATTGCAGCAGAATTCTGCAGGTTCAGAAATGAACCTTCCTCACTCCGCCGTTCCCTCTTCAGTAGCAGTCGCTGATTTGCGGCTGGAAGCAGCCCATAGATTTGACAGTCTGTCAGTCCTTCCTCCTAGAGAATGCAAAAGCCAGAAGAGACTTGAGTCAAACTCTTCCATTTGCTCAGTCGTCTCAAAACTAGAGCCAGAAAGGGCTTTGCGGCCTTGGAAGACTTTAGTGGGTACGGGTGCTGGTACGAATGCTTTGAGGATGTAGGGGAACCCTTCATCTGCCGTGGGAACGTTTATGTATGCTATTTCCCATATTGAATAAAATTCCTATTTCTGTTGTAAGAGCTGACTAGGTGAACTCAGTGAACAGTTCGTACCCCTGTCAATTTTCATGTTGTTGTAGGGAAGCAGCATAGATAGAAACGGATCAGGCAGTGCCCCCAGGCCAAGGTGTTTTGTCTTTTATTGTTGGAGACAGATTAAACTAACAGCAAATTCAGTCTGCAGCTTTAAGGGGGGGGGGAATTATTTGAACGAGTCACGTTGAAGTGTGATAAGCTGTGTGTAGGTGAGTGCGTAGGTCTGTGTGAGCAGGCATCGCGCGTTAGCGTGTGGAGGTGTTTTATCTGGTCAAAGTCCGGGCTCTCACCGAACACGGGGTCATACCTCTGATCCGGACAAAATTATTTTTCATACTACAGTACTGCAATGAAATAGCTGTATCAGATTCGTCGTTTGAGAGAGACATCATCGACAGTAAGATTGTGTTACAGCTGGCTAAAATAGCGTTCCGGGCCTGGCTGGGGTACAGTCGATTTCCGTCACAGCGGCTGGCATGGGGCTGTGTTTAGGTTTGTGACCAGAGCAGGGCTGAGCAGCGCTTGCGCAGGGCAGGGCCTGCTCTCCTCCGCCCGCAGCCCCCCGCTGAATCGGCGGGGACGGGCGGCAGGCTGGAGGGGGCCCGGGCGGGCAGGTGACCCCGGCTCTCCAAAGGGCGATTCCGTGCCAGACAGCGTGCTGCTCGGCGATGGGGAGAGGGAGGCCTTGGGGCGGTTAGCCATCTTGGGGCTGGGTCTGCCCCCGGGGGGGATGCTGAGCGATTGCCTTTGCATCGCTTGTTTTCTTTTGCTTCCTTTCTTCTGCCACAAATCCCTCACCGAACTAGACTTCGGTTAAGTCCTCGCTCGCCGCCTGGCCCCGGCCCCAGCCCGAGGAGCGCCGTGGATTTTTTGCCGCCGTTGTCCCGCGTCGGGCCCGGCGTCTGCAGCGGCAGCCGCCCGTAAAGCCTGAGGTTACAGGACGGCCAAAGCGGCGAGGTTAACCTCGGTCCTTGTGTTTCCCCAGGGATCGACAAGGAGAACGTGGAGCTCTCGCCCACCGCCGGACACTCCAACAGCGGGAGGATGCGCCACGGCTCCGCAAGCCAAGTGCAAAAGCAGCGAAGTGCTGGCAGTTTCAAACGTCACAGCATCAAAAAGATTGTGTGATTATTTCTTTTTTTCCCTTTTTTTTTCTTTTTTTTTTTCTTTTGGAAACTGACTGACACCCGCGGGCCTCTCGCAAAGGGCCCTCCACCCGTTGTGATGCTGCACTTAATTTTTAAAGTTCCCATGCTGTCAGCCGTGTTGCCAGATGATCAACTCTTGAAACATTGCCTGAATTTTAATGCCTTCATTTCTTTCCCTCTGTTTCTGATTTAAGCCAGTGTTTCAGAACCGCTCATACAGATCCTGACGGACTGTGTAGCCGAAGGAGGTGTGGAGTTCTCTAACACTGCAGAGCCGTATCTTGTCCAAATACGAAAGCCATTTCCCATAGACAGTTCCACCTTGCTTCTGTTACCTGCCTTGTTTGTTTCGTCTCTAAAGGAAAGTGTTGATCCGTAATCCTGTTTGCACACTTTTCAAGGTAGTGGCTTTGTGAGCCGGGGGAAGTTACTGTAATCCTGGTTTTAATTCAAACCTGTAAGATTTTTAGCTGTGGACTTTTTTTTACCATACTTAAAGGAAACTTACGATAGCCGCAGTACAATGAGCTTAACCAGAAGTGGTTAATTAGATTAAATTTCTAGTGATTAGCAATAAATTTGAGAGGACAAGGAGGCTGCCCAAGTCTCTTTCATTCCCCAGACCGTAGCTTCACATACTTGGACTGTATATGGACCAGACTGGACAAACTGGCTTTTTTCCAAAGCAAAAGGGTTTTTTTTTTTTTGCTGTACTTTAACTGCACTAAAAAGGTTGTATAGTGGAAAGAAAATCATCGAGAACTGACTCTTGTGCTGTCATTGTAGCGGTGTTGAAAATTTATTGCTTCTTTCTTCCATTTAGCATTCACTTTAGTTTTGCCCTTCCCAACAATATGCACCTTCGAGAAATTCCTGGCAGAATAACCAGTGGGGTATGGAGGGGAAAATTTGATGAATTAGCTTCCAGCTCTGGGAGATTGCGTTTGGCAAAGCTGCTTTTGTGCTGCCCAAGCAGCGGTAGAAAAACAGCAATGTTTGCTTAAGGTACACGAATTGAAAAATAACTGACACTGTGTCAAATCCAGGTTACGTTTGAATGTTTGCAGTGCAATTCCTGGGATCAGTACAGACATCTGCAGTCAAACCTGCCGTGCGGAACCTTCGAGGGGTTTTAGTTTGTGAGGGTTCGTACGTGGGGGTTCCACAAAACTGAAGCTGCTGTCACTGTGAAAGACTGGTCAGCTACAGTCGTGTCTCAGCGATGGACGACTGTGATAACGTGCTGCTATGTTGATGACGTGTAAAGGTGCGGCGCTGGGTGCTGCAGGCGCTGGGTGCTGCAGGCGCTGGGTGCTGCAGGCGCTGGGTGCTGCAGGCGCTGCCTGCACGGACTGCAAACGTGCAGGGCGTTCGATCTCGGAGGCGAGCAGAAATTCTGACAAAAGGGCCTGTCACCTGGGTGCTCACTGGAGGGCCACGTGTGTCTCCTGCTGAAGAACAGTTAAACTTCCCGGTTTCAGATCCCTGTTGTACGTTAGAAATTAACAACCTGTAAGTGGCTTTAAAGGGAAAAAACGTATATCCACTATATAAAATAAAATCCTCTAGTGCAATTTTGTTAGTGGCTTTCAGTAAATCAAACTCCACAGCTAAATTATTAGAGAATGGTACAATTAAGTGTTCAGATTTTATTGATATAGCACATAATTCACATGTATCCACACAGTAACAATGTAACATTTATGTAAATAAAAATACCTTTATTGTATTGATTCATAAAATAACAATTTAATTTCTTTAATTTGTTTACAGTCCTGGAAAAACTATGAACACAAACTTAATATGCAAATAGTTTGCCAAAACAAGAGGAAAACTTAGAATTAGCAGTCTCGAAATAGACACGTTGGAAAAGACGACGACTCATGCAATTAACCAAACTTTTTTATTCTTGGTCGCGTAGGAGCTGCAGTAGAAATGTGGTTACGGAACCGATACAGAACTATGAAAGGGATTGTGAGGCTAGGACTGAACGTAGGAATAGAGCAGTGACTGGTGCCAGGCCCTGCGCTGCTGTGCGTGTGAAACGTCGGGAGTCGCCGATGTAAAAACCGTTCTCATCTCATACAGCAGATCGCTAAGAGCCACCTTCCGCATCGCTGCCGGTTTGCACTTGCTCATACTGAATCAAGCTCATTCCCGCCCTTTCCGTTTCGCTGACGACAATGAATTGTAGAAGCCTGAAGATTTGTAGCTAGGAGGAAAAAAGAATCTCCTGTAAAGGCAATCTGCTGTTAGAAAGACGTCGTTTTCAGTTGGTTTTCCTAGGAGCAGATTTTCTTTAAACAGAACGAGTAATTCCAGATGAACTACCAAATCCGTCTTGTTTGGACTGGGTGCACTGGAGAGCAACTCTCTCAATAGTTTGCGTTGCCTATATAAAAAAAAGTGTCCCTAAATTAGAATTAGCGCATTCTTTGAAATACATATAGTGTGAAATCAAAGTGGACAGTGATTAAAACTACCTTTCGTGTGAGACCTAGAACTACTCCAGGCTCTCAGTCCCAGCTGAAAAAAACGGGTGTCGTCTTAAAGTAAGACAACCAAATTAAATTTATTCTATTTCCTGGAAAGAGGGGGAGTCATTTAATGTTTTCACTGCGTGGTTCAGTGAGAGGACCTGAACTTTCTTAGAGCAGGGGTGTCAAACACGTTAGGTAGTGGGGGCTGAAGCTGGGAGTCGTGACAGTTGGCGGCCAAGGTTTAATTCAGGATCACGTGTGCCCGACACACAGGAACGTTCTCTCCCGGTACCAGCAGTTGGGAAGCTTGCGCTTAGATCAGGGGGGAAACCACGGCCTTTCTGGAACGCTTGAACTTCTATTAGTAATTCGTTGTTCAGTGCCTTACTGTCACTTTCGTCACGGAGCCTGCTCCCTGTAACAGCTGCTGCTGTTACTTTGCCTTTTTGTTTTCTTTCTCACATCCTCCTTTATTTGTTCTCTTTTCCCGTTTGGAATATTCTCCATCCTGCTCCGTTTCGTCCCCGTGAGCGCCGCTCTCCGTTCCCAGTCCGGCCTGCTTCCGTTCTCTCCTCACCCCGTTACCGCGCTTACGCTCCTAGCGATCAGCAGGTCGTTGCTGGTGACGCTGTGGGCCTGAAACCTGACCTAATTAGCGGGAGAGAGGTCTGGGAGCTCCGACCTGCCAGTGGCTGGGGCGGGCAGGCTGCCGGCGACCGGGCAGTCGCTGCTGCGAGGGCTGCTCGAGTCGCTCCCTGAGGGCTGGTGCTGCAGCCGTGGAGTCTGTGTACTTCGAAGTGAAAACTTAAGATTGAGAAAAATCCGATTTTAACATGCGGACCATGTAACTACGTCCTGGGGACTGTATGTTTGACACCCCTGTTTTAGAACATGTTATCCATTACGCACTAACTACAGTTCAGTACTGTAAAGACGATCAACATTTTGTTTGTGTTTGTATTTTCCCTGACTTAAAGATAACTCGGTAGTATTTGGATAGTGCATAACCTACCTGTTAATTATGCCAATGTTTCTGCTTTAATGTGCATGAGGTTTCCAGGAACAGGAAACATTTCCAATAAGTATCGTGGACTGAGCACCTGGGCGCGTTCCAGTGCTCTATTCCTAACTGGGTTGTAGGTTTTAGGGCTTTTTCTGTTTCATTCTAAGGTTAGTTTTTTTCAAGTGTAATGAAGCACGTCTTATTGTTATGCAACAAACCTACCACAGAAAGTCACTTTTAGTGTTGGTCCCACAATTTTTTTTTTAATGCAGTATATTCACCTGTAAATAGTTTTTGTGTAAAATTTGACAGAAAAGTATATTTACTACACTGTAAATACATGTGACAATATATTGTATTATTTTGCTTTTTTTGTAAAGCAGTTAGTTGCTGTATATGTATAACATACAAATTTGATTATTCTAGTGTTAGTAACTGTTAACTACTACTACTCCTTCCTGCTGTTGCGTTACGTCATTTAAAAAAAAAAATGCTGTGTACTATAAACTTACACTGTGTATGATATCTTACTATTTCCATTTGGGCCTCAACTTTGAAAATGTTTCCTTGACCCACAGTCCTGTCCGTATTGTAAGCAAGTGTGCGACAGCTGGCAAGAGCCCTGCCGATTCAAGCGCAGTTGGTAACTGTAGGTAAAAATGGTAGAAACCTGGTTTCAGATAAGTGTTGTTCACCCCATTTTCCCCTCATGTATGTACTTTCCCTTTTTCTTTTCTTTTTTTTTTTTGTTTTTTTTGAAGTAAAATGTAAATTCAACCTGCTTCACGTTGTTCGAAGGTCATTCACTTGTGCTGCGGGACGAGGTTGGTGGATTCCGACATCCTTTCTCTGTTTCTCATGACAGTGAGATGTGGATGGGTTCTCTGGGTCTGAACGGAGGGCGGCATCGCAGCGGGCGCTGGATCCAGCCCTGGTCCCAGACCTGAACACCCGCTTGCTCTGGGGAAACTTAGAATCGAGTCGAAATCCAGTGTCTCGGATTTGTCTTTCCAGAACGGTGCTTCTCTGCGTGTGTGATCTTGCACAGTTCTAAATAATGGCAAAACTGATTGCCGGTGGATAACTGAGGACAGAATAAAGCCCATTGTCATGAATTTCGTGTCACTTCAATAAGATTATCATAATTGAATAATAAATCAGAATATTTCTTTTTAAAATGTAAATTTAATATTTTAATAAAACAGCTGCTTGGTCTTTAAAGAACATTTCAGTATAATTTGTCTATTTGAGCTTTTCTAGCTTAGAAGCTTGAAGTTTCAACTGTCAGGCAACTTTTATGACAAATAATTAATCAAATCTATTTTTCTTTTAGGGGAATATATTACTTTCCTATTAAAAATGTATAAGTACTTATATTCTGGCTTTGTGAATCGTAAAAGGATGTAAAAACACATTAAAGCGTGACTGCGTTGACTTCTTCTGAGACATCTTATTGTACTAATAAGTACATATACTAAACATACCATGAGGCCGGCTCAGTTGCAGACAGACAGACGGACGTGCGGGCCTATGGACCAGGTGACTCACTGCCCTGCTCCTCTTGCCAGTAGGGATTGCATGAATGGAAGAGCCGCAGTTTCTGAATTGTTAAATTGCAGGAGCACGTTTTCTTTACCTTAGAGGAAACGCTGATTAATCCTAAATCAGAAATAGCAGCACTGGCTGGAGCGGGGAGCCGCGCAGGAGATGTTTCCTGAACACCACAGACTCAATCACTGCTGCTAAAAACATTTTTGAAGTTCCTCTTTTGGACAGTTGAGCTTCCCTGCTACTTGAGATCACAAAATACACTGTAGCCACAGTGAGGGAATGAAAGGAGAAAGAATTTTATTTTAGTTATGTCTTTATGCAGTTGGAAAAACTATATTTAGGGAAAAAAAATGCACCCTTGGAGCAAGCAGTTCTGTCTCAGGAAATAGCTTCAACATCCCTGCCCAGCTGATGCTGCTAAAATATTTTACAAAGGCAAAAAATAAGCAAAGTAAAAAATTCAGAACTTTCTTGATGCAGGGGTATAAATTCTGTTCTAGAGTCCAGTAGGGCAAAACTGTACAAGGCAGAAGAGAAAGGAAGTTGTTATTCACGGGCTGACCCAGAATGTGAGTGGCTAATTCCTAAATATTAAGCTGTCTCTCTGACTGGCATAAATATTTCCAAATACCTCTGACTGGAATAACAAGTCTTCACAATATTCACGTTTCAGATATCCCAGAAGTTTCATACTAAACTTGTAATGTCTCCCTTAATAGACACTTTCTTAAGCACACTGAAAAACTGCAAAGAAACGTGCACAAACATTAAAATTAAAAGCCCTTTCCCGAGGCTGGTGGGACGCTGCCTCGGGGGGAAACCGTGGTGCGAACCTCGTGATGAATTCGGTGCCTCTGAATGTCAACGTCACTGCTAGGCTGAGCCTCATCTCGGCCTGCTTCACAGCTGTGAGCCACTGGCTTAAGAAAATGCATCAGGTGCTAAGGGAAATAGCTGTCCTGTGTGCAGCAGCGAGCCGCTGCGAGGGCGAGGGGAGAGAAGCATGTCCTGCTCTTTGCTGCAGCTGGCTGACCCCGGCATGGCTTGGGGCCATCTGTGAAGGTGACCGCACGCGGTCATGGGTTAAGTGCTGCTGCAGCGACACAAACACCCACATGGATGAGATGGGGTGAAATCTGGTCCCTTGCATCCTACCACAGGATTGAATTCTACTGCAAGTTGGTCACTTCAGCCATTGTCAAATGCTTTTTATTTTTCTACCCTCCCCCTAGGCCTATCTATAGGAAAGGTGGACAGAGAACACATGAACCTAAATAGATACAATGTGATTAGTCACTGGGTGTGAACAGAGAACACACAACCAAAAACTAAAGCCAACCTCTTGTAGCTATGAAGAGTGCTACTGACCGTTCCATTTCAAAGCAACGATGGTCCTTTCCCACTGCTAAAGTTCCTGATTTATAGGTGTGAATCCTTTGTGTCCTGGAACACTGGTTTCTTCAGCTGACTGCTGCTATGTTTAACAAGCTCTCAAATGAAAATAAATCCCAGGGCTGTGTGGGTGGAGAGCGTAGAATAACATCTTCCGTGATGGGACTTGTTAAAACAAGTACGGGTTTGTTCTTCAAAGCAGTAATGAAAAAAAAGTCTGATGACTGCATCTGTAGGGATATTCAAATGATAGTGCTATAAATAGCGATGAGTAACTAACTATATGTTCAAGAAAATCCCACTGAACTAGTAAATTGTATTTTAATTTTTTTTTCTCATAGTATACTGTCCTTCAGAAAAACTAGAAATATCTGTTCCGCGGCTTCTACCCCCAGTTAGCGTACTTGGAGAACGAGGTCTGCCCAGGAGATCCGGGCGCTCAATAGAACACATTGCACAACCTGAAGAAGAACTGGCCATCCAGACCTCCTCCACAGCCTGTGAAGACACAGGAAAATGAAATGGCCGGGTCCCCAAGAGGTGGATCAGGGACAGGCCTGACTGGGAGTGAGTTTTCCAAGCTCTAGCTTATCAACTCTGCTTCCTGAGGCTACTTAGGTTTAAGTTATACGACGCCAGGCGGGGGGGCAGCGGGTGCCTCAGCCTCACCTGTTCTGGGCCCCATTCCCTTTGCCCTTACTTGCTTTCTATGAAGTTCCTCCACGTGCTGGCTGTGCTCCCCAGCTCCTTGCAGTATCAGCCACGGTTTTTTCCCCCTTTCTTGGTGATTCCCTTTCCCTGTGCTAACTGCCCCCTGCCCCTCCTGGAGCTCGCTGCCAGACAGCCGTGCTCATTTGAGAGGCCTGGAGCGCATTTAGTGCAGCATCAGGCAAGTAAGAGAGGAGGCTTTCAGCTCTCCTTGCGGTGGTAGCACATGCAAAGAGGGTGCAATGAAAAGTTCTGCGTAGCGTGAGAGAGACCCACCCAACTGCCTATGAAGAGGCATGACTGAACATGGGCCAGCGACAGTGCAGAAACGGCGGCTCTGAGCCAGAGAGGCTGGTTCAGAGCAGTGCAAAACATACAAAGGCTTAAAGGCCCCGCAGTACAAACACAAGCGAGGCCACTGGGGTGGTTGAGGCAGCACAACAAAACAAGGGAAGGAATTTCTGCATTTGCCCAAAACACGTAGCATCTAAGTCTCCATGCAGTAGGGATCAAAGAGCAAAGGCTGCCTCTGTGCTGCTGCATCCTGCTCTATGCTGAATTACTCACATGAAGAGATGCTCGCGGAAAGGGGAGAAGAGGCCATCGCCAGCTCTGTGTACTCTGTCCTTCTGAAGGCTGCACTGGATCTTGTTCTCCCAGGCTGATCCTCCTCCGCTCTCCCTCCAGCCAGGCCCGTCCTTGTTTTTAACTCCTGGTCTCACGCAGTTCCTGAAAGAGGGAAAAATTACTGCTACTCCCTGCATCAGCTGCAGTGCAGACATAGCTGCGCTGCTCTGAGGAAGCCCCGCACGGAGGCAGGCACGGCTCTCAGGAGCGACGCAGCCTCTCGCCCAGCGCAGCTCTCTACTTGCTGTTGGGAGAGGAGGGCTCCGCCGCGGCTGCGGAGCGGGACGCCAGAAGCACGGCAGCGCTTGGCACAACGACGCGCCCCTTGCTGCTGACAAAAGTGACAGAAGAGAGCAGTTACAGACAGATGAAACCAGGCTCGCGCTGAGCGCAAGGAACCTGCTGCAGCACTCTGCGGGCTGGGTCAGATACCCTGCAAAGCCATTCAGCAAGTACATCTCTGCTGGCCTTCATTTTCCAGTTCTGTTTGAGATGTTAATGGGTACACCTCTAATTTACAACAAAGAAGAATAAATTGGCCTCGAGGATGCTGACATGCCTTACCTGTTCTTTTCTCGTTTTCAGTAATCCTTTTACTTTGTATGGCGCCAATTTTTGTTGCCGGGAACATTTGTTTGCTTTTTAAATCATCATGACAATTAAACTAGCAGGCTAGAAAGCTGTTTCCCGCTCATGAAAAATTCAGAGACATGAACTGTTTCTGTAAGAAGAACGTGACTTGTCAGACACGGAAGCAGTTAATCGTTCTGTTAGCAGTGTTTGTTTTATTTGACATCAGTATAATTTTATTATTACTCAATAGAATACATTTTTCTTTTCACCATAGCAAAGCTTATGGACTTTGACTGCTATAAGAGCTCAGCTATGCACTGCACACAGAACAAGATACCGGTTTTGTCCTGAGAGCTGAAAATGTTTATGGTCACCATGTGTGTCTGACATAGGCTGTCCTTGTGACCTCGGACAAACCTCTTCAACATCTTACAATCAGGCATCATAAACGCCTGAATTGCCCAACTGTAACAGTCAAGGATGGCCATCAGCTGGTGGAATTCTTAATAGACAAACTTCTGAGATCTTCAGACTAAAGACATTAAAGGAGCAAAGTCTGAGCATTGTTGTATTTTTTCCGCTTCATGTGTGGCGCGATTTGTAGTCTTTAAGCAGATATTTATTACTAATTTCTGACTGCTCTAAACAAAAAGACTGAGGCAAATCAAGAACTGTTCACAGAAAAATACTTAAACAAATTAGCAGTTTAGGAAGGACAATCCTGCTCAAACACAATTCTGTGATTTTTCTAAGTTACTCATTTACACTCTCTAATGTACTAACTGCTTGCTGCATACATGTGTAAATAAACAACTGAGCAGGTTTAACTCCAGCTAGCCTGGTTAGTTAGGCCAATAAAGCTACCCTGGTGTCCCGCTGGTAAGGTGTTTACAACAGAAGATTTCCTGCATCATTACACAGCATAGAGCATGCTGGTTACAGCCCAGCAAGCTCATAGGAACAGAAAAGGCTCTGCAGAAAGACAGGCTTGGTTACCAGAAAAAGGAAGGAGGCTAATTTTGGAGTAATCTGTTACACCTAGATGAAAAGGAAGATCAGGCTTTCACAGGAGCGAGGAGACTGATGCTTTCCTACACTTCTACAGCTCCCGCTGGTTACCACCAGGAATTACTCTGGTCTGTAGTCTCACTTCTTGCTGTGCTGTTCCCTGCTGCCTTTTCTTGCCCCAAAGCACGCTTGCATCAGCCATCTCTCCCTGGCCTATTTCTTCCCTCTGACTTTGCTTCTGAGTTTCCAAAAGATAAAAAAGCAGCCTAAGTTGTTCCACTGGGAAATCCAGAGCCATCTGTTACCACAAAGACAGGTCCAGTGACAAACCAAGAACAGTTTCCTCTTTGTTGCACACAACGCAGAACCAAATCCTGAAAAAGTGCGGGTACAGCAGTGTCCCGGGGCCAGCCCAGCGCCCAGACGCAGCAGGTGCCCTCTGATTTGCAGCAGAGGCCAATACAGTGCCAGGCTGCACAGGAAGGAGAAGCACCCAGAAAAAGCTGACTCCTGTGAGGCCGTGCCTCTCCGTGCAACTGTGCTGGATTATTTGGAGAGAGGATACACCACTCCCGAACTGCTCTTCCCACACAGACCCACAGTGGAAGCCAAACTCCTCCCCTCCCGGGTGTTACAGTGTTATTAACACAGAAATTAACAACGATCCCCCATAAAGGTCAGCGCAGAACTTTTCCCAAGGCACGGCTGCTTCTCAGATTGCTCCAGCCACACTCCGTATCCTTTTCCTCTTTCATACCAGTCTGCTGTGCAAACTCCCAAGCTCCTTAGAATAACTACAACTATTTCCCACAGCCTCCTCCAAGTGACTTGCCCAGAGCTGTCCTGAAAGCTACTGTCAAACAAGCCCCTACGCCCCAGAGCGCTCCAGCGCCAGCAACGACAAGCCACGCTTTTCTACTGTGTATCCCCCCCGCCAAAGCCTCAGAGATTCCTTGGGACACAGAAATCATTTACACACCGTATTTTCTTTAAGGATGCAAAAAGCTCTGGGGGGAAACGTCGCAAGTATTTAACGATAAAATGAAAACAAAAGTCTCCACTAATTCCAACTTTGTGCTACTGCAGCCAAGCAGTAACCTTGGCCAAACACAGATTTTCATTTCTCATTCTGGTTCAGCCTTGGCAGACAGCAGCTCCAATCCCGCAGTGCTGTAGCTGCTAGCGAATACATTTGCTTACTGTCTAACGTTTCGTCATCAGCTAAGCATTTGCAGCATTTGTCTAAAACTTTGTACAAAGCACAGGTTCATCTCTGTTTACTCGTTTGAACTGCATGGTGGAAGCTGGCAGTGTCTGGCTGCGTTAGGAGACAATCAAGTGCTTTGGCTCCGGGGCTGAGATGAGCCTGACGATCCCAGCAGAGAACGCGGTTGAGCAGTTGGAGCGGATGAGGGTGCTCAGATGCAGCCTTTAAGGACTATGAGAGGAAAGAGAGGCAAAGAGCCATTCCTAGCCCTTTGAAGAGGTGAATCAGATACCCAAGGACTGGCCGAAGCAGAAGACACAGCAGGTCCTGCCAGTAAGAGAGGAGGCAGCTCGCCACCTCGCAGGAGCCTCGGGGCAAAGCGCCGCGACCAGACGGGCCGGGCGGCTGGGACAGGGCAGGAGCTCGCCACGCTGCCGGGCTGGAGGCGGACCCCGCGGGGCTGCGCCACGCCGGCAAGTGGGAAACCCTCCATTACAGCACCTCCCGGGCTGCTGACAAGAGGCCCAGCCTGCCGCCCGGCGAGGCGCTGGGCTGCTCCCCGCCTGGGGATGAGGGACACCTCAGGAGCCGGCCCAACCGCCGCTGCGACCAGGGCTGACTGGGCCTCGGCGGCACCTCTCCTCTCCGCTCGCCTCAGGCAGAGCGGGGCCCCCTCTGCGCCGAATCCCCGCGAGTACCGAGCGCGGAAGGAGGGAGGGAAGGAGGGAGGGAAGCGGGGGGGCGGCGGGAGCGGACCGAACTCCCTCCCCGGGCCGCGGCAACCAGAACGAACACAAACCGCAACGGCCGCCGAGCCGCTCCCCTCAGGTAACGGCGGCGGGGAAGAGGGCGGGAAGTGCGCAGGCGCAGCGCCTGGGGAGGACGGGTCTCGCGGGACGCGGCGCTCTCGCGAGAGGGGCGTGGCGGGCTAGGGCGGGCGGGGCGGCGGGAGCCGCTGCATGTCCCAGCCCGGCGGCCCGGCCGGGCTGCACGTGGGCTTGGCGCGGCCGCGGCGGGCGGGACCGGCACCGGCACCGGCACCGGGACCTGCTCCGGGCACCGGCGCGGGGAGGGCGGCGCCGCGCTGGACCGTCTGTAAGTACTGCCGCGCGCCGTCGCCCGACCCCCTCGGGGAGCGGCGGGGCCCGCCGCCCCGGGCTGTCAGCCGGCCAGCTCCCCTCAGCGCAGCGCCGCGGGTCTGGCGGGGCCGCCGCTCCCGGCCGGGGGGGCGGCGGGGCGGGGGGCGCTGGCCGCGCCGTCCTCCCCGCGGGCTGCTGCTCGTTAGGGCTGTGGCTGTAGCGGGAGCGGTCCCGTAAAGCCCGGCCGCGCCGCTGCGCCCAAGGTCAGCGCCGCCGCGCTGGGTCCCCGGCCCGGCCCGGAGGTCACCCCCGGCCCTCGGCGGGGCCGTGGGGCGGCTCATGCTGCCGCCCTGGCCGGGGCGCGGGGCTGCCCGCAGGCACGGCGGTGGCTCCGCCGGCATCGCCGCTCGGGGCCCGAGTGCAGCGGGCCGGGCTGTGCCGGTGCCCGCCGGGGAGCGGAGCGGGCTGCAGCCGCCGTGTGGCCCCGGTGGCTGGCGGGCAGCTGCAGGTGAGGGCTGCAGCGGCCGCCGTAGCCTGGCAGCGGGGCGCGAAGGCTCTCTCGGCGAAGTAAGTGGCAGCTCTGAGGCTTTCAGTGTCTTTATGTGTGTTTTACTATTTATTTCCCACTCGGCAATAGCCAAGTCAATTAGTACATTCATGAGAGAAACAGCTGTGCAGGCCAGAGGAATTGTTTGAGTTGGTATTGAATATGATTCATTCCCGCTGCAAACCGTGCTGTAGCTACGTAGAAATGAAAGCGAGAGATGACACAAGTGTTGCAGACTTGGTGGTAAAGATTAAGGATGCCTTGTGTTGTCTCTTGTATGTCTGGTATGGCAAGGCTTGCTTATGTTATGGTAATAGCTGATAAAAACTGTTATTAGCAAACTTTTCATATATTACAGTGACTTCTATTTGTTTGTAAGCCAGCATGGAATATAGTCAGGAGCAAAGGAATTAAGTTATATTGCTACTGAGGAAATAATGTTTTGGTAGCCTTGCTTTCCTGGAAGAATCCTTGTTGTTTGACTTTTTTTTTTTTTTTTTTCTTTTTTCTTCTTCTTCCCCCTCCTTGAAACAAGTAAGATCTAAGTTACTCGCTTTCTAGAATTGGGCAACTTGATCTGTGTCTGGCTAAGTTCTTTATCGCAGTCCAGTAAGTTATACCGTGAAGCAAGGAACACAAAATGAATAGGCATCTCTGTAAGGGCATCCTTTTCATGAAAGTTATCTGTAATAGTAGGAAACGGCAACAAAAGCTGCGTTTGGCCACAGCCCGTCTGTTACGGAAAGGTAAGGAGCTGCAGAATGGAAGTAATTCTGACTTTCTGTGTTTCCAGGGTCGTGTGCTGCCTTGGTCAGGTCGGTGGTTGTGCTAGCACCTGCTGAGCGTTATCAGAGCCTCTGTGGACTTTGTCTCAGGTGAAAGGAAATGGCTTGTTGCTGGGGAAAGTAGTAGCAGGAGATGGTAACTTTACTTTTCTCCTGTTTGCTTTGTGCCTGTGAATGATCTACTGAGTTACAGCCCTAGGTGTGTGCGCGGTACAGCCAAGGAAGAGCGCGTGGCGTGCAGGAGTGCGGCACGACTGCTCACGAGGGAAGTATGGCTCTTTCTTGCTAGCACATGAACCAGAGCTGTCAGAGCCCCTGAGCTGAGCTGGCTCCTCTGCCGAGGGGTCACTGTGTGACCCGGTTCAAGTCACTTAACCTCTTCATTCTTTAATGGGCTTCCTGTGTAAAGGGTGGAATACTGTGCGGGCATCCACCGAGCTACAGTACCTGTCATCTAGTAATCTCAATGTACCTGTGATTCTGAAAAGGGATAGTACAGCTTCACTACATGTATCTTGATGGCACAGTTTAGTTCTTGATTAATTGGTTTGCTTGCATGTGCTGCCTAGGGCACTGAAGGAAATTACAACTTTTTAGTAAGTTAAAAGGAGCAAGAAGCCTGTAGAACTTGAGCTGTTCTTGAAGCTTGCTAGAATCCACCTTCTTATTGCATCGCTTGCTGTCCTGGTACCACTCATCTGAGAGTCCCTCAGCTTCTGTTTCAGTGTTTCATTGAGCTCTCGAAGGACTTCTAAAAGCTCTTGTGGGACGCCAGTGCTGGGGGATTGAGGCAGGTGAATCTCTCCATGACTGTAACAGTATCTTGTACAACTGGGCTACAGGCTGTTTGCTCTCAGACATGAAACAAATGTTATTGTTAGGTTTGGAGGGTCTGCATGGGTGGTGCTGCTGGAACCTAGTTGTTGTGTGTTCTGGTAGCTGCTTCTTACTTAGGTGTGCTCTCCTTAGTCACACCGAGTTTAGATACTCGTCCTAGGAACCAGATTCCTTCTTAAACATCTCTGGAGACACTGATACTGAAAATCATCAGCTGCCTAGAAAGCCTTGGCTTTAACCTAGATGTTCCACAATGCCTGAAATGAGACAACAGGAATTCCCCTCACCACCCAGGGTGTGAGATGAAGGTACTTGCAGTTCAGATCCACCACGGTAGGTAGGTTCCCAGTTCCTGCAGGTTCTCTTGGGAGTTAACTGTGACAGAAGTTTGTTTGAGGATTGCAGCCAAAGCTGTTCAGAGCCAGAAGCAGTTGATTTGCTATGTTGAGACTCTTGTGTTCGTTTTGAAAACATTGCAGGCTGACTTCAGGGGTATTTGAGAGCAAGTATACTTTTGCAGTAGTACAGTTATCTGAAGAGCATAATGCTTTAAAAGCAACATGTCCCACTTATCTGTGGCTCTCATCTTTCATGTGCACTTAACTGATGTGAAAAAATTATTTAAGGTATTTCTAGTGTCCAGGGAGACTGTAATAAGATCAGGGCTGGTATCCTAGGTGCCCTTAGCAACATCTAGAAGTAATAAAAAACATTAATTAAAACATTAATTACTTTTAATTGTTTAATGTTTCAGATCTAATGACTAGCCTTTTTTAAATCCTGATTTCTAACTACAGCGCTTCTGTGGAACTCTTAATGCAAATGGCTGGTTAAACTTCATGAAGTGATGATTAACTTCAGGCAGCCACTTTCAGATATTTGGAAGAAGCTATTTTATTCAGCAGGTGCTTAATATTTCCTGGAAATTAAGGCTGTTGAGTTTGCTTCTCATGGGGATTGCTGAAGGTGATATGTTTGCATGTCACTTGCTGCTTTTGCAAATGATCTGTCTTCAGCTGTTTTACTGTGGCTTTTTTATTGTCCACTACATGGATTCTCTTTAACTTTGCTCCTGCATTTTGTTCCCTGGCTGGAAGCTGACTCTGAATTTATGGGCCCTGTACATTACCAGGACAGCAGAGTTGAATATTTCATAAAAGATCATCTAAAATCATTCTTCAGCAAACAAATCACTGCTTGCAGACCTGAAGAGGTCCTGATTGCCTTTGACCTCGGCTGCCACCTGGCAATGAGGATGAGAAACTTGCCATGTGCTATAGCTGATTTTGACTCCCTGTGTATAAATAGCAGCAGTTCCTGGCAAAAGCTCATGATCTGCATGTGCCTCTTGTATCGGGGGCATTAGCTTTGCATAGGAATAAATCTGTGAATTGGAAACTTGAAGTCTCCAGAACAAGGATTGGAGTGTGTATCCCCATAAAGCTTAAGGCTGTGACCCTGCAGTTTCCCCTTCCTTAAAGAGCAGCCTCTTTTGTTATGAGCTTGGACTTGTATTCCATTTCTTGTTGAAATGCAGGGTTAGGAAGAATTTTTTGGTGTTCAGGGGTGCAGGAAAGAAATTTGCACATCACTTCCCTGAAGTATTTCAAGTTGAATGGACTATAGTGCTCTGTTTGCTGCCTGGTAAAGAGGATGGGCTCCTGTCTTTCAAGTTGGAGTACCTATTTTCTATTCCTTGTGTTTTCTCCAACTCAATGTGACTGTAGGAAGGTCACTTAATCTGTGTCTTGGCTTTGCTTTTTAAAAAACGGCTGCCAAAGCTGAGGAAAGGAGGCAGCCTGCAATCTTTGGGGGAAGCCTTTCTGTGTATGAGAACAGCCCCTAGCATAATTTGGGCGAGGGCTTGTAGGTGCTACTGTAATATGGATCAAAGTGAAACATGTCTGTCTCTGATTAGGTCTCAAGTATGTTGTGTAACTTCTTGTAGCAAGCTTGTTAATGCATACAAGTTACCTTCCTGCTTGTTCAGTCTAAGTGACTCTTAGTGAAACCTTTGCTGTTCCTTCCTAGTGCAGATGAATGTAGAGTGCCTTTTTCACAAAAGTTTGATATTCTTCCTCTCAGTGTGCTTCTGCGGCTTGTTCTCGGCAAGCCAAGCCCCAGGCACAAGGCTTCCAACTGAACAACACTGGTTTTTGCTTTTCTGTTTAAGTCTAGTCCAGCTTTTGTTTTGAGAAGCTGTTTATCAAGGTCTTGTTGCTGTGCACAGTAAACCACCTAGTGAGCAGGTCTTGGTGCTGTTCTCCAGATACCTGTTTGGTCTCAGTGCTGCCTCTTTTCTTGCTGTCTCTTACAGCGGTATCAGTGTGTTGTGATGTAAACCTCACCATTCTGTCTCCTTGAAAATTCAAGTCTGTTTTTTTTTGTCTTGTGTGCAGAGTATATTGGAAGCCTTTGGTTAGTTTAGTCTCTGCTCCTGAGTGTCATGCATGCCTGCTTTGTGGAAATTGATACTGATGCCAGGCATTTGACTTAACTGGTTGCTTTTAAATTTTAATTTATAAGGTGCACCTGTAGTGGACACTACACTATGTTGCCCATAGCAAGGGCTGCATAAGCTTCATTGGTGTAGAAGCAAACACAAAATGCTAAGTATTGGATGTGTGTTTTCTGAAATTCTGGAAAATAATTTGTTTTATTCTCCAACCTGGGTGAAAATGCAGAAAGAATGAAAGATGATAAAATCTGGATTTGGGGAAAAATTTTGTAATATGTTGGTAGCTTATAAAGGTAATAAAAGCTGCTTTGCCTGTATCATGGCGGACTGATTCTCTTTAGTTTTCTATGAAAAATGCTTTTAAAAGAATTTAATCTGGACTGGTAGGTGTGTTGAGGAGGAAGCTGTTTAGAAAGAATGCCAACAACAGATGTCTTAGCCTCTTGGCTGTAAAAGTGGTGTTCATTCCCCGGTCAGGGATACCTGTGCACCGAGTGGGTTAGTCTGAATCAGAGGACTTCCTCTGCAGTTTAAAGCCGGGTGATAATAGAAGGGCCCTGTGGCCTCTGTCTTATGTGCTAAACTCTTTTGGCTAGCTTGAAGAAGCAGAACATTTGGTCTGGCTCTGTTTCTGGAGCGGACTCCAAAACTGGCAAAAAAACCAACCAAACAAAAAACCAAAAACCCTCCACCAAATTTTGAGGAATAGCCAAGAAGGATAAAGGTGGTATTGGTAAAGTGGTGCAGAAGTGGTTTCTGAAGTTTCCTACTGTATCTGAGAGACCTTTCTGGCAAAGTGGTGAAAAATTGATCTTGCCTTCCTCTGTAATAGAGGATTCACAGGGATACACTAGCTTTGTTGAGGAAACTATAAATAATGAAATGATTGGAGCGGGAAGGTAATAAGATATAAAGTGCAATAAGGAGCTTGATAATCTGATAGGGTTAATGTTAATTACAAAGTGTAACCTGTGACTTATTGCATAGCAGGAGTGATCAGCTCAGGGCCTTGCATTAATCCATTAGGCAGTGCAGGTGGTGATGGTTGCTGGTGGCTGGTGTTTGCATATGTATGAGTTTCTTGGTGATTTCCAAAACATCTGTAAAAAAACCCCTACAGTTTGGCTAGGCTGATACTTTCATTGTAAACCTCTGCTTTCAGGTGTGTAAATAGAAGCTGTTTCGAGTCCTGCATTGGCCTAGAAGCGATACTGCTGGAGCTGTGGAGCTCTGCTGGGCCGCTGTTTGGCTCCTGAGTGGGAGAAAATACGCAGAAGCAGCAACTGTAAAATGAAATACTAATAAAGCCTGGGCCATCAGTGTAGCAGCTTCAGCTGCCCAGGAGGGGAGTGAGCTGTTGTAGGAACATCAGTGAAGCTGATTACACTGAAAGCAGTTTTTATCTTAGAGATAAAAGACAGCCTGGTGTTGGTGGTGTTTCTTGTTCCACAGCTCTAGTTTAGCTCTACAACAACCAGCTTTGTCAGCCTTTTACTTATGTCATAATTTATCCCTCTGCAAATAGGACTGTTGGTTCTTAAATATTTTAAGGTTGTGGAGTGGCTTCATTAGTAGTTTTCATTCAGAGGAGCCTGTTTCTTGAGCTCTGTAGCCCATGTTAACTGGGCTGTGAAAAGGTGGTATTGCTTAAGGGGTATCTCATGCCGTTCTTGTCTTTCAGTACTGGTGTTTGAAGCAGAAATTGCTGCAGAACACTTACCTTTAGTTATTTAAGTATAGAGAAACTTACCTGTTCACTTCTTTTTAAAATAAGCGCCATCCAGTTTGAGATCTTGCTTGCCTGGCTCCTACCTGTCTTTGGATGTTTGTAGCTACTGAGTCATGTTTTCTGAGCTTTCAGCTCTGGGTGATGTTGGTTTTGATGGTGGTACACCAGGCTGGCCTGGGAGAAGAGTGTGGGAAAGGCTGCAAAGTCTTGTGGCCGATTGACACCGTGGTGATCAGGAGCATGTGATGCAAGGGTTTGCAGCCCAGTGACGTGGCAGGCCCCTGTGACCTCACAGATCCATCCCGTAAGGTCAGCCTCTGTGGTGCTAACCTGTGTGGATAGAAAACCTCTTTGCTCTCCAGTTTGAACCATACTCTGGAGAGGCTTTCCAGCAGGACCTGGTAGAAGCAGGTGGTCCTTCTGTTGTGGACTCTCTACCTCCTTTATCTTTGTACAAAAAACAGACACGTGGCAGTTTAGATCATTCAATGCCATGTGCCAATTCAGCTTTTGACTGAAAATGCCTAATGCTACGGGTAGGTCAAGTGAGTCTTTCTGTATCTGTTTCTCTGCAGTAATTCCTCTTATTTTAATCTTAATGGTAGGGCCTCCAGTTCTTTAGGTTTTTGTCAACTCCTGTTCTTATGCCTACTATAAGGCAGAGCATTATAACCATGTGCTACTGGTTATTTTTAGCATGGAAAATTTTAAGAGCCCACGTGGTCCCATTTAGTTTTAACTGTGCCAGCCTTGTCCAGTTCTCCTTCACCCAGATAGTATTTATTTCCTGAGTGCTGTATCACTAACTATAGGGTTTGTAGGGAGGCATCCTGGCCTTGCTGTTGAAGCGATGTTTCCAATTTAGCTGCCTGCTTGTTTGCTCTGTGATCCTTCAGGATGGTCTTTAATTCCAGCCTTGATTTCCACTGCTTTTGGGGTTTGGAAGCGTAACCTCTCAAGTGCTGGGGCCGAAGGGAAGCAGAGGAGATGGGGACCGGCAGCACTGTAGCGTATGTTCCTGCAGAGCATGGGGGCTCAGTCACTTGGCAGTTGTCCTTGTCTCTCTCCTTGTAGAGACCTGAAGCAGCTTGCCCCCAGAACAGACTTTCTTGTGTGTAGAAAGCCCTGAAAATCTGGAGCTTGCTGAACTCTCCTCTCAGACCTTGAGAATGAATTATCTGGCTTCTCTGTGAACCTCGTGCTGCAAACATTTCTAACCTTATAAGGATGTATATACTGAAGGGTTGTTTGTCCTGGCTAGAGAAACAAGGTGGCTTGAAACTGCTCTGGGACCCTAATGCAAACAAGTAGAGTAAGTTGACTGTCCTTGGCTTTTTTCTTTAAGGTAGGCGAGTGTGTGCATTCATTCTTGTCCTCATCTCCCTGATCTTTACCAGGAGTTTTCCATAAATCAAGTCAGGGTACAGGTTTGGAGAGCTGACTGACCCCTACTCTCCCGTTGGTGTCTTAATCCCATCCTGGCCTACTATGGGGATTATTTAGCAAGTTGGAAAAGTCTCATGTCCTAGCTGCAGCTCTCCGGCCATGCCTTGATATAAGGTGTGACATTTAGACGGGATTCCTGACATGCCAGAAGGAAGTGGAAGTGGCTGGTGGCGCGGGGCGAGCGCATACAGTGTGAGAGCTCTGCACTATTTTTGGTGCGGGACTGCATGGGGCCCTGCGTGTTGGGAAACGGCACTGGGGCATCCAGTGCTTCACACCGGTTCTGGCTTTTAGAAGCTGCTCGTCTCTGGTCCAAAGCCTCTGGAGCTGCTGCGCTTCCCCAGCTGGCTCCTCCTGCCTGGAGAGTGCAAGGACTGTCGGGCCAGGCTCCCCCCAGTCTGGCAGTGTTCAAAGCCGTGTGATTTGACAAGTTGCCATTTTCTGTTCTGCTGCTGGCAGGAAAATCGCAGGCTTTCTTCCCTCCATGTGTTTAAATGATCCCATTGCCCCTGCAGTCCTGAACTGGCTGTCAAATTGGCAATGGGGAGAGGGTTTTGTTGCTTTTAAACACGTTGGAAAATGGATGTGGGCTTTAGGAGCTCTCCTGTGGAGGAAACGAGAGAGAAGTACATGCTGCATCTTACAACTGTTTGGTTGAGCAGGTTAAAAATCAGCTGTCTTCTAGGCATCACATAAAAAGCGACATTGTGACCAGCATATCAAAATCAGGCCTCTGAAGTCTTCCTATCATGTTTATGTAAGGAGATGTTTGTTGGTGTTAACTGTCCCCTAGCCAACCCAGTGCTTTAGGACGTCTGCTGGCATCTTGTGCAGAGCCACTGCCTTTTATCCCTTTCTAGTTGATGGAAGGATGTGGAATTCCCATTTAACACGATCACTGATAGTATAATGCAGCTCTTGCTAAAACTAGTCAAATTAAAAACATGAAATTAAATGAGCTTTTCAAGGAGCAGTCAGCTAATCCACCAGTCCCCACTGATCTAAATATCACAGAAGAGTGAAGATCTTTATCTTAAATGATATTAATGTTTAAAATGACTCTTAGAACTCTTTTGTCTGCCAGGCTTTGGGACAGGCCTGTCCCTCTGTGGGGCATCCTGCTACTGTCTTCCTGCGCTGCAGAATTGTGTGGGACTATTGTTTGTACAGTTGGTGCAACTTAATAGGGAATCGGATAATAATAGGACTGTCTGTTTAATCAGGAAAGCTTGCTGGGAACAGACGTATGTGAGCTACTTTAATTTGAGTTTGTGGTACGCCTGTGAGACAGCTTGTAGGGTGGTTCTGCATTAATTATAACAACTTAAGCAGACAGCAGATGAGCACTCGCAGTGGCTCACAATGTGCCATTGTGCTGGAGAGCATAAATGTGAACTTTTTGTCTTAGGAATGTACAGGCCAAGTTTACCAAGTTCCAAAAACCAAACATAGGTTTGCATAGGTTTGTTGGGGTTTTTTTAATTCCAAATCTCAGATGTTGCCGTTAACTGAAAGTTCATCCTCAGCAGTGAGCTCTGCTACCTGACTGTATAAAGCCAGCTGGAAGTAGCTTGGATTTAGGAGATATCAGATATGAATGTCCAATGAACACAGACTCAAGTTTCCTGTGTATAACAACATAAATACTTCATTTGTGATATACTGGAGATGTTACTGGATTTCTTAAATCATGTCTGCAGCTGACCTTTGATTTGGGATTGAGCAAGAAATTTTCTAGTCCCTGTTTTTGCCATTCATTTATTTACTTGCCTCAGTCATTAGGACTCTGCAGTAAACAGTACGGAAGCAAGGCTGGCGTGCGAGCTAGCTTGGATGAAGTTGTATGTTTGCTCCTGTGGGATGGGAGGGTGTGGCTGGAGGAGGTGAGAAATCTGGAGTGAATATTAAATTATCTGAGGCTTGGATGCTCGGTTTGAGCCTGAGGGAGACATGTCTTTTGTCCCTCAGCTAGAATGTAATCAGCTCCTCGTGAAAATCGAGGCCCCGAAGGAGAGTTTTATTTGGAAGCTGTGGTCAGAACACTTGCTCTGATAACAAAGTTTTTTTTTTTCCCAGTTGAGACAGACTAAGCATAGTTGACTGACTTGATTGTCTTCTCTTGTCTCAGAAATATTATGCTTCTAAAGAGGAACTAGATAATACTCTTTTCCAGTGGGTGGTTCCCATTTCTAGGACTATGCTATCTCCTGAAAACAATCTTTATTTTTGTTGCTCATTGGCAAAAGTCTTGAGGTCTGTTTGCAGAAAAGTCTGTCGTGTGTAAGCGTTGTCAGACACGTGGTGTTTTGCTTTAATTCCTGCTCAGTGGAAATATAAACTGTAAGTGCTTTGCAGCAAGGCTGTTTTGGGGATGTGGGTAACTGTTTAGCTTTGTGTTCCAGCTGTAGACTTTCCTTAAGGAAAAGGAAAGGCATGTCAGCCCTGCCTCATGTAACCCAGGTGAGGCTTGTAGATGGAGGAGCATGACTGGGACATGAGTCTCAGTGGTATCCAGGGTGGAAGGGTTCACACACTTTCTAGGGTAAAAGAGACAGCTTTCAACTCTAGAAAGTCAGAGGAGTAGCAGCTGTCAACATAGTAAATTTAGATGTAGAACAAACTTTGGAGCTGGGTTCCGAAGTAGTAGTGTCTTTATCTGGGCTGCTTTTGCTAGACAAATACTGCTATTATAAGGGTATTATAGCATATTTCCCATCTTCACTACTGCAAAATCTTTTAGAGGGACTTCTGGTTGTTGGGAGACACTTGCTTCATCAGGCTGTAGTTGCTCTTTGTTTAGGAATTCCTACACTGTGCGTGTAGAAGTAAATGGAGTAGCTGCGTGTTGCTGTTTAGCTCCTGCTTACCTGCAGGCTTCTGTCATGTGCCCGCACACCAGCCTCTTGCGCTGCTGTGGATGAGAACGTTTGCAAAGCACTTCACCTTCAGTGAGTTGTTATGTTTTAGAGAAGTGTGCGTTTTCAACCTGTGAAACTCTCAGGAATGTGATGCTGCCTTTCAAGCGGGGAACTGGGGAGACCTGCAGTGTATCAAGTCTGTGTCTTGGAATGCTTGTGGTACAGCTGTGTTGTGAACCCAACCTGATGCTGGAGCAACTTGCAGTGCTGGATGCTGTCCTGGTATGTAGTACTGACCTACAGAGGTGAGGCAGGAGAAAGAGGGTAACATTGGTTTAAGTGTAAAGGTGAGGTAGGGTGAAATTGATGAGCATAATGGCGAGAAATGTCCAGATATCCCTAGTCTTAGGTAAGGATCTTGTTCTGTGGTCTGCTGGTAGGACAGAGATGTGAATTTAAAGAGAGGCTGGAAAACAAGCCTGTTCGTGCTAATAGAAATACCTCAATGCATTTGTGAAACTTTAGCCTCCCTGTTACCTTCCCTGTGACTATTTTAACATGGTTTCTGTTTCTCCTTCTAGATATAATTGCTGAGGCTCTGTAAAATGGCTTTACGCTTCCGCAATGTTATCCCGTATGCCATACCTGGAGTGCTGGCACTTCTTGGCTGCTGGTGGATCTATTCCCATAGAAAAAAGCATGCAAGCTATCACAACAAACAAGCAATAGCCATTGAAGAAGAGCAGCAGGAAGAAGTGCCAGAGAATGATTCATCACCCAAAACAGAAGCATGTGTTCCTCAAAGACTGCCTCTCTCGTCGGAAGAGGAATGCCCAGAGAATGAAACCTCAACCTCCCTGCTGTCAGCAGGGTCGACGACGCCCTCTCTTCTGTGTCAGACTCATGAGAGGCTAGATCTCTCACAGAACCTTCCAGACCTGCCAGTAACGACAATTCAGCCCAGCACCCTTGAGGACGACAGTGAAAAACTAGAAACAATAGGATCTCAAGATGAAAGCAGTGTCCCTGCCTGTGTTTCTCTCTCTCTGACCTCAAAGAGCACGGAGTGTCACGGCAGTGCTACAGTGAGCCTTATACAGGATTCAAGCGCTAGTGCAAATCAAGATCAGTGGCCAGCAGCATCAATGACACTGACACAAGAGCCTTTGGGAATCACGGACGAGATCAGAAATGCAGAGCAGCCAGATGATTCTTCATTTAAGCCCCCTAAGGAAAGCCAGATGTCAGAAATTGTGCTATCGGATACTGGCTCTGTGACAGCCCTTTGCTTGGGATTGGAGAAGGAAGCCAATACCCCACAAGCCTTTCTCAATAATGAAGTTGAAGTTGTATCAAGTCACAAGGATTCTGCAGTGAGCGTGTTACCAGATACTTTGGAGTCTGCCTGTTTGGAGCAGTCCAGGGAAGAAGAGATGTCTGAGTCAATTGCCAATACTGTACCTGTGTGTCAGGAGGAGGACACACAGCCAAAAGGAGATGAATTGGAAAGAGAGAAGACTGGAGGAGTGAGTTTGGACAAGGAAGAAGCTGAGAAAATTGAGCAAGTAGCAATACAGATCATTTCCAAGGTCATTTTGGCAGCAACTGAGGAAGTGCTGTCTGGTTCTGCAAGTGGTGTGTCCACTTGGATCTGCCAGGCTGCTGCCAGCCAAGTTGAGACACCTCTGGAGATGGCAAGTGTTGTTTCCTCTGATCAGATGCTTGCAGAGGAAACTACGGTAGCTGATGAGAACATTGCTGCGAAAGGGTGATGCTGCGGTACTGACATCCCCACAGGCAGAGGAACAGGATCAGAGTGTGACAGATTCCAGCTGTTTAACACACGGCCGTTTATCCGGCCCTGTTCAGGGAGACAGAAAAGACTGTTGGATGAAGAACCGTGTGTGCAGTGAGGAAGTGCTGTCTGGTGCTGCAAGTGGTGTGTCCACTTGGATCTGCCAGACTGCTGCCAGCCGAGTTGAGACACCTCTGGAGATGGCAAGTGTTGTTTCCTCTGATCAGATGCTTGCAGAGGAAACTACAGTAGCTGATGAGAACATTGCTGCAAAGGGTGATGCTGCGGTACTGACATCCCCGCAGGCAGAGGAACAGGATCAGAGTGTGACAGATTCCAGCTGTTTAACACACGGCCGTTTATCCGGCCCTGTTCAGGGAGACAGAAAAGACTGTTGGATGAAGAACCGTGTGTGCAGTGAGGAAGTGCTGTCTGGTGCTGCAAGTGGTGTGTCCACTTGGATCTGCCAGACTGCTGCCAGCCGAGTTGAGACACCTCTGGAGATGGCAAGTGTTGTTTCCTCTGATCAGATGCTTGCAGAGGAAACTACGGTAGCTGATGAGAACATTGCTGCAAAGGGTGATGCTGCGGTACTGACATCCCCGCAGGCAGAGGAACAGGATCAGAGTGTGACAGATTCCAGCTGTTTAACACACGGCCGTTTATCCGGCCCTGTTCAGGGAGATGCAAAAGACCGTTGGGTGAAGAACCGTGTGTGCGGTGAGGAAGTGCTGTCTGGTGCTGCAAGTGGTGTGTCCACTTGGATCTGCCAGGCCGCTGCCAGCCGAGTTGAGAGACCTCTGGAGATGGCAAGTGTTGTTTCCTCTGATCAGATGCTTGCAGAGGAAACTACAGTAGCCGATGCGAATGTTGCTGCGAAGGGTGATGCTGCGGTACTGACATCCCCGCAGGCAGAGGAACAGGATCAGAGTGTGACAGATTCCAGCTGTTTAACACACAGCTATTTATCCGGCCCTGTTCGGGGAGACAGAAAAGACTGTTGGATGAAGAACCGTGTGTGCAGTGAATCCCAAGGTGTTGATCGGACTCCTGTGGAAAACCATGGAGGGTCACTGGAAAAGTCACCTTTGGTTATGGAGGACTCTGGGTGCAGCACATACGCATCTGAAGGTGGGGCAAGTGTGGAGGACCCATTGCAGAACACAACGCTGTCTGTCGCATCAGGCCAGCATTCGGACTCACTGAGCATATCTGCAACCCAAGACATGTCTGCTGAGCAGAGCTCAGTACTAGGTGAAAAACCTGCTACTCTGAAGCTACCTGAAGACATCAAAGTGCCCTACAGTAATGGGATACTGAAAGAGGGTGGTCCAGGCTTGCATCATGAGTGTAGCAGGGCAGCAGGGATGGATGGAGATCATTCAGGAGGTAAGGGATTTGAAAATCCTCCTACAAAAACATGGCGAACAAGCATTTTATGTGCTGTAACCCTTCTGCTTCAGAACATGTTCAGATAAATCCTCTTCATGTTTAACTTCCCCAGTAGATGAATATTTAGCCCTCGTGCAGGTGGGTATGCACTTGCTCTCAGAATTCCCATCTGTGCAGGATCCAGTGTTAGCTGGGTGATCTTCAGGGTATACTGCAAAGGGTTGAACAGGCTGGTCCGCTTTCAGCACCAAGTTTATTGTCTAAAGTTAAGCATGTTCTTGAGTGGCCCAGTGAAACGGACCGTGTCTGGATGTAGGCCAGGCTGTTGAACACCTTGCTGGTTTGAGACCTGTTAATACAAATGGTTTCTGCTTCAGTTCAGGCAGCCTCTGGTAAGCACTGGGTTCTTATCTGTGTTTATGGGCTGCTGCTGAAAGGAAGCTGTAGGGCAGGTTTCTGAGGTGCTGCTGGATGAACCAGGGAAGTGCTCTGATGAATTGTGATAAAATCAGTTGGTTGCAGACCAATTACCCTGAAGCGTTTTTGCTTGGAAGGGTAGGTGCGTGCCAAGAAATCCCAACAGGGAGCAGTGTTCATGGAGTTCCCCCATCTGTCTCTGTGTTGATTTTGCCTTCTAGATCCTGGATGATGTGTGCCTGGCAGAATACAAAACTGTCTGAGCAAATGTTAACCCGTGTGACCTTGGGGATGGATGTTAAAACCCTTTATGGGACCCTGTGGTGCCAACAGTCCTTAATGACAGGATGTCTTTCGTAATTGCTACAAAGTAGTTGGAATGCTGCTTGTTGCAAGACATGGGAGTTAAGTTTACCAACAATTAAGGATTAAACCCACAAACCATTTTCACTAGTGAGAGTAACCATAGGAAGAAAATGGTTTTGCCTTGTGAATGCTGGTGTGACAAGAAGGTACAACTTCTTGGTGATGCTGGTGATGACAAGGGCTGAAAGCTCTGCACTGAGACAGCTGAATGGTAGGGGGAGGGGATATAGTAGGTAAAGTTGATAATGTGGCTATGTTGGATAAGAGGTCCTACAGCTGACCTTTACACCCAGGCTGTGAGACTTAAATCCTCATCCTTGTCTAGGAAGTCCACGGCAAACAGCTGCACTGTTTGCCTTTGACTTTCGAGGCATCTGTATGGTGTTACTAGTTAAAATGTGGCAAATGTGAAGCAGCTGTTGGGTTTATTTTTCTCTTTGGTCTTGCACTGGATGGTCTGAATACTGCGAGCAAGTGAGGATCTTCACGATACTGCTTGTTAATCTGGAGGAAGGATCAAGTTGGTGTTACACTGACTGTATCTGGGATCTGACCAGGAGGAAGCTGTTTGAGTTTGTCCCCTTCCCAAGTAGAAATGTTCCTGGTATCGGCTGATGGTTTGGGAACAAAACATAGCTCAGCTCTGGCACCTTGTTTCTTCAAGCATATGACAAATTTGGGCAGGAGGCAATCCCCTACCACAGCTGGTAGTGGGCACACCTGGCACTCAGGCCACTGTGCAACCCCTGTTGGGGCGGGAACGTAATGTCGGTGCAAAGAGCAGATGAATAGGATGCACGTCCCTCCCTGCACGCTGAACTCCCTGCGAAGAGCCCTGTTTCAGCCATGGGGAAAATGCAAAATACCTTGCTGCAGCAGCAGCTCGGTGTTGATGTTAGCATAGCTCGCATTCAGCTGGTAACTTTGTGTAGTGTCTTGTCTCTGCTGCTGTGTAAGGTGTCGCCATGTTTGAAGGATTCCTGCTGAACTCAGGCCTCCTTCTGTTGCATTCCCAGAGGTGTGCAGGTTTTTCTCCAGGAATAAAAGGAAACTTTCAGTAGGCTATGTGTGATGGGACTTTAACCTTTCTGAAATACTGGAGAACCTGATACAGGAACATTCCAACTGAATGCATGTAATCTCTCTGTGAAATGATGTATTTTCATGGCCTTGTGTCTGGTAGCTGGATTGGGTGGGTTGTCTGAATGCTGACATGTGTGCATATCTTGTAGGTTCGGATGTAAATAGCATGGATTTTGTGGACAGTGGCTGTGCCATGAGGAAGACAGTGAGTCGCCAGAACTCTAAGCTAGGAGGAGAATCCAGCAAGTCTGACTTCGTTATCTGGGAAATAGAGGTCCCAAAGGTAACCAGCCGCTGGCCTGCTCGCGCATCCTGCCCTGCCCTGCATAGCCATCTTCTGGTTCTTCCAGTCTGGTACTGGGTCAGTGCCATCCCAGGGAGATCAACAACAAATCAACGAGGATTTAAGCATTTAGCTCGCATTAGGACTCAACAGGAGTGAAGAGCCAGTACACAACTGTAAACAAGAGGCATGTCAGGGCTACGCCCAGGGTAACGTTGGTTGTTGGACTCATTATTCCCCATTATCTTCCACCCCAATCTGTTAGTCTGATGCTTTGAAAGCATTCAGAAGGCTTTCAGGGTACACAGTTATTAAGGGCAGGTGATGAATTTTTTTCTTTCCACTCTGTAGGAAGGTTATGTTTCAACTGCCTGTCCAAACCCTTCCTCACAAGCTGAATGCTCATCTGAGCTATTCTGTGGAGCTGCTGTGTCTCTGTCTTTATAATGAGCTTTCTTTTGGGTTGAGAGAGAGATTGTGTTTTTTAGGACTATGTTCATACCTTCTTCCATGCTTTGTATATGCAAAATCACCTGTGGCTGTCCTGCACAGCATTGCTCTTGCAGTTCTGCTTCTCAGCAGACCCGAATACTGACAGCCAGTAATGTGAGACAGCGACTCCCAGCAGGATAAGCATGCTGCCTTGAATGCTTGAATGCTGTGAGCCCAGTGAAGACATGTAACACGCATTTTAATGGATCAGTAAAACACAGGCTAAGGAAGCAGTTCTACAGCAGAAAAATACATTTCAGTCGTTAGTGAAGACAGGCTGTCACTTTTCTTAAAGTAGCTAACTTTACATTGTATAGGATTATCCACACTGCTGCTCTGGTATCTGGTCTCTGACAGTAAGTGGTGGCAGGTGACAGTGGAAGAGTAGAAGTGTCAGGGCTTGCACGGACATCTCTTCTTCACCCTGCACAGCTGTCCAGGGACTCTGTAGTCTAACAGGCATGATAGCGTGGTTTACTCTCCTGTGAATTTGTCTACTCCCTTTCTAATCTAATCGGCTTGTTTAAAAATTGCTAAAACTTAGTATTTCATATTTGAATGAAAAATGCATGTAGCATGCTTTTTAAAAAAAAAAAAGTGGTGGGAGATTGGGAGAGGATGTGACTTTACTTGACTGTAGGAAGACAGTAGCCTTTACCAGGCCTGGTTTTGTCCTGTCGTGTCTTTGTGTCGTTCTACAAGATATGAAGATGGATCTATCAAAATGAGCTGTGCTTACTGATCTGTATCTACCTTGACTTATCACAGACTAGCTGAACTCTGTACTGGTCCAGCATTGCCTTATATTTATCCTGCGTGGCCCTATGCTACAGGAACTGGGAATGTGGGTGAAATAAGCCAAGAGAACAGTGTTGTTAGATCTAAGTTTCTCTTCCTAACTGTTGCTTTCTTGTCCCTTTCATAAAGGAATTAGTTGGCCGCTTGATCGGCAAACAAGGAAGATACATGAGCTTCTTGAGGCAAGCGTCTGGTGCTAAAATTTATGTCTCAACACTACCTTATTTCCGTGACTCCCAAGTCTGTCACATCGAAGGTGAGTGGAACGTCTCGTTATTCACGGTCTAATATGTAGCTTGGGGGCTTTAATTAGATGGGCAAGGAGTTTAAACAGATCTAGTGGCTTCGTGAGTCCAGTGCTTTACAAAACTTTTCTGCTCAGTGCTGTTACAGTAGAGGTATATACCAAGTCGCCGGTGCCTTGGCATGTGAACCCTCTATTCTAGAGGTAAGAATGCATTTTAACATCTTCGGCTGCTGTAGTTTAACCAACACCTTTTGCAGGATCACTTCAGGCTTGAAGGAGGAGCTATGGGATGTGTGTCAGCAAATGCAGTCTTGACTGTGAAGGATGTTAGATTAATTGTGGCTGAAAAATATCTGCCAGTGAATTGGGTTCATACTGGAGGCTACAGCTGTTGAAACTGGGGCCTGGTGGTCTCAGTTGCTCATGTTGGTCTGACACCAGGTTACATGGCCAATCTGTTAAAACTTAAATTGTTGATGTAGTGCAGGTGGCTTCTAGTAGCTATATTGCTTCACGGGTTGGGGGTGTCCTCAGCATATCTGTGCTACAGACTTTCTGTGGGATTTTTGTCTTCCAGGCTCCCCACATCAAGTAGAAAAAGTACTGAGCCTGATTGGCAAGAAGTTCAAAGAGCTGTGTCTCACCAACATCTACGCTCTACCTCCACCAACACCATTGACACTTCATTCCCTCCTTATGACTGCCTGGGTAAGTCCCAGCTTGGTGGCTATGCTGATGTCAGGGTGGAAGGCTGTTGCTGGTCACTGCTGTCTTAGTATGCTATATCCATGTGGCTGGTTCACAGATGCCTTCAAAACCAGTTTGATTTTGTGTGGCTATCTGTTGTCCAGCACAACAGGCCTGGTAGGCTTTTACCTACAGACTAGATGTTTGCCTAAGGAAATAACACTTCAGTCTCGAGCCAAGTTGATTGTCTGGCCCCTCTGCTTAAGGGCCACTTGCTGTGAGGTCAAAAGTGCCACACTGATCCATTGCCATTACTGGTATTGTCCCTAAATCCTGAAGCTGATCTTCTCAAAATATTTTACTTCCCTATGGTATTTAATTACACTTAAAGGAGGTTTTCATGTCAGTGTTTCCCAGAAGAGTTTTCATGCTTCTTTTGTTATATGGATACTTAAAAACATTTATTTGCTTACGTTGGGCATCTAGAATCTATAAAGTAACTGTGCACATAACTGTCTCCATGGATGTGAAGACAGGCTTTGTTCTGGAGAAGTGAAATCTATGCTGGGGAAATTAAAGGCATTTTAGATGTATTCCGAGCACAGTAATGCTCGGAAGCTGCCCAACACAGTGGCTCTCTAGCAGCCAGGGCAAATTACTTTAAAAAATGAGGCCTCTGTGACAAATCTTGGACAATCCCTGCAAAGATTACCTTGATGTTTAAAAACCCTGTGGGCAGGGAATCCTTGCAAGTTGCACTGTGTTGATAGTGCAGCATGACTTGACCTGCATCATTTCTGACTCTGCTCACTGATCTCTTGGGTAAGTAGGTCTTACAGCTGCTCTGTGCTGATAGTCGTCTTGCGTACAAGATGGGCCCCACCCCAAGTCTGATTTCCTTTAGAACAGCATGGAGTGACAGTGAGTAGCTTTCTGCTCCTGATCCAAAGCAGCCTTTGGAAGTGCCAGGGCTTTTCCACCCATGGCTGTAAGCCTCAGGAGTTGCTGGTGGAACATGGAGTTGCTGTGAATGAAGCTTGGGTTGCAATGAACACTAATGAGAATTTCTTTCCTCCACATGACAGCTGTTTCTCCCAGACGGAGTCACTGTAGAGGTGGTCGTGGCAAACCAAGTCGATGCAGGGCACATGTTTCTACAGCAGCATACACACCCCACTTTCCATGTCCTGCGTAGCCTTGACCAGCAGATGTATGCCTGCTATTCTCAGCCTGAAATTCCTACCCTGCCAACTCCAGTAGAAGGCAAGTCACTTGGTTGCTCACAAATTGCTCAGCTGAGAAGCTTCTAGGGTCATGCGAAAGCCTGATGCCCCTGAGTTAGGCTTGGGAAGTTTCCCAGTGGATGAGAATGTGATATTTCACTTCTCATTTCATCTTTTTTTAAGCCGCTGCCAAAGCACAGATGTTGCTCTCCTCTTCCTTACCCTGCTCGTCCCTGGAATACCTCCCCAGCCACTTGGTTGTGTGTGTTGAAATTCAGAATGAGATAAAGTCCGTCTCAGGTTATTTCTGATCAACTTGGCATCTGGTGTATTTTTTGCTGACAAGGTGTGGAACTACTCCCAAATCTTCATAGTGTCACTGTCTGCACATCGTGTAAAGCGGAGGGTGCATCACATGGAAGCAGGTTATTAGCGCTTACTTTCCTTTTTGGAGACAGACCTCACTGTTAGTGACCAAAGGCTGGGAGGGAACTGGATACCTGGGTAGGACAGCATGGTGGTGGCAGACAGAGACTTGAGAGTGAAACCCACCGCTCCTGTGTCCCAGCTGCAGGCCTTGTCTGGTGGGGGTGTGGGTGGTGTTGAAAGAAGATGGAAGCAGTATAAGAAATGCTGTTGATTCTCAGTAGATAACTCTGCAGCACTACTAATGCCTGAAGTGCTGATTTCTGGAAATCCCCTCATACTGAACCTTTCTTCTCTGTACTCTTATGTTTTGCAGTTGGTATTATCTGTGCGGCTCCAGGCCTGGATGGAGCATGGTTACGGGCTCAAGTTATTAGCTACTTCGAAGAGACCAGTGAAGTGGAGCTCAGATACGTGGACTATGGAGGATATGACAAAGTGAAGATCGACACACTCAGACAAATCAGGTCTCTAGCTCCTCTTCCGTGGCCTGAGGCCATATCTGGCTTGAATCTTCATCAGAGGCATCCATATTGTTTGAATTGCTTACAGGTTTTTCCACAGCTGAAGTGGGAATGGTAGAAAGGTTTCTCTCAGCAGTGGGTGTGGATTCCTTGGGAGCACAGCAAGCTCTTGCAAGGCTTTTTTGAAGGGGAGGGCAGAGGAAATGGCAACTTCTGCCACTTCAGTGTGGAAGCTGAGCAGAAGGATGCCTTCAGGAGGCCCCAAAGCGTAGTTAATTGATGAGCTGGGAATAAGATTCAGATTCTCTGTCCCAGCCCCATTGGCTGGGAGAGCCATTTGGATGAGGGTTTTCTTACACAAGCCCATTAAATACTTGATTGTGCCCCAGAGGTGGGAGCAAAGCAGTACAGCCTCCATTACGGAGGTGGTTTTTGCTTGGAGCCCAGTCCAACTCGGCATGCTAATAAGACAATTTATTGCTGCTGCTTAGATTGCTGGGAGAATAGTCTGATTTTTTTTTTTTTGACTGTCATCAATTTTAAACTGAATTCCTGTTAGAGCAATTGAATAATCAATGTCACCTTAAAGAATACAAGAGTAACTTGAAGCTATGTTCTTATTCTGATTGATTCTCTTTTCTTTAAGGTCTGATTTTTTATCACTACCTTTCCAAGGAGCAGAAGTTTTACTAGACAACGTGGTGCCACTTCCAGGTAATGGAGCTCTCAAGACATACCGTTGGCGCTCCTCCTGCAGGTTTAAATGGATGCTGACTGTGTAGAAGCGATGATTCTGTCTAAACTTTCTCCCTCCTCTTGCAAGCGCAGCTTCTGATGTGACTAGAGCAAGGATTGGAAAAATTGTATTTTATTCTTAATGTGCTAGCAGAGCATAACCTGTCAGACTCCAGGGGAAAGATGATAAATGTCCAGGCTTTTTACTGCGTGGCGGAGAGAATGAATTACTCTCCTAAACAGCAAGTTGGCAGGACTGGCAGGGTATAGGTGAAATAGCTGTAACTACTCTGCCTTCTTCTGTCATAGAGTAGCTGTAAATGCAAACTTAGTTTTTAATCTGCTAGACAAATATCTGACATTTTCCTACTAAAATGACTGATGTGTATAGTTCTGTGTTCAAAAGACTACCCTCCAAGTGCTGGAAGAATGTCAGTCACTGCCTAGAAGTGCTTTCTGTTTTGCTTTTTGTTTTCTTTCTTTCCTAGTAGTGTTAGAGATGCATGCTGTACTGGTGTTGAAAGAGCTGCCCCCCTGGGTGCGGAAGGGGTGGCTGTAGGAGCTAGGGGTCAGGCCAGGTTTCACCGCTGGGGTTTGTGGCTGGCAGGACTCCAGGAGGTACAGGCCCTGCCACCCCTGTAGATGGATGGCAAGGTTTAAGCTGCTGCTAGCAGAAGTCAGTGTTTTGCATGTTCCCTGAGGTAATTGACCTCCTTCGGTATCTGTGGGGTTGTAAGGAGTTCCCTTGCTGCTGGAGATGGTCTCAGGGTGGGGAGCACAAAGGGGAAATTTTATTTTGCAGCAATTTGGTAGAAATAAGCAACTTTCCTCCAAAACAAAAACAGTTATGTCCGGTCTAGAGCGTAGGTTGTAACTGTGTTGCCTGGGACACAAGGGTTTCCTGCTGTATTACAGGTGTGGGGTTAGCAACAGTACCCACGTAAGCTGTGCAGGCTGAGAGGTTTGAGCTGCTAGTGCTTGCAAAGGGCACGTTTGGCACTGCTGAGGTGCCAGCCAGCCTGCGGTACAAACGCTTTTGAGTTCCCGTTTACAGTGTTGCACTCTGTGCAGGGTCAGTAAAGTCCTGAGGCCCCTGAGCTTAGTTTATTACAGATCAAAATACTAATGGCAGCTTAAAGGTACTGCAGAAGTATACTTTTCTGTCTTTAAAGCTGCCTAATTCATCAGCCACTTATGTTCACATTAACTTAGCTAGTGGCTTTAGAAAGCACTTCATCCTTTCCCTTCAGCAACACAGCAGGCGTAATACTTGTGCGATCTGCAGCTTAATAGACTAGTTTCAGCAAATGCGTACAGCAACAGTAGGTGAGGATTCCCTGGCCTAACTTATGTAGGAGGTCAGAGAAGATTAGTTTAATAGTCCCTTCTGGCCTTTAAAGCCTGTGAATAGCTCATTTGTTTTCTCCTGCTCTACTCTTTCCATAGATGAGGATCACTTTTCATCTGAAGCTGACGCGGCTGTCAGTGAGATGACCAGAGGCGCAGTCCTAGTGGCACAGGTACATGAGAGCTGTCTGGAAAAGTCTTGTTGCTGATTTGACTGCTGCTGTTATCCTCTCTGCCCCCTAGCATACCGTGTGTGTTAAAATCAAAACCAAAGCCGGAGCCTGTAAGCCTGGCTGCTGGGCGAGGTCCTTTTTGAGAAATCGTGGTGCTGAGAACTTCCTTGTGTAGCATCAGCACCGCTCAGGACTGCGTGGCTGGGAAGGGATGAGTATTCCCTCTTGTTACTGATGCGGGCAGGGAGGAAGGGCACCTGAATGGGTTTGCAGAGCACCAAGTGGCCTGTTGTCCAGCGGATCAAGTATTCACCTGGGTCTGCGCTGCTTTGCCAGGCTCAGCTGTCTTTGCAACACTGACATCTGGGATCTGGCCTCTGGCTGGCCAGAGGGAGAAGTAAGGCTTCTGGCAGTGTCCTAAAGGCCTCTGCATGCAGTGTCTGGTCTCAATGAAGAGGCGCTTACCTCTTTTGAAGTGCTTCTTAATAGTGACTGTAGCTATCCACGTAAGTTAATTGGGACGAGTGGGAAGCTGGTGGTATTTGTGACGCGCAATCTCATAGCTTCCTTTGGTTTAACGCAGTGCTCAAATGCATCACTACTTCTAGCAAGGGCATGGATTTGAGTGGCTGAGCGAACTTGCCAGCAGAGTGTCCCAGCTGCCTGGTGGCAGTAGCTACATTTCCTCTAGCCTACACATAAGTTTAAGTATTGAGTATCTGATATGCAGTGAATGATGCTAGCCTTGCATCCTCCGTGGCTCAGACCAGAATTGCTGCACGCTGATGCTTTTCTGTGTTTCCAGGTCACAAATTATGACAGTGCAACAGGTCTGCCACTGATACAGCTGTGGAACTTGATGGGAGATGAGGTGTGTATGTTGACATACCTATTTTTTCAACACTGTTAGAGTTTATGATTATGCAGACTTTTTATTGTTGATTAGGAACTTGGTGATGTTTCTTGCTAGTGGTTTGTTCACCTTTACTTTTTTTTTTTCCACTTCCCTTTAGGTGGTGTCAATAAACAGAACTCTGGTGGAAAGAGGACTTGCTCAGTGGCTTGACTACTAGCAATGTCCTTGACGCCTCGACAACTTTCTGCAGAGAAACACAAAAGAAGAAATCTAGTTCTGCACTGTTACAATTTGGTTTGGCAACCTCTCATGAGAAGATCTCTTTACACCTGCGTGCTGAGTTCTGTGGTCCATTGAAACGCGTTTTGCTCGACTGTTACCATTTCACTAGAAACACATACCTCATCTCAGTGAAAGGCGGGGTGTTAAAAGCCATAATGACAGATACTGTAGCTTTAAAGCAAAAAATCCTCCCTGCCCTCTACTCAAAAGCGGAATGGAAAAAACCTTAAAACCTTGGGGCTTGCTTGAAGCTAGCGAATGCCCCTGAAACCTTAACTGTGGTTGCATTTTTGTTCAAGATGTATAATGCCCCATGAACTTAGTGTCTACTTTTCCTAAAAGTTACATTGGTTGTCCTTTTTTAACAGGCTCTGCCTATGAAATTAATGAATGTTATTAAGGAATTTAATGTTCAGTTATGGATTTTTCTATATTGTGCCACTAACCTGCACAAACAACATTCATCTTGTGTCTTCCTTGTGCCAGGAGGTAGATGAATTGCATTCGTTGCACTCACTGTGGCACATGTCTGGCTGCAGTCATGGTTTTTTGGCTTGATATGCTTAAGGAAGAAAGCTGCTCTGTGCAGGTACTTGAAGTGCAGGATATGTTACCACTACAATTTTTGCTCTGAAATGTCATGTATTTAAAGAAAAGAACTGATTGCCAAGCCCAATTGTAGTTTATATTTTTCTAGCTGTGCAAGTCTGTAAATATATATAAAAAAAACATTGTAATATTTTGTACAAGAAAAACACTGGAAACAAAGGGAACTTTACAGAAACTTTTTCACACCAAAATGTCCTATGTAGGTAGAACTGGTTTGGAGTGCATTAGGGTAGCCAGCATATTTGGAGCGTCTGAATGTTGGGAGTGTTCCAGCTCTGCTGTATACAGGAGTAGTATTCCCTTAGATTGCTGTCTGGTTTGAATTGTGATCACTGCATTCTTTGCTATGTTGCTGTACAGATCTGTTTAAAAAAAAAAAAAAGTAACAAGTTGGCATTAATATTGCAGTGGTGTTCTCTCTCAATTTTTTTTGCTCCTTTTTAGATTTCTATTACATATTTAAAATTTTGCTCAAGTAATTTAAGCTGACTTAATACTCTTAAACACATGCCCTCTAATGTATATCATTTTAGATATGTATTGAGCTGGGATTTATTGCTGGCAGAGAAGATACTTGCCAGGAAAATGTTGATGTAGTCAATCCTCAGAAGTTTTTTCAGGTGGATTCAAGGATGTCCTTACATCCTATGAGCTAACATGTCAGTGCGTCACACATTTTGATAGTTGCCTACAAAAGCATTTGGTCCAATCCCTTCTGATATGGTATGGTTATATCCTTTTTTTTTTGAGTTCTCTCCGATTTGGCACTTATGATTTAATGTTCATGTTTGCAATAACATCCAATGAAAACTAAATTTGGTAACTCAGTTAAATCTATAAAACATATATCCTCTTGGAATGTTTCTTTCCATTTCAATTAAAGCTCGAATTTTAAGCCGTCTTAATCAAACTGTGATGACTAAGAGCCTTCATTTCCTGACCTCTTGCGATGTAGGGTTGGGAAGGGAGCTCAATGGGATAAGCAGGTGAGATAAGATCCTGATGACTCTTCAACAGATGCAGAACGGTCAAGCTTCAAATCTCCTGGGGTTCCTTTTACTTCCAGTTGAAAACTGGGTTTATTTTTTATGATGAATTACTTATTAGAAAGCCTTAGTCTGAGCACTGGTGCTCAAGGCTGTTGAAACTGTTATATATTTGTGGAATTAATTTACTCTGGACTCAGGATGTCCCTTTTGTCACACTTGTGTGTTGAAAAGTGAAACTTGGGAGTCTGTTTCTGTTGTGCAGGCTATGAAATCCTCTCTTTAAAGTGTTGACAGGTTTCTTGTTCGAGCCAAGCAGTGCAATGATGTGAATTGGTGTCCCAGTGAACAGTTGGTCCTTACCCTGGTATTGGAGCACCTTGCAACTGGGAAAGTCTGTTCCTGCAGTAGGATGTATTCACACTCTCTGCGTGGAAAAGAAGCGGAGGCGTGGGCTGGACGGGCTGTGCTAGGGCTGCACAGAGCAAAGTGTGTTAAGCTCAAAGTACTGCCTTTGTGGTCTGTAGATGTGTACACATGCACACACAGTTGTTCAGAGTTGCAGATACCAACCTGATATCCTTCCTGATCGCAAGGATTAAAAACCAGTCCATTGGGTTCACTGCAGAGTACACACACAACCTGTAGATGCTCTGGACTACAACTCAGTGCTGCTTAGGCAAGTGATAGTTGAAGAATAAAACATTGGGAATTTTGGTGGGGGAGTAGCGGGGTTGGAAGTTAGCAAAGTTTGAGAATGTCCTTTCTTCTTGCTGAAGAAGAGGGTTTCACTTCACAGGGTTTCTCAATCCTTGCTAGCCTCCAGTGTCTGCTGAGGGATGGCTTTCACCATCAGGCATGATCTCCCAGGTAGAAATTTGGTAGCTGGCTTCTTGCGTGGTGGGTGGTTGAGATGTTACTGATACCCTGAGCACCTGAGTGCAGTGCGTGGTGTGCTGAGCTCTCTGCTGCTGTTGCAGGCAGTCTGTGTGAATTTGCTGTCTCAAATTGCCTGCCAGTTGTCTTTCCCTGGCCAGAGTTTCTGGCTAAGGGGAGGAAAAAGCTGCCGTGTAGCTGTGAAGGAGGTTGTCCGTCCTTCAGCTCTGTAACGAGTGGTTCAGCAGTGCCTTACTGGGTACCTTCCCTGCTAGGGGAGGTCTTCCCTAATTAAACCAGTTCTGTTGGGCAGGAGCCAACTTCTTGTGGAGGGTTTGCACTTCAGCCTTAAGGCGGTGACCTTACAGCTCTCTCCTGCCAGTGTCTGGCATGGTGGACAGGCTGGAGATGAAAGGTCAAGAGAAAATGAAGAGCCCTGCGCTCCGGTGTCAGTCTGATGCAGGTGCGTGCCGTGCCCAGAGGAGTTCACTTGCATTTCTTCTGAATTTGTCTCCGGGTTTTTTTCTTTGCTCAGGGAAGCTTTACGCCCTGGGGCTAGATTCACGCTGGGACAGAGAACTACAAACTGTCGGTGGTTGTGTGAGGAGGAGAGAATTGTTGCTGCTTTCTCTAGCTGCAACCTTGCCCAGAACGTGGGAGTGTAAAATAACAAAAGCATGGAAGCGGCTGGGCCGGGGCTTTGCTGTGGTGAGCTGCTTCCAGAGAAGGTGCAGCTCCGCATGAGGTGGGTAATGCAGCTCTCCCTCTTGGGGAGGTGGTAGTCCCTCATGAGCATGGTACCGTGCAGGTACTGTCTGAACCCTTCTCCACCTCACACCAGTGCTCTTCTGACTCATTGTATACAGACTTTTTTTCTCTGAAGCTGGGCCCAACGCTGGAGTCTTGCTGAACGGGTGAAACGGAGCTGTTGTCATCTCTGTGGGATGTAGGAGCAGGGTAGCTGCGATCCAGGAGGCTTGCTTACCAAACGTCAAGGTAGAAGAGGAAGAATATAGTTCAGAATGACAGTCCCAAGGTGGTAGCACCATCCCAAGGGAATGCAGACGCAGTTTAAGGGTTTGGAAGCAAATGGATCTCCCTCAGCTCTACTCCCATATCCCAGAGAGCTTTCCAAGATGCAGTCCATAGTCATCAGATCCAAACAAACGCGTGTTAGTTTGGAAGTGGTGGGTTTTTTTCCTTAGGAGCTTAGAGTAGCCCTGGACGACTTAGTCTGCACCCATGGGGATGAATGTGTTACTTATTGTTCATGACAAAGTTTAACTCATCTTAACGTTGGTGCTTTCCCTCGCTTTGAGGGGTGTGTCGAAGGCAGGAATCCGCAGCGACTGCTGGCAGCTGGCGTGGGGAGCTCTCCCGGTGTCTGCTCTGTGTCCCTTGGTTTCCTCTGGCTCTGCAATACGGCAGAACATCCTGTTCCCTGCTTGTGTTGTAAGCTGCCTACTTTTTTTAAGCTGTAGTAAATAGAACGTTGTAGGGTGAGATTAACCAAAATAAGGAGGTGTTGGCAAGTAACAAATAGGCATCCCTCCTTTCTTTAAAATCAAAAGTCTCTGTCTGTATAGATACATTAATAGCTTCAGTAGTACCCCAGGGGCATGGGGGGTTTTGTTTGGGGTTTTGGGGTTTTTTTTTTTTACATTATGGACAAGGGTGAATGGCTTTGCTGAGATGGGGGGAGTTGAATATGGACTGCTTGTTAAAGAGCAGGGGAAAAGGCACAGGTCAAAAAAGGAACAGGGGAGGTTGAGACAAGTTAGTTGTATTTGCATCTTCCTTTCCGAGATGCAGTGGCGGTGCTTTGTGCCCTGTCAGACCTCAGGAACATAGCTGGGGTGGGTTTTGAAGGGGTTGCGCTGCTCGGAATACCATCCACGTCCCCAAAGCGGCTGTGTAATTCTTGGCTGCAAACCTCAGCTTGAGCGTATGTGCATCTGAGCGAAGCCATCCCACAGGGTTAGTTTGACTGAAGCCATTCAAAGGGGCTTTCCCCTTTGAAAAGTGGTAATTTTATTACGGGTAAAATGAATGAGGTCTCTGGAGATGCCTAATTTATAACTTCCGCCTGGAGAGCTTCCCGCCGGCTGCGAGGCACGCTCCGGCGTTCCCCCGCCGAGCAGCCCCTGGAAGCCCAGACCTCCCCTCTTCGGGCTCTTCCCTAGGACGAGGGGTGCCTCCTGCGAGGCTTCCTCGCCTGGCGGCCTCTGCCCCTCATCCTCCTGCCCTGGGCAGCTGGGGCAAGCGGCACCTTCCTGCCAGACCCTCTTGAGCACCAGGGCTGGTCCTTAGGCGAAGCCCTGAGGTGATTTTCCTTTGGCACCTCGGCTCAAAGGCTCCTTAGTGAGGGAGGAGGGGAGGAGCGAAGAGCGTGTTTTTGGAGCAGATGGAGAATAATGGTGCCCCTGTCTGATACCGGCACTCGGAGCACTGACACAGGGAGCGGTTCAGCTCCTTACCTCGCACAGCCACGTATGCAGCGCACGGCAGGGAACCTGGCTCTGCGGTTCGTTCCATGGTGGAAACTTCATTGGCAGTGGGTTTTTCCTAAAAAAAAAAAAAAAAAAAAAAAAAAAAAAAAACCCAAACAAACAAAAAAACAAACAAAAAACAAACAAAAAAAATCCGATGTGAACTTTATTTTTACTTTCATTCTACTGTGTCACACAAATCTATCAGGTCCTGTCTCGATGCTGTCCCTAGGAAGCCTGTGTGTTGGAGGCTGCTGAGCTAGAATTAAAGAGCAAACGTCCTGCATTTAGTTTATTGCCTCAGGGGCTGTGTTTTGGCTTCAGTCACCTCTGCTTCCTCTCCCCTTCCTTCCCCACCTTTCCAAAAGAGGAAAAAATTCTGGCTGCATTGGGCGACAGGGGGGATGATGGCACCTGGCGGGGAGTCTCAGGGCTCGGGCTTTTTGCTGGGGGAAATGTGAACAGTTCTTGTAAGACAGAAGTGCACAGTGATGGGGCTCTGCCATTTGAGACTGGTCACCGCAGTGATCGGACTGAAGGTCTGCCTGGCCCGTACCCACTCTGGCAGTCCAGGTAATTCGGGCAAAAGGTACAAAAGAGGGATCCCCTGCAGAGCGGTTTTGCCCCAACACGCTCCCAGTTTCAAGCTGCGAGCAGTGCAGGGACTTCTGAGCCAAATGCTGCACGCAGTGTTGCACTTCGTAGACACATATAAACTACCTCTGGTGAATTTGTGTAATGGTGTTTTGAGTCCATTTGTCCTTCTGACCTTCACGACATCCTGTGGCAATATGTCCCACAACTTAATTATGTGTGGGTGAAAAAAGTGCTTCCTGTTTGCTTTCTAAATTGCCTGAAAGCATCCCTGGCTAATCCATCATCCTGATACCGCGGAAAGGTGAGTAATGGCCCTTGCTTTGGCTTGTCTATACTGCCTGCGAGTTTATAGACTTCTCTTCTGTCACCTGTCTCTGTTCCGGGCTGAAGCATCCGAGGTCTATTTAGCTCCTTACGTGGGAGCTGGTGGGTACCATACATCCTCCCTGACACTCAGCCCTGGACCTTTTCTAGCCCTATAGTGCCTTTTCTGAGGTGAATGTGTGCCAGAAGCTTTCTTCCTTTTGCTGAATCAAGAACATAAAAGAGCTGCTGCAGATTCCCAGGTGTGTGTTTTGGTGTCTAAAAACAGCGTTGGATGTTTATGACTGTATTCTCCATCCTCACGGGAGGAGATGACAGGCGTAGTGCTGTCGCTGTGACTGCACTGAGGTTTCCCCTGGGAGAGGGGAGGTGGGATCAAAGGGACTCACTGGTTTGTGCAGTTCACGTCCCAGCTTCAAAACTCTGTGCATTGTGTGTGTGATGGTCTTTTTTTGTACCTGAACTCCGCAGCTTGAATTCAAGAACGCTGATGAGACGTTTCATGCTGTTTCAAGTGAGGTGCCCTCATTTCTGGAAAACAGCACTTTCCAAGTAATTTGTGGATCTGGGTTTCTCTCCTGTGTGTTGTCTGGGTCTAGAGTGTCTGTGTCTCTCTCTGAGTGCACCTAAACCGCTTTTGTGGCCCCCTCAAGAAATGCTCTTTCACTTGTAGCGACAGATAGCAACATAAGCATCTCTTGGTTATATCGCGTTCCCCTACTAAGCTCTGCATAGGACTGCAGCAGCAGCTGACCCTAAGGTTTGCTATAGACATCGAGACACTTGCTGGAAGTTAGTGCCGAGAGAAGATGATCCCATCAGGAAATATGTCGGATCTTTCCCACATTTCCTGCATGCTCGCAAGTCCCCACGCACACGCAGAGGGCAAGGAGCTGGGCTGAGCTCGGGCCAGCTGGCTCCTGCGCTTGGACTCTGCCCTCCTGCATGGACTCCTCTCCAGGAGCTGGTTTTCTCTCTGCCTGCTACCTTTCCTTCGCTTATCGCTGCCATACAGTCCTTGCCAGACAGCACAGGGTCTGACGGTGTCCAGAGCTCTGCTGACTTGCAGCCTCTGCCAGTGACCCACGCGCTGCTCCCCTTTTCCTGCCGTGAGGCAGCACGTGGGGTGAAGCGATGGGTGGGTACCAGAGGGACGTTATCATTCACAGGAGAGCAGAGGCCCCACGATCGCCCGACGTGTCTGCTGGTGCTTCCTGCTGCCTCCAGCCCGCGTTGCAGCCTCCCGTTCTTCCTCAGCTTTCCTGTCCCCGGTGAGGAGGGGACGCTTGGGAGGGACATCGGGGAACCCAGCCCTTCCTCAAGAGACACGTGTTCTCCACCGAGCAGGAGCAGGAAAGAAATGTTTGGCTGCCTTGTCAAGTCCATAGCTCTAATTCTTTTGCTATGTTTCTGAATGTTAAAATACAACCTCTCTGCTTCCAGGGCAGGCAATGGGGCTGCGCTTCTGTGGCATAAACCAGTGTGTCATATGCAGGTACGTGGTGAGGAACGGCAGCATGAAGTGCTGCAGGTGTCCAGTCCTGCCCCCAGACACTTGCTGAGGCCAGAAAAACAACCACAAATGAGTGAGGAAAGAGTCATAGCAGAGAAAAGTTGGTTTGGGTTGGGGTTTTTTTTTTTTTTGTGCCTGCCCTGTCCCCTTTACGCATCCCCCAGGTCCCGTTCCTTTCCCAGGAGGCCACCAGCGTTTGGTGCCAATATCGAGCATGAAAGTAGGGACCGCTCAGCTCCCAAGCAAAGCTGGAGCCAGCGAAGCATGTCGCTCGGTGCCCGTCCCGTCTTCGAGGTGCTGGGAGCGAGGGGAGAGCAGCAGATGGCACTCGAGCATTAGCGGAGCATCGCGCCGCCGACAGCCGATCAGCAAGTCTGAATTATTTTTGCCTGAACAGTGCAAGAGAAGGGTAGCTGTTCAGGCTCTCAGTCCTTGAAGGAAGACGTATAATCTTGAGCCATAAGATGCATCTATAGGACCTTGATTTACATGCTTTGGATGTTCCTCTCTGCTCGCAGGTCCAGATTGTATCTCTGCTTGTGCAGATTTGTCCTTACGCAGTGTCTGGACTTGAGTTGATAAAGAAAAAGTGTTACTTTTCACTTGCAGAGACTGACCCCTAATTTGCCTGGATTTTTTTTTTTCTATGATTGTGGCGTGCCTTTCCACACAGAGCTACCCCACTGCACAGAAGCAAGATTTTTTTTTTTCATATCAGATAATTTTTCTTCCTCCTAGCCAAAATGAAGCGAGCGCATTGTGCTCGCACTGAAAAATGGACTTGTAGATGTGGATACTGAAAAACACAGTTCGGTGTGCCTTTTACAAAGAGACAACAGCCGGACAAGTACAAATGAGTCAGGAAAAAATGTTCCTGTTGAGATGCTGCAAAGATAGTACATGAAGGTGTTTTTATTTTGTTTAATTAGCAGACAATTCAAGCCTTATTTTCATATTTCTGAGCCCATTTGTATTTTAGAGACAGATCGCAACCTGAACGTATATCATTCCTCTGACAGAGACAAACCCGGCACTTTGAGGACCCTTTTGGTACGCGAAGGATGCTGTATATCACGACTGTAATCTTACTTTGTTTTTTAAGACCCGACAAAAATAATTCAAACCTGTTCTCACCACTGAGGGAGAAGGAAGGAAGGACTCATAGGAGCCAAGTTCTGCCTCTCCTGGTTTTCCTGAGGAGCCCCGTGCTCGGGCACCGCAAGCCGGGCAGGACTGCTGCCTGCCACGGGCAATGCTGCCTGTGAGTCGAGCAGCACGGTGCTGCCCCAGGTAAGCAGAGGGAAAGTTGTCCTTAGAGCCCCGTCATACAAACGAAGGCTCAGACGTGGCCGGTATAACGTCCTGTGGAGCAAATGAAGTCAGCGGTGCTGTGCTGGCTTGTCCCAGCTGCTGCCTCAGCCCAGGATTTTAAATGCATGTTGCATATTGACTGTAACTGTGGTCTTTTTTGTATTTGGAAGTATATCTTGGCACCTGATAAAAACAGTGTGATCCCAGGGCCCTCTCCTTTTCCTTTTCTTCCTCCTCCCGAAGGCAGCGAGCGCTGCGTAGATCTGCCTGGACAGACCTTGTGAGCTTTGTGTTAACAGGCGCAGAGTGTGGCAAACTGGTGGATAAACCATCTTGCAAAATAAGAAGTCTGGCCCTTGCGCAGATCGGAGTCAGAAGTTGGGAACCTGTGGTGATGTTCGTGCAGACACGTGTATTTGAGGGCTCTTTTTACCTCCCGTAGTGCTCTATGCTGCTCCACTCCCCATGAGTTTCTTTTTTTCCTCCCTTAGTTGCCTTTGCCTAATGTAAACTCGATACCTGAGCTGTTGTGTTCCCAGTGATGCTTTTGAAGCCTCTGGGATGGGGGCTCACGGTGTGCGCTGGGCATGCACGGAGGTCCCCTGGCTCCTCTCGGTCCCGCAGGGGACGGTCCCCTCAGCCTCCCGGTGCTGTTGTTGCCACTTGCAGGGCTGCCACCACACCGCAGGGCTGGCGGTTTGCAAGGCCAGCTGAGCTTTCCAGCACACAAGCCCCAACCGCAGATTCAGACCACGCTCATCCTCCTCTGGACCCTTGGGAGACTTGCCGGCGGCAGCTGAGATGGGGCGAGACCCCTGCCGCGTACCCCGGTCTGTGCCCGGCTCTGCCGCTCGCTCGGGTTTTGCCCTCGCGCAAGGCGCCTGGGATGGGTTTGCCCGGGAAGCGTGAGGAAGCACTTGCCCCATTGTCTGCTGAACATCCCAGCCTCGGGCCGTATGTCCCTGGACCCCCCCCTTATTGGAAACGGGGAGAAAAAACCTACTTCTGAGCCCCAGCTCTATCGTGTGGGGGACCCATATAAATACATGGATTTTTGTTAGCAGCTTGACCTCTTGGGCAGTGTTCTTGCTCTGCACTGAAGAGGTGCCCTCTTTCTTCCACTTGCCTGACTCCTGTGTAATAGAAGGGCTAAATGCTTATTACTTCTTTGTAGCCTTTTCCAGTTACCAATCAAAAGTGTCTGGTTTGGGGTTTTGTTTTGTTTCTTTGTTGCTGTGACTATGCAGGATGCTCTATCTCGCTGTAATTATGGTTCCATCATTGTCTTGGCATGAAAACATCTGCTGTCTCCCTGCAATCTCCACTTCTCCTATTTCTTTTGAGAATTTCATGGATCATGATGACCTTCTATTTTCCATAACATCTCGTGCATCTCGGCGTACACAGCTGTTTCTCTTGCGTTCCCCTGTCTCTCCATCTACCTCTTGTTTTCCTATCAGCATCTCCAATGCATTCAGAATTTCAGCTCATCTGCTTATCAAATCAATATCTCCCCTGCGTCGCAACCGCTGTAAACACAGTACCTTTGCACCTAACCGCCCGGGCTGTTTTCTCCTCTGAGCGCAATTCACCTTCCAGCTCGCATCTAAAGTCTTTGTTCTTCTCATTTAACGTTTTAAAGTTAATTTTCTCAGCCTTTTTGTTTTGATTATGTTGTACTCTCTGGCTGTCTGGGTTTGAGGTCCGTCCGCGCCGCCGCTCCTCCCGAGCGGGCGGGCAGCGATGTGCCGCAGGATGGATGGAGGATGTTGCCATTCAAGGTGAAGTTGCTGCTGGCTGCTAGTGACAAACTACAGCAAAGTTCGAGCGTGGCGAGGAGAGGAGCTGTGCTGCGAGCGGGGCCGGTACCGCTCAGCAGAGGCAGTGAAGGGCCTGGAGAAATATGGGTTCGAGTGCTGGTTTTGTGTGACCTTGTTTAAAGAGCATGGGGTCCACGAGGACGATGAACAGAGATACTTCAGTTTTTATTCCATTCTGGCACCTTTTATTACTAGGACTTTACCGGTATGCCTATTCTCTTAAAAAACATCAATAAAAAAATCAGTCCTATATCTGCTGCAGATGGACTAATAAAACTCTCGAGTATGACAGGACCTTAAATCTCTTTGCTTTGTTCCCCATCTGTAAAACGTGCATCCCAGTTCTCCGCCTCCCGCTCCTGTGTCTCGCCTGCCTGCCTGCCGTGCTCCCGACGGCAGGACCCCCCATCCCGCTGCTCCTCCGTACGGCTCCCGGCACAGCAGCCACCCGGCCTGGCCCAGGGCACTAGATGATGCTGTAGCAAAACTAATCCTGAGAATATTAAAGGCGCATGGTTTTTTATTTATTTTATTCACCCTCAACCCATGGTCCTTATACATCCGCGGTAGGAACGTCCTATTCTTGAAAGGCTTTGCAGAAGTTTGGCACCTGAAGGTGCGACTGAGAAATGGCTCTTGACACGTTGACAGAGAAGAGGGGTGTTGGTAGAGAGCAGAAAGCAGGGTGGAGATTAATGAATCATGCAATAAGTTCTTAGATGGACAGAAACAACGCTGTGCATACATCATAGTTTTTTCCTCTTCCAGGAGTATAGCTGTTTATGCAGAGATGGCTTGCGTACTTTTTTATACAGATATGCGTTATATGTGGCTACTTGTATATAAGTAAGGCTGTGAAATCATAGATTAAGGGATCTGTTCATCCAAAGAGTTATGTGGCTGTCAGAGTGCATCAGGACTACCTGATTCGGGAGGAAAAACGCTCCTATGAAGATGCGAAGCAACGTGTTTGGTAAGGATTCAGCACTCTGCGTCCTTGCCCAGGCAAAGCTGCCAGAGCGTTACCGACGGTCTTAGCAAGTCCTGGCAAAACTGACCGGCTGCTCGTAGGAAAGTGTGTAACGGGAACAGTTATATGACTTAAGGGTGGGATTTGGGTGGTCAGCCCAAATGCTGAGAGGGCAGTTTAACCAGCTGCCCAACGTCCTGCAGGAGTCTTTGCTCCTTTCTCTCATGCAAGGTACTGGGTTAGGCACAGGTAGGACAAGTCCTACAAATCCCACATTCAGTTGGGAGCCAGGTTACCTGTGCAGTGTCCGATGCTTCATCCTACCTTCGGTTTTGCTCTTGAACCAGCTAAACGGCTCCCGTGGAAGCGGGCGCCTGCGTGGCAGGACGGCTGTGCTCGCACGGACCCGGCTGGAATTACCTGTAAGCAGGCGGAGCTGCAAGAGCCTTTGGACGGAGGGATGCTGCGGTGCGGGTGGCACCTCCGGTCCTTCGGCTGGTTAACACCAGCCAGCGTGTGACACGGGACGCTGGTCGGCTTGCTGGCAAAACCAGGTATCTTCCACAAAGAAAGTGCTGGAGCTGGTTTCTGCCCTCACCTCCGCCACGGCTGTGCTATCTGTTTCTTACGCAAATCGCTTAGCCGCTCTGTGCCTCTGTTAAACGGGTGCAATGATAGCAGGCACCTTTTGCTGGTGCTTTTGTCTCCGTAAAGGGAAAAATGCTGCAGGAAAGCACAGCAGCAGCCTCGCTCCAAAACGGGGGCTCAGGTGTTGGGCCAAGTGTTGATCTGGAATGGGCCAAACCAGAGCAAAACAAATGGAAACCGAACAGGGGATAAACGTTATAGGAAATAATCTCTGTCACTTAATGTACTCCAGTGACTTTGAAATAATTGGCTATTTCCTGGGCATATCCAGATGAGCTAAACAGTGCTCTCCCTGCTTCCTTTCGTATACTTGTGATCTTTCAGAGACCTGATTGTCCACTTCTCCCTCCCCCTTTGCCTCTTGGGTCCCCCCTCCCCCAGATTTCTACTGGAGTTTGTGTTTTTCCCCCCACAACATCTCTGAAGAATCACAAATGTGTAATATGTGTCCCAACGCTTGTATTTTAATAGCGTGAAGCAAACCACATCAGCACAGGCAATTTCACATTCAACACATTATTGCTATTTAAAGCGCAGAGGTATAAAAATGATTGGCAATCCAGCTCTCCCAGAAATCGCAGGCTGCTGCTGGCTGCCAGATTGTGATTTTTTAATATTGGCTGCTCTGTGCAGTCGTTCCCTCACCTTTGACTTGCAGATTTCCCAATGTCGAAATAGCAAAATCATTTTTGGTTGTAACTGGCGCATTGCTTGCTGCTGAAAAGAAGTAATTATCATTAAATATATACATGTGTGTATATATGCAGACACATCCATACATACCGGGCTGAGTCGCTGGTCAGTTTTTCCAGCTGAGCAACCCTTTGCATTTCCCCAGCTTTGCAAATATGTTTTACCTGAGCTTCTGGGTTTCGGAGGGGAGTCGGGGGTGGATGGGCAGGTGAGATATTGTTTTGTGTCTCTGCTATCATTATGGAAGAGGGAGGGCAAGCGGGCTTCTTCCCGGAGATGGTGATATATGAGGGCTCGTGATTTTCTTTTTCTCAGGGCTGTAATAGAGATCTCTCACTGAGCCGAAAGGTGTTAGTTGTGTCAGTGCTGTTTACGTAAATATGTTGCTCTGGGTTAATGTACAGTGCGATGAAAGATTAGACCTTTATGAATTTCTGTTTAAGGCAACCTTACCCTGGTTACATTTAAGTATGAAGTGACAAAAAAATAGCCATTCTTACATGAAAATAAGACTTTGTCTTTACTGGAAATAATGGTGCTGGAGTTTTTTTATATATGCCATATAAAATCTAGTGAATACAACATAGGTGGGTAGTTCTTCTCCTGATGTGGCTTTCGGAGGTCTCTGCTCCATGCCCTGCCACAGTGTCCTGTAGCTGCTTAGATGAAGGAAGGCAGGAACATCCTCATCCTCACCTCTGCTCAAGGAGCTTTGCAGGGAGAGGGAGCCACTGCAGTCTGCTGGGGCAGATAGCGGAGCTCTCGGGCACACCTCGTCCTTTCACGCTGCCGTCTTCCTCGGGCAGACCGATGGTAACGCGGGGGAAGAGCTGGTTGCGGTGGCGTGGTCCAGGCTGGGAGGAGGGCAATGCCGTGGGGAAGGCGACGGCACACCTCTGGCAGGGACGGGTCTGCCAGGTCGGCTTTGCTGGGGGTCGGCAATGTGGTGCAGGAACGACAGGGCTTCTGCCTCCCTTTCCATCGCAGCAGGATCAAACCTCTGCTCTTCACCGGGAAGATTTGCCTGAAGAGCGGTGTTGCTCCAGTCCTGGTGACTTTCCCGGGGTGCCTGTGGAGGGAAGTCCCTGCCTCCCACGAGCAGTTTCCTTGCAGCAGCCACGCTCGCTGCCCGGCGGGGATGTCTGCCGCCGGCAGAGCTGCAATGGAGCTAACTCACTTAGCACAGTGACATTAAACAGCGGCCTTTCTCTTTTCTAAAAATACCTTTTCCCTCCTGTTCCCCACAAGCAGCAGAGGAGACAGTGAGCTGAATCCGCCGGCTCCAGGGGGGATTTACTCACCCGCTGCCAAAGCCCCGTCCGTGCCCGTGGCTCTCAGTTCCCAAACACCTCGCCGTCCCTCTCTGCGCTGGGCCATGCTTGCCGGAGCCATTCGTGCTGTGGTTAACAGCGCTGGGACACACGAGTGGCTCCTGCCCTGCACCCCTCACCCCGAGTTGCCTTTTCGGGGCTGGGTGAGCTCTTCCCCGCTTGCTGCCGGCCCCGGCACCTCTGCACGTTGCAGTGCCGGTTGCTGTCTTAATGCTAGCTATGCTGGTCTTGTTAAACCAATTAATTGTTGGTGTGACCAGAGCTGTTGCGTGTGCGCTCTGACTTGCCGGCAGTGCTCGGGGCTTGTCTGCCGGGGCGGTGAAGCAGGCAGGGTGTGCGGCTGGGGCTCACCGTCGAGGGCTGTGCCGGGGCTGCGGGGAGAGCTGCGAGCTCCGATGGGCTTCTGAGCCAGGAAAGGGGAAATCTATTTGGGCGATCTTGGAGAAATCTTGGTATCTTGCAAAGATGCGGACCGTGCAAAGCCCTGGCAAAAGGTTGCCTTTGGAGGCGAGGGCAGGGTCAGCCAGGGAGCCGGGGGCAGCACTTTGTTACCATATTTACTCTTCCACTGGCCCAACATGAAGCATTTGGCTCTCCTCCACTTGCAGAAGGGATTAGCTACTTCATAACATCCAGACAAGATAATCTCTCCAGTTTTGCCTGGAAGAAGTCCCTGACAAAGAGCAGCAAACCTACAATAATGCCAGATGAAACAGTAATTGAGTTTGCCTTCTTATTACTTTCTCAGCTAAGTTTGTGTTGGTTTTAATTTTATTTTTTTGTTGTTGTTGATATGGAACAGCTAAATAGTGTCCCTGTATTGATTCAAACCAGCAGTGTTATATCTATGGTAAACCGCAGCAATACAAGGAGGTGAGCAAAAAGGGGAGAGAGGAGTAACTGTAAAAAGTTTTTAAAACTTCCATGCATTTTAAAAAAAGAAAAGACTTTAAAAGAGAGAAAGCTTTGATAATTGTTACTGCCCATCACTTGCTCCTTTGAGTGACTTGTATTAACAGTGGGATTGTAATCATACTTGTGTCAAACAGATGCATGGGGCTGTCACACGGCGATGCCAAACAGGGAAGGGACATGCCGCAGTCCTCGTGCCGGTGCAGAAGCCCTTTGCTGCCCAGAGCCTCTCGGCTGCGTGGTGAGAGGTAGCCCCGGTGCAGGAAAGTGGAGGAATAACGCTTGAGACGGGAAGGAGGGGAGTCAGCAAGGTAAAATGTGGCTTCCCTGATGCCTCTCAGCATTTAAAAGGCAGCACCTGAAACAGAATTGAGGACTTCAGCCTCTAGACTATTGTTCCTCTCCTTCACGTGGCATTTCCAGGACTCTTTTCTCCAGCCCTGATGTGACAATACAGTAAATCTGGATGGAAAGTGCTCAGATATAAACTCATCATCCTGAGCCACCATGTATTCAAAATATTTTGAAGGGTCCATTATGTATCAGATGGCTTTCTGTTTTATGTCAGGCTGGGTACCATCCATCCCTGTGCTGCTCTAACTGTGTGTGTGTGGTGTGCTCCGACCACGGGAAAATCGATGCGAAGAGAAATGGATTGGCACAGACCTGCCAAAATCCCTGCTCTTTTTCAGCCTCCAGTAACTCCCTGTGCTGGGCTGGAAATTCAGAGGAGGATGAGAAACCCTCAGGGGAAACATGGGATATTTGGACAGTTGCAACCAGGGTTAAAAAACAAAGGCAGAGATCTGAAAGGGACACGAGCACCAAGGCTTCAGGGCTTTCTCCCCTAAGGTAAGGAATTTTGTGCCTCTACGGACAGCATTACTCCACTGCTGCCTGCTGAACCTCCCCCATGCAGGACAGCGAGCCCTGCGTGCGGAGCATTTCCCTCTGGTCCGTCCCCCTGTGCGATGGGCGACACTGTCTGCAATGGGTCTTAGACATGCTCTGTACTAAAATGAAAGCAAAATGGATTAAAAATCAAAGAACTTGGGAAACAACTTTTTCTTTAGCTTTCGGAGACATTTAGTCTTGCCGTATTTATCCCTCTGGCCACCAAGGAGGTGACTCAAATGCAGTCAGCCACCCCTCACTTTCATGGCAAAAAGCTTTGTGCGCTTTGCTGATCCGATAGCTACACTGAGGAGTGATACACACCGCAGGAGGAGTGCGTTTGAAGGGAAAGGTTCAGAAATTTGTCTCCAAAATAGTGTGATGGGCTGCTGTGACTAAACTTTCAGTCGGATTTCTTCATCAGATTATATTTAAAGTAGTCTGCTGAGTAGCTTTGTTGTTGCCTGTTTACCTGGATGATGGTGTTATGAGAAATCCCACAGACACCTGGAAGCGTGCGGAGAGCCCTCGGTGGTTGCAATGCTTCCTCCGCACAGGCGAGGAAGACGTTTCCAGCGAGACAGAGTCATGCCGGGGTTTGCCCCCAGAGAGAGACCAGCAGCAGGAATGAGGTCTGTCCCGTGCAGCTTGTGTTTATTTGGTGTCTGTCAAAGCAGATGCAGAACAGGGAGCAGCACTGCGGGGCTGTCCCTGGACCAGCCCCACCACCGCTCGGTGCGAGCTCCAGCGACTTCTCTGCACCGGGGGAAGAGGGGAGAGGAGCAAAGCCCTGGCAAGGGAGGAGGCATTGGGGTGATGCTCACCCTTCCCGTCTGCAGTGTCCCCTCTGCCCGGGCCCGGGCTCTCCTGCCTGTGCTGCCTGCTCAGGGCTGCTCCGGGGGTGAGGGAGGCTCAGGCTGGGCAGATGTCGGTGGTGGCTGGCGGGAGCTCCCACCTCGGGGCAGACCCGCTCATGTGGAAGAGGTGACAGTCAGACACGACACTGGTCTCTCTCGTTCCTCTGTCCTATACGCACAGGCAGTCGTCGGTTTAAATATCCCGCTGTATCCGAGCTCAGGTTGCTGGGTTATTCCAGATAACAATGCTGGGAATCTTGAGCGAAAGCCTGCTGGCTTAGACACGGAGACTGAGGCACGTGGGCTCAGACGATGCAAACGGAACTCCTCCTCGGTCCTTCGTGCGCAGCGTTTCCCACCGGCTAAGTACCACTGAAGGCTTTGAGATGGTCTGTGGGAAACACGGCACAAGGAGTTTGGCGTCTGGGTGGGGAATCTGGGCATGAATTAACCCTAGGCTTCTAAGTTTTTCTAAATCTTGGCTTCAACCTACTTTTGGCAGCTGGGGGGTCTGAGGACGTTTGTGGGGCTGCGATCCCTGCAATACTTGTTCTTCGGATAAACTGCAGACATAACTCATCTGGGCTGCCAGCATACGCAACGTAAAATGTGAAGAAACCCTAGGGGGTTTGCACTGGCTTCAGTTTGTTCCTAAAATTTTTTTCACCTTCTAAGTAGTGTGCCATGGTAAAGCCTGTGGGGTATTCTCCAGGAATGGCAGCTCTTCTCCAGAGACCTGAAAACAGTACTGCTGGTCCCAGCTGGGTACCCAAAAGGAAATAAAACCGAGTTTCAAAATAAACAGTGCAAGCTTCCAAAAGTTTTTGAAAATAATAAATTAAAATGTACTGGCTGTCCTGAACACGTTCTTGCTGGTGGACGTTCGGGTGCTGAGAGGCTAGCGTTATGTGATGAGTAATGCATCGCTGGAGCAATGCTGCTCTGATGATGCATTACGCTAATATATCATGAGAGCGACAGAGCTTTAATGATGTATTACCCCAAAATGGCTTCAGTCAGGAAGAACAAGTCCAGGAGATTCTGTCCACGCCAGCTAAGTATTGTGCAAATTTTCCAAGTTTTTTCTTTTCCTTGAAAGAGCATCCTGATAAGAAATAGCGTGAAGACTAGCCACTGAGGGTCCTGGTGGGCTTCCAGGCATGGTTCCCAAACGGTGCGGAGATTTTGATTTGGAAAGGCGAAGCTGAAATGCTCTCAAGCACCACCTAAGCAAATGTCACCTTCTAGAGCAGCGCTGCGCGTTTAGCCTCAGCCTCCTCAAGCAACCCTGCACCAGCTCTGCTGGAAACGCCGACGCCTCGGGTCTGTGCGCGGCTGGTGGCTCAGCCCAGCGAGCCCGGAACCCAGACAGCACCCGGTCCTGCAAAATCGGGCAGGCAATGACGCATACAGGAGGTGTTTGCCAGTACCATGTTATCCCACCAACGTTTTAAGGATAACATAAGAGGCTGCAGTCAATCTTGGCCTCCAAGCAAAACATGTCATTCTTATTTCCTTTCTCTGCTCGCTAAGTAATAGCCACGTATATTTTTAAAGGGATTGTCCTTTGGATTCTTTTTATTTGTCATCTAGTATCAAAGCTCTAAAGGTCACATTTTTCAAGTTCTTCCCTTGGAGCTTCAAAGACTATACATTTACTTTAAACAAAAAGAAAAGAAAAAACCCAGCAATTGTAGAAAACCACTCCACACCCAGGGACTCGGAAAGCTCTAAATATCACTGCCAAAGCTTGATGCTCCCAGCTCAGCTTAAGAGCAGCTTGATTTTGCTTAGCTATAACCGGTTCATAAGTGTATTTACACTTATAAATTGCATATTTGTAGTTGTGCCTGTTCAAAAACAAGTTACCAAAACCAAGTGTTAACTCCCCAGTTCTTATTTCAGTTAGTTAAATGTACCACTAACCCTGTGCCAGCCAGGTTTAAACTAATTCAGAAAAGCTTGCACAGAAAATCCCGTGGCTGACCTGGGTTTGAATTGCTTTTGCTTCAGTAAGTGGAACTCTGCAGACCTGCCCTGTAGCTGATCCTCCAGCTCCTCGCGCGGGGTCTGCGTGCTGCTGGGCTGGCGGACAGGATGGACATGATCTGCATCGGGGGTAAATACACACTCCTGTTTCAGTTGGATTAGTTAGGGTGTGCGTTAATCGTGCCCAGGCAGCGGAAAAAAAAGGTCGCACCCAATCTGGCACAACATCTGCCAAGACACAGCCATGTGTACACAGTGCTTTGAACTAACTTTAACTGGGCAGAGTGGATTTTGTACGGTTTGTTTTTTTGAGGCACGGGGCTGTAGCGTTTCTGATCCAACGCTGGGAGCTCTCAGCCTGGCTCCCACAATTGTGGCTGAACTGATTTAAGACAAGTTTTAAAAATCTCCCTCTCCCGGGGCGCAGTAGCCGGGGTCCCGGCTCGCCCCAGCTCCAGGCTCTGCACCAGCCCATCATCACCGCTGCGGGTGGGATGGAGGGACGTAATGCCAGGGCTGTCGCCTTCAGCCAGAACACACAGCAGGGCATCCACGCCAGTTCAAGCTGGCTGCGTGCCACCTCCGGGAGGACGCACGATACCTAACCTGGCACCAAGTTAGAGGGGAGAGAGACGATGCCCGATCCAGCCGAGAGCCTTCAGTACGAAATTAACCCATCAAAGCAATTTGAATAAGTATGAAGTGGCAGAGTGACTTTATTACAGGGCAGCGCTCCACATGTGATCGCAGCATTTCTTCATTTGGTATCTGGGGTCTGAAAACCAGGTTTGCTGTGTTGTCAGCTGGGGCTTGCACAGGCTTTTATACATGCTTAAGTGCGAATATTAAGCCGCCACGTGGCGGTGGATGATGCAGGAAGAGAAATGAAGGACCCAAAGATCTGGATCCGGCTCAGAAGGACCGAGGAGAGCATTATTATAGATCTTGTCACCCAAAATCTCTTTTGGGTCTTACTTTCCTGATGAAGCCTGTTCAAATTCTTTGCATAGCTTGATCTTAACATCGATGAAAACTCCAGCTGAACTTTGGCCAAGAAGGGACAGGTACGTCAGGACCAGTTGCTTAATTATGTTTACATCTAAATTGCTGCAGTAGATCTTCACTTCCTCAAAAGTGATTTTCCTCTGTTCTTTAATTTCATAGAACAATATGAAAGACATGAATCTTCATGAAACTACTCTCCTAATGCAGGAGAGACTCCACAGTGTTTGCAGCCTTTGCTTTTTATCACAAGAAGTCCCAAGGGAGGTTCAAGGTAGGATCCTTGCCATCTCGGCTCAGCAATCACAGAAAGCCAAATAAATAAAGCAGGAAGTCAGCAAAGCCCTGATTCAGCAAAGGCACAAGCACAAGTTCAGCATTAACCTCTGCTTAAGATGATTTGGAACAAAAGAGTTAATCTCATGGCTGCCCAAAATTCAGACCAGGAATCCAGGACCTTGACAGTCGGTGCATCAGTGTTTTAAATCTAAGGGGAGAGGATGCTCAAAGATGAGGAATTTCTTAAATATGGGAAAAGAATGCTCCCTCGTATGAGGACATTTCTCAGTAATAACTCAAAGATTGTTTTTGGTCCATGGCCAGACGTGGTAGTCTGGCATGATTTTGGCCAAGGCACTGATGCCCTGAGGGAAGACGACATTTGGGCGGCAGCGTGTGTGGATGGATGAGTCCAGAGGAGGCTGCCACGGGGGCCCAGCAACTCCTCCTCACTCGCATCCCCTCGCCAGGCTCCGGGCTGGGACGCTGGAGATCTCTGCACAGTGTGGTGGAGGGCTGGAGAGCGTGGTGGGGTGTCGGGGCAGCAGCTCAGCGATGGGCTGCCAGCGCTCTCCCTGCTCAGCAAGCACTGCCGTCATCCACCCCCGGCACGAATGCGCTGACGAAGGCTCTTGGATGTGAGGAGGACTGCGTGTGATTGGTAAAGGTCAATGTGGATCAAAATACCCTCCCAGGTGAGGGGGTGCAGAGATCTGCCCGTTTTGGGTGCAGTGGTTTCACCGAGCGGCAGGTCGCAGCAGAGGGAGGGAGCGGAGGATGCCCTCTGCAGAGGTGGGCTTGCAGTTTAAATGTGTGCGACATCCCACGAGGAGGAAGCGTGATGCTCTCCAAGCCTGAAACGTGCTCAGTCTCGTGGGTGCGGCAGTGTGCAGGGTTGGGCCGGGTGTCGGCGAGGCACGGCTCCCGCGAGCCCAGCGCGGCGGGCAAACACCGGCTTCATCTCTCCTGAGCTCTCCGTGCTTATCTGATCTGCGCCTCCGTAATGATGTGGTTAGAATTAAATTACGGTGTTTTAATGTAGTTACTGCTACATTTACCAGGCACATTTCTTCCTGGCATACAATGCTGGAATTTAAGATATGGCCGGAGGCTGCATATGACTTCTTGTCTCCCAGGCTTGTTGCAGCCTTCCCACGTGCTACACCAGGCCCTGGCCAGAACGGCAAACTTAGGAGTCCAATTCACATCTGCTGCTGGAAAGCCAGTGAATTACAAGGTAAATCCAGGACGGGAGGACCAAGAAGCCTTGGTAATAGCCACTGCGTTCAACGAGCGAGGCTCCTGCCCTGCACGCTGCTGTATCGTGACGCTGTAACGGGGCCGACTGTAGCTGAGAATACAGCTGCTTGCATGGAGAGGTTCGCACAGTTGGATCTGGGGCCTTTTTATCCCTGCTTTTCAGCTGCAGGAAAATACCTTCAAAGGTGCATGCATGAGCGGTTGATCTTTAGCCAATATGAATCGCTAGTGTAACTACAACAATTTTATACCCATTGAAGATCTGTGCTGAGATAGTCTGAAGCTTCATGGAAACTTTCTTGCTCGTGTCTCCTTTGATGTGAACTTAATAGTCATGGAATTTGCTGTATCAGCAATAAGAATTATTTGATTAACTGGAGAGAAGTAAATAAACTAGTTAACTCTCTGAAGTCAGACAGGAAACACCAGAAACTGGTGGTTTTGCCATTTCCAGTGTGCCAGAGGTGCAGGAATGCCAAAACTTCAAAATGTGACCATTAGCCAGAGGAGCGTATGGCTCAGACAGCTAAAGGGACAAAATACTCCAGAGGGAGAGCAGCGGCCACCGCGGTGCCTCTTGTCTGGGCGAGGGGACGTGGTGGGACGTGTCCTCCCCACGCTCCCGGCAGCCAGGCAAATCTGAAAAATTCCTTGTTCTCACCATTAGATCAGCCACTAAATGCAGATGCTTTGGGACATAATTGTGCAACAGAGATGATCTGCGGAGCAATTAACCCTGCAGAATTAATGGTTCCCTTTACCTTCTCCTTGGGCCTCATCACATACGGTCTCCCATCCTTGAGCCTCGCCAGGTTGTGTGGTGTGTCCAGATCTCGTAATGGGCTCCCCAGATCATCCCTGTTAGTGGGGGTGAACCCACGTAATTGTGGGGATCCCCACCATCTACAGAGAGTGAGCTTTGCTTACCAACCTTTCAGGGTGTTTTCATCAATTTTGATCTGTCTGTTGGAAATTTATAGCGATGATGCCCTCTAGGGAGTGACTTGTTTTTCCTACCCCCGACTCAGCTTCAGACTTGTGAATTTTAAGTGCATATGCATATATAACTGTGTGTCTGTATTTATACAGATACTGCCAGTGCACGTTTTGCAGTAATTCTCCTTGGATGCTCTTGCTTTCTCCTGCAGTCAATTTTTTTGAATGACAAGAAACTGATAATGAATGTGGTTTCAGTACCAAATGATCAGGCTGGCTCGTCTCATTCCACCTCTCCTGGTTTTGAGCAAGAATGTGAGGACTTGCTGTGTCTATTTTAGATTCCATCATGAAAGGAATAATTGAGATTGAGATTCTTAGTCACTCGATGCAGAAGGTCAGGGAATTAATGCCGTGTTACATCCAGACCATTCATTTACTGTGCCTCCTTTTTTTTTCCCTTAACTGTCTGTAGGGGAAAACAAATGTGCCACAGAGAAGGTAACGCATCTTCGATGCTGCACACATTCCCAGCCTCTGATAATACACACTGTTTATCTTTATTTTGGGGGTGTTCCAGGGTAGTTTTATCATCATAATTGATTAGTGGCGACAGGGGAAAAAAATCCAGGAGTAACAGGAAGGAATTATTCCAGTGAATCCATTGACTCAGTTGTAGCATTGATCTACTTCTGGGAATTATTTATAGGAAAAGATTCATAGTTAATAATACTAGTTTGGACTTCGGGAACAGTTTATCAGAGGATCTTAAAGGCCTTTGGTAACAATTAATCAGGCAGAAAAATAAGGTAGACAGCCTCATTTTGGGAGAGGGAAGGAAATGAGATTCCTGGCATAACTCTAGCCACAAGTATTTGTGGCCCAAAAAGTGCGTCTCCCCAGGGTGCAACACCAGCAAGAGGCGGTGGCATTGCCCGGGCTCTTAGGTGCTTTCTTGGACCAGGGCCATAGAAGCAGCACAAGAATGTCCTCCTGCTGCCTGTTGCTTGCACCGGGGCACGGTGCTGGCTGAACGCCGGTGGCGTTGCTGGAGCTCCCGTCCTGCTGCTGCTCTTGGCCTCTGCCCCGGCACGGCCACGTACGGCGGAGCAAAGCGAGCGTGAGGCTGCTGGAAACTGCTGCCAAACTGTCCCACAGTGGGAGGCAATGCAAGGGATAACTCAGGTTGCTCAAATATTTCTAAGCACAGAAATGGGTGGCTGGATACCCAGCTGCTATCAGCCGACGCAGCTGAGGAAAGGTCCTTGAAAAAATCCGCACTAAACCTCTCCTTAAGATGAAGTAAAGGTGTCTGCAAGATGGTCACCTGAGCCAGATCAAGCAGGGAGAGCTGCAAAGAGACAAACCAAAACCTCTTCTTCCCCTGCCTCTCCTCCCCATTTTGTTTTTGTTTTTAACTTAATTGATCTGTATCCTGCAATCCCACCCGCAGGAGAAATGACACATCTGAAAAAAGCAGGAGGATTTGTTTAAAGTGGTCTGGTTGGGTTTTTCGGTGTATATACATAGAATTGCCTGGAAGTAGTAAATAGAATTAAACACACTAGTTCTGAAAAACAAAATTCTCAGGGCTGTCTGTTGATTTCAAAGCTGATGAAAACAAAGCAGGCTTTGAAATCTTTCCTCACAGAACTTTCCCCCTCCTCCCTTATCATCTAAAAGATGGGCCTGATAATATTTGGGTTTTATTCTTCTTCTGAAACAGTTGAAAAATGCTGTTTTCTCAATTAAGATAAAAATCCCAATGTTTTTAATAAGGTCAGTGTAATGTCTTCATTAGCAAGATGCTGAAATAACTCGATGCAGATCTGGAACTTCCACCGGGAAAAACTTCAGTGTCTACCCAAAAAGTCTGGAGCCACATTTGCACTAGGTGTGAACCGGTATTGCTTCCCTAAAATTACTGGTTCTGGGATAACCTATTTCAGTTTAGGGACTGGCCGCCCTGTTTTTAAGTCACTCCTTTACACATAGCCAAACTCAGGCGGCTTTTGTTAGTTTTTCCCTGGCAAGCTGCTGGAGCAGGGGCAGCGCCTGGTCGCAGGTACCGGCAAATCCCGAGGACGGGCAGCGTTCGGGTGTTGGGTTTTGTGGTTTGATTTCACGTGATTCAGCAGCTGGTAACACAGAGAGGGACTGGCAACCCACGTGTAGCGCTCACCACTAGGAAATGCAGGTGGATATTAAAGCATGGACAGCCTAAAATAGGATAAAAAAATATCTAACCCACTAAGTCTGCGCTCTGTTGAAATTTTGCCTACAAATATCACAACAAAGCTGCTGGGTGCTGTGCACTTGAAAGCCTGTCCTCCGTTACGAATGCCGAGGACACATAGAAAGCCTTCTCCCAGCTCTTTGGAGACGTGGCCTGCATCTGGCCAGCCCTCCCTGACCCCCCCCGACCGGTCTGCAACCACGGCCCCCAAAGACGTCGCTTCCTTCCTCCGTGCCGTATCTTCTCTGAGACAGGGTTGGCAAAGCTTATCTCCCAGTGTGTTTCTGTAGCTTGCTGTAGACACGGGGGGTAACGCCAAAGGCAGAGATGCATCAAGAAGACCAATTGTTTGCAATGACATATTCTGCATTTTAAACGATCTTTGATTTCCTGGCAGCTCCCCAGTGTGTCGCCCCTCTGTAACGCTGTCTAAATAATGTTTGTCAGGTGAAGCCACATCTGGGTAACAGGCAGGCCAGTCCGCAGCGCACCGTTAGTCATCGGGGATTTCCGAAACCCACCGGCCGATCAATCTCAAGAACTTACTAAATGATAGATGGAATATAATATAGGTCATTATTTCTTCCCTATGCATGAAAATGAATTATTCAGTAAAGATTTAGATCCTTTTTATTATGACACTGAATTTATTGAGCATACAAAACATAAATGCAGATTTCTCCAGCACCAGATAGATGAACTCATTCTCCAGGCAGCGTGAGTTAGATGCAGCCATTCAGCATCACTGCACGGCATAGACAAGATGTCCAAACGGCTGGGGCACACGACTGCAACGTGGGCGATTAGGAGCTACCCCTAGCTCAGCTGCCAGCTTCCTTACTTGGCATAGTATTTCCAAAAGCCCCTGGCTGGTTTAGGAGCCCAAGATCTATTTATTTCAGAAATCAGGCTCTCAGGACCCATGCATCTTCAATGAGATTTGGAGTCGTACGCCACTTAGGCCTTATAAATGCTTATCTTAACAAACTCTGCATCTCAATCTCTGATCTGAAACAGAGTTGCCATACAGCGAAAGGAAGTCAGTGAGGCTAAAACCCGTTAATGAGAAATAGGTGCTATACGAGTACATGGACAGATGTGGTCTTCCTGAATTCGGCTGTCCACAGAGCTACCGTCTAGAATTTGGGTTGGTTTGTATCAATAGCAGTAACTTACCTTGTTATCAGAGTAAATGCTCCAATTTTTAATTGTGCAGCTAGGGACAATGTCACCACCGACCAGCAGTTACAGATGTCAGCTTCGCAGTTCATTAGCTACTTCCGAAAGTCTGCTGGGAGTTCAGATTTTTAGCACGGAGAGCAAAGGGCAAGCCTGCAAACTCTCCCCGGTTTGGAGAAAAGGCTGGGGATTGGGGCTGGAACAGCACCGTTAGAGACGGGAGCTGTCTGCTGCCCAAGCAGCAGGACAGCAGGTCCTGCTTTGTCACCCGTGGGCTTCAGGCACCGAACGCACCCCCAGAGCATCCTTGGTGAAGCCGTTATGGCTTTGTTCTCTGGAACACGGGGCAGTGAAGTGGTCAGTCCCTGTTTTAGGGCTATGCTGACTGCGGAGGGTTTGGGGACAGAAACACAGCAGTGCTGATGCCTCTTCTGAGCCTTCCCTCTCTCTCTACGTCTGCCTCCAGGGCAGCAAAGTGAGGTGCCTGCGTCCTCTGTACTCGGACCAGACAGCAGGGAAACTTGTTTCCTCTGGGCATAGCCCAAACATTTTACTAATTTTACTAACTCCCTGGGCCAAATTCTGCCCTAGGTAATGTTAGAATAATTTTTTCCTCAGAAAGCTGTGGTGTAATTACATGTCATGGGTGTGTGCTGGCCGGGATGTAAGTGGAGGTGGCAGGTACTGTAAATGGCCTCACTGGTTTTTGGTGACGTTACAGAGGCTGAACTGGGTGTGTTCTGCAGATGCACTCGGGCAGCGGTTTGCATTGGGCTGTTTTCTAATGCTGCAGCATCTACCGCTTCCCTTGGGCACGTCATGTTCTTGGGGAGTGGGCTCTGCTCTGGGGGCAGCAGAACTGGTTTCTGGGCTTGTGGAGCGGTGCGAGGGCAGCCTCGAAGAGAGGGGAAAGCCCTGCACCCGCTTTCCTGGCTGCGCTGCCCCGGGCTTTCTCAAAATCAGTCATTAGCGGGATTTTCCTCTGGCAAGCACCATCAAATGGCCATTGCATATACACCCGGAGTAAGGACCCGGGGGGGTTTCCAGCTTAATGTACATACATTAACTGCTCAGGTTTGTAAACCTCACCGAGGGCAAAAACAAACACAGTAATGGAAGGCTGGCTGAAAATGAGCTGAATTTGTAAATCTCAGCAGCGTGTGCCGGGGAAATAGCAAAAATGACTGAATAGATTGGAACTGGTCACCTGCCTGAACCTGGCCACAGCTCTGGGAAAGGCGGAAAAGAGAAAGTACCGATAAAGTCTTTAAAAAGCCATTTGACCTGTAATGTTCACTGATGTAAGGGATAACAGTGGATATTTCATTTTAATATATAGAAATCAGAATTTTTTTCTTGAGCTGTAATCAGCTGCACTGAAGTTCCCTCTGTCCATCAGCAAAATCTGTCTCGTGCTTGTTCTTTCTGGAACCCCTTTAAAATTCTGCACCGCTGTCAGAGAGATTAAAGGGGTAATATAACCCCAGGAACCACACTCCTGACTAGTAATTTCCCGGTGATTATTACAAGAAATAGCTAAGATCTAAAGGAGGCTCAGAGGGGGGAGAAAAAGACTGTTCTTTAATCCCCCCCATCCATCTACTCTGCACACTGGTGCCGCTCACCCCGCTGGGGCAGGGCCAGGTCAGCTCCTGTCCCGGCTGGAGCAGCCGGGGTCTTCCCTGCCTGCCTGGCCCCTGCCCGCTGGAGACCCGTGCGGGCGCCTGCCATGCTGCTGAACCAAAATTCAGCACTTCGTGACAAAACAAACCCAATAAAGGGAATTTTATCAGATTTTACAGTGGTCGGCGGCATCAAAACATGAAGATGACTGTTTCTCTGGTAGGCCTGACCTACCAGACCTGTGCACGTCCTCTAATTTACGCCTTGTTCATTAGTCACCGCTGGAAAGTACATTTACACACTGCCCCCACCCCCCCCAAATAAAAAAAATTATAATTCCTGAGCTTGAAATAGTTGGCGACCCCAAAATAACTCTTGCAGGCATGGCCGCTGAGCTGGGAGGGCTTCAGTTAGGAGGCACTCGGTCTCAGGGGAGCTGAGGTACTCAAAATCAATGGATGTTTCCGAAAATGTAGGGCAACGTGGCTCAGTCCCATTGGGCGGGCGGCCTGCGCTCCCGCTCAGCACTTCTTAATTTAGGTGAAACTGGTTGCTTTCACCTTATATAATTACGACAATACTTGGCAGCCCCATCGCCGCTCCCGTCTGACGCTGCGAAGTGCTGTTCAAACGCCGAGTGTAAAACGTAGGAGCTGAGGGTAAACGCTGTCACTCGCGCTGGGCAGTGCCCTTCTGGGGCCGAAGGCTGCAGCGGCGCTGCCGGAGCCCTGGGACGTGGTGGCACCGGGATGCGGGAGCCCCAGGACATGGGGGCACGGGGATGCGGGAGCCCCGGGACATGGGGGTACCAGGCACCAGCCACTCTCTTTGAGCAGCCCTAGAAAGTTGTAGCTTAAACCCAGAGTGTTCGCAGGGTCCAGGCTGTGCGCGGCACCCAGGCGAAGCGCGGAGTGGGTGCCGACATCCAGGCTTGGTGACGGGACACATGACACCTCACCGTCACGCCCGAATTTTTCACTAGTCCCTACAACTTAAATTTAAGTTCCCTTTGCTGGACGCCCACCTTCCCCTTCCAACAGCCTCTTCCCAGACCCGGGCATGATTTATTTCACACCAGTCCGGCTGTGCCGAGGGGGAAGCAGGGCAGGGGTGATGGCGGGAAAGCCCACATCTCACGCCACCTTCACCGTAAGAAACCTCCCCCCGCCACACACACACACCTCGGGGGTCTACTTTGCCGTTGCGGACCGGCCCACGGACACGCGTGGACGCCCACAGCGGGCCTGCGGCGGCGGCTAGCGGAGCCGTTATCAGAGCGGTGTGTTATCAGCCGGAGGCTCCCGCTGATACCGGGTGCCGCACGGGCAGGGCGGTGCTGGTCGCTGCTCGCCCTGTTTGGTGCTCTGGTTGCCCCGGGGCGCGCGCTCGGCAGCGGCGGCGGCGGGCGCGCGCGCGGCGGTGACGTCACGTCAGGGCCACGCGACGGCGGCGGGCCCCGCCCCGTGGCGCGGGGGAAGGGGGGGGGGGGGGGGAAGAGAGGCGGCGCGGGATGGAGGGAGGAGAGGATGGTGGCGGGGGGAGGGAGGGACGGCGCGGCGCGGCGCTGAGCTAAGCCGATCCCACGTGTGACGGATCTGGCTGCTTCCCCAGCGCCTCTCCAGTGAGATCCTCCGGTAGCGGAGGGAGGAGGAGGAGGAGGAGGAGGAGGAGGAGGAGGAGGGGGGAAGGGAAGGGGAAAAGCAAACCGGAGCGAACCGAGCCGTAGCCGGGCCGGGGGGGGCGGGTTGGGCGGGCGGGCGGGCGGGGGGGGTTTCTCTCAGGGGCTCTCGTTCGGCGCGGCGCGGATCGCTGCGGGCTCCGCGCGGCCATGGAGGCGGACGGGAGCCAGGCTACCTCGGGGAGCCCCGGCGAGGCGCAGCACGACCCCGGGTAAGTCGGCGGGCGGCGGGGCGCGGAGCGGAGCGGCGAGGAGCGGGGCGGGGGGGGCCGGCCGACCGGCCGGCCCCCCCCGCCCCGCTCCTCGCCGCTCCGCTCCGCGCCCCTCCGCGCCGCCGTGAGGTGCCCCGTCAAAATGGCCGATCCCGCACCGGCGTTCAACTCCGCTCTCTTCTCTCCCTCCAGCAAGATGTTCATCGGCGGCCTCAGCTGGCAAACCTCACCAGGTAAGGACCGCCGCCCACCCACACCCCCCACACCCCCCCTCCCCACGCGTCCCGCCCCGCGTGGGCCGCGTCCCGCCGCGCCGGGGCCTGCCCGCGCCCCCTCCCCCCCCCACCCCCCCTTCCCCTCCTCTGCCTCTTTGCTTCTCTCTCTCTCTCTCTCCGCAGACAGCCTTAGAGACTATTTTAGCAAATTCGGAGAAATTAGAGAGTGTATGGTCATGCGGGACCCCACCACCAAGCGCTCCAGGTAAAACCGCCGCCCACCCGAGTCGGGTTGACAAACTTCGCGAGTTGCCGCCGGGGCGGGTGGACCCCCCCCTCCCCCCCCCCCCCCCCATCCCGGCCCCGCACTCCCCCCCTCCCACCCCCCCCCCCCCCCATCTCATCCCACGCGTGACCGGTGGGGCTGTTGGGGAGGTTTCTCCTCGGTCCCTGCGCCGCATCCCTCCAGCCGGGAGGAGGAAACAAAGCGGCCGGTGGAGGCGGAGAGGTGCAGGGGCGGCCGGGTCGGGGCTGTCCGTCCGCCCTCCCTCCTTCGGAACCGGAGGCTTTGGGCAAGGGGAGGGGGAGGAAACAACGATTTATTTTTATGACTTCTCTCCTTGTCTCTAGTTCTCATCATTTCCCCCCCCCCCCCCCCCATTCCTCTCGCTCTTTGTCTCTCGCAGAGGCTTCGGGTTCGTTACGTTCGCGGATCCGGCGAGTGTAGACAAAGTCCTGGCTCAGCCCCACCACGAGCTGGACTCCAAGACGGTAGGTCGTGCGTGGGGCTGCCCGGCTGCCCTTCGTCTGCTGCGGTGGCACGGTGGTGACAGGCGATGTTACAGGGACCGTGCCCTCGCCCCGCGCTCGGCCGCAGCTGCGACTTCGGCTGGTTTTTTTGCGGGGCGGTGTCAAGCTGTCATTGAACCGGGACTTTGCATGCTTGGGTTTTTCCTTTTTTTTTTTCCTCGAGTCCGCCTTTAACTTACGAAAAGCGGTAACTTTCTTTTTTTTAAATCCGAATTTACCCATACCGACCGATGGCTCCTCCCCCAGCCTTATATTTTATTGAGCGGTGACATTGAGAAAACTGTAGAGTAAAATCCCAACTTTTTTTGGTGTTGTGCTGCAGAATGCTTTCTGCGGGGAACTTCCTTCTTCTTTTGATTGATTATTTATTTATCGGTGCGCGTGTTTCAAGGTGGGAGTGACTTACTGTCAAATCGTAAAAGCTGCTTCTAGTGTCATTTCCCAAAGTCATTTTTTGGAGAGATCCCCCTCACCTGTGATGTCAGGGCCCTTATGAAACGTACACATTAATTTATGGAAAGCTATGCGAGAGCTCGAGAGTAGATGTGGTAGAGAAGCACGAGTCCTAATTTGTTGTTGTTTCTCCAGAGCTTTTTGCTACACTCAGTCTCCAGTGGATAACATAAGGAAAATGCTCATGAGATTCAGCTGATCTGTTTTTTTTTTTTTTCATAAACATTACATTTGCTGCTTTTTTTAAAATAAAAAATCCACATGTAAGTTTGCCCCTTGACCTGATACGGCATTTTCAGTATCGGGTCAAACAAAAGGTATCAAGTGTGTGTAGCTTTAGGCCCTGTTTTTCTCCCTGCGGTCAAGGCCATGCAAAAGGATGAAGTTTTGTGCCTCTTACTTTGTTGCAATTTTAAGCCTCAGCAAACCTGGAAGGGGAGCGGGGAAGGACACTGGTAGAGGTCATTATTGCTTTGGTACTGATCGATCTGAAGGGGGTTGTGTTTTGGGAAGGGAAGGATCGTGTTGGTTTAACTGTCTGGCAGAGAGCTTCTGCTGGATGAATCGAATGTGTTCGTTGCTGTAACTGTCTTTTATAGGATGTATTCTGGATCTTAAAGGTTTTATTTTAACATGAGCATGGTGTTAGGAGGAATCCTGTCTCGGTGCTGGAACATCTTGTGTGTGCCTGTGTGTATGAGATTGTAGTTAAATGAAGAATAGAAGAAGCAGGGAGCAAACATGAGTGTATGATTTTTAAAAAATGTGATTTATATGAAAACAAAAAGCCCAAAGCTCTCATAGAAGCAGGTGGAATCTAGTGTTTTAATTCGACCTACAAATTCTGCTGGGCTTGTCTGAACACGTACATAGCCCATGCTTTCACATGCCTTAATAATTTGATTTTAGGTTTAATCAGATATGGTAAGATAACTGATTCAACTGTGCTCCTGAGATTAAACTCACTGGACTTTTCATGTACAGCTATATTCTCTATATGTTTTTAAAGATAAATTTAGATAAGAAGAACAAAGGCAAATAGTATCTTGAACAAGGATTTTAAAAAAAAAAAAAAAAAATCATGGGAGGACACCCTGTCATATTTCTGACTATAATTAGGTCCTCCCCCAGCTTTTTTCCTGTATCACAGTCTAGTCCCTGCAATGTATTCATTTGCTCTTCTCTGGGGGAGGGGTGAAAAGCTTGACCAGGACAAATTTGCCTCAATTTTGATTGTGTGATAATGATTGAATCAATCTAAATAAGAAACCGACCTTAGACTCAGTAATGCAGCTTAAAAGTAAAACATAAAACTGGCCAGGTTCCCTTCCAGCCGTTTATTTGTAGACGTATTGTAGTAACTGTTCTTTAGTATAACATAGCATTTGACTCTGTTTCAACGTTCAGCACAGGAGGCAGATCGGTTGGGTATTGGCATGGAAACGTCGCTCTTGTTTACAGTTACGTTAAAAGCTTTGTTTAGGTAATGGCCATTCATATCAGAAATAGTATTATAGTCATTTCCTAGAGGACTTGTAGATACAGTAAGTAGAATTGTACCTAACTAACTAATTTTTTTTTGGTAGAAGTTTTTTTTTGTTTTGTTTTGTTTTGTTGTTGTTTAAATAGTTGACAGGGATATGCAAAAGGTATGGGTTTGCCATGTTGATTGCTAGTGTTCATCTTCAAACGCCGATGGTGTTTATCCAAAAGGTTTTGTGACGGAAAATTCAGTTATTTAAGAAGGGCTGTCGCTGTGGTGCAAAGAACTCCATGCTCTTTGAACTGACCTTCAAAAATGACTGTGTTGCTTTAGAGTTTAATGGCTCTTCCAACTTTTTACCAGTGGGACTTACTTAGCAGTGATGTCCTTCTGGTGGGACTGGTGTTCTTCATTGGGAAAACTTTCACTTTTGAAGCAAATGTAGAAACGTGCATATTTGCCTCCACCTTTGGATATCGCTGTGGAAAATCCGTACCTGTTGTATTTCCCCAGTAGACAAATGCCTAGTCAGTGCTGAATATATTTGTAGATAATGTTAATCTCTATGAAAAGGTTAGCTTTCTAGATAAATAATTTTACTTTTTATGCTTTTTGAACAATAAAGTGGCATGTAATCGCTCATTTCTCAGGTATGTCCTAAAAAAGATACTACATTTGTATCTGATGTAGACAAATCAGTTTATCAGTTGCACATCAAATATTTGTGATATTTCGAATTTTGACAAATTAATTGAGTAGAACTGCTTTTTAGGAGAGGCCCGTGGTTATTTATCAGTGACAGGAATATTTATCACCACAGGAATAACAATACCAAATGGAAACATCTCCTTTTCCTAATCAGGGTTAGCTTGAGGGGGGAAAAAAACAAACAAACCCCAAACTATTGAAGAAAGCCTCTACTTCTAAATATGCCTTAACACAATCAGTATTAGTTTCATCAGTTTGTTATATATAGTCAGAGACGACACTGAAAGCAGTCACAAGTTGCACAGTTAAGGTAGGATTTAGTCCTTTAAAAAATCCTTTTCCGGACTCTTTATTTAGAATGTGTCTGCGTGGAGATGCTGCTAAAAAACAGAGGTGAAATCAGCAGCACGTAGACATTTTATTGCAATCATTTTGAAAGATGACAATTCAAGCTGGGCGGTTGTTTAAAAGGTATGATTTTTATTTACATCCAGCCATGCATCTGTGGTGGTGTCTTTTTGTTTTTAAGTGATTTTTTGAATGGTAGAGAAGAGTCGCTTTTTAAAGATGACCCATGTGGAAGTTGTTTTTAAAATTGCAGAATTAGCATTTTGAAATTGCAGAGTGGACATGCTTTCTAATTTATGCAGCGCAATGGGAGTCAATGCTGCATCTTAAAGTAAGGGAGCATGGGGTAAAACAAAGATTTTTTTTTTTTTTTTTTCTTCCTTTTTGTCTCTGTGGTGGCATGCTTTATTCAAAAATACTTTAGGTAGCTCCTTCATGGAAAATCTTTTTTAAGAACTTGGTTTCTTCTGGTTTAAAATGCCTGTATGTTTCATTTGTGTCTTGCTCTCCTCTTTTCCCACCCCTTCCCATAAATGCCCCTTCGTAGTCTTTTATTGCTCACATATATTCTTTGAGGGTGAGCAAACCGGATCGATTTGGCACATTGTTACGAAGGATAATCTTGTAGTCCTTCTAATGTTTTAGGTTTAATAATTGAAATGTGAATAATTTGACTTTGTGTTTTGCATTTCTTTTTTGTGTGGTGTTGCTAGTGAGTTGACAAAACAAAGCAGAAAAATAAAAGAAAAAGTAACCCCAAACCCAACTGAAGGAAGGTGCAGGTGTCAAAAAGAACAGCTTAAGATCTTGATCAGGAATGCTTGGCCGTCTTTCTGTGCAGCCTCCAGAGTATGCAGATAACGTTTAACACGCAGTTTTGGTTGTAGAGGCAGCACCCAGAGACTAATACAGAGCTCCCTGAGCACCAGCGGAGATTGTTGCCCAGAAGATGATGTAGGAGGTGTACAGAGGAGATGTTTTCTTCCTCTCTTCCTGTCTCTCTCCCCCTGCCAAAAACCCCGCAGACGAACCCGGACTGTGATCCATCAGTTCCAGAGTAGTTCTAGATGACCCAGTGTGCTGAATTATAAGCCTGAGAAATGAGGGATTAATAATTCAGTGATTTAAAAACAAAATAATATAAATTGACAACAAAAGCTATCTTGTTGATTTCCCCTTTCTTTTTCCTCAGATTGACCCTAAAGTTGCATTTCCCCGACGAGCACAGCCTAAGGTAAGTAGGAGGATCGATAATAGGATTTTAGGCACACAGAGAATCATTGTTGCCAGGCAGTTCAGGTTTCAAACAGGGAATTGGCAATGAAAGCTTTTAAAGCCGGAGTGCATGGCGTCTTAAGGGTATCAGCGTATGGCTGTGAAACTACAGGAGAGCTGCTTTGTGCGATATTACGTGTCTCCAGTTTAACCGTCTCCTTGCAGAGTCCCGGTCAGTTGTGGCTGGCTGAAAAGCAGAGACTTCTCTAGTTCTAGTGGGAGAGTGTTGCTGCGTTACTTGCGTTTGTTATGGTATTTTACGCAATATGTTTTGCATGGTGTTTATGAAGAGCATTTGGATTAAGTGCAGACTTCAGGCTTGTTTTGAGCTGAGCTTTCAGTTCTGTGGTTGTGATGGATGGGAATATATCTCTGCCTTCATTGTTTGCAAATTTTCTTTTGTATAACTTCAGAGATGTGTTTGGAGACTAATAAGCATTGGATAGCAAGTTTCTGATGAAGCTCTGAACTCTTCAGGCCACGGGGTATTCTTTTGCAAGAACAGTGAAACAATGAGCTTTTAAGTCTCTTAGCCGATCAGGCTGGCTGGAGAAGTGACCTTCTTCTTCCAGGGCACTCTTGCTATAGTCCGGCCAGTTTCCACGTTGGGACAGAGACGGTGTAGTGATGTGCAGAGAAACTTCTGTCTGCATGCTTACTCTGAAATATTGCTGGGAGCCATTTCTTCTGGAGGAGTTGCTTATGGAATAGCAGTAGTTGCTGCTCTTTAGGCTGTGCCTAACGAAAACAGCAGATCAGTTTGAAATCCAAATGTGCAGTCAGTTGTGTTTGAATTTTGAAAGCCAGAGGCTGAAAGAAAACTTTTGTAATTGACTTTTTCTTTTTTTATTTGTTTTTGAGAGTCTATTGGAAGAACTTAATTTAGCTGGTGTATGCCACTTGTATACACTCTAATCATCTTGGGTTACTTCAGTATTCTGTTAAAAAATGGAAAGACAAGGCTGCAAAGTTGTGGATGCAAGTCAATAAGGAAAAGTGGTTTAAAGTTGGTGGCAGGAGACTACCTGAACAAGTTCAACCTAACAATTTTATTGCATATAGCTCCTCATGAAAGCAAGCAGTTTAATAGCATGTGGAACCATGATGTTAAATATTATACAAAACATGCATCTAGGAAAAATGATGTGTAATTTAAAAACCCTAGGCATATAGCAGGAGAGGTGCTAGTGATTTCTTTAAAAGAAAAAAAAAAAGAACAAAACTCAACAGCCTACTTGCAGAATTTTAAACCAAACTCATGTGGTCAAATATTTAGAGGTTCTTTTCTTCATAGGACATATCTAATAACTAATTAGTGAATAATGGTGTGCCTGGCTTGCTTCTGCGCTAAGCAAAGAGTTTATAGTTTGTAGGATTTGTGGCTTCTGGATTATGTTGTTGGATTAATGTTGTCTCTAAGATACAATTTAAGGTTATCAGAATTTTGAAGGGTTTCACAATTAAAGTATGAAGATGATCTTGCACTGTGACTGATGTTCCTTTCCCCCTTCCCAATACCTTTTAAAGGCTTATTTACATTTTAAACTGTCTTCAATTACCAGTTAGCTGTTTCTACAGTGTTATTTGTAAAAGTTTATAACGCTTACAACAGAGCTGTTAAGCTGGCCCATGTGATTTCTTCTATAACAATTAAAAAAACCAGGGCATGTCTTATGCCGAGGATATTAGCGAGTTAAATTTTCATGTTAAAGAATGCAAAATCAGGTCATTTTTACAAAGGGGATTTTGTTTTTCTCCACATAGGTGTTTTCGGGTTTTTTTGGTGTGGTTTTTTTGTTTTTTGTTTTGGTTTTGGTAACAGACATCTTTCAAGTGTGGGGCAAATCCTGGATTGTACGCTGGATTCCACTCTGAGCAGGAACTCGCTCTCTCTGGAGAGGTCAGCAGTGTCTGTTTCTGCCTTTTTACACACTTGTCCTTCCTAAAGTGTTGGGATTTCTTCAGAGCACTTGGAAAAATTCTTAAGATTGAAAGGAGCCTTATTAGGAAATTGGAGAAAATCAGATGCAATAAAGAACAGATTTTTACATCAATTATGACGTATTATTCTGGACAGCATTTCATAATCTGGATTTTTTTATTTTCTGTTTTTTAATTAGATACTGAATGAAGGTTTTGGACTTTAGCTGTTCATTTATCCCAGTTGAATAGCGAATGCTTAGCGTTAAAATGTGATGGTACTTTAGTCTAATTAACTAGGTAATGCTTGGGTCTGTGGAGATTAATGGCATTTAATGAAATGTCTCTGTCTCTCTCTAGGTGTGAGGGGAGATTCCTCCCCCCCCACACCCCCCCCGTAGTCTTCCTTCCTGGTATGTTTAGCAAAATGGAGACTGGGCTTTTTTCTGTGATTTTCCTGGCAGTGGCTGGTGCTGAGGTGGAAGCAAGGCTGCGGGTGCGTTCCCCCTTCTTGTGCAGGCAGACCTTCTGGCAGCGCTTCCCTCCATCCGTCCCTTCGGGAGCCCTTTTGACCTGCCTCAGCACGATTAACTCTTCAGTGGGCAGCGGCTGCGCTGGTTCTCGGGCTGATTTTGCCTCCTTTGCCAGATCACATGCTTGCTGTGGTCTGCGGGGTCACGCTCACTTATTTGTGTGCACACAATAATTTGTGCTCGTTCCTTCCCCACTTCTGATTCACTTTAATTGGCTAGTCTTCCCCTTTCAAACCATAGCCCAGTAAAATGCTTTCTTTTCGGCTTTGTAAACTGCATCTCCATGATTTGACACCTCTCTGGTGATGCAAATTGGTTACTGAGCAAGAAGTGGCAGGTTGTAACAGCAGAGCATTCTTCCCTGATTTTCTTAGAATGACCCTCGCAGAAAATCCTCGGTGATTGCCTCCAGTGGATTACGCCATGATGTGTAATCCTGCTCTCCTTGTGAAGTCCAGGACGACTTGAAGCCATTGTTTTAGGAAATTTGCTGCAGGGGTTTAACTTGTTGAGGTTCTAGTATATGGCTAACAGTGAGATGAAAAGAATATATGTATGGCTTTCTTGCGGCTGCTGTTCCTTGGTACAAATCTGTCTTGCTTCCAAGTGCTGGAAGGCGCTCTGTAACAGTTGATCATTTATAACTCTGCTGACTTAAAAATTCTTAAAAAGCAGCAGTGACGGGGGGTGTAGTAGTTTTGTACCCCCCTTTGAATACTGAAGACTACAATAATTTGACTTTCTAATATACATAGCCTGTCAGTTCTGACATTACCTGCTATATTAGGTTGGAGAAGCCTTATCAAATTTAGCATGTTCATTAGATATTTTCAAATGTAAGCAATTTCCTCTCTCTACCCCCCGCCTTAGGGATTTATTTAAAAAACAAAACAAACCTGAAGAGCAAAAGGACAGCAGCCTCAGTCCATGAAGAAGCTCCTTGGCCATGAAAATACCTTCATGTGACTTACTGGTATAGAAATTTGGATGCTTTGTTGTGCAAAGCCATGTATGAAACAGAGGCAGATAAAACTTCAGTCAAAGTTTACAGTTAGTGAGGCTACCCACTGAGTTGTATTTTGTGCTCAGGTTCCTCCAGGATGGGACCGAGGTGCCTGTTCTTCATGGCACTTACTACAGGGGCATAGTGCGTGTGGTTGGGAATTGCTCCGGCAAGTCAACAAGCTGGAGCTACTTGTAGCATTCGGCGGCATTCATTAGCATTGTGTATGTGACCTGCTGACTATAGTCTGTATCCTTGCTCTTCAGCGGCTGTTAAATAAAAAGGGCAAGCCAACTACTGCTGCTGGCTACTGGAGCTGCTCCTGTAGCTCGCTGGTGTGGGCTGTGCACTGGGTGCTGGATGTCCAGCATCCTGTCTGCTGATGACCTAGAGTAGAGGTGGTTGTTGTCAAGATTGCATATTTTAATTTGGGATCTAGTCTATGTGGGTTGGGTACAGTATTCTGGTGACCATTTGGTCACAAAATACCAAAAGGGCTTTATTCAGTGAGGGAACCTTTTGTCTGATAATCAGATGGTGATGCTGAATACCAATGTTTTTTATTAAATGTACTTTATTCTAACAGAGGACAGTGCAGAACCGGTAACTGGTTCTGGCATCTCTGTGCTCCAGTCAGTCAGTGTATCTGCAAACTGCGTATCTTGTCTGTGGACTAGCTGGTTTCCTGTCTGGCCGGGCACATGGAGTGCAAGAGGTGCAGTTGTGCACATCTGTTCCTTCTTCTTGGGCAAAAAACAGAACGTCAACAACTCTCCTTTCATTTGAGTCACTGCTGGTTAAACCCATGTGAAGCTGGCTATTCCAGAGCAGCAAATGGAGGGCATGCCCTTTTGGAATAACACCCAGGCTAACCTGGGATTTTTTTTTTTAAAGCTAACCAGTGGATTTGGATGTCTGATTCCAATTAAGTTAACTGTGAGTGGGATGTCTGTGTCCCTTGGCTGCCTGATAAGCATAAGCCAGAGTAGCAGGGAGAGATTTTATTCCAAAGCAAACGATGGACCTTGAAAATCAAGAGTTCTGTTGTTTGTTTCCTCCCCTGCTTCTGCCTGTAAACTCCTCCAGGTTAGTCCCACAACTTCCCACCATATTTTAAGTATTGGGTAGACTTTGAAGTCTTTTTCAAAAGAATGTGAACTGAACACACTAGCAGAACTCAGGATTCTTCCTTTCCTGCCACCCTTCCTTCCCCGCCAGGCTGTAAAGAGCAGCAAGGTCAGACCTTTTCCCTATGATTTTTTTTCTTTTTTTTTTTTCTTTTTAAATTCCCCTGCATTTGCAGGTCTGGATGGAGTAAGAGAGGAAGTATTTCCTGCTCTTGGAATTGGGCATAGATGTGTACCTTGATAATATCGCTGTGTCTTCTGCTTACAGAGTAATATGAACTCCTTTCAGACGGTATGAGGGATTTCTTTTTATGGTCAGTGGCCAGTGTTTGGGCATCTTGTTCAACCAACCTTGATGCAGATGCCTTGTCCAGGGTAAGCTGCTCCTAGAATTTGTCTCCCTCTGGCATTGGATGGTCAAATGGAAAAGTTGATGAGTCCGAGTCTTGGCTAATCAACCCAGGCCTTCTCAGGTAGTAGAGGATCAGGGTTTTGAAACCCATTATTCTTGGGCTCAGATTCTTGCTCTCTGCAATCTGTTTGAGGCAGAGCGTGATCTCTGTTCTTGGATGCTGGCAGCCAGAGGAAAAAGTGGCTGGGCAAGGCCTTCTGTGGAGTGCAGTGAGTTTTGTCAGAGGCAAGAGCTGAGCTGGATTTTTGTAATTTTGTTGTTTTTGGAGATGTAAACATTTATTTCTTCTCCCCAACCAGTCAGGTAGATTGCTCGCATTGTCCTTAATCCCCACAGACTGTCTTGTACTTGTATAAAATGTATGTATTTCCATTACCATTGCCTAAGGACGTCTTTCATGTTAAGAATAGTCCTAATGTACTTTCCTTCCCTTTGACTTACTGCTAACTAAAAATTAAAATTGAACATCATCTAACTTGGGATTTTTTTTTTTTTTTTTTTAAAGAGGATTCTACATTCCCCGTGCTTTTCTGTATTGTTGGATTATTTTTAATGGCGTCTACCAGGTAACTTTTCTGCACCGAGACCTTGCTGCTTGGATATTCCAGGAAAGGGTCCGAAATGAGGGAGGTCAGGGAAATGGAAGAAGAGCAGCATGCTAACACCCTTGCGCGTTCCTCTCTGCTTCCAGATTGAGTACATCTCGTCTGCAAAGTGCTGAGCCTTTATCAGCCTGGGGGTAGGTCTACTAATGACTGATCTAAAACCATCAAATTCATTTATTTGTCACTGCCAGTGACAGGCCAGTTATTGCTAATGGATTCTTTTTTTAGCCTGTTGACTCTTGTGATAGTCTCATAAATGTTGTGAAATCCAAAGCATTAACGGAACTTGTAACTTATTTTTAGAGGAGAGCTGTTGAAACAGGGTAATGTGGTGTGTGTAGATCAAGGTATATGTTGTGTTGAGAAGGAAAAAGAACTCCTTTATTCCATTAAGCCATACATAGATGTCTTTGCTGTTCCTAATAGTTATTTGACTTTTCAATTTTATTTTAGTGTTCTCTTTAAACACATTTTGGGTCATGCTATAAAGGGAGGAGAAGCTGTAAATAGAGCCAGTCATCTTAGGAAAAAATGGCTTGTTTCAGAAAATGGTTCATCTGCAGGGCCTGAATCTTCTCTGTCCCTATTGTGCGAAAGCACTTAAGCATATACTTAAGTTGGCATAAGCATGTGGGTAAGTGCTTTGCTGAATCAGGATGGACTAAAAGCACATTATTAAATGCTTTGTTGAACTGTGGAGCCTGTAGCAGAAAAAGATTAAAAGATTACTTTGTGTATTTGACGGTAGTTTGTATATGGTCAGTCCCATCACTTCTCTTTCAGAGAGCGCCATTTTCATCTCTCTCTCATTTTCCCCCTTCACCAGAGGATTTCACTCACAAGAAAATATTAATCTGCTGTTTCCTCAAAAAAGTGATTGTAAGGTCAGTGTAGCATCAGACTTTAAAAAAAAAAATAAAAAAATCATTGTCTAAGCTTAGTTTAGTCTCTAGCCCTGCAATCACACATTCTATTTGCCTTAGTCACTGGAATAATTCTGTAAACTAAGTGAGTAGTGTTCAACGTGGCTTAGGTTTCGAAGATATTATTGCTGTAGAAATTGTGGTTTGCTGGGTAATTTGAAAGTTAATGTGAATCTCTGTATTCAGATCAGCATGCGGTATTAATAAGTTACTTCTAAACTTTGGCACTTTGCTGCTCTCCTGTTGAAAAAATTTCCTTTATTTTTTGAGTGCAGAGAAAATCTGAAGAATGTTAGGAAGTTCTTCTCCCCTGCTCAGTCATTCCTTGTGCTGGGACATCTGCAGCTGGGTGTATTGTTGTGACTGAGTAGGCTTAGATTAAGTATTAAGATTGTAGTTCGGGAACTTTGTATTATAAAGCCATACCCTGCTAAGACTTATGCAATTCTACACATGAGGAATAGTTCCAGAGACCTCAGCAAGCACAGTTAAATGTGGACAAGGCTTCTTAATATGTTGGTGAAGTGTACGTGGCAAGAAGGGTGAAGGAAAAGAAGTATTGACAGCAGCAGAAAGCGTTGTTCCCTCTGCCCTTCCCTCCCCCAGCAAAGACTTGCATTAATTTCCCATTGACTCTGATGTACAATAGGGAAGAGGTTTCAAGCTGACTGAAGGGGCAAAGGTCCAAGAAAACTACTGTAGCAAGAACTGATGCAGAGTGACAGTAATGAGGTGGCCTGGCAGGTGGGAGGGAAAACGGTGGGGTGGGGGAAAGAAACTAATATCTAGTGAATTAAGTAGTTCCCAGGGTTTGAAGTTGTTAAGTCCTCTTGGTTTTATTTTCCTCTGTGTGCCATACAACTATGAGATGTGGCTGGAGCAAGGCCTCCTTGGCTGAGAACGTGGGCAGGGTCCTGGTGCAGCTCCAGCCCTTGTGGTTCAGGGCTGGGTCGCTGGGAATGCTGGTGTTGCCCAGAGGATACGGAATTCTTCTGTGATGTCCCCAAACCTGCACTGTGCTGTTTTAATTTGTGCTTTAGTATTCCTGACTCTGAGCTCATCTTTATGTTGTTCTGTGGGTCAATTTTGCATCAAAGAGGAGGTGATGAGCACAGGGTGAAGAAGTGTTTTGAAAATTTGATTTATTTAAAATAGGGACTGTGAAGTGCCGGCAAGACTTTCAGCTTCTTGAATGCTGGTGGAAACAGAATGCCTGCTGGATAGAGAGTCAGTAAAGGTTTGTATAACCATTGCTGAATAAACGTTGTTCAGGAATCTTGCAGAAGGGTAATTTGGTGTGGTGTGTAAAGAGGTTGGAAGGAGCTGAGCGTTTGTCCCAACTATCCGTAAATCCCACTGGACTGAGAGGTATCGCTCAAGTCGGAGGCTTGGTTTGTGGCAAGAGCTTGTCAGCTGCAAACCCTCAGCACTGGCAGAAGGTTTGCTGTTTGTTGCACTGCTGGAAAAAGGTGTTACTGAAGGGGACATTGCTAGTGATTTTTCTGCAGCGCTTGCTGAAGGAGTGAAACTTCTGTATAGTTTTCCATTTGGCCACGTTATCAATCATGTATGTTCAGAGATGTGTCAGTGCTATTCCCTGCTCTGAGCCCGAGCTGTGCACAGAGCCTGATACATACACTGAGCATTTATGCTTTTGCCAAAGGTTTGCAAAGTGTTGTAAATGAGTATAAAGATGTTCATTTGCTGGTGAAATTCGTCTACTTCTGGTGTTGTATTTGGCAGACCTACAAAGCCTATAGCAGTGCTGTGTGCTCAGTGAATTGTGGAAGGGAACAGAAAACATTGAAAAGAAATCTGAAGTTAATGCTGAGATGTGAAATATGATAGGAATTTTCTGAGGACACAGGGCTATCGCCCCACCTTTTAGTCCAGGGCTGCTACCGACTGTTGTGTTGGATGGTGTCAGGCCGTTGCTCTCTGCCATGTCCTGAGGATCCCTGGGAGATCTCTCACGTGAGTCCCAAATGAGCCCTGCTGAGCCAACTACGGTAAAAGATGTTGGCTTCTTGCGGCTGGGGCTCCCTCTCCTTCAAAAAGTCTCTAGTATAAGGTGTTTGGGTTTTTTTGACTGACGTATTTGTACTAGACAGCTCACCTTCCTCCCCAGTTGCTTTCTGTAGGGTCAATTCTATAATTCCAGCCCTGGATGGGTGGCCTGCTGAATATTCAGCATACCTAACATTTGAACTCTGCCCTGTTCAAATATTACTTGGTGAAAAAGCCCCTTGTAAAACCTACTGTGATAATGTCCCAGGACCACTGTTAGCTGGGTTTGACCACTGAGGAAGCACAGTATTGCTGTCGGTAAGAGTTTTTGGTCTTTCTTGGCATAGCATGTGGGAACCCAAATAAGGCCCTGATGGCCCCTGGTACTGACGCTGCCATTGAGCCTGGAGAGGCAAGGGTTGGAGGAAAAAAGGAGAACAGGGGATTATCCAAAGCATCTCAGCGTGGCAGAGAACACAGCCATTTCCTGACGCCCAGGTTCGGTACCACACGGTAAACGGCCGCCTCTGTCTGAAAGAGACGTTGGCAGCGTCCCTGGACGTTGGGAAGGAAGTGTGTGAAGCGAAGCAGTACTGTACGCTGCCGGCTCTTTATGCAACTTGTCTTTGAGGGGTTAAACTGAGGTTTTTTTGTTTTTAACGACTTTTGATTGGAAAATTTATAAGGGAGGCCGTGACTGGAGTGCCAGCGCTTTGGTGCATGGTGGAGGTTGTAACTGCTGAGTCCTGAGGTTCCTGCTGTACGCTGGGGCTTCCGAACAGTAGAGGCGAGGCTTCGGGGAGGGGGAAGTGAGATAAGGACGCCAGGCCACAGCATGTGAAAGGTAGTTTGTGGTATGAATTATGGCTAATGCCGGTCACATGGTGGTTACAAACTAGCATGGGGCCTGGGATGCAGTGCTTGTGCACTGGGAGGCAAGGGGGAGACTGGCAGTGGATTTAAATGGGCTCAGCGGTGCGTTGCAATGCAGGGTCGATCCTGGTGCCCTCAGTAACGAGAGGAGAGGAAGAAGCATGCTAAGCTGCAGGTGTCCTGGAGTCCCTTTGCCTCCAGACGAGCGTTGGCTCCTCTCTTCCCTGCAGAGCTGCGCGCTCAGCCATGCCGGACGCTCCTCCACCCCCGTGGTCCAGCTCTTGGAAGCTGGCTTTCTCCTTTGTGCTGCAGGACCGTACCCGTTCCTCTCTGTGTGGCCGTCGTTCCTCCCTGTTGGAGCTTGGAGGGATGGCTGCGGTGGCTTCTCCGTCTTATGCAGATGAGGAGTGTGTCCTGACGTGCTTGCACTGCACCGGAGACAGGCTGCACCGTAATTGTGTGCCTCTGCTCCCCCTCTGCCTGCTGAGTGGGGATTTCCTGCCCTAGCCAGCCTGGGATCCTGGGGGTGGATGAATGGTGGTGAAAAGCACCTGGAGAGAGTTTCCTGCCACAGTACCTTTGTACTTTAAATTCCTGACTCACCTAATCCCGTGAACTGTGATCAAAGCAGCAGGTTATGCATGCGATGTGCCTGGCAATTTATGTACGAAGAGGGAGTTGTGATCATCTTGTGTGATTTCCCCCCGCCCCTTTTTCATCTGGTCACATCCTCTGTGTCATTAATCTTCCAGATCAAATAAAATGATAGTTGAAAGTCCTCCATAGTTATGATTCCCCCAAAGTTTTGTGAGCACGGCTTTGATTTTGTTGTAGTTATTAGAAGTCAGTTTAGATTTCTGCACCTCTATTTTGTAGGTATCTCCAGTGGATATTTTAGTAGGGACATTTCTCTTCTCTCTCAAACAAGTATGTGTATGCAATAGGAAAAGAACAAAATATAGAATAGAAAAAAAATCAAAGCAATTTAGTTACCAGTCCGAAGGCTTTAATGCTAAAGAGCCATGAAGAAACTTTATTGGAACTATAATTGCAGACATAAGCAGTGATTATCTGTCTTCATGCTTTTATAGTCCCCATCACTGTCATCTGAACACATGAAGCTGATGAGAGTGTGTGCAGAACGTTATTCAGCTGATGCTGTGTAATCCTGATCTCTTGCAATATGTGGAAAGTAAAATAAAGTGTCAATTCATTTGAAAATGATGGCAAAAGAAAAGGAGGGGAGAGGACAAATGTCCTTGCAGAAAACATAACCTTATTTCATCCAGCTTGCAGCTGAAGGAATGCAGTTGACAGGGTAAGCATCTCGTATGGACATGGTCAAAAGAAATTTTGCTGTTTCTTAATGTTCTTAGAGGTCTTCAGCAGGTGCAGTCCTTCATCTTTGGAGGGTGCCTCCCTTTGTTACCTTGAAATGTTCTGAATTTCCTCCAGCTGAGAGAAGGACAACAGCACCTGTTTGTCTTGCGTTCCTGAGAACTGGAGATCATTGGATCAAGGCAGACAAATGGATGCTGCCAAGCGCTTCTTGAGGTGGAACAGAGATCAGAGAGCAAGTCCTGAATTGCTTGGCCTGATTATTGGTGCTGGTTACGCAGGTGAAAATGTGCTCTGGGCTGTAAAGAGGTAATTTGGTGGTTGTATGCAAGATTCTTTTCCTGCTGCTTGGCAGGCCTAAAGATCTGAAATTCTCAGTATTAACTACTTGGTAGTTTTTGGTGAACTTGCTGGGCGCTTCAGAGGACTGCGTACATGACATGGTGTTCCTCTGCAGATGGGGAGCTTGCACTGCTGGTGCAATCAAGCGACTAAATCTAACGTGGCATTCCTGAACTGTAATCTGGTGCCCATTTTGTAAAGAGGCTTTTATGTCTCCACTGGCCTAAGAAACGTTGAGTGAGAGACTTTCTGCTGCTTGGCAGCCAAAGTGGTAGAAGGAGCAGTATATGCAGAGCTCCGGCATTTTGCATTGAGGTTAGTAATCTCAAGACAGGCACAGGCTTAGATGGTTTGAGTTTACTTGATCCAGGCCAGTGTTACTGGAGTCTGCTTGCTATCTTTTCTGCCCCTCGCTCTTCTGCTGTTGGTGCCTTTCAGGCAGGTGTGTTCATAGCCTGAAGTCAGTCTCTCCGTCTCGTAGTTTTCATTGCAGTCACCTGCTCAGGGTGATGTGGGGAGTCAGGGGAAGAGATGAGAGACGAGCCAGAAGTCCAGTGATCTCTTAACGAACAGTACATGAATGGTCCAGGCCTAAGTTTGGGCCTTAAGAAGGTAACTTTTTTGTTGACGATTTTTGGGTAGGGGAGGCACTTGTTGGACAGGAGACTAGTTCCTTTTTTTCTGAAATTTGGAGGCAAAAAGGCACCTATTTTGAAGGAGGAAGATAGATGCAGAGGAATCCAAAATGTCTAAATCTTATTTTATTTACCTAGCACTGAATTAGGACCAGGTAAAAACCACAACTGACCATATATGTTTTTGGTGGACTTTCCTGAATTTCTCAGTGATGATTGTCTTTGCTTTCATTGACGTTAGCAGGAGTTAACCACTAACTTCTGTTAGAGCAGGTCAAAGCAAAGCTCCTAAATTGCCTAATACACTCAAGGCCATTTTAAAAACAAAACCAGAAAACTACTAAGAAAGAGCCTAGATACACAAAGAAGGAGGTAAGGCAGTTTTTGGAGATGTGTGCCTGCCTGTGCTCTAATTGAAATCAAAATGACATAGTGATGTTTTGAAAGTTTCTGGTCTTCATCTTAGTGAGCTGCCAGTGAAAAACTGGTTCTTGGAAAAGTTCTATTCAAAATGTAGTTGATAGTCTGGGACATACGTTCCTGGAGACATCAGCATCCTACTTACGCGAAAGACTTACGTGCTGAAATGACTTAAACTAGTTTAAATCTGACCCTTATTCTTATCATATGGAGATGAGGTAAGTGATTGTCATCACCCTTGTTTTATGGATGTGGAACACAGAAGTGCTGCTCACGTGTTCTGCAGTACTCGAAACACAGTGGGAATCGCTGGTGCCTTAGGAGAGGGTTATTCTGAACCTGACGCGGTGCTGGGGCTGCACCCACAGTGCCACGTGTTTCCAGGTGTTGGTGAAGAGAGGAGACGCGGGGTTTGAGAAGCTGACGTCCCAGTTGTGCCACGGTCGGTGCCGTGTAACTCTGCATTTTCTTCAGTCCCCACAAGGTGACGAAGCTATGTGCGAAGATTGCCCTAGTGTTGCATCATTGGAGACAGGCATGAGTCAGTCATGAAAACCCTCTGCAAAAGGCTTTTGTAGCTAATACTGGCTTATTAGAAACAGTTGCTGAGAATAGGCCTGGTTTCCCTGGGCATTTGAAGCATCTTAAGAATGATGCTAGTGGTGCTCAGAGTCTGAGCGGGGCACAAGCAGATGCCGGGGTAGGCTCTAAAATGTTTAAGATGGAGGGGTGAGCGCCCAGAAGAACAGACTGAATGCAGCACGCCCATCTGACGTCTGCCTGGTGCTTCAAAACCTGTAGTCAGCTCCAGTAGTATGGGGCAAGAAAGGGAAGCAAGGAGTACAGAGCTGCTCCCTGCCAGGGTTTGATTAATTTCTGAGGGAAGCTCTGTGTGTGTGTGAATACGCAGCAGCACAAAGCAGTGCTGAAAGCCAGGGCTCTACGCACGAAGTGTGCTGGTGGACTTGGGTGATGAGGAGTCTTGCCGTCTGTGCGGTAAGGGAAGGCCGTGCGGGAGGCAGCTGGAGCCGGCGGGAGTGAGTGCTCCGTGCTTGTTTCTGAGCAGCGCTTAACCTCTCCGTCTGCTTCCATTGCTGTGAAATGCTGCTTTTACGGCCACCGCTGCTGCTGTAGCTCTGAGCACCCTGCACGCGCTCAGCAGCCCTCTGCCTGTGGAACAGTGCTGCCCTTCCGCACGCAAAGGACTTGCCTGTATGGCATGTCTGTAGAGGAGGAAAAATTGCCGCCTGGGCTTCTAGGTCCCGAGCTGACTACCCTGAAGACCTTGCTGTCCTCCCACGCTGCTGCAGGCTCCTCTGCCAGGCATGCTGGAAGCTTTAATTCATGTGCTTTGGGATCCTCTGGCAGGCAGTGCTGTAGAAATGAGGAGTATCATTGTGTTTTATTGTGGCTTCTAAGAACGCAGTGTGTTTGTGCTTCGGGGAGCCCCAGGGGCTTTGTTTTTCACCAGGCCTGAGCTATTCTTCAGTAGAGCCTTCCCGGAGCGTGATCTAGTTCTGCCCATTAGGAGAGAGAGACGGGCCTGACTGATTTCTGCTCCCTGCTGCATAATAAATCTGATACTAAAATTAGTGCTGGTCTCCCTAGGCCATAATTCTTGCTGAGATTATAGAGAATTGTGTGTGCAGAGAGGAATTGTGGTTGTGTGTGTGTGTTTGGTTTTTTTTTTTAATAACCTTGAGTGTCCAATTTCCAGGTTTTTTACTTAACCCTCCCCATCTTTTTCCCCTTTTCCTCTCTTTTGGGAAGTGCTTAGCCTTTCTGTGTATTTTGGCTATTTAAGCCTCTGTCACTGCAGGCAGATGAGTTCCTTGGGAGCTCTTCTGAAGGTTTTGTAATTGAGTCTTTTACCACGGCGACAGGATATTATTAACCTTCAGTAAAGCAATTTATTTCATACTCCTTTGTGGGGATAAGCCTTTTTTCCCCCAGGAAAATATGTATGTGGAAAGGGTTTTACGTACAGGGGTAGCTGGACTTGCAGCAGTGATTATGATTTAAAAAAAAAAAATTTACATGAAAAATAGGCAGTTCTGTTTGTGTCAGTTTAAAAGAAACCTTTGGTCCTAAATGACTCCCACCCCTGCCCCAGTGTTTTATTTTAAAGAACGTACTCTTTGCCTATCAGTGGCTTTGAAAGGAGGTTGTATTTCATTTTAGAGCTCTAGATATTTAGCCCCTGTGAGCACTAAAACATTTTGTTTTCATCTTTGAGACGGCCTTAAAAATGAACTGAGAGCTGGAGGGAGGAGTTCCTTGCGGGGTCTCCCTCTTGGCTTGGCCTTTGCCCTGAAATCAAATGCAGACTAGTCCAGAAGTCGTTAAAGACTGGATAGCTCCTAGAATAGCAATTTCCAGCGAACAAGCGGGAATGCTGGATAAGTGGCCAGCCTGGCTGAATAACTTGTATTTTCTATTGAGCGTGGTGACAAAGGCACCGATCTGGGATTCAGGGGATCTGGGCTGGTCTGTTACAGGCTGTTGTGTCATTGCATCTCCCTGCACCTAATTTTTTATTTTAAAAAGAGGAAGAGAATATTTCTTTTCCCATGTCTAGTTAGACTTTGCTTTTTACTTCAGTAGACTGTTAAACTTTAAAAAAAAAAAAAAAAATTAGCGACACGCTTGTCCTGGTTTGTGCCTTACTTTAAAACTTTGCACTTTCACAGAGCCTGCTTTCTAAGCAGTTCACTATGCCTTGCAGTATGAATATGTTCTTTTAGCAATTATATTAGATAAAGAGGTGGTATTATTGCCACATTATACAAGAGAGCTTGGATGAGAGTTAAAGTACTTTGTCCAGAGCTTTACGTTCATTAACACACTTGGATCTCTTGGCGCCGTTTGTAGGCTTTAATTGCGGAGTCATCCGTTTTTCTACACTATGCCTCTTTAGCACGCTAAACTGCTTCTGCCTTGCTACTGAAACAGGCATCCTAGAGAAAGTATTTTGGTCTGTGAGGCTTTTAGTGACCTTTGTTAGGGCTGTCCTCCAGAACCACGGTCTCCCAAACTGATCTTCCTGCGTTCTACCACTTTCTGATTTTTCCGGATGTGTTCAGTTTATTTTTATCCAAACTTTCTAGTGGTTCCATCCCTTTTACATTAGATGGGCTTTTCCACAGGCTGTGTCAGAAAGCTGTTACTCCAGACCTGAGGAGCACTCACCTGCTTTTGCTTTTGAGTGCAGGCTCCTCGTGGCAGGGGCTGCAGGGCTGCTCTGCAGAGAGAGCACTGCCTGCTCGGTGGCCTGGGCTTCTAGCAGTGGTGGCGTGTGTCTGGCACACGTCTTGGTGCCAGGAGGGAGGAAGGGCTGCTGGCCCGTTGCAGTGCCCGTGCTAGCCCTGCCATCTCTGGGGGTGGTACGGCGGGAGGGCACCGAGCTCTGCTGGTGTCCTCAGCTCACGTGGGCTGAGGTTAGGCACTATGGGACAGAGTGGAGAGTAGGGCAGTTGCAGAAAGGATGGGTCTGAGCCTAGGGATGGTGGGCATGCTGCTTTCTCTAGGGTGTCCTGCTGGGAGGAGATACTGATGATAAACATGTTTTGTTGGGAAAAACTGAAAGCGCTTTGTGCATGCTGTCCTTCGGCGGTGGTATGCACAGGTTTGCAGAAGGGACTTGCCCCTTCCTTTGAGGTTGTGGGTGTCTGTGTTTTGTTGGTAGCAGTGAACTGAGACTTTTAAAAACAAAGATAAATGCCACGACCTTGCTTTTATACCGCAGTCTTCAAACGCCATCAGTTCAATGTGCTACTGTATCTTCTGACTTGCCAAGCGCAGTGCGATGGTGGTACTGCTTCAGGGGAACAAAGAGGCTTCTCCAGAATCTGCCCTCCCATTGATGCCTCTCTCGTGCCTGGCCTGTGCTCGGCCCCCTTGGGAAAGGGCACTTTCCTGTGTGGTCCTTCAACCTCTGCTAAAATTCCAGAGACATGTTACATGCAACAGAACGTTTTTATTATCGAAAGACTTTTTGGCCCCTCCACATGCTGGTTTTGTAAAACTTTGCAGCTGGTAGATTTATTCTTACGTCTTCAACCAGAGGATCTTTCTATTTTAAAAACGCTTAAAGTACCCTTTCCCCCCATTTTTACTATAACTGTTGTTGTAAATGAGCCCCACAATCTGCAAAAAAAAAATCTTTTTCTTTAAAGCTTCCCCACCAGAGATTTAATTAAAATATTGTGAAAGGCAGTCATTGAAAATGAGAAACCTTTTGAGTGGAAGGCACCCTGATTTCCCTCCGCGGAGCTTTTTGTCACCATAGAGATGAAAAGAGAAGCTCAAAATTGCACTTTCCCCTTGTGCGTTGCTACCAGGGGAGGTGGTTGCAGGTAGCAGCTGCTCTAAAAGGGCCGGGAGGACTGGGGAGGCATGGCTGGGGCTGCAGGCTTTAACTCTTTGCAGGGCACGAGCACTGGATCGGGATTTCCTTCCTCGGTGGAAGCATTTCTTCTTAGTTTATTATTCTGTTTTAATTTCCTGTACTTCAGGGCTGGAATTTATCTGGGCTTGCGAAGGGAAAGAACGAAGGCGCCCGTCCTTTTGTCTCGATAAAAGCATAACTAAGCAACTTTCTGCACGGCGTGGCCTGTTGGGTCTGCACCAGAGCTGTTCGGAGCGATCTGTAAATCACTGCATTGTTCTTGAGGTGTTTATGCAGAAAGCTGGTTAAATAATGGGTGTTGAAATCCAACTCGGCCTTTTTAGTTTTATCACATTACTGTATAAATCAGAACTTCTCTTGCTGCTCTGTAGCAGGGTTGAAGCCTGTCTGATTCTTACTTAAAATATCTAAATGTTGGGGCTTTTTTGTTTTTATTTTAAAATAAATGGGTTAAGGTTTTTTCCTTTTCTTCCAGTAACCCCTCTGGAAGTGTAGGGATTAGTAAACCAAAAATGCACGCTGTGAGTGATAAAACTGCTCTGATACAGTTTCAAAGACAGTCACACAAATTGAAGATTATTGGAGGGTACATGACACTGGGCAGTGTTATGCTTTTAATCATTTTAAAAACAAATTTTTCTCCCTAATTGTATTAAAAGAGAATGAAGAGCAGGCTCAAGTGGATTCTTGGCATAAACATCTCAGGCAAATGAAAGTAAAATGTGTATTCAAGCTGTCTGCTGTTGTATATTTTACACCATACCTGTCTTTGTGCCTGATCTCAAATGGACGTAATGGTTTAATTTTAAGCTGTTTGAGCGAGACCTGTTGTGTTTAAACTTCCAGATAGAAAATGAACATAACCCATGTAATGGCATTATTAATAGGGAGTATTACTAAATTGTAATTTGCAAATTAATGGTTTAACTCTGAGATTAAATATACAGCTGTGTTCCTGTGTAATGTTACAAGACAAAATTAGATCAAAGTATTTAAAAACAGAAGGGCCTCATCCAAAACCAGCGGAGGTCTTCCCAGGGACTTCACTAAGCTTCGTGTTCAGCCTTTTCCACCCCACAGTGCGGGTGCGGACCTGTAACACCAGCAAAGTTACTTAAATGTGCATGTGCCCTTAGGAGTGGGCTGCTAACATTGGACTAGCCGAGATACCAATGTATTCGGAGCAAAATAATAAAATGACTTGTTTCCGTGGTGGTAGTGACTAGGGCCACCTGTCTGATGGTTAGGTTCAGCTTGTACCAGGCAGGCTGATCTAAGTGATACTGTTGTGCATATGTATTTGAGTCCTTGCAAAATTATATACTAATTTTTAAATGAGACAGTATTTGGGAGCTGGGCTCGGCTCTGATGCAATTTGCCCTTGTGCTTTCCTTGACTTGCTAATAAGTGCTGGCCTAAATCAGTGTCTTGGAGAATCATCGATTCGCTAATTGCAGATAATCAAGTCCCTGCTCACGCTGAGACCACTTTTGTTTTCTGCCATTCCACCAGGATTCGGGCAGCGTCTTCCAGCCTTTGACGTAACGAATAAAGTGGGTTTTGAGCTCTCATGTTGTGAATTCTCGGAGGTGACGAAGTTATTGGTATTCAGGCTTGATAAACAAGGAGCTATTATGCCACTGACCTTTCCCGCCAAAACGAGATGCGAAGGTCAAGGCTTACCGGTTGAGTTGGGGGAAAAGGGAGTGCTTGGAGAGCTGCGGCGGCACAGACTTTCGCAGCACTTGCCTCAAGTTAGTGCGGTCCTAAACAGTTGTCTGGCTGTGCCAGCCTGCGGAAATTATTCTGAACACATGCGGTAGTTGCTAATTATTTTATTTTTTTTAAGATGTGCTTTTTTCCACTTCTGGGTTCAGTTGGGGAGGGTGTTTCTGTGTGCTGTAGATTTTGCAGATTATGTTTAAAATGAAGCAGGGGCTGATGAAAATGTCTGTGTCCTGCAGTTAGCTCAGTCAAGAGAGGTGAAGAGAGGAGGCTGCTGCTCTGCGGTGGCTTCTCCGAATTGTCCTGTCCCATTGGCATGGCAGGTTGTGCATGGATGCTCTGCTCTGTCCTCTCTACATGTCCACTTCAGCAAACCACCCTGCGTGCATCGGGCCTTTTTTTCATTCCCTAGCTGGACTGAGTCTCGCCGAAAGATGTGGAAAGAGGGGCAAGAGGTGATAATGGGGGGCAAGCTTTTCTGATGACTTTATGTAGAACAGCAGTTGATCCCAGACCATGAAAAAACAGGAGGAAATAAGAGCCTTTCTGAGGAAGACTCCGTTAGCTAGCGAGTGTGCCTTCTTTTTGTAGGTGTTGGTCTTCTGGGTCAAGGAGAGCAGGGCAAATCCTCTTAAACTCCCCTTGCTTTGCTTTGCAGGTGGAGAAACTGAGCATATTGCCTTGGCTGAAGCATTTTGCAAAAATAATGAGGGTTTTTCATTTTGTCCATCTGGATGGGAGCTGACGCTGTGTGCAGGGCAGTGCATGCCTCAGAGGTGGAGAAACAGCTTTGCTTTTTCCAGTACTTACTGCAGGGATTTACAAGCAGGATATAGTGTTTAAATGGCAGAGCAGAACCAACTTCAGCCCTGCACGTGTGCTCTTTGGTCACTTGCTGCATAAAACGTGTGTTAGCAGATCGTGCAGTGGAGAAGGGAATAATGCAGCATGTGTTTGTGGTGCACAAAGAAGACGACAGTTGCATGAGTCTCGGGAGTGCACAGGGACGCTGAGCGAGTGGTCCCCAGCCCAGGTCCCTGCTGGAGCCAGTTGTCAGCCACACTGCCGCTTTAAAGCCAAACCAGAGGAACAGATGATCACTGGACAGCTTAGGTTACATAATCTCTTTTGGGTTTAATGTCAGGCCTCCCTGAGCCCCATCCAGTGCCAGCTTCCAATCTGGCTCGTAATACTCCTGAATGTCCTTTTAATTTTTCTCTTTATTAATAGTTCTTTTACTGTAGTGTGCTCTCTCCCTGGCTTTGTGTGGTATGCGTGCCTTGGAGTTCATTCCTCTGCTCTCCGGGGTCTCCACCGCCTGTGCTTCCTGCTCCTCCACCAGCCCGGAGCTTTTCACATGTGTTTTCTTTGCTAGTTCCAGAGATGTTTTTGAAAAAATGTGGGGAGGGAAGCGGGAGGGCTGACCAGGGACAGAGCTTGCACGATGAGTTGGCTGTTTTCATTCATGAATGAAGCTCATGAGGCTGTGTGGGAGAACGGAGGCCGGGTTAGAGAAGACCAGTGCAGTGGTGGTAAAGTGATGAAGCTGATGGTGAAGGTGAGATAGGAGAGACCACAGCTGGCCAGCTCTGGCTCCACCTGGATGGAGTCCTGCTCTTTGCAACCACAGATCTATCAGCTGGACTAAATTTTTTTGAAATTTAGCTTGCTCACTTCTAAAAGGGCTATTTTGTTTCTGTATTGAGTTTTTAATTTTTGTAAATAAAGTTCAGGCTCTTCACTGTTTTTCTCTGATCACTTGGATGTAGTAAAAATCAGCAATTCTGTGGAGACAGAGCAGCAGTGGTTTTGGATGCTAAAGGGTTGTGTGATTCAGGATGCCAGTGCTTTTTGCCTCATCCCTAACTCCATAAGTAGGTGCCTCTGCAGTTATTCTCCACTCCTGCTAGGATTGTCACTAATTTCTTGTATGTGTCCTGATGGCTGGCATTTTTCTGAAAGCCCTAGCACTAATTATGTCAATGTCAACCATTATTTTTATTTAAAGGAATAACATATTTTAAAAAATATATGCATACATATATACATACGTTTGCAGAGAGGAGGAGGAACTGAGATGTTATTTCAGATCCAAGTCTAGGAATCAAATAGAAACCGCAAAATATGTGTGTTTAGAGTGAACTTGTGATTTAGCAGCAACCTCAAGCACTCAAAATACTTCTGCATTCACTGAGACAGCTTCTCTTATATTAGCTGTTGTATAACATTCTCGTGTCAGTTAAAGCAGTTGAAAAATATTGCAGGGAAAGTATTTAATGCATTGTGAACATCAGTGCATTGTAGCAGCTGTTTAAAAAAATAATAATAAAACCACGAAGAGCAGAGAGCAGTACATGGACTGCTTTCTGCAAACACACTGGTAGCATGCTGAACCAAGGTAGAGGATCCTGAGCTCTTGGTGTTTTTAATCTTCTGGGTCCTTGATTTATTTTTGCTACTTTAAATGATGGCTTAGCTAGGAGGGAGGCAGGAGCTAGGTGAGGGGAGAAAAAAGGTAGGGAGGTGGGCAGGACAGGTATGTTTGGTTTCTTTTGCAAACATAAGCAAGTATTGCCCTTGCCACCTTTACGCCAGCAGCTAGTACTTCCTAAACTCTGATTGTGAGTAAATTATGAAGCAAAACTGATAATGCCATTGTGATCTTGACTGTGAGACAAATTGTGCAAAATCCAGTAGTGTGTCTGTATGTCTAAAAAAACCAAAATAAATCACAAAGTGCTGGTAATACAGTCAGCTGTTGCTTTTTGCTAAAGTGGTGGATTGCAGTCTATGATCCCTAGGTGAGTAAGTCTCTAAATTGTATTCAGAGATGGTATATGGCATAGGTGGAGTACTACAGTGTTATTTCACTGTGTAACATGAAGGAGCAAGAATCCAGGACTTGTTTTATTTTGTTTGTTTTTTTTTTTTTTTTTTAATTTATGGGCTTAACATTTTGGGCTGTGTCATTTTGCTAGTAGATACGTGCAAATAGAAGTCAAGACCGAGATGTGCGCGGGACATTAATTTTATTTTGTGTATAAATGTATGAACACACACATAATGGATGCCAGAATCTCTTACATATTTGTGTTTGTTCAAGTGTATAAGAAATGTGATTGACACCGCTGAAAAAGGGAGAGAGGAAAAGTGAAATGAGTTATAGCTTTTGGTCCCTAAACTGCTATTTCTTACTGTATCCTGGAAGACCCTTCGTACTAATGATGCTGAGCAATAAATAACACAGGGAAGATTAATAGCCGCCTATGGTAGCAAATTATAGTTGATTTATTGCACATAATATATACAGGTGCAGCTAATTTAATTAAGCACAAGACCTTTTTAATGCTGTAAAGACATCCCTCTCTCAAAGTGAAACAGCACTGTGGTACTGTAATAAGACTTTAAGTGAAATAAGCAGCATTACAAGCAGAGCTCTAGTTGGTCTGATCAGCCTCTCATGTATTTGGGGGAGGGAGTATTCTTCCATAACCATTAATGCCACTTTAAGTCAACTTACGCCGTAACAAAGTCTAATTTAATATACTGATGCAACTTATCCCATCTCTGCTTCATCATGTAACAGCAGCTTCCATAAAACAGCATATGTAGCTTGTTATTTTCTTGGCTAACTTAACGGTGCTGTGCAGGGGATGGCTTGACTTGCAGGGGAGGAGGGTTGGAGCTCTGATGGTGTGGGCTCTTACCCTGGGGATGTGAACAAATAACAAACAAGAAGTCATAGTTCCCTGGAGCCTCTCCACTTGCTAGTGGGTTGTCTTCTATTCATCCCTCATCCGAGACTGAAAAAGGGGACTGTGTTAAACTCTCTCGTGGAAGAGCCCGTACATGGGTGTACACAGGCAACGCTCTGGGTTAGCTTGTCTGCAAGTTTGCTTTTTTGGTTTTTTTTTTTTTTTTCTTAAATCCCCTTCTCCTTTTTTCAAACTAAAAAAGTAAAAAAAGTTGAAGTGGGTATCTGTGTGTGTGTATGCATAAAAATACAACTTTAGCCTGGCTTTAAGCTGTTCCCTCTGCTCCCTGCTGTTGTAATTTTTGCATGAGCAGGGGATGGTGAGCTTGCCCTGCAATGCAACCTTTCTCAGCTCATCATGATGCGGCGTTGAATACTTTTCCCTGCATATAATGGGGAAGATGCTCTACGATACTTTGCCACCATTACTTGATTATTTGTGAAAGCGTAAAAGGCTCAAGTAGCTGATTGATTAATTTTTCTCTAAGTTTTTCTTCCCTCTGTTGCCTTCATTTGGAATATGTAATCAGTGAAGGAAAATGTATTAAGAATAGATGGGTATGCATATGAATGCTTAATTTTTTCTAATTCAGGCATTCATGTGGGCACATGTATCCTGATGCATGCTGTGCTAAACAAATCTCTTCCAGCACTTGCTGGAGACAGATGAGTGCGTTTGGTGTGTTTTTCTTCTTCAATACTATAGTTTCTCTGTTCTGAAGCAGTTGCTGTTCAAGCTACTCGGGGAGTATGAGGAGTGCCCATGGGCACGACTGGAGGGGGGTGCATGCAAAGCGTGGTATCTCCTAGCACAAATCAAATATCTACTTGACCTTTTTATCCCTCACCACTGGGAAGAAGTCCAGCAACTCTTCGTCATAAATCTTTCCAGTCCCTTTGCTTTGGTCCAACATTTCAGTTAGTCACAGTTAAGGCTTCCGGTTTTAGGTTTAAACAGATATTTGTTGTCAGAAGCTGGTGGGGGAAGTGCGGAGTGATACAGGATCACCAACGCGTGTGCTGAGGTTGAGAGAGGAACGGGTCGTGGTTCCATATAACCCTGAGTACCTGCAGCCACCTGCTAGAGGGGAGAGCAGTGGCAGTGCTCGGTGGTGGTAGAGAGCGAGTTACGCATGGCTGTGCTTCCAGAGTCGAGTAGTGGAAGCGACCCAGGTAGTGTGAATTAAGGTGCAGGAGGAAGAAAAGCCCCAGAGATACCTGTTTTGCAAATTGGCAAAATGTGCTATTTTAAATACTTTTCCAAAGTAAGTGGAATTCGTAAGCAAAGGGAAACAAAAACTATCTGCTGTGTGTTTTCCAGGATGTGTCACAGAAAATTGCCCTAGTCTTGTATCTCTGGTGGTATTTGCATAGTGCTTGCATGGGGAAAGATGTGTAAATGCAAACAGATTTTTTTATTTTAAAAGGCTAGAAATTATGTATTTTCACATGGTTGTCAAACCTTCAGCATCAGCTGATGGCAAGTACCAAGTCCGACGGCCTGGCTGTATGAAATCAACTGCTTTGTTGGTTGATGTGATGGTTCTATCGGAAGGAAAATTTCTGATTTCCTTTTTTTTTTAATTCTTTTTCTGTCTAGTCCTGTCTTTCTGTGTGCTTTCTGGATGAGGATCTCCATGCCTCAGTTTCTTATCTGTTTAATGGATAGAGTAACAATTAATCTCACTTCGCAAGGATTCTGTTGTGAAGTGCTTTTGAGAAATCTGGGCTGAAATGTCACATTTGATAAGGCTGCTTGAGAGCTTCCATAAAAACTACTTTTAATCCAAATTATGTTTGATGATAAAATACTACAAAATGTATTGCTTCCCTCTGTCTTTTGCTCTTCTCTGTGCTCACTTTTTGTGTGAGGGTGTGGAAGGGAGCTGAGAACTTGGAGCCAAAACTGAAGAATTTTTTGACTTTTTGAAACCTGTACAGTTACTTTTATGGTTTGGGCAGAGGGGGGAGAATTGTCTGAAAATTTCCCTGAGAGTGAAAATACAAACTTTGTTTTAATTTGCCATGGAAAAATTAACACTGTGTTCTAACTAGGTCCAGTATTTGCCCTTCTGTGCTGTACTAATTCTTCTTGTACTTGTAGTTCTGATTATGTTCCCTCAGCTGGTACTTCAGGAAACGTGTTCGTCTTTGAGCATGTCTGGTGACTCAGAGACGCGTCTCCTTAGCATCTGGTGAGCGTAATTGTCATTATTAATCTGCCCCATGCCAATCTGTCTTCAGAGTAGCGGTGGGAGGAAGGGAAGGTGTTGCATGACTGGATGTACATCCCTGTGCCTTGTTCTACAGAGAGATGTGACTTTTGAGAAAAGGTTAGCGAGAAGCCTGGCCTTGGCTGATGTTCTTTCACTTCCCGTCACTGCCTCCAGTACCATCAGAAATAAGCAGTTAGTGCTTGATGGACATTGTTGATTTGACGTTTTTAAATTGCGTTTAGGGCATGACTGTATGCAGAATAATTGAAAGAAGATTCTGAAGGGAAGTAGCTCCATGTGGATGAAATATTGTAAGAGTTGTTTTAACTCTTGCTGATTTGGACTGCAGTGGGCAAATTTTGGTGTGAGCAGTTGCACATGCATGCTGTCTCTTCAGAAACTGTGATGAGGTTTACTGGATCCCACTGGGTTTTCCTAAAAGCTGCTTAGTTCTCGTATAAGCCTGTCGGTCTCTCTTACAAAGCCACTGCATGCTGGTAAACGCACATACCATGAGTGGCTCTGCTCAGTTTCATGGCTCTGAAGGAAGAGTTAATTGCTAAAGTGGCTGGAATCAGTGTCCTGCCTGCGTTTGGACATAGTTAGCCAATGTGACCATGTTCTAATTATGTAATGCTTCTATTTTGATGTTGTGGGTGAGTGTGGTGTAAGTTAATATCTTGCTTTAGAGTTCAGAGTCAGAGATTCATTGGAACCAGATACAACTTGGCATTATCTCCAGAGCTTTGTGCATTTTCATTTTTAAACACCATTGAATGAAATCTCCCACAATGAAGTCCATTCTTTCCTCTCTGGTTCATGTAAGGGTTCTGCTTTCCTGTGCTCTAACCACAAGGTGGGCAATACATTAGTTTTAAAATTATCTTTTCCCGAAGCCCAGACACTCTCTTACAATGCCTGTTCTTATGGGAAGGCTTTAAATGCTTTTTCTGCTGTCTTTCTTTAGCGCTGTAACTCTCACTTCCCAGTTCACATAATCACAGGCTTTTCCTTCATGCTCGTTGTTCATCAAACTTGACTGCCTGCTTAATGCCTTTTTTCTTTTTTCTTTTTTTTTTTTTTTCTGACATGGTGATTTTTGTCATTGCTTCTATAACAGCAATTTGTTGCCTTTGGCTTCATAATAAATTGGGGAAATTAACAGTGCATGATTGAGAGCATATACTTTAAGTTGAACTAGGAATAGATATTTTTTTATTACTATTAAAAATATCTTTTTGTCAGTCCTTTTGTTTTGAGCAAAGGGCACATTCTGCTTTAACAATTTTATCATATGTGTGCTATTGTAATTTACATAAATGAATTTTAAATACAGTTATAAGCTGTGGGAAGATGTTATTGTCTCTGCACAATGAATGTGGAGATTTATGCTGTGCATACATCTTGTGTTAGATTAACATTTGTTCCCTTGTCTCTGTTGGATAGTGTCGTGATGGAGTCTTGAAATCTTTACATAGGTACTTCTCGAGCTTATTTAAAATAGCGTTTGAATTATTCTTCTTTCAGTCCATTCATTTCATGTAAATATGCCTTTTGGATATTTGACTCGATTCTGATGACATTGACGGAAATAACAAAAATTCTGTTAGAAGCGAGATGGGAGCTGCTGTTAACGCCCTCCCACCCCCCAAATATAAAGCAATTCCCATTTTTGCCAAGGTTTGTGTGTGCAGAATTCAAGCACTTGAGCTGTTCCAGTGAAGTCGGTCCAACCGTGTGCTTAAACTTCTGTTGCTCTGATGGATTGGGACCTTCATCACAGAAATTTTCTGCTATATTTGTCTGTCTTTTGTCCAAAGCCATCAGTGACAGAGGTTGGTTCAACTGCTGCCAGGATTATTACAGTCCTAGCTATACTGCTTGTGACCTGAAATCAAAGAGGGTTTTCACATGGTGAGGTGGAAGCCTTACCCTGGAAGGTGCTAGGTGTGCGCACCCCTCTTCGGGATGAAACCGCAATACAGAGGTGCTCTGTATGTCCCGGGGGAGGTGATGGCAGAGTTTTAAACAGAATTATAGTAATTTGTAATGAGGATCCACTCTCTTCCCACCCTTTCCAATTCTTGCTTTTCCTCCAAGGGGAAAACAACCTGCGAAATGGCTGTTTGCAAATTCTGCAAATTCTTTTTCAAGACGATGTGATGATGAAGTTAAGGTAGCGAAGCATACCATGAAAGAGAGGACTTCTTTTTGCTGAAGATCTGGGTTTGGACAGGATGGCCACATGCACCAAAATGAGTAAGAGAACCTTTCCAAACGCATCTGGAGAGGAAAGCTAACGAACTGTAGCAAGGCTGCTTGCTGACTTGCCAAATACAAGCCTCTGGTAAATGCTCTTGTGGGGGCAGTTAGCATGTATGTTGTGGGGGAGGAGAATAACAGTTTGACTTGGGGCTGGTGATTATTCTGTTGCAGTGGTTGAATTTCTTTCAACTGTAGTGGTGTTTTGAGTTCTGGGGACAATTACCAGCTCTTTTAGATGTCTCTTTATTTCCACAGCTTAAAAATGGGCATTTGGGGCAGATCCACCTGAATAACGTGGCTTTCTTTCAAGGCTACCTATTGAATCCTGACTATCAAGAGTCGGATTTTAATGCTTCCTGTCAAGTAAGGGCCTGTTGCTGGGAACTGAGCTGTGAGTATGTGCACAGACACGCAGAGGAGTGCGAAGGAAAGGTGCGCACACGTTTTCTGTGCACACCACAGAGGGATAGATTATTATTCTTAATTTATCATCTGCACAAGCTTCCATCTGGATTATTTAAAGCAGACTTTGTTGGACAGCTGTTCCATTAATCTCAGTTTGTGTCAGACCGTTGTCTAGAGAAGGGGTGGCTTTTCAGCTGCAAGCAGCACAGGCGTGTGAACCCAGGCAGTGTTGTTTCACATGCGTGGTGGTGGGCAGGCAGCTTTCCCGGCGGTGGACAGGCCTGGTCCGCTGGGGTGCTGAGGTCCTGGTGCACAGCTGCATGTGCCTGCGGAGGTGCGGGAGCTCTCGCTGTCCTTGTGTGCTACTGGAGCCTGTCCTGTGCTGCCCGTTTCGCCACTCTGCAGGTGAGGGCATGGAAAGCAAAGTGGCTCTCCCAAGGCTGCCATAGCTCATCAGCTGAGGGAGGGATCCTGAGTCCCAGTCAAATGTTCTCATCCTCTAGCCCATGATGTGGGTGTACTTAGCTGCCAGAACTAGTGGTGGTGGTGTTTTTTAATGTCGCAGCTCTTGGTTTCCTGCCAGCTGGAGTCTTTTCCCATTGTGACTGAGAGCAATGTACTTACCATAGATGTTTCCTCTTAAAATAAAAATTAAGAAAAGCAAAAAAAGTGTGGGGTTGTGCCGGAGGGCTCCGTGGAGCTGGCTGGCAGCTGGCTCCGTGCCGGTCACCTCCTTGGAGCCTTTCTGCTGGGAGCCGAGAGCCCGCGGTCTCCTCTGTGGGTTTGGGCAGCCTCCCTGACGCTGGCCACGCTCCCTGGGCCGTCACCAGTGGGGTGGGCAGGCAGGCTGGGCTGGTGGGGAGAGGGAGCCAGAGAGCCGGATCCGGCCCCGCCGCGGGGGCCAGCCGGCTCCTGCTCATAGATCGCGCTGGGCTCAGTGGGCACCGCGTCGCTCGCTCGTGCCAGCGCCGCTGTCATGCTGGTGACGTGGGGATGGCTGGTCTGCCGAAGGGGGTGGGGGCTTTTTCTTTGAGCGTGCTTTGAGGTTTTGTTTTTTCGGAGGGCGTGTGGCAGGGACACGCAGTGAACAGTGCTCTGTTCAACCTGAATTTTCTTTGCAAGCTCCGGAGGGAAGCGCTGCCAGCTCTGCTTAGTGAGGGAGCAGTGTTATGCAGAGCCATTATTTTAATTTTTTTTCAGCTGATTTGGAAGGATAGGGGACAAGAGAGAGGAAGACTATGGTTGAAAAAGGGAGAAAACTATACAAATAATCCACATATTTTTTGTTCTCGCTGTTTTTCTGTTTAAAAAGGAGTTTACTTGTTACAGGTCTGAGTAATGACTGATTATCTGCAAAGTAAAATTTCTTTTAGGGGGTCTTGGAAATAGAAAAGATTTGGTCTCATGGGTTTTGGTTTTTTTTAATCTTTACTTGACTGAACCAATTCTGCTTCTAAAAATGTATGTGAAAGTTTCAACGAGGTTTGTTTTTTTTGTATTATCCAGTTGCTACTGTGAGATTTTTGCGTGCTTTAAGCTTGCACTCTTGCTCTCTCTTTCCACTCCTGCTCTCAGTGTTGCCTTTCATGTCTGAGGAATGCTGTAGTCGTACTTTCTCGTTTTTGGACTGTTACTAGCTTTTGTGGGAAAGGCATGAATAACGCTTATTGTTAGGTAAATAAAGATGCTGTGTGGTTTTCCATAGCAACATGCTCACCTGGAGGTGGTTTCAGACCTCTCTAAGGAGTCACCTGGAGTATTTGGTAAATTAATCTCTCGGGAGATGTCCTGCTAGGCAAATGTGGTCAGGTTCTTCTGGCATCCCTGTAGCCTGTCTGAAGTCACCTCAGTCAGGGGAAATAATTGGCGGTGTGTGAGCATATTTGTTTTAACTTCAGGTATCTGTTCCAATTTCAGAGGTTGGTGCTCCCTGATGCAAGGTGTCTGCTGCAACTTTTTATCTAGATAAGCCATTTGCTCATTGAGGACTATGAAGGAAGGCAGCTTTGACAAGAAGTTGCTAGGCCAGAGTTGCAGCCATTTACATATGACAGTGTTGATTAAGCTGCTGAAGAGTAAGTGCCCTGGAACACAGGGATGTTGGTACACTGATGGTCCCTGCCTCGCCCTCCCGTAGTCATTACAAAAGCATGAGGAAAAAAAAACGTTTGGAGTCAGAAGCTTTATCTTATGAGACAACGAATGTGCCTGTCTTGCTGCAGAGGTACAGCATAGATTGGAAAGTCAGAGTTGTGATTGTTGCTGAGGTGGGTGCTGTGTGCAGGGATGCTGTGAAGACTAGAATAATCGGAGGGGGTCGGATTAAAAGATGGTGGGTGCACATTTAGTGTCTTAAATTTCCAAAGCAACATGCAATCGTTTAATCCTCCATTGGGAAATATCACTACCCGTTCCACAGATGTAGAAAACTAAGGCACGGAAGCTGATAGATGGGTGACAGAGCCTCACAGTCGGTGCCGGAGCCGTATTTAAATGAATGCCTGGTCTTGAAACCCAAGTTGTGTTAACTAGACTTCATCATGAGTGCTGACTTGAGCTAATCAAAACTATGGTAGGCCTACTGAAAACTAGTCAGGGGTCTCTTGTTTTCTTTTCAGATCTGTAACTGAGTATGACAGCAGGACAATACTTTAAAGTTCAAGAATAGTCACATTGAAACCAAAGACCTGCTCTCTGCTCAAAGAGGGACAGGCTGGAAGTTATTGCCGTGGGAGCTTGAGACCAGTGCTATGGCGAGTTCAAACAAACTACCTTCTCTCTCTCTCCTCCTAACATATAAGTTCATGTTCTGTAACATTATTTGCGAAGAATTCAGCCTGGATAGTTGAAGCTGAAACGTACTAATCCACAATAGAAAACAGGAAGAGTTTCTTGCAGAAATGGATCAATGGGTGTTGTATAGGTGCATAATATGAAACTTTAGTTGCCTTTTTTGAAGCAAGGAATTTTTGGTCAGAGCTGAAGGTAAAAAAGTAAGGGGTAGATGATTCAGATGTCTTACTATGCTAATTAAGCATACTATAGCCCTTTTCCCATTGTCTCCTCTCGGAGAACTGCAGGAACGGCATGCTTCCCAACACCTGACGTTTCAGTTCTTTTTTTCTTTTTTCCATGTTCCTTTTCATGCTTTCATGGGGTCAGAAGATATTGGGCTCCGTTGTGCACAGGAAGCCGTGTAAAATCGGTCATGGAAACGAATGCTGAGTGCACTGGTTAGTAGGGTGAGAATCTGGAAGGAAGTTTTATCTCACTTACTCGTACTGCAGTAGTGGTGAGGAGCTGCTGTTACAGACTCAGCACTAGAGGAGGAACACACACAGAACTGAGAGGCGGTCTCCTTTTCCAAAGACCTTTTATTTTATTGACAGGATGGGGATAACTTGGGCATCCCCAGTTTGACCTTACTTTTCTGGCTGCTTGATAGCTGAGGGAATGGCTGAGCCTTGAAGTCGATGCAGAAATTTTGTTTTGCAGATTATTTTGTCTTTGGTGTCTTTGAAGGTTCCAGCTGGTGTTTCTGGCTGGCCTCACCCATCCCTTGGGAGAAAACATTAGGTCATTCAGACTCTATTTGCAAGGGCACTGAGCAGGGTAGAAGGCAGCGGTTATTTTAAGCTTCTACTGACCAAAGTGGGATTTTAGACAATAAAAAATACTTGTGTTCTGCTGCCTGTTCCCTTCAGTTGTCCAGATTCAAGATTTTATATCATCTGTATGCAAGTTACCATACAAGAGGAAAAAATTGGACATGGGAGTATGTTTGTGCAATTCTGTATTTTTTGTAGGTATTTTTAAATCCTTGGGAAAACTTCGCTGTGACAACCGCGTGAGGTAATACAGTATATTGACGTGCTTTGGGGTGTGCTGAAACTTTCTGATAGAGAAAAAAAAACACATGGCGTGCTCTCCCTCTCACACTGAATAGCTGCTGTAGTTTTTTGTGTGTATTAATATTCATGTCTTTTCACTTTTGAGTTTTTCCTTTCCTGTGTACAGCGCCTCAGATTCCGGGAATTTCAGACTACTTTGCAAAGAAGACTCGGCTATCAAAGATGAGCTTAAACAATAAAAAGCAGCCAGGGTCGGTGGCCAGCCTGCTGTACTGGATATCTAACCTGTGCTCAGCTCCTTCCTTTGCATTAGTTGGAGCTTGTCATGTGTCCTCTCGGTGCCTCCAGTTCTCTCCTGTCTCTGTTTATCTTGTCTGCTCTCGTTTTGAGCTTTCTGGAGCAGGGAGTCTTGCTCTGTCTACGTGCAGTGCCTGAACAGGGTAGGGCCCTGGTCTCCTCTGGACCTCCGTGGGTGCTGGCATAACATGAGGAGAATAACAGTGCTGATGAAAGTGTCCTTAAATGTCATTTGACATGCATGCAACTCAAATTCCACTTATGCCAAAGGAAAATATTGTAGGCAATTTAATCCGTAATGCAGGAAAAAGGCAGGGAGTTTTAAGAATATTGCAGTAAAGAGCCACTGGTTCTAGATGTATGGAAATGTTGGGATTGAGATAAGTTGTATGTAGTTTGATTCACATCATCTCTGTTTGTTTGATTTTTGTTTGGTTGTTTTCGGGGTTTTGTTTAGGTCACCTGCTGATATCATTTCAGGTTTAGCAAGAGTCTTCTTGATCCAGGAGTGGAAGTTAAGGGTAGAGAAGGGAATGTTTGCAATTAGCTACTTACATGATAAACATATATATCATAGTGACTGATCTATCTATCATAATACGATTTCCATCACTTTGATATATTTGGGTGATATTGAGGGGAGAGGAAGCTCGCTTTCCCTGAAAAATGAATGTGAAGCACATGTTAATGTTGTTTTCTGTCCTTCCAGTCTCCTCCCTGACAGAGTTTAAAGTTTGTGGGGCAAAGTAGCTTTAATGCCATCACTGTCATTCCTTTGCATCTTGAAATGTTGCTTGCAGCTGCCATCCTACAGATAAAAACTTGTTTCCTGAGCCAGCAGGACTGCTGGTGGAAAATATGATGCGTTCCCTTTTCTAGGCACTGAGAATTCCTCTTTCCCTGTGGGTGAGGTCCAAGGACGCTTTGGGTACCCTGCGAGGCGGTGATTGTGGTTACGGGGCCCGTTCTGCTTGCATTTGTGTAGTGCTGGTGGCACGGCTGAGTATTTCATGTAAGAGTCATGTCTTGGGAAGAGTAGGGGCAAGTGCTTACTATTAAGAGCAATCTCCAGAAAAAGGGCAAACACCAAGTCCCTCAGTGAGGGGGAAGATGCATTTTGACTTCATGGAGGAGTCCCCTGAAGTCATGCCAAATGCTGGTAATGCAAGGTAAGGGGACTTGCCTGGCTGCTGTCTGGGCTGGCGGTAGCTTGTAGTCCCCCATTTCAGAGTTGCTAAAGATTGTGGGCGGATTTTTTCAAGTGGCTGTAATTTTGGAAGCTCAACCTGGTGAAGTTTCACATGTGCCCTGATGTTTAGAAAGTTCAGAGACTCTGTCCCGTAACAGTCTGAACCCGAAGAGAATTTCAGGTTTGGAGCACACAAAAAAACCCAAGAAGCAACTCCCAGACCTGCGAGCTTAGCTCGGCAGTGCTGGGGGGTGAGCTGTCAGGAGAAGGAAAGCCCGCATTGATGCTGAGATTTGCCATTTTGTATGTATGATGTTAAGCAAATAACTTCTCTTCTGCTTGCTGGCTTTTCCCTTGTTTAAGAGTGGATGCTTGAACTACATGTTTACTGAAATCCTGGTTTGCTGGGAGATCTGAATATTTGCCAAAATACAAACATCAGTGACCTTGGGATTCGGAGCCCTTATTCAAGGAGCCAGGAAGGACAAGGTCTCTGCTGAGATGTTGACTGTGGCTGTGCATAGCAAAGTGTGCAGTAGGCAAGCGCTGTCAGAGCTCTTTGTAGCACGAGCTTTAGGATCCTGCTGAACTTTTTAAGGATGTTCCTTGATGCACAAGCTCTGTTGTCCAAAAGAGGAAAAGTTTGCTTCCTGGATCAGGAGGGGAATACTGTTAAACATGTTGCAGCATAAAGGCCATCTCTCATTAATGAAATTTGAAGGGAAGTTCTTACTGGAAGGAATCTCTTGAGCTTCTTTTAATGAAATGTGAGGGGCAATTTTAACGCTTTCTTTACATAGGCTAGCTAGTGAAAATACGAGAGCTTGGTGGCAGGACCAGTGAGAACATATTTTAAGGCCTTAGTGCAAAGAGTCTCCTGTCTCTTGTTCCTTCCCATCTTTAGCTACCTTAATAGTGCATGATTGTACTCTTCTTGCTTCAGCTTTGCACAGCACCAAAGTCTCAGCAACAGCGATCGTGCGCTGCCAGGATATGGCTTACTGCACACATTTGTTAACGAAGTGGAGATCCAAGTCTAACCAGCATGAAATGGAAGAGATTGAAGTAAATTTTCCTACCTACCCCATAAAACTAATATTTTCTTTTCTGTCATGAAAACTTGGATGATGTTTCTCTTCTGTTGACTTTTATAAATTATGTCTCCATAAGCAGCGGTCTCCTCCTCTTCCATAGATAAGCCTTTGATCATTGGTTTTGCTTTGGAGCAAGCACCCCATTGCAGCAGGAGGGCGGCTGGCATGAAGAACTGATCGATACTGTTTTTTTTTAAACATTTCTAGTTTCAAAGATTAAATGTTGTACTAGACTTTATGATTTGAGGTCATTTTAACCTCCTACCTCTAGGCTAAGAGCTCATCTGCCTCTCATTTTTCAGGCTTTGTTACATATGTATTTGAAGCCATATGTAGAATAGTAAAAGCTTGTAGCTCTCTTATGGTAGCAGTTAAAAAAGGGAGGGAGCAATGTAAGTGCCACGGGCTGTTTGACAGCTAATACTCCCCCAGCTTCTGATCGGAATTCAAAGTAGGTTTACACCATTTGCCTTCCGTCTTATTTTACTGCATTAGTGGTTAACCTCAGCAGGACACTCCCATATTATTATTATTATTTTCTTTCAGGAAAATTGCCCAAAGAAAATTAAGTTCAAGTTGTATCAGGCAGATTTTTTTTTTAAGCCCATAAGGGGAATTCCTTTTGAACGGGGCACTTGTGGGGAAGGAGGAGAGGCATAAGCCTTATTTAAAAGAGAAGTAACTCAGGACATCTGTCTCCTCCTACGGCCAGCAGAGGCTGGCGAATGTGATGGTGAAAGAGGCTGATACTTGCCCTCCTTTTTCTTTTGCACATCTTCTGATGACATTAGCCAGAGGAGATAAGTGAAGACTATTAATTCTGGTGAACTTCGTGCTACTGAAGTGCGAGGTTAAGATGTAAGCTACCAGCTGCCAAGGGTTCCCTGGAACTTAAAACTCAGGCCTTCTTTCATTTTACTTTTTCAATAAAATAATCTGCCTACCTGAAATTCGCTGTCGTCATCTTTTCTTTCTTTGTTTCTGGTTGTTTGGTTTATCATTAAAGCAGTGGTTGTGTTTTGCTCTGGAGATGATTGTGTAGATCTGACCGTGCTGCAGCTGATAAGTTTATTCACTTTGGAAAGCAAGTGGAATCCTTTAGGATTAAAAGTCTGTGTGAATGAATGGGATTTTCTGTTCTTGAGCATGTGTGTGTAAGTCTGTGTCTACTTCTACTCTTTTTTTTTTTTTTAAACAAATGCATACATTATGATTTCAAGCTTTTTTTAAGGGGCATTTTACAGAATGAGGTCGGTGTTGGGAGTGTGATGCTGGTGTGTATGCCCTCTTTCTTCTCTGAGTGGTTTTTAGCATTCAGGTAGCAACTGTTGTGGATGAGTGTTACTAACCAAACCCGGAATGCTGCACAGAGGTGCAGGTGGTTTGTATTGATACATATTTCCATTACTCTTAAGCTGGATTCTGATTTCAGCGGTCAGGTTTTCATGTCCTGAATTGGTTTTGGTGATAGGAAATGCTTACTAGAAAAAGTGATTTGCCGTGCATTTCTCTTCCCCCTAAAGGAACATTGTCAAGAATTGCAGGGGAAGATTAAACATTTAGTCTTGCTCTCCCAATCTGAATTGTTCTGTGAAAGCTTAATTTTAAAGAGTATGCTCCTGAACCAAATTTGCTGTTCCCCACTGGCAGTCAGTTTTGAAGCGTATCTATAACATACACACAGGATGGTGAGGGGGAGTCATTTTAACCTCTGCCAAGAGGAAAACACAACAGTTGGGAGAAGCACAATGTAATGATAAATATTTTATTGACATGTTCCAAACATATTGGATGTAAATTTACACACTATCTGAGATTTGTTAAGTTTCCTTGTGAATTTTTATGTTCCTGTAAATCCTGGTTCATTAATTGTCTGTAAAGTAACGAACATCTGAGCCAGTCCTTTGCCAGCAAGGAAACCTATGTTAGCTGTGATCGGCAATAATAACCCCCCTGCGAAGACAAACCCCAGACACCCTCTGAGCAGCCCTGCTGTGTGCTCAGCGCTCTCTTCTGCGCGCCTTGGGAGGTTCTGCCACACGGGGAGGGAGTGCATGAAAACCCTGTTGGCTTGGTTCCTCTCCAAAGTGCAGGGGAGATAAAATCCACGTTTGCGTAAATGAATGAAGGGTGGGTCAGTAGGTGTAGAGAATTGTTTTCTGTCTCTTAAAGAGGGTAGTGGGGGTCTCCAAAGAAATTGAAAGTCAGGTTTCCTATGTAAACTTAATTTGAAAGATAACGAAACCTTTTAAACTAGTATCTTTAGGCACTGCCACCATCTTGTTTCCATTACCAGTTAGCCCTGATGTGGCTCCTGTTCAATAGTTTGTGACAGGAATGGGTTTGGGGCAAGGCTCAATTCTTCAGTAGCTGTGGAGGAACAAAACAGCCCGCAGAAGAAGCAGACGTTGATCCCTCTGCTCTGTGTCCCCAGGCATATGGGATTCTCATCCCCTGTGTTTCCCTCCCCGGGACAAGAGCAGAAAACTTGGGGGCAGAAGTTAAGAAAAACTCACAAGGGGTGTCTGGATGGCAAGGTGACCTTGGCTGGGCAGTTGGCTGGCAGAACAGTTTCTGGGAAATCTCACCCTCTGACCGCCAAGCCCTTGGTAAAGACTGGAGATGGAATTGTCCCTCTGTGGTTCTAGAACCTGAGTGTTTGTCCAAAAAACAGAGTAGAAAAATTTTGATCAAGTCTGCAGCTTGCTGTGAATGTTGCACGTAAATGGGATTTTAGAGAGATGTGTCCTTCAGACTTTTGACATACTCATAATTTGAAGGTTCTCCGTTAGATGTGCAATAAAAGTTTTTACTTTTGCAACATTCTCAAAATGTTTTCTGCTACCTACCCTTGGATGTTGGCTTTCTAATTGGTGATCGTTAAGAAGAAAGAATAAACCCAGTTTTGGATATAAAATTTCGCTCCAAAAGGTTGTACAGCATTTATTTCACTGCAGTTCTTCTAAAATTCCTTTGCTGGAGTATTTTGAGGCTTTTGTGATTTTTAGTCTATCTGATTAGATTTCTGGGGCTCAGAGGACTTGGCTAACTCTGCCAGTTGGGCTCTGACAGAGCCCAGTCTTTGATGCCATGAGGAATCCAGAGACAACAATGGTGTCTGTATTTCAGTAGTTAACTGCAGGGGTTTGCAAGAACAAGTGATTCAGAAGCTGTGGCTTTCCATCTGAAGGTGGCCTGATTGTAGCTATTGCTCTCCGAAGTTGGTTGTAACATTGGGGTGGTGGTGTGTGTGTGTTTGTGTGTTCGTTCGTTTCATAGACTTCCTGGGAGTCAAATCTTCCATTCAAATCCAAGTTTAAGAAAACAGCTTTTTTAAAAATAAACAAAATAGGCTTATCTGCTTTAGTGAATCTCCTTTTTGGAGCCTCAGAATAACTGAGGCGTTGCTAAATTTTTTTGAAAGATGCCTCTTTAGAAATTAAGAGCTTGGGCATGTGAATAAATTACTGGCAGTAAGGAGATGCCTTGAACCTGGTGCAGAAGATCACCCGTTCTGTGGCGTACATGTGCACACACATCACTGCTGCTGTTGCAGGGGTTGTTTAACTAACCCCATCTGCCGCCACACCTTCTAAATACCAAATCCACAAACTTCTGTCTCATCACCTCAAGAGAGCTCGACACGAAGGATTAAGGCTTCAGTAGGGCTTTCAAGAGGGTGCTTACAGGCTGGAACACCTGTTCCGGTTAAAATTTAAATGCTGATTTGTTAAATGTAGATTTTCTAATGTTTACTGAATTGTCACAGGAGGTAGGCAGGAAATCTGTATAAACGTGTCTCTCATCCTTCATTTAGTAGCATGTCATGCATTAGAGGTACCTGGTGATAACCCATTTGTTCATGTTGTACATAGTTTACTCTGGAGCTTTTTTGAGCAAATGTTTTGGAGACTTCCCCTCTCCTGCACTCCTGTTGGTGACAGCAGCCCTTGTACTGCCGACTCGTGCTGCGGGACCCGGTGGGACAGTCGTGGGTGGCGGGACCCGGTGGGACAGTCCTGTGCGAGCAGTTAGAAGTGTCCTGCTGTCGTACTGCTGTTTTCCTACTGGCTAAAGTGAAGTTTTAGGTGTGTGAACGTCCATGACAGCAATGGGAGAATAGACAATATTACTTTGAAGGCTGTTCTTTTGCCAGCTAGTAACACTGACAGAAATGCTGTCGGAGTCCTATGCTGTCGTCTTTTTACCTGCCGCCTTTTAGTACATTTTTTCCATTATCTCTCATTAGACTGGCTGTTGGATTAGATGTTAGTGATTAGAGTCTCCAGCTCTGCCTTTTGGAGGGAGGACCTTCTGGGTAATCACAGAACAAAACAACAATTGAACTTGCCAATAGCCATAGGAAATGTTGCTTGAAGGAAACAGGAAGTACGAGGCATCTGTTATGATTTTTACCTACAACCTTGATTAGAAATGCTATGCATCATACAGTGTCTTTCTCCTCCGTACCCACCTGGGATCTTCTGTAGTCCTGTTGAGGATATGAGTTCATATGCTAACGCCTAGGAATGTAGTTGACAGCTAGATCTGTAGCTCACCAAAGAAAATGACTTAAATTCTGTTGAGGAGGATGAAGGGAAAGATCAAAAGGAGCCAACCTTTTGTCATCTCCTAACAAGCAAAACACTCTTCTCAAATGTTAGTTATGGAAATATCCCTTTTACAGAAAGAAGTGTAGTCCTCCCAGCATTGTGTGTCTAATCTGCACTTGACCTGAACACAGGAAGTCTTTATACACATGGACTTCTTTTCTCCTGCATCTGCTTTTATCTTGCCTTAGCTCACCTGGCTTGAGCCTGTCTAGTGCTATGTGCAAATGTGCCAGTGCAGATGTGATAGGACTTGAAGAGAGTTGCAAGATTAGCTGAGCAATGCTTTTTTTTTTTTCTATTATGCCATTTTAATCTTGGTTAAACGTCTTAGTCAGAGGGTGATTTCCATTTCATCTTGAGCTACATTGGGCTTCCATGGCTCATTTCAAGCTATAGCTTGCCTCTTTAAACTTCTGATGTAACCCCTATTACTGCATTACCCCAGTGGCTGCGGGAGCCATACCTACTCCTGGGTATATAAATATTTTCTATTCTTTGCCTGCATTTGTCAGACGTTTGGGTTTGATATGAGCAGGAACGGAAAAGTTTATGCTTGTTTCAGGGAGAAGGCAACAAACGTTTATCTGAATGATCAAAGCAGAATTTATGGGGAAATACAATGGAAACTATTCCTGGCTGTTCAGAAGCTGATGTACAGGAGTAAGCCAAGAGGAACAGAAATGAGTGTACTCAGTTCACTTTTTCTTCTTAAGTCGGACTTCTCCTGGGCCTTTCCTGGTCCTGAACTGCAGTGTGTTTCCACTAAGCAAGTGCTTTTTCTTTGCATATGTCTAATGTTTACTATGGATTCGTGATGTGCAACAAAGGGTTGTGAAACGCAATGGCCCTACTTCTTGTGAAGTGCTACTTCAGTGGAGGCATGGAAAGTGACATTTTTATTCTGAATTATTTTATCATCTAGTATTTTATTACTTTTCACTTTCCTCCTTACCTGACATGGCTATTTACCACTGCTGGCTCGAGGCCAGCGTGTGCTTCAGGGTCAGGTGGAAACTTGGCTTTCCTGCATGCTCTGGGGCAGGCTGTGTCCGGTGCGCTGGTTGCTCCACTGCATTCCAGGTTAATGAGCCTAAACTTGTATTCTCAGGCTTTCATTTTGTGTCTCATCCAAAGCTTGCTCTTCCTCGAATGAGGATAGCATGCCTAGCCCACTTGACCAGGCTGTCGTCATTACAGCCAGGTTGCTTATCTTGTTAAGTTAACTCTAATGAAGTGTGACAGCCTGACGAGTTCAGGCACTGGCTACTGGAAGGGAGCTGGTCCTGTACAAAGTAGGGGTTCAAGCATGTGCGTTACATGGCTTTAGCAAATGTATTTCAACGCTTTAAAATATTACAACCTATCTGATGGACCTGACCTGAAGAAGTACTTGACATGAAGTTGTAGCAAGCCTGCTGGTACAGCAAACCTGTAACTAAACCTGATTCTTTCAAATAGATGAATTGTATACTGTGTTTTCCTCCTCTCATTGCATCAGGGAAGTCGTAGGTAGCTGGTAAGCAGATTCTGTGCAGCCTCACAAACAGCAGCAAGGTGGTTTGTAACCCTTTCCAGGCCAGACCTGTTTGGAATGACTTTTCATCTGCAAATGGTTATCTGTGCAAGACCTGGTGGCCTCGTTCCTTGGCTTTGGCGGTCCGTGGCCTCCGGTCCGTCGCCTTGCCTTCGTGGCCGTTTTCCTGAGGAAAACTGTGTGTGTGTGTGTAAGGCTCATTTGGTAACAAAAACCGTGAAGTCTTACTGCTGTTTGTTTTTACAGTGAATTAGAATCCGTTAACTTGAGCCAGCTTTCTTTTGTCTTGTTGATTGCTTGCCTTTGGGGCCAGAGGTGTGAGACTCTGTGCCACCACAGAGTGGGCTTTAACTTATGTTTCACGTACATTGATCTTTGAGTGTGGATATGTCAGCTGTATCTGTCTGCTTTCTTGAATACTTTTCCTCCAAGTTCTTAATTTTATTCAACCTGGTGATACCGGATATACCCCTACTTGCCCTAGGCAGGAGCATTTGGGGAACACTTACTCTCTTATTCCTTGCAATGGCAGCTTCAGGCTGTTGCTGGACTGGCAAAGCCCTTCATCTTTAGATGGAAATCAATGTAGTTAATGTCATGCCAGCTAAAGCTATGCTGTTTTTAGAGGACTGTATGCTGGAAAATTAAAAATTTGTGGAGATCAAAGGCTTCTGTTGCTTTCTTCAAATTCTCTAGCCCCCTCCTTCATGCTTTTATGTTTAGAGATAGTCCTGTATAGCTTCTGAGATCTTGCAGAACAACATTCCTGTTGTTGTGGAGCTCGTGTAGGCCATTCCTAGATGGATGTAACGCTTACCAAATGCTAAATGCATGAAGAGTGTTTTACAGAGTGGGAAAAATACTTAGTGGTGTCTCATATTTAATGCTTTCGTTGTCTTTTAATGACAATCGTAGCAGGTGTGTCAATGGGTAGCATCGGTGTAGAAGGAGGCTGAGCCGATGACTGAGAATTGATAGAGGCAAGAGCTGCCCTGTTTGTGCCATCTGATTCTGCCCAGCGCCTTGCAGACCTGCCGGTGCAGCGAGACTCTCCGCCGCCCTCATCATGATCTCTTGAGTACAGCATCGTACGGCAGTCCGTTTTAGCCTGCTGAGCCAAAGGTTAGCTTGCAGCCTTTCCGAATCAATGATCGTACCATCTCGTTCCCTCCCACACTTAGCATTTTGAACAGCAGTGTCCAATTATGGCCAGGAGACGCTGCAAGAGCTTCACAGAAGGGTCATTATTTTGTCACCTAGGTGACAGTTTGTTACCCTGCCAGTTGTCTGGAGTGCAGCAAGGCACTTCACATACAGCTGACATGGTTTAGACGCTTTTTAGCGAATAAAATGGGTAGCTGTATCCTTAGTCCTTGTCTCAGAAAAATCAGTTTCCTACTGTTGCATCTGTGATGAGGCTGCTTTGAATTGGTGAATTTTGCAGCAGTTGTGTGCTTTGTCTCTTTTCTGCTCAAAAAGGTGACATGAAGAGGGTTGTCCTGATTTAGAAGTGCTTTTGGAAACAATCTTCAGAAGACGCTGGGAGATAGGAAGGTGCTGTTCCTGTTTCTCAGATAGGTAAACTGAGATGTGGCATTGTGACTTGTGCAAAACTGCCAGAGGCCATCCAGGGATCGTCTCTTAGACTAAAAACAGGCTTCTGTGTTTATATTAACATATATTTATAATACCTCCCTTTAAGAGGGTTCTCCAGACCGTCCACTGTGCATTTATACTGCAGGTCATGAATCTGAGCTGGGCGACTCCTCTTTGGAGATGCCAAATGTAGGGTTAGTTTTTCAATTCTTCTTTTAAGTTAGATTTTTATGATGCACCTTGCTAACTAATGCTGAAGTTTCTTCTTTGCTGATAGCCAAGTGCTAACCAACCATCCCTTGCTACAGGGGGAAAAAACTACATCTCTGCTGTGTGCCTCTTGCTCTTCTTGAGGGCTGGATTATGTGTGGAGCATTAAAGCTGTGTTGCACATAACATCACGTTAAGCATTTAACAACTCTCATTGCCACAGGTTGCGTTTTAAAGGAATCCTTTGCTGTCTCCTCACAGGAGGAATGAGATTAATTTAAAACTCTGTTCTTCCATTTTAAGCATGAGCTTAGGCAAGGCTGTGAGACCGGGTAAGACTTTGCCTTGTCTGCTTCTCAAGCAACACCACTTGTGCCAGCATTTAGAAGGTCTCCTACGGTGTACCCATCCTTGTGCTCTCTGCAGTGTATGGGGGCAAAGCTCCCGCCAAATGAAACCAGTGAAAGAGTAGCCACCGGGAGTAAAGAAAGCTGATAAAACTTGCCAGCTGACTTTTCTTAGTGGTCTACCCTCTACCACCTCTTGAGGAGTTGTTCGTTAACAAAGGTACTCTCAGCTTGGGGAGTGCACTATAATCCTTAAAAGTCGTCTAAAGCAGTGTAGGCAGTTAAAGATTAATTTTGCATGCAGTGACCTCTTTATTTTTAACTGCTTTGCCTCCTGCATCTTTAGAAATAACAAACAAATGCTCCAAACATACCAACCCCCTTGGAAGACAATGATTTCATTGTGGCTGTGAACATGACATACATTACATAAATATTGGTGCTTACATGCCTGCTGATTCTTTGTCCTTGGATGCTGAGTCTTCCAGCCCTGCTGGTCGTGTTTCGTAAGAGCTTGGGAGGAAACACAATCAACAATTTAAGGCACTGATGTTACTGGTTGGTCAAGACTGCTTTTCTAGCTTGGTCTCCTTAGCAAGGTGGATATTTTTTTATTAACGCGATCAGTCTGGTTTATCTGTTAGTTCAGTTTAGCAGACCACAGCTGCTGTTGCACTTTCATGCGTTTGTCTTGAGCTTTTAGATGTCTTTACGTTGGTTATTGCAGGACGCAAAAGAGCTTTACAAACATAGTTCAAGCCATGTGTCATCTCTGGAAGAAAAGTAACAAAGCCTTATCCTTTGAAGGCAGGGGGAGGTAGAGGAATGGTGCACAGATAAATTGTCCTTGTAACACACTTGTGAAATGTGTTGCATTATGCCCCTTCCTCCCACATGGCTTCTGTACATGGACGGCAGCGTACTCCTACAGCGATGTAGTCATGCTGCTCTTTTAGCTCAAGTGATGGGGTATTGTGTTAAGGAGCTGCGAGTCCCGGTTTTCAAACCCTGCTGATGACTGGTGCTGGAGGTAGTTTTAATTTCCTGAAGACTACATATAACTCCAGTGGAGCTAAGAGTTGTTCTCTGCTTGTTTCTGTAGCTAGGCCACACTTCCTTGCAGAGAATGAAATCTAAATCTCTACATGATCTAACAGTTGTTTCCTAAAATATGAACAAAATCAAAGAATGAAGAATGTGTGTTGTTCAGAGCAGCTTGAGAAGCTGAAATATTGACTGAAGTAGCTGAGAGGGGTTTTTATGGGGGTTTTATGGGTTTTCTCTAGATGTTTAATGTGTTAAATTAATCTTTGCTAGCAAAGCCTTTTAAATTAAGTCAAAGTAATTGTGTATATGTGCTCCTGTAATTGTAAGGTCACTACCCAGATACAGGCACCAGAGAGGATAATTTTTGGTGCAGTATCTCACTCCTTGGATCGAAGATACTTTATAAAACTGAGATGCATGTGTAAGAGGTAACTGCAGTGTAACCTGCATAGAGAAACTTGGGGGGAGAGCCTGGTAGACTTGTTTAACCTTTGAATGCCTCTTGGCTCAATGGCCTTTGGATACTGCTACTTCATGGAAAAAGTTCTAAATATAGTACTCGTTTGTTGTTGAATGATGACTTTAGAGGGTGGATGCTAGAGTTTCCAGCTCCTTGCAGGGCGTAAGCAGTGCAGGAGTTATATACTGTAAATGAGACCATTAATGAGTGTTCAGTCCAGTAATACCGCTGACCACTGACACAATTTACTTGTTGATTTATTTGTAGAATGTTCTGTTGAAAGTCTGTTTGTCACAAAAAGCTCCCTAAGATGAAACCTGAGGCTCGTTTTTGCCCTTAGGAGATGTTGCCTTTTCATTCCCTTTTTGCCTGGTATGTATCAGCTGCCAGGCATGGGACCTCGCTGTCCGTATGTCTGCTTGTAGAGCTGAAGAGATTTTGAAGGTAAACAGAATGGGCAGGAAGTGTTTTGGGGAAAGGAATCAACAAGATCATCTTTCCCTAGAAGAGGGAGAGACGAAATCTAGGGAAAGGTGGAGAAATTTGCCTGAGGTCACCCAGGAGGTGTGCGATGAAGCCGGGGTCTGAAACTCTTGTTTTTCAGAATCCAGTCCTTTAACCAAGATGTCATCCTTTACTGGAAGTTCAAAAACCCTCTTGGTTTTAACCACCCAGTGAGTGAATCTGCTTCCTTTGTTGCTCTGTTTTCCCAGAGCTTTTACCTTGGAAGACCCTGCCATCTTGAACAATATCCCTGTATAATGCTTGCTTCACTGCTGTTTCATTTCACTTTCACTTGAAAATCAGATGCTTCCCTATCTTTTCTTTTTACTTCCTTATACAGCTTTTTGCTGTTGCTGTAGCTCATTAAATTGTGCAGCTGTGTGTTATTTAACATCATAAAGCGTTTAGAGATATCATTCATGTAAAAGGATACAAAATGAATGTGCATTGTAATTCTAGTCTTGAGGTAGCAAACTTCTATGTGGAGTTGTGACTTAACTTTATGGCTTTGTAGACGCTTTTACTTTTTTTTTAGTGCTTTATTGATTCTTAATGATTTGTGTGTAGGTAAATATATTTATAATGCAATTACTAAGTAATCTGTATAATTATGTACATTAATATAGGTATGAAGTTGTATTAAAAATGTCAATTATTTTTCTTTCCATGAGTTCAGCAGTAGGCAATGTGCTGAACTGGATTGCTACACGCTGGCACAATTCCATGTGTATGCCCTGACCTGTGGTCAGAGGGTTCCTGATCTGCTGAAAACTGATGCAAATAAAACCACACACCAAACCCGTACCCTCGGGGAGGCAGGTGTGCTAGTGCCAAGGGGCTAACCTCAGAGAAAGAGGAGAAGATGGCAAAGCTTTGTTTTTCAATTATTTGGTAATGAGAATCTTGCTGGAGTTTGGCAACACAGGCTTGAAGCAGCGATGCCAGCTCTTATGTATTGTATTGGGTATTCATAACTCATGATGAAATGTAGCTGGCTTTTGCCTCTGCTTTCTTTTTCTTTTTTCTTTTTTAAAGCAGGTTACTTAGCATTTGTGTGTCTAGGTTTTCTCTTCTGAGTCATGGAGGTCATGTGTTTCCTCTCCAGGAACACGGAGAGACTCGATTGGTGTCAATCACTTCTGAAGCCAGGGATGATATGATCAGCTCTGTCTATATCCGATTTTCCGGATGTTTTTTTGTGTCTGTGTGTGTGGTTTGTTGTTGTGTGGGTTTGTTTGTTTGTTGTTTTTAAACTCAAACACTCATTTTGGGGCCTAATTGCCATTGTTTCTTTCTGTATTCTGGATCTGTGTCACAGAGTTTGCTGGTAGCTCTGCAAAGCCGTTTCTGAGAGCAGGAGTGCTCGTCTCACGAGCCCCCAGGGAGCAGCAGGGATGGTGAGGCACCGAGGGCTGCAGCTTACGCTGTTTCTGGGGAGCTGCAGCCTTCCTCCTGGCAGGGAGGCAAACCCTCTGCTGCCTTCAGTGGTGCTCAGCCCCTGGGGTCATGGGTGAACTTGGCCATTTTGCTTGTTTGTAGGTATGCGTGTACAAGCTTGTGCACATTTTCAAGGGTAGTGGAAACGGTCGATGTAGAAGTGTGTCCCACGGGGCACAGGCACAGTGCTCTGCTCTTCTGGCACTGCTTTTGAACGTGTGCTTGCTTGTGCTTCCATGAGAGCTAGTTTGCGGATCTTTTGCCCGACAGTGAAAACGTCTTTAGCTGTGGTGCGTGGGAGATGGCTCTTCTCGACTTTGCTGTGTGCATGTGAAAGCTGTGTTGTCGGTTGTATGTCTTACAGAGTGAAAGCAAGATACCTTTAGGAGTGTCCTTGTGTCTTGCAGAGCATCTTAGTAATACCTGTTCACATACCCCCTTGAATAATCATTAAAAGCATTTTCTCCTTTTTTTTTTTTTTTTTTTTTTTTTTTTTTTAAGTATCCTGGCCAAAGCAAATAGGATAAGGAATTACAGCAAGCTGAGGCTGGTATAATATACTAAACCATGACTCTAACAGCAATTAACGCAAAGGAATGAACATTTTACAGTGCCCTGCAGTTATCCTTAGTTCTCAGTGGTAAACTGAAATAAGCCTGGTATCTACGTAGTCACTAGACTAACTGCCATTTTTATTACATTACATGGTTTATTGCTCATTTTTCTTCCATTTTCGGGCTTCTCTCAGGCTACTCTCCTTCTCCTTTCATAGTGACCCCCAAAGAAGAATGTTATAGTTAGTGGAGCTGATTTTTGACGCAGTTGAGTTCTGATACTTGTACACAGTCTGTACAACTCAACATTTGACCATATTACTTTGCTGCCAGGATTGGAGGTGGCTAAGAGAGCCTGTTCCCTTGGCGGGGGGAAGAGGGAAAAGGTGTGGTTTGCAGAGAATTCACTGACTCAGAAGTGTCTAAGTGCATGCCTTGCTTTAAGCTCAGGGTAGTTCTACTAACTTTGTTGGAGCTGCTCATGCGCCTGGCCAAGTCTTCATCTCACTATGTCCCAAGTCCTTTTCTCAACGAGGAAGTTGTCCCACTTGATCGACTGTATGAATAAATCTGTTTATAGCAGCACACTGTGCCCCATTCAGAAAGATACGGTAGCTCTATAATATTATTACATACATGTTCAGGTTTGGACTGGCATAATAATTTTCAGTAAGAAACTGACTTTCTTTGCACTTCTTGTTAAGAAGTAAAAGCATTAACACTGGTTTAGTTTGTTTCCCATTGAAAAGGTACTAGTTGTACCCTCTTGCTCTCCCATGCCTTGTCTTGGACTCTCTAACTTGCAGTAAGTTTGGGGCAGAAACCGTACAAGGAATAGCACGCTGGGGAGCTTGTTTTTGTTGTGGCAACCACAAAACAGATAAGAGCATAGCTGTTGGTGCTTCCGAAGTCAGGGTTACCATGTCTTGCCCCTAAGCTTTACCGCTTGTTTGCGTGGAAAGAAGGAGATGGGAGAGAGCCTGAGCTTTAGCAACTTGCTGCACATGTATAATACTGGTGTATGAAGAACATCTGTGTGAAAACTTGAAGAAGTATACTCTTCAGGCAAGAAAGAGAATGTGTAATGTAAGAAAACACTGTTACTTAATACATTTTTTGCTTGGAAGCTATAGTCAACACATGCTGTAATACTTCTTGCTTGTGTGATACAGTAGCAGCATGACATTTCAGATTTATTACTTCTGGTTTCTCTTTAAAGAAATCCTGAATCTGGAATCAGAAGAATGCTTTTTTTTCTCTTAAGCTACAGAAGGGAAAATATTTCAAAATGACATAAATCAAAAATATATTAAAGGCCAACAAAACAGATGAAAACTTTTTTGGAAGATTGTCTATAATGTTTGGCAGAAGAGACTAATGTGCTGTGGTTTTTGGCTGAATTTATCATGTGAAATACTCTAGGGTCCATCTCCTTGAAATGAGCTATTTTTATGTATTTTATCTATCTATATATTAAAACAGCAGCAGAGGTGACGTGTGTGTGTATATAATGTATGTATTAGTGTGTGTGCAATTTATGTTAAGTATATATACTACATTATATAAATTCAATTACAATTTTATATAGAATATTCAATTACAAAATTATTTTTGTAATGCAAACACTCACTAGATATCTTGATCTTAGCCAACAAATTCTGTGTCCTCTTGTTGACTACAGGGCTGGTAGTACATAACTTTTCGTGTAGATTCATTTCTCTCTGATACATGTATCTGTAGATACACTTTATAACAAGTATGTTACTGTATGTATGTGCTCAGCCTTTTTCCAATAAACTGCACCATCCAGTATTCGGGAAGGTGCACCAGGGACTTGTGAGGAAAGCCAGGAGTTTTTGAGGCTTGCCTTGTCTCGTAGCAGCCGGATGGAAGTAATCAGGCCAAGTGGATCAGAATGAGTTGGCTTTGTGTGTGTTTGCTCTTCAGTAAACTTTTTTATGACATGTTTCTTCCCCTTTTAATGCATTTTTAAATTTAGTTATGTGGTTGTGTTCTGTGTAACCAAGTCACACCACAAAGGACGTAGTGTGGGATAATCAGTTGAAGCCGCTGCTTCCTCCTCCGATGCTTTGGCCTTCTGCCTCTGATTTCTAGGATGTTTCTGACATTTTAAGCAAGGGCAGTCACCCTCTAGACTGTGCTAGTTTACTTTTAATCTAAGGAGGTTGTTTCAAGTCAAAAGTTTCTATAGGCCTTCCTCCTAGGCTGGGAATCTGGTACGATCACTGCCCCGTGATACATGCGTTATACAAAATGGATACCCTTTTCCCCATTTTCTCCCTAAATGGAGACTGTGAAGTTTTGCAGGGGAAGAGATTTGAACCCTTATACCCTGGTCACTTCAGTGATGCTGTCTGGCACAGTTTGCACTCCTAAACTCAACTGCAGACTTAGGGCTCCGGTTGTCTTACAGAGATCTACAGATTTCCATTTTAAAAAATATATCTTTCCATATAGAAATGCTTGTGTGTCTGTGTATATAACAGTTCCTAAATTGTTACTGACACTGCTTAAAGTGTTTACAAAGAGAGGGTGACACTTCAAAACTATCAATTAGAAATTACTAGAGCAATGACAAAAGATGTGAAAACAGTTATTGGTTTGGTTTCCAAAATAATTCTTTAGGCTGAGCGTCCGGGCATGGCTGTTGGGTTTGGAAGTGACAGCTCTGGAGAATACGAAGCCTTCCATCTGCTGCCAGCAGAGGCTTTAAGGTATCAGCAGCTCAGTGCAAACTCTGCTGAAGCCAAAGAGTGTGGTAAATGAACGGACTCCAAAATAGCAGAGACTTACCTTAAAACTTTTATGGTAGAGTGTAGTCAGAGGGGTTAATACCGGCGAGGCCGGGTGCTATGACCAGGGGATGGTGGAGCAAAGGCTGTGGTTGAGCCTACAGCCTGACCAAAAAGGACTCCCCTTTTCAGGGCTGTCAGTGCGGCTTCTTCCATGATGCTCCGAGTTGTACAAAGCAATGCATTGTAAAGCTGGGCTCCAACTCTTTACATTTATTTTCCTTTCTGCTATAACTCTTTCCCTAGGTGTGGTAACGCTCATAATGCTTCCGAGTTTTGCTGTTTGCAGTGGGGACATAACAGCTAAAAGCTACATGTAAACAGCTTTGTTGGCTACTTTTACTTTCCTTGCTTATATTGTACACCTTAAATGTGCTATTTCTTTTGGCATAATGGCAAAATCGCTGCTTATGGGAACTGCCGTAGATAATACAAAAAGCTCTTTGAAAAGAGCTTTATCAGAGTACAAAGTACTTGGAATTGAAAGCCCCTAGAGGGTTGCTTTATTTTCCCCCTTCATTCAAACTTGTAGTGGTGCAGGATCGAGATACATCATGCCCTATTTTCAGCTGATTTGCATGTTAGAGAGAACGGAGTAATTGGTGTTTAACCAGAACAAAAGAGGATCTGTTTGCTAAAAGAAAAAGAATTCTTGAAGTAGACCCTAATACATATACTGCCTTTGTCTCTTCTCTCATTAAGAATTGAATAGGATGGCCTAGTAATTAGAATGTGGAAGGCATTGCTTTGGTGTTGATGCTTTTTGAGCTAATTGGTTTGAAAATTATATTTGATGTAGCTCTAAGGGATGTTGGCACAACACCTTCTTTGGGACATGGACATCCTGTACTCCCATTTAACTGCAGAAATAGGCACTTTGAGGCAGGGATTTGTCTTTTTGGGTTTTTTATTTATTAAACCCATATTTACCTTCCCAATTGAATCCACAGGATGCATTGCCACATGTAAATAAATCTCTCACTGGTATGAAAACCTTGAAATGACCTTGGAAAGAGATTAGCCCCTCTTTTCCCAAATAAGTACTTAGTTCAGACCTTAGTAAAGCAGAGATTTCAGCTAAACTGGATTTGGATTTCTGCCTTTCTGCATTCTTGGAAAGGTTTTGTTGTTGTTGCTTGTTTGGTTGTTTTTTTTGTTTTGTTTTTGTTTTGAGAAAAGGATTAAAACAAATGTAGTTCTTGAGCAGACTGGAATGAAAGACAGGTCTAGAAACGTGCAGGAGGCTTTCTTTGGTCAGTGTTTGTACTCATCTTCTTCAGTCCCGTCTCCGATGGTGAAGACATTAGGGAGATGTTGATTGCCTCCATGGATCCTTCCCTTGGATTCTGAAATGGGATCACTTTAATCTGAAAACTTTGAAACTTCAGAAACATTTTTGGATCTCTTGAATTGCTGAGGGAGTCTTTGCTTTGGACAAGCCCACTGGATGGCCTTTTGATTAGTATCCCATATGCGTACAATGGATTTAGGGTGAGTGGAGGTACTCGGAAATTCAGAGAAGGAAGATGCATTTCTTAGACCGAGGGATAAACTTAACAGTAAAGATTCCGATATATACAGAATTTAAGTGTGTTTTATTTGATAATGCTATTGTTTTGTGGTACAAATTGAAGTCTCAAACCTGTTGTTGGTTCTCTGCAGAGCCCTATATGATCATCTTAATAGAGTATTACAGTGTGGTGGAGTTGTCATTTTATGAGGATGAAGTGAACTTCTAAAATTTCCCCCAAGGTTTCAGTGATAAAAAGAACACTTTTTAAAATGACTTTAGGTTCTGGGGAGTATGTATTTAGCAGTGTATTTGTTACTTAAATGGATTCAGTCTTGCAATGAACAAAAGTTTGCTTTTCTTTACTTTTCAGGTATGTCTTTTCTCCCTTCTGGTGGTGGGTAGGCATGTGCCTTTTCTCAATGTTTTTCTTTGGCTGCTTACAAGTGTATGTCAAGTCAATATTAAAGTTGTGATCCTGCCTTAAGATTTGTTTGTGTGTTTATTGTACTACAACTTCAATGCCCTTTAGTGTCTTAAGACTTTGTCTTTAGATACCGTAGGTATCTAGATGTCTTAGATATCTTATCTTTAGATATGACTAGGTGACACTAAACTGTGTTGCAAGTCTTAAAATACTGGGTTAGGACTGATGGCCTCTGAGGCCTGACCGCATCTGTGTCCCAGTGAGGTCCATTGCAAGGCATTTTTTTTGAGTAATATTTTACTGGTGTCCCTTGGACCTCTGCTGTTCAGCGTTTCCGTCTGTCCGTATAGCTAACCCCTGCTCAGGGATCCGTCTGGATGGGAGCTATCTATTAGTATAATTTTCCTAACACAGACACATGAATGCTGGCTGCAAACTGCTTCTGCAGCACCAACCTCTGTTTCCTCCTCCATCTGTGCACATCAGTATGTCAGGCATCTGCCAGCTGGGCAGCAACAGATACTGAGGCTTGTTTGGGCTGAAGCGCTGTCAGGGTAAGATCCTTCCCAGCTCCATGTCTCCCTTTATTGCTTGTTTAGTAAATCATTCCCTTCTGGACTGTCAGCCGGGGCTTTTCAGGCTGCAGTCGAAGACTGATGGATCCAGAGACTTAGTTAGCCGTAGTCAGCTGTAGTGCACTTTCCACGCTGGGTGCAGGCAGTGCTAGTCCTGGGCATTTGCTCCAGTTGTGTGCTGGATGTTCAGCATTCAATACTAACCCAGAGAAGGTGGAGTATTTTATTTAGCTGGGTTGTACGTAAACGCTCTTATATTTTGCATTTTTACAATACATTGGTGGCTCAGTGTGGTTTGCTGCGTAGGCATGCCATTCCTTGTTGGCTGAAGTCTGGATATCCACAGTGGCACCAAAATCCTGCTCCTGGGGACTGGGGCACCCAGCAACACCTGCAAGTACGCTTGGGTGAATTTTTTCCATAAATAGCATCTCCATAAGATGGAGCTTGGAGGAGAAGGGTAGGAAGAGAAACTTGAAAGACCAGGCATAAATTGGAGGCCACAATGTTGATATGTTCTAAAACAAACTTCCATATTTTTTTTTTTCTTACGGGTTCTCCTTATTTAAAAGTGGGCCTAAAAGACAAAAGGTTTAAAAGGGGTTAAATAAACTGAAAAAAACCGCAGTGTATTTCCGTTCAGAGTTAAAACAAGATGTTGTGGATTGACTCAAAATGAAATTTTTCATTTTTTTTTCTTTTAAGTTTTGCCAACAAACTGAAAACATGTTTGTTTAATCATAGGCAAATTTATCCTCCTGGTTTTTTGGTTCTATTTTGTTTTCAGTTTAGCCAGCAAATTGACAAATGAAACTGTTCTGCCAGCGCTACTTCCAGTTAGGATTGCTCCAAGGAAGCTGTGTGAATCTCCCCCTTTTACACTTTATCTAGAACCATCAGAATTTGTTCGCTGATTAATACCTTGGAAATTATAAATTAACCATATGGAACTACTTCAGTTTAAGTAACTTGTATGTTCTGATGATAGCTAATCCCCCTAAAACGTGTTTTTAATGACCAGTTTGTTTTCACCTGAGGTCATTAATGCTCTAAAAATGGCTGTTAACTGCACCAAAGACTTCCCCCCCCCCCCCAGGAGGAATGCTGCTGTGCACCATATTTAATGGTCTAATACGTTTTATTTCTGCCTTACCTTCCGGATGTGCTGGCCTTTTTTAATGGCTGTGTTGGAAAAAAACTGTTTATTTTCTGTCTTCTAATGACTGATCTTCCAGCCAGCTGGAGTGAGCGATGTGAAGTATGCAGTGCGCTGAAGCAGTAGTATGAGCATGTAATGGCTTTGGGCTCGGTGTGTGTGCCCGGCTGCAGAGAGAAGGGGTGCGCAGCCCACTGTCTGCTCTTGTAGGTCTGTGATACTGTGAATCATAAAGTCATTAGGAATATTAAAACTTCAGACAATGGGCTGTGTTAATTCTCCTGCCTCCTTCTGCTTAATTTTTGTGCTAATTTATTGCTCCTCTATATTCCTACTTCTGTCACCTAAATGCAAATGCACTGGCAGCCTGCTTTATGGATAACACTTAAAAAATAATGGTGCAATAATGAATGGTGAATTGCAGTGGAGATCTTGCTGAAGTGCTTGCAATATCCGCATTAATTTCAAATGAATTAGTTGTAGTTAATACTATTGTATTTAAAACCTGTCAGAAGCCATAACGATGATTAGGGTGTAAGTGTAAAATGTTATTTCAGAGCAGCATCAACATGTTTTAAAATAGCAATGTATGGTGTTAAAGTGTGTCTGACCTAATGGCCATCATCATCAGCTTCTGTGCTAAGCCAGTCTAGAATAGATGAATCAGAAGTATCTAATTGAGCAAAAGAGAGGCCATAAACCCATTCATTTTTTCCCCTGATCAGAAGCGAACAGATTCTGTGGTTAAGAGCAGTGGCAGGATGAAGGAGGGGTTTTATCCGGCAGGGCTTTGCATCCTATTGATCTCTGGTGCTGGCCTTGCACATGCTGCTGCTAAACCTCGTCTGTCACCAGTGGGTGGTTCCAGCACAGGGGAAAGTGGAAACAAACTGCATGTAGCTATGAAAAACACATTTCTTTAATATTTGTTTCCAGTCCTTCAGAACAATTTGATGCTATGGCAAATATATTTATTATTCAGTAGTTAATACTCTAAAGCAAAAATGTCCTGGTGCCTTTCACTTGAGTCCTTGTTGGTGATGCTTTGAGCATCTACAGCAGTTCTGTGAATTTCCCCCTTGGGAATGTGTCTTTGCTGGAGAGGTAGATTGGGTGGTTGGTACCCAGGTAAGGCAAGTCTTCGTGGGATGAACTGACACTGCACTGACTGAAATAACAAAGCCTGCAGCGCTGCTGGGCTTCTGGGGGGAGTTGCTGAGGCTTCTTGCAGGCATATCCCACCACTCCTCATGTGCCGTGCAAGAGGCTGAGATGCTCTTCGGCTCCTGGGAATGAGACAGAAAATTGCCTGTCTTGGTACAGGCTGGGAGCTGTGCGAAGATGCTGAAAAGTTAACAGCGCTTGGTGATTCACCCTGCAAAGTGGGTGAAAGCGGGACGTGGGCTCCGGTCTCTGCGCATCCGCTGCCCCCCCTCCAGCGAGGCGGCGTGGCCCAGTTTGAGCACCTTGGGAACCGGAGGGAAAACGCCTTACACGTAAAGAAATCTGCAGTGACGATGCAGGGAGGATGCGTGGTGAAGGGATCATCTTCCTGATTACCTTTTTAATAAGTTGTTGACGGCTGCAGCAGAAGTGCAAACCTCCTGCGCGTCAGCTCCTATCTCTGTGCCCCCGCTCCCCCCCTCTGCCAGCATCTGCTCTGCTGGCATTGGCCCCCATCCATAAGCCCAGCCGTTGGTCCAATTGCATCTTCATTCCTGCTGCCCACAGTAAAAGTTACAGCTGAAATCCCTCCCCAGGCATTTATTGGTGGGGGATCAGTGGTCCTCGAAGTTGGGCAGTTTGGGCAGTTAAGGTCAAAAAATAAGTCTTGTCTTTTAAGGTGAGGCAAGTGTGAATGGAACTTTATTTAGCGCTTCCCCCAGGGTAGGAGCTGTCAAAGGCTAGACCCAAGGACGGGGCAGCACATGGGCAAAAGACCTCTGCTCTGCTGCAGCTTTGTGAGACCTGGAGAGTCAGAAGAGTAGGGAGGCAGAGCGAGCTACCTCTGATGTTTTACAGCCGTGATCTCATTCTGTGCTCCTGCCACCCCATCAGAGAGGCTCCCACATCTTCACACCTGGCTTAGAGAAACAGGCATGTAACTTTTTTCAGTTTAACCACTTGTATTTCTATTTTAGTTCTTAGTGTCTGGCTTTGAAGAGCACTACACCTGCAGTTTGTCTCCTGATAGTGGAAAGCACAGAATATAATCTAACAGATTAAGACAGCTGCATTTTGTTCATCTCAAGCATGAGTTCTACTTGACGATTTGTAGATATAGTTTCCATCTGACACAAAGGCAGGGACTAATTCTGGCATGTGTGGGACTGATAAGATTTCAGGCCAGATCGCTTTCTTTAAAAAAAAAAGAAAAAGGAAGAAAAACTGCTTGATGTGTTACATAGTTCAGTAATCAGTTTCCAGGTTCTTTAATTAGATCTGTGCTTTAGCTGATTTAGCTGCATGTCTCGATACACAAATGATTTATAAAGGGGAAAAAAAGTATGTGTTAATCTCCAGTGAGTGATGCTCCGTGCTGAAGTCACTTTGCACTGTTTGTATTAGATATGATACAGTATTCAGTCTTTCCTTTAACAAGGAATTTGACTTCATTTTTTAAAAGGAATGACAGAGCTTTAGAGTTGTGTTTGTTAAAAGCTTTTTATTGATGTAGATTTGTATGTATGTTTACATTTATATGTAAATGTAATTATTTAGTGAAGATTAGCAGTCAATTGAGGCCCTATCTTTCCATTTTGTGTGTTACTAGTCATTTGCAAATTCATTTCAGTGTAGGTCAGAAATTACGGTTACCATTATATTTAATGCATGAAGTATTCCTGATTCACCATTTCCTTGGACAGCCCTTCTGCTGCAAATTTTATCTGATTCCTTTTGAAAGCTTTCAAAAGCAATGGAGAGTTCATCATAGTCTCTCCTGTTCTTAATCCGTCCCTACGTGATAGTTTGGTAGCCACTTCCTGATGAAGAGATCTGGGCCGTGGAACCTATTGAATCCATAGATAACTCTCCGTTTAATCAATTATCTGGTAGTGGAGACATTTGGAATTAATTAGTGTGTCTGAGCTCTGAACATCCGTGTGGCGTTGGGCTGCGCTGCATGGATTTATGGGGTCTGATTGCTGTCGTCTGGTGGAGTTTCTTTGTGATCAAAGAGCACAACTGAGCTTTTCTGTTTGCAGCATACCTTCAGTGTGTGTTAGTGTCATTTCACTTCTGCGCCGAAAGGCCAAGCAGCTGCTGGACTTGGTCCACGCGGTGCTCCAGGAATGATCAGAACAATTCTGCTTCCTCCATTCTCCCTTCTCTGTAGTTAGAATAGAATTTGGGGCCTGAGGGTATCCTGGCTCCCTCTTATAATTGCATCATTCCCACTATTAACTAAAGAGAACAGATTTTTTTTTTTAATAAAAGCTTCCTCATACGTATTCTTGAGTGTTGTTTTAGTTTGCAACTATTCAAATTGGAATGCATCCAGACGCCAAGTCCTTATGTTTCCTTCATGTCCCCGAACTCTCTTATGGGTAATTTGCATTTCAGCGCTGCTCAGTTGCACTTTGCTCAGTTTAAGGGAAGGAAGGTCCATGTGGTAGCGTATGCTGATTTACATATGTTGCTAGTACTAGCTAATTGTAATGTGGATGCTTTGCTTCCTTCAGGCAACCAAACCAGGATATTTTTGTTGTAATATCCGGTTGGTTTAAGGTGAGAGGTAAATCGGAGCTTGCTCTGCTTGATTTACAGTTGGAATCTTGGTCTGAGGTTTGGTGGTAAAGATCTGAGATGCTTGGAGGATGTGATCAAAAAATGGTGAGCTGAAGGGTATTACTTTAAGAGTTGTTGCTAAAACTTAGGAAAATAAACTTTGTGGTTTGCTAACTGAAAATAATAAAGGAAGGGAAGAAACACTACAGGGCACTGTTGAGTAGCAGCATGAGGTGTCATTTGATGTTTCAGCCTTTAGCAAACACTACGACATCTCTAGAACTCCACTGCATGGCAGCCAGTACCTGCGATAGCTAGCTGTAAAGGTTTCACATCAGATCCCAGAGGTTTCTTTTGCTGAAAATATACAAGTTTCCAGGTGTCAGATCATGCTGATTAGTCTTCTGGTTTTTTTAACAAAATCAAGATTGGAGGGGGAAAGACATTGGGAGGGGAGATTAATAAATTCCAGTCTGCATTTCCCAGCCACTAGTTGGCAGACAGCGGAGTCCTGTCTAAACTTGGAGGATTTTTTGTCATTTTTGCAGCAGAGCCGCATTGATGCGACTGCATCTTGTTGTGGGCCAGTGGGCATAAAAAACGCACGCAAGCAGGGGAACCCACCGAGGCAGTGTCCAGGCAGTACCAGTATAAAGCTTTTTTGCTTTGCACTAGTTTTGCAGCTGCTGGAAGGTTCTTGGAATTTGTCAAATTGGGGCCTGCCCAGATGAGCCAGCCCAGGTACGAGGTTTCCACTCCTGACCCGTGGTTGCATTAGATGCAAAAGTTTCTGAAGCCTCCCCTGAAAAAGTGTTCCCTGATTCCTTTTTGAATTTGGGCTTTCCTTTCCAGAGCTGGTGGGGTATCCTGGTTGCTGTTCTCCCTGTGTTTTGTAGCTACAGTGTGGCTTAATGACAGAAAAGAACCTCATGCTGGAACAAAGCAAACCTCTAAACAATCCTAAAGTGGCTCTGGGTGCTGCCCACAGCATCCTTCCCATGTGCGCTCGGTGGCTTTTACATGGCGGTGTTCTAATTTTGGTAACAGCAAATACACTGTGTTTTGAAACACTCTTAATTTGTGCTGTTAGGAAATGGACATAAAAATAAAATGGGACTGCAAAGAGACGTCAGATTAAACTTTGACTGTGCAGCGAGGGCTGCAGATGGTGACGGCGCAGAGCAGCGTGTTGGGTCCTTGTTAATTCTCCCCTCCCTGAAAGCTCTGGAGCGATTCCCTTACCAAAATGCTTAGTTTGGTTATTATTATTGTTATTGTTGTTATTGTTATTATTTGCAGTGCTGGTGAGTGAAAAGTTCCAGACAGGTGCTACACGGAGGCTGACCTCTGTCTGCTCACAATGCAAGGAGCAAGTTTCTTGCCCGCAGGCCTTGGTGCATGTGAAAGTGGCAAGTTGAATGCAAGGCTCCACGCAGCTATTACATGGTCAAAACCACTGCTGTGATGTATCCAAAACCCAATGGCTTGCTTTAGGAGGGTGCTTACGATGAGGTGAACATGTGCTTGATAACTGGATTGAGCTTTCCAGCTCATTTTAGGGTTTTGGTTTTGCATCTGTGTCTTGTTTGCTATGAGTGTTGAAGGGCCTTGACCAGGTCTGCGTGCTTGCTTTTAGCAGGGAACGCCTGCCTCCGAGAGGGGGAGAGCCGGCAAATATAGCAGAAGAGACTGTGCCGTAGGAGCAGTGCATCGCTGATAATTGCCATGTTAGTCTCAACAAACAAACTGGATGCAATGCTGGCTGGATTTGAATACAGGATCCTCATAGCAGCAAAAAGGCTTCTGCATGCTCTGACTAATGAAGCTGATTTTAAAGAAAATGGGCATTTTTTTTATTCCTATTTTCCTTCCATTTTCACCCTCCTTTGATGAAAACACTTGAAATACCTTTTTAACTCTACGTTTTAAATGCTTTTTTATAGCCATGAAATATACCCTTGTGTGGTTTTCAGGTCTTTTTAATTTTTAAAAGCCCTCCTTATTGCTGCTGCATAAGGAGAAATTTTTAGGTTATGGGGAGAAGCAAATGTGACATTCTGTTCCATATTAAAAGTTAATTTAGGGCAGAACTGCAGACCAAGAAAAGTCTTTTCTTTTCCTATACCTCCTTGTAATGTAATTGACCCCTAATACCTCTGTAAGCTCTGGCACTCGGGCAGTGGAAACTAACTGCCCAGGGGCACAGTGCTAACACAACTGAAGGAATTTGCCCAACTGGAATAAAACTTGCTATATTCAAGGGTTTTAAAGCAGGTCTGTTAAAGCATGTTCTTGTCTAAAGCAAAGCTTGTGGTACCAGATTTGAGCAGCGAGTGAGATGATGTAGGTTACTTGGGAGGGCAGAGCAGAAAAGGCGTGCAGGCTGCTTTGCATGGGTCTAGAGGGGCGAGTTCAGCACCAGCCCGGAACCAGATTCCAAGCCTGTCCCTGGTTAGTCTTGATGTAAATGGGTACCTGGCAGGTACTGGAAGGTATCTCTTGAGGACTAGAAGAACCTCTAGGCCACTGGGCCTGAATGCAAACCACGTTCTTTATTACTGGGAGCTATAAAAAACTGCTATGGCCCGGCCGTGCCAGTCCCCCTTGGCCACATAGGATGAGGTGTGATTTGAAAGGCATAACTCGTGCCAGTGCCAAGTCTTAGCCCTGAGTTGGTTTGTGTCCTCGTCTCTTAAAGGAATACTTTGGTCTCGTGCTGATGTTGGACGTAGCAGACTATTAAAAATGACAAATTCAGATTGTGGTCATGGAAACAAGATTCTTCCCTAGGACAGCTCTTGTCACTGCTGAGATTGATAAAAGCTTTTGATACCATGAAGCTGGAGAGAAGAATAGGTTTGTATAAATATATAAGGAGGAGAGATCCAGGATGGTCTCAGCCTTGTGGGAGAGAAAATACAACTTTGCCATATTCCTCATGGTTCCCTTCCTCCCCTAGTAGCATTAACTGGAACCTCTCTCCAAAGTCTTTTTGCAAGCCCTGGGCCGAAGGAGTCATAGGCATCCTCCATCCCTCCGAGCAGTCCCTCCAAGTTAGAGCCAAGGCTATGGAGAAGGCAGTCCGGCTGCGTCCCTCAGCACTAAATTAGCTGTGTGGTCTTAATCAGAGGTAGCAACTGGAGGGTTGCTACTGAGACTTAATTATGCAATTGTAATTTTCTATAAAATGCATCATAAAACCTATTCATGCCTTATATTGCTTTGAAAGAGTTATTCCAGCCTCTCCAGTTGTAGAATACACACTTTAGGAAATTGCCTAAATCTGTATTTTTCTTGGAGCAGTGCTAGTCAGCCCCACAGATTGCTAATAAATATTTCATAACATTCTATGAAGGATTATTAAAATAATTTAAATATCTAAATGACTGGCTCTCCTTGGCCCAGGCAAAGCCCAGAAGCAGGCTTGGTTCATTTCTGTGACCACTCTTGGCGTGCCATTAGAATGCCCTAAATTGCAGACCCTACATAAACACTGACTTGTTCTTACTGGCTTTGAGTTTCTTCTGCCATTAAATCTGATTTATTTTTTTTTTTAACACTAGTAGGTAAAATATATTTTTGTACTTTCACAACATGTACAGTGAAGGATTTAAAAATATCTAGCATGCATTAATTTAGCATGAAATCCTTCATCAGGGTTGAGGAAATGCTTTTCCCATTTTAACAGTCAGAAGGGTGGGAGGAGAACCCGAGTTTCCACCTGCCTCAATTCTTGTGTTGTGTTGTATCCCTCCCGTTGATACAACAAGTAAGAAATTAGAAGGGGGAGAGAGAGAGGCTGACAGAGCAATCATCATAGCTGAGAAAATGGGCAAGCATACCATTAATTTCCTACATTTTTTAATTTTTTTCCCAGAGTGAACCTACACCAATTAAATACACTTAAATCACCTTTTACCTCTGGAAGAGGCAGTGCCCCTGAGGGCTGCTTTACATTGCTGTACCATGGCAAGGCTGCCTAGGATGTCTGTAGGATTGAACCCCCTAGAGCAGAGCAGTTGCAGAAGTCATTTGTTTATTACAGTATTCAAGCACAGATCCAGAAATGAGTGCATTTTGTGATGAGCTGAGCTGTGATTGCTTGGGAGCTCTCGTCCTATGTGTTGGGTGAGGTACTTACTACTCAGCGAGGGCAGATCTGACAGCCTGGCTCCTCTTTATGGTGGGGTTACTCACAGCAGCAAGTCGTATGCTTGATGGTATTTGTAGGCTTTTAGGGCTCTTCATTCTGCTAATTTGACATTATTGAAGTTCTATTTCCCAAACTGTGCTGTGGGTTAAAGAGAGAATGACAGCTTGATCTTTATTTGTGTGTGCAATATTTATATATGTAAATTACTAGTATGTTTGCCTTTATCTCTAGATATAAATACAAGAGATGTATACAAATATAATGAGGAGGCACAGGAAGCTTGTTTTGTTTAAGCAAAATGCAGCACATTAAGCCGTCATGCCCTGACACTTGTTTTATAGTGGAAAACAAAAAGGGAAGCATCTAGCTTTTGTTGGGAGACATGAAAGTTGCTGCTGCTTTACATATTGGGTATTATGGCTTTAGCACGCTAGAATCATTGGGGTTTTTATTATTATTATTTTTCCTTTTGGTGAAGACTGAAAAAAGACAAAGACTAAAAATAAAAAACATAATTTTTGATATAGCTGTGGAAACATGGTTAGTTCTAACACAGCAGGTGGCTAAGGGACTCAATCGGCAGAAACCAGCAGTGCTTTCAGTGCAATCAAAGTTAAGTGCAGAAATTTAATTAAATGGTAGCAAGGCTGGCAGAAACTTTGTAAAGCAGCAGTGCATTGTCAAATTCAACAATTATTTCAAGGAACACAATCCACAGATGGCGTCTAATTGATAAATTAAGGTTCTGGTGCCTGATTCCGCTTACATTTAAAGGTTCTCTTTTCTTAAACAAAACCTTAAAATTTTAAGGCTGCATCACTGTTCTGAAAACATAACAAGCTGCCCTGTGTTCTTTGGATTGCGAAATGCACACTTTTCGTGTTAAATGGAGAAGGTGTTTGTTTTATATTTTCCTTGTCCGTCTTTCATTCTGGAAAAGATGTGGTATGTTGTTGGTAAGGCACTTAACTGGAATCTCAGGTATTTAGAGCTCAGCTCCTGTGAACCTCCCGTATGTGCTGGGGCAGGTAGTCAAATAATCTCTCACAGCTTTTAAAAGCTTTTCAGCTTGCCTGTCTATACCTTAAAGCTGTCTGTCGACTTTTGGACCTCATTATCAGCAAATGCAAATCCTTCAGAGCTTGATATCCTGCTTTGCAAGCCCTTTCTAGTACTAGACTGGTCAGCCTAAGGGACCAAGGCTGGAAGGACAGTGACTAACATCTCATTGCCGTGGTCACTTGCACACATTGCGTATCTTTTTTTTTAGGGGGTTCTGGGCTGCTTTTATGTTTGCCCCCTTGCTTGGGTGTTGCTGAGAGCTCCCCACCACTTTGTGTTGGTGTGAGGGAACCCAGAGCGCGTCTCCAGGGGTCCTGCAGCAGACCTGAGAAAAGCTTCATGCGACACTCTGGATGCCTGTAGAGTTTTGTAAAACAAACAAACGGGCCCTGTTTTCCCCCTTTTTAAACTGAAGATATATCAGGGATATTTTGTCTCTGTATGTTTTTGATTTCCATGTGTAAATACAGTTCACTTTCCAAGGTTTAGCATAGCACTTCAGAGAAGGGAGCAGAAAAGATTGAATCCAGCTCTTCAAATACACTTTGCATGTTGTCCTTTAGTGCCGGAGAGAGAGTCTTTTCTCTAAGCTAGTGGCACTTTCCCTCTCAAAGTAAGTGTTTCGAACAAGGATGGGAGTTGAGAGAGAAAGGGCATCAGACTACATAATAGATATATATATAGTTTCTATGTATATACACACCTGTATACACAATATTCATTTGTCCCTTGCTAAAAAAAGAAGAAAATTTTTGACCTTCCAATTTCATACTTTCTTCTTTATTTAGGCAATTTTAGAAGATGGATGCAAGAGGGAAATGACCATTTCATTGTATATGTTGTAAACCCAGGGCGCAGATTCCCTAATTGCTCTTCTGAATGTGTTATGTGTCTTTTTTGGCATTGCCCTTGTGGTAGTAAATTCTCCATTAGCCGGATTCTGTGTGATAGGCTGAATCCGTTCTGAGTGATGTAGCTGAATCAGTGCTTGTTATTTTTGGTTACTAACAGTATACTTGAATTCAGTAACTCGACTGCTCCCTTCCCCCTTTCTCCCCTCCTGTGCCTAAATATATCCAACCAGTCAATCAGCACTGGCAGGCATCAATGCTATGGCTGTCGGGTTGAGTTAGCTGTGGATAGCCTAAACTGCTGGCTTGTTTTTTGGGGGCTTGAAAATGTATTCAAATAGTGGCATCATAATTTGACTTGCAAATAAGTACAGTCTGGTAATGGGGCCCTTGTATAGAAAGAATGATGCAGCACTTTAGACAAATATATGTCTCCTTCCCATGAAGCAGATTAGAAATAATACAATACGTGCTGATGTTTATGGCTACACACTTAGTGAACAGAGACTTTTTTGAATTTTCATTAATGGTGGATTTTGTAGTTTTTAATGGAACAAAGAAGAAACACTGGAAACTAAAGAAATGCTAACGCTGTCCTGGGAAACTTAGAAAATGTTTGGTTTAGAGGCAGATCTGCTCTGGTCGTCATCTTCTCTCTTAAATTTTTTCCCCTTATCTAGGCTTCTTGGCCGGTTGGTTGTTTAAGAGCGACACTTAAGTGAACACATTATCTTTGTTGCTGCTCCTTCCCAAACTGAAGGAACTGGCCTTTGCTGGTGACGGCATAGCTATTTCCACAGCAACCAGGCAGGATGTCACAAATTCAGAAGTGCGATTTTACATGCAGAACAGCAGCAGGAGCAGATGGATATTGGAAACAAAATCCCCACCCCCTCCCTTTGCTTTCTTACACTTCCTCCGAAAGAAATAAAAGCACTTCTCACAATGTCTCTCTTCGCAAATCTTCCATGAATTGTTTCTGCTGTGCAGTTGAAAAGCAGCAAATGCTGGGGTGCAGCATGGTCACCGTGTTTGTGGCAGCACTGCCTTGACAATGTCAGGGTGCTGGAACAAGGCACGGAGAGGAATGCTGTGGCTTTTTGTAACTTCGGGACTGAAGTAGAGAAAATGAGCTCACTTCGGGTTTTGGGCTCAGATTTAGCCTGGACGTTGTTTCATTAACTTTGGTAGTGGCCTAATTCTGTTAATCCTGAACTTAACAAAACGAACAAACAAACCCTCACCTTAGGTATTTAGACACATTTGGTAGCCATCTTGCATAGAAGTTTATCGTAACACCCACCCACTGTGTGGGCAAAAGCCTCAGGAACATATGCTCAGTCTGTTTTCTCAAAAAAGATAATATTGGAAACAGATGCAGAAAGGGTTTTGCACTTAATAATATTTGAGGTCAGGGCCTCTGGTTTGAAAAACACAGAATTGATTCAGTGTCCCAGTTGAAGAGTCCGGACAGCTTGCAGAAGTCACCGTGGGATGGACACGCACCAAATAAAGCTGGGGTGCAGGAGAAAACCAAACAAGTTGTTCTTTGTGCTCCCTGTTGAAGCCTGACAAATACATGAGGAGTGAAGCCAGATGTCCGCCGTTTGCTTATCCACCAGGTTGTACGAGTCAGGTGGTGAGGAGCTGTAATAACGTGTTGGGACATCCTGCGCTGAAAGCCTTGCAGACTGTGAGGGAGAGTGGTCTGTGTTTTGTGCAGAAGGTTTGCTCTTTCCTGGGAGTGATTGCCCCCACTTGCCCGTGGGCTAGCACGGTGCAGGGGCTCCAGCGAGGGCAGCAGGGACGTGCAGCCCGTGGGGACCTGCTTTGCACTAACCAGGATTCCTGAGCCGAAGTCGGGGGTGGTGGGAAGCCACGGCTGGAGCTGCAGAGCACCCGCTGGGTGCACAGCCTTCTCATAGCTCCTGCTGCTGTCTCCCCAGTGGGGGACGCACCTATGTTCTGTCTCATTTTGTGCTGGAAGTTTGTTTTGGAAGTCACAGAAAAGGTAAGATCAGTTAAAACAACATCAAACCGATAGGTATTTGTACGGCTTGATCTGAGGGACTTGAAGTGGTCTCCCAGTCTCTCCGATTAAGCTTATAACTTAACAAGTTTTCCCTCATATCTAAGTTGCATCTGCTGTACTGCAGGTTCAGCTCATGTTTTTCCATACCCTCAAACCCTGTGGACTTGGCAAATGGTTTGTGGTTGCTTTCTTTGTAAACATTTTCATACAGACTGGAAGACAGCTGACTCTGTCAAGCTTAAGGATTTCTCCTTACTGGTGACCACTGGTAAGCTGTGGATAACAGATACCGCGTTGCTAGTGTCACTCGGTGCTCAGCGTATTCCTTCCTGAGTTGCATGACAGTGCTAATGCATCAGAGAAATACCTGCCTGGTGATGGAGTGAAGGCTGAGCACCGAGGGTGCAGCATCCGTCCCGTTGCTGACCTGCGAGCGCCGGTCCTTTGTCATGGCCACCTCTGACCTTGCATTTCCTCCTCCCGTCGAAGTAACCTTGTCACTTCTTTATAAGCCTGATTGATCTCGTGGTACCGTAATACAAGTCATCGGGTTTCAGCAAGCGTGCCAGACCCTTGCAAATGTCAAAGGGGTGTGCCTCTGTGGACTTACCATTGAGGAGAAGCCAGGTAAACCTCAGTGATCTTCTGCCTGAGCTGATTCTTGTTGTTCCTGCAAAGCCTTGAGAAGACTCTGCTGTCAGACTTTCACTTACTGGAGAATATTTTGTGCTTGTGTGTGTTACAGCCACTTACATGCTGATACAAGAAAGAAAGAAGACTTGGAGAGTCCTGGAGCCCAGATTACTTGCGTAAACCTGGCCATGGGTCCTCGGAGGCTCCTTGTTGTGGTGGGAATTGTAGACTCTGGTCTAGTGGGTTGAGACACTCTGAAATTACGCTCAAGTTTAAGGTTTCAAAGGAGTTAGGTGTCAAACTTGCACTGACTTGAATTTCAGTAGGAGCTGGGTGTCTATTTTTGTCTTGTAGCAGTAGGGTTGCAGACCGAGATCCTCTTGTATTTTTATTTTGTTATTTGACTTTGAAAACACCAGCTGTGATCCTCTATACTATTATTGGTATGGATCACATGAAATTTTAATTAGCTTGGGTGAAGGGAAGGGAAGTTCTGGTAATTGATTTAATATACAAATGCCCCTCTGCTTTCTTTGGTTTATGTGCTGGAAAGATTGTATTAGAAATTTTCTATTACAAGGGAGATTTAAATGCTTTTTTAGGATTTTCTTGAAATCAAAAAGTTAAGTGCCTCTAACCTATTTAGATGAAAGTTACTATTGATATTTCACTATTTCAGATAAAAATAGATGATATTATTATTATTAGCTTAATGGAACCAGTCACTGGTGGTGGAATTTATGCAGTTGGAGGTGACTGAACAAATCCACGTGCTCTTTGGTTCAGCCAGTCGCGAAGCACAATGCCCTTGCCATGAAAGTTACAGCATGTGTTTTATTAGAGAGGGATATAAAGCGTTTTCGTTTTCTGCATGCAATAGGAATTCATGGATGTAGCATCCTGTTTGTGAAATGCAGCCTGATGTTAATGTCACAGTCGTTCCCCGCGCCTGAGACCAAAGCAGGAGCACAGCTCTCCTGGTGATGTCTAGAGTGACTGCTGAAGAGTGAACAAAGTAGGTATTAGTGCTGTCAATAATGTATCATCTGAGGTATATCCAGAATGATCAGACTGTGCTAGTGTCACTATGGTCATATGTTGCTGGGTGGTTTTGCTGGTAGTTAATATATTTACTAGGTTTTACACTCGGTGTCCCTAGAGGGGCAGTGCACTGGGTAATAAAGTTAGTCTTTGTGGTTTCTGATAAGGTACTTTCACTATCAAATGTGGAAACTTTTAAAAATCAGACTGTTGTCAAAGAACAAAATTGAACTGCTCCGGGAAGAGACGTTTCATAGCTGAAAACATAATAAAAAAACCCCACCACCAGTATTTCATATCTTTAAACCTGGAACTATTTTGTGTGTGTTGTAAAGGGCTACTGTAGCCAATGTACCTCGCTCTTTAAGAGGAGTTAGCTTTAACTATCTCCTCCATCTTGTTTGGTGAGTTGTCCTCCTTCGGATGGCGCCCGGCGAGATGCTGCTCAGCTGTTGTCTGCACGGAAGATCCCAAAGCTGAAACGTATTTAACCTGCAGCTGGTTGCAGAACTCTTCCCTTTCTACTTCTTCAAAACATTATGGGATTTTCTCTTTTTGTTACTTTCCCACAAAATTTCTTGTAAAGAATGACATTTTTTCTTGGAAAAAAGAAAACATCAAAACCCCAAAAACCTCCAAGCCCACAGGGCTTTGCCAGAAAGAGATTTGACCTGTTCTAGTCCATATCTTTCTATAAAGGGCCATTAATTAAGCTTCTTGTCTTCCAGAGTGCCCAGAAATTCCCTTTTGGGATTGGGAGATGTGTTTTCTTTGATGCTTTATGAGGTGCAGCACTGGTCCTGGAGAGCTTTTTCACTTGGGAGATGCCCTGACAGATAATGTCAGAAGGACTTTGCTTTTTCAGGCTGGTGCTGTAGTCAGGGGGCTGCGCTCTTAAATCAGAACCTGTCAGATACAAGTTTCTATTTTAGGAAATTATCCTTTGCTTCCCCCCTCCCCTTTCCTGGTCCATCTAGTATTCATCTGCAGTCCCACTCCTTTTACTGTCATTTCAGTCTTCCAGTTAATTGACTTGGGAGATCATGCTAATTTTTCTTGACTGGGGTTGCCACCTTTGCTTTCTCCTAATCTAGCATGCACATATTCTCTGTTCACCTGTCTCTTCAGTTCCTAAAAGTCTGTAGGCAGATTCCTTGTGCTTCAGAGAGAAAAACCCGGGCATGTGGTAGCAGTTTCTGCAACAAGTGGTTGTGTCTCTGTGGACTGACTTTATCCTGAAGGCCAGATTTTATTTCTCAGTACAGACATTACTGTCAGCAGTAGGACTTCCTCTGTTTACCTATTCAGAGCTTTTGGTCTTTCCTTCTACCTCTGTCCCTCATGGACTTAGTTTCTGTTTTTCTTCTCTGCATTCTTTTCTTTTGTGCTTCTTAAAAAAACAATGAAAGATTAAGAAAACCTCCGAACTCTTCAGGTAACTCCATAAGAAATACGGCAACACTGATATTAATACTTGTTCTATCTGGGATAGGCTGTTAGTGCTAGAAATGATCTCTATTCTCCCCCAGTATTTTACAGATGAGCACTGAAAAGCGTCTTTATTCAGTTTGACTGTTGCTATTATGTGGCGAGGCATTCAATAAAAGTTGTGATTTATGAGATGTGTGTGGCCGTTGTTGTTTTTTGCTCTGTCATCTATCAGGGAGAGAAAAGCCAGGCCTGATAATTCTTGGCACATAGCTTTTTCAGTTAAGAATGTCAGCTGTCAGGCTGTCAAGAGAAGTTATTTCTCTGGGTTTTTTTTAAATAGGCAGAGATCCTGCTTCTTACTGTGCTACGTTGATAAGGGAGTGCTTTCTGTATTGCTGAAAAAGTGTGTCCCATGGTAAGGCCCTTAGTGTATGCCCACTTAAACTTCCAATGCTTTGTGTTTTCAATGTGTGACAGCACTTGATTGCTTAATATAAAAATGCATTCAGTTTCTTTTTTGCAGCTTTTATGTGTTTTTTTTTTTTCCCCCCTTTCTCTCTTCCTGAATGGAATGCCCTTCCCCCCCCCGCCCCCGACTAGGTATTTTAAAAGTGGTCTTTTGCAAAATATGTGCACATTAGATAATCTGGTGTTGCATAAAAGCTCCTTCATATTTTGGGGGCTTCATGTATGTATAAAGTAGATCTAATTGAAGACAGAGGCTGTTTGTCACAAATGTGAATATAAGAATGGGGGACGGAGGGGAAGAATTATGTTAAATGCTAGGGTGATGTTTTTTTTCCTTATTAGTTATTTGCAAAAATGTATCAAAAAGTCATTTTGATGCAGTGTACAATAGTATCACAAACTTGTGCTTTGCATCCTAAGTGCCTGGTTAGAGCACAGTTAGAAGCTGAAATCATTCCTCGATTAGTCCCTGGAGTCCTATATAAGTCTTTAACTCTCAGCTTGTGGTCTGTGATTTAACAATGGATGAAGGATTGCTGAACTTGAGCTGAATGTATAACCTGAAATTTTCAAACCTGCAAGCCCTTTGCTTTCTCCTCTCCCCTTCTCCTGGAGAAGATCCATCAAAACCTTGCCACAGCTGGCAGCGTATCTGCCTTCAGGGCAGAACTTTGGAGCTGGAAAGACTGGCAGACCGTGGTTCATAAAAATGGATAGCGAATCACTATCAAAAAGAGGCAAGAAAGGTGTCTGGCTGCCATACAGTTCTTGGGTGTTGCATTAGGGCTTTAAGTTCTCTCGGAGAACAGGAGGGAATTGGTCCTGACTTACTGCTGTCTTCATGTGGCTGTGGGTGCAGCTTGTGGTGACCTCCTTATTTTGATGATGTTAGCCTTTATGTAAAAGGAAAACATTTCCCATGCATTAATTCAGTCTGGACGGCTCATTTACATACTTTATATCACTTTAAAGATACGAGGCTGGAGAGGTGGGATGTAAACCTCTGTGAAAGATTTTGTTGTCAGCCTGTATGAACTATTTTGATATACGGCACCATGTGTGTAGCTTATAGATGCTCACATGGTCCATAGGTTATTTCTTACAAATATTGGAGTGGTCTTTAGCCCTATGTCTGGCTATGCAAGTCGGGGCACAGAGCTTCTAGTCTTATGTTAAATTTTCCAGTGTAGTTACAGACCTTGCGATTCCTTCGGAGGAATGAAATCTCCCACCACCCTGCAGATAGCCAGGCAGTGGCATTCAGTTTGTGTGCAGTTTGGGACTTCAAGCTGAAGCGGGTTTCTCCAGTGCCAACAGCACATCTGCCTCTTGACAGGTGACCTGCTGGCAAGGGTGTTGCTGCTCTCCTCCCAGTACTGTATCCTCTGAGTATCTCTTCTCCTCCGACAGAGCTTAAGCTCAAATTGCAGGAGCTAGCTCTAGAGGTCTTCAGCTCAATCCCCATGTGTCAGGCAGGAGGCAGATGTTAATGGCGTTCAGATTTGGCTTGAGTCAAACTACACAAGTGGCTGTTCACGGGAAGTTGTCCCAGCTTTTCATGTCCCGCCAGACCTGGAAATCCAGTCATCTCTGTGACTTGGCCTTTTTATGTGAGATTTTTGGCAGTGTTGTAATGATCTAGGTACTTTGAAGTCTGTAAGTGTATTGAGCTGTGATAGTCTTTGATATTGGCAGAGTTCTTGTACTAGGGAAGACAAGGAAGGAGTGTCTTTCCAGCTAAATGCTTATTTTCAGTAACGTAATTATTATTAGAGACCTGTTGATATTGTAGATCGGGTAAGAATGAGTCCCTTCATCGTAGCAGGCGTTGCTTTGGGAGCCAGTGAGGCACCTGTACAGCACAGCACTGTGCTTCTGAGCCTTGGTGGGGAAGGAAGAAACCCTCTTCTGATCCTTCAAGTAGGTAGGAGGCTAAGCTAGTGACCGAAATGTCACAATTCAGTGATTTCTTTGAGCTCTGCAGGTCTTGCAGCCCTAGGGAGAAAAAGAAATGACAGGACTGTCAGCATGACAACAATTTTCTTTTAATCCACTATCTGTGCCAAATTTTGTGAGTGCTGGAACAAGGGGAGCCTCAAGTTTGAGAACAGAGAGAGGCGCAGTGCAAAAATACGTGTGGTTTTGATGTCATGATTTGCAGGGAGTTCATTCTTGCTGATCTTACCGGAGAGTGGGCGAACGTGTCTCTGAAGTGAGACCCCCCGGGGTCAGGCAGGCTCAGAGCTGGAGGCGTTGAGCCCGGTGAGATGTTCAGATCGTTTGCACGCTTGGCCGAGAGGGAGCAGGGAGTCTTTGTGAGCTCTGGTGTGGTTTGCTGGCTCTCTGCCTCCTGTCCCAGAGCCTCCACTTCCATGTCATGCATTTCTTTCCGCCAAATCCTCACTTTGGACAGGGAGCTGTGATGGGGCCGTCCTGAGGATCAATTGTACCATGGTCGCAACCTGGTTAGTAGCACAGAGCTTGGCAGCGTGCCTTGCTGTGTCTGCTGGAGGGCTGAGGGTGAGCCCGAGCTTAGTTACATGTGCCTGAAGTTGGGATGGGCTTAGTTCCCTCTTGCTTTTGTAAGTCCCCTGAGCCGCTGTGGGGAGTTGGTGTGCTGTAAGCCCAAGCCCGGTGGTGCACAGTTCTAGTTGTCCCGGCACAGCCCCGTGTGGGAGGTGAGAAATGAGCACGAGAGTTGGCCTGTTCTGGTGGACAAAAGTCTGCCTGAACCGATCAAGGTCTTGCTTAGAGATGGTCTCGTTAAAGTCTGGGTGCTGAGTCACACTGTGTGTTCTGCCATCCAAATGCCAATGTATAAACACATCCGTTTTCACAGAATCTCTTGCCAAGTACTCGGGTTTACAATGTTAACAGCTTTAAATAAATTCTTCCTGGAGATAACTGATTTATTAGGCTTCTACCCTTCTGAAGGCAAAGCTAGTCACAATTAACAAACAAAGCAGCATGAGGCAGTTATCATTCTGGGTGATAAATCTTTCAGTGTTGGGTACCACGTATAGTAAAACTATATGTCAGTCAAAGCGTGCCTTCAGCCTGGGCAGGCAGCGTGTGCGCAGGCGATGTGTGTGCATGTAATGTAATAGTTATTAATGTGGTGCACTAATGATTTCCCAGGCATGTGTTGGAGGTGGGTGATGGGTTTGTGTTTGGCAAGAGGCAGCTGTGTGGTGCAACCGCTTGCAGCCGTGCCGAAGTCCTTCCTTGCTCCGGTGCTGGTGTTTGCGGGCACGCTGGCGGCACGTTGGGCTGTGCTGCGTGTAGTGGTTTCACAGCGTGTCTGCACGCCTTGGTCTCAGCAGGGCTTAGAGTTGTAGAAACCAGTGATCTCTTTGCTTTAGGGGTGATAGTAGTAGAAGGGCAGCGGGTCATCGGCTTCCTTACTCTAATGAACGGAAGAAGTATGTTAGCTCTGGGGTTCAATGTGCTGTGGATAAATGAGCCATTTTGATTCTGCTGCTGTTGTACAACAATGGCTACATAAAGTTTGAGGCAGATCAAGCTGTCCCTCGTTTTTCTTTGGTTTTCCTTGGCAGCAGCTGGAGTTGGATCTACTTATTTACTCCTGGAAAAGGACTACTTTTTGCACCTAGTTCTTCAGAGGCTTTGGGGTGTGCTGGCTGTGGGGTCCATCTGTGTGGAGGAGGTCTGGGTCCTGCTGAGGGGGAGCAGCAGGAGCCGCTGAACTTACGGAAATGAAAGCCCTTTGCAGGCAGAGTTTGCACTGGTGCCAGATGAGGCCGTTTAAACACACTGGTGATACTGTGTTTGCCATCAGATGAGGTGTGGTTGGCACCTGAAAGCCTTCGGAGTGTTGCAGGGTGGTCTTAAGAAAAAGCGTGTCTGACTGGTACTGCGAGAGCTGGAGCCTCGCTCTTACTCCCGGGTCGTTCACACCACCGGTGCTCCGGCTCCCGGCCCTGCTGTGCAGGGCGGTGATAATGACCTGCCTTGGAAGAGGAGCACTCTCTGAAAACAAGGTGGTTGCCATCTATTTGGTCTTCTGTCAGCTACGGAACAGTTGCTCAGTGGTGCTCTTGGGGGACTCGGAGCCTGGAAAAGGAAGCGGCTATGCACTGTGAGTGGAGGCAGGGGATAACTGACTGCAGATACGTGCTCTTTCTCCTGTGCTCTCAGGGGCGTAGCAATTGCCTCGGTCCTTACTGCTTTCATTTTGTTTTTACTGGTAATCCTCCCCTACTCCTTTGCCACTTTTTCTCACACTTACCCCCTTTCCTGCCCCTCTGTCTTAATGCTAGCTCCTCTTTCAGCCTGGCATCCTTTTCTGGCTCTCAGTCTTGATGGTACACGGCTGAGAAATGAGCCCTCCAAGTTTTGGTCGGTAGTTATTGTTGTTCCCTGATGGCATCTTTGTTTGGATAAACAATTGGTCCAAGACCTGTTAGCATGGTTTCCAGTGTTGGGGAGATATTTCTTGCTGGGTTTGTAAAAATGATCTAAATGGATCCGACATCCTGGCTATAAAACATCTGTAACATTACACATTTAGTTATGTTACTAGAGACTTGAGTTCATTTTGATGGGTAGTATTTTATCTGCTACTTTTCCCCTTCTGAAAGCAAAGCTTTCTGTGGAGGAGGATTTATAGAAATATATTTCCAGCACAAAAAAAGTCATGCACATTAAGATGTTGGAGTAAAGGAGAAATAATGTCTTTTTTTGGAGACCTTGGCTGATTTATCTCTTGCTTGGTAGTTTGGTATGACCTTCTTAGCTAGGAATAATATTTTTTTATTCTTCCTTTAATAACAATAATGTCAGTAACAATGTCTTGCACTATTCCAGCATCTTCAAATCAGACTTTCAGCGGGTTAGACATTTAATGAGTGACGCCTCACAGGCTCCATTGAGCTGTGGGGATATATTTTTGTTCTTCTTTTCGTCGAAATCAAGGCACATAGCACTCGATTGTGCAACGTACTCAACCTAATGAGGCTTCCACAAATGCTGCGAGTTAAAAAGTATGCTTAAATGCTGAGCCCTGCAGTCTCCAGCTGAGTTTCTCCCAAGACTCTTTGATACATCAGCCCTATGGAGACTAAAATGACTTGCCCCGTGGTCAGTAAGTGAGTAAACATCACACAAGAGAGACAAGCTCTTGTAGCTGCGAGGTGCTGCCTTCCTTTGGAAAAAGTATGAATGTTTTCTTGTCTTGCTTCCACTCTTCATTCTCGATGCCGCTCCTCAGGGGCCCTTTTATTCCTAGTCAAGGGTTATTTGATGCGCTTTAGAGCGACAACTATGTTGCTTTCATAATGGCTGGTGGGTTCCCTCCCTCGCAAGGGAAACATCTTTCTTTTGTGAGATGAAGGTGGGAGTACTGTAATTCTTGCAATTCACCAACCCATTTGTGTGGGGGGAAGAGGATAAAAGAAAATGCGGCATTTCATAAAATTGTGAAAGTATTTCAACAGCAGTAATAGGCAAATCTGGACATTTTGCAAGGTTTCAGTGGTCTCGCATCAGAGGAGAAGATCACCCTTGTGAAAAAGCCAAGCAGCGTCTTGCATAGACATTAGCTTGACTCAGCAGATGAAGTAAAACTTGCTCATCAGTAACTGATTGCCATGTGCATCTGTATTATGTAGATGAAATTAATCAAGGCTAAGGGTTAAAGTTTTCCATTTGTTCTTTTCAGAGAAATCATCTGGAGTATGTTGGGAGGGAGGTAAATTGCTTTATGCATTTCTTTTCCCTTCCTGTGAATTTTTCTTGTTTTAGCGGAACATTATCTAGAATCTTAACAGAGAGCTCTCATCACTGATTTGACAGGGTTATCATGAAAAATTAGTTGATACTAACTTAGAAGTATTTAAATTATGTCGTGCTTTCTGCACTGTAGAGGCAATAAACTTTTTTTTGGAGTGACCTCAGGAGCTGGAAGAATTTATAAACTTACAGAATGTGCACTTTCCTTACTCTCTGAATTGGACTGCTCTATTGGATTTTGTTAAATACTGTGTTAAACCTCCAAATACATTTCTTCCTTCTCCTTTTTGTAAGTGCATGCTTAAAGAAAGGTTCATTGACAGCACCGTAAAAGCCATTCTAGCTGCAGAACCACGTGTTTTGGGCATATTGACAGAGCAAGCTGCTTGCATGCTAAAAGGTGTGGCTGGCTGAAAATGTAACCACCGGTGCATGCTCTCCTAACTTTAGAGGTAAGTGTGGAGCAGCCAAAGAAGGCAAAGTGAGTTTTTGCCCATAGGATGAGAGCACGTCCCCTGCAAATCGGTCAATGCCTTGCCCTGTGACAGTTTGTACAGCAGCAATGCCTGCCGATGGAAGAGGCCTGTGCAGGAGCCGTGTTTTGGCTCCTAGCTGACAGCCGTGATGTGGCAATGTGACTTCATGGGCTTGGGCAACCCACCTGGTTAGTAGGCAGCAGCTCTTGGTTGAACATGACTCTGCCTGAGCTTCCACGAGCCGTTTGGCTTGAGGTTGGCCAGTGGGAACATCTCCCCTTGTGCCTGCAGCGCCCGGGAGCTGGCGACGCCGCAGGCAGCAACTGCAGCTGTATGCAAATATGGCAACAATCGAAGGTACTTACTCAATTTTGCCTACTGCTTTTGCTCTAACAGATTAATAGATTTTAATTGGGTTGATATGACTCAAATCACAAAAATATTGTGAGGACTCTTGGATGAGGGTTTTGAGTCAATGGGAGCTGCAGGACCTGGAAAAATTAGGCCACTTCAGTGCCTCAGTATGGATTTTGGCATCCAACTCCAGGCACATGGCTTTTGAAGTTGTTGGCCTTTGTGATCAGCTGTCCTCTGGGGCAGGCCCTCAGCCGCTCTTAAGTGTGGAAGCCCCACACAAATCTCTGCTTTCAGCAGATCTGCAGCAGTGCAGCCTGTACAGGGGAGGCAGCTCGCTCTTCGGCAGAAGACAATGCCGCTCGCTGCTATATCCAGCCTCCGTGCGGTGTCTGTTTTGCTGCATGCCCCTCCCGGGTTTGGGAAAGCAGGGGCAGCTGGTTGCCTTCTCCTTGTACTGTTCCAGATTAAAAAATGAGGACTTGGGTATGTTTTGGGAAGCTGCTTAGCTTGGTTTCCCACTTTGACCCACTTCAGTCCACCCTGCTTCACCTGTAGAGCCTTACTCCAAATTGACTTGGAACATGCCCTTGTAAACATGCTCTTTCACAATTGTACGTCCTGTTGGAGGACACAAGTTTTCTGGTTGTATTTTGGATATGGCACGTGATGTTTCTTTCCAGAAGACAGTATAATATAAATAGAGGACTTGAACGTTGTAATGGCCAGTTAATGCTGTGTTTCCATCAAATATTGCTGCCATGTCTTTGAATGAGAGGTCCCCGGGCAGAATGCCATCTCTCTCTCTTTTTGCCTGTGCAAGGTGAAGTTTTGCCAGTAGCCTGTAGATTTAGGAGCAGTCTTAATTGCTTCCCACTGGGACCTTTGTCCCTACATTACATGGGCGTTGCAAAAATCCCGCCCCCAGTACGTAGTCACATTGGGCAGTGATCTCCATTTGTGGTCCTGAGATGTATTCCTTTAAAAATAATTATCTTCATTTAAACTTATTAATGCAGTGTTTAAGCACTGCTGAACAGTAATCAGGCAGGCATGTTAGATAAGTTGTCTGCACTCAGCGAATATTTAGAGTTACCTTCCTTACTATACTGTGCATGAGAAGCTAAAGCAACCAGGGGAATTTAAATAGATTTTCTTTCTGCTCCCCTCTTCCTGCCTCTGTACCTTGCTTCTGTAACCCATAAAAGAGTTAACTAGAGCACAGTAGAAGGGAGCAGCCCTAAGGGATATGATATAACTGGTTATAGCGAGGCTGTGGGGCTCTGATCTGTTCCTGTTCTCTGGAGGGTGTGAAGTCTGGCTCTGGTGAATTTTACTGTATCTTTTCATACGAAGCTTGAAGCCACATTTTGCTCAAAAAACCGCTGAGCTCTCGCAGCTGGGGCTAATTCTCCGGAGATCGGATCTCCCACGAAGGGAGCTCTTCGCGGTGGTGCACGTAAACACGTTGCTGTGCCTGGAGAGCTGGGGGTGGTTTGCAGGGTGCTTAGGGGAGGGTACGGGATGCTCCTGTCCGGACAGCAAGCCCTTCTTCTAGGGAGGGCCCCTTCCTGGGGGGATGGCTGCAGTCCATGATGTGCTGCTGTTGCTTAACTGTACCTGTGGGTGAATAAGGGGCTGGTCCTCCCAGGGGGGCAAACGAGAGAGTTAAATTGGGTCGTCGTCAGGAAGATGACCAGGAAGGGCTCTGCTGGACTCAGGCCAGATTTGCTTGTGAAACTCCACGGATGGCTTTGGTGATTTGCTGCCAATTCAATCTGTCATATGAAAATCACTTTGTGTGTTCTGCCTCCTGCTGATACCATAGTCATCGAGGGAGAAAAATAAAACACCAGCCAAAACCTGACCCTCCCAAAGTTAGCAGCAAAACCAAAGACAGCCAAAAACTAGGAATACAGCAGGGACTAAGTTAACAGTTCCATTTATGAATGGATTGGGAGAATACAACACATCTGTATTTTCCACAGAAATCGGGGGAACTGATTTACCCCACTGGGAATCTGTGCCGCTTGGTTGGATTAAAGAGCTCTTTCATTCCTGCATACCTTTCTATAGCTTGAGTCGGTTCTCACAGGATGACATTAGCTTACACAGGGGTCAGGCACAAGGTATTTGCCCTGTTTAAGTCTTGCTGAAATCCTATTTTGAATACTTAAGCATGTTGTACGTGGCACGTAAAGCCGTGCTGCCTTTGCACAGGATTGAGTTCCTCTTGCTGTTGCAGAGCTTGAGAGTCTAATTCTTGCTAGCCGATGGTACACAGTGCTGAGCAAAACAAGTCCATCGTTTGTCAACCGTACAGTAGTATTGGGGAAGGGGATGGTTCCTGGAGTGTTCTTTTACTTGGTGAATGGAGAAAGGTTGGCAGCTTTCAATAAATGTTGCCTTTTTCATCGTGGGCTTTGCGTCATGTTTCAGTTTGGTTTTTAATAGCTTTTTGGAACTTGCTGTGAGGATCCCAGAGGCAAAAAAAAAACCTGGAGAATTCTTGCTTAGGGTTTGTGCTCTGCCAAAGAAGCCTAGCAATTTAGTTAACAAGATCACTTCCCCTATTACATGAGTTATTGTTGTTTTTAATTAGAAGTAATGCTGTAGTTTGAATGTACAACACAATGGGGTATAAAATGCAGTTCAGCGTATATACCAAAGATGATTTTTCCAATTATAAACCTATTTAGAAGGCGGATACATTAGAAATGATGAAATGTCAAACTGCAGATTAGGTGAGCAAGCTGGAATACGCATGCACCCACGCACACATGCTATCGTACAAGAAAGGAAAGTGCTCTGGAAAACAGTTATATATGCATAATTAGTTTAATCTGAAATTAATGCTAATTTCAGCAATTTGTGATGCAGATTCACCATTAGTGCTCTAGTCCACTTCCACAATATTGAGAAGTTGAGGATGCAAAGCCTTAATGAATTCCACACAGGCGTGCACCAGAGCTGAGTTCATGTACTGGTTTCCAGGGTGTTCTTTGAGCCTCCTGTGCGTTGGTTTGCGTCAGTGCCTGTCTCTGCCCCTTGCTTTTAGGGAGCGCCAGCTCATTTAGAAGGTCGTCCTGTTTCAAGCAAAGATGTGATGGCATGCAGAATATCCCGGCATTTCTGACACTGCTGCCATCTACATTTGCCCAGGTCATTTTTAACTGCACCTGCACCTTTGGATAACCCCGTTTCAAAGCACATGCATTTTACTTTGCAATGAAACCTGCCAGTGACACACTCCGTCTCCTCTCTGTGCTGGCTGGACGTAAGCACTCATCCTTTCCAACCTCATCATCTGTGCCTCCTAAGCCAGGAGCTCTTCACTAAAACTGGGAGGGCGGAACAGCAAAAAAAGGCTGTGTGAAGAACGGTAGGGAAATGACACTTAAAACCATTACCCTGAAGTCAAATATGTAACTCCTGTGTTAAACATAGACTGGGCCTTGGCTCATCTGAAAAGAGTAGTGGATACTTGTTGCTTGAGATTTTGAAATTCTGGGAATTCTGCAAAATATTTCATGAGTTTAAAATCCCCTTTGTTCATTTTTAACAGTCATGAGGATAAAACAGTTTCAGTGGGGGGGAAAAAACCCACCAAGAAAACGAAGAACAGAGTTGGTACGTGAGTATGCAAGGATATGAACGGACACTGAACTGGAGGCTCTAACTTTGCAAAACTGCAGTTCCTTCATTTTACCTGAGTCAGTTGGTTTTAGCTTACGTCGTGTATTGACGTGGTTTGAGTGGGACAGGATTTTTGTTTCTAGAGACTGCATCTTCAGCCTGTTGTTTAGAGATGATTTACCTGATATGACCCAAACTGATCTAATTACAACCTTAACCTTGCGAAAAATTGCATAACATCAGAAGACTTGTCTTGCTAAAGCAGGGTGGGTTTTTCCTGCTTCTGCACCACCTGAAGAGTTTGCTCGGTTTCAGAACACAAAGGCGAATGTATTTTTCAAAAGCCAAGCCAATAAAGAGATTGTAACCTTGAATGACTCTTCACAGTAGTAGTCACATGTGTTTTGATTAACTGCCACACTAACACAGTATACAAACAAAGCAATTCTGCAGGTACTTACAATTAACGGACTTTATAACCAGCGTTAGATCTAACTCTCCCCTGTCGATTCCTTCTGCAGCAAGAGAGACACCTTCAGTATACAAAAGCTCCAAAAACATTTAATATCTACATTTTGCAGAGCCCTGCAATAGTGAATGATAGATATATTCTACTGCAAATTAAAAACAAAGACATGAAGCTGGAAGTATTGTGGTTTCTGAGTGACCTAGACCTCTTGGAGTCATTCATAAAACATGGATTTGTGATTGATTCACACAAATCACTTCCTCTTGCCTGAGCACTGCCGCTCCCACCCCAGGCACAGAGCAGATGGAGCTGCTGTCTGAGGGACCGAACCCAGAATCACTACAGGCGACTCCCGTTCGCTGTTTGTGGGAGCGCCCCCATTGTAAGCAATCTCCAGAAAGCAGATTCTAAATTTACTCGCGGGAAAAGATAAAGATCCTCAGTGACTGTCATTGGAGGGACTTCAGGCTGGGGACTCTTAGGTTTTGGGCTTTTTGTTATAATAAAAAATTTTTTTTTTATAATGAGTGTTTTTCTTAGATATATACATAAATGTTTTTATTAAATTGTAGAATTTTTTTTTTGTTTAAAGAGATGCTGATTTATTTTCTGAGCCAAATGAGAAATTTTGATTTAAAAAACCTTTAATTTTTAAGAGAGAAACTCTTCAGTTGGCTCAGTTCCTTGTGCCTCTGATCATTTGTCATCTTTAATGTTTACTAAACAGCACTAAGTGTACTTCATTAAATACTTTTTAACCCTTTGTTTTTCCTCCCTGAAACAAGCACAGATCTGGGGAGGTAATGGTGGAGAATATCATATCAGAGAGTAAGAACATCACTCACTGGGATGAACCAGAAGCCCATCGGTGTCAGTGCCCTGTCTCCTGCTGAGGGTACTTGGTGAGAAGTAAGGCGGTCTCCTCCTGTGCCCTCACAGCCATTAGCAATGAGAGTTTTTGGGACTTTCTAGTTAACGTCAGTTTTCTCAGAACTTGTGTGTGAATGTGCCTGGTCCTGGCAATTTGATGTGCTTTAAAATCTTTTTTATTGGTGATTCAGTGGCTGACCTATACAGAAGGTGTCCCTGGTGTAGTAAAATCCCTGAGTTAGTGAATACTTTTTTTTTTTTTTTTTTCTGGTCTTTCGAATGCTCCGTCATGTTTGACTAACACGTTTGCAAACCTTTGGCTATTAGCTGTTAGGCTAACGGTGTGCACTCTGAGTCTCCGGGCTGTGGGTCCTGTGCAAAGCTGGGCTCTGCTTCACTCCGTGGGAGCCTGGGAGGCCCGGGTAGAGCAGGACCACGGTGCTCTGCGGTTTTTACCCTGATGAAGCCTTGCCTCGTAACTCGTCTGCTTGGCTGATGAGAGAGGATTTGCAGGTTAGAGCAGGAGTTGGAGGCTTTGTTTCCAGTTGGTCCGTGTCCTGCCACAGTTATCTAATAATTGAAAATTGGTGAGGCTGTACCAGCACAGACAAGTTAACTGTGTACAGCAGTTTACCTGGCATTAATGTTTGAGAAAGAAATGGGTGCTTCAGCACAAACGGCAACTCTTCTCATCTGCTGGGGCTCTCCTGGGCGCCCCAGGCTAAATCCGAGCTGAGTACGGTGCTCACCTCGTTGCCGGCTGTGCGAAGCCCGTCGTGGCACCGTGGTGAGCGGGCTTCATTCGTTCACCTCTGCTGCGCGTGTCCAGATCTTTACGGGGAAGAGGCTGGTTTCCAAACTGGCACCTCTGTCCTGACCACGTCTCCTGGGCTGCTGGTGATCGCTGGGTCGGGGGAGATGGGGGTGAGAAGACTCCTGGCTGAGCCCGTGGCAAGTCTGGGGGCACGTTGGTACCTCGTGCCACGGGTGAAAGGAAGGCAATGAAATCTCCTGTTGATGCACGTCAGGATAGGAGGAATTGCTAAGGCTACACGCTACTTCTGCTCTTTTGCTGAGGGGAATATATATAACAAAGCAATTGAACCATCTTTTCAGGAAAATGTAGATTGTAAAAGCAGACTTAATTTTGTGTTTCACTTTTGTACCAAAGAGCTGATTTCTGAAACCATTTCCCAGCTCGCAACACATCTCTAGGCATTAAAATGTTGTGAATTTGCTTGTCATGACCAATATTTTCTTTGACTGAAGCTATTGAAACAAAGTAGTCTTTTTTTTTTTTTTTCCTTCCCTCCTCTTTAACCTTCAATCTTGCTTCTAGAAGAAGTAGCTCTCTTTTTCTTTCTTTCTTGGTCAAATATAAAAATGATGATAATTTCAAATATTGCTTTAGAATAATTGCTTTCCTCCCTCTTTTGTATGACAACAGAAGCTTGGCCTGATCTTAAATCAGATGCTGGCAGGCAGAGGGCTCTTGACAGCCCTGCAAAATCCTTTAGTTACAAGTCGGCTTTAGCCAATTCTTTATTTGTAAATGACAATTTTCTACAGAAAAATATATGCTTGGGCTTCAATTTCGGAGTCCTAGATTGCAGCCAGGAAAAAATAATTGAATTTTTACACTGGTTTTTTTTTTTTTCTCTTTTCTTCCTAACTTAAAAAAATAATAAAAAAAAGTGAAGCACTGTAAAGCATGGTTAGGGACTGATTGAGGGAAATATCTGCCCTGGTCAATTTGAATGGCAGTGGAGACAGGAGTGATGTTTAATTTGTTCTGTGCTGAGAGAATTTGGGGCTACTCCAAGCTTTTTGTTCAGTGTCTCAGTTCTGCGAAGGCTTTGCCCGCAGCCGCACAGCACGGCTTGTCACTGCAGCTCCACTCGCGTAGCAAAGCCCGGCTGGGCCGGCGCTCGTTTTGGGAGCACCGTTGCTCTCGGTGGGTCTGATGTGCAGGACGGGGTCTCATGGCGCGGGGGCAGAGCCATGCGGGAGCCCCTGGTGCGATGGGGTGGCCGTACTGCCGCGGGAGCGTGGTGACCCTCGAGGCAGCCCCCAGCGCCTCGGTGCAGAGAAGGTGCTGGGCTGCACCTTGCGACCTTCAGTAGCTATCATCAAATGCATCTCGTCTTTAGAGGAAAAATAAAACAGTGAGAAAAATCCAGGCTCTGCACTGAGCAGCTGCAGCAGTTATGTCTCCAGCGACTGCCCAGTGTTGTTTCCTTCGCATTGCTTCAGCATTTGCTGGCCGTTATTTAACCAGGCAAGTCCTGGTTCTGGAGTTATGGGACACTTTTCCCTTCAATCTTTGTAAGTTGGCTGCTTCAACCAGTTTCCATCATACAGAAAACAAACTCAAGCATTTTAATGCATGAATTTCTTATTGACATGTTTGTTGGTTTCTTGAGTTAACATGCCGTGTTGAATTTAAAACATCTCTATGTGTGGGTAGGCTGCTAATTAGTTGTCTCCAGTTGTAAGGACATTGCCTGCTGTAAGCTGGGGCGTTTCCCCTCTGTCCAAGCATACGGGATGATGCCTGCCCCTTCGGAGCATGCTGACAATGTTGTCCTGGATCTGCCTTGATTTAAGGTGGCCCACAAAGGTCAAGTGCGTTATAATAATAACATAATAATGCGTTATCTGATAGTATGTTCTTTGTAGGGAGCCCAGCATCATCCCTTCGTCTTGTATGGACCAAACTCAGGTGCATGTGGGTCAGCAAGAAGAGCTGGGTGCTCAGCTGGGGTCTTGGGGAACAGGAAGGGTTTCTGAAGGGCCTGATCCAGCCCCTGATGGACAGTGATACCGTGAGCATTTCAGCTGAAACGTGGATTGCGGCAGCTAGAGGACTGCATCGGTAGCTCTTGTTGTCTTTCGTCATTTGATTATTTTTAAAGTAGCTGTGCAAGTTCCTTTTAAACTGACCCATGGAAACTTAATAACACATCTCTTCGATTGGATGTAATTACCTTTTGCCTGCCAAAGAGCATGCACTCTGTCTTTAGGAAAGAAGAGGGGGGAAATGGCATGTCTTTTTGAGACAGTAGCTATAAGGATACGATACTTGAACTCTTTTTTCACTTACATTTGCATTGAGAAGCACAATAAAAATCATTTATTAAAAAAAAATATCCGAGGGCTAGAGTTGTTATTGAGTGCCTTTACTCAGCCATTTCTCAAATAAAAACAAAACAAGACAAATAAAAAAAAGAAGTATCTAATCAAATAGAATCTGAATTGCTTTTGTAAAGAAATATTCTCATTAACTGGGTTAGAGATGGCATCTGAAGAATACTTCTTTTTTCCACATATTGTTTGAAATAATCTGGTTAAACCGTATGCTTGTCTTGTAATTTCTTACAGATGGTCACAAGAACAAAGAAAATATTTGTAGGTGGATTATCGGCTAATACAGTAGTGGAAGACGTAAAGCAATACTTTGAACAGTTTGGCAAGGTAAGTTCCTGCCCAAGTGAGCACTACATATTTTGAATTCTTTTAAAGTGTGTTTTGAAAAACAAAAGTGCAATGAGGCCTGTGCTCAATGGAGGGCCACATTTTTTGCCTTTCGGTGTAATTTCTTGAAGCCTCTGGAATTCCTTTTCTGTTTGTTGCATGTGTATGTGTACAACATTGCCAACACTGTTTACTTTCATTAAAGAAAAAAGAATCATTGGGAGGTGAATTTGTGTATGTTCAGGAAGAATTTGACCCTTAGCTGAATGATTACACAGTTGTCTTCTCCATAAAATCAGCCTTCTGTTTACCCCTGATTCCAGTGGCAAAAGGAGCAGATAGACGTATTTGAGAGAGCTCATTAAGTTGTAAAAATGCCTGAAGGGACCACATGAATAGCAAGAGTAATATGGAAGTCACTGGAATATCCATTTGATTTCTTATTAAAAAATCCTTATGCAAGATCCTGTGGAAATATACATAGAATCCTGACCTCATTAAAAAAAAAAACAAACCCAAACAAGTTTATGCACAGAAGGAAACCTGAACCTTGCCAGAACATTCTTTTCCATGATGGAACAGCTGAAACCCCACAGCCCAGGTTCTGGCTGGAGCTTAGTGCCACTGACTTCCATGGAGCTTCCTGGGTCCCCAAGGCTTCTGGATGCTTGGTCAGGAGTCTGACGAGGTGAAGAGCTTGCAGAGCCGTCTGCTTTGAGAGCAGTTTGTGGTACCACCTTCCATGGAGACTCCTGTCAGCCCCACTGTCCGCAGGGCTCCATACAGCTCGATTCCTGTCTTCTGGAGTGCATCAATTGATGATTTAGATGCATGATTGCATGAGGACGCAGCAGGATATCCCAAAGCAAAGCAGCTCCCATTCCTTGCAGTTTGTTTCCTTTATCTGCCCTGAAAAGCCTTGGCCAGGCAGTATTTTGTTGAGGGCTGAGGAGGGGAGTTTATAAATTGTTCCTGTGCTGGATTGATAGTTGTTTTGCAAACCATTCATTTTATTTTCAATAATAATCTTCGATTCCGGCAGGATGTTTACAGCCTGCTGAGCCTTTTATTAAAGGATTACATGAGCTTTTGGATGTTTTTTCTGTAGTTACTTCTAATTGCAGAACTCCTCTAACCTGTATTTTTGAAGTTAATAATAGTTTCAATATAAGTGCTTTGCATATTGTCTGGATGCTGTCTTAATATAGTCTTTTTAATTTCACCATCTGGTAGTTTCATGCTTGCAATTTTACAGTCCCTGAGAATGCAGACAACTAGGCTGCGTTTTTCAGTAGTGACTAGTGATTCGGGACGCTTCAGTTCTGCTTTCATGCTCTGCCTTTTTTGAGATAGCTTAAAAGAGATCTGGCTTTCCAAAGGCAATACTTTTGGAAAATAAAATATTTTTTCAAGTGTCTTAATTTGAAGGCTAAAAAATTAAGGCGCTGAAAATAATCGCACAAGTTGCGATCAAGGCTGGAACCCATTCCTCTGGCAGTAAAGCTGGGGTATGTCCTGCTGAGGCTGCGTGGTCCAGTCGTTAGAGCTCAGCTTCTGTAGGACTCGGGCTCACAGGGCTTGGTCCCTGTGATACCAGGTGGCCTTTTCCAGTTGCATCCCTGTTCACGCTTCCCTATTCTAGCTTGTGAAAAGGAGATGAGTTTGGTGAAGTCGGTGGCGTTTTGGAGGAGAGGCTTCTTGGCTGTGTCACCATGACTCGACCTTGTGTGCAGGCGCTCAGGTTCTCTCTACTGCACTTTTCTGTTTATCAGCTGAGACAGTTTGGTTTGTGGGGTGTTTTGAGGTGATTCTCCCCATGGCTCTGGTTGTCAGAAGATGTAGAGCTAGTTAATGACCCTAGGAAATGGGGACTTGTGGTCCAGCCAAATAAGAAGAGTCGTTAATATGCTGCAGACGGTGGGATGCTGCATTCAGATATAATGACCGAGGTTTGGTCTTGTGGGACCTTACAGGAGCTGCTTCCTTCTCCATTCTTCTTCCGCACCTTTCCTTGACTTGCTTGCAAAGATTGCAAGCTCTTTGTGGTAGGGACTGGTGGTATGTCTGTGCACTGCTTAGCACACAAGCCTCACTCTCCAGTCAAGCCATTACAATGCAAACAATGCATCATGATCGATTGGCAAGGTTTGCATTTGCTTAGCACTTTCTTAAAATAAAGAAAATTGCATTACATAATTAACGTGTAGAGGAGCCGCCTATATTTGATAAGAGCATCTCAGGTGACTTGCTCTTTGAAATGCTGAGCTTATTTATTGGTGTGGAAAAAATTGCTTACCTACTGCTGTGATTCTTGAAATCCTGTTTGTACTTGCTGCAGAGAAGAGCTTTGCAACCAGGGGAGGTTGTTTTGGTAACTGGAGGTAGCTCTCAAAATACACGATGTGGTTAGAACAGCTACCAGCTTTGGGGCCAGGCAGACTCGCTCATTTAACTGGAGTTGGCAGGAAAGGGCTTAAAGTGTTGAATTTGAAACTGCAGCTTTTTGAAAAGTAAATGCCGGAACCTTTTTCTCCAATAAAAAGAAGACTGCTTTAATAAACCCTCTTCTGTGACTTCACCAGTGAAAATGCCTGCCTGTTAGAGCACCAAAATACGTGGTAATGATAACTCCTGAGACTTTGATCATGAAATTTCTGATAGTGATTATTTTTTCTTTCTGTAAAGCCCGGGATTTGTAGGAGTCTCAGCTTTCATTTTGTGAAGACAGGCATCCCTAGCTGCTGTAAGCTGCGCAGGAAGACTGGGAAAAATTACCTGAGTGAAGCCAAAAGGCTTAACAGAACGAGCACGAAGCAGAGTAATTAACAGCCTCGTGATTGCTGAATGCTTAGAGCTGGTGATGCTGAACCCCTGCACAGACAGTTGTTGTGGGGCTCCCTGGAGAGGCCTGGCGGGAGCCTGGGTGCCGAGGAGGTGCTGGGGGGCCTGCAGGCCCTGGTGGGATGCGGCACGGCCCGGCACGGCTCGCGGTGCCGACGGCAGGGAGCGCAGCCCGGTGCCTCTGATAAGGGCAGCGAGGGCCCAAGGCCGGCAGCCGGTGGGAGGTGGATCTGGGGTTGAGGCTTCTCTTTTCAGTGGTTTCAGGGAGCAGGATCCACGGGAGGACATGAGGAGGCTAAGCCAGGAAAACAAAACTCCAAACTAAGCCATAACAGTTTACAATCAGAAGCAAAAAATAAAACCATTGTTTTACTACCTAATCCTGATAGTCTAATGCAGTTGTTTCAGTGATCCTCTGTTATTTCAGTCCAAGATGTTTCAAACATTCTTGCAAACAAAATAAATTCACCGGCCGTGTTAACCCATCCAGAGTCTGCGGCATTGCCCTTGTGCTGACGTGTCAAAAGCTGGCTGTTAAGACCAAATTTTAAAAGAACTTAAATGAGAAAGTGTTACAAGTGAGGAGATCCAAAGGGAAGCTCGGTGGGGCTGCGCTTTCTGCCCCCCATGTTGCTCCCATCTGGAGAGGCCACAAGTGCTGCCCTGAGCCATCAGCAGGGCTGCGGCTGCAGATCTACCTGTTTTATGGCTTTCTGAAAGTGTAAACAAAATGGCGCTGTCCGAGATCAGGACATGTTGGGGTGTTTAAGGCTTCTGGTATCATTTAAAAAAAGGAAAAAAAAGCAACAGCCTCTTAGAGCCTCACCCAGAGGACTGTGACCAGCAGAAGAAAGCCCCCAACACTAACGAATTGCACTTCTCTCAGGACGTGCATGTTCTGCACCTTTTAAGCTGCAAGTGACTGATGATAAGGAACTTCTTAGGGTTCGTTTTTTACTACGTAATGCTCCCTTTATAGAGCTCCTGTGAAAGTAGTGTAGTCCTTATTTTGCCACTTGCAATTATACTTCACATGGCGAACTGTGTAATTAGTTTGGAAGACTTATGCCTAGTCATTGGTTTATCCTAATCGGCTTTGGCTTTTCCCAACAACAAAGTGAGCTTATTTTCCTAAGCTGAAACAACTCTGCTCCCTTTGTTCCTCTCTTTTATTGTCTCATTCCTTTCATTCTGTTTTACTGCCAAAGTTTTGTTTCATTAGGCCTACAAGTCATTTCCAATCCAGTGGGCTGCTACAATAAGGCCTTTATAACTCAGCTGCCCTGGTTCCCATGTCCCTTCTGGTCTGGAGCCAGGACTTGCTGTTTGACATGGAATTTTAACCCTTTCGGTGCCCCAGCTGCTAGTCCCCCCCTTTGCGTTGAGGCTGCCTTGGTGTGGTGCAAAGCCAGGCTCGAGATGTGGGTTGGAGGGCCCGCCTGATGAGCCTATGAATCCAAACGATTGCATGCGGTCATTAATTGATACGTTAATGTGGTTGGGCTCCAGGTACGCTTTTTGACCCAATTATCGAAACAGAATTCTGAGTAAAAATGTTCTTACTGGAATACTGTAATCAGTCTTGGTGGGAACAGTCCTTTGAATGAAAAGGCTACTGTGTCCTTCCAGCCCGTGTTTCCAGCACGATGGGAACACAGTTATGTTAAAGGTACGTTTCAGTTGTCTTGAGCGATTAGATCAGCCCATATATGACTGTTATTGTAAAAAAATCATGTTTTCTTGTGTGGGAGAGATTACAATTAAATTTATACTTTTTTGAAGAAGAATCATGATTTTTAAAGGAGATGTGTGAAATAGTTTTGTGGACAAACAATATTTTTACATACTGTTATTTCAAACTGCTAGAAAAGCAGTGCTGGTCTTGGTGGCCTCAGCTGTTTTACTTCTAAAAATTTCGAAGCAGGAGCATTGGCTCTACGTTTTTTCTTTCACAGCAATCCTAAAATGACTTTTGGGGAAGGGGGCTATGGCATTTGCTTTTTATTTTAAATTTTCAGATGAAATTGGAACAGACCAGTATGCATTAATTTTGTTTTCTGTTCTGGCTTGCTACGAGGTCCCTTAGACAAATCATAGGCATGTTTCAACTTTGCTTGGAATATGTTGTTTCCTCAAGAATGACTTTTAAGATTTGGAAATTTTGAAACAAGACAGGATTTCTGAATTACCTCTCTGGATCCGAAACGTTTTGTACAGTCACTTGTTATTTCCTGTGAGACGCAAAACAGACGAGTGGAATAATAATATCTACTTCTGATGTTTTTTTTCCTGTGAAACTGTTGAGCTTTTGAAAGCTTGTAATTTTCTCATCTCTTCCTTCTGTAGCCATGACTTACTGTCTAGTGGCAGTTCAGCAAGTGAGAGTAACTTCTCAAACCCTGTCTTTGCTCCAGGCACACCTTAGCAGAGCCATAGTGCAGTCTTGCAAGAAAACTAAAGCTGAAAGCAGCGAGGCTGCGGACAGCAAAATGTGAGAATGAGAACATCCTTCTTTGGTTGTACAATGTCATGCATTATAACACGGACAGCAATGCAAATAATGACCAGTTTAACCTTTGAAAAAATAAGCTTTTGTAATAAAGTCCCTCTACTTTCTCTGTGTAAGTGTGCTGAGGGTGGGAGAGGGAAGGAGGTGTGATCCACACCAAGGATTTCAGCCTTATCGGGTGGTTTACATAACTTGCTTCCTACATACTTTCCTTTCTGACAGCTGTGAAAATATAAATCAAGAAAACATGAGAGAAAACTCCTCCTTGTTTGGCAAGGCTGTCTGGGTGTGAACGAGTTAATGCGCTGTTGTAGTATTAAGCACTCCAGTGGTTTACTTTTCCCTGAGACCTTGAGTATGGCCTCTGAAGATGTTATTACAATAGAGTTCTTAGCATGAGAAAAGGTGGTTTTCTCGCCATGGGTTCATTTGGGGGGGATTTGGAAGTCTGTGTGGAGCTGGGGCTAAGGCCAGAGTCAGGAGGTGCAAGGAATTTTGCTTGTATGAAAGTGAAAGCTTAGTTAATTTAGACTTGGCATACAGTTTGAATTGTATTGTTACATCTGTTGGACATTGATATGTAGATTTAATGGTCAATAGGATACATGGATGGTCTATTCTTAAAGTATTTGCTTTGCAGAAAAGTCATTTTTTGGTTTTACAAGTTGTTAGCCTTTCACGTTTTTCAGCACTGTATTTCCAGATTCAATATTTGTGCATTGGTTACATTTTATGAAATGAAGGGACAGATTTGGATTCTTATTTACATTCTAGTCTGTAATAGCCGGAGGTCCCGAAACATTTGTAATATGCAGTAAAATAGAGAATGTGTTGGCATTTGTTTAACTGCTGCTAGCCTCACTGTTCCCTTCCAAAGCGATTCTGAGCTCTACAGCTGGTGTGAAAGAGCTTGTAGCTCATTATATTATTCTTTCTAAGTTACCTGGGTGTACCTTGGGAGAAGTTGCTGAACTTGAATCATTGCACCTCCTTAAAACAGAACGAGCAATAGACAAATACGTCATTGTTTGCAGCTTCTGATAAGTTTGGGACAGTGAAAAACACAATTTGTGGGGGCTATTCTGTTACAGTAACATGGAACAGCGTTCAGCCCTGTTCACACTGCTGCCTCTGCCCTTTCCTTGTGCTTTAAAGTTCCAGTATTTCTGGATTTCCTTATTTGAATGTTATGTCCATGATATTCCAAAGGATAATGAATGTTCCTTTAAATTTTTGCTTTGGCATGTGACAAAGGGATCTGGGATATAGTGGTCCCTCATGGCCTAAAGCACTTTTTATTATTTCTTCTCCTTCCCACGCATGCTCTTTTCTTTTCTTTTCTTTTCTTTTCTTTTCTTTTTTAAACAAACTGAGAAACTTGATCATTGCTTAAAAAGAAGTCAGTGTGTTCATTCTGTCAATGAAAAGTTGTACACAGGAAGTAAATTTTTAGGTGGTCTGTAATAAGACACATGCTTTGTGGAAGTGGTTTTGTTATAAATTAGATGTTGGTTTCTACCTGGATTTTATGAAAAGAGGAAATGTTACAGCAGGATTTGCGGGCAAGAAGGCTGTATCAGAACTCAGCAGAAGTTTGAAATAACAATTCTATTTCCTTTTCTAGTTTGGTTAAATGAAATGGCAAGGAAGCTTTTGTGCTGTAGCACCGTAACCCGTGTGAGATCAGGTAATTGTGGTGGAGAGTCAGGGCCCCGAGCATCTGTCTTCTGCTTCCCACTGTGCCACCCACTTGCTGTCTGACTTTGGGCAAGCTGTTTTATCTCGCCTTACATTTCCTTGCCTTTCTTACTTAGTAAGCTCTGAAGGGCATGGGAAATGTAAATATGCCAACACTCATGTCACTCGCAGCCTTCATCGGTGCAGACTCGATGCAGACTGAAGAAATCCCCCTGGTAGCAGTGTAAGTGGGCTGAGGCCCAGTCCGTGCCAGCAGCACCTGAGCTGGTTCAGGTGTCTGTGCTTGGCAGCGGCTGCAGAGCGGGCGGTGCGGCTCTGCCGTAGGTACGGCTGTAGCATCCCAGCTCCAAGGAGACGTAAGGGCAGGGCCTGCATCCTTTGTTTAAAATGTATTTATTTCAAGACAGCTCTGCTATATCCTTTGATTTTTTTTTTTTTTTTTTCCCTTAGCATAAAGTTATGGCTAGTGCCCTATATTCTGTCTCATACTTTAGTAGTAGGAGGGGAACAGTGTTGATCCTGAGCTTGCAGAGTATGATACACCATTGGTGACTCAGAATCATATCAAGAGCCCAAATTGAAATCAGAAATTAATCAGGGCCCATGTTTGGGGAGAAAAAAGTTGTAAGAAAATATTCAAGTTTCCTCCTCCAGTGTGTGCGTGAATGTTTGTAGTGTCTTTGTATCAGTTTTGCAACTGAGCCAAACCCATGAAAATGACCTGTATCTTTTCTGAGACCTGAGGAAAGTCAATTTTGTTTTTCACCCCCGCTTTTATTTTATACAAATGGGATCGGCTATATAAAATACCTAACGAATTTAGTTAATCATGTTTGGTAACATCTTTAAATTATCCCTGGAGTGTTCTTGGAGTCAGCCCCAGCGTGGATGAGTGGGGTTGTAGATGTAGAACTTCTCTGGAAGGAAATGATTTGTTTTTGTTGTGCTGTGGTAGCATCTCAGAGCTCCTGTTTCGGAGCAGGGCCCATAGGGCTGGCTGCTATGCAGAAAAACAACAGCAAGATGAACTCTGCCCCAGCAAGCTGCCTCAAAAGCAAAAGATAGTGGTGTTAAACCACAGCAATAGGGAGTCAGGTAAAATTTTCTGACAGATATTTCCAATATATGCCGCGAAATTGCATCAGATTCCACTTTGGCACTTGTCTTGAAGTGCAGCCTCCTGGACTTTCCAGGAAGTTATTTATAAATGTAGGCACTGCTCCTGACATCCGTCGAAGTGATGACCTGCGTCCAGAACATTACTTCTGTTCTTTGAGTAGCTACAACTGAGGGTGCCAAAGCTTTGCCTTGGGAAAACTCATGTTTTAACTTTGGTTCTTTAATGAAAAAATAGCAGCAGTTATTTAAAACTTTGTATGGTATAATTGAAGCTGGCACTATACTGCTCACAAATTTGGGGTAGGCTTATCAGCTAAAGTGAGCTAGTTAAAACATAATTGATTGGAGAGTAAGCGTTTGATCATTGTCAGCATACTACATAATAAATACACCAGTATTCAGTGATAGGATGTGAAATGTGAGGATTTTTTAAGTGCAGCTCTGAGTCTGGGCCCTTAAGAAAAGGGCTTTTAAAAGTATCCATGAGGAACTTCATATAAATTGTTCCAAATGTGGAAAAAGAGCACACGTTACTGGAAGGAGGTGTAATAACGTTTTTTCCACATGGAAATGAATGGCCATACTCGGTCACTCGTGACCCGTTCAGCTGGCACCGCACAGGGCCCGGTGCTGGTGAGCAGAGGGGTGCCAGGCACTCCCGCCCCTCTGTCCCCGGGAGTCGGCGACCCCATGCCCAGCCCCGCGCCTGCGGAGCTCGCTGTGCTCCCGGGAATAAAGCCATGCACTCATCAGCACACCTTCAAGCAATTGTTCCAGCCGTGTCTGTCTTTCACCCTGCTGTACGGTGTTAAGGAAATGCCTGGTTTGATCTGCAGCTGGATTTTTAAAAAATTACATTTTTCTGATGGAAAATTTGTTTTTAAACTGGAGGGTTCTGTGCAGAGCCTGGTGGTTCTTGTTTTGTTTGTGTGCTTGTTCTTTTTATTTATTCCTATGATTTTCCATCAGGGTGCTAAAAATCCATGAGACGATTTTCAGTCAGTCCTAGAGGTGAAATAACCAAACTTTGTTCAGACATGCAATGTTGAGGTACGACCAGTTTAATTAAACTTATGCTAATTCTGCAGAGGTAGAATATGAAATTAATTTGACGTCCGTCTTACATGTATACATCCCTCTTAGGAGAACTTAGTATTTTATTTTCTGGGGAAAAAATGCCCGTGAGCATCTTTTGGTAGGAGTGGAGTGGTAGCCAAGTGTGGCAGGTTGGTCAACGTCAGTCCTATCAATAATCATCCAGTACTGGGTAATATGAGCCAGCCCTGAGAGGGAGAGATGGGTGTAGTTGTACTCTTGTGTGTGTGGTACAGCATATGTATTTATAAATATAACTTCAGAAATGGGGACAAGGGCAAAGTAGCTCAAATGAAGAGCCAATTAAGATAATCTAAGCAGAATGAGGATTAACTGCCTCTTAATCTGAAGGATACCTAAAATGCATGCGGCCAGTTTAGATCAAACAAACGTTGTCTCTGTCAGGGACATTGCAAGGGGTTTGGGGTGAATAGGAATTAACAATTCAACTTACTGTCCAGGGCAAAATGTTGTTGAAATAGTGATCTGGGCTCTGATGGGTCCTGCTGGCAGAATATATCACAGAATATATTTCTCTGCTGCAATGTCATCACTGTGGAGGTTTGAAGAAGTAAGAGTATTTGATATATCATAAAGAATGATTGCTCATATAAAAGGAGTTCACATTTAGCAGTTCTTTTCACAGAAAGTTGAAAACACTAGCAAGTCTGTCAGAGAAGAAGCCGCTATGTGTTTTCTTTTTTAAAATGAGTTGCAGTGCCCATCGTGACCTTTACTGCTGCTCCTAATACTGGGAAAGGCTGGTCTGAAATGAACCGGTGAGGCATGTTCACGTACCACCGGCGGGTAGTGAAAGCGAGATTACATTTGCACCCCTGTTCCAGGACATCGATTTTAAATCTGAGCAAATACAAGCGTGTGCAGGATTCCACTTTGAGCATCTATTTATTTTAACACTGGCATTACGAAGCGTTTTGGGTCTGTTCGCCTGAAGGTGCTGGGCTGTAGGCTTGGTCTAGTGGTGTTTATTGGGAAAGAGGGTGTGCAGCAGACCCCGCTGTGGCGATGCTTCGTTTCTGGGGAAGTCGCCGTGCAAGTGGTGACTTCTCAGGAGACGGTCCCTCTGTTGACTCTATTACTCTGATGAGTGGTTTAGCGAGTTCAGATTGGTGCCATGTTAATTGTCAGGACTGGGAGGGTGGGAGCAGATTTCACCGGGGGCAATGGAAGAGATCCAATGAATTTCCACTCTGTTTCCCTGCTTGGCAAACCAGCACTTACTGTCACTTTGCATAAATAGGTTTATTTCAGAGGGTCAGCCGTCACCACTCCCCCTCTTCCCCTCCCAGCCCACCCTCCCCTGAAGGATAGGAGGCCGACGAGCATTTAATTTCCCCAACAGCAGGTGCTTGTCATCCATCTGAAGATAGCTGCCAACATCTGGTGCAATTGCCTCAGCAAACGCAGTAACAAGGCGGCCTGCAGTTCAAACGCAGGGAGAGCATTGCCTCTTTAATGATAACAAGCTGTTGGCTTCCCCTCTGAGATGAATTCATCTCACAGATGTTTGTCTAGTTTTGGCAATCTTATCACTATAGCTTTGGTGATTATGCTCAACTGGAGACTATTACTATAAAAGAAGTTTGAACTTGTTCCACTTTTGCATTATTTATTTATTTATCCATTTATTTCTTTGCTTTCTGGATATAATTTGTATCAACAACTGTAATGTTGGTCCCATTACCCAAGTACCCTTACGTTTTTTTATTGCATGTGCTGAACAGTAGCTCGCTACTTGACATTCACCACTGGCGAATGTCTTTCAGCCACGCTGACATTTTTAACATTCCCCATCAACAGCTTTGTGGTTTGAACCCTCTATTTAACACTACATTTTCTGGGATTACTTGGCGCTCGCTCTGTCTGTTCTGTCTAATAACTGCAATATACTTACTATTTCTGCAAAGCGTGAGTCGCCAAGAATATTCTGGATACTTCCGTTTGGACGGTAGCACTCTGGTGACCTTGGCAGGCGTTTGTAATGACGATGTACGACCGTCTTCATTGTTATATCTTGAACATTTCCAGCCTCAGCGTGATCGTACGAAGCATGGAGACGTGCAGGCTGAAGACTTCAGTGCTTGTCTGCCATTATTTGGTTTTCTAACATACCTTTTTGTTGTTGTTGTTTTGTTTGTAAGGAGACATTTTCTCCTGAGCGTGTGGAATTTAATTCTGGTAAATAGGTTTTATTTTTGGAAACATGCTTGTGAATAGGTGACTCATGCCTGAATGAAGATGTGTCACTGTTGGTGGGGACACCACGTATATAATTTCTTAGTCTATAAATAGATGTCTGTCCAAGTATTGGTGACATGGTGATGCTTTGCACTGACTCGTTAGCTGCAGAGTGGCTTCTGAGGAAAGTGTTTAGAGTGTCAGTCTCTCCTGCTGGAGCAATAATTTCTGCTGATGCTTAAGGAATAGACATCAATAGCTTCGTAAAATACTGGGAGTACTTTAATTGGCACAACGGAAATCGGAATTCAGGCACATTACCATGCCGCTGTCATGGGGTATACTCGTATTGCTTCCCTTCATTGCAGGGGTGGAGGAAGTGAGTTGGGGAGTTTGGGTGCCTGTCAAAGGCCAAGGGTATCACCTGCAGGGTCCCGAAATTCAGAAATTCATGTTTGGTCATTTCACGCATAAACTAATGTCTGTTGCTGAGGGAGATTTTAAGCTAAACGTTCAGGATCAGAGATCACTACGATTTTGAAATACTGGAAGTAACAGTTCCTTCTTCCCGTCACTGATGCTGAACTGGTTACATGTTGTTGATGTTTGCTCAACACCATTTAGCCACCAACACAGCACATATGGTTTAATGTCTGTCTTTTTTTCTGCTTCTGCTGTAGTTACAGTATTATTAAAAATCCATTAAATTTTAATGTACATCATAAAGTATGTGCTCCTGTGAATGCGAGCACAGATAATTATTTCTGATGAATAAACCAAAAGGACAAGTATGTAAGAAGTTCATCCTGCAGCTTTCAATTTTCATTATATACATCTCCTGCAGGGGCAATCGTTGCGATGTTGCAGCTGGTTATTTCTGTGGCCTGGCTCTCCCTAGAGATGGATGATGACAATGCAAACTTGAACTAGCAGAAGTGCTAATGTTTTTGTGGGCATATTTGTAGATAAATGGTTTACCAGGGGAGGTAACCCTCTGGAAGGTAGAGGATGTGGAGAGCACTGCAACACAGCAGCAACTTTCTCAGAGTTTTTGTTCCCTGCGTATCGGCTTTGTGGAATCTTGGAAAGTAACTCAATTATTTCTCATTAAAATAATCCAGAAATCTAGCAACAAGCAAGGTGTCATTGCTAAAACACCACCAGGAAGCTAGGCAAGCTGCTCTTGGTTTCCAGGGCCTGAAGTAGGCAAGGGGATCATTAAAAATAATGCATTACAGCGTCTATAAAGTTTCATGCAGTATATAATGGTCCATAGGGGCCTCACCTAGTTTTCCATATATGATACATACATAACAGTTACAGCTTCTCATTAACTTTCCCGTAACACTGAATATACTTCTCTTTAACACCCCCTTCAGGCTTCACATTATTTGCCAAGCATTTCCTAATAAGCAGGAACTTAAATATTTATCATGCTTGCCTCCTGTCCCCATCGGGCTAAAGAAGTTGTTGGCCTCTCTCATGTCCATTTAATTTCCTATTCCTGAATGCTCTGGACAAAATCCAGCTCTGGCAGAGTCCAGTGTTCTTGCTGAGAGGACTTTCCTAGGGTTCTCCTACTCTGGTTTTAAGAGTCCACCCCTGTATTTCTTGTGTTTAAGAGCATGTCTGCACCCAGAGAATTAGCCTTGGTGTAGCGCACAAACTCTTGCAGGGACCTCAGTCTTAGCAGCAGCACATAGCCCTTAGCTATCCCGAGTAAGAAAGCCAAGTTATCCCAAGAAGTCCTGGAGATGCCACCAAATCTTTTGTACCTATGGTTTCTTTGCGCTTGGGTATTAGTGCTAAAACTGCTCAGGACTTGATGGATGCTCCGTGGTGACTTAGTTGCTTTTTGCCCTGGAAAAAGACGTCTTTCAGCGCTTTGCACTGCTGACGGTGAGAGTTTTAGCTGAGTTTAAATAAGTTAGTACCGAGGAAAGATGATGTTTTGAGTTAGTGTGGTCTGCCAGATGAGTCCAGGAGTAAAGAGGAGAAAGATAGAGTTATGGCTGTGCTGGGACCATGGTTTAGGAACTTAGCTTTGCAGACGTGGCACTGATTTGCTGTGTTATTTTGGTCTCATTCAGGTCCCCACCCAAAATCTGGGACTAATAGGGTGGCTTTCCTATTGCTGCCGTAACTGCAGGCTTTTCTGAGGGGGAGTGAGCGTGTCTGTGTGCAGCACCTTGCCGTGACCTTGATCAAAGTCATAGTGCTGCTGTGATACCAAATGATGACAAATAAATTCACCTTCATACAGTTTAGTCTAGCTGGCTTTGTTCCTTCATCCCTGATCCTCCCTGCGAAGGATTTTGTTTACTTTTCCTGAAATGGAAGAGGCCCTGTTACATAGTCCTCTTTCAAAAATAAACCTCTAGAAAGGAAAACAAAAGAGAAGGAACAAAAATCAGACGTTGTCTGATAATACAGAGCAGATACTGATCTTGAGTTCAAGGCAACTTGAACCAGAGGTTTGTTTAAGCGTAACACAAATTCTACCATTTTTGGATGGTTTGAAACTCTCCTCCTTTCCCTCCTGTACTTTCTGAAAACAATCAAAAAAGAGAACTGCAGTAAAATTCTAGAAGTAACATCTATTGATTCTTTTGTGTCCCGTCCCCCTCCCCCCCCACCCTTCAGTTAGATATATGCTCTGAAGTTCACAAAGTCAGTTAGGTGCTAGGGAAAAGCTGTATTTCATTTGACCTTCTGACTGTATTTTGATTTTAAGTAAAAATATCTGGTTAAGACCAGGTTGCATTACTTCCAAGCCCAGCAGCAGATTCTTGAACTGGGAGAAAGGAAAGGAGTGAGAAAGAGAGAAAACCCTTGCCTGCTGCCTGAGGGATCCGTAGAGCCGTAGCGGCCCACCCCATGGGGCTGGGGCTCCCCTGCACGCCATGCTCGTGCCCCTGCCAGCTCCACATGCTGCACTTTGGGTGTGCTGCTAAGTTCATCGAGCTTTTGTTGTATTTATTTACTTACTGGCCCCTTGAAATGTCTTATTGCTGTTTGGAGCTTGGAAAGCCTGCCTGTCAAAATGGAAGTGAGCTCTCAGTAGTCGGCGACGTGGGAGTGAGCTGTGCTGGCTGTTTATGAAATCTGGATTCATTTACTTGATGGACTCCTTAGGCTGTGATGACTCCAGAGGAGCCCATCGTGTCAAAAGAAAAGAACTGCAGAGATTAAATACCCAGCGATAGCGAAAGCAAGTGAATCAACATAAACATCGCTCCGTCTTCGCGCTCTGCCTCCTTGGAATGTGACCTTGTCTGTCGATGCTGCAGGGTCCCCAGTGCCAGCCGTGGCGGGTGTGCAGGGAAGAGCGTCCCACTGCTGCCACGACCTTGTGTCACCGCTTGCTGAAAGCTGCCTGTCCTGGGGCCGGGGGTCTGTGTCTGCAGGAGGAGCTTTCTGGGGAGAGAGAATGGGGTTCAGGAGTTTCTTTTGGTGAAGAGTTCAGCTGCTTTTTCCTGCAAATTGACTAAGGATGTGTGTTGGAGTGCTGGATTTTTACTAGTAAAGCAAGAATGAGCAATTAGGATCATAGCTGAAGGAAAGATGTCCTCTCCTTTGCTGCTGTTCAATGTTTCAAAGCACACCACGTAGCACATTTTACTTCCCTTTGGGGAATCGGGGAGGCTAACATTGCCTCGCGAGGCTTCCTGGTGGCAGTGGCCAGAGCGTGAATTATAACCTCAACGTTCCCTTTGCTGAAAATGGAGCTCAAGAATATGCACGTGAGCGGCTGTGACACTGCTGACTAACTGGGTCGTACGTGGGAGCGCTTGGATTGCTGGAGTCAGTTTGGGTGGCTTCAGGCTCTCTTCTTCTGACACCACAGCTGCTGGCAGCTGGCTGATACAAGGCATGAGGCTTCGTGGCTTGGGTTAGTTGGCAAACAAGCCTCTTGAGTGCCACGGACTTAAATACCTTAGTGGCATCAGCAGATGCATCTTTAGCAGTTTGCAGTTTGTGGTCGCATTTCTGAAGTAAATAAGTAGTAAACGTTGGCTGTTCCCCACCCCCAAAACGGCTGAGGAGGATAAATGAAAACCTCTGTAATGCCAGAACTGTGCCTTGTTCATCAGTAATTAGGATACGGGTTCCTGGTGGAAAGTAAGCTTTGTGCTTGGTTGACTCATAGGTCATATTTTCCATTCCTGCTTTTCTGTTTAAGTGGATAGGTTTATATACTATGCCTTGACCTAAAAATTTGCTCCATAAAATGTACAGAAAGTGCAGTCTGAGATAATGCATTTTTTGGGACTGGAGGCTTGCTTTTGACCTCTATTTACATGAAATAAATCAAACTGGAGTAGAGTTGCGGAAATAGGACAGGCCAGCTCTTGCATCAGGGGCTGTTCGGCCTTATCACAGTAATAATGCTGTGTAAAAATGCTAATGCGTAGTACGGTTTTGCCACGGCCTTTGGTGATCAGGGATGTGCTCTAAAAATAAAAGAATTAGAGGTAATTGATGATTTCAGCCAGACTGGTTGTGGATGTGAACTGGCAAAACTCCTTGAGATGAGAGGAGCTACGCTGATTTACAACCACGGGGCGTGAATGAATGTGATCCAGACGGCAGCAGCCCCATGGGCTGCGCTGGTTTACACGAGCTGCGAATTGGACGCTTTCTTTTGAACGGTGTGCAGCTGGAAAAAACATTCCCATTGAACGAAGGATCTGCCTGCGCTCTGCCATGTCTCATTCTTCTCTGCGCTTATGGCCTCCACAAGCAGGAGTTGATAGTGAAGCATCGGTGTCGGCACACGCAGACACGGCAGCAGCCACACGTGGTGCCTCCCGAGCGCGTGTGCTTGTTTGCTTACAGCCCAGGAAGAAATCCGTTCATTTGCTTATAGTGCAACTGAAATATTAATGCAGAACAAATCATCCGGTTTAAACCGAACATCAGACCGAGGAGAGAGAAATGGTGTGTGATGCTCTCTGTGGTTTGTGAGGGGAAATGTGCCTCCGCTGCGACTGAATCCTCCTGGCTGGGTGCCCTATGTTGGGTGGGCAGAAGGATCTTTAGTCACTGGGGTGTCTACGTGGTGAAAGGTTCGGTCTTTAACCCTTCCCCGGGTTCCTAGGAGCTAAGGTGAGATGGGAAAAGGAGCTTCGCTATTTTACATCATCTGTGGCTGATTGGGAGGATATTTGGAAAATGTTAACTGCTCTTGGGGCTTTTTCAGACAGACTGTTTAAAGTAGTTATTTTTCCCAGATGGTAAATATAGGAGACATCCTCAGCAGCCTGCTAGTAATAATAATACTTACATGGCACTTTACATTTTCAAAGTGCTGTCCAAGTAGCTGATCTGTCTTGTCTTTTGCAGCGATGTGTAGTTAAACTTGAAGGATATTGGCCTGAATTTGTAGCAGTTCATCAGCCACATGTGTGGGCGAATTTACTTTTCTGCTGCTTCATACTATGTGAGTAAACTGATTTCTCCTGTGTATCTTGACATTGATTCCAGTCTTTCATCTTGGTAGTGAAGAAGATGATCTCTAAGCAGAATGGAGGAGAAAGATTAATTTTCTGCCTATTGCACTACAAAAAAGATGAGCACAGCTTTACAGAAAAAGGATGTTCTTTTTTTCAGCATATATAACGTATAAGTGAACTTAGACCTTCTTAAAAGGAGCGTGCTTTTTTCCTGTGGAATGACCTCCCTAACTCTTAGCCACACACCAGCTCAGTATGTGCTTCGCGTACTCGGGTGCAGCTAACGGCAGTTACAGTGTTTGGTGTTTCCTTCTAGTTGGGGTGAAACTCAGCCTTGTTCTGCCCGCCAGACTTCTGGAGCCGTGGGATGGTTCATTGCCTTAAACCTGGACTCTGTCAGCAAAACCGTTTTCTGTGTTTCCTTCGTTTGGGGACAGGGGCAGGGCAGGGACAGGCAGCACGCCACGAGTTCTTGAGGCGGTGGCGGCAGAGGCATTCACTGCTACTGATGGCCTGCGCCTTGTCGGTGCGGGGACGGGATGGGTCAGAACAGGGTCCTCTTGGCTCCCGAGGAGCCCGGACGTTGTTGCTCGGTGCCCTGGTTGCCTGTCTCTGCGTGGCCGTGGACAGCTGTTGTGGCTCTGCCATGCATCTCTCTACGTAACCTCTCCAAGGGTTTTCCTTTCTTTAAAGGTATTTCCAAAGAGCATTAGGTGCAGGCAGCGGGAATAGGTTTGTACACTTGCTTGCAATTAAGTAGTTTGGTTTTATGCTCCTTAATCTTTTGTGAGAGTCGCAAGGACAGTCTGTGTAATACAAAATTGTTGTTAAGCCAAGTGCATAATGCTCATGAATGAAATGCTCCGTAGCCAGCCCTACTTCCCATTTTCTTGGGGTCTCCTGTGCTCCTGCTCCCTGCCTCTTGCAGGCGTGAGCCCAGGATGTCAAAACTGAGCAGTGCGAGGGCTGGCATGGGCGAGAAATGGAGTGTGGAGGCACGGGTGCTAGGTGATGGCTTGTGGGAAGGGTGGAGGAAGGAAGAAAACATCCTTAATGAAAGGGGCCGGGGGAGAGCGAGCCAAGTTCCTAGAAAGAGGACCTTGCAAGGAATGCGCAGATGACATGAAAAAGTAATTAAAAGGAAAGCCCTAATGGGACGTTAGGGGGAGATGCAGCTGGAACTTGAATAAGCAAATGTAAAGAGGGAATTAAGTTTGTAAGCTTTCCTCTAAGGAACTGATGGGGAAAATACGGCAACAGCTTCTGTTGATGTAAATCAGCATCGAGTCCATTGCTGAAGAGCTCTAGCTTGTGAGTCTGGTTTATTTCATATGTGCTAGTCCTAAACCTTGAAAAAACACGGGGAAAGAGGATGTGGCATTTCGCAGAGGTGACATGAAGGACACTTGATTCCAAAGCAAAGGATATTGACTTCAAAAACAGAGTGAAACTGTTGGTGATGTAGTTTGCCTGGGGCAAATTGGTAGTTTGCTGTAAGTAATATTAATTTAAGTGTATAGTGCTTTAAATTATCTGGATAATTTAATCTATGTGATTTTAAAGAAATAATTTATCAGCTCTGATGTTGAATAAAAATAAAACAAATGAAACAAAACCCTTCAATTAATATTAGCACTTCTCTTTTACTCTGGAGAGTAATATACAGCAGAGACATTTATTTTTAGCTGTGAAGAATTTGCATGTGTGTTTCCAGATGTATTCTTAGACTTTGTACTGCTTAAAATTCAGCTACCACAGTACGTAGATCTGAATTTTCTTTTCTGTAGCGTTTTGTCTCTGCCACTGTGGATATCTTTTTTTTTTTTTTTTTTTTTTTTTCTGCTTCTTTTTTCTCTTTTCTCCCAGCAGAGGTGGTGGAGGGGGGGTGTGATGATTAAGGCAGCCGGTAAGTCTCTTAGCTTCCTCTGAACTTTACTCCCTCTGCGAGGAGTGACCTATTTAGATGAGGCCCTTTGATGCAGTTGGGGAGGTCAGGTGAGGTCAGAGCACTGGCCGTGCCAGAAATCCCACAGATGCAGGAAGCGAGGAACTTCTGGAGGATGCGGGTTGAACAGGCAGTTATTTCAGTATGTTCTTTCTCTGTGTGTGCATTTGTTCTCTGACTAAATTCCTGAAACAGAGAGGGCCGGATCGTCTGCAGTGCAGGGAACAGCCATAATGCCTCTGCGTTTCGGAGGCGGCTGAAGAGTCCCCACAGACAGCGGTGGGAGGACGGAAAGGGCAGGGGGTGAGGACACGGCAGCAGACAGCAGCGCCGGAGCTGGATGCTCTCTGGCTCCGATACCCTGTTCGGCAGATCACTCAGCGCTTACGCAGATGCATACAAATTGCAACCCTGCCTCCCCAACTCCTCCTTCCCAGACCCATCGGGTCTGCCTCCTTCCTTACAGCTTGTTTTCCGAAGAAGGGGGCTATGCAGATGTGTTAGATCCTCCAGCCTTTTTAATTTCTCTAATTGCCATGTGGAAGAAAGGGAAGGAGGAAGAATGCTCCTCTCAGCTTGGATGTCCCAAAGTAAAATCCCAGCTGAGCAGCTTAAAATAGATGGTCAGCTGGTTGTGAGGGCCGGAACTAGCCCGGAGGGCATGGCATCTGTCTCCCAGGAATGCTGCCTGGTCATCAGGCCGGATAAATCAGGACTAGTACTGGTCTGTGTGTGTGCGAGAGACAGGCTGTACTGAGGATGGGGAGCTGCCCTAAACGTCAGTGAGACTGGCTTGCTCCAGTCCTCTAACATCTGTCTGGGAATCGATAATTCACTGATCGTGGACATCGCAGGTCTAAAACATTGATGTGCTAATGCTGTGGAGGTGCTGCTGCCTGCACCGCTGCCCTAGCAGCGCTTCCTCCTCTTTGGTCTGCCCCAGGAATCTCTGACTGTGAAGCTACTTTTAATGGTACATCTAATAACTGATCCAGCTTAAAAAGGGGGGGGGGGGGGGAAAGAAAGATTATGCTTATGATACCAGCACAACGACCAAGTCTGTATTTTACCTTCTGTGCCTTTACGCTGCTGCCTCCCTCCCTCGGAGCCGGGGGCTGGATCCAATGACAGCGCTGCTTTCCCTCAGATGCAGCACAAAACAGATTTTTCTAGTGGCTGAATTTAATCACTTAGATGCAGAACACTGATAGACTGAATCAATTTAATTCCTATTGCTCACGACTGGGAGGGGAGAGAGGGGAGGAGGAAGGTCATAATAATTTAGCAAGCAACAACTTGGCTTAAAAATGTAACCAATAGGTCAGTCTTCGGTTTTTTTTTTTAAACCTGCCCAGGCCAAGAAATATGGCAACCGTAGGAAGTGGGAAACACTGCGCTCTGCAAGGTGGGGAGAGGTCATTTATTGGTGTGAGTGTGAGGTCTGAAACGCTGAGGCTGCTACAGAGCTGTAGGATCACCTCCCGTCAGGAAATGAAGTTGATGCTACCCCCTCTTTTTTTTGAGGGAGCTGCTGGAAAAGGCGTCTTATCATTGAGCTGTAAATGTCTGAAATGGTGCGTGGTATCTGAGCGTTTCGGTGTCGTGTGTGTTTGCCTCAGAGCATCTCTGCCGAGGCGCGAGTGCTGAGCTGCAGGGTTCTCGGATGGTGCCAGATCTCTTTGGGAGACTTCAGTTACCTGCTGCGGCACAGTCTTGCTCAAAGAATAGAAGGATTTAATTGGAAATGGAGCAGTCTGTGAGTTTTCCAAAATAAGGCCCTGCTTTTCCTAGTATCTGTTGCAATTATAGCGTACCCGTTTCATACGAAGTCCAAAGCTAAGGGTTTGTTGGCAGCAATCTTGTAGCGCCTTTTCCAAGGGTGGTGACTCTGCGGAGCATGGGCTGTGCGGGTGTCTGTCCAGCCCAATGCTTGGGATACGGCCTTTTCTGTGCGTGGTGCTTTCAGACACCATTGCAATTTCAGTGATCCCAGGAGATGAAACTCATGTGAAGAAAGAGTCCCCAGGATTCACTGAGGTAAGCTGTTGATGTTGGATTCCTCTTTTACAAGCATCCAGTCCTCCCAAGAGAAACCTCAGGTGCATCAGCCTGAGTGCCAGCCCTGGGTGGCATTTCAGAAGGATCTTTAACAATTTCTCACACAGCTTTTACCCAGGGTGGGTGCTGCGGGGCATGGGTGAGACTGTCACTTCTTCGGTGGGGATTAATAACTTAGCAGCGATGCTGTGCCGTCCTTCGCGGGGAAACCACCTCCCTCCCAGGGCCTCCGGAGATGCCATCCAGCTGGACTGGGCAAAGCAGCACAGCCCTCCCTCCAACTGCTGCAGTCGCCCGGGGGCTGGCATTAGGAGTAGCCGTTGTTCTTAAGCGAGACACACAGTAGTAGTGAAGTAATAAAAGCAAACTTGGCCAGCTTGATGCCAAACTTGGTAGCCTGCCACAGCCATCGGCCCATATGCACAATGGTAAATAAAAGCTGTAGTTGAATTTCTTTCAAGTTTTATATAATATTTGTTACAATATGGAATGGAGGGGGGAATCCCTTTTATGAGTAGTTCTACTTAAAAAATAAATCTGAACCTCTCTCTTGTTGAGTAGATGCACAGCAGGGCAGAGACGCTGTTACAGAGGAGGGAGCTGTCATGTTCGTTGCAGCCTCTCTGCCGCTGTGCAAGGCTGTGGTACCTCCAGAAACAGGCCCAGCACTGCCCTGTGCTGGGGCTTTTGCAGGCTGGTGTTCAGTGAAAAGCTTGCAGCTGAGGGGAGCTGCACAAGGACGCGGCATTAGTTACCAAAGGCAAAGCAAACTCAATATCCAGACAGTTAACGCAGAGGTGTTTGCCTGCCTGGTCTGCTCTGGTCCTGGAGCCTGGTACTGCGTGCACAGCTGAGCAAGGACGTAAACCATAGCAATGTCAGTGGGAGCAGAAGGGGAGGAAGTTTGACTGCGCTAAGTGATGGTCAGCTTAAAAATAGACCCATCTATTTATAGCATTGGCAGCACGCTGCTGCCCCCCCAGTGAGTGGTACAGCCTGTCTGCAATTGCACCTTATATATATGCACACATTTGTGGGCGAAGGCTGGGCAGAGAAGACGATGTGTGTGCTTAAACACACTCCTTTGCTGCAGGGCAGGCAGCACTCCCTGCGGGATGGTGGTGCCAGAGTGGTGTGACGCTGGGGGCTGTTGCTCCATCACTCTTCTCCCAGCCCCTTGCTTGTTCCTCTCGAGCACAAGCTCTTTGCAGTGACTTCTGCCTCATCCAGGCGCCTCACCAGCCGGTGCGTCGTGCGTTTGGGTACCGGTGGGACCCTCCTGCCTGCCCTGGGGCCAGCACAAGGCCACTCCAGGGCCTGTGTGCATGGGGCACGCTGTAGAGCACCTGGAACCTGAGGACGGCATGGAGGTTAGCAGCACTACCTCCCTAGTGCGAGCAGTTTGGGTGTCTTTTTCCTTTATGCCTGTGCTGTGAAATGCCCAGCTAATGTGTGGGTGGCCTCGTGCTCTGTTGCTGCCGGCTAGGAAGGAGGTGTAATGTAAACACCCGTTTAATTGCCACATGTCGATCACAGGCAAGTCTTCCAGTTTATAGACGGAGGCAACACCAGAGACCGGCGTTGGTTCAGTTGCAATTAACCAGCCCCGGAGAGGAAGGAGAGCAGGAACGGGGATTACATGCTACGCAGGGAGGCCACGCAAGTTACCATGTGTGCCCTCACGGCTGCCTTTCTTTCCAGTGGGGCAGAGCCACGTCCCTCCCTGAACTGCAGTTGTTTCCTCGTGGCCAGGAGGAGTTTGGCCTAGCAGCGGGCCAGGACTGGGCGAAAATCCAATGCAACGGCTTGGTGTGCCAAGGCTGGGCAGGCTGCTCGCCCTCCTGCTCCCCCAGCGCTGCCCCCGTGCCCCCAGCCCCGGTGCTGTGAACCGGGTGTTGTTTGTGTTCCTAATTCATCCCTTCCTTCCTTTTGTTCCTACACAGGTATTTTTGTTGTCATTGATATTTTCTGAGCTGACTTTGGTTTTTTTGAATGTAAGTGGAAAACTGAGATGTTTTTGACCTAGCTGGGAAGAGCGAAGATGGTGGCTGAGTGGGGAGAGGCCCTTAAGATGGCTCGTGCTGGCAGGTGAAGCGGGAAACCCACGGCTCGGGATCAGAGGGAGAGTTTGCTTTGGCTTTAAAGCGCAGTGTTGACTTGCATATTTTGCTGTCTGTTTTTTCTCTCCTGCTGCTGCCCATCCCAGTGGCGTGGGGACCCCTCAGTGCGAGGGCTGGCAGTGCCGGGAAGCTGCGTGGGTGTCTCCAGCTGCTGTTGCTGCGGTGCTGCTGGGATGATACCGTGCTCTTTCCCTGGGCCTGGCGAGTCGCTGGACCTTGGGGAGCTGCTCTTTTTGTTGCACGCTCAGCGCATCGCCCAGACAAGCGCGATGGGACGGAGAGAAGAGCCCCTGCGAGGAGGCTGGTGCTCTGGTGAGCCTCCCTGCTTTGGAGAGCAAATAAAAGCTGTCCGCCGTGGGTGATCTGGTTGTCAGTGCGAGCGCCCGTGTTAACGTGCCGGGGATTGCGAACTGCGCTCGTTTGCCGTAATAAAACTATGGTTCTCCTGTCCTTTTCTTTGGCAGGGAAGCCAGATCGCCTCTTTGCTAGCATGGATACAGACCAGGGCAGAGACATCAATTCATTTCACATACAGTCTGTTCTTAATTGTGAGGGTTTTTTTCCTCTGATTTATTTTCAGCTTCCCACTCCAAATTAGAGGGTATTTGGGAGAGTTTATTCTCATGAGCTTTTGCATTCCTAAAAGGAAACCTGTGCCACTGCTTCCATTACAAACCCCTGCTTATAAAAATATCTGCTCCTAGTTGAAACTTAATCTAATTAAATCTTAATTATATGGGCCCTAGGACAAGGTTGTGATTTTTTTAATATACATTTAAAAAAGAAAAAGGAGGAAAAAATGTGTCTAGGGACTGTTTCCTTTGAGATTCTGTCCAGCACTGAGGAATATTCTGTTCATTATCTGGATGTTTATAATCAGTTTAATTCTAGGACCTGTCAGACAGGGGTGATGTTTTTGGTTTTTATTTGTACAGCCACTTGCATATTCAGTTCTGACCTATAACTCGTACTTCTGCAATGGAAGTAATCAGCAGAATAGTACAGGATTTTGGTGGATGGCACTTTCAGTCATGAAAGCTAGCACCCATGAGAATAAAAGTGGTTTTTAGGAGGGATTCGAATAGAGAGGATGATCCAGTACCTGGGCTAAGCTTGAGTTTTCCTATTGCAAAGCGGACAGGACGGGAGATTGTGTACAGAGAGGGCAGGAGAAGCTGTGTTCCTCCTGTATCAGAGGGTGAACTCCTGTCGCTTTTGTGGGACTGGTGCGTTTGGACCAGTGCAGTCACAGAATACAGGTTTGCTTGCAAAGCAGTAGCACTCTAGCCTTTCCAGCAAATGTTGAGTCTCTGCCTAAATATATTTTACCTAGAGGACTCTTTACCTAAATTAGACATGAAGTTTCAGTAATATTTTGTGAGGGAGCTTTTTGCACTTGAAATGAAACCAACTGGTTTTATTCCAAAGAGCATATTGAGGGGAGATTAATGTCTTTCCATACACAATTCATATAAGGGCAGTTGTGGGTTCTTTTTGTTGGTGGTTTTTTGGGATTTTTTGTTTGTTTGTTTTTAAATGGAAGAGTGATTTTATATTAATGTTTCAACTTTGGATTGCCAATTCAGGTTTGAAAGTTGGGGCTGCAGTTTCACTCACTAGTATACACTTAAAGGTAGATTTTCTGCTTTAGGTTTCAATCTCTTGAGCTTTTGTCATCTTTTTATCACAACCTTATGTGTTATTTAAACACTTTTTTTATTTAATCAGTTATTCTTTTAAGTGGGCTTAATTATATAAAGATTATCATGCATAAGAGATGTCTATAATTAGAAGGGGGGATTGGTGCTATTAGACAGTGTTTTAGTAAAGAAAATTATAGTGTTCATAAACTGTTTGGAGAATGGAGGCAGCACATATTAACATTCAAGAAGTTTTATCTAATCCTAACAGAGGATTGACTCTTGCTCACTTGGATGAGTTTGGGCTGCTCCAGTATTTCTTCTACAAGCTTAGTCCTCTGCTCTCCTCCTTCTCGTCCTCCGCCTTTCCTCCTGGCACGGAAGTGGAAACAATCCTGTCTCTGGTTTATTGCAATGCCATGGGGATGACTTGGAGACCTGAATGTTATGCAAGGTTTAGTCCATTAAATTAAATAGCAGGTGTGGTGCAATGCCGAATGCTCTGGAGCTCCGCTCCTCGTCACTGATAAGCTTCCAAAACTCCTGCTCTTGCTGCATTTTTGAAATCGACTAAAAGATGCAGCTCTGGCTTGGAGTTCTCTTTTATGGAAATAGTAAACAAAATCAAAATTGCTTTTCACTTTTCCTTGAAAGCAGGAATTACTTACATGGCAAATACTAATTGGCAATTTTGTATCAGTTGGGCTTTAAAAGCCTGTGAAGAGATTTGACTTTGGCTGCTCCACTGCCTTGTGCTCTCCTGCTCCTCTCGCTGGTGCCCGGTGGCTGGTGGGGAGCCTGCCGTCATTCAGATGGACATGCCCTTAGGACAGTCCAGATGATTTCCAGCTCGAAGGATTGGGCAGTGGGATGCACACAAGGTGGTTTAAAGCTTCCTGGGCTCTTTCCAGGCTGAGTTCTGGGCCAGGTCTCTTGAAAAGATAATGTCACCACTGGTCTTTTTTTCACTAGCGTCCTCCGGTTAACAGCGTGCATGTGCGAAAGTACAAATAAACCTACAAAGCTATTGTGATGTTCCATATGCAGGTAGGTAATTTATCGGGAACGATTACTCTGCACATCATTTGTGAGCTGAAATGAGCAGGAGAAGATGGTGTGCGCCGCGGCTTGGCAGCCTGCCTGCAGTATGTGTATTGTTAGAATTTCTTCTCCCTCCATCTCCTCCCCTTCCCCATTGAAATGACATGACACCGGGGGACCATTGATTTCTGCTCTCCACGTTGTTAATGAAAAATTCCTTGTTGGCTCCTAGTTCTCTAAATCCTTTGAGACAGCTGCAACAGTTTAGATACTTCAGGAGCAAACATGCCAGCCTGGGTGATGTATGACTTTGTGAACTTTCAAGGGACAAAAGGGTAGGCTTTTGTTGGCCGTAAAACCGAGAGAGGCTCTTATCCATGTAATTATTACATTTTCTGTAGCCAGTTTGCTGAACATATTTTGGTAACTCAGTACACAGTTTCCATCTCAGATGGCATATGAGCTTTATCATGTTTCTTAATGCTTAATAATTTTATTTTGAAGTTTAGATCCAGCCAAATAAGAGCCATGAGTCTTGATGATGCTAAATAAAGCCTTCTCGTACGTTTCCTAGGATTCCAAATGCAGTCCTCATTTTCTTCTCTGCTGCGTATCTCTTTGCCAAGTTAAAGCCATTAATTTTGAGAGAAGGGAAGTATTATTTTAGATCACCTTGTAATGCTTTGTTGCCACATTTTATGTTCCTGGACAGCATGGTAGTGGAACGCTCTCCATTTATGAAGTGCAGGGTACAGATGGCAACTCATTAAAACTTTAGTGATAATCACCCCATCCTATGGAATTACCACTTAAATCTGGTTAGTAGAGGAGGAGGAGTAGTGTCACAGAACCATGCTTCTTCTGGGTGATTTAAAAGCATATGGGATCGAGTGTTTTATGTGTGCCCCCTTGTCAGGAGTCCTCAGAGCAGATTGCCAGAATTGTTGAGCAGTTAGAGTTTAATGGAGGTACAGGAGCTTTTGCTCTTGATCCCTTTGACAGTTAAGCTGTCGTCTTCAAGTGCATTTTAAAAAAAAGTCTTTTAAATACAGCTTTTTTTGCTGAATAAATGGAGGCAAGAACAAGTATGTGAGGCAGCTGGTAAGGAGCTTTTTGGTCATTTCAAGGTTGGGAAGCGTTCTTTGGGGAGTAATGCATCATTGTTAGATGGCCTCAAAGAAAAAAAGGGTACTTGCTTGTTTGTCCTCACTTGTGCAGATGGTAAGAGGAATGGTCCCGAGGGCTCACTGAAAGCTTGGAAGTGCCTGGGAGTTAGAAAAAATATTTGGATTCAAGTCTCAGCACTGTTACAGTTTTTCTTTGGGACTTGGAGCAAGTCACTTATTTCTTCTCTGCCTTGGTTTCCCATCTGTAAAATCTGGTTGAAGCGTCACTGCCTTTGTTGTAGCAAAGTATTGGAGGTACGTGCATTAGAGATTATGAAGTATTTAGGTACGAGCAGGATTGAATATTAACTATGGATAGACAGTGTCTTGCAATGTATTTTGAGACTTAGAGGTAGTGAGTGTCACTGGTGAAGCCCCGATTCCCAGAGGGCAGGTAGTGATGTCTCCTCTTCCCGACAGCTGCATTCAGGCCCCATTACAGAGGGTTCCAAGTAGCATCTTGAATATACCAACAAATTTCAGCCTAGAGGTGTCTGAAAAGCTCCCCAAATAAATTGCTTTTGTTAAAAATGTCAGTTTTCTTGTAAAATATTGTTTTAAAATGGATCTCAAGGGTTTGGGATTTGCAAGCTTGGAATAGGCATTCAGGATTCCCAGGCAATGACATCCTAGGCCTTTTTCTGGATAGTGTTTTTTCTCTCTGTCACCTGAGCATCCTTTGTTATTTGCGTATTTGCTGAGAAGAGGGCTTTTCATCTCGTGCTAAACTGCTTTGAGTCGGCAGAGGGGATAAGTGATGCTTTCCGGCTTTCCCTGCTCTTTCCTGTCCTCTTTTTTAACAAGTGCAGTATCTTCAAAGGTGGCTTGTGCTCAGACAAGCAGGGGTGCGAAGGCTGGGTGAGGTCAGCACACCTTTGCACAGTGCTCTCGCATTACAGCACGGTTAGCAATTTGGCCCAACTTGAAGCAGACCAGCAAATTAGCCCTTATAATAGCCTAAACGATCTGCCTTGCCTGGGTAATGCAGGTATGTGAAGGGCGTGGACCTTTTTTTCCTGTTCCAAGGACTTGTGCTCAAGTGTCCCCTGTCTGCGCAGCTCTGCAAAGCTGTCTTTTCATGAATTTCACTGGAGGGCAGCCAGCGGCTGGGCGGGCTGCGTTTGCTGCTCACTGCTCCTGCTGTTGGCTGCAGGTTTGCTGGCGTGTGTGGGGTGAGCCACCAGCCAAAATTTGGCTACTGTTTCCTCTGAGTCACATCTGTCTAGTCTTCCTAAAGCAAACAGAAAAGCTTTCCTGCTTTTGGTGCTGCAGAGCCAAGAGCTGTGTTCAGGTCTGCTCCCTGCTTCGCTCTAGCTGCTGTGGTCAGACCTGTGCCTGGTAGCAGCGCTAGCCAAGAGCTTAAATAATGTGTGCCAGGTAAGTGGTGGATGCTTGGGAGAAAAAACCTAAAGGTTGCGAACAGTATCCTGCCTTCAATCAATTTTTATGTGGGAAAACCACGATGCAGGGTGGGACATGGCGAGACCTCTTAAATATGGACCTTCCTCCTCATTAGAGCTATATTTGAAATGATAATTGCCTATTTAGTGTACTTAAATGAATTCCTGATTCTGTCCTTGCATCTAGCAGTGTGATTGTCGTTCAGTCTCCGCCCTGTACTCCACTGTCACTCAGCCAGTTGTTGGAGACTGGATTTAAGTGCCTTTAGGTGCTTTTTGCTTATCTTGTAGCTTGCATTTTGTCTCGTTCGTCAGCAGTCAGAGCTTCGCTGCAGCCTGAGCCCTTTGTCTGACAGCACTGACGTGACTGAGAGACAGCAGAGGTGACCAGGGCCGTACACACTTCCTCTGGTGTCACTGCTGTAATGTACCCAGGTTTTGGAGAGGAGCTTTGGCCCTGCCCGGACCTCTCCTCTGGCCACTGTAGCACGGGGCGAGAGCAGGACATGGAGCTCTTGGGTCAGTGTTGGTTGCTGTGTGCGATGGAGGTGCTCCCCTTGCTGCTCTGGGATCAGCCTGATTTGCTTGGAGTTTAAACTTCAGCTTGTCTGCTTTGGATTTTACAGCTTCATTTTCAAAAGGAGACTAATAACTTTGTTCTCTCTCATCTCCTCTTTAACAGCCACTTGAGCTGTGGGTGACACTGAGTACATGTTTACTGGTGACTGTGGAGTCTGCAGCAATTTCTGGCCTCTCGGGCAGCTCCACTAAACACGCGTCCCTCTGCAAACTGCAGAAGAGTTACGGTCTCGGGGGCAGTGACCCAGTGCGGGATGTGAAGTTGCGCACAGGTAGTTTGGTCTTTATCCAAGGCTTTTTTCCAGCACGTGGTGTCACTGGGGTTGCAGCTGGTGGTCTCTAAAGATCTGAGTTCACAGTTTGACTTGTAGCAGACCCTCGGGTTAGGTTTGCTGGGCTGGTCCTCCTTGTGCCTCAGGGCTGTACGTGTGCCGCTGTCTGCTCTCCTTGCCTGGGGTGTTTTATGTGCGTGGTCCCAGTGTCTCTGAGAGAAATCCCTCTCTCCTGCAACTGCAATCCCATCAGCTCAACCTGTGCAGAAGAAGCACCATTGCTCCACTTGGTTGGTTCCTGGAAAATGGTTAACATTTCCAGACCAGTGACCGTCCTGTGGTGATGAAGACTGCAAAAGGGGAAGAGTATTCCCAGCAGCTGCTCTGTGGCCAGGTGGCTTCCATACCAGGGAAGGAGGGGGATCTCCGTAAGAAGTCAACGAACGGGTCAGTGATCCAGGTGACAGCTTGTGTTTTGTTTCAGGGGAATGGCAAGAGCTGGCGATTTCTCTCAACAGTCACAGACTTGCACCCAAAGGAGTCATGGGCTGAGCAGAGAGGGAATAACTGAGGCTCCTTTGCCACACCTGGATAGAAAAAAGGGATTATAGTGGAGGAGAAAGTGGCCAAGAGTGATCAGAAGGGCTTCTGCAGGACACCTGCAATTTCTCATAACTATGGGAGATAAAGAAAAGTAGCCCATATTTTTTTGGAAGTGCTTGAAAATAACTGATCAGTTCTGTTTCAACAAAATAATTTTTTCTGACTGTAGCTTCACCTCAGCTCCCCTCCGCCCCCCGCACCTCACACAACCTCGCTCTTATGTTCAGCACCCTAAAATCTAAATGCATGCCATATATCTGTAAGTTCTTGAGGGACCCCAGGACCATAAGTAGCACTGATGTATGTTGTGTGCTCAGCATCGTATGAACTGTGATTCAAACCTAACTTCTGGTGAGGACACAGTGGGGACCTGACAGACGGGCTCATCCGTTGTCTCAGAGGCGTATGGAGGTACAGAGGAGACCCGTGCACTGGCCCGGGGAGCGGTGCCTGCCCGCCCCTGCCAACCGCCAGCAGCTCTCGGCTTGCGGCAGGATCTGAAACCACAGCCCAGGAGATGTGGGGCGATTTGAAGACACGTGTACTGCTCCCCGCTTCTGCGCTGGTTGTGAGAAACCCAGGCAAAGCAGATGAATGCGGCGGTTTTTCTGCCTTGTGTATTTGTATGCAAGACAACGAAGAATAGAAGAATCCACCCTCCTGGAAGGATATCATTTTTTAAACAAGGCACATTTGAAAAAAATACAATAAAATTTGCGTACATTTGTTCCAGTATAAACACACATGCTCATCAGTGGCAGATGTGGAGGCTGTGGGTCTGAAGCAACACGCACGTGTGCAGCGAGGGCAGCGTGATGAACGGAGCAGAGCTGCTGTGTGCACGCATGTTGGAAGTACTTAGTTCTGCTGTATTACCACCCCTACCACCCCCCCCCCCAAAAAAAAAGAAAAGGAAAAAAAGAAAAAAACCCGAACATCTGCTAATGCATAGCTTAAAAAAAAGGCTGCAAAGGAAAGCCCACTCGCTTCACTGCAGCTGAACTCAGTGAAAAGTTCACAAAAGGGCATCCGAGCTACCCTGCGGTCAGACTTTTGAGAGCGCTCTTGGTCACACCCTGATGTGTGTTTGTGGCACTGCATGTTTGGGTTTATTTGCAGTTATAAATAGTATGTAATAATAGCAAATGCATATTAATTTTTAATAGAAATCTGTAACAGCTCATGACACTGAAATATGGCGTCTCTGTTGACAATTGCTATTTTTGGTGGAAGCAAACCCTAAGGCCTTTGCAGTGCTTCTGTGTGTTTATAAACGCTGCTGTCTGCAAAAGAGGAAATGTGTTTTTCAGCATCTCAATGCAGTAAGTAATTTTTCTCTCTGATTTAATGGAAAACTTCAAAGTCAATTGTTTGGACTACTGATTGCAGCAGTTGTCTATTAAGTTCCCTTTTGGTCTTCTCATCTTTTAAATGCATTTAGCTACTAAGTGCACAGATACCGGGGATTGGGAGGAATTTAAACAGAGAACCCCCCTGCTTTTTGTATGCTTGCTCCAGCAAAAGTTTTGCTGTGAAATAATGGTCTCAGAATGTATACAGGAATGCGCTCAGTCTTGTAAGTACAGTGTTTTGTTTGGTCTTTCAGAAGGAAGTCCAATTTACCTTTAATTGTTTTGTGCATATTTCCAACAGATGCAGTTTATTTTCTTGTCGGTTGCTGCCCTTGCTGGGAAGCCGCGCAGGCAGCGAGCGTTTGTGAGGAATGCGGCAGGCTGTTTGTGTTACATGTCCTAAGTCGGAGCAAGAGCTGTCTGCCTTCTCCCGACGCTTTCCCACGTGGTTGGTCCCCAGCGCTAGCTTGCTTAATACTTGGCTGTTAATTGCTTTAGAAATCATCACTTTCAAGCTCTTGGTGGGGGATTTGTGGTTTTTATGTGGCTTGTTTGTGGATAGCAAGAAACTTTCATGCAATTGGAGCGCTTTAGTGCCGGGTGCTGGGCATTGCTTAGTGCTCCTGTTTGGTCTCAGGTGCCTATAGCTGCCTGTTTCAATCGCCTCCTGCATTTGCAGCATCTTTCTCAGTGGTCTTTGCAGATTCAAAGGCATTTTTGCCTCTCCCAGGAGCATGAAGAATCCTAATGGTTGTTGCTGTGGGCCTGAGGATGTATATCTCATTCTTTTTCTGGTCACGGTAGTTTAAACCGTGAGCCAGTGAGGTCTGATGTGTGCCGGTGGGGACGTTTTGTGGGTGCAGCTGTGGGAGGAGAACAAGGGTGATGTGCTCTTAGCCGCTGCAGCTGTATTGACCAAAACCTGATAATGAAATAGATCTTTTTTTAGACCAAATAATTTTTACTTGGCTTGGTACCCAGCAACCCTTGGCGGGGCTGCGAGTGTTGGACTGGTGGGGGTGAGGATGGTAGGACACACTGGGAAAGGGAATCTCTTTGTCAGGCTCAGCAGCAAGGTGAACAGTTTAAAGTGGCATCTTAAAACCCAGCGACTCCTCCGTAAGGTGTCTAAGCCCTCAGTGCGTGCAGTAGAAGGGTCTTCTGATATAAAAGGAAAACGTGCCTAAATCTCTTTTTTGAGCATAGGCGAGCGTTGGTGGTGGTGGCTGGAGTTAGGCTGGCAGGCGGAGAAAGGGCTTCTGACCTGGCTGGCCAGGGCTGGGTCAGAGCAGTTTCCATCAAGGGTTCTCATGTCGCTGTTCCTTTGTCCCCAGGCAACCACGGTAAATAGACACACAGCATGTTATTTATGCATTTGATAATTACCTTCTTTTTGCCCCTCCGTCTTCTGGCTTTTACTTTGTTTCAATGATTTGTCCCCTTTGCCTGGAGATGAGAATTCCTCTTAGTTGTTTTTCTAGGAATTGTTTTCTCCCTCTTCATGAAAGTCAGTCCAGAAACTGCTGGAGACCGGTACCTCTAGAGAACTTGTGACTGTTTACCAGACACTTCAGTCACTACAGCAGTTGTTGTACAGAGTTCTTCAGTTTCTGCTGGGTCATCTGCAGAGGCCCGGCTTTTATTTTTACCCTGACAAAATTCTGCCAGACTCTCCCCCAGCGCCGGGAGCAATAGCCATGATGCTGCTGTGTTTCCTTGTGGAAAGATTTGGATCTGGGTACCACTGACTCCTCGCTTCTGCTCCAGCTTTATTGGAGAGGAGGGCTAGCACATGAATACTGAATTTTTCATGGTGTCGGTGAAGGTGAAGTTTGCAAGTACCCCATATGCGTGTAGCTGCGGCTGTCATTTATTAGACTATCAAGAGGGTTTGTTTTCCCAAATAACCCTCTGAATTATTCTCTGTAATTAACTCATGAACTTATTTAAAATGATAACTGGGTAGGGAGGAGGAGAGGAACCATTGTGGAGCTTAGTAAACTGATAGTATTGCGTCACTTTTCCCCACTGATCGCAAGGTCGTCTCCAACAGCTGTTGAGGCGTAATTAGCCAACCCAGACTTCATGGTTTGAACAATTGAAAAATTACAGGGGTCAATGACTCGGTGTCTTAAATTTTAATAAGTACATAAAAACAAAGTGCTGAGTTATTAAAAATTAATCCTGCTAAGCGGTTGTTTAGGCTTTTTGGAGATGGAAAGCCTGAGCATGTCCATTTGTCCACTGGGGCTGGAGAAGTGTGGGTGGTTATCTCTCTGGCCTGCGCTGCTCTCCAGCAACAGTTTAATGGGAATGTTAAGTTTGATTATTAATTTAATCAAGGTCATACTTTGTTTATGCAGAAGTAGAATGAACTGTGGCCCTCAGTAATCCTTTCTCTCCTCGCTGGCTCAGCCTTTGTAATTCCTATAAGCTGCTCATACGAGCAGAGTTGGGATATTCACACAGTCAAGTGGATATTGTGCAAGTGTTGATTATAGTGTGCGGCTCTGTCTCTTCCTAAGTACAGAGCTGTTCTATTAACACGAAAGGTAAATCTGTCGGCATTAACATTATAAGCCTAATTTCCCCACCCCCCCACCCCCCTTTTGGGGCTTTGGATCCTGGTTATAAAACTTGGTTCAGAGCTTAAAGCATGGCGGGTGTGCTTTCTTCTCTCCGTGCATTCTTCAAAAAGCATTCAACCGTGGCATTTATTCAAGAACAAATTTGGGAACTTCTGGCTGCTCTGATTTTACAGCTTTGTGCGTGTGTGCTGTTCTGTGAAGCCATGAGAACTTGCTACAAAAGAAGGCGAACCCCTTCTCTGACCCACCTGGCATTGTTTTCAGAGGCAATTAAATATAAACGGCATGCAAAGTAGGGAGGATAGGTTGAGCCTGGGGGTGGGTTTTCGAATGAGACGTTTATTTCCTTAAGTTATGTGCAGAAATTTGTAAAGGAATCCAGCAAGAATATTTGTTTTTATTTAAACGTAAAAGTATTGGGAAGATGCATGCTATCAGATTGCCTGAGGGATAGCCAGGATAGCCAGAAAAATCATAAGGTGAATTAGATGTATAATCTGAATTTTTAGATAGCTGGAGATAGGATATTAGATCTTTTTCCTCCATCCTGAGTACAGGCCTTTGAGTTAGCCAAGGTCATTGCTGACCAGCTTTCCAGCCTGCATAACATGACTTTTTTTTATATAGCCATTCTTAAATTTCCCTAAACAACAGCCCAAGGGAAAACTTTGGGGACCTTTTGGCCGAACTCCCCCTCAGAGGAGGAGAGGGCTGGGGAGAGGGACGTCCCGTGGCTGGGGGCTGAGGTTCACGGTCCTGGTCTGCTCCCTCCCAGCGTGACCTTGAGCTGCCGAAGTGCTGAAATCCACAGCCAGGAATATTAAGATTAGAACCGATGCTGATTTTCGTTTTCTGTAATTCACTAGGCTGTAATTTATGGCTGTAACTCGCAGCTGAGCGGCGGCCATGTGAGTCTGCTGGCAGCCAAATGTGGGGGACGGCGGGGGTGAGGAGGCTGCTCGCAGCCAGCCCCGAGGAGCCGCCGTGCTCCCCTGGGCCAGAGCCTTCATCCTCTGCAAAACGTGTCCCACCGCACACCAGGGTCGTGGCCACAAGTGCCGGAGAGGTTGCAGGGTCCATAAGTGCTCTGCGTTCAGGCTCGTTGATAAATAAGACGTATAACCCACCAGCATCATGATGCCTCCCAGTGCAAGGAACCTGCAGAGAAAAACGTTCCTGCTTTTGAGCGATACAGGGTGACAGTGGGGATGAGAGGTGGGTGCCTCTCCAGACCTCTTTCTCCACACCACAAAGAAACTGTGGGGTTTTTTCCCCCAACCCTGTAGTAAAGACTAGAGAGCAGGAGACCGTGGGAGGCAGGGCTGCATGGGGAGGGCTGTGGACCTTTCCCTCGTCTGGCTGTCGTTAGCCTACGGTCCTACGGGGTGATGCTGAGGGGTGATCGCATCCCTTCGGACCTGGCTGGTGTGGAGCATCACCTCTGCCCAGCGTTACTGCTCCCCTCCGCCACCTGCGCTGAGCTGCCTTTAACTGTCTCCCCTTTTGTAAGCAGCAAGGTGAAAGAATAGCAAGAGCCTTATTAAGATGTTTTTAGATAACGTTTGCTCAGCTGCGAGCCGGCAAAAGATTTTTTCAGAGTCTATTAGGCAGCCAGTGCTATTGAATCGTAAGGTTGATTTGAAAAATTGGCACCTAATGGTTTACAACTGGAATAAATTTCCGGAAATTGGACCGCGGAGAGAAACTTTTTTCTCTGTGTGTGTGCAGCGTGCTGGTGAGCCCGCGCCCCTGCGAGGGGCTGCTTCTCGCTTCAATCACTGCCCGGGATTTTTCCCTTCTAATTAGGGAATGCGAGGAGTTCAGATCAGCTTCTATTCATTTCTCTGTTTTGACAAAGCTGTTTGATGGGGAGAGAGTTGCTGGGGGGAGACTCTCCTCCTGGCTGGAGTCTCTTTCTCCTCTTCCCTCCTCCTGCCGCGTTTTGTAAAGGCCAAAGCCTGAGAATTCCTGAAAAATTAATGGGGCCTCAATAGGTGCTTTGCATCCGTGGCTCCCCCCTCTCCTGCACCCACCACGGGTTGCCGCTGAAAAGTTTGCAGCATAATAGCTGCACAGCAGCTGCTCTTTTGTATGTAAATATGACCTAAAGCGGTGTGGGGAGCCCCTTGGCCACTGTCACCCCGATAGCGTGGCTTCAGACCGGCGTGCTTCAGGTCTCTGAGACACTCCACCGAGATGCCGCAAATGTCACCGGCAGCTGTATCCCCATCCTGCTCTGTGGGTGCCACCGTCTCCTCCAGCACCAAACGTAATCACCGTGCTGCTAAATAATTGAAAGAGCTGCCTCAGAGGAGTTGGGGGCAGGGGAAAGGTCTCTGCCTTCAGAAGACATGAAGTCTCTCGTTTTAGTGTTTGAAATATTCAGAAGCATCCTGGAGGGCTCTGAACTCTTACGTGTCTGCCTTTTTTCCATTATAGAGAAGTCCTGTGTCGTTTTGTTACTGTTGTTATTACGCTATTTCCAGTTAGCCGGTGCTTGTTTTCCAGCCTGGCTTTAAAATGAAAGGTGCTGGGAAGGCTTCATTTTTAAGTTGGACCTGACTGTGTAAGTCTTCCTATTCTGTCTCCTAAGGTTTCTGACGGTACCTCTTCCACCAGGACAGAGACACACTTGCTTCCCTGTCCAGGTTTGGTGCTTGGTTGAGAGTGCTTAAGTTAAATCTCTCTCTTCTCTTTTCCTTGAAAACTTAAGAAGTTTCCAGTTTGCTGTAATAATTACTTGCTTCATCCAAAAAAACCCCAGAACAACAAAAGCCCAAGCCTGAGTGCTAAGCCATGTTTATCATCTTGTGCCTCGCACGTCTGGGATGGGACTGCGGGCTATGGTCCTGCATCTCCTGGGCTTCCCAACCCTTGACCTTCTGGATTAACAGTGAAGGTCAAAGGCCTTCCTTTTTCCCTAAGTAGCTTGGGGTTGTTTTTATTCCTTTTGTTAATATAACACCCCCCCAAAGGAAAAAACAAAATAAAGTGAGAAGTCTTCTCAATTTGGCAGTGTGTAAAGGCTTTTTAAAGCTAAACAAGAAAACCAATTATTTTTCTAACTGCTTTACTCCTTCAAATCTTTCACTGTAATGGAGATTTAGAATCCATCACTGTTTAGCTATTATTTCTGTGTAAACAGAGTCATGCCCTATTGCACCAAGCAAACAGTCAATTTTTTCCATTATACTTAGCTGCAAATAACAAGGGTACAGAATAGATGACCTGTTTTGGAGCATATTTTTCTCCATGCGGCGCTCTGCGTGCCCGCGTCCCCAGAGGAGGGTGAGGAAGGGTTAAGGCATTGCCCGGGCTTTGCATGGCCGTGCTCCTCCTCACTCGCCCTGGCTTGTGCCCAGTGGCAGGGGCTGCAGGGAGGGTGAGGGTGGTCCCCAGGGTACTGCTGTCCTGGAGCCGGGGTGGCAGATCCTCCACGGGCCACGCAGGGCTGTTCCTGCTGCCTGCGGTCTGGCAGGAGCAGCTGCCTGCAGCCGGCAGGTCCAGATCCTTTTGAGCCCTTCTGTGAAGGCAAACTTGGGGAGTTAACAGCGGTGCAGTAATTGCACCCACACCCCCCGAGCCCGAAGACGGCTTGTGGTGAAGAGCTGGACGTCCACGGGGAGCCGTCACCGTGGCTGGTTGTCTTCCGACGTTGTCTCCATCGGGTGGGAGCTGCCGCAGGCAGAGGCTGCTGCCTGCACCCTCTTCACTGTCCGGGGTCAAAACGCTTTCTAGAGGCGATGCAGGCAGGGGTGAGCAGGGTGCGCAAGGTGCAGGCGTCCCTTGGGAGGATTTCCCTGGCTGGCTGGGGAGCAGTGAGGACTCAGGAAGATTATTTTTCATTCTCCTGATAGTTGGCTATGTCTGACTTTTATTTAAATGCAGGAGACTCTTGCAGGCGATGTGCGTGTTGTGTGAAAGTGTAGCGTGCAAATATGTAGCCAGCAGCTGTTTTTTAAAATTAAACAGACACTTGAGGTTAAAAATCCACAAGTTCAACGTTCACTTCCTTCTGTGCTATTAAGTTTGGATTATATCCAAAAACTTGATATTTTATTTTATGTCATTGAGTCTGTTTGTTTACATTTTGCATTTCATTCACATTTCACTGTTAGATTTTGCTTTCCAGCTCAGGCTTCACTACTGGGGAGCAGTGTTTGCGTTGCAAGTTTTCTAAAGCGGGGGCGGGGAGCAGTCCAAATCCAAAAGCTTATTTTTATTTTATGAAAAATTTTTTTAAAATGCATTTTAATGAAAGCAATATTTTTGGCAGCTCTGCGGGGCCGGGCAGTAACTGTCAGTGTCTGTGGCGCTCGCTGTGTGCCGGTGGAGCGCTTGCTGGGCCACCGGCAGGGTACTGGTGCAGGAGGCTCTGGTGACTGGAAGCTGTAGAGCATCCTTGTTGCAGAGGAGGATCCGACTATCTCACAGGACCAGCTAGAAATGACAGTGAAGACTGAAATAGTAAAGTGTGATAAATTAATGGAATAAAACACCGTAAGGGACTCATTAAAAAAAATAGCTTTAGGAGAAACATGTGAGGAGGTTTCGAGTATGAAGGGGAACCAGCTCTGCCAAATGCCCAGGTATTTCTGGTAAAGAAAGGGAAGTGCTGATGCCTTTACACAAGACCTCAACTTGATCACCCATCATTAAGAGAAATGAATCCTAATTGGGAAGTTACAGCAAAGGGCTATTAAGATGATTGAAGAAAAAGGGAGGAAGCTAGAAGAGTTGTTTAGTCTAGCAAAACAGAGTGGGGGTGATGCCTCTCCCTAGGTGTATCAGGGGTTACGCACCCTGCAGAGGATTATTTGACCGAGGAGCAGAGTCAACAAAAGAACCAAAGGAAGTAAGATTAATAGATTTAGCCTGGAGGTTGAAATTAAGCTTCAAACTATCAGTAAGTGAAAGGAATAACACATACTGTTGCTTAAGACAGTGAAGGACTGCAGGATACAGGATGTCCCTTCCAGTGCTGAGTTCCCATGACTTTCGCACTTACATTTCATTCCTCTTTTACAGTGTTTGACTTGCATGACTAAGAAAGGACTTTTTTTTTTTTCCTCTCTTTTTTTTCCTCTTTTTAAAAAAATATGTTTTCTATAGCCTGTTCCCAATTGAGGCTTTCATTTGAGAAACAAATGCTTCTGGTTAGCTTCTGTATGGAATGTGTCCAGCTTTAAACCATTGCCATGAGCAAAATTCATTGACAGCAAAAACATTAAAAACAAACATTCCCTGAGATGGGGCGCTTTTGTCTGTGGGCCAGTGGGAACTACTTTCTTTAAAGGAAAGTAATATTTATATATTTTATATATATATGTAATAGATGTATGTATACACGCACACATAGATGTTCAAAAACAGCCTCCGGGCTTGCCCTGAGCCGGCGGGCAGCCGAGGCTCCGAGCCGAGCCCCTGTTGCAGGCGCAGGGCCGTGGCTGTGTGGCCGCGTGGGCAGGGCACTGCCGTGGGGAGGTTGTGTAAAGCCCCGCTGGCTGCAGGGAACTGGGGAAGTGCATTTGTTTGGAAATGGGAAAATAGGTTTTTGGCAGCTGTGGTTTGCAGTTATGGAAGGGGAGGACTGCCTCTCTCTTTTGATAGCCGGCTGTGAGCTGCTGTGACTGCACGGAGGGCCCTGCCCGTCCCGTTTCTGCCGGTGCTGGTATGGTTTGATCAGGGAAGCTGCAGAGCCAGCCAAGCTTTGAGGGGCTGAGCGGTTCGGGGAAGCGTTTTTTGTTAGTGTTTTGGTGATGTGGGCTGGTGGGTTTTTTTTGTTTGTTTGTTTCTTCAACTGTCTTAGCTCAAGGGAGCACAGATCAAACTGGAATCTCATGGGTAGTTGTGTCCTCCTCTCGCAAACCTGTTTTCCTCTTTTTTTCCCCTCCCTTTGGGCATGGCAAGAGCTCGCTCCAGTGTCCCTTTCACACTCCTCCCTGCGCATAACCAGGCAGTGCCTGCAATCACTGCTTTTGCTAAACAGCACCTTGTACCAGAGAAGGGGGAAGAACTGAAGAAGTCCTTATTTAATCTACCAGATGTTGGTTTCTGCTCTCACTGGTCTTGAACAAAGCAGGCGCTCCAGGGGAAGAGACCAGGACAAATCTGTCCCCTTGCAGCACCGCAGGCTGTGTGACGGCCCTGGAGAGAGGATGCTGCCTCCCAGCCACGGCCGGGTGCGGAGCGGTGGCCTCCAGGGAGAGGAGGTGATCCTGCGGGCAGGACTGGGGTGTCCGAGGGGTGACAAGAAGTAAGGGAAGGCCGAGGAGAATCTCCTCTGGTTTGTGAATTGCAGATCTCCCAAAAAGCTCAGTGCTGGACAGCTTCTCTCGGCTGCTTCTCTCTTCCCTCCCCTCCTTTTTTTTAATTCCAGAACAACATATTGAGAGTTTTGATTTGTTTTTGTTCTTGCTTTTGTTTTTCCAAAGCCGTGAACATGTTTTAGACAAACATAATGAAACAATTTAAAAAAAATAAAAGGAATGGAAATAACCTCATATGAAGTGGCAGAAAAAAAACACTATCAGCATCATCAGCTGTGCTTGTGACAAGGCATACACTATTTCAGTGCGTCAAAGACACTTAAATTTGCTTCATCTGAGAACCCCTGTGTGGAGGCAACACTGCAATGCATCCGCTTCTGGTGTCGTACAAAGAGGCTGGGATGATCCGGGGTCTTGGGTTGTGTGTTTGTTTTGTTTTGTTTTGTTTTCTTCCAGGGTTGTTCTGGTTATGATTTTATGATTGTTTCAAATCTGCCGAGCTTTTGATATGGCATCTTAAACAGAGTTGTGTGAAAAGGAATAATAATTAAAAACCCAAACCCCACACAAACCTCCCACCTTGCTTTTGGTAGATTTTTTCCTTCACTAAATGGTTGGAAGAATTGGGCTGCGTAGGTTGCGTCGTCTTGCTTTGATTTCCAGTATATTAGCACCTCACCTGGCAGCAATGCTGTTTTTGGAAAACCTTGTTTGTTAGGAGATGTTTACAGTGTGGATTTTGGGCCCTTGAAAGGAGGATCATTTTCTGAACTGCCTAGAGAAGCAACTGTTTTTGTCATGGTTATTGTTTGAGAGTATTAATGAACTAAAAAACATGCTGTCAGAAGAATCCTCAGCAAGATGTTTATTTTTTTTAAAAAGGGAAGCAAAATTGTTTCTTCCCTTTTTTATTAAACAATAGTGTAGGTTCAGACTCTGTTCTGGTGAGTCTTTAATTGGCACAAAAGGGCAGTTTAGCTTCATCTTAAGGAAGAGTTGTCAAACAAGCTGGAATTGTTTGCTACTCAGAAACACACAGAGCTATATGCTGTGATTTGCATCTTCTTTTCAGCCATTACATAGTGCAGCAAGTTACTTCATTGGCATGAAAAGAGCATCTAATGAGGACACTTTTCCATCTCTGATGCTATCCCTGCAAGAAATAGAGTTCTTAACAGAAATCTGATTCCTGGGCTGGAGATGGCAGATTTAATACCCCGTGTGTTGTGTCTGCATTTAGGTGCCGGGTGAAGCAGCTGACTTTGGCAGGTAGGTGCTCCATGGAGCAAGGACGTAATGAGCCAGACTGTAACGTGCTCCATATTAAATACAGCCCAGGCCTGTGGCATGTCATTCCCTTTCCCCATCCCCTGCATCTCTGAAGATTAGAAACCCCCAGATCTTGTTTTGATCAGCATGTCGATGTTCTGGAGCATCTTGAATTGAATCAAAGCAGCAAGAAATTCATTTTTGCAAAGAAGCTTCTTAAATGAAAGAATTCCATTATGTAATTTATTTTTTTTTAAATCCATGCAGTAATTCACAGTAATTCCTTTAAATTCTGTGTATCTCTTGTATAGCATAGTATTTTGGACTATTACTGAAGTATATTTCATTAAAATTGTTTTCTACTTCTTGAGGGTTTTCTGGGGTTCTTTCTCCTGGTTGGAGAGCTGATACCATCCCACGCTGCAGACACTTGCATGGTTCAGTGGATGTTCGGGAAGGGTAAGTGTGGTGTTTGCATGGTAAGGGATGCATACAGGCAGCCCTAGATTTACTGGTGGTGTGTAACTTCTTCCAGATGCAAGTGACTGCTCGTGGCTGTAGAGCCTGGAGGGTCCGTGGATGCTCTGCAGAGAGCCTCTGCTCTGCGGGCCTTGACACTGCTCGTCAGAAATGGGTCTTCTTTTAATGTGTGGTTTGCTTTGTGCCTCTGCTTTGAAAATAGGCTGTGATCAAATACACAAGTAATTAAACTGGAAACCCTTTTTAAAATTCTATTTATTTGTTAAGAGAAAAGAACGCTAATAAGAAGCCTTGTGCTGCGACAATAGGAGGTTTCTCCTCCACGAATGGACTAAGCTTTCGGAGGGGCAGAAGGAGCCATGAAATGGGCTGTCCTGTCCCTCTCCCCAAAGAGAAGAGAGTGTACTGGGGAAGCTCTGCAGGCTGAACAGCACTGTCATGGGTGATAGTACAAATACCAACCTAGGCCTGTGGGTGATTGCGTAAGTCTTGCCCAGCCTGAAGTGTTCAGTGTAAATGCTGGCTAAAACCCATCAGAAACCGAGGCAGTCTTCTCCACCAAGTTGTTAATTTAACCTTTTGTTCTAATCCCTTTTGTTGCACTGATGATTTAGTAAAAGCCCAAGAAGAGAGGGGAGTGCTGTTATTCTTTACAGGTCAGGACCAGCGTTGCCACTGTTGCATAGGAGGGAAAAGCCGAGAATGCTGGAGAGGAATGGCAGAGCGTGCTGGTGGCAGAGTCGAGTGGGGACACGGCATGTCTGCGGAGGAGAGCACTGGGGAGGTGAAGAGGGGCTGTGGTTAAGTGGCCACTCCGTGGCGGTCTGCTTTCCTCCACGTTGAATGTGCACGCTAGTACGTTTCAGAATAATTGCCAAGACTTCTCCATTTTCCCAGGGATTTCTTTTCCGTTTTGGTCAGTAGAATGCAGGGCGTACTGCAGGCCGGGCTACGGGAGCCTAATTAGAGCAATGCTGTCAGCACGGGTCTGCGTTTGGTAATTGGCACCGCGCAGATCTCGCGGGCAGTCTCTTCTGCAGCCTGCCTGGCCTTTCGCAAGCGTTGCGTGTTTCATTTGCAGTACGGCGCTAGCCACCCCGTGTCCCTACCTATGTCCTCCAGTGTGGCACTAAGCAGGGCGAAGGCTGGCAGTTAGCAGCTCCTGGAAGAAGCTGTAAAACCTGAACAGTTGGCCATTTACTGCAAACAATGCACCAGCATGTCTTAACCTTTAGGTTAGCTGGTAACAGCAGAGATCTGTCCTTTTGGTTTCATTGAAGTGCGCAGCAACCTTTTAGCAGCAGAGGAGCTGCAGCGACTCTTCCAGAGCGGGTGTCTGACGCCGCTTATTGATTCGGGGGGAAGGGGGCACCCACTGTGAGTTCAGCTTCTGCTGCTTTATAGCACAGAATTAAAACTTCCTGGCAGAATAATGAAGGGTTCGACCTAAGCCCTCTCCACTGCCATGCCCACGGCTTGAGTGTGTGTCCCCAGGCGTTGCTGTCCTCCCAGGACATCCCTGTGCCGGGTGGGTGCTCCGTGGGCTGCAGGGCAGGGTCGTGGGGAAGGCTCGGCAGGGGAGCAGCACCTTAGTCCTGACCACTGAGCCTCTCTCTGCGCTTTCTGCTGTCTCCTGGTGAAAGCTGTATTAAACACTCACTGAAGTCATCAGCAAAAATTACCCCTCTTTAAAGGAGGCAGGTGTTTTAATACCAGTGGTTGAGAATTTTGCTTGAAAAACCTGAAGGGAAGTGATTTTGTGAAAGCTCTCGATGGTTGTGTTACGATGGCGGTGCTCAGTGGGCTCCAGGCTTGTCGACGTGGGGCTCCTCTGGGTGATTGACCATCAGTGTGTCCTGTGCTGAGAGCAAACCGTTAGTTCAGATTTGAGCTAAACAGTGGGAGTGGGCAATGTTTGTTATTCCTGTGTTATTTTCTTAGAAAAATAATTAAGCTAAGATCCATTTTATTTTATGGTCTTAGGAAGATGTGAAACCTTTCCTAAAGGAACTGCTTCTGTCCTGAATAACCATGGACCTTTCTGGGCAATGGTTAATGCCGGGGGGATCAGGGGCTGGTAGAGCTGGGCTGGGGGCAAGGGGAGCACTGAGCATTTTAGTGCCAGTCTCCCAGCCGTAAAACATCAAGGCAAGCTGCCAACATTGCAGGAGTATGGGTAATGTGATTAATGTTTGTGAAGTGCTCAGAAGTGTCTGTGGCGAATGCTCTGGTCCCCTTACACCGCTGAATTCCTTTGACTGTTTTTTTTGCCAGCAGCAGGGTGTCTCTGACAGCCTGAGCCCTGGTTCCCGATGCCAGCAAGAGCGCTGTGATGCCCGCCGCGCAATCCGGGGGGATCGGAACGGAGCGAGGAGCTTTATTTGGATGCAGACAGCTTTTAGGTCTTGGGTTTCATTTTGTTGTTGTTACTGTTTTTTTCCAAATTCCCTTCCAATCCATCTGCTCTCCTGACATCCTTTTTATGTTGTTCGGAAGATGGGGAAGCAGTTACATTGTGAGTGTGGTCAGGTCAAACTCCTCACTTTTATCTTTGCTCTCTTGTAGGTGATGGGTATTTGGGGAATAAAACGCTAGGAGCAGGGTTTAACAGGCCTTTGTTTGCTATTGTCCAGCTGTGCTTGAGACAGCAACAGAGATGGGGAACAATAAACAGTGAAAGGAAGTAGAAATTTTAAACAGAACTGTTTCTTTTCTTCCTATTCCGGTGTTCCTGGAATCTGACACATTTTGCTTTTTAGTCCCAACTATATTAGTAAAAATAACAAGGCAAGGTGCAGTCAGTACAGCTCAGAGCAGTTGTGATTTTGGCTGTTGCTTAATTTTTTTTATGCATATCTCCATCTATGTGTATGTGTGTTTATGGGGGGTGTCTGTATGTTCTGAAGGTGCTGAAAAAGAAGTAATTATATTTAATGACTAACCCTCCTCATGTCGATGTATTTACCACATAATCCCCTGTGGTCCCTTGGGCCACGGTGGTTTAGCCTGGGCTTTTGGGAGCACCATGCTGGAAGGGGCTGCAGAGCTAAGTTTCTTGCCATCTTAGGCAGCCTCATCGTGCGGCCTTTCCAAAACTGCTGGAGTACTGCCCTAGAAGGTGTTGGCTTTTCGTACCCTCTCTAGTACTGTTGAGAGCTTGTTTGACACCTTGCTGCTATGATGGCTAGAAGCTCACCAAATTTATCGCCTAAATTTATTCGTGGCTGTTTTATACCCACTTTGTTCGCTTGCAGCTCTGTGGGAAGCTGGACACCTTCCTGTCTGAGGCTTCTTTGAAAATCCTATCTCCAAGTCATACAGCAAATGCCAAAGTCTTCACTTTTTTCTACTTGCCACCAGTTAAACCTGTGTTCAGACCCTGATGTGAAAGGTTTGCATGTTGGTTTAATGTTATTTGTAAGGATGTCTGCAAGAAGACTTCACTGTCTCAGGCCACCATTTTGAATTTTTCCCCCTAGTTTTTATCATTTGATCTCTCATATTTTTGTGGGCTGTTTTCTCAGTCCCTGCTCCGGCCCCTTTCTTGTCCCCGTAGCAGTGTGACTGATTTACACTGTTGATCAGAACATGAAGGAACGTGGCAGAGAGCAGCATTGTTTGGCCAGTTTTGTTACATGAGCCAGCTTTTAGTCTTTTACATATTGCACACTGAGGTAAATCTTTCCCACTGAAACCCTTCTCCATGTAAGCTTTAGTCTCTTGTTTTGCTCTGCCGAGCACTCGTGAGCATCCCCAGGTGCGAGGGAGGCCAGGGATTGCAGCCACTGGTTCTTGCCCCGTTTGCTCCATCTTGCATTAAAAAGATTCCTGTGTAATAAAAGAAAATTTCCTCACTGTTTTTCTTTCGGATCATAAATACCAAGTAAGTAATATTGTGCTATCCCTTTCTTTCATCTTTTTTTTTAAATTTAATCTCCAAGTGATTTGCCTGTTAGATGACCGCGGACTCGTGGGAGATGGTGTTTATGACTGGGTTCGCGGCGGGCTGTGCCAGCACCGAGCCTCGCCGGCAGTGCCGTACGGGAGGGCCCTGCTTTGGCCGTGCTGTGCTGTTGGGTACCGGGCACTTAGGACGAGTTTTAAGGAGGTGCGGGTGAGGCCAGGCTCTGAGGCGGGTGCGTATGCCTCCCCCTCTGGGCTTCATACCCACCCCTCCTCATGGGAAGTTATCTGAATCTCCCTTTGAAAATCTCCACCTACTGCAGAAACACTGTTTTTAATAGCTGCGCTGTTCTTAATTTTTAAACCCCAAGAGTAGCTCTCCGGTAGGAATAGAAACTGAAAAACAAAGCAATCAAAGGAAAGCTGTCCTACTCTCTGGGCATGTTTGGTTAGCGGCATCTCAGGGGGATGCTGAATCTAGTTCTTTAAACCGATGCCTCTCCATGGTGTGAAAGGCTGCGAAGTTGCAGCCCGCAGCATCTCAAACTCATCTGTGGCTTGTAATGTATATCGAATGGAGATATCCGTTCTGCTGAAGAGCATATAACAAAAATAATCTAACCTATTCCACCCAAATAAATCAGTCTGAAAATAAATCTCTCGTCGTACTGTCTTTATAAATATCTTTTAAATTGAGTATGAGTGACAAGATGTGGTTGAGTCACTAGAAGAGCATCTCTGATAGTGTTGGAGAAGCCTTTCCAGATATATTTTATACCCCAATTGTCATTGCAGCCATACGTACCCTAGCCGCCTGCGTTGCCCTTCACTGGCTGCAGGTTTTAAAATGACAATTGGTAGATTGAAGATGGAGATACTTCTGAATGCTGCTTGGTGCTTCCTTGATTGGGCCTGAATAGCCGGGAAGGGAAAAACATCTCCCTGCAAGGGAGGGGAAGGGGTGCCGGCACCCGCTCCTCGGAGGCCACCTCCCCGTGCCCCTGTTCCAGGCAGCTGGGGGGACCGACCCACGGTGAACACGGGAACTGGCAAATCGGGCTGCACGTCCCTCGCCCCGGAGCGGGGAGTCTGTGTGTGCTTATTAGATTTTCAAATGTTATTTAGCTTGATTGCAGCCTTTTTACAAAAGGAGTTAAGACATGGATATAAAAGATAATAGAACTATAAATTGCAAGACAGGTTCTTATGAAATCAGTAAATTATTCATTTAACAGTTCCGTGCGTGTTAATTTCATGTTGCTATGGTATCTCAAAATGGAGGAGGGAGGTCAGTCTGCAAAACACAGGGCTCGCACAAAACGCGCGGATCTTTGTGGAAGACAGATAACGCATTGCACACAACCTTCAGCTGAATGATAAATTGCCTCTTTATCTAGCGTTGTCCGGGGAGATCCAAGGCAGACAACTGAAAGAGATGTTTCACACTAGCTAACGTTTTTTGGAATTAGACCAAAAATCACACATTTCAGTCTTGAAATCTGTTTAAGTATGCATTGTCTTAGTGGCATCTCTTCTCGGTCTGTCTCTGGAGATAGACAAATCACAACAGTCTGAAAGCTAACTTTTGGGGCTGCTTTCATGCTTATGTGTTACTGCTCTCTGCTATTTCTGGTGGCCAGCGAAAGCTACTTGTGGAAAATGGACTTTCTTCCAGCTACTATTTTCAAGAAGGGGGCATTGTTTTCTCTCGGGTTTGGGGGTGTTTTGGAATAATTTATTAATGGACAGAAAAAATGCTGTGTTCCTGCTAATCTGTAGATGTTTGCCTACATTGCTTTATTACCCTCATTGTGTACGGCAGTGCTGGTGGCAATGGCTTGCTTGTTCGGAGGGTGGGATGGATGCTTAAGTGTCGGATACAAATTTTAGCCTTTCAAGCACATTAAACTTGCAGGCAAAACAGCAGGACTGGTGGGGGGTTGTAGGGTGGTAATAGGAAGGGATCTCTTCTAATGTTGATTGTATCTTTTGTTTTGTGTTTGACAGCTGTTACTGGAGGCATTTGCCACCGGAAGATGCTCCTGTGGTCAGGGGATAGCTTGGATCTTAGTGTTTTCTTTAACAGATGTTGGTTGGGCTCTTTTGTCTGTTTGCTTTTTGCAGATCCTTTTTGCAAGGATCCATTCTCAGTGTTCTCCGTTTAATTCTTGCATTGTTGGACACTTGCATCTTCACTGCTAGGGCATTTCCAAGGCGATCAGACTGATCGTGCCCGTGTCCAGTGGGCAGTAATGCAGTGCTCGGGCAGCTGAGCCACGCTGGGAGCGGGCTGGCACCCTGAGCGGGTAGGCGGAAAGGGCAGGTACAAAACTGGTCTGTAATGTTTGTGAGGGCAAAGTCAAAAACTTTAAAATGTGACTGAGTCTCCGTTTCATCGCAAAACCAATGTTTGTGGAAAGTGTGAGTCTTTTGAGCTATCTTGGGTACAGCAGCCAGGCAAAACGAGTTTTATAGAGAGATTGTGTCTTAACAAAAATACTGAGTGTTTTCTAGACAAATGGGATGTAGGACAGAGCGAATCCACCAGGGTCATAAAATCCAGTTATATTCAGTCAGAGAGGTAGGACTGCAGACTGGCATCTTCCCTTTCCCTGCTGCCTCTGCCCACCGTACAAGTTTGCAGCCATCTCTGAGCGTGCTGAAGCAAATCTGTGAGACTTTGGTACAAATGACCAGAAGCCTGTAAGGCTGCATTACCCAGAGGGAAACAACAACTGTTGCACGACAGTGGTATCTTTTCCGCTGTGCTTGGTTAATTGAGCCCACTGTGAATGTCCGGGAGCATGGGTAGCTAATTTTTTTTCCCCAAGACACCAAAAGCAGAGAGTATCTGTGTGCAAATGGGGAAGTATTTGTCGTCTTTTGCACTGAATGGTCTTAAGTCTTCCTGCTGGCACACGTGCTAACTGCTGCTGCACTTCAGGTAAGAAGATAATGATCACATCATTAAGACACTACTAAAGCTGGCATTACTTGTTAGGTCAACATATCGATCTTGACATTACGCTGCAAGATTTTTTTAGATAATGCCTGTCCATCCTGCCTCTTGCTCGAGGAGGAGGAAAGAAGAGGGAGGGAGGAAATGCAGAACTAAAAGCAACTTGACACAGATCTTTTCCCCAAAATAAAAGCACTTTGCTCCTTAAAAGATTTGTTCTGCTGCAAAGACTCCTGCCTTGTTGCTGCTGATTGGATTACTGGCAGATTTCCTTTAAGTCGGCAGAAATCCCGAGGGAGTTGCTGGGCTCGTGGGTAGATAATTTGGTCATTCTAAAAAAAGACTCTCCTTTAGCCTTTTGTGTTTGGGTGCACAGTGCCTTCCCGGAGACAGATGCGGCCCCTCCAGCCCACGGGTTGGAGGGAGGCTGTGCCGAACTGCCTTGGGCTTTGGCCCCCGTTCCCGTTGGAGACCCCACACTGCTGCCTGGGCATGGCCCCGCAGGTATGAATTAGGGCTCAGAGCTCCCGTGATTTAAGAGTCTCGGCTGGTTGGCATTTGCGGAGCGGTGCTGGTTTACACCCACCGCGGATCATGCCTAAAGAGCTGACGAGGAGTGCGGCATCTTGGCCAGTATCCTTTCATCGGAAGCCCTGCGAGCCCCGGTGTGCTCTGGGGTCCTGCTGGACTCGGGGCATCCCGCGGGGAGGTTGTGTCTGCCATCACGTCGGGCTTTGCCGCTGGTGCGTGAGCGCTGCAGGGGCTCCCTGTCATGGGTGCCACAGCCGGCCAGGGTCTGTGCTTGCCATGGGCAGCTATAGCACCTACAGGTTATTGACCATCCACAAGTAAATGAACCATCCGTTAGCTCCCTGAACAACCTGTCTGTGACTGTATAGCTTTCCTTTGAAGCTTGGTATACGTTTGCATTGTACCTATATTCTGAGCATATTAGAAATCTTGGAAATACCCTTCCTATCTTGCTGCAGAAGAAAATACCTCTCACTTTTTAATAAATTTCTGCTTGTCTTGTTATCTCTTCTGTATTGAAGCTGTCCAAGCCAGTTTTTCTCATTTCACTGGGCTCTTTTTATAGCATGCTACTTAAAGGCATTTTGTAAAAATAGCAGTAATTTTACTTTATATATGTATGTGTGTTTTATATCACTGAAGCTTTATTTGGTATTTTAATCTGGGTTTACTGACTGCACTTTTAAGGACTTTCAAATCAAAAGTGATAGTTCAAAAAATGCTTGTTTTTCAGTCTCTGACTTCCAGAGAAGCAGTGCTTACACCAGTGCTGAGCTAGTTTAGTATCCTTCTTTAAATATATTTCATTAAGAATGGTCCATATGGTGTGTCAGGGAGAAGGGGAATGCAGAGCAGAACCTGTGTCTGCCAAAGAAAACTGTTTTGATCTAATGTTCAGCATAGTACAACTTTGGGGGGAAAAAAAATAAACATTGTCAGATGGGTGCTGCCAAATTTCACGATTTATCAAGAATTTCAGGCTGTTCAGTGATATTTTTTTTTTCTTCTGAATACTCCAGTTTCTGGAGTCTTGTGATTTATACAAGACTGTTCATTTTCATTTTTAAAATATGTTGTAGGAAACAGCCTCAAAATATGGAACCAGGAAGCTCTAGTGTCAGCAGGTTAATAAAATCCTCAACTGTATTATATTTTAAATCTGGTGGCTTTTTAAGCGCATCTCCTGATTTGGAGATGGGGAGTTGTGGAACGTCAGAGTCCATGTGAAACAGGAACCGGGAGAAGGGTAACTTCTCAGGAGTATTAGGTATATTTTTTTAATTTTGATCATTTCCAAGGTAAATCAGTCTGACTTGTTCTCCCGTTCTCTTTGAGCTTCACTGCTTTCACATGCTGCTTCTGATTTCCCAATAAAAGCAGTTAATGAGCTGTGCGGGTGCTGGGGGCAGGGACACACGGGGACGGCTGTGCGCGTAGGTGTGCACTGGTGTTCCCCCGAGGGTCCCGTGGAAGTACAGGAGGAGAGTTGGTGGTTTTCTCTGTTACTTTTGGCCAAACAAAACCAAGTTGCTGCATCTCTGCAGCCCTTTGTGTCTGCGTTGGTGCTCTGGACAGATGAAAGTTCGCTGTTGTCCTCAAAGAGCCTCAGTCCCAACTCCGTACTTCCCATCGGTCTTCAACGCTCATTTCTTTTAAGGTAGGACAAATTAAAATGCCAGAGTTTGAGAAATGAGCGGATTTCCCTTCCGCGCCCAGCTCTGCCTAAGCCCCAGCCCGTCGTGACCCTTCCCTGCTCGGTGGTGGTGGACGCTGTGTCTTCAGGAGTAAACCCCAAATTTTCTCATGGTTTCCTTTAGTCTCGTTTGAACTCATCTTTATTTTTTAACATGTCCAGTGAAGTGTTCCAGGTTTGTCTAAGGTTAATTCACACCAATAAACAGAACCTCCTATAACTAAAATATACACCATTTTATACCTTTTGGGCTTACTCCGGGAAACATTTGGAAGATGCCACCTAATTAGAGTCTGGGGAGCTGAAGGAGCTGTTTTTGCATTTCTGACACTCGAGACAGCTGTGGTTTTGATCCTTATGATCTCCCTAGGGGCCCAACGTGTAGATCTAGAAAGTCTGCAAATCCTGTATCAAACAAGAGGAGGTCAGTGACAAACGGGGGGTGGGAGGGTGCCTGCAGAGAGGGGTGCAGATGAGAAAGCTTCACTTCTGCTTTACTAAGGAAAGGTCTTAGAAAGCCGGCTGCCGAAAGACATGATCAGAGTCATTCAGTAATTTTAAACTCTGACCCTCCTGGTTTAATTTGACCTTCGGAGTGATGAAACGAGCCTGACTCTTTAAAACAAACTGCTGCGTCTAGGACTGGGGAGTGCCAGCACCAAACCTGAAAAGATGGAGCCATTCGTAATAACTCTATACATCGGTCCCTGAAATCAGCTTTTTGGCAACGATTTGCTGGAGAGAAACTCAATCCAGAATAATTTAAAAAATAATAGAAAATAATGTTTCCATAGGTTTCGGTGATGCAAAGTTGGGAGAAGCTGAAAGGGCTGTATCCTGACGGACAGCAGCTTTGGTTACTTTAACACGGTGTTTTGCAGAGCTCCTTATGCAGAGAAATGTAAAATCTCTCACTCAGGTTGTCAGTAAGCTTAATGTAAAATATGGGGTCTATTTTTATGACGTTACAAAATGACCATTTATGGTAGTTAAGTGTTGTAAGTCAGTAACAAGTAAATAATGTAAAATACTTAATTCCGTTACCCATATTCTCCTGGCATTAAAGTGCTGGGAAGGCCCTCGGGGTGTGACGGTGAGTGCACAGGAAGGAAAACAGTCATGTTTCCTTGAGTTTCGGTAGCGTTTTGGCTAATCATTATAGAAGTTCCTCTGAAGAGTCTCCCAAACTCTTGCTAAATGGGGCTGGAGGAAGGGAGTGACGAGGGGAGCTGTTGCTGAGTGTTACAGAAAAGGCCAAACAAACGGGCACCTCTGGGAGAAGGAAATACCCAGTCCTGCACAAGGTCTGTACATCAGGGACAGTTTTACTTCTGGCCCTGATTTGCCTTCTGACCTGGAACAAGTCACTGCTCGCACTTTCCTCCTCCCTACTTTTTTTGGTCCTATCATTTTTTTTTTTTTCCGCTTGTTGGGTTAGCTTTGAATTTGCTGCATTGAAGCAAATTTTACAGGAATAAAATGGGGAAGATTGCAGTAGAAAATGGGCAGAGTATGAGAATAAGGAGAAGTTGAAAGGGCCTGTGTCCTACAGCTGGAAAGGTTAAAATCTGGCCACTTTTAGCCCGCTGTGGATTTAGTTGCGAGATCAGCACTGTAACCTTACTTACGGAGGGGGTATAAATCTCGTTTCTCGAGGCACTTAAAAATGGGTTAGCAAAAGCACAAGCAAAACACGATAGAGAACACTTCTGCCTCAACCTCGTGGGGGTGGGACAGATCCTTCTACTTTTTCTTAAAAACATCTCCCAGCTTGCAGCCGGCACTTGAAAATGCACTAGTATAAATTTGTGAATCTTGTCATTGCTTGTTTCCAGGTTATTTTTCTTTCTTTTCCTTTTCCTTTTTTTCCTTTGCCTATTTTAAGCGTTGGCTACAAAATGAATGCTGCGCTTAGTACAGTCCTTTATCATGTAATGTTTTCAGCAGACACTCAAGAATTAAATATGTACAATTTCCATAATAGTGATTATCCCTGTTTAAGTGCTATTTTAGAGGGTATTAATTTCTGTTGCAGTAACAGCCGCAGCACTTAGCACCACCAGCCCAGTTTTCCCTCTGCTCCTGAGACTCGGGTTTGGCGTGAGCCAGGATTTGGCCTGAGTTGCCCACCACCGTTTTTAGCCCCGCTGCTCCGAATGGAAATGCATTTCTGTGCTGCAGACAGCCAGAGACATCCAGGGCGAGGAGCTGGTGCTTGGTTTGAAGAAGGCTGCCTCTGTCACTTTTGATATCTTCTGTTTTTTGTATGCAGAAACACAAAGCACAATTAGAATACAGTTATATATCCTCATAGTTATTAAAGCTTGGATTAACATGACATAAAGTTTTGTCTGGGGAGCCTTTTGCTATGGCTCAGGGAGCATTTTTGTGTGACAGTAATAGGCTACAGTTAATATACTTGAATGATACCAAAATCTGTGTAATAAGACAGAACAAAGGGGGTTTATTTGAAGCTGAATTACAAAGGTGGAATTATCATTGTGAACAATCCACTGAGATCGCAGCTTAATTATTGTATCTTGTGTTATTTTGGCATAATAAAGTGTAGTCACTGAAGCAAAGTTTAAAAAAAAAAAATATATATATACACATCTTGGAAGGACATCTTGTCAGTCATGCAGGATTGATGTGTGGTCCTGTCACCTTATTCTTAACACCAAAATCCTCTCTTTGCCCGTTTTTGCCATTTGTTTGATTTACCGAGCCTGTTTGCCGTGATTCAAGAGTCTCTTGTAACGTTTCTAGGAGAGATTCATCACTGGGACATAATCCATTCAAATAGCTTTTGGGCAAGAAATAAAAAGTGTTTGAAGCCAAGAGGTTTCAAACAAAACATTCAAAGGCAGCTGTTGGGCCCTGTAGAGGAAGAGGAGGGAGGGCTTTATTGTCCTCCAGGGCTTAGGGGAGAAAAAGGAGTGAAAAGGTGGGAGCTTCCTTTTGAATCCTGTTTTCCCGGCCGTGGGTGAGCGCACGCAGGTCTCTGCAGCGAGGTGTGACGCACGCCCTCCGCTCCCGGGCCCTTCCCTGGGGAAGGGTGTGCTGGGGGGGCCCTGAGGGCCGGGGGGGCTCTGGGGAAGCGAGGAGAAAGGGCAGATGTCCCACGCGTGTGTGCACATGTGTGCACGCGTGTGTGCATGTGCCCACGCGCAGGTACGAGGCAGGTGGAAACGGCAGCTTTGGAAAACTCTTGCAAATACACATTGTTTTGGAAAACTCTTGCAAATACATGTCGTTTTGGAAAACTCTTGCAAATACGTGTCGTTTTGGAAAACTCTTGCAAATACGCGTCGTTTTGGAAAACTCTTGCAAATATGCATTGTTTCGGTCAACAGCAAAAATAAGCCATCCTTTTTAAAAAAAATAAATCAGACCAAAGTGTAAAAAGTGAGCGGTGTGTTTTGCATTAAACCCACGTGTAATACTATTTCAGTAAAGAGCGTGCCTTGTTTTGTGGGTAGAACAGGGGGTTTCAGTTAAGGTGTTTGGGTTATCTGTCTGGTTTTACCCCTGGTCAGCGTGACGGGTTGAGGCAGCTTCACCTGAATGTGATCCATCTCCCCATACCCGGGAAAGATGCGGTGCATTAAGGACGGGACTGCAGAGCAGCTCGATGTCCCCTGGGCAAACATGCCACGGAGGTGCACCTTATTGTAACGATTATATCAGTTTGTGATGAGAGAGGATGGCATCTGTGGCCAGATGCTGTTTTAATGGCTGAAATTGTCTTTCCCTGATGATGGGGTGCTCCTGCTCCGCTTGTGCCTGTCTCTGCCTGTTCCTGACCCTGCCCGCAGCCCCGCCGTGCTGCCTGCCCGGCCGGGGAGCCTTTGCTCGGTGGCTTTTTGGCCGTTTTCACGTGTAAGGCATTATTCAACCATCTTGCATTTGTACTGAAAGTTAACTCTCTGCCTGTGCCTTGAATCCCCATTGTACGGATAATAAGGGTGGAGGAGGATCCCTTTTTTAATTTTCATTTATAAACTGAAGAAATTTATTTCTTTTTCACAGAAATCATTTTGATGATTTAAGTAGCTGTGGGAGGTTGAATGGCTTCAACGTGGTTTTAAACAAACAAAAAAAACCCACAACAGAAAACATTGGTTTTTCTGCACTAGGTTTTAAAAGAGTAGTAACGTAGTTCCAGAAATCTGGGTCTGGTGATTATGCCTGTAATCCCCGTGCTGTCCAGGGGTAATTAAAAATTGCAGCTGAACCTTGGTTTCAAATGACTGGGTGAGGCTCTGTCAAACTGATGAGAGCTTGCGTTGTTGACACGTGTAAAACTCAATTTACCCACCAATAACTGCAGTTCGTGGGCATTAAATCTCTCTCCAAACAACGTGACACTGGGGCACAGCGGGACGCGCTCGCCTTCGAGGGGCTCAGAGAGGGGCTGAGGTGTGAGAGGAGCTGTGCCGAGCCGCAGCCAGTGCCGCTAATTGCTTTCTTTTTAATATTGTATTCAGCCTTAATAGCCTGTTCTCCTGGTGGATTGCTTTTCCCAGCATTTATTACAGTATGCTTAGGAGCCTGACCGGAGAGTGGGAAGAGGTGGAGCTGAAGGGAATAAAATCAAGGTGGTACTTTAAAAATCCATCCCGACAGCCCAAACTAATGTTCCTGTCTGAGCTCCCTGATTGAGCTCAAATTAAAGGGGGCCAGGCTGCAGCGAGCATCCCAAGGTCTTGAGTGATCAAAACGGCATTTCATGTCCAGCGTTCCTCATTTTGTAAAACCCTCAGGACAGCAAGCAGGCTGGGTGGCAGGTTATCGACGGGCGATTGGCGGCAGTGATTACCCCCAAAGGTTACTGGTAACAATGCTTTTCTGCGGTGAACAGAGTTAAAAGGCACATTCCCACAAACGGCTTTGGGCTTCTGTCTTCTCATCAAGACTTGCTGGCATATTTTAAAAGAGATAAAGGAAAAGTCTAAACCCACGAACAACAGAAATCAGAGCTTGTGCTCCATTTATGTTATTTCGCCTCTCTTGAAGGTGGGCGACGTGCTGTAGTGCGAGTGATGCAGGGATGTGAACGGGGCTGTAAGTCCAGGGAAATCTGTGCTCCCAGCTCTGGCTGTTTCAGTGCCAGGGCAGAGCTCTTGTCTTTTCAAGTGGATTGTGAAAGCAAAGCCAGGGACTTGTCTTCTCCCATTTTTATCACTAATTTGTGACAATGGGAAAATCACTTTGGTTTTCTGTGCATCGGTGCTGTGAGCTGCTGGAGCAGGCAGCGTGTCTCTGTGTGTGTGCGAGGAGTGGTGGGGCTCTGATCCAACAGCCTAAAAAAAAAAAAAAAGTCATAAATCATCAGTGTAATGAGTGTGGTCTGAGTACAGTTCTCTGAATCCCCACCTTGTCAGCAGCCTGCGCAGGAGTCAAGGACTTGGGAGCGAGCTGCGCTGGCAGAGCTCGCCCAGCTGCCTTCCTCTGTCTGCTGCGAAGCCTGGGGGTGGAGAGCGGACTTGGACCACTGAGCCAGCAATTCGGCACCTTTTTTGAGTCCAGCAACATGCAACACTTGTTACAGCAAGAGGCTGGGTTGCGAGTGTTTTTTTTCCATAAATTAAAAATCCCTAAATGTAGAGATAAAAGCTATGTTTGATTTGGGGTTGAAGGACAAGGGAGAAGAGAGTTATGTTTAGAAGAAATAGCCCTGGAAAAATATTCTGAAATATGCAAGTCAGTATATGAAAAGAACAATAAAAGGAAAAAGGATCTAGCAGGAAATAAAATGAAACTTTTTTTCATTACAGTCAAGGGAAACTTAGATGAGTTTTTCTTTGCTAATAAACTACACTCTTTCATTTTGCAGCTGAGCCTTTTGCTGAAGCTGACTGTGGCAATTGTTCATACTTTTTTTTTTTTTTTTTTTTTTGAACTCTGGGCAATAAAAAAGCCCTTCATGCATCAGGAAACACAGTAATGCAATACTTGTCTTATCTTCACACTTATTCAGCAGGTATTTACAAAAGGGCAGCAGGAAGCTCTTTAAACTCGATCCTGTTACTTTGCTCAGGATGTCTCTTAATCAGATCTGTTTACCTGTGTCCGTCCTACACTGGAATTGTACTGCAAAGGCATCTGTAAAAAAAAACCCCTTGGTTTCTTGTGAATAGAGTTTTTCTCAATATACTCTGTAACAGGCAAGGCTCTGAGCTAAATTTTACTGTACGTCTTAAGGGCACTGAATGAAAACCCATAGGTTATTATGGTCCGTTTAGTGGGTAAGAAAGACCTATGCTTTAAACGCTATGTGTTTGTGCTCTCAGATGTGATAGAGACATGTGTGATTAGGTTATTTGTCTGTAGGCTTTGTCACTGGGTGAACAGGAACTTCTTTTCTGCTCAGAGTAATGTGATAGCGCAGGGATGCAGTGAATCATGATGTGCTGACCAGTGGGTCCCTTAGGTCTTGATTCCAGAAAGTACTTAAAAGGAAAATGTGCAAATGCCATTGTTGTCTTCAGAAACCACATCTTGGAAGGACTTAATTGGACTTAACCGTGTGCTTGAAATTGAGCCACACTTAATAGTAGTTTCCATTTATTAGGAGTTGTTCCTGAAATAGTAAATGCGTGATTTGGAGTCCAATGTGTTGTACTTTGGTGTTCAGAGAGATAGTTTCTGATGCTCTTTCTGGCATGTGGCTTTTAATGGTCTCTCTGCATCTCGTTATTTGGCATGTTTGTTTGTAGTAAACAAACCAGCTGCTTGTATTTTAGTGTTGCGTCAATAGGGAAAATGCTGCGTTTGGAAAGAAAAGACTTTACCCTGTATGTAGCACACTTCATCCAAGGACCTACAAGTGCTCCACAAATATTTGAAGCTCCTTCTCTGCTGAGAGGGGTTGTAGCCTTATTTGTTCTGGATGTTGCTGGGTCCAGCTCCCATGTGGAGCCCCAGAGGAGGCTGGACCCTGCCCAAACCCCGAGGGCTGGTGGGGGAGCTGGAGGCAGCAGCCCTGGCTGGGGCTGCTGGAGCCTGCTCTCTCGGTAGCGTAAGCTTATTGTTGCATGCCGCAGGCGAGAGCAGCTCTGGCAGTGGCCGACAGCCTAAATGCCCGGTGTCACGTCCGGAGAGTCGGATTCAAGCTCCCAGGCTTCAGGAGGAGCAGGCGAAGGCTTCTGGCCAGGGGTATTTGCTGCACGGTTTGTTGGTGGCCCAAAACAGTCCCTTGCATAATTTTGGTGGGTTGTCACTGTGCGCTTTGACACCTTCCCCCCCGCCCCCAGGAAAAGCACTAATTCAGACATCCTCTGCCTGCCTGCCTGGAGCGTCACGGCGAGGTGGTGGGGTGGGTAGGGGGGCTGCTGGGTGGCTCGAGCAGGAGGGTGGCCCTCTCAGAGGGGTCCAGGTCCAAGCCAGCTTGGGCTTTAACTGGCTCCATAGCTGTAAAACCTGAGTTTCTTGTGCGGAAAATGCCGTGCGCCCTCCCAGCCTGGGAGCTGCATCCTGTGGCTGCAGCAAAGCAAACAGAGATAGCCAGAGTTTGAACCGATGCTGTAATTACATTACATGACAAAGTCCCTCTTGCTGCAGCCCAGAAAGGAGGACAGATGTTTAAATTTGTTGGTTTTTCAGGTGGTAGTATTGCTCTGTATGGCTAAAGCCCATCAGGAGAGAAAGGGGGATACATGTCACCTGTCCGTGTGTGGACACATGCGTTCACCAGGAGCTACCTCGCCTCTGGATGGAGTTTTAACAGTCTTGTGGTTTCCAAAATCTGCACCAGCCAGGGCTAATGGGCAGCACCTCTTAAGTATTGTTTGGAAAAGAAAACAGATTGCAACTTTGCAGTGCTAATATGCAAACGAGCACTGTGAAGGGAGGAAGAATTATTTCTGCTGACGGCAGCTAATGTTCCGTGAAAGTAAAATCACAAACCGCCTTGCACCTGGTTTGCTGAAATGCTGAAGGAGCAATGTTCCTCCAGTGCCTCCGTGGTGGCATTGCCTCTGCGCTGCCAGCGTGGAGGAGAGCGGCCCTTTCCCTGCCCTGCAGCACCTTTTGGGGCATTTAACTGGATGGGAAGACTCGGCCTGAGAGCGCCTGGTGGAGTAAAGGAGCTGAGATGAACTCTAGTGTTGTTGGCTCTTGTGATTGTGCCGTGACTCTTGCGATATTTGATATATTTAAGCTTCAGTTCGAGTGATGTGGTCACGTGGAGCTCTCACCATTTGCTTTCAAAAGAGCAAAAGTTCTCCTGCGTTTCAGCAGTAGAAGGTTAAACTTGTAAACACTAATGGCTCCTGTGTGAGTGCCAAAAAGAATATTTTAGAATTATTGTGCGTGCATTTAAAAAGTACAGGTTGTGTGTGTTTGTCTTATGTTTTTATCTGGTGATAACTCCTTCAGGCAGCTAGTGAGGGGACAGGGCTGGAGCGGGACAGATGGAGCTCGGGTTCTTCATTTGTTTGTGGATCTCACAAGGAAACACTTATCAAAAGTTACTCAGTTGTTGGGGAAATTTGTAGAAGATAATGCATGATATGTGCATATGCATGCGCACGTGTACAGGGAGACAGGACGTCTTGAATAAATAGATAGACAAGGATGTGTGTGGGGGGGAGAGATCTCCTGATGCCGGCAGGGAACCGAAGGCAAAGATTTCCAGGATTGTGGTTGGTTTGGGGCCACATACGGGTCACTTAAAATGCCTGGAGCTTAATTTCCCTTCTAGTCCCACCCTCTTCCTTGTCTATTAGAAGGGTAAAACACAAAGATGTTTTGAGGCAGGGTGAATTAAATGTTTGTAAGAGAGTTTGGAGGCTCTCCAGCAGATGTTTTGAACTAGATTCTGTTCTTGCCTCTCCGGCAAAGGGCAGCAGCAGGAGCTCTATGATTTAACACTGGCTTCAGATTGAATGAGATCAGAATATGCTCCTTCTCTTGCTTTTTAACGCATACTGAAGTGCTTTTAGCTGTTGACATATATTTTAAAGTTATCAATCGTTCCCTGTCTCATACTGTAGCATGGACCAACTTTGATCACAGAAGAAATTTCTGTGGCACCGATTTCTGGCAGAAATGTAGATTGGAGCAGTGATGGAGGCACTGCTCTAATTCACAAATACATTTTGTTAACCAAATGCTACAGCTTCGTGTAAACATGTGTATCGTGCGGCATTAGATCAGTCTGCTTCCGGAAACAAGTATGGATGTCTGCTTTCTGTCCTTTGTTAGGTTAGCTTGTGCTTTTTTTAAAGAAAGCGGCTTGTCTAGGACAGGGGATATGATTGTGTGTGTGGCAGCAGACATCTGAAACGCTGGAGAGGAAAGAGGGGAGCAGTTCTGCCACAAGAGACGTGCCCCGAGGAGCGTGGGGTCCTCCCACTGCTGTCCCCCGCATCCCCATCCTCTGCAGCAGCTCTCCAGGGATGCCCCAGGCTGCAGAGCTGGCTGCAACTGCAACTTGGGTTGCCCTTACCTGGAATCCCATCCATGGGCAAAAACCCACCAGTGCAGGACTGGTTTTAGCTGGTGTGGCGCATCCACTGGGCCAAACGTGGGCAATGGCCTCTATCGGCGCAGAGTAGCCGTTCTCGGTGGTGCCGGCCACCACGGGACCTGCTTGGCTGCAGGTGATTTAATGCTGCGGCAAAGATGTGTTTGTCTCCCTGTCCAGCAGCGGAGGTAGTGGTGTGTCCCTGCCTCGCTGGGCTGTCCTGAGGATAACGAACATAAAAATGCCGTGGTGCTCAGATACAGCCATTTGTGGCCAGGTCAGTGTGTGTGTTATGCTGGTGGATACAAAAAGGGTCATCATGGCAGCTCTTGCTTTACTTATATGGCATTTGTCATCCCTGTTGCCATCCAGAGATATTTCAGGCACGTAGCAGTTCCTGAACGGTGGCACTCTCGGACCTGCGGCTGTCCCCAGAGACCACCGAGACCGTGAGCGTTTGGGCACTGGGCAGTGCCACGTCTCTGCCCATTCTCAGCAAAAGACACTCCTCTTCTGCGGTGAAATTTTAAGTTTGTTGGTGCAAATCTCCATCGATGCAGGGCTGTAAGTAGCACAGCATCTAGTAAGTTGTTCTTAGCCCGTCTTTTGGGGTTTGTGTGTGTTGCTAGTGAGCACGTGGAGTCGAGTCTCGGGTTCTTGCTGCAGGGTGGTCATGTGTACCCTCTGTACCCTTTTCTGCAGGGATCTCGAGCACTGAACTGCAGCTGGATGTCTGTTCGCTGCAATGCTGCTGGCCTGGGAGAAGGGCAGGAGGATCAGGGATGTCTTGCTGGCTCCTGCGAGCTCTCCAAGCAGTCTCGGTGTCAGCTCCTCTGACTCTGTTATTCCGTTTCAGAAATGCAGCGCTGGAACCTATATTCCCATCAAGCTAAGGAGACCCAGGGGACAGCTGCCTGTGCGCTGGCGGGCATAAACTGTTCTGGGCAATTAGACCTGGCTGCAGGACTTGATTGCGGAGATCGGATCCAGCCCAAGGCTTGCTTTGCTCTGACGAGGCAGGCTATTCTGTCTCCGTAAAAGCACAGCAAACATATACGTGCCCTGCGGCCAAGGAGAGGGTAACACTACGATGGTCTTGCTTGGCTCTCTGTGTCACTATTGTCTTCAGCTTGATTTCCATTGAGAGAGGCATCCCTGAGGTACTTGGTGTTACAGGTGACTGGGAGACGAGGGCCGCCTCGTCGGGAGAGAGTAGCTGCCAGTGCCCGGATGAACGATGAGTTGTTAATGCTGCCTCTGAGAGTGGTTTGTTCTGCATCCCTTTTTCTTGCGGGGACCCCTGTGCCTCTCTCTGGTGGCGGTCCTGGCTGCATAGCTATATCGTACCTTTTGGAGAAGTGTCCCTGGGAGTTTATACAATGCCAGCCATTCTGCTGGGTGGAGGTTGTTACCGACCCAAGCTGACGTTACACCATCTTACGGGCACTGGCCTTGCTGCTTTTCCTTCCTGTTTTCACTGCCTTCTCTGCTGCTGATCCTGTAGTGGCACAGCAGCCCCTGATGCCAAAGAAAGAACTGTCTTTAGGTTTCTGAGTTGTTTGTTGGTTGGGTTTGGTTTTGGGTTTGTTTGTTGGTTTTTTTTTTTTGCAAGAACCTTGTCTTCCCAGTCAGTGGTGTTAGCTAATGTGTGCTGGAAATCTGATGGGGACAAGGGAAGTTCTCAGCCAAGACAGCAGGTCAAAAGAAAACTCCAAGAGTCCTCGTAGAGTTTATAACTTGATCTGAGCGTGGCAAAGAGCCTTGCTTTCATCAATACTTCATATTATTAATGCCAGAGAAGGAATTAATGAGAAGTTGTCTGTGGAGTCATCTTTAATTTGTCCTGCTGTGGAAAGCTGTTTTTTCTGGAGAGCATTAGTCATTCTTACATCCCCCTTGGTAGAGTAAGCGTTGAGTAACGTGTTGGTGTTTTGCAGGAGCATTTTGAAGTCCAAGAGTAGCCACTGTGCTTTTTGGCAAGCATTTGGGATGCTCTTTGCCATGTCACGGCTGGTGAGCAAGCCCTGAGATTAACGTGATTGAATGACTGTTTTAATTTCAGCCCTGATGGAGCAAAATTAGTTACAATGATATGTGTGTGTTGAATAAAATTGTAGTTTTATTAGCTATAATTGCTGAAGAAGACTTTTTAAAGACTTGACTGCTGGGGGGAAAAATTGCTAGCACTGGAATTTGTTCTTGCACAGTATGGCATTGATTATTATCATGGTGCATAATATGTCAGTCCTCGGTTGGTAAGTCGTCAACTGCGAAACACTGGGAAGCGCTCAGCGAGGGACCTCACCGTGTGTCTCCAGTCCCCCGGGGAGCGCTGCACAAATTGTGCCTGATCCGCAGAGGATATGAATCTCTCGCCACGCAGCCGGGAGCCGGGGCTACCTAGTGAAGCTGTAGCGGTTTGTGCTTCCAGCCCTGGAGGTCTCCGGTTTGCTCCTTGGTGCATTGGCCAAGACAGCAGCCATCAGGGTGAGCGCAGGAGTTGGAGCCCTTGAGCGTGGTGGGGTGGTGGAACGGGGACCAGCCACGCTCTGGGTCAGGAGCCGGTGGTCTGATGTGTTCATCTGTGCTGGGACACGGTGCTGCAAACGCCACAGTCCGGCTGGCTGGGGCGAGGAGGGACCCAGCCTCGCAGCGAAGGCGCCTGGGCGATGAGCGAGGGTGCTGAGGGTGCCTTTGGACGGGGGAAGGAGCCGCGCCAGGAGGAGGGGAGCGTGCTCGACAGAAAGAGGGGAAAAGGTTAAAGTATTTGGTTCTTTGTTTAATTCCATTGTAATCAAACCCAGAGGCCTGGTGCGGGGGAACCATTTTTTCTAACTGTCTGGCGTGCGATATGCATTTGTCTTAATTTACGTGGGGGGAGGTTGTAAATCTGCAGAAGCACGTTGCTGGCGCTTAGATTTCACATGCGCATTTAAAATAATAGCACCTGACAGTTTACTAGCAGCTAAGAGGTTTTTCTGCTTCAGAAAGCAAAATATTGGAGGAGTTGTGCAGTGTGTATAAATAATTTGAGGAATTAGACCAGAATATCCAGCACACTTTTCTTGGGAGAGCAGAAGAAGTGATAGACCTGTTAAGTTTACGAGTCAGGTATCAGAGGGGGTAGAAACACAACCCAGCTGTGTGTAGCTGAATGTCATCCTTCTGTAATTTCTTTTCTCCCAGGACCCAATCTGAATTGCCACAGTGTTCGATTACAGTGCATTATTTCATTTGTCTGCCCTAATTCTCCTTTACCTTGAAGGGATGGAGAATGTAGCACCAAGTCTGCTCAGGAGTGTTGGAAGCAAACAGCCCCTCCATCCCTGGGGGGACACTTGGGGGGAATGCAGGAACATCTCGACCTGCTCTGGATGTGTCGGAAACTCAGGTTTTGGATCAGGAAAAACTTTCCTGAGCTGGACAAGGAGGAGTATGAGGCATAAAGACTGCTGTGTGTCCATTTGGTATAGTTATGGAAGTCAGTAGTTTCCCCATGGAGGTTTTACTCAATGAGCAAACTTGATTCAAATAGAAAAAAAAAAAAAAAAAAAGAACTTGGAGATGTGAAATAGTGGCTGTTGTTACTGCTGGGTGCACACGCAGGCACCCTGTAAATAAACGTCAGCTTTACAAGCTGCGCGTACGTGGAGCGCCTCTTGGGTTTGCCAATCCGTGCAGACATCGTGTGGTTGTAGAAATACACGACCAGATGTGATGTCTTCCAGAAAACATCCTGGTTTGGTCATCTCAGCTTTCGGTGGCAGCACCGTGCTCCCATGTCTGGAGCACTGTCCTCCAGAAGCTTGCTGAATCGCCGCTGGGCTTTGCAGAGGACTCAGCCTGTTCGTTACGCTGCGAGTGGCGATGGGCTGGCACCAGGTTTGATCATCTCTGACTGCTCGGGCCTGCCTCGTGGAAGAGAGAGGAGCTGAAAATCCTGAAGAGGAAGGTGGGAGGAATGAATGGAGAAGAATATTGTGTGTTCTTGTGCCGGGCTAGATCAGTTGCATTAAATTCAGAACCTTTCTGAGTACAATTAATAGTCATTTTATTTAGGTCACCCTGGTTTTGTTGCTTTAAATGTATGCCTCTGTTAAAGTGGAAGAAAATCAAATACATTTATCTCTGTGGAGCCTTTTGTGAACTGGTTGGGCATATTTTAAATAACCCTGGGAACTGTTAGGATTATTAAAGCCTTTGGCTCCTCCAGTTTTTTTCTTTCCTCCTATTCTCCCCTATTCCTCCTTCCAGGCAGTGAGTAATGAAGTGGTATAGCCCTTCCTTTTCTCAGAGCCCCAAGCGGATTGAAAAAAAAGAAGTTAAATAAACTAAAGCCCATTAGTTAGGCTTTATATAAGAAACTGGGTCTAAATTGGATATATGTATGGGGTATGCTGGGACAGAGAGAAGTCTGTTGGGCTTAAGTGTCCGTTTGTAACTGGTATTATCTGGCAAGTCTTTTTTTCTTCTTTTATTTACCTTAAGTGCTAAGACTGTTCATTTTGTAATACACTCTCATTTGATGCCCAGAATTAGTTCAGATTAATCAGCTCCTTTAAGCCTCCATATTGAGCCATACTACATCTGAAAAGAGAGATAAATTTTGGGGTTGCCAGCTGCTTTCTGAGTGCGCTGGGTGGGAGGTGGCTCTCTGCTTGGCGGCTCAGCGGCTCACGCCTGTTGGGGGGAAATCCCGCTCTTTGCTGGTGCGTTGCTTTTCGCCGCGCCCAGAGGACACGCTTACAGGAGGCCGCTTTCGTCGCTGGTAGCAGGGTTCAGCTGGCAGTGTGTGGTGGGTGATCAGCCAAGCCTTGCAGGTGGCAACTACATCTTCCAATCCTGTTTCTAACCCTGGAAAAAACTTCCTTCTCTTTTGTAAGCAAGGTGCTAGTTGCATGTTTTGAGTTGAGACCTGGAAAACTTGCAGTTCAAGCATCTTTAAAATATTGGGCGAGCAAGAGAGCCTTGGGTTGGAGGAGGGGGTTAACTTTTGGACAGTCACAGCTCCTGTATGTACTTGAGTTTTGTCTGTGGGTTGGTTTGTTTTTGGTTTTTTTTTTTCCTTCCCCTGAAATAGGGATCAATTTGCTTACTACAGGGTTTACTGCCGGTTACCTTGACTGTGTCCCTTATTTCTCCTTGATGAAAACTTGAACAAGCCGCTTGTGTTTGATTCACAGAGAACCGTGAGAAACGGGCTGTGTGTGTGAGGCAGTGTGGTTTTCTCATTCTATTCAGCCCTTTGTATATTCAAATTCTTCTAGTTTCAGTTCTTGCTGTTCTGCCAGATTTCCATACCATTGATGGGTTTTCTGAATTAATAAGCTTCTTTCTCCCCCTCCCTCCCATACCCTCGCCACCTTTTTGCAACTGGTGAAAAGTTTTTCTAAGCGCGCTGCCCTCTCCATACTGATTTTCTTCTCTTGCTTGTCTAACCAGCCTTAGATGTTTTATTTTGCAAAGCGTTAATAGAATTTTCCTTTTGCTATTGCACTTTATCTATTCAGGAGGTTTCAAGAAGTCTCATTGTGTCACCGGACTATGGAGGAAAGAGGCTATTCTTCTGTTACAATGGCTGCCCTAAAAAATAACGCAGGGTGGGGTAAACTCAGAAAGGGCAGAGACGGAGATAAAATGTTCTGACCTTAGGAAACAGAAAAGATAACCAATTAGACATTGTTGAAAGGGCACCAGCTGGCTTAAAGAACACCCCACTGATTATTTTTTCTTAAAGGCGTGCTTGGTCCACATCTGAAACTCAGCTGCAGAGCCGCTTCCCCGCTTGCAGGTTTTCAGATTTGAACTGGCAGGGCTGACCCTTTTGTAGGTAGCTGCACGCCCGGTTCTGATCCCAGAAGTAGGTACCGCTGCTTGGAGGGATGAAGCACCCACCTCCAGGGTATCTGCGCTCTTTGGGGTCCCAGCCAGCATGCTGGGAATCTCCTGGATTCGCCCATGCAGGCTGCGTTTGTTACTGCTAATAAGGATTTATTTGCATAAAAAAGACCTCTGCCAAGATCATCATTCCAGCGAAGCGGGGCCTTAGCACACATGGCACAAAACGTTGTTTGCCCAGAGGATGTGTATCTGGTGGGTGAGACGACATGTCACGTTGTACAGGTGGGAGAGGTGACCAAGACAGCAGATCCCCAGCGTGACCAGGAACTAGACCCAGAGCCCCCTCACCCCCTCCAGCGCCTGGTCCCGTGCCAGGACCTGTCCCTCCTCTGCCATGGCAGCGCTTGGAGGAGCAGGATGAGGCTGCACAAGAGGTTCAGACCCGTGGTGGTGCTGCTGCCGGCCACAGCTGAGCCCAAGAGAGGGTTTTGCACCCCGCAGCTCAAGCTTGAGCCTGCTGGGAGACTTCAGGCTGAGACATGGCCATGCTAAAGTGAGGTTAGAGTCATGTTGTGCCTCATCTTCTGTCTCTTCTCCCCCTAACAGCAATACAGGCAGCCTTTTTAAAGTCCCCAGCAATGTCCTTGCAGGAGGAGGTGTCATTTTGAAATGACAGCCCTTTCAGTGCAGATCCAGCCGGGAGAGCCTGCACACAGCAGCAGCCTCCGGGTCAGGGGACAGAGGACGTCCCTGGTCCTGATCCCTGGGCTGGTGGGATCTGTGCTGTAGTGCGTCCAAGACCTCCCTGGGCTCTGGTATGGGATTTGAGGCAGAAAGGTTACACTGGAAGAGTTGCACGTTAAAACTTCTGCAACAGCGATTGGCGTGGGGACAAAAGGGTGGTCAGCACGCTCGCATGGACTGAGGCGGAGGAAGCAGCGATGCTCTAGGAAACAGCATTGGGTGCGACATGTAATTTTTGGTTCCAGTGAGGCCAAGACCTGTGAGAATGAAAAATAAAGATTGCTGTGCAAATGTAACCCCAGAGCAGAGATAAGCGGTGGTGGTAGGGTGAAGGGGAGCTCTGTCCTTATCTGCCTTCTGATATTACTCATACTTGTGAATTTTCTTCCTTGGAGTGAAGAAGGACAGCAGGACAAATGGCTCTGTGCTTAATGTGGTTTGGATTTTTCAGTGCATCAGCATCTTTAGGTCTCATTGAAGATGGGTATCAAGGAGGCATGCTGTTCTCCTCCATCTCAGGCCATTGCTAACACATTTTGCAAACCACTTTGAAAAAGTTAAGAACAAGTGAACCAGAGACAGGTTTTTCGATGAGTTCAGTCACAGTGTAAGGTTTTGCTGCATTGTATTTTTTTACTATACCCTGGAACATATTTCAGTCCCATAGTTAAGAGAGGTTCAAACTGTGTTTTTACCAGCTTCCCAAAATATGTCTCTGCCCAGCCAAGGCTGAGATTGTAATTCTGTACAGAAGTAGGCTTGATGTGTGCTCCCCTGCATAAGAGGACTACAGTCAAACTGTACTCTCTGAACCATGAATTTTATCCAGGCGGGAGCTTTGAAATCCTGCTGTAATTCCAGGATCACGTTAAGGCAGCAGAAGCTGGCACAGCTACCGAAAGTGGTCCCACCTTCCCATAAGGTGCTGCTTCTCTGCCTTCTGCAGCAGCCTGTCCCTTGCGTCAGCACAAGCGTTGGTTTAGCCATGCCAGGAAGCTGATCTGGCTTAAGACTAACCTGGAAGAGAAAGTGTGGTTCATTTTAACCTGGAGCGGTTCCCTGGCTTGATCTGCTACGCAGACGTGTTGGCAGAAAGGAAGAGGTCAGCACAGAAGCGGGCATGGGCAGCTGGGGTGAAAGGTAGACCCTTTGGTGGCACTGTGTAAGGTGAAGAGAGCATGTAACTGCATTGTAAATCACTTTTCCTAAAATAAATGATTTATAGGAAGCCAGAATATAAGAACATGGAAGTATAAAAATTACTGGGGAAAAAAACTAAAAAAACCCCCAAACAAACAAAAAAAAAACCCACCCCAAAACCCATCCCCACAGGCAAGCAGTGGAGTCCTTTAAAGAATAAAAGCTTTTCTTTAAAGATCTTCTCCCTTCCCCCAACATCTTCTGCAATTTAGCGGTGACACAGGTTTTCATCAGCTCCTAGTTTACAACGGGGAATAGCAAGTCTGTAATTTCTTTTCAGAAAGATTGCCCAGGACGTTTCCTGCAGCATGCAGGACTGACCTGCCCCAGCTTCTGCAGCCTCTGAGCAACAGTTTAAAATGTGATAATGCTGGAAAATAAACCCCAGCACAACATCCTTCTAAAATAAGTGTAAAATTTTAGGTGTGGCTGCACCGATTAAATGGAGGTGGAATAAATCATGCAAATAGTAATGCAAGTTGAAAGCAATTTGGTTGCACTTCAATACGTTTCATCAGTCATCTCTCTTCTGAAGTGGAAATGCCAAGCCTGATGCGAATTAAACTTTCTCCCTCCTCCCTCTCCCCTCTTTCCTCTAGCTTCTCAAAAGGCCTTTTGAAAACCTCTGAATACCTTTCTTGGCTGACCAGATTTTACCCTGCTCATACTTCTTGTAACCTCCTAATTCTCAGCCAAGACAGTGACTCTAATTTGGAGAAGTCATGGGCTTGATTTGCATCCACGATTCCTCTCTTGGCCCTTCCTTATCTCCCTACAAAAGGGAAAAAGGCTGAGATGAGACACAGCCAGGGACCGACGAGAGGTGGAAGAGCTGCTTAGATATTTGGCTTTTGAGGGCAACACAACTTTTAATGTTCGCTTTTCCACTTAGGATCAAACGCCAGCTAGGACGGGGGTTGAAAGCAGCAGGTTTCCAAAAGGAAGAGCTGACTCTGAGCAAAACCAAGGAGATCTGATGCATCGTTTGTACCCGAGCTGAGGCTGCTCCTGCCTTTGTCTCCCCTTCCCAGTTTGTCTGTTGTGTCTTTGCGAACCGTGCAGCCGATGTGTTAAAGCATGCATCTCCCCTCTTCTGTCTTGCAGGTAGAGGACGCCATGCTTATGTTTGACAAGACGACCAACAGGCATAGAGGTAAGAGAGAACGGGAGCTCAGACATCACGTTTTGTGACAGCTTCTGCATGGTGAGCACAGCCAAAAATCAGTGTCAACATGGTGACCCGGTGGCTAAATCCAGTGGTGCTAAATCCCTCTGTCCTGCAGGTGTTGCAGAGGAAGGGCTGTTTGGCATGTAATGCTACATGTCATGTGGATTTTCTTATTAGAGTTGACTTTTCTGGTCAGTCTAATGACTTACCTTTGGGAGGACCATTGTCAGGCTCCGTGGCGTCCCTGGAGACAGTAAAGCCCAGGGAGCTGGGTGTGGTGAGGCTGCAGGGAAGCAGAGGGTTGGTACCAAGGTGGCTAGCATTAGGTTAAGCTGGGCATAAGGCCAGTTAAGCTGAGACACCAGGAAATTAAGGTGCTAAACCCCTCAGCTGAGGTCTCAAGTGTGCTGGAGTTTTGAAGCTGAGGAGTGCTCGTCCTCCAGTGATGGTAGCTCAGAATAAGCAGGGTCTCCAGAAGAGGAATTTCACTCCACATATTTCACAAGAGAGACGAGGTTTCATCACCGCTTGTACAGTTCTGTGAAAATGAGCTGGGGATTATTTTCAGTGTTATGGCCATTCCTTTCAGTGGAAAGAAATGATGCTCCTCTGTCTCTCGGCGAGCAGTTCACGTTATCGCTGCAGCAGAGACGCCGAGCTCCAGGCAGAGAGCAGCCTGGCAGCCGCTCCGTTCAGCTGCGAGGGGGTAAACGTACCTGGGCTCTCACAGTAGCACCAGAAACTGCACTGGGGACAGGCTCCGAGACCCTTTTCCCTTTTCTCCGTACGAGATTGATTTTATGCCACCAGTCTCCCAGCTTTAACACGGCGCGTGTTTGGAGGCAGCGCGGGAAGCCAGCGCAGCTTGTGGCTTCTGCCCCCGTGCGACGGCGTGGACGTGTAGCCCCGAGGTTCATCGTTTGCCCTTCGCACTCCGGCCTCTTTGTGGGGGCTCTCTTGATTGATACCGTTATTGTCTCAGCCACGAATGTGTCAGCGACTCGGAGCGGTGTATGTAGCCCGTTTGTTTAGGGAGGCTGCCAGAAGGTGTAAAGGAGCCTGCGCCCGGCCGGGCAGCGATGGGAGCCCTGGGAACGGGAGCGAGGAGCAGCCCAGAGTGCCCGGCCGCTGCCGCCTCGCCTCGTCTTCATCTCCATGGCAGGGTCAGAAGACCTGACCTCCCAGCGCTGTCTGAATTATTCAGTGCTCTGATATTTGCCTTAACAAGCAACTTAGTGCGTGCGGATGGCTGGGTGAGTCAGGCAAACCTCCAGGATAGCATTCCCTCCCTCCAGCAGTTCCCTCCCAGGCACTGATCCTTCTCTGAAGTCAAGGATCATAGTACCCTGGAAAATTCAGCAGCAGCGAGCAAAAGACTTGCTTGGAAAGATAAGCTCTTCAGAGCCAGGGAAGGCATGTGAACAACCAGTGCCCATCAGTTTTGTAACAGGAACCAAGTGTTCAAAACTCTTACATAGTTTGGAAAGTTCAACCCCTGACAACTTCCTGTTATATCCAGGGAATTTTCCACCCTTCTCTTTGCAGCCACCCTTAAATGGGCCATAAATACCCTTCTCCATTCAGGATCTTGGCACGTTGTTTGTTGCATTTAAGAGCTGCGTTATGTGGTGCTTTTGTGCTAGGCACAAGGGCCCCACATCCCTGCTCTGAAGTGGTCTGCTGGCAGCTGGGCTTAAGGAGTACCAGGGGGCTCTGGTCCCAGCAAGGCACGTACTCAGCAGATTTGGCCCCTGTGAATGTGTTTCAGCAAGTTTTCTGCCTGGTTCTGTTTGTATTCCTTGTTTTCTTCTCTTAAACTGTTTCTTAACCTGGCAAGTTTATGCAGTGTGCATCAGATAGGCTGGCAGTGCATCCTGGCGTTCATCTCCATGCCCTGTCCTTTTGAGGCTTTTGCAGCCCGATTTGCAAGGCCCTGACCTGTGGTTTCTTGTCTCTGACCCTGTCACCCCGCAGAGCAGGTCTCCGCCATCCCTCTCCAAGGGTGCAGGAGGCACAGGGGGCTTCACGTGGTCGGCTTGTCCTGGGGACGTCAGCCTGTCCTGCAGCACAACGGCAGCCCGTCGGCAGGGCTGGGTGGCCCCAGCAGCTGCCTCGTCCCCAGATAAGGGCTCTGCTCCAGAGACGGGGGGAGAAAGTCTCCATTTGCTGCAATGTCCCAAATCCTGGAGTTTTGTTCCCACTGAGGCTCTTGACTGTGCCTGCAGCGAGCTCTGTTCCTGCCCACCGAACTCACTGGTGGTCTCTTCAACAGCTTGTGCCTGCCCTGACTGGGCTCTGCTGCCAGGGAGGGCAGGAGACTCTGCAGGGACATTAAAAATAGAGTGTGTTAGTCCTTCCTTTGCTTCCTGCAAGCAAGACGCTCATCTCTTCCCCGCGTACCTCAAGGTGATCCCTCCTTTGTCCCCCGCCGGTGGCACTGTGCTGCTGTAAGCACTTTCCAAGGCATGAGGGCACCGTGAAGCATTGGTGTTTGTGCTCTGCTGGTGCTGAGCGCTGCTCTAACAGCTCTGGTTCAGCTTTTCTGTGCTCTTAGGGGAAGCTGGAATAGTGCGCTGGGGAGCCCTGCTATCAGGTGTGAACCTGGGCGATAAGCCCCAGAGGATGGATTCCTCTTTCAAAAGCATCTTTCCACTGTCTTGTCTGGAGAGATGGTCCATAACTGCTGAAGTTGAGGGCTGCAGATGTAGGGGACACCTTAGCTGCCATGAAACCTTTTGTTTTTTCCACAAAGGGCTTTTTCCCCACGATGTGTGTTGAAGACAAGAGGCAACAGGTCTTCCTTTTTCCCCCCAGGAATTCTGTGAATTTATTTTGTTGGTGAATTATTTTTTATAGCCTGTTTCTTCCACATGCAAGCCGTAACATTTCTCTTCGCGTTAGCATCCTTGTGTAAGCTCCTAGATGAGATCTAAGGGGGAAGGAACTAAGAGTCCAAAAGGACCAAAAGCAGACTCCAAATGCCGTGGGGTGGCAGTGATGCTACCCGCACCTCCCGTATGCTCCATTGGCGTCAGGCTCTGGACCCCGGTCTGTCCCGCTTGCTTGTGCTGTCCAGGGGGCAGGGTGGGCTGGAGCCCCCCCTCCCCGCTCCTGGCAAATAAGGGAGTTCTCTGGCACCTGGGAGGGTCAGCTCTGTTTGTGAGGCTGTTTCCCAGGGAACAGGCTTACCCTTTTGCTGGGTGAAGGACAATGCTGCTTATTCGCTAGGATTAGCCAAAATTCCTGTGAGCGAGTGAAGCCCGGCTGGTGCAAGGGGCTGTGCTGCTGCGGCTGGAGCAGCTGCCAGGGAGGCATGAAAGTCTGAGCTCTGGGTCTTTACCTCTGCCCAGTACAGGTGGAAGGAAGAAACAAGTGTAAAAGGCAGAGTAAAGAGTCATCTTCATCTTCATGCTTGAATTTATCCAGTCTTTTCTGATGTTTTTTCCTTCTCTGTACAGGTAGCTACCACTAATCAGGCTAATAAACTGGCTAGAGGGCTGTTGTGATGAAGCAAGTTCTGCTGCATCGATCGTTTATAAAATCACCCCAGATTTTACAAATTGTGACATTCTGATTGTGTTGGAAACATGTTTAAAATGCAGTAGCGTGCAGCAACAGTGTTAATGGCAATTCTTAAAGCCACTTGCGAGTTGCAATCTGTATCTTCAAATTAGCCAAGGGAAAGAGAAATGGCAGATAAAATATCCGTTGTGGTTTACTGTAGTTAGTCTATGCCTAGAATAATCAACGTAGGCAAGGGAAAGGAAAAGAATTAAAATTCACTCCCTACTGCTAGGAGGCGAGATAAATTTCCTTGCAAGCAAATTGAGAATATTTGTTGACATAATTCTGGCACGTGTGCATTGCTCGTGTGTGCGTATTCTGGTAGCGTGTAACTCGCCTGCACGCCCGGCACTGGACCAACATCAGTTAGTTAGTGGAAATGCACAGATTTAACCAGACACAGTAAGAGGGATTTTCAAAGCTGCTCATCGTTGAATGGTTTTATTAATACCTTGGGAAGGCTTGAAAACCCCACCCAAAATAAAACTTAATGCCTTGCCAATGGAGCACATAACTTTTATAACATTAAAAATGTCATCAAGCTAACCATGTTGTTGCCCTGCTGGTGTCTTTTTCTTTTTTAATGTCCAACTATTCCTGGATGTTCTCTAAGGAAAATAAGACTCAGAGCTATTGCATTTCATGCGTATCTGTCTAGCCGTATTAATAGCAGGCTACAAAATCTGTGAGTATTTAATCGAATATTTAATCAAAAATATCCAAAAATGTGGATAATTTTTGGAGTATTGTAGGTAAAACAACCCCTAGCTTCACTGGTATGCCGTGTCTTCTTGCAAGGGTTCTCCTTCTAGCTTGGCCACTTAGTTGTGATAGTGGGCACGCAATGAACTAGCACTTAGAAGGCAAATATCTCTGGGTCAGCTTAGTTAAGATGCCATTTCTTTTTAGAAAGAAAGTGTTGGTAATCCTCTATTTCTGTACCCTGTGCTGTACTTTTGCACTTCTGTCCAGGGAGCAAAACCACACACAAAAGTTCTCCAAACACTCTGGAAGATCACTTCCATCGCTTTCTTCACTGCCGAAAATTTCATAGAGCTGAAAATTACTGGGTCAATCTTGAAAGGATTTAGTAATTGGAAAGAAAAAAAAAAAAGAGAGGGTGGTGTTATTTTGTTACCCTTGCAAAGTGCAGATAAAATCTGGAGTTCAGCATTAGTTATTGATCTTTGGGGTTGGAGGGAGCCTGGCAAGCTGATGATGTCCTTCTAACTTCATTACGGCAGGGAGCTCTAGAAAGCATACCGATTTGCTGCCGAGTACGTCGAACAGCCGGAGCCGGACGGGGCGGCTGCCTTGCCCTTGTGCTTTGCCCGTGCTGGGCGATCCCCAAACCCCGGCAGCAGGAGGCTTGTTTGTTGTATCCAGCAAAGCTGAGAAAAAACGCCGTACGCGGCGGGCTGCTGAGGAGGAGGAGGAAGGAAGGGTTAGATGAAAGCGTCTGAACCGAGGGGTGCGGGCGCAGGCTCAGCCCTTCCCAGGCTGTGTACGTTTTTGTGGAAAGGAAAATGCAGTGGAGTGGAGCGTCTCCTGATAAATCTGTTTGGCAACTCCCCTTTCTCCCCTTTCTTTCTGCGACTGTTAAGCATGGAAGTAGAGATGAGTCAAGAGAAGGTGGCGTATTGGTTAGTTACTGTAATGGGATGCTTTTGATCGCAGCCTTAAATGCTCTCCACCGGCATGTACTTGTTTCGTGCTTGCCTGTAGCCATCGACTGCTCCAGAAGCTGTCCATGGCGTGCATCACGACAGCCCCACGTCTTGAACTTGCAAAAAGACAAATAAAGATTTTGAGTGATTGAATCCCCCAAGCTGTAATTGCTGGTATTGAACGTAATACTATATGTTTTCCAAAGCCATACAGCCCCCAGAGTTACTTTCATATCAATTAACTCTCTCACACAGTTAGGAATGGCAGGGGAGAGAGGAGCGAAGTGACAGCATGTGATTTGGACGACTTTAATCTTAAAACTAAACAAAATTAAAGAAAGGCAGGCTGTCTGCGTGATACAAACAATATCCTATGTGTTAGGGGTTAAAACATCTCCAAAAGACAGGCATTGATTGTGGCAGAGCTTTAAAATTACTTGGATTTTTGCAGTTGTTGCAAACCTCCCGTTGTTTCCGTGCGTGCGAGGAGGGTGCCTCGGGCAGGGGCTGGGTGGCAGCTCCGTGCGTGTGTGAGGGGCTGGATTGTGGGTGAGCATCCATTCGGCTCAGCGTGTGAAGCAGGGCTGAGCCGGCAGCTCCCCGGGGTGCTCTCCGACCAGGCTCTCCCGAGCCCCTGCAGTGCCCGGGAGCTGCTCACCGTGCCCTCGAGCGGGGCACATGGAGACTCCCGGCACCCTCGCGTGGCATCGGAGCAGCCTTCTCGTGGAGACACAGGAGGTTTGCAGCCCTGCAGAGACTGATGTGGCCAAGGTTTGGGTTTGATCTAAAATGGCAGAATTCGGACTGAAAGATTTGAGCACCTCGTACCACCGAGACCGCACGCAGGAGCGCGGGGTCTACTACGTCCTTCCCACGGTCTCCGCTCTCAAGGAGGAACGTGAGGGTCGTGCTTCATGTTTGCGCTATCCCCATCTAGCAGATTTCAGTGCATAAAAGTAATTGTCCAGGTGGAAGCAGTTGGCGTAATGGTTGTATTTATTGGAAGAGACAGGAGTGATGTTGTTAGTGAGATATCGTCTGTGCCTCGGCAAAGGATGATGCTTTTCTTAAGAGAAAAATAGCCTTTTGTGTTCTGTCCGGCTGCCAAAACCTCAGTTTTATAGTTGACCTCTGAAGTTATAATTGACATTTTTATAGATGAGCTATAACTATAATTAAGAGTCACTGCAATTATTTGTTTATCGCCATCTCCCTCAAATAAGGCAAGGTCATGTGCATTTAAAAATACATCCCCAGGCAGTTTTGAGTAGAGAGTATTTAAAATATATAGAAATAATTGCCTAATTTGGTCATTTTCAGCGTAGCTTTTCTTGGCAACAGTCTGGCCATAGTACCGAGCGTTTTGAGGACGGCTCAGAGGGAACCTTTCATCTGCTCACACAGTTTTGCTTTTAGAAGGATGGGGCTGAAGGGAGAGCTGCTGTTTGGCCAGATTTGACCCATAGGATTTTGGAAAAGCATCCACAAACACGGTGGTGGTATTTTCTTAGAGCATGAAGTGCTTTAAGGGCTTTGGATGAGAAGTGTGACATAAGATATAAATGGAGGCAGTATTATTGTTATTGCTTTCCTAGATGAGACGGGCTTTTATTCCCTTGTCAGTTGTATCACTTCATAAATGGGACTCCAGAGAGTGCGGTTGTTTTGAGGGAAGCGCTCGCTCGGCTGGGCCTCACCGCTCCCTAGCTGGTGAAATTCATCCCAGGGACCTGGGGTTTGCAACACGGAGAGACTTTAACCCTTAATGCATAGAGATGCAGAGTGTTCATCTTCTGCCAAAGGCACAGAGGATCGGAGGGAGGAGTAGCTGCAGACAGGGGTTTTTAGAGTGATTTTTAAGCAAATATTTGCTTCAAAACTTCATGAGGGCTGTGCAGATTCATTAGTTCATATTATTTACCGTTTACAGACCTATCAGTGAAAGTGGTGATGGCTGAGCGATAATACTGTCAGTCATACCTATCTGTTTAGATTGCAGCTATGACATGTGCCATATTAATATTTTATGTGTGTATGTTTTTAATATTACATCCTCACTTATAAATATTCATGTCATAAAACACATTAACGGCTGCAATGCTGAAGAGCAGTATTCACATCTCCCTGCTTCGTGTCATGAAGCATCCCGGGTGGAAGCAAGGTAGGAGTTGGGGTGACTGCGGCTGGTGAGATGGAGCACGGGGAAGGGGCTCGTTGTTTCAGCCCCGCTCTTGGGGCCGGGTGGCCATGGCCCACCAGTTTCCCATTTGGCACCAGTTTATCCCCCTTAGCCTCTGCATCGGGTGGTGGGGACCGTGATCATTATCCCCCTCCCCCGGCCAGGGTGACAGCCACTGCTGGGGTGGTGGCTTTCGCACAGTGGCATGCCAGTGGCCCCAGGCTCGACAGGCCTGGTGCTGCTCCCTACTTTGGTGTTAAACACAAAACAAAAAGGAAAAGCTGCCGATTCTTGGATCCATCTCCCTTGTCTTTTAATTTCCTGGCCAGCGCCTATTGCTGCTGCATCAGGGCACCTTACGTGAAGTGTAAAAATAAACGCATTCAAGCCAGTATGAGCCCTGCGTCCCAGTAGACTCTGTTTCAGAATAGCAAATAAGGCTCCTGGCCACGCTTTTCAAGGCGATTATTGAACGTCTCGGGTGGTTACAGTCATTCTGCCCCCAGCCTCATGCTGGATAACGCCACCTGAGGCTTGGAATAATTGCCCAGCTATGTACTGTCTGTCATACCTTATTGCTTAATTTTATACCAGTAATGAAAATTACATCCAGAGGAGGAGAAAGAGCGAACAGCTGCACTGGCCGGGACGCACCAAAGGAATAGATGTGTGCAAATGCTTTCTCTAAAGAAGGGAAGAGACTCGGCTTGCCAGCAGCACTCGGGAGATGGCTTGACATTTTTATTTTCTTGTTTAACAAACAAATGCAATAATAATAAGAAAAAAAAAAATCCCGCCAGCCTCCAGTAAAGGTTGCAAACACAGGCCAGCAATTAGTTTGGAAGTCTGCAGTTACATAAGCAGACTTTAAGGTGAATATCAACTTTAAAGTATATTGTAAAGGACAGTAGGTTTGTAAAACTCATTTGTATCTTGTCTTCATAGCTAACATGTAAACAAATTATTTAGCTCCCTCTCCCCAGAGGGAGAGCCCTACACAGCCAGACCTTTTTGACCTTCTTAATTTATCCAGCCTCCTTTCGATTAGCCCTAATACAGGTAGTAACAAGAGGAGACGTTGACTGAAAGGCTCAGTCCTGGGCGCTCTCCCTCCGCACCCTCTCTGACACGGGAGGCGAGGTGAAGGCAGGCGTCCCTGATGGCTGGCGCTGGGTCCCTGACAGCTCTGCAAAGTGGGTGTCAGGCGCTAACAAATGCAGGAGGCAACGTCCTGCTCTCATTCCCCTGATGGCAACGACTGCAGGAAAAAAGGTCAGAGCCAGAGCGTAAAACCTGCAGGAAGGAAGAGGCGTGCAGGAGGAAATTCAGCATTTTCTGTGGCACCTGTATACAGAAGATATTAAGTAGCTTTTCAAATATCAGTTAAGCTTTCTGAAATTACTGGGATGCAATAAACGATGATTTTGCAGATCACCAGAGGCTGATATCCAAATGCCTCGGATGGGAAAGCAGAGACGCAAAATGTTGGGAGATGGCAGTGTTGGTCTCGCAGAAGGTATCTGCGTGGCATCCAGGGCTAGACGTAGGCAGGACCGGGAGCAGAAAACTGGGCATGCGGTTAACAGTCACTGGCTTAAAAAGAAAAATCTTCCCGTTCACTTAGTACTGAACAGTATCAATAACTTAATGCAATTAGACTACAGTCGTATTGGAGAGTGCAAAGTAAATCAGTAGAGCCTTCCTCATCTTTGAAAGGTTCTTCAGGAAACGTAAAGCAAGAGTTGTGCAAATATTTAAGAACTTTTTTTAAATTATGATAATGGCTCAGTTGCACTTGCAGAAAGTCGGTATGCGTGAGCTCTGCCGGGATGAGTGCTTGTGTTAGAAACAGGCAACGTAATCTGCCCAGCTGAAACTGTGTTGAGAAGACGATGAGGTCATTTTAATACGACTTCAGTTTGCCATCTTTATTGTCACTGCTGAGCAGCCAGTTTGAGTGACAGATAAATTAGCAAAAATCCTGATGATCTGTGAATGGAAAGAAACCCTAAATGCCGTGAGTAAGTTCTTGCTTATGATTCTACTCAGCTGATGAAACCAAAACCCTTTTGCTTCCCAGAATGCAGGAGCAAAGTTATTAGCAGGTAGTGCTTCAAGTCTTGTGGGACTATTTGAAAATGTTAATTGAGGAAAGGCCAGAAACAGGAGGAGAACAAAATGCAACATTTACATAGACGGGCAGTCTTAATACAATGAGCAGAATTAGAATCAGCGTGGTGACCTTGAGAAAATAGGCAGCTACTCGCAGCATGCCCGTGCCCAAAAATGTGATACGAAAATATTGAGACACACTGTGCAGCTTTTGCTCCCTGGTGTGTTGTTTTCTTCTCCCAGTGGACGGCTGAAAGCAGAGTGGGTGAGTCCTCTCAAATAAGGGGGGGGGGGGGGGGGTTGCTTTTTTTTTTTTTTTTTTTTTTAATATCTGCTGGTTTTGACAATAAAGCTTTTACTGAAGGTGAGCAGGACGTTCCCAGCAGCCTGAAGAGGCTGAGAGGAGACGGTGAGCCGAAGCCGTTTGGTGTCCTGGGAAAGGTTTGCCTCCCTGTGCCCGGTGCAGTCCCCGGAGTAAATCACCTCCTGCAGCTGCCACCTCGCTCGTGCCCGGGACCCGGATGCTGCTGAAGCCTTTAATTTTACAAGGTCGTTGCCATATGCAAAGCCTCCTGGTGATCTGTTTAAACAAACAGATAACACATCCCCTATCCCAAAAATCTTGAGATTCAGCAGAAATGTGGGTTACACAAATAATGCTGGTGGCACAAGGGAAGGCTTTTACCCCTGAACCTCCTGTTCGAGCGGGCTCTGCTGTGCCATCTCTCTCTGCTCTCCTCGCCTCCCCGGCTGCGATTCTGCTTTTCTGGGCATTTATTTTTAAGTGTTGGTAATTCAGGTGGGGGATGCTGGTCCGAGCTGTAGGGTGCATCTGCGCAGGTACGTGAACACGTGCTCCTGCCTTGCTGCCCAGGGTGGGTGCGTGCGAGCGTGTGGCTGACCCAGGCCCTGCTCTGCGCCTGGGGAGCAGAAATTGCTCCCGGCGTCATTTTTGCGAGGCAAAAGCTTCGAGTGACTCTGCTGCTGAAGGAGGGCTTGGCAATGGGGTGTGTAAATGGAAACATTGCTACCCTGCAATTAACGGTTTACAGCTCTTGCATGGATACATTCCACCTAATCAATCCTTTTGTATTAGCAAATCAGAAGCTGTTAAAATTACTAGCTTAGATATGTAAAATGTGCGCTGCAGTAACACTGTGTCTGGTCTCGGGGCAGGTCCCGCAGAGCCTTCCTCGCCTCCTGCTCCAGCTTTCACCAGCCGCTGTTTTACCCCTTTCCCCTCCTGCACACCCTCGCCTGCCGGCTGGTTTGTCTGGGCAGGTAAAGGCAGGCGGGTTGCCTCTGCCCCTTTGCTGTCTCACTCCCCGGAGCGTTGGCAGCTCGATCCACTGCACACCCATGATCATCTTCTGCCTGATTCCGGTGGCCGCAGAGCCGGCAGCATCGCGGCTCCAGCCCGGGGGGGGGGTCTCGGTGCCCCCATGAGCCCGGCGTCCTGTGGGAGCCATCTCACACTCGCAGGGCTGGTGGGGCATGTGGGAAGAGGCAGCCCTCGGTGCGGGCAGTGTTTTTGCATGGGAGGCTGTCCAGGATTTCACAGCTGAGAACATGCTTGGAGAGCAGGCCGAGAAAGCCCATTGCTTTTCTCTGGTTTCCTCTGACACAGCTCTGGTTTTCTGCTGTGCCGGAGCGGGGCTCTGCGGGTGTTCGGTGCTCCCGGAGAGCCTGCTGACTTCTGTGAGTGGGAGAAGGTACAGGTCATTGCAGTTCTCTGCAGCCCCAGCATATCTGCCGGCTCTCCGGCCAGTGGGAACACCGTGTCCCTGCCCTGTGTCACCGTGGTGGTTTACAGGTGGTGACCGGAGACACACGGAGGGTTTGGGTCCTGCCGCTCCTTGCACAGAGCCCTGCAGCAGTCAGCAGCTCTTACCTGAAGGCTTGGCTGCGTCTGTGTATCCTGCATTTCAGGGGCTTTTCCACCAAAGAGACCGAGAAAATTGGAAGCCCTGAACCGCAGTTAGAGCCAAGTTCCTGCCCTGGGAATTGAACAAATAGGAGCTGCAAGGGCAAACAGTTTGCTGCTGTAAATCGTCGTGTATCTGTTGGCTTTGATGAGCCCGTGGCAAATAGCTGCAAGCGAAGGACAGAGAGCCCTGAACTCGCACTGATGGTACGAGGTGACGGTGTTGTGTTCGGCTCCCGCTTTGTTAGTAAGGCAAAGCGCTGATGGCTGGGCTGTACCTGAGCTTGGCTTTGTCCTTTGCTTTACTGGCTGCTTCCCACTTCTTGGCTGAAAGGGCAAGGATTGATTGCTGTAACTGTCTTAACCTCCCCACCAGCAGCCAGGGAAGAACAAAACGTTTCTAAAAAGAGTGATTCTTCCACTATTTCATCTTCCCCTTCTTTCCTCCCTTCAAATGAAACCCTTTGAGCTCGCTTCCCCAAATATCTCGAGATCCAGAGTTTGTGGTGGCGGGCACAGCCTCCCGGGGCACGCGGGGCGTGTGGAGTGATGCCGGGCAGGCTGTGTCGCACAGAGCTCGCACAGGGTCTGCGCTGTTTCGCATCAATGCCCTCTTACCTATGCTCGGTAGCGGTTTTCCCAAAACGTTCAGTTTTGACTGAAGATTTCTTTAATTAGGTTGATTAATATGTACTGGCAAGGAGAGATTTTGCTTATTCTGTATGTTTTTTGTATATATAAGCTGAAGTAAGAACATCTGGCACTTCTTTCGCTGGATCCGATAGAATAAGTAAGTTGAAAAACAGCTTCTTTCAGAAAACTGCAGGTTGGCGGATTTGGGTTGTGGTTTTTTTTCTTTTTAATTTATTGAGTGTTTTCTGGACCGGAAAGAGTACCTTCAACTAGCGTAATAATTCGCAGGTTGTTCTCCATTTTAGAATGCCTATCTGTGCTAACAGCTTCCTCATTCCTCCACTTTGGAAGAAGACCAGGAGCGAACAGATACAATACTACTACCCTTACACAGCCCTCCCGTGAGTGATTTCAAAGCTCTTTGCAGGCATGTAGTGAATTAAGCCCTGCCATCCCAGTGAAGCTGGTAAGGTGTGGGGATCGGGGGTGCGGGGCGTTGAACTGACTTGCCTGCGGCTCCTTGTCGATGCTGAGCACAGGGCCAGGTCTTTGGCCACAGCAATATCTCCGCATTTACTCTTAGTGGGACTGTCGCTGGCCCCGGTGTAACTCATCTGAGAGTTATGTGGTTGGCTTCAGTCGCAGCAAGGCTCTGGCGATGGAAACCACTCTCTTCATCCATTGCACGAGTCACACGTGAACACACGCGTTCAACAGCGCACTCAAAATTAGGGCAGGATCCGTAGGGAGAAGCCTGGCAAGAGAATATACTTTAAGCATCATTGTAGCAACAAATATTCCCCCGTCAGCTCTCAGGAGGTTTGGATGAGCTAAAATCACTCAAAGGTACTGGAGGTGGGTTTGGCTTTTGCCGATTTCTCTGTTTCTGCAAGCCCGTTTCCCTCCATTTAGATCTCTGCTCTCAATGCCACCCTGTCCCTGGAGCAGAGAGCTTGCTTCCCTGCTGTTGGCAAGCTCTGTCCTGCGGGCACAAAGAAGTAAAAGCATTTGTTTTCCTCCAGTCTCTGGAAGTTCCCTGCAGTTGCAGGAAAACAACAACAAAAAAAATCAGATGACAGAAGTATGGGATTTTTTTTCTCGCAAATCAGCAGCCCATTCCCCCCCTCCCGGCGGTGCCGCACGGGTTTTCTCCTGGCCGTTTGGCTTGATTTCACTTTGTCCCTCGCAGGGCAGGAGCACAGAGCGCTGGTTCTGTACCCGGCCCTGGGGTTCAGGAGGGTTCAGACGCAGCACGAGGGTGGTGGGAGATGGAGGTGGGCTGATAACCTGCCTGGCTGCTCGGGGAAGGAGCAGCTGCGGAGGGAAGATGGGAGCAGCTGTGGGTATGAAATTAGTCATTCTATGAAGAAATGGATTTGATAAATAATAAAACAGTGGTATTAACAACAGATGCTTTCCAGGTCAGATGACTTTGATAAAAGCACCCAACAGCCGTGGGTAATGGTATGAAAAATATGTATCTATATTTATAGATCTGTCTATATGAAAAGGCATATAAATAAGCGCGTGTTTGTGTATGGATGTGTGTGTGTACATGCTCACGTATAAATGTACCTGGCATTTTATTTCTGTATTAAAATGACAGTGAAAGTGTCGCTGCTCCCGTTCTTCGCAGGCTTTGAGACTTGCCAAGAAAACCTGAAATCTGATCAATGTCTCCCGAATCTGGCGCGCTCCCTCCCCTCCTCTCCTCAGCGCTGGCTCCATTTGTTTTTATATTCATACCTTTTCATTTTGATAACTGTTTTGATTTGTAAAATACTATGCCTTATACAATGTTTCCTTTATGATGATTTAGTATGCTCCTCTTATCTTTCACCTTAAATCTTTGATAAGAGCATTTTAAAAATGAAATTGCTACCTGACACCATTATACACTCCTGGCTGACTGCCAGCGAAGAGGGGAGCTGCTGAGGAGGAGAGAGGCGAGGAGAGAGGCTTTGACAAGCCTTCCCGAGCAGCGTGAAGAGCGCAGGAGCTGGGCTGGGTTGCAGGTGGGATGGAGGAGGCTGAGGAAGGGGAGGAAGCACGGCACGACCGGCCTCTGCCTTCTGCAGCCAGGTCCTCTCCTCCCGCAGCCCGGCCATTGCCTTTGAACCCCCCTGGCCACGGCAGCCCCCGCAGCAGAGACCTCCCCAGCCCCGTTGCGTTCGTCGTGGCGTGGTGAACGCCGTGCTTTTGCAGGGGTGGGTATTTTAGCAAGGGTCGGTACCAGCCCCGTCCTAGCAATGCCAACGGTCGCTGAATGCTTCCCTCTCTTTCCTCCCTGCTAAATTGCTTATTAGTCTAACCGACTGTCATCGCCGCCGCGCTGGAAGCGGAGGGAGCGCATCAGGGGAGAGGCGGGAGGGTGACTCGGCGCTGGAGTTGGTTTGTTTTCCCCTCAAAGCTGTAACAGCAAACCTTGGCATCGTGGTGGTTTTATAGGGCGACCCAACGTTGCTTGCGAGTTTCCAGCGCGTCCAAGTAATTGAAATGTTTTTGGATAACTGTTGGTTGTGCCTGCTGAATGTGATTTATCAGGGGAAGGCATCAGCAGTGGGAATATCAGTAAATAGAACTGTCTGACATGGCAGGTCATTTTTATTTTAATATAGTAGATTTAATGAACTCTTGTCTTTATAATTCATGGTACTTGCGGAATGCATCCATTTCCCCTCCGTAATGACGTTAGTTACAGATCTGTCCTTCGTTAAAGGCTTTATTATGGCTGGTGAACTTAACTCTCTCCGAGTTGCAGTGATACGTCCCCAAAGTGCAAAGGGTTATCTAATAAGTTGTTGCCTTTTATATTCAATACTATTAGGAATAAACGTAGCCAAAAACTTCCCTGAGTAGTTCATGCATTATTAATTATTATTATTATTGAATCTCTTGAAAGGTCATTTGCCGAGACCTGTGGTATGTGTTTTCCCAGCTTATTGGGGGCACGTTTATTGGCTGTTATTGCCATGACACCTCTCCGGTAGTTTGTGCGTGTTCGAGTGTGTTTAGGTCAGAGCCGATAGCAGACCCCAAATCTGCTGTCAAGTGATTTAATAGCATTTGTGTCCAGCCTAACCCAATCTATCTCACCTCGCAGAGAAGAAAAAAAATAATCCTGCATCAAAATTACTGCTTTTGGAACTGTCTTGTCTCTTTTGAGTAGGAACTGGAGACAACTAGACAAGCTTCAATGAAAGCGAATAAAGAAACATTACTTTCTGAACACAATCTTCTGTTACCAGTCACTTTTCAACAGACATTCAATCAAAATGCTAATAGCGAAGGCAACAAGGGAGCGAGGTTATTGTAATACTAATTGATAGGCTGCAGGGATGGGTTTTGATAAGTGCTGTTGAAGATATATTTTTGAAATATGATTCTCTTTAATTACAATGATACTAATAAAAAATGAACAAATGATTTAATGATAGTTTTCTAGCTAATGGCTTGAAGATTTTTGTTCAAGTTATTTTGTAGGGTTTTTTTTAAACCAGAAATTATGAAAATCACCTTAAAAATGAAGCTGTAGTGGAAGGTAGTGACTTTATCTAGACTTGCGTGGCTACTTTGCATCAAAATTAATACTGTCAAATCTGGAGCTCTCGAATAAGAAATCCAGTCATTTATTTATACAATAGACTTTGCTGAAAGCCCATAGTTGAAGCCACATTGCATGTAGGAATGCATTTAATATCTAATGCTTATAATAATTAGGATCAATTATGCCAGCAAGGATTTTAAAGTACATTTTGAGGGAGGGGAAGAATGGACTGAGGGGTATTCACTAAGGTTTTAAAGCGTATGTGGGGTTACCAGGTTTGATCATATTAATGGAGATTATCGACATTCAGTGATGGGAAGCTCCAAACTAAGACCCACTTTCCCGGTGCAGCAGCAGCAGCTGATTTTCCGTGTCCTCCGATGGATGGGAGAGCCGTGCCGATGCTCCCGTGGCGCCCGCGGGGCTCCCCGGCCAGCACCGTCCCCATCAGAGCCTCTCCCGCTCTCCGTGGGGCTGCGTGCCGGCACACGGCATCCTGCCTGCTCTGGCCCCTAGGAAATGGGAACACAAAGAGAATGGGCAGATCTGTCACTAACAGGCAGCCTCCGTTTCAGCTAATTTTTGATGAATTAATTGATAATAAAACAAAGAAGGGGGGTTTTTTTGAGGGGGATGGTGGTGGTTTGCTTTTGTTGATGTGGGTGGGGGTTCTTTCTGGGCCAGGGAAGGATGATCTCTCCTGCCTTTCAATTTGTCAAGCGCTCTCTCAAAGATCTGCCAGAGAAGAAAGGGTAATTAATAGGCTTGAAGTCATTTCCGATGTGTCAGTATTTCTGCCTTGCTTCCAAGTGATAATGTTCACTGGCTCGAGGCCTCCGGGGAGCCTTCCATCTTATTAACTTGTCTAGGAGAAACAGTGAGTGGGGACAGCTTGGGCTAGTGGGTGACATGAAATAAGGATTTGTGGTGTAGTGAGCTGTAAACACGGGGGCCAACTGAGTAAAAAGTGGAAAGAAAAAAAAAAGGGGGCAAGAAAAATATATTAAAAAGGCCACTGGTCACAAGTACATATGATGGAGCGGGGGATGCATTTATTTAGGGCAGCCTGTACCCGACCGTAGAACTGGACCTGCTGTTCTGCTGTGTCACCCACGGCCAACTTCGGCACATGCCGAAATCGGGTCCTGGTTCTGGCCGGGTCCCTCTGACCGTGGCGCAGGTCGCCTGTGGTCCAGCGCGCAGCTCCCTCGTGCCAGCGTCAGGGAGAGAAACCGGCACTGGGGCCGGTGCTGCCACAGCTGGTTCTGCCGCCGAAAGACCAGCGTGTCAGGCGGGCCGCAGCGTTATTTTATTTTAACCAGAGTTAAACACGGAGGTTTGGGGCTGTCTCGTGGTTTTGACCTGTTGTCTCTGCTGCAGGCGGTCTGCCGCCTCCACGCCACGTCGGCTGGCATGGCTGCAGGCAGGGGGAACAGCCCTCTCTAACGCAGGCAGCCGCTGCGCAGGCAGCTCCCGCCTCGGAGCAGCTGGCGGCCAAGGGTTTGCAGAAGTTGCGTGCGATTTTTAGGATGCTCAACTTGAGGCGCTGGAGAGGGACCTGTTTTTCAGCAGGCCAAGGGCTGGGTCCTTCTTCTCATCACTTCGGTCTGTTTGCCAAGTTGGTCGGCAGTTTTCGTAGCTTTCCTTAATTGCATTTGAAAACTTAAGTGTTAAACTTAGGACGCTTATGTGTGAAGACATCTTCATTCTCAGAAGAACTGCAAGGATTAAGTAATCTTACATCCTGTACAGAGCCTGAGAGGCTAGGATACATACCGAGACCTGCACAATACCAGGATGGAGATGTGCAGCAGCGACAGGAGTGAAGTCCCTGCTCCTACCCTGGGTGAGTGTGCAACGCTGTGCCTTGTGGCCGGCTTGCAGAGGGGAGAAAAGACCCTCTTATGCCATGTATCTGTATTGGGTTTGCGTGGCAGGGTTTTGGTAGCGGGGGGGCTACAGGGGTGGCTTCTGTGAGAAGCTGCCAGAAGCTTCCCCTAGAGCCGATGCCAGCCGGCTCCAAGTTGGACCCGCCGCTGGCCAAGGCCGAGCCAACCAGCAATGGTGGCAGCGCCTCTGGGATAGCGTATTTAAGAAGGGGGAAAAACCCTGCAGTCAGAAGAGAGGAGTGCGAATACGTGAGAGAAACAACTCTGCAGACACCAAGGTCAGGGAAGAAGGAGGGGGAGGAGGTGCTCCAGGCGCCGGAGCAGAGATTCCCCTGCAGCCCGTGGTGAAGACCGTGGATGGGACCCACGCTGGAGCAGTTTGTGAAGAGCTGCAGCCCGTGGGAAGGACTCATGTTGGAGAATTCCGTGGAGGACTGTCTCCCGTGGGAGGGACCCCACGCTGGAGCAGGGGAAGAGTGTGAGCAGTCCTCCCCCTGAGGAGGAAGGAGCGGCAGAGACAGCGTGTGATGAACTGACCCAAACCCCCATTCCCCGTCCCCCTGCGCCGCTGGAGGGGAGGAGGTAGAGAAAATCGGGAGTAAAGTTAAGCCCGGGAAGAAGGGAGGGGTGGGGGGAGGGTGTTTTTAAGATTCAGTTTTGTTTCTCATTACCAGTCTCTGATTTGATTGGTAATAAATTAAATTAATTTTCCCCAAGTCGAGTCTGTTTTGCCCGTGACGGTAATTGGTGAGTGATCTCCCTGTCCTTATCTCGACCCACGAGCCTTTCGTTATGTTTTCTTTCCCCTGTCCGGCTGAGGAGGGGAGCGATAGAGCGGCTTTGGTGGGCACCCGGCCTCCAGCCAGCGTCACCCCACCGCAGTGTCTCAAAAACTGCTCTTTGGAGCTGAAGCTCTGCATCCTGGATTTCCATCCTCCTTGGTGCATGTCGATATATTCTGTATCCCGTTGTTCAGCACAGGACCAGCCTCTCGCTTCCTTCGCCTCTGTGCTCTGCAGCGTGCGGGACGTCGCCCATTGCCTGCCCAGGCCTGGGAAGGGAACGGGCAACTGCGCAGGCTGGGTTTGGAGGGGGCAGTGCCTCGTGCTGCTCGGGTTGTCCTTCGGCAGCTTCGGTCAGCAGAAGCAATATTAGAGGAGCAGCTGTGCGAGTGTAGTTGGCAAAATAATGTTTGGTTTTTTGCCCTAACTCCCCATTGTTATATAGCTTGAAGGTCTTGCTTTGGAAGGGGATGCACAGGAGAGGAGAGATTTCTAGTCACTGCGTGTGTTTGATAACTACACCTGTAATCACAGGACTGTGTCAACACAGCGTTTTGTATAATTGCTTTCCTCCCCCCTAGTCCTGGTGAGATTTTGTTAATTAGAATTAGAACACTTAAAAATAGAGAATATTTTAAAAATGTTTTCCCGATTCTCCTGTATGATGTAGAAAGAAGGTTGGATGGGATCTCAGTTTTCCCAGGTGCAGGAAAGGAACGCTCTGCCCGGTACAGGGCCTGACTCCCTCGAGGCATCCCTGCCTCTCGGATGGGCTTCTCCTTGCATCAGAAGAGGTTCAGACCCTGCAGGGCAGCAGGCAGAGCTCAGCGGGGCAGTACCCGCATGGGCTTAATTCAGGACTGCAGGCTCTGTCAAGGCGAGAAATAAAATGGTTATGGTGGGTTCTGGTTTTTGGATGTGCTGAGTTGCCTGCTTGCCTTTGACTTTAGTAAAAGCTGCAAGACACGCTGGGAGAGAGGGATGAGCAAGTCATATCCAGAAGTTTGTCAGGATAAAACAAGGAGGAGATGTCTTGGAGCGATGTTCTGTGCAGCTGAGCTGATCCGTCTTGCGCAGCGTTGAGCATCACTGCTGTTGGAGCTCTGACCTTCATGACAGATGTGGGCTTACGTAAGGGTGATCCTATATCTACATATTTAACCTTCTTTGCTGTTCTTGTTTTGTTTTTAAAGTCTCCTCCGTAGCAAAAGTGCACGAGCGGTTTCATTAGCTATTAAAGAAAAACACAACGGAGGCAGCGCTGGTCTCCGCCGCATACAAGCTGTTCCTTGGAGATTGTTCCCTTTTTTATTTTTTAAAGTAGCAAACCTTGGCGTTTTGGGTCACTGGGAAGGAACAGGATGTCTTTCACATATTGACAGGTTTTTTCCTTCTCTTTTCTTTTCTGATCTCACTCCTGTTTGTCAAGCTCACTTTTCATTTTCCAGAGAAATGATTATGACTAAACATCTCTGACAACCTCTTTGCAAAGTGTGAGAAGGCTACAATGAAAAAAAAAAAAGGAGCCACCTCAAAGCTCTTCAATGATTAAGCTACTTGGCAAGTTTTTCTCTTCTACTGCGGAGAGTATTTCTGCACAATGGAGTTCCCCTTGCAAACACTTATTAGGGAGGCACTAGTATAATCTAATTAAAATTTGTTTTAATATTCTGTGAAAATTAAAACTGAATCCTTCCTGTTAGAAAGAATGACCATGCATGTATTAGTCCTCTATGTTTTGTTGTTGTTGTTAGCTTATTCAAATATTAACACTGCCTGCATGCTCAAAATGATAGTTTGCGTCCATTAACAGAGCTTAATTCTCAAATTAAATGATGAATGATATATAGGAATAGGTGAAAGCTGGTTGCTAGCTATTTTTTTTTTATTCTTTTAATGCTAATGTTACTTCCTGGAGGTAAATAAGGGGAGGGGATGCTGTGCAGTATTATCACTGTGAAATTACAATAAAGTCTCATTATTTGAGGATGGAATTTAGTGGCTGAAGGTTTACTCTTCGTCTGAAGCTTCGTGCTGAATTCTTCCAGCTAATTGCCTGCTGATTAGTTGAGAGACAGTCATTGCTAATGTTGGCCTTGAGCGTCAAATTATCTCCTGCAAAGTCTTAGACTTGTAGCACCGAGCGGGAGGCTTTGGTGGGGCACGGGGTGTTGTTGCAAGCGAACAAGAGGACAGGGTTTTCCCTGACTCCCGTGTTCCCTGCACAGCCGGATCGGGAACCCGGAGAGGATGATACGGCTGCGGGGACAGGACGGAGCCGCCCGGCAGAGCAAGGCCCTCCATTTTCTTATTTTGCTGCCTGTCTCCTGAGCTGCCACTGGTCCCAGCCCTGCTCGGCACTGGCGGGAGCACACGTGCCCGATTCCGGGAGGCCTGTGCAGTACAGAGCCGTTCTGCTCACTGCGAGTAGGTGGCAGCAGCATTTGCACACCCTGGCTGCCTGTTTGTTTAATTCACTTTACATTTTTGCATTCATTTACATTATTTTTTTCTTTTTTTTTCCTGAGAGTTTTGAGTTCTTTCCAGTTAGAGGACTTAGATAGCCAGGGTAGATGTGTTTGGTACGTGTGTGGAAATGAAGAAAGTACTGACCTCCAAATAACAGGTAACAGCAACTTCCCTACATTTTCTAGTCAGACTTAATTCTCCTTTGGGGGAAAGTTTTTTGGGGAGGGAAAAAATACAGAACTTAAAGCTGCAATTTATTTTAAAAAAAAATAACCCAAACCTTTTATTCTTGCACTGAAGATGGAAAAATTACCAAAATGCCAGAAAACCTCCAAATGTCTGAATGTTTTCCCCTCTTTCCCCAGCTGCCTGTCTGAACTTGATTCGAAACATGCTGAAAATATCTCTGTTCCTGATCTATTGAAAGTTTCCATTATTGACTAGCAGAAAGGCTGCTTTTGTGTGTGTCTCGCTTGTGGGCAAAAGATAATTTTAAAAAGCACCATGTTTATCTGGAGAGAGCAGCGTGGTGAGGCAGGAGCCCCAGGCCAGCCGCGATGATGGATCGGAAACTTTCTCTGCACGGGGAGCAAAGATGGGAGGATCTGCCGTGAAACGTGTTACGAAAAACCCCTCAGAGCAGGCGTGGGGCTTGGCGAAGTCCTCGGCCGGTGTTGAAGGCGCTTTCACAACCCGGGCAGGGCAGCAAAAGCCAGCATGCTCCTTCTCCTCCGGGATCTGAGCTCTCCAGACCCCTGCTCCCTCCTCCTCCTCGGCGAGCCGGGCACTAGTGAAGCTGTACCAGGCTGGAGGGACCCGTAAACAGTGCTCTGTAGCGATGGCAACTTGAGAAACAAGAGCTGCACAGAGCATTTGGAAGGAGAGCCCTTATTATCGAGAGTTTAAAGGGAAGGTGCTTAAAAACGCGGAGAGGCTTGGCAGGGTAATTAGACTTACTGCTCTCAGAGTAAATGTATGGCTTCACGGAGCATTACTGGTGCGTCTGGCCTCTCGCTAAGAAAATACAGAACCACTCAGCAAAGAGCCCATCAGACCCCGGGCTGGGATGGTGCCGATGCCAGTGGGTTTTCTGCCGTGAAGCTCTGACTTTATCAGCCCCCTGCGCTAGTGGTCTGCCTGCTGCCGTCAGCTGGTCTCCTGGTGTGTCTGTAGACACCATCTCTGCTGCTCTCAGGGGGAAATCTCAGTTTTTCTTGGCCAAAGATGCAGTACAGGTCAAAGCCTAAAACTTGCACCCGGGCCCTGGGGCAGGGAGCATCATTATGTACCAGGTCCTGGGCTTAGTTTGCTGGGAGTTTGCTTCTGAGCTCAGCATTGCTGGTGGTTTCCAAATTTTTTTGTGGCCCACCTGTACACGAGCTGCAAGTTCCTGGTGGCCAAGGTCAGACATTTTTAAGTCAAAATGCAGCCAGTTAAGGAGTTACTGTGTGATGGCTCGTGCCCAGTCCCTCGTGCCCTCATCTCTGCTGAGCTGCTTTCCTGCATCAGCCAGCCAAAAGGGAGCTCGTGCGAGGGTCTGGCTTCAGCTTTGCTGCTGGTTCACTTGGTGCCCGTGGCAAACCTCCTCACAGCTCCGTGCCTCAGTTTGCCCATCTGTGCTACGTGACTGGTAGCGAGGCACATGCCTTTTGTCAACTGCCTGGAGCTCCTTAAAGGATTTTAACAGTGTGCAGGTGCCAGGCTGTGTTAAATGAGGAGAAGCAATGTGATGCTCAGGTGGAAGAGGTGATTTCCATCGAAAGCAAAGGACCATTGGCCTCTGCCTTTCATCTTCCAAAATGGTGCAGTGAAATTAGTGCCGGTGAAGGATGCTAGACTGACAGCCAAAAGACCAAAGACCTCTTTTCATCTTCCTCACAGACAGAGTGCAGCCAGGCAGCGAGCCTCCAGCAACGTCCCGCCTCCGCCATGACCTGCCCTCCCTGCGGAGGAGAGGGTAACTCGGCTGTAAGGAATCCGTGTGCTTTCATTAGACAGCCTTCCAGCCCATTCAGTCTCCGGCTCCTCTCCTCCAGCTTCTGGCAAGGTTGCCAATTACTTCCCTGTGTGTCATGTGTGTGACACCCTTTTAAAACCCAGCTTCGTGGCCTGTATTTCGCACCAGCTGCCAGCCAGCGTTCGGATGGTAACTGCTTCCGATTGCCGGTGGATCAGGCCAGATTCGGGCTGGCGATGGTGAAACGTTCCCTTTTCTAGTGAGGGAGCGCCGTGGCGAGGGCTGGCAGGGAGTCAGTGCTGCCAGCTGTGCCGGGGCGGTGCGTTCCTGCAGCCTCGCCGGGCGTTTGGATTGACGAGGCTGGGGACGGCTCATGGGATTAGGTGGGGTCTGGCTGAACGGAGATAGCATCAGCTGGGCTTGGTAGATGTTGAAATAATCAAAACAATCAATAGCTTGCTTTTTTTTTCATAGCGGTTCCCTCGGTCGGGCAGCCCATTGAAGGAGATGATTTTCACAGCTTGCCTTGAGTGCGCCTGGCTGGAGCGGTAGCCGTGCAGAAACCTCCATGGTGGCTGCGTTATTTCTGAGTCCTGCGCTTTCTGGCAAAGGATGAAGTGTGCATCCTAGGATGGATGAAACATGGTGTCAGGCGGATGTCGGTCTTACCAAGCTGAAATGACAGTGGCATCATGTAGTGGATCAAAACATCAAGTCTTTAAAACCATATGTTCGATGTGTCATATCACAAGAGCTTTATATTCTTGGTGATAACAATCAGCAACACATTATCTGTGGTTTCTCGCTTGTACGTTTCTTACAAGCTGATCAACTTTGAGCTGGATGAGAATCAAGCGTGCCTCGTTAATGTCTTGATCAGGGCTGGAATAGCATGTCTAGGGGTTGATACCAGAGGAGCCCAGGAACCGCTGTTCTGGATGATGCTCAGCACTTCTGGTCCAGGTCCTCCCTCTAACGGTGGTGGGCTCCAGGCGTTTCGGTGGTCCTGCCAGCCCTGCCCATACTCCACAGCCAGGTATCTGGTGTGGCCAACAGAAATAAATAAATAAATAAATAACAGTGAGCGTTGGTGTTTCGGAAGAGGGATGCTTCACTTCACTTGGCATTTTAATCTCTTCCAGCGCTAGGTTGGAGTAAGCACTTTTTTGGTGTGTGGTGATTTATTTTGTTAAAAACTAAGGCATTATTCATAATTATGCAGTTCTGTGAGAGTATACATAGCAGTATTCTTCCCGTGGTAGGCTGTGGGAGCTGGCATAATATTTAAATAAGAGCCCTGGGGAAAGGACACGCTTGCATTCAGAGCGGGGCTCGGCGCAGTTGCGGGCTCAGCCTATTGAACTAGCGTATAATTACCTCTATTCAGCACTGCCGCTCCAGTTATCAGCCGGCCGTCAGGGGGAAGGCCAGCGTTTTAAAATGACATAGATTGTTAGAGAACATCAAACTTTTTTAATACAGTTAACGATCCTCAGCTATAAATAGTCTGTTCCCATTGACTGGCAATAAGGCTTTTGTACTGTGCCTCGCAGAGCTGCAAGGCTTTTCTTAGTTTGTTGGGTTTTCTTTTTTTCACTCCGTAGATACTGTAGGTCCTTTCATCCCGATTGCTTTACAAATAGCACCCCTCCCTTTGTGGGTCGGGAAGTGAAGGTCCTGCAGAGCAGGAATTTGCTCAAGGTCGTGTCGGGGGGGTTAGTGGATGAACAAGGTGGGGGACTGGCAGCTCCGTCCTCTGGTCGTTCGACTCTCGTTCTCCCCCAGGGACCGGGATGGGGACGGGCTCCTCTGTGGCTCCCTACCTCTCCCATGCCTCTGGATAGTCTTCTGGGAACGGCCAGCCCTTACTTTGCTAGCAAGACAGGCGGCTTTTGTATATGCTGTGCCCCAAAAGTTTCCTTGTTGTCTCTCAGGTTGAAATACGATTGTAGGTTCGTGGAGGAGAGTTTGGAGACGGGGCTTTCTGAGCTCGGTGGCTGCGTACTGCTGAGACAGCAGCCAGAGCTGCGCTTTTCAGCTGCAGCCCAAGAGTTGGAATCAACAAGGACTTGGTCCAAAGAAGCCCTTGTCCTGGCAGTGCCCTGCTCTGACACAGTAAATCCTTGAGCAAGTGTAAATCTGCAGAGGAGAACTGTCTGCGTGAAACCTGGCCAGTGCGTTTCTCTGTGCTTGAGCTGCATCATGAGCAGTTAGTATTCCCTGTGAGTGCACACAGATCCCTGTAGATTGCTTTACCCTTTACAAAATGTGATTTGAACTAGCCAAGAAGTCCGAGAGCAGCACTTAAAAGCTCTGAGTGCCGCAAACACTCTGAGCCGGTTGCTGGAAGCAGCGTGTGAGACTCGGACGGGATGTCAGGCTGAGCTGTTGCAGTGGGTTTCTAGTCCTCAGCACTGGTTGAATATCCCAGAAAAATAACACCAACAAAAAAAAACGTCAAACCCTGAACCGACTCCCCAACTTCCACAGCAGCGATTAAATGGCCATGTTTCCCATCGCCCAGAAGTTGCGGTGAGATTCTGCCACAGCTTTGTTCTCAAGTGCCTGCAGACACAATAGGAAAAGGTCATCGCATAAACACCGCTTCTCCGAAGGCAATTTCTTTGTCTGTTTTGAAAGCCAGGAAGCAAAGGGTATTCTAATTTGAACTGCTGTGCCGGTGTGACAGTACCGGGAGTGCCTCCCCCCACACCTTTCTGGTTTCAGGCACATCTTCAGGTCAAGAGCCTTGCCCGTGCTGGAGAAGCACACTCGATCTGCGGGGTTTTGGCTGCTAATAGGCGGCATGTGTTTGGTCCCGCTGCGGGCGAGAATGGAGTCTGGTGGGCTGGGTATGAGCGAAGGTGGGGGGAAATGCAGCAGGCGGTAGCTTGAGGTCTGGGCCGGTAGCACCTAGGCTGTGAAAACACTTCAAGGAACGCTCTGGTGTGTATAATTAGTTCACCTTTTCCTTTGCCTGTGACTGCTGTTCGTGGCGCTTTTGTTTTTAAGCATAAAGATTTCAGCGTTTTCCCAAATGGTTTGAACAAAGGTTGAGCGCGTGGGGAAATCCATAAAACAATGTCACCAAAAATGCGAGGAGAAGAAAGCTTTTAATAAAGCACTGCTGGGTGTATGCACCTGGGAACTGGGCTTGGATGAATTCGAACAGGAGGGAGGCTGCTGGAGAAGGTCACCTCTGAAGGTGGCAGATGAAAAAGCAGCATGGCCCGCTCTTCTCAGGGGAGCTTTGGCAGAAACCCATCAGTCCGTAGGTGTGCGGTTGGCCTGTCCTCCGGCGTGCGATTCCCCGGCATCCCGGGGCTCAGCAGAGCAGCCATCCTCAGGAAGGTGCTTGCGCTTGAATCGGGGCAGGGGGGAGATGGAGGGGAGCAAACTTCAAGGGAACCAGCCGCAGCAGGGAATGACTTGGCTGTAGCTACGCTGAGCGGGCCATCAGGGGAGGTTAGAAGATGGCATTAAGGCACCCAGTGATGACAGAAGCGTGGTTATTTGAGGTCCGATGCTCAGCAAAGAAAGTACCTCTCTTTTGCCTCATCTGTCCGTGCGTGGTCTTGAAAAGCAGCTGCAGAGGAAGGAAAGCATCTACTGTATCTGAAGAACGTTAGAAAGCATACTGAAATTATAGACGTGATTGTTAGTAAAGAGCTCTGGATTTTGTGCCTGCGATGTGCCTGTCTGAGTCTTGTTTTCCTTTTTCATTACCAGCAGATCCGTTTTATAGAGCTGTTCGGCTCTATGTGGTCCCTATTAAAAGTTTTCTTTCCCAGGGTGATTCTGCTCCTTTGTTGCATCTGGTTCTTGAACACTTTAGACTATCAAACAGCAAAACTGCTTTTATTGATGCGGCAAAGAACAATGGGAGCTTTCCAACAGTGCTCCCAAAATACACTCTTGGCTTTTTTTTATGCCTGGCTTCCAACAGTGGAAAAAATGATTAAGATATGTTAGGTTTACTCTGGTCACTTCAACAGGAGATTGGTAATACCAACAAACAATTCCAGTAAATGGATTAGCTCCTCTTCTCCAGCAAGGCTGAAGCGATGTGTACTTGCCCTGTCCGTGCTCTTTCTGCGAGACAGACAGCTGAAAAAGCAAAAGCATCCACAATTTAATAGAGCGCAGATTGGGTTAGGCAAAGATGATGGCATTGGGCTTGTGTCAGGTCACTGGAGTGTGATTCCAAGCTGGTCAGACATGCGTGGTCGCTGCTCATACGGTGACTGCACCCGCCGTGGCCTGAAGCCTCACGCTCGGTTCCTCCGAGATGCAATTTCCCGTCCGTGCGGAGACAGGGAGCGGGGAAGACAGAAGAGGATGAGCAGAGACATAAAACCAGTTCTGCTCTGTGTGTGAACTGGGCTTTCCTTAGTGTCTTGGTACTGGCTTTGGGTTTTCCACGTGAACAAATGTCAGGGTAAGTCTGTCTGCCATATAAAAAAAATATACATGCCGTATTAAAAATTTGTGTAAATATATATATATTTAATGTCCACTGTCAACCTTTGCCCCCTGGACATACGTAAAATCTGATGACTGCTGACTATCTGGAACTATTATTGTAAAAACAAAGCTGTTTGCCCTGTTTCAGAAGAGGAGTGTGGGGCTTTGGATGGATGCTGGGGCTGAGAGTGTCCGTGGGGTTAATGAGGAGACGCTGCGATGGCCACCAGCACTATGTGGCTGGGATCCTGTGCTGCGTTAGATAACGCTAATTAAGGGAACCTCCTTGCAAGACGTTATATACCCTCCTCCAGCAGCAGGAAGGGCTGAGAAGTGGGTCCGGTGCGTAGAGAGCTTGCAGAAATACCTGCCAGGCCAGCCGGGAGGGGGCAGAGAGCGTGAGCTCTTCTGCAGACCCCTTTGGGGGTGTGCGGGAAGGGTCCTGCGAGGCCGAGAGGCTGCGGAGCTGGGGGACCGCCGGAGGGGCTGGAAGGGCCCGGAGGGCTGCTGGCCTGGGGAGGGGAGGCCCCGCGGGGAGGTGGGAGCAGGCGCTGGCGAAGGCATCACATCCACAGGTTTTGATGAGTATAAAGACTCGTGCAGTGCTCTGCCTCTGGTTAGGGGAGCCCGAGAGGAGTCTCAGGAGCGTGCGGCAGCAGATGCTTCCAGAAGTATCCTTTGGTTTGTAGCATTCTTAAAAACAAACAGAACCAACAAAACCCCCCAAACTTGAGAGCGAAGTTGTGTTTAGGCTGCATTGACTTGGCAGAAGAGTACGTTTTCCAGCCGCGGGGAGCATACAGGGTTTTAATTCTGTGAGTGTATGTGCTATGTAATATTTTCATTTATTTGTCAGTTCTTTTGGAGAGTGTTATTATGTGGCCTTTGTTTTCGTTCAGATGTAAGGTGCTTGTTACAACCCTTTGCTCGCCTGCCTTCCACTTCTAAACTGTGCATTTCCACAGCAGGTTGCATCTGGCTTACTGGGAAAGAAAAGAGTCTATATACAGTGATTGAAGATTTCTTCTTTATATAGTGCCTTAAAAAAAAAAAGTGTAGTGCCATTGAAATCAAAGCCTGGCTTTCTGCAATAAAGGGTCCTGCAAATTGACCGCAGGGTCTTTCAGAGAAGTCTGTCTCCTTTTGATACAGACGTTGCCGGGGAAAAGAAAAGGGAAAAATAAGGTTGCCAGTGCTCGGAGGAGTAAACAGGTGAGCATTGTTCATGTGAGTCCCGAGGAGCAACCTGCCTGCTCTGCAGACACTGCTAATGCCGTCGATTCAATCGTATTTACGTGCGTCTCGGCTCTCAACAGATTGTCGCCCCACAGAGATGCCTGTGCTTTCGGCGCGGCGGAGTAATGAAACGTCACTCGGTGTGCTCGCTGACAGCCGGGGAGGAAAGCCACCCTCTGCACAGCTGCCCGGCGCTTTCATATACATTAAAGGTGCCTTTGGGACAAGTCCCTATCGGTTAGATCTACAGGCGATTCTCAAGTTGTCAAGTAAAAGCTGACATGAATTTCTAAATGGCGTTAATGTAATTGATGAGGGCTTTCCCCCATATACCAACTCTAAATATATATGTAAGAAAGTGATTACCTTAATGTAATTCATCATTTGCTTGAAGTGCATGCTAAACCTGAACCTGTTCGCTCTGATAAGCATTTATGTACTGAAGGATTTGATGTTATCTCTCTTTGCCTGTGGTCTTGAACAAAAAAGCAGGCTTTGAGCTTGTATTAAAAAAGGGCGATTTCCCCCCTCTCCTCTATTTCTTCTGATCAGAGCTTTCCTGGGAACGGCACGCCAGAGGGGTTTGAACTTTTTTATTGTTCTTAACTCATGCACACAGGGAAAAAACTTGGGTATTTCAGCATTTGCAGGGACGTTTGAGGCTGTATCTTGCACCCCTCAGCCAGACTGCAGCGTGCTGACCTCTCCTCGGTGGTGGGAGCTGGCTTCCAGGAATAGCTCAGCAAATACTTTGCTCTTTACATGTGTATCCAGAGGAACAAATGGTGCATATATTCAAAGCATCTGTCGTAGCCAGACACTCTTTCTCACAGTAGTATATGTTGGTTGCTTAGGCAAATACTGATACAGTGCATGAGCAGCAGGGATGGAGTCCTGGCCAAGGGTATTAATAATGTCCAAGAATGTTGTGTGCTGCCTGAAGCTATAGCCTGGAGGGGTCATACTACACAGCTCAAAGGTATTATTTTAACCTGAGGCTAAGCTGCTCATTTTTGCTGGTATTTCCTTTGACCCCAGTCAGTATTTATTTCGATTCCTTGAATAGTTTTTTGTTGTTTGGTGCCTAATTCTTTATTCCTTCGCATTATGATATATAGAGTCAGCAGGGCAACGGAAAGTCCACGCTCTCCTTCCCAGCCAGGGCTTGCAGCACTTTGGGATGCAACCCAGGGTGGGTAAAACGTCCATGCAGACTGCAGACCTGTAAGAAAGTGTGCCGTCGAGTATTTCATTGGTTTTTGCATGCAGCAACATTTGACCTGGAGGTGAGATGTGAATACAGCAGGTAAACCACAGCTGTGAAAAACAGATTGATGAAGATTGGGGACTTTTTGCAGTCCCTCCACGGAGGCACAGCCTGTAGAAACGTGCCCTCGCATGCTCGTTCACGTGAGCTTTGTGTTGGCAGTTCCCGTGGCGGTTTGGAGGAGCGCCGAGCTGTTACAGGCTGTAATACTGGGGCTGTACCAGTTTCACGTTGGCTCTCCTGTCCCCTCCCCAGTGCAGGACCCGTGGGGAGGGGGACGTCTCTGCCGGCGCGCAGCCCTGGCTGGGTGCTCTGCCTGGGGATTGCAGCGATAGCTGCCAGCAGCATCGCCGTAGCCCGCTTTTGGAGCCTGCCCGTGGTAACGCGTAGCCTTTCGCCTTCCCATTTATCTTAGTTGATGCCTGTGTGTTAATGAGAGGAAAGACGCCTGCATGTTCACAGTAAAGTGTCCTTTGCTTTGCGTTACATCCTCTGTAGTTTCGGAGGGAGGACTTTGTAACCTCCGCGGGCAGCCGGTTAGCCCGGGGCCGGCATGTGTTCTGGGGAGGGGGTGCCCGCCCGGCGCGGTGGGTCTGTCCCTCCCAGCCCTGAGCTGTCACGACGCTGCTGCAGTAACCAGGTAGGCAGGAGTCACCTTGAGCGCAGCCTCTCAGCCGCTTGAAAAATTTTCCCCCTGCGAAGTCAATTCTGTAGACACGTCATTTCTCTCGGGGCGCCTCTGGCAGCTGCTGCGCCCCTGAACTCTCCGGCGGTGGTAATTAAATTTCGGAGGCAGGAACAAGGAGAAGGTTCTGGGTTTGGCTGGTGCGTTGGAGAGGAGTAGTGGCGGTGGCAGGTTTTGGCTTCGTTCCTCCACCACGGAGCTGCCTCACGCTTCTCCTCCGCTTGCTGAAATCAAGCAGAAATCCCTGTCTTTGCAAATCCCCCTTTTTGTCTGGAGGGACTGGTCGGCGCCGAGGACATGGGAACTGAGCAGGGGCTGCCAGGCTCGGCAGGCACTGGCTTACCAGAGCGGTGGTGAACCATAGCCCCATCACCAAACCCAGGGTGTATCCACGCCAGGGGACACTAATTTACCGGTGCCTTCTGGTGGCAGGTTATCTTATGAAAGACCCTGAAATCAGACCATTGCTGACATGGGGCACAAATGGGCCTCGATGGGGGCAAGCTGGGGGTCTGCCCCTCCTGGCCTCCCCACAAGGCACCGGCAAATGCCTCCATCGCAGGCGGGCACCCATCGTCCTCCCTCCGCCCGAGCCCAGGAGAGGCCCTTCCCACCACAGCTGGAGCAAGGGCAGGCATGGTGGGAAGGGCTCTCCTTGCTCGGGGCCATCCCAGGGACCCCAGGTACATCTCCTCGGCACACTCAGCTGCGGCACGGCTGGGAGGAAGAAGAGGAGCTGCTGTGCACACTTTCGGGTGCTGCGGGACACGTGGAGGCATGTGGCTCGTGCACGCTGTTGAGGATGGTCGGACCCGGTGCTGTGCAGAGCCCGACCGAAGGGTCTCGGGGGGACACACAAGGATGGGACATCTCCATCTGCGCGAGCTCTGCCTTCAGCTCCGTTTCTCAGGGGTGAGGAAGGGGATGACAGCATCTTGCTTGCTCAAAGGCGCGCTGAGGGTAGCAGGGCTCCGGTGTGTCTCGCTGGGTATGCGGGATGGATAGGGGTGCAAAGCCCTTTGCAAGGTCACAGCAAGCGTGCAGCACTGTGGATGCTCTGGTTTTCTCTTCTTTCACCACAAGCAGAGCTACTGCTGTACTGACATAGAAACCATCCCATTCCTCGTGCTGTTACCAGTCTCTGTTTCTTCTGTATTTGCTAACTGCATCCTTAAAATACAAAGGTACTTCACAGTTTTATGCTCTACTTTTGCAAAGTTGATAAATACTAAAAACTTGGGCTCCCGTGGTCAATCGCAGTGATTTTTTGGAAGGGAGTGAGCTTTTCTGGGCTCTTTGTCGCAGAAGAAACAACTCTGGGAAAGCGTACTTCCATTTTTTTAATAATCTATTTCTATAATTGAAGGATTTCAGATTTCTTTTGTAAGAGCAAGTGCCTGCTTAAACATGGAGACAAATACCACCAATAATATGTACTTGAAATTTAATGCAAGCTAATTCATTTTGGCACAGTCCCAGATATGCTGATTAAATGGCCTGTGAAGTGCTACAATATCTTGATAATGTACATTCTACATTTGATTATATAATCAATTACGTTGCACCTAATAAAATTTAAAATTAGTGAAAAAGCTGTGAGCAGATTGTATCAGATGCAGAGTGGGTCTTGGGCAGCTTTAAAGAAACTTCTGCAAGCGTACGCTGTGAAGGAGTGTGCACGTACATGTACGTATCTTCAAAATACTGGTATTTAGTAAACCAGAGACTCAGTAAAATGTTCCTGTTAATTTAGTGACTTGACTTAAAATAAAATAAAGTGTCTACAGCTCCTACTAGCCTTGCTGAAACTCGGGGGACGGGGGGTGGCCGCCCTGCAGAGGTGACCGTGAAGTCGGTGCTCAGTACAGTTCATGCATGAGTCTGTCAGCCCCCACCTCTCCCCTGACTCCTTTTGCCAGAGCCGGTTTCTCCCCGGCTTCTGGAGAGCAGCAGGCAGGGCTGGGCAGCATGGTGCCGTCGGGCTGGGCTCCTCCTGCGCCGGGTGCTTGTTGCGTGGTTGGGGGGGAGAGGAAATAGGGTGCAAAAAAAAGTCTTCGTGCACAACTTCCCCCATCGCTCCCTAGGTTTGCTGCCGGCAAATTTACTAATGTTTTCTATCAAGAGATGACCTTGCACCGCATTTTTAAAACAGCTTAGATATTCTTGGCAGTAATTCTGTGGCAGCTTTGGAAGGGACGTTCTCCCCCTTGGCCAGACCCAGAGTTCAGCTCTGCGTATTGGGGTTTTCCTGCACCCATCAGCGGGAGCAACCTAACAGCGAGAGCAGAGCCACCCTTCACCGGCTCTTCCCCGCTCAGGGAACCTGAGTGTCTGTTCCTGGGGAGGACAGTGCACCCCAGCCAGCTTGGGCAGCCTTTCCTACTCCATCATCTGCGGCATCTCCGCTTGCTTCTGATTTCAGCCTGCAAGCACTCTCTGCTCGCAGGGTTAGCCCCGGGATGCTGGCTCGCCCGCCCGGGGCGGCTCGTGATGCTCGGTGTGGCGGGGAGCCCCAGGCTGTCACCCCCGCCTCGGTCGTGCACCAGGGAGCAGCCACGATCGTTTGGCAAACGTTTCTCATTCCTTTCTGGGAAAGTTAGCAATTTCTGGGTGGCTAGCTATGGCAGGTTAGGGGGAGTTTGGCCTGGATTTTATGGCCCTCCAGTAAGAGAGGGTTGATGGGAAACAAATGCGTTATGGCCCCAGACAAGCTGTTGCTACATTTTTTGTTTCATTTTAAAGCAGCACTATCAACCAGTTGGAATATAGGCCTGGAGTATCGCGGGGAGTAATCTAATTAGTATGAAGTCAATTCACTAGTTCCTTTTGTATCTCGTGATTAAATAAGTGGGAAAATGGCTTGAAAATTAGGTGCTAGAACAACCCAATTACATTTCTGTAGCTTTTTGTATTCAATTTCATAAACAATTTTGCTCTTCGCTGGTTAATCAGTGAATGCCTTTTTCCAGTTTGAAAAGCACTTTTGAAATTATAATGCAATTAAATTGTGTGTGGATGTTCTGGCATAGCGAGTGTGAAAGCTGGGGGCCTGGCAGCCAGCCATGTTGTACCTTGACAGTAATGAGTTCCTGAGCTGGCAGCTTGCTGGTGTCATTCATAATATTGTCCACGCTGGGTTACTGTAAAATGCAGCCGCCTCAACTCCTTTCCAGCCAGGGTCGCCGGGATCCGGGCGCCGGATCCTCTCCCTCACCCTGCAGAGACCGCAGCGCTGGGGACAATTCCTGGGGCAGATCCACCACGTCTGCGGGCGGCAGAGATCAGCCCGCAGGACCTTGCTTTGCGCTTGGCGAGCCGATCGAGATGTGTGTAAGCGCGCGGTGAAGTTTTTTGCGAAGTCGTAGAGCAGCTGCGTGCTTGCTTTGGGTTTTTTCTTTTTTTTTTCTTTTTTTCTCTTCCTTAGGTGAGCCTCTGTAGGACTGAAGGATGGGCAAGGGGGATGGAGGGGATTAAGTATTATTTTCCTGGGCGGCATAACTGGGGCAAGTAGAAAAACATCTCAACGTCTTGTCCTTCTCAAAGTCAGCGGTAGATCTGCCCTTGGCCTCACTGCAGCCTCGCTACCGGATAGCTCTTGGCTCGGGGAAGCGGTAGGTCCGAGCAGTATCCTCTCACTGGGCAGGTTGTCCCCAGGTAAGCTCGCCCCAAGCTCCCACGTGGGCTCTGAAGTTGCTGTTTTTCTCACCAGTCGCAAAATCCGTAAGGGTTGGGGTGTTGTTTAAGCTCCTCTCTTCACAGCCACAATGCCAGTGGTCCGTGCAGCACGTGAAGCGCATGCAGCGCCAAGTGGCATCTCATCGGATGCCGGCTGCAAACGATTTCCAAAGGCCCACCGGCTCTTTGAGGCCACCAGGCTGTGAAGACCACTACCTGCTACCTGCTTCTGCTGGCCTGTGGCCTGTCTCCGCAGGCCTTTTAAGGGCAGAGTTTTTCAAAGCATGCTTTTTATGCTTGTGGGGTATTTGTCTTGTATTCAGGCTGCTCGCAGTGAGTGGGAGCTAAATTCAGCCTCCTGGGGAAGGGCAACCGAGTCTGCGTGATCGCCACCTCCTGTGATTTACAGCTGAGCACCACAAGGGGAAAGGTAGAAAGCTGTGTTAAGAGAAAAAGAAATAATGTTAGAAATAATGACTTGCTTGGCAGGTTTTAACAAGTTCAGTAATGGTATTAGGTGCCCTTGGCTCAAGATAGTAACCTCCTTTTAAATGATCATTACCTGGCTAATAAAGACCTCAGAGCAGGTCATTACAACTTAATTTAGACATAGCATCCTGTTTGGTTTGCACAGCGTTGCCATCTTTCAAGTTGTTGAATCTGTTGCCTGAACGCCGTGGTTGGGAGTTGGGGTTTGCTTGGGTTTTTCCTCTCCCAGCAGCTTAACAAGGAACTGAGCGTTTGCTCAGTCTTGGTGGCCCTTCGGCTCGGCCGCTCGTGGAGGTGGGGATGCGCACGGGCAGGGGAGAGGACGAGGGACTTCTCCAGCTCATCACTTCTGCTCTGCTTACAGCTCGTGGCTTTCATGAGCGTTGATTGAAGGAAGGGCAGGAAGAAGTGATGGGAACAGACGACCCTGTTCAGGAAAGCTCTTAAACATGTGTTTAATTTCATATCTTTTTCAAATCAATGGGGTTTAAACGAAGGCTGTAGGGCTTTGCCCTGTTGATGTGTTGTTTCAGAGAACGTGTGGCTTTCAAAGTCTTTTAGGTAGCGCTCGGCCAGGCATCTCCTTCATGTGGGGACCCTCCCCTGGCCATCCCAGGACGCGCCAGGCGTGCACACATTTCCCTTCCCACCGTCTTCCTCGGGAAGAGGAGCTGGATTCAGAGACGAGCGACCGCAGCCAGGCAGGAAGGTGTGCAGGAGCGGGGGGTCCAGCCTTGCGCCCGCCGTGCCGCCCCAGCCTCTGCTCGGTCGCGGGTGAGCCGTCATGCTTCCCTAACCCCATTAGCAGCAAGTTTCAAATGCAAGTAATTACAATAACCAACCCCCACCCGTTATTAATATTTTGAAGACATCTCTTTGATAAGCCCATCTTTTCAGCCAATTTCCTATTGCTACTGAAAGCAAAGCATCTTTCCTCCCAGTATTGTAAATCTGTTGTTAAAATGAAGAAAAGGAAATGGAAAAAAGGATCCCCCCAACCACAAAACCGTAACACCAGGCTCGGTGCCGCGCTGCCTTTGTCAGCCCCGGATAGAATTATGCATCATGAATAAAAACTGCTGTCAACATGCATTGGTTTCAAAACATTAAAGCATATGGTATGTGATTATCTGTATTGTCAAATGCAATAAACTGAATTTGGATATAATAAAAAAATGTAATATTTTAGAAATTTGGTAATAAACTGTGGAAGAATTGACAGGCAGAGAGTATTTGATGCCTGTAGGCAAACAGATAAAGATGGCAGGACTTTGTGCTCGGCGGGCAGCAGCTACTGCGGTCGCATTAGGAGCAGCTTTCTTTTCTGACGGGGGAGCATAACCGGGTTAGCTGGCACCCGGGGAGCGATGGCCTTCGTCCCTGCCTTTGCTGCCGAGACCTGCCTTCTCGCGGCCACTTGCTGCTGCTCCACTTTGTCCTTGTCCTCTGCCTCGCAGGGGCAGGGGAGCGGGGTCCACCGCTGGCTCCCCGCGGGCAGGTCTGCACCCCTTGGCTGCAGGAGAGGTGGCGAGTGGTGTCGGAGTGGTGATGGCGGTCTCCTTGGCTTGCCTCGTGGCACGGTGAGGGGCTGCAGGGCGCTCCTTTTGGGGATGGACATCAGCATTCAGGTTTGTCGCTGGCTCTGTGTGCCGCAGGTCTCGCTAACGAACAGACAGAAGCGTTCGCTTGAAGCACGAGGTTCCCATTTTGGTTGTAGACTCTAATTGGATTTTACAAGCATTTGGGGTTTTCTTCTTTGATAGCAAAAAGAAATCTGTCAGATTACGCCATGCTTCCCCCACCCAGCTGCACTCCCATCGTTTTTGCGCCACCAACTCGTTAGAGAGCTGGGAAATCCGTACCTGAACTGAAAGGAGCAGTGAAAAGCTGTGAGGAGCAAGGGTGGCTCTGCTCCCAAACTCCAGCTAGAGCAGCTGGAGTTAAATGCTGACGACAAAGCAAACGCTGCCCGAGATAACTTTCTCCTTCAGTATCTCATATTTCAGCCCGATGCTTTAATTCTCGAGCCGCTGACAAAAATGCGCCCGTTGAGACATGATGTCTCCAATGGAGAGAAGCTGAGTCGGGAACAAACTTTGGGGCCTCCTGTGTAGAAAATTCACATGCAAAAAATGCAGACGTAAGTGTATCACACGTACATGCAATTTTTCTTAAGTCACCGCTAATGCTTCTAAATGATCTGTGAATGCATTAATGGTTTCTGTTAATTAACAATATGATAAAACTGGCATTTAGTAAGTTGCTGTGTAGCGTGCGTTTCAGTCATTATGTACTCAGCGCTTTGGTTTGATTTCAGAACGTTAATAGAATAAAATTTTAATGAAGATTTGTTGTTACAAAAAATTTATGACTAAAAGTTCAGGTACCACTTACATTAGCGCGGTCCGTGACACGCGGTGGGGTTCCCCTTCCGCAGCCGCGCAGCCCGGAGCCGGTGCTCTGTGCGACCGCGAGGGCTTTGGCCAGAACCGGTGTCCTGGCTCCGGTTGTGTGGCCCCTGCAAGGGGAGGCACACGTGCCCCCCAGCCTGGAAATCTTTCGTCAAAATGGGTTATTTGAGAGAGGGACGAGTCTCTGTACCCTTCATCCTCCCGTCAGGGAAAATTGCTCCCCAAAAGCAGTTTGGGTGGATTTTCGCCTGTTCAGAAGGGCAGGCTGCTACGTGGCACAGCGGCGGCTCATCCTGAGGTGCCTTTTTTTTTTTTTTTTTCTTTTTGAGCAATGCTCTCTTTGCAAATGCCACGCAGTCGTGGGAGGACGGAGCAAGGAGCCTGAGCCTTGCAGCTTTCCAGAACAAAAGCAAAGGAGTATCTTGCTGGTGCCCTTTATCCAGCTGCGCGGCTGACCTCAGCTCTTTGCTCTCCTGCCGTGCTGGTATTGAAACGCTAGCACCTTGTATAGAGGTTTTTGATCTAAGGCAGTTGTCTGCTGATTTAATTTTGAGAATTTACTCTCATGTCATGGAGTATATATTGACACTTTAAGCAGCGGTAGTACCTGCCTGTGTCTGCCAGGAGAACCTGACTATTTTCCCTACCCACCCAAAATGCACATAAACAGTAAATGGATGTGCAGGCTAATCATCTGTCTTGATGAGCGTCGTTCACAGAAGCACTGCTAGAGAGCACACTTTACAGTTAAATGAGGATGATATTTTCTATCCTAGACCATAGATGTTAACCTTCTCTTTCCCCTTCCATCTCCTGGTGTATCCCTCTCCCGGTCTGGTTATCACAAGGGTGGGGTGAGACTTTGTTCTCCGTGGAGCAGGAGGTACCTTCAGGCGGTACCTTCAGGTATGGTCATCGCTCTTCCCGGCAAACCCCTCCTTAGAGCTAAGGAGGTCAAATCTGAGAAGTGTGCGTCTCAGACTAAGGCCGTATTCTGTGAATCTGGAGAGAGTTACTTCTCTGGAAACCGAAACCTCTCCTTTCGTGTGTTTGCAGCACAGGAAATTGGAATAACAGGAAATAACAAGTTAGAATTGACAGCTTTTATCCTAGATGGTCTTGAGCTTTAATGAGCTGAGTTGCAGTATGCCAGATGAAAACTTTGAGGAAGGGACTAGAAAGTGGGGGGGGAGAAATGTGGGACCTGGACCACAAGGAAGATTTAAGCGACTTCTCCAAAGACACAACGTAAGAAGGCGGCAAAGTCGGGGCTGAGTTTTCGAGTCCTGGCTGCTGGGTTCTGGTGCTAACAAATGAATGGGTTTTCCCAGAGGCAGGATTAAACCCACAGGTCCCCGCTCCCAGACTCTTAGGGTAATGACTTGAATTACCTTCGCAGACAGCGAGAAGTTAGAAACATCCGTGGTTCACTGTCTGAGCAATTAAAATGTGCCAGCCCCTCCGCTCGGTTCATTCTGTTTGTCTGTAAAGACGAGATTCGGTGACAGTGATTACAGGACTTGGTTTCATGTCTCCCTCTCTGCCCGTCCTCTGCAGGTGGTGGTGGTGGTGGTGGTGGTTGTTGTTGTTGTTATTATTATTATTATTGTTGTTGTTATTATTATTATTATTATTAGGTGGCTTGGCAGTCTGGGATGCGTGGTAGCTTACTAAGTAACTTTTTCCCCTCTGATTACAAGGGATGTGTGAATAAAGTAGAATGGTATTGATTCACACCAATCTATGCATCGACTGTGTGGGAGCCACTTGCAATTCCCAGCAGCACCAGAAAGCTTTGCAACAGGGAGAAATATGACCAGGCAAGTTGAGAAAATAAATTAAACTAGTGTCAACTTTTCTTGTTTCTTCCCTCATTATTAATGGATGGAATGGGGCTCGTTTATCAAGAAGAGGAAAAATTAATTGACACGGACTTTAATGTTATTATGCCTGGCTTGTCTGGTCACATTTCTTCATTTTTAATTTTTTTTACTTTTTGAAAGGCATTTTATTACAGCTTACAGAACCAGCTGCCAAAACTATTGATATAAACAAGAAAGCAGGTGCATAAATAATGCCACAGCAGGACTGGACCTTTCTCTGTTTCAAAGCTTAAGTAACTTAAATATGGGGAGAAGAGAAGAGGCATGAAGCAAACACAAATGAGCAGCTCAGGTACTGAGACCTAACACAAAAGGGGAATGCAGCCTGAACTAATATTTCCTCATTATGATGCTGTGTGCTGCAGCGGGTGTCAGGCTGGATATTCCCATCCGTCAGCACAGCCGTTCGTCAGGCAGCGCCCGCGCCGGGGGCCGGTGGGACCGCAGACGCCCGGGGACCCGGGGCCACGCTCCGCGCTCACACTGTGCCGGCTGGGTTGGGAATCTGGAGCAGGACGGTGCCGCGGGAGCGCATTACATGTGTAAGAGGAGACTGATCCTGCATTAACGAGAGCACCAGCAGGCGACTGTCGGGTTATTCTTGCCTAGCAGCAGGAGTGAGATTTAAGCAGAGCCTGCATCGCTTATTGGTATGATGTGGACCATGTAAATCTCTTCCCTTCTCTTCTCCGTGCTCTTGTCTCCTGTCCTTGGTCTTTGGGATTATTGTGCAGGCACAAAAGAGCCTTGGTGATTACTGACTTCCCAGAACCCTTTAAGAAGCTCTCTGGTGCTTCGGCGTGCTATAAATGCAGTAAGAGGCAGTGCCAGCTGCAAAGACCCTACAGTCTAACCAGACAATACAGACACAGCTTGGGTGAAGAGGAGCGCTGCAGATGCAGATGAGATGAAGTGACTTGCTCCACATCATCTGGCGGCCCTGAGACAGCCTGGGAGTTGAAACAGGCTCCCCCAGCTCTCCTTCCACTGCCTTCATCCACCAGAGCATCTTTCCTGGTGGCTGAAGAGCCTCTTCACAGAGCAGCGGTGCCCGCACGGTAGGCAGTGGTGTGCGTGCCTCCGGTGAAGGCGGTTTTGGCTCAGGTGCCGGGCTGCGAGCTGGTGATGGAGGTGCCGGCACCTCTGGCGCTGCCCTGGCTGCTGGGGGTGGTAGGCACCCCGCTGCGGCGGGGGTCCCGGTTTGCCTGTCAGAGCCCTTCGGGGGCTAATCCCAGCATTAGCCTAGGTTTAACCTTTCTGGCGCGGGATGCGATCACCTTGTTTTCCTTGTTTTAATGTGTGCGTGGGCTTGAAAGAGCGAGACCTTTAACCCAGTAAGCTGCTTTCGTGTAATTCTGCTGACGAGTGACGTCCTCTGTGTGTGCAAACGCAGCTGCAATATATATCACTGTACACACAGATAAAACCCAGGCTGTGGAAAAGTTGCTGCCAACTAGCAAGAGAAAGCAGATATATTTCATAGCAATGGTGTCGTCAGCTCAGCTATATTTTACCGAGGTTGACATAAAACCTCTCAAGTGACGACAAAGGTGTGAAATATAGTTGGTTTGAGTGTGAAAAAAACAAAATGCAGAACACAGGAGCACTGACATTTGGTATCTTCAATATGGCTTCTTAATATTTACGGTTTCTACTGATTTTTTTTAAATTATTTTAATCTTTTTATGGTTTCAGTCACTTTCTCTGAACAATGTTTGTCTTATTTCTGGAATACCGTGGTAGAAAGTGCTGCAACTGAGCTCTGCTTTGCTGCACGGAGCCATCCACCCGCAGGCCTGGGCAGCTTTCTTGGCTGAACAAGGCTCTGGATCAAAGGAGGCTTTTCGATGTAACAAAGGTGCGTCGGAGGATGCATCCTGTGCCGTTGGATGTCAAGCATCTGGGCTGGCATCTGCAAGCTCATTGGAAACGTTTCCAGGGGAACTCAGGGTTATTTGGATACTTGAGACTATCTTGCCTTGCACTAAGAAATGTATTTCGCCAGATTTTCCCTTGTCTGTGAATAATACACTTGTATCTGTTTCCTAGTGAAAAAATCCCCCTTTGTGAGTCACTGTTAAAAAAGCACCGTTCTGTCAGCCAGCCATCCCGAAAGGGATCTGGTCTGCGGGGGTACTGAGTACCGTCAACTTCTTTTACTTCAGCTGAAGGCAGCTGCATCCTCTGGTAATTGACCCCCAAACATTTTAGCTTCTAATGAGCAGATGCAGAAAGTCCCAGCGAGTAAAATAAGTTGCCTGAAGACGTGGACTCCTGTTCAGTGCCCACCGCGTGTTGCTGTAGGCAGGAGCAGTCACACAGCTGGACCAGGCTGGAGCACGGGATGCTGGAGGTGAGCCGTCCTCTCACCGAAACCTGCTGCCACGGGAGGCAGCGAGGACAGACCGGAGGGGACCTCCCCAGCGCCTGCCTGGGTGATGCTTCTGCTGTCCTCCTTGAGAGCCTGCGAGCCCCAGCCTTCATCCTCACCCCTCCGCAATGAGGCTTTGGCATCTCCACGTCTTCGTGGACAGGATGACTGGAAGCTGCAAAGCAGCTGTGAGCGCAGTCGTGGGGAGCAGAAGATAAAACAGGGGGGTTTGCTAGATGTCCTGAGTGTCTCCGTGTTGACGTGCATTTGGGGAGGTAGGAAGGAAGGTGATTTGGGGGTGATGGGGTGAGAAATCTTCAGCCACTTCTGAAATTGCAGGCCCAAGGGAAAAGCCCAGCCCCTCGTCGGATGCAGGAGGGCTGCCGGGCTGGGGGGGGAGTGGGTGAACTCGGCAAAGAGCAGAGCTGCCGCCCTGAGACTGTTTGGCATCTGGAGGAAGAGAGACCCTGAGCAGAGGTAGCACTCGCCGCCCCGTGCCGACGGGCCGCCCGCACGCCAGCTGCGAGGACTTGTTCAAGTTGAATTGCTGGGCCTTCTTACACAGTAACTGCAAAGCAGCTTTTCCGCTGGACAGCCCCCTTCATCTCCTGCCTTTGCCCAGATTGTTCCTGGTAATTAGCCGGAGCTCCGCCGCGCACGTGCGGAAGCCTGCCCTTCCCACAAGCAGAGCAAACCCTCTCCCTTCCAGGCGCAGGCTTGCTCCCAGCCGCCGGGACTCGGGGAGATCCTCGCACATCGTTTCGGTGCCTGTCAGCGCCCATTAACCGGCAGATGAATAGAGTGAAATGACTCTTTTTTCTGAGCAGATGCTAAAGGAGGGGTTTTTCACCTGAAGGTCGTGAATACATGTCTCAGCTTCCTTTAGTGATCGCGCTTGGCTCAGAGCCTCTCGTTTGGGGGCATCTGTTTGCCTCTTACTTTATTTTTTCCCTCTTCTTTGTCTTTTCTTTTACAGAAAAGATTATTCAAATGAATATTCAGTTTTATTCATTTGAATAAAAAACCCAACCGTTTGACTCTGTTAAATGCTTATCTCTTAAATAGAGCTTGTTAGCTTCCAATAATAGCTTCATTCAGAAGGATGTGGTATAATTTCATTTTTAAATGTGTGCTCCTTGACAACCGGAATCCTATTTATGTCACCATTTTAAACAACCTTCTTTGTTTTGTGTTAATCTGTTTCATACACTTTCCGAGAACCGTTTTTTTGTTGACTCTTAGTACCTCTCGGAAGAAATAATTGTCTATTTAGTCCAGGAAGGTTCCTGAGAGTTTTGGTAATTTAAAAATGAGCATGTATTCATTATGCTAACTAATAAGGCATGCATGCAGTAATATTTTTGTGTGTGTGCAATTATTAAAAGTTGGGATCTGATATTCAAAAAGTGAAACAAAAAAAGGACCCATTACCCGTCACTTTTATGAAGTTTTTAATTCTGGGGCATATGATCTCTTGGGGATTGTTCATTTAAGGAGCAATAACATCTCTTGAGCAGCATCCTATGGATTTTAAGTGCCTGTATGCGTGTAGATTAAAATCCCCTGGTTGTAAAGATGTCAGTAATCGTAAAGGTAAAATATTGTGAGCCTTCAGGTATGGATCGAGTGCCCTGCGTGGGCTCCGGGCCTGAACCTGCGAGCCCGCTGCCCACTGGCGCTGCCTGCCCTGCCCGTCTGCCGGCTCCAGAGAGGAAGGAGTAAAAGATGGTGTTGGGTTTTCTTACAGACCCAATCATGTCTGTTTTTTCTTGCCAAGCCAGCTAGACTGGCCTGTGCGAAGTGGCATAGATCTTTTAAAAACCTGCAAATGAGTGTTGACACCTATGGATTGTTATTTTATTCTTGTTATAAAATCTGTAAATGCAGAAAGCTGGGTGGCTATCTGATTTAATCAGACAAATAATTTCTTGATAAACCTGTGTTTAAGCCATATGGAGTGGGATGAGAATGGGAAACTTGTTTCCGAGTCCAAATGTGTAATGACTGCAGTGGGCTTTCTCGCGGTGTTATGCATATTAAGGCTAATCTCCTCTAAATTCCCTCTCCCTCCTCCATCCTGGCAGTGAGACCTGACAAAAGTTGAAAGAGAAATCCTCAACTGCAGTACTCGCTAATGAGTTACTAATGATGAAGATGTTGCTGGTGCTCAAACAATTAATGACTTGTAGACCCGGACTGGCCGTCTCATTGCGCTGGGCAAAGCTGGTCCCCGGCGGCGCGCTGCTCCCAGCTCCGGTAATTGCCCAACGCAGCGTGCTCCAGGATTCCTGGGATGCCGTATTCAGCCAGTTAACCACAAAAATTTTAGTTTTAACTACAGGTCTGTTTAAGGTAGATTTAAATGGAGTAATTTAGAAGGCAAATGAAAGACTTGAGTTAAGTAAAATACTTCAAGCTGCTACATGCTTTAAGTGCAAAGTAAAATAGTGTTCTGAGCGCTGGGTTTGAGCCTGATGTGCTGTTGGATGATGTATTATGCCTTGGAGGAGATCTAGAAACCATTTCTGGTGGTTTTTCCCCCAATAAGAGGGTCCAAAGAGGGATGGGAGCATTCCCCATTGCTACACGTACTGTGCATTCCTGAACAAGCCGTCTGGGAGCTGCTCGGACCTCACCTTGAAATGCACTTTACAGCTTCAAATACTGTAGCCTGAAAAATGTATCTTCTGCCTGTAAGTTGCCAAAACCCCCGTATAGTTCTAATATTTTCTGCTGTGCCCCATCAAAGCAAATCTAGTGTGTGTTTAAAATGATGAAGTATTGCTTTGGGACCCCAGCACAGAAACTGCCTGCTGCTGGGCGCTTGCTGGGAGCGCCGGGTCTGGCAGGGGGAACAGGTCGGGGCTGACACTCACTGTTGCTGGGGGGGAGCAGGCCCAGTACTGGAGGGTGCTAATTGCAGATGGGAAGTGTCAGTAGCAAAGCAGGCTTGAGATGAGGCTTCACTGTTGTATTCCCAAACAGCCGGGGGGTTGGGATGGGCAGCACGGGATGGACAGACACGCAGCCGGTGGCAGACGGGAGCCAGGTCCTTCGGAGTCAGCAAAGACAAAACTGCTTTAATGCCACGGGTAGCTGAGTGGGGGGATGCTCACTGCGCAAAACTATTCACGGAAAATAACACCAGGCAGCGTTGGTTTCCCTCCCTCTTCCTTCCTCCGTCGCCCCAGCCGGGGGTGAAGGCTGCTGCTGGGGATGCCCCAGCTCCAGCTCGTTTGGCTCAGAGCCTGGTGCAATGAAGATGTCACATGCCGTTTCACCAGCGTTGAGTCCAGCGGAGTTTTCAGTGCAGTCTGAGGGATGAAGTTCATCCTGTCATTACATTTTTAAGATTTCATTTGCTTAATTGGTGTCAGTGTTGACTCGTCAAGCCTTTGCCAGAAATGTAGCACATTAGATTGTTTTTTGTTTGTTAGCTTTTTTTTTTTTTTAAGGAAGGAACAGGGAACATGACTGTGTATAGCTGTGATGGGCTGCCAGATTTCTTTAGTGTGGCCCCAGCAGAGCAAATACAGTGTACAGCTACAGGCAGGCAGCAGGCATCAAACGACCCTAAACCAGCCCAAATCCACGGCTCCTTTGAAGCAGCAGCAGAGAAGAGAGGAATGATTAGATCAGAGGCCTTAAACGTAATGGTTTCTTGGAGGCCTCAGGATGTCCTGATGAGGTATTAGAGGAAGTAATTCAGGAAGAAAGGGACAAATAACCACCTCCGGAGCCCGGCTGACCCGTGGGGCCGGCTGCATCCGCGTGGGACGGAGCTGCGGTGGCTGTGCCGCTGGCCCCGGCACACAGCAGCAGGGACGTTTGGTGTTTGCTCAAAGCGAATGCAAACAAAAAGTGTTGCTGCATGTTTGGGGAAGCATTGGTATTTTTTTCCTCGCCAGGGTAAATGAGGAATCATCTTCTGTCTTCCCGGATTTTTATTTTTTTGGGTCGTGTAATGAGTCAGCTCTAATGGAGAAGTCCTGTGGAATTAAACAAGAGATAAAATCAATATGGTTCCGTAGAAATATAATTGGGTTTTGTAGAGATTGCTCTTAAAAACCTATAAGGTGTAAAAGAAAATACAGCCTTACTGTAGTTTCTGAGCCATCATGTAACTGGGGTGTAACTATCCATTAAATTCTGCAGGATGGATCAAAAAATCCATAAGGAGGTTTTAATTCTCCATTAAATCCTATGGAAGAGCTGGAACAGAACCATATTAATTTTCCCCAAGACAATGCTTCTTCCCTCCGTTAGTGTGTAATAAGTTCAGCAACAGCTCCGCAGACAGCAGGTGTATTTACACGTGCATATTTTTATGAAAGTTTTCCAAAGTCCCAATGGCTAAGTAATGCTTTATTAAAATGAAATTGTTTAATTTAACTAATATTTTCCTTTCCCCCTCCCCTTTGTGTTTCTTTATTAAATAGGATTTGGCTTTGTAACTTTTGAAAATGAAGACGTGGTGGAAAAAGTCTGTGAAATTCATTTCCACGAAATCAATAATAAAATGGTAAGTTGTTTTTGTTCCGCAGCGCGTGTCGGTGGCAGCGATCTCTCGCCCTTTGTCACGGACGTGTGCTGTGCCTGGGTGGTGGCCCTTTGGGACAACCTTCTCCGTGAGGTTAACTGGGTGCTGGGCACGCCGTGCCTGGCGGAGGTGTCATGGGCACAGGATGCTGAGCCTTGACCGCGGCTTGCTTGGACCCTGCTCCTGTCCCCCTGCCAGCAGGACGGGTGTCTGTCCCCCCACGAGCCGCAGGCGTTGTCTGCAGGCTCAGGCAGCCGCCCCGGAGCAGATTTTGCTGTGGGAAGCCAAAGGGCTGATGATGGTGTGAATCAACCTGCTCAGCTTCTTGACCAGCCTTGGAGAAGCCCTCCTCCTCCTCCCCTGCTCTTGGGAAGAGCCATGGCAGCCGCTGAATGGCTACATTAGGGGTTTTCAGGAGGGAAGTGGACTGGAGTAGCTGTTAAACACCGTGTGCTCCCAAAATAGCCGTTCTGGTTGAGCTCCCGAGTCCTGATGCTGCTCTGACGTTGCTTGCTGCCTGCTGGACCGTGTCCCCCGGGAGGTCATGGCTCTCTGCCATCGAGCCGCAATCGCTTTCCACCCAGCCCCAACCCAGGAGCCAGACCTGGGTGAAGTTTCTCCTAAATGACAGTCAGGTCCCAGGTTGCGGGTTGCCCTGTCAGTAAAGCCACTGAGCCAGATGAAAAAGGGCGTTTGTATTTCAATTGATGCAGTAACTTTGATATTTTCAGCTAAAATATTATTTTTCCCTTTGTCAAAACATCCTTTGCTTCTCAAATGTGTATTCAGATATGCATTGTATATTGGCCTGATATGTGTTCACAGACTTTAAATTCAATAATAGAGCTTTTAGTGTGGATAAGATCAAAGCAATCTCCTTGGCATATGCTGGAGGCCTGATTCAATATTTGACTTGCTAATTTTTCCCAGGGCACCGAAATAATATTCCTCATATTGTTCCTCACTGCAATATGTATCTGAAATAAAAGTAAGGGTCCCCGTGGCAAACTGAGTGGTGGGAGGGCAGGGCAGGGCAGGGCTCGGGCAGTTCCGCTTGCCCTGCGGGAAGCCTCTCGCTCCATCTCAGATGGGTGCCGTGGGCTTTGCCTCTGCCCTGTCCAAGCATCTCGCTGCTTCCCCAGCCTCCTCCTGCTTCTGGGGTCTCCTGCCTGCCACCAGCGATGCCTCACCTGAGATACGTGTGGGTTGTGGGGGAGGCTCATTCCCCTCTATATGATTACTAAATGCTGATTAATCTGCCTTAAAACGAAACAAAAAGAACGAACCCCCATCACTCCCACCCCAGCATCCAGACGACAGACCCAGCAACAAATTAGAAACGCTTGGAATGTAAATGTAGGTAAGATTGTCGGTTGGGAGGGAAGAGCTACAGTGCCACACTCCAGGATTTTCCTGCCGCTTCATCGCGGGTGGGTGCATGTCATGTCATACTCTGTAGGTTTAGTTATTTCACACAACAGTTTTTTCTCTGGAGCAAGGCTCAGCCTTCGCCTGGTGCAGATCAGCGCTGCCAAGTATTGCCCTGGTGAGGTGCTGGATGTAGGCTGGAAGGAGCAGCAGGGTGCTGGTGTGTCCCGGCAAAACCGGTGCCAGCAGCGGGGCAGAGCGCGTTGTTTGACGCTTCGTAGCGGGATCTGCACTCCTGCGCTGTAAAAATCTTACCCAGCTGTTGGCACACCCCTGCTAGGGGAGACTTGTTGGGAGGGTTTCTTCCCAGCTGAAAGGCTGCACGGGAACGTAACAGCAGTGCAGGGAACGTGGAGGATGGGACAGGGCGAAAACACTTGAGGAACATCCCAAAGAGCAAAAGAAACAGTGTAGGCTGTTGGTGTTGTTGCGGATAATTAAAAGATATTCTTCCTGGCTCTCTGTGCCTGCTTGGTGCACGATCGAAGTGCCACAATGCTTTGAGCTTTCTCTTCCTGTCACCACTTCTACAGCCCTAATTTTAAAAGCAGCCCACGAGGGAGGAGATGAGACATGATCCTGTCTTGGGACTGACTCATCGTATTGCTGATGTGTCTGCAGATTAATTACCAAACCCGTGCAGGGGCAGGAGAGCTTGTGCACGCGTGTGTGACAGTGAGCTGGTGCAGATGGCCGGAGGTGACACACAGCTGGCCGGGGGTCAGAGTTAGGCGCAGACGTATTTTCCGCAGCGCCCTCGGAGACTGACCGCTCCTGCTTCGTTTTTAACATGTCCCCCTCTAGCGTTGAGCTGCGAAGGGGATGGGTTCTCGCAGCCTCACCTCGAGGCAATGGGGTTTGCAGCCGCTCGGTGAGCTGGGACAGGGACGCCCCATCCCCGGCCCCATCCCTGGCCCCATCCCTGTGCTGCTCGGCTGGGGCATCCACGGCTCCGCGGGCACCGACTCGCCCTGAGCTCGCTCTTTCTCATCTCCTGAATGCTGTCATTTCCCAAAACGCGAGGGCAAGCAAAGGGTAGCGGGGCTGCTGTTGTTCACGAGCCTATTTCTAGCCTCCCGTCTCCCTGGCAGGCTATTTTTAGCCCACCCATTCTGCTTCTGTTGCCATCCGTAAAGCTTAGAATGTCAAATGTAATATTAAACGAGCAGTGTGAAAGTGAAAAGAAAATGCCAGGGAGGTATTTAATAAATGAAACTTGGAATTTACGTGGGAGGCCAAAGATGCTCTCCAAACAAATAAAACCCAAACAAGCTATCCCCAGAATATCCTTCTTTTGACACGAGCAGGCTGCTTTGCAAAGTGAAACCCGGTTTTCTGAGCGGGTGCAAAAGTAGCTGGACAAGAAACGTGATGGGATTCATTTATTTTCCTTTAGATCCCACTGTGATAGAGTCATGCACATCACAGGTATGGTGGGACAAGCACTGGCGAGCAGTGCAATGAGCCAAGCCTGGCCCGGGCGCTTTGCGCTGAAGTCAGGATCTCAAGTCAGACTCTGGAGCAGCTGACAAAAATGTTAGGCTGTTTTAAAATAGGCTTGGACACTGCATAGCACCTGTGGCTCTTTCTCTCTCTCATGGTGGGATTTTGTGGGTTTTGTGGGTTTTTTGTTGTGGGTTTTTTTAATGTATCAGCACTCTTCAGGCTTCTCCCCAGCCTGGCAGCCTTCGCTGTGTGGTTATGTTTTAGATGTGTATATCGCACGCCACGTGCCTTTGGGTTTTCATCCAAATACTTTGTAGTCTAAGGCACCTCCACCCCTGGAAAGACTAAACTGTGCACTACATGCAGAAGGCAGGAGGGAGCATGAGACCCACCGGTGTCCAAGGTCCCTGCAGTAACCGGGAGTGGTGGAAACACGACGTGCAGCCACCAAAGCACCTCCAACCTTGCACAGGCGTTTTGGGAAGCCACTGGGTCCTTTGCCAGCTGGAAGCCATGGAAGGCAGAGGTCAACCCCCAGATGTGGTGTTGGGCCTCGTGCATGATCCTGCTGCCTCTCCAGTTGGTGTCTTACTGGTGGTGGCAGCGGGTTTGCTGGCTGTGTTGGGGGGGATACATGGAGCATAGTGTAGGGGTGATGCATGTCGTGCTGCTCGGCTGTTTACAGGCATGACCCTGGCCTGCAGGCGTTTGGGGTGTCATAGGTAGCTGGTTCTGGAGCAGATGTCTTTGGGGGAGGCTTGACCAAATGACCCTGCCATCTCTGCATACAGAGCATCTGGGTCAGGGAGTGGCTGTAGGGCTGAAAATGCGATGTGGCATTGGCTTGCCCAGAAGGCATGTCAAGGGACAAAGGGGAAAGTTACAGGACATGAGAGATTTGCTTGTGGGCATGTGCTTAATCTGAGTCCAGAAATCACCCTTCTCCCTTGTGAGCGAACTGTTGTAGTGCTGTCAACATGTTTTGATGCTTTTGTCCCAAATCTGCAAAGCACACGAGCTCATCATACCTTGCCACTCCCTCACTCCTCCCAGCCCTCCGCGGGGGCATTAACCCTTGTTTTACACTCAAAGCAAATAACCAGAGGGTTAAGAAACAACCTCCAGTGGCCAAAAATTAAATGTGGCAGCTCCAGTTCAAGTACCCTACTGCAATCCCTGGGAAACTCTTTGGACTTGGGGTTGTCCCTTCATTTGACACATCTGTAGGACCTACCAAAAGTGAGTTGTCATCGTAAATGGGGCATATGGGCACCGAGGCTAAAAGTGTGCCTGTCTGGGGGGGTCTGGTTGTCAGCAGGTCACAGGAAAGTGTTGCTGCTCGTTGTTTCCTACTGTAGGATCGCTGCCAGCTTGTAAAGCTGGAGCCTGACGCGTGGCGGGTTGTTGTGGGAGAGCGTGTATGAGCACTGCTGTGAAATGTCGTGTGAAGAGGCCAGTGGTCATGGTGACAGGTTCTCTGCAGGGGCTCGTTGCAGGGAAGGCGATAGGACTCCGTGCAGGACGGTGCTGGGCAGGCAGGTACGCAAGGTGTCACTGGCGTTTGTGGTGCTAGGGAGAGGCTGAAGGTGCGGTAGCTTTGGAAACCCCATCTGTCAGCTGAAGGACACTGCAGACCGCTTGCAGGTTGGATGCATTCCTATAGTGTTATCTTCAGTGTGCTTTAAATGATGTCGCTTGTGAGCTGTACAGTGATGCCGCCCTTGCCAGGTTCTCCAAGGGTGGCCGGGTTCTCCAGCCCGCACAGCACAAGAAGGAGCTGCCCAACGCTGGGTGTTACCAGGGGTTTTGGGAACCAAATGAATTGATGAACCGCAAGAAACTCTGGCAGACTCCTCTGCTCACCCGTAGCTGCTGACTTCTCTTAAGTCTGAGGACATGACACCCCATTGTCCCCACCCCACCTTTGTCAATGACCTAATGCATTTTTTTAAATATGCTTATAACCTTTCTTCTGTTGCCTGGTGTAGCCCTGCCTGTGCGGCAGGACGGGGTGAATACAGATTTCTCTGTTAGAGGAGCGATAGTTTTGGCTTGCCATGGCATGAACGACATGGCGTCTCCAAGGTAATCGAATCTCAACTAACTGTGAATCGCACGTTGCTGGCAAGACAAAGTTGCCTTGTCTTTGGGTGGTAAAATGGGTTTTTGTGCATTGTGAATATGTGCACATTCTGCTTTCCTCAAAATAACCCTGGTTTCCCTGGAAAGCTGTTAGCTATGGGGTTTTTGAGACATCCTGGTGCTGACAGCCTGTTTTGTTGCGTTGGATATAAGAGGCTTTTCACTCCCCATCTCAGCCGTCCTGGGTTCTAGTGGCTTTGACTGCTCGGCTTGACCCAAGAGTACCCCAGTGTAATGTTAATTCTCCAAACTAGACTAAACAAAAATAGTGAATTTTAGTTTCCCTGCCTTCTTTTTTTTTTTGCCTTAGAGTTAAAACTTTCTTTGTTAGGCTGCTGAAAGTGAAGCACATCCCTCATACAGGGGAGGTGGAAAAAATCTGGAAATTATTAAGATGTACAGAAATGCTGAACTGAAAGTTTGTGCAAGATCCAGATTTATGTACAAAGTACCCACATCACGCGGGCTCTTGGGGGTGATTCGGTGCAGAGCTGAGCACTGACTCGTAAATCCAGATACATTCCCTCTTGGAGAAGCTCCATTGCACATCCCGCTTTGCCAGCACGCGTGTGACGTCTCTGCTGCCTCCAGGGTTTTACCCTCGCAGTAACCATGGCTGCGGGATGGTTACGGCCGTCTCCATCCCGTTCCCCATGGAGGAGAGGGCTGGCTTCTTGCAGAAAAGCAGTCTGACCCCTTTTTTTCCGCTTCTGCTGCCTCTGTTGGTGAAGAGGCACCATCCAAGCCCACCGCTGGTCCGCTAACATGGTGCTTCGCCTCCTCTTGCTGCATTTTCCCCGTTTGCCGAGGGGATGGTACGTGGGCAGCTTCTGCAGAGCACCTCAAGGCCTGACGTTGCTGAACGGGGAGTGTAAAAATCCACCCGAGGCGTGCTGCTGGGGCCGGGGTCACACAGCCCCTTCCCGAGGGATGGCAGAGCAGGGCTGGGCTCCTGGTCCTGTGTCTTGCATGTCATCCCTCCTAGGGGTAAAGAGTCTCTGCTGGATAACGGAGAATATTTTTGCCCCCGATATGGGGTATATTTGTTTACAAAGGCTTAGGAATTATTTTTCTTTCCTACTGGTGACTTTTTCTTCCCCTTTAAATCCCAGTTAAAACTTCTTTGCAGCTCACTGCCATTCCCTTTATATCCTCGTGTGCTGTGAAAATCATAAATTACGCTAGTCTTTCAGAGAGCAGCAGTAGGCTGTTTTGTGGTTGCAAAAGCTAATTACTGGGTTATTGTTTCTAACGGTGCTAATCCAAATTTCATTTTCCTGTTAATTGTCCATCGAGCCAGGCTAGATTGCTTTTATCATCCTGACTGTTTGCAGCGCAAGCGGCCGCGAGGTGTAACCAATGCCGCCGTGACATTTGGAGTGGAGGCGAACCCGAAAAATGTGGTTGCGAAATGAAATGACACACTTCTGGTGCTCAGCCCCGGTCATTTGGCTGGAGAAATTAGATTGGCATACTCCTGTTAAATGCCCCTCTGATTAAAAATAAGCAAAGGACAGTTTCAGAGGATATTGCGGAGCTGTTGTGCCAGCGTGCGGGGCGGCGGGGAGGGAGGCTGGTGCTGGTGCTCGGCGTTTCGAGCTCGCTGTGTCCCTGGGCAGCTGATGGAGAGGGGAGGTAGCGGCAGGCTGCCGGCTTTGGGCTGTGGGGCTTTCTGGGGGCACCGAGGTTTCGGGGGGGCACACAGCCCAATTAGACTGAAACCCACCATCAAGGCTCAGGCTTAAACCTCCCTGGGAAGCTCTGAAGGCTTCGTCCCCGTGGGGCAGTGATGGGGCTGGGCGCCGGGCACACATATCCTGCGCTGTCCTCGTCCCCAGCCCTGCTCTGACAGCAGCACCTCAGCGTGCGAGCAGCTGCCCAAAGAATTCATTGCTGGAAAGTTTTATGTTTCCTTTTTTTTCTCTTTTTGTCTTAATATCAGGGCCCGGAACCCTGTAGGGCACCATGGGGCTCACCATTGCACACTCAGTAGTGTGTCTGCACCGTCACGTGCCTGCGGGAGTCTGTGCGTGTGCATGGGAGTGTGTGAGCGTGTGTGGGTGGGTGTGCAGGGGATAGGGCGTGTGGAGGTTGGTGGCCCCGGCTGGAGGACACACCGGTCCTCGCCGCAGCTCTCAGTGGGATGTTTCTCTCCCGGAGGACTTGCTGCCCTAACAGCACTGAAGATGAGACAGAGGGAATCAGTCGCTGGCCCTGTTGTGGCTGCGCCCGCATTTTGGGATGTCGGGAGAGTGGGTCTCTTCAACACCTCTCTTGCTCTTGCTCCTGCTCACCCGTTTTCCCTGGTTTCCCTTGCGCAGCGGTGTCCGGGCTGTGCACACACACCTCCCCGCTCCAGCCATCCCCGGTCCCTCTCTGCCCTTCTCCCGCTGCCTCCTGCAAGGACCCAAACACTTCTTGGCAGAAAAGTAGCAAAAGATGAACTCCAGAAGAATTTCGCTCCAAACTTCACTGGGTTGGGGCAGCTTGTTTGCAAGAAGTGCGTGTTTTGACAGCGCTGGCAGTGTCTGAGCATTGTAGCTTCGGGAAGTGTTGCAAGCAAGCAAAGTAAATACAGTCTGTGGAGGTTTGCAGCAGAAAGGGGAGGAGTAGGTGGTTTTGTTTAAAATACTCCCATTACAGTCAGTTAACCTTTATGTTACCTAAATGAAAATTGTATAAACCTGAAATTTTCGCTGATCGGGTTGCCTAGGAACAGGCGGTTGGTTTTCATAAGACAATGAATACACAGTCACTGATCGGGCTATTAGGCATCGAGACGTTTAGCCGTATTATCCTACATCCCCGGGTTTGCCTGGGGTAGCTGCCTGCTTGCGCGCGGGGCGCACGCCCACCTTCACCTGCTTGTGCGAGCGATGGAGGTGACGCGGCAGACGCGACCCTGCTTGGAGCCGACCCTCCTCATCCTCCACGACAAGCAGCCCCATTCCCGAGCCCCTGCCCGCAGGCTGGCGGTGCCACGGCCGGGACGGGAGGGCTGAGGGTTTAGGGCTGCATGTGGCCACGCCACCACGCCTGCCCTGAGCACGGCCCCAGCTTGCGGCACCCCTGCTCCCACTCTGGTCTGGCCGGGCAAGGGCTGGGAGGAATGTAAATGTGCAAAGAGGATGAGGAACTGGTTGAAGAACAAAGTTAGAGGCACAAAGCTCAAGCCTCTAGATTCAGCCCGAGACCTTTACCCTTAGACCAGCGATTCTCATCGTGCAAACTGTACAGGTGGGGCAGACGGTGGCACAGCTCAGGGCTTCCCCTGTGCAGGGCTGCACCACGTGTCTGCACATTTTCCTTTTGCTCGGAGCATGGACTAAGGTGTAGAGCCATAGAAATGGGTTGGGATAACTCTGGTTAGCTCCAAATCGGCTTACCGGCGTGGCTGTAGGGCCAGTGCTGAGGGGGGCGCGGGGGCAGTCTGCTGGGGGGGCAAGTCGGCAGTGCTGGAGCTGGAGTACCTGGAAAAGTGCTTTATTTCTCCCTTTTCCCATGCAAAAAGAGGCTGAGAACCAGCACCCGGCAGTGTGGCTGGGGGTCCTGGGGTCCTGGATGCCCTGCTGCCGGCTGGGCTGGGTCGCCGCCTCTCACAAGGCGTTGGTGGAGACTCGCAATGTGGTTCAAGTGGCATTAAGCAACTTCAAAAGGCAGCTGGAGTAACTGGAAGTGAAAGAATGCAGATCGTTTATTAATAGGGTTTACAGAAATTTTCTGCTGGGTAGAAATATTGATTCTTTATTCCTATTTTAAAAGGAGCTTTTTGTAATGATCACTGAGAGTCATTTTCTGTTATCGATTGCAATAGAGCTGTGCTGGAGACCTCCCTCCATTCATTCCACGCCCGCGAGTACCATTGAGAGGGAACGCAGCACAGGTTTTCCTTTCAGGAACACAGCAACTTCTTCAATCAGCATTTCTATCATCTTTCCAGTGGGGTTTTGCTATGTGTGTTTAAAGAGACGTACACGTTTGCTCTTTTAAATCCGTTTACACTATTCTTAAAGTTCACCTTTGAGGGGGAGGCGGTGTGGGGAGGCAAATGCTAAAAATAAAACTCCCCCCTTAAGTAGATCAGTTCTGCATTTGACATTTACATGGAATTCATTTGCATCTCATTTGTACATGTTTCTGCTCAATAGGTAGAATGTAAGAAAGCACAACCTAAAGAAGTGATGTTTCCACCAGGGACGAGAGGAAGGGCACGTGGATTACCGTATACCATGGACGCTTTTATGCTAGGGATGGGAATGTTGGGTAAGTGCCGTAGCCACCACACGTCTCCCGGAGCCAGCGGCTCCCGTGTTGTCTCCCTGATTTCTGAACGCTTAAGCCGTAGGGGTGAGCAAATCCCTGCACCTGTGTGGGTGCGAGTCTGAAACTTCAGCAGGGGTGGAGTGGGGAAACTAATCCTGTCTGTGGTAAATGATTAACTCCCCCCCCCCTTCCTGGAATATAAAAATTTGCATTTAAATGGATGTTTTAAATAGCCTGTTTTACTTTTACTCGCAAAAATAGAATGATGAAAGATGCAGTGTGTTCATTCTGACTAAAAATGATCTCTCCCCTTTTTTAGAGGAATTGAGTCACACATTATTCCCCTTCTTTTAAAGGTATCTTTGACAGTTCAGCATAGATAATTGAAAATCTTGCCGGTTCTTAAATGGCATGCAAGATGGAGAAAGCAGAGAGATGTGTAACAGTATAGGTCACAACAATAATTACAAGTTTCAAGGAGATGGAACGGTATTTTAGTCCAGAGTATTGTGTCCAGAAAATACTAATTAAATGGGATAAATGATATTTAATGGCAAAATTCTATTTGTGCATGAGGTCTATTTAGTGATAATTGGTTCTCATTTGTTTCTGCCTAGATAGTTCTTCTTTCTATACAACGTGACAATTTCTTGATACTCTGTCCTCAGATTTACTAAGCCAAAATGCTGCTAATCCATTGCCAACATATTTTTGTAAAACCCCATATATTTTCAACTTTCTGCTCCCTTTGTATCACTGGACTTTCCCTCGGTTGTCACCTGCTGTGTCCATAAAGCGTGCATGAACGAGAGGGCGTCTGGAGGTGCTCCCAGGCAGAAATGAGCCTTTCCCGGGCTAGCGTCCCTGGTACGTGGCCTCTCTGGGATGCTTTGAATTTTCTGTCCTGGGTTTAGATGATCCCAGAAACTGAGCACAAAAACCAGCCTTGAAAGCTGATGCTCGGTAGTCCTGAGCTCTGCCAAGCAGGTCCGCGGGCTGTCTGAGATGCTGGAGGACCCCAAGGCTCCTGGAGTGGGCGTCAGGTCAGAGGACTCGGTTCCTATGAGTATCAGGCTGTTATGCTGAGATGTCTGACTTCAGGCACCGCTTGATTTGATAGGGAAAACTTTCCTGCCATGTTTGCTTTATCTCTGAATTAATAGTACTTCTGTTCGTGTGGCTGGAACAATCCATTTCTGGGATGTGTAATTCGGTTATTTCAGCTGATCATCTATTTTTCTGTCCCCACGCTCCACCGCCACCCTGCCCCATGGTGTTTGGAAATTACATTTTATGGTTAAAATATTTATCTTCTTCTAGTCAGCCTGTGATTTCGTTACCTGTATGTTCCCAGCGTGCTTGAGCATATGTACGTTATTTCTGTTGTTTCTCTCTCTTTTCCGCTTGTGGTGCCTGAGGTTTGGGGTGGTGGAGGTGGTGCGTGCCGCCTTGCTGGCCGGTCCCCCCGGCTGCTGGAGGAGAGAGCCCGGGTCACCCTGAGTAGGCAGAAAGACCCAGGGCAGCGTCCCTCTTCTGCTCACCACGGGCAGAGTTGCCTCAACCCTTCTCCTCGCAGCCGGGCAAGGAGTGAATGGAGCCGGGGTCCACCCCAGTGACCTGAAGGGAAAGTTCAGCCCTCAGGTACGGCGTGAGTCATTGCCACTGGGGCTGCTTCTCTGGAAAAAGATCGTTTCAAGTCGCAACAAGTAAGGGAAGAAGCCCTCAGCCAGCGGATCTGCTTCTGCACAGAGCGAGTGCCGCGGGCGCCCGTTGGCAAATCCCCGTCCTGCTGCGGTGGGCTGGGTCGGGTCACCCTGACCGGCTCTGCTCTGGCCGGTCTCGCAACGTGCTCTTATTAGATTTCAAATCAGGGTGACTTGCTCAGAATTAATGATTGATTCATGTTGAAGGCCAGATGCTTCATTATCTGCTCTAGCTGGTTTTTTCATCTTCCAAGTTCCTGCTTGCTACAGGGGCACAGTGTTAAATAATTAAGTGCTAAACAAGGAAATTGCAACACACGAGAGCAAAGCTGTCTGGATGGACATTATAAATCCCTGTTTTCAAAGGCTGCCTGTAAATATTGGCTTCAAGGCTGGGAAGGGGGCCGATGGGCAGCGGCTCAGCAGGCAGCCTGAATCTCTCCTTCCCAAGCCCCGGCAGCTGCTCGCTCACAGTGGGGCCCCGTCCCCGCAGGGAGAGGGGCATAATTAACCCATCAAACGACGAGGCGCACAAAGTAACGTACTGCCGGAGGCAGCGTGTGCAGTAGCCGAGGGTTTTGCTGAGATCCCGGGAGGCCGGTGTCAGCCCTACCCCGTTCCTCCTTTTAGATGCCTAGCTGGACTGAAACAGAGCGACTGGGGCTGCTCTTGAAGGATTTTTATACCTGTTTCCAGAAGCCCTTGTTCAAGGTCACCTTCTCCAGATGCTGTTCATGGGCAGAGGAGGGAATCAGAGGAACGAACGCATGAGACAACCCAAAGGAAAGAGTGGGGAGCAACTCCCTCCAAAGCTATTAAGGAAGTTGGTCTTTTTCATTAATCACAGCCTCCCCAAGGAGCCTGCAGCAGCCGGGGTCTAAAGGTGCGTAGGCAGCCGCTTCTGTGCTGATTTGGTTGATTGGAACAAAATTAAAGTGTTCTTCTGAAAGGATTTTTTGACTCTGAGAGCGTGGGCAGGCTGAGCCTTTTGCCAGGACTGCTTCTGGGCTGTCTCGGGCTTGGTCTGCTGATGGGACACGCGCGATCTTGGGCGAGATCAGGAACATTAATTAGCAACTCGCATAAAGAGTGGGCTGGAGTGGTTTCAGTTCCAGTGATCTCTGTCTCCCTGGCAGCCCACCTGGCAGGAGGAGCTGCTCCCCAGCCCCGTGGATGCTTGTGAACAGACACCGTGTCCCCCCTAGCAGGAGCAGGAGCGGTTCGATGGCCGAGAAGCTTGCCATGCGCCCAGAAGCCTCACCTCCGTCACCTGGTCCTGGTGTGCGAACCAGGAGCCCCGTCACCCGAGGACCTGTCGGCGTCACTGCATTGCCCCACGGCTTTTTGCCCTCCATTCAGGTCTCTACCTGAAAACTTGAAAAAAAAGAGAGGAAAGAAGAAAGCAACTGAGGAGCAGCATTAATAGCAGGTCGTCTCTGTCTGCCCTCCCATCTGAAGCAGCTCTGTGTGTGTGGGACGTCGCAGCTGCCGTTGCGGTGGTCCCGGCAGTGACGCCCGGCTCTGGAGGTGACTGCTGCGCTGCTTGGTCTGAGCTGGGGTCCCGCAGCACTCATTTCTTCTGGCGACGGGCATCTTAGACTTGCTGGTGTTTAATATTAAAGTTGGGCTCTTTTTAACTTGCAAACCCCTCCAGAGACAGGAGCGCTCGGCCCGTAAAGCTTACACCCCCAGGCTGGTGAAATGATGTCTGATATGAACGCCAGGTTTCAGAAGGTCTCTAACAGGCTGCGTGTATCACTGCACAAGGCAGAGCGGGGCTCTGCATTACTGCACACGTTCAATCTAGGTAGGCTGAACTCATGCATAAAAGAAGCTTGTGTCCTTCAAAGAAAGTCATTCCTTTTTTCCATCAGACTCTGTTTAATAAAGTAGCAGCTGCCTTTGAGGCAGGATTGAGGAAGGGGAGCCCTTCATTAGCACAGGCTTCCCGGGAAGCTGGTACAACTTCCCGGAACCCCCCGGGCTCCTGCAGCAGCACCCGCTGTAGCCATCAGTGGTGAACGCAGCTGCGGCCGGCTTGAGCTTAGCTCTTTAATTCCCTTGAAGTAGGAGACAGGTCAGCTTCGTTGGACCAAGGGAGAAACTTCTACAGCAGATGTGTTTCTTCTCCATAGCTGCTCCCTAGTATGTGACCACCCCCTGTGGCTGTAGGAGATGCTTTTTGGTTTGCATTCCCTGGTGCCACAGGTGCTTACGTCCAGGTCACAGCACGTTTCTTTTGAGAAAAACCCCGAGCGTTTTTGTTGCAGCATGGGGCTATGCTTTGGCAGAAGGACCATGCCTTTTTTTGCAAAGGACCTGGCGTTCTTTGCTCTGAGCAGCATTGGGAGACAATAATTTTCTTGCATTTACTGGAACATTTGAATTAATTTTGAAAGCAGAGGTCCCCAGGCCCCAATGTGCTCAGTGTTCCCACGTAGTAACCGTGACCTTTGTCCATCTCAGATCACCAAATTTAAAAAAGAAAAGACATTTCCATAGCCTGGTTCAGTGGTTGTGGACACCTCCCCGCTTGAAGCAGAGAAGCCCTTTCTCCCTCTGGAGGTGCTGGTGGGACGGAGGGGAGTCGGGAGTCTGCCTTGGGTCTCCTGCCTTTCCAGTGACCTTGTGCGTGCACCGTGGCAAGCTGCTCGGTCTCCAGGGCCACAGTTCTCCTGTGCAGAATGGAAGGTAGGGCAGTTTGCCCACCTTCTGCTTTTGTAGAATGCCTGCAATGCTTGGGCTTTACCATGGGCCCACCAGGATGGGCTTTAGCACCAGGAATGCTGTGTGTACTCAGGTACACTGTAAGGAAAAAGGTCAGTGTTACCCGTTTGCTCTTGTTTTCATCCTGAAAGCAGAGCCTTTGCTTTACCCTGGGAGACCGTCCCTGCACCGAGCGGTTGCTCACACGCTGCGGTGGTAACGAACTCCGTGACCGCATTGGGTGTTGCCTCCACCAAGAGCGTGACAGCCGGTTGAACGTGACCGTCGGGTGGTCAGCGTGGTGCTTCCAGCAGCCATCGCCCTCACCTTGCATGCCAGCACTGCCCAGAGAGCATCCAGCGCAGGGCAGGATCTGGTCCTCTGCGAGATGAGGCTCTGCAAGACTCCAGCACATGGGCTGGAAGTTCAACCAACCTGCAGGGTGGGTGCATCGGACCTGCTGTTGATGTCAGAGACGGGAGCTGCAGGGAAGTGGTGGGGCGAAAGCAGTTTTGGTGGTTGGTTTGAGTTTTGCTTCCTGGGACAGGAGGGTCTCGCTTCAGAGGAGGTAATCCAGGCAAAACTTGGATTTTTGGTTTAGCAACAAGGGATAATTAGAGAGATTGATCATTCCCCAGGACTACTGAAGCAAACAAACTGTTCAGTGCCCAATGCAGGATGAGAATGGCATCTAATGGAAATGGTGGGTAGGTCAGCATGGCCATAATTTGGCTTGATGAAGCATCATGCACGAAGCCATGATGGGCATGGTGTTAATGCGCTATTGATATTCAGCCAGGCAATTTCCCCTGCACGGATCGGGCTTTGACTCGTTAGAGCAGAGCTGGGCACTGCAGCAGTAAATGAAGAGGAAAATTGAAGTAATGTTGTATTATAAATTTATGATTTCATCTGCCTGACCTGGAGAGCGTTGAGCACTGGTGATGCAGGCGAGAGCCCCCCAGGCAGCTCCGCCGGTGCCGCTGCCGTCAGGCACGGCTGGGTTTGGCCGAGGAGAGCGGGGCTGCTGCGGTGCTGCACGCTGCCCTGGGTTTGGAGGCAAATGCACCGGGGCAGGAGCATCCCTGGCCCCTCAGAGCATCCCGGGGCAGGGCAGCGGAAAAGATGGCATCCTGCACCGCACTGCCAGCTCCAAAAACCACCGTGGGCACGCGGGCAGCTGCCATCCACCGCCATGCCGGTCCGGCCGGGGCCATGGGGACCGCATCTGCAGCCCCTGCTCCCCAGGGCAGACCTCAGGTGCTGCCCGGCACACCGGTCCCCCGTGGCCCCGACAGTCGGGAGCTGACGGATCTGTTTCGGAGTCGTTCGAATCAGAATAAAACTTAATTTTTTCCACTTGGCGAGGAGAGGGGCTGCGGTCGGACAGCGCAGAGTGATTTTTCATGGTGGAGCTCGCAGTGGTGTTAATGGCGCTACTTACTTAGCAAACAATCCATTTATCAATATTGTTGTTTCAAAAAAAAAAAACAAAAAAAGGTTTGTAAAGCTTAACTCTGAAAGATCTGATTTAATGACAGAGGTGATTAATTTCTAAGGGAATCCAGCTGTTGAGCTGTGAAATAAATATGCAAGGGCTAAGCGGTGTGTACATATCGCTGAAAGCCACAGCGTGCTGTCCGGGGATCGCAGGGCTGCTTTCCCCTGGCACTGCTTAATCCCATAATCAAAATTCATCCAAGCATTTTTATCTTCCAGTTTTAGATTATGATTAATAGTACGTTATATGTATATATAAATCTAATCAGAAATGGAGGGACTTGCGGCGGCAGGAAAATAGCTGTACGATGTGTGAGTATATTAAAGAATAAATAAAAGCAGAGCTAGGAGACCCCCAGAAGAACCATTCGGCTGCTAAACATCTTCTCGGGGCCAGCCCAGCTGCTGCTGCCATCACTGCCGAGATTTTCACTCACTTCAGAGGGAGCGAGAGCAAACTTTTCGTGATGGTTTCTTGGTCTGGAGAGGTCTTTCCTGGAGACTGGAGGAGTCTGGGCTGACACTGACAGTCAGCGGGAACGTTACGCAGCATTTATTGCACTGGAATTGCAAAGGGTAATTCCTGTTCTTAAGAAAACCAAGCAAAGAAATACTGGGAATCAGAAGCGAGGTTACAATTTTAGGAAGTCTGCTTAGTGTACAGGCCAGCTTGTGGCATCGGCCGTACCGGTCGTAGCAAGCAGCCGCAGTGGGACCAGAGAGCTGTTTCGCATCAGGGCTGGGAAGTTAAAACCTGGGGGGGTCACAGCGTGCGACCCCTTGGCTGCTGCCAGCCCAGGCAGGTTTAGGGACGAGTGTGACCTCCAGCACGTACGCAAACCTTCCTGCTGCCTGGAGGGTGAAAGCCCTCTCCCCTGGCCTGGCTGTCGGAGTTAACCGCCTGTGGTGCCGGCAAGGCATGCCCCCATGGTGAGACCCTTGGCCGAGCACCCACGGGGCTGACGGCCGAGGGTGGTACCTCCGTCCATCAGGCACCCGCGGGTGGACCTCCCGCACCCACCGCCCTCCGAGGGCTCTGCCCTCTTGCCAACACTACCTTTCACTCCTGGCTGCTGTGTTGGAGTGGGCAGAGTTGCCACTTAATGCATTTACTTAGGCATCTTTATTAACAAAATGATCGCGAGTGGTATTTTTCTCGTAATAAAACTTCAAAAGCTACCTGAGGGTGGATGCGTTTCTGCGCATATCTCAGAAATTGCCTTAGGAAGCGGTTCTCATAGCTGGGTCTTACTTTCCTGAAAAATTAAAACCTCTTTGACTCTGTGGCTCATTGCTGTGGCTGCCTCTAACTCTTTGATGTGTTAACTGTTGTCCTTCACACTCCCGGGATAAAGAATTACTACTACCTTAATCTCCAACTGTCAATAGCTCTGAAGCAAAGTACATTCATTGTAAGCTCTCCAAATGTCAGAGCAAACCTGTGTTATGTGTTTAGCCTTAGCATTTGGCATTTACTCTTCCAGCTAACAAGTATGCACAGTCCTTGGACTTCAGATACCAAAGTGCATGTTAATTACCTGAGTGACAGGTCTTATGCACAAAGCCAGGCAGGGAAGCGAGCAGGAAAGCCGGCCAGCTCTAGATGCTTCTATTCAAGATAATAATGAAACCTTTTTGCAGTTTTGCATGAGCGGAATAAATCTTGGTTTTTAATACCTCCTGTAAAATCAAGTCTCACCCATCCTCCATGTCATTTTGCATTGTATTTAAAAACAAAAAGCCTTTATTAATCTTCAAACTTCTCTTTCTCTCTCTGTCTCTCTCTCTTTTTTTTTTTTTAACGTTTCTGTGATCAAGGTTACCCGAATTTTGTTGCAACGTATGGCCGAGGATATCCTGGATTTGCCCCAAGTTACAGCTATCAGTTCCCAGGTACGTACATTTCATTTGCAGATTTACTTTTTTCCCCCTCTTTCCTTCTTTCTTTTTTTTTCCGTTTTTTTTAAATCCATAGCTGCAAGCTGAGACAGGCAAGTCTGCAGGGAGCATCTCACACACCAACAAATTTTTTTACTATTTTAAAATAGATATTATATATACATATTTTAAATACGTTTTTACTAACGTGTAAATTGGTACTGGTTATTTGAAAACAAACTTCTTAAATTAAAACATAAGGCAACAAAGATAATTTAAGAACTATTATCCTCCCTTTGATGGGTTTTTCCTTTCATATATATTATAGAGGTATACACAGACACACACAGGCACACAGAGACTCGCACACACGTTCCCACACTATCCTGCGGTAAGTGTATATTCATTACAAGTGCAGTCTTGGAGTGAAAAGTCCAACCTTCCTGTGCTCTTTATCGATATCTCTGGTGTCCTTCACAGAAATAGTTTCTAGCCGTGTGTTGATGGTTCGGTTTGGCTTCGGTTTGGTTTCCCCCCTTTCCTTGGCGTGGCTGCCAACCGCCGCGGCGGTGGGACCGGGTCGGGGCGGCTGCACCGCGCCGCGGGCTGGCTGCGGGGCACAGCGGGGATCATGAAGAGCCCTTTCCCATTCCAGCACGTTCCGCAGGTGGGGCTGAAACCACGCAGGACAGAGAGTTTCCTTTCCTTTCACCCTGGGGTTTCCCGGGCAGCTCTAACAAGCAAAGCGACGCTGCTGTGTTTATGGCTTACTAACAGCTGAAGGCCACCCGGCCACCGCGGCGAGGAAACCTCGGTGTGCTGTGCGTTAAATTCATGGGTGCGCTTGTTGCGGGGGTCACGGGCAAGCGGTCCCACCGCCCGCTGCCACGCTCCGCAGCGGCTCAGAAAGGGAGAGGCGGGAGCAGAGCTCTGCTCGGGGTAATTGAGAAAGCGAGTGAACCCCCCGTAGTGAGCAACGGCGGGTGCGGGAGGGGCAGCAGCTCCGCGGGGAGGAAAACCAGACACCCTCACGGGAAGGTCCTTTAGGATGGGCGAGGATGTGGAGGGATGCTCGGCTCTACCTGCGGCACGCTGGGGCGAAGATACAGCCTTGTGTTCGGCACTAGGTCATTAGGATGAAACATTGCATGGGAAGCATATGTATTATTAACATCTATAAGACGAACAATGTCCTTGGGACAGTAGTTTCTGTGCAGCTGGTTTTTGCAGGACTAATAACACCAAGGGAGACAGTGCTGTTAGGGGTTTGTTTTTCAATTTCAATTCACAAATGCTTGGGCTCTACTTAAAGCTCATCTGCCTCTTTCCCACCCGTGCTACGCCCTCCCAAAGCGAGCCAGGTCCGAAACAACCAGGGTGTCAGGGCTGACGGCAGAGCTGCCAGGGCGGCATGCCGGGCAGGGAGGGTCGGCAGCGGCGGGTGACACGGCTGCCGGTGGTGACCAGGCAGCTGCCCCTGCGGGTGGCACCGCCGCCGGCCCCGGCTGCGCCGCTGGAGCCGGTGGGCAGAGGTCCAGGCTGGCAGGATGGCAGCTGGAAGTTGAATATGAGGAGGAGGCTTCAGAAAGCATTTGCATGTTGTCTCACACTTTCCTCCCGTGTCCTCAGGATTCCTTGTACCAGCTGATTCGTATGAAGACAGCTAAATGAGAGACACCTTTGATAAGTTAAATGATGAAAATTGGCAGAGCTTAGATGACTTTAATTATAAACATGTCTAAAATGAGTGTGTCTGCAGCTGACAGCAGAGGTACCGTTTGACTGTGGCCCTCATTACATATATTTTTATTAAGGGCCTGGTTTTTCAAAACAGGCCTTCCGGTTATTTGCTAGCTATTTTCAGTCTCTTGCAGAGATTGAATACGCAAAGGAAAATCAAAGTGGATTGTCACCACTAAAAAGCAGGTGCACCTCACTGCGGGCACCAGTTGTGCCTTCGGGAGCAGGGCAGCGAAGGGGAGATGCTCAGAGTCCTCCATCGCCTTGCTTGGATTTCCCTGCCCTAAAGCTCTGCCCGTGTTGTTTGCTCCACTCCCGCTCAGCTACTTTATTCCTTAACAGCAATCAGAACCGTTAATAGAGTTAGGAGGCAGTTTTTCTCAGATGACTTGGGACTCTGGTCTCCAGAAACACAACCTGTCAGAGCGGCGTGGGGCACGGGAACCCTCCCTGCCGGGAGGCACGGCACAAGGGGTTTGGTGCCCATCAGCAGGACAGGGTGTCCCTCTCGCTAGAGCCAGGCGTTTGGAGGGAGGAGTGTTGGGGGCAGAGAGCCCTGTAGCACGGGAGCAAAGCTCAGGGTGCGAGGGAGCGTTTTGGGAGCAGGTCAGGATTTGAGGACGGGGGTGTGCCAGCATCCGCTGCTCGCTCCTGCCGCGGGAACAGCGGTGGAAGTAAGTGCCACTCACACGGTTGTGTCGTGCCGTGTCTCAGCTGCCTACGTGGCTCTCCCCGCTCTCCTTTCGCCCCTCTCTGCCGGAGGGAGCCGTGTCCTGCGGCACAGGGCTTGCCCAGCGCTCGCTCCTCCTCCAGACACCCCTGGGAAGGAATCGAGTAGGCAGCCTGCCCAACCAGCCGTGGGGAAAGGTGTTTAGTGCCACAGGATGAATAGCATAAGCATGGTTCCAGCACATAGTCCTCCTCTTCAAAAGAGCCCGAATCCCCCAACCCTTCCTTTCGCGTGTTCTGACGCTTGCAGAAGTGCCCGTGAGGCCCATGGCACGACTGTGGCTTGGAGCGTGAGGTAGGAGCACGTGCAGACCTGATGGAGAGAAATCTGAGATGTGCTTTTTTAGTCAGTTGTCATGCCCGAATGCTCAGGGTCATGATTCGAAAAGAAAAAATACTTGGCCGTTTCTGCAGGAGCATCCCAGGCAGTGCGCCTGAGAGCTTCGTCTGCCTCCTGGCTCCGCGGTACCTAAACAGCGGTGGTGTTGCAACCGCACCGATGTGTATGTATAAGTATACATATAAATACAATACATATAAATATACAGCTGTATGCCTGTGGTTCGTTATAGAGGAGACCTGGCAGCGCTTTTTACTACAGTACAGTTGTGTCGTGAAACCTGTTCTCCTGCACGGGTGCCTGTGCTGCAGTAAATCGGCCTGGCAGGGCGGGCTGGCGCCGGGGCCGTCCCCGGAGGGTGTCATTGCAGAGCTGGGCTGTTAGCGGTCACCATCCCACAGGGCTCTGCGCTGCCGTGCCTCGTCGCCTGCCAGCGGGCGTTATTCCGGTTCCTCCTCAGGTTACGCTACCCATTTACTTTTTTAATTAAAAAAAAAAAAAAATTGAATGCCCATCCGAATTGAACTGTCCTGTTGGTATTTACTGTTGTCCAAGTGAAACGAGGCTACAGATGTCACGATCCACCTGTTTGCATTTCCATTTCCGTGCCGGGGCGCGCCGGCTGCCGGAGCTGCTGGCAGGGTCCCCCGGACGGGCCCTCTCCCGCATCCTCCGCTGTTTGCTGTCAGCACGGGGACAGCCCCTTGCTCCATGGGCGAGACACACGCAATCACTTTGGCGACTGCTCTATCTTCTCCCATCACGTTATTTTTTTCCTCTAGGCCTTTATAACTCAGTACATAGCCTTTTTTTTTTTTTAATTGCAATCACTCCCTTTCTGTGTCTTTTTTTTTTTAATTTCTGGGACTTATCTTTTCAGTTTAATCTATTAATTTCTGTTCTTATTTCACTTTGCAGACTATTTGCCGATTTCACAAGACATAATTTTTATCAACTAGTTCTTAAAGATGCATAACAAATTAATCGGGGTTTACTACAGTGCTAATGAGAGAGAGAGAGAGACAGAAAAAGCCTGGGTGGTCCATGTTTAATATCAATGTCCACTGAAAAATTGCTGCTCTTACTGACTGGTTTGATTGACTGGACTTTTTATTTTATTTTTATTTTTTTAAAGGCTCCATATCCTCACTGCTTTGAGTTTGCTTTTTATTTTTTTATTTTTTTTATTTTTTTTTTTCCTCTGCTTTGTTATGAGTTTTTAATGCCCTTGGAATGTAACTCACAAGGATTGGGGTTAGGGGCGTTATGAAGGCATGACTTCTCACAAACTTTTTAGAAATAATTTTGTCAAGGAAGCAAAAATGATGATTGGGTCTCACAAGCAGCCCCAAAGAGAGATGTTGGCGCTTTTCAACACAGAGACGTTCAGCAGGAGCACAAATCATAATGAGGGTGGAGTGAGACTAGCATCTCCTGTCACTAGGATCATGAGCAATGCAGGGTTTAATTATGCAAAACGAGTGCCCTGCATCCGCAAGCGTGACCCTGTGGCACTGGCGGCTGCGGGCGTAGCAGACCCACGCATATTTTCTCCTGTTCCGTTCCCGTTGGGTTGGTGGCTCTTCCTGGAGCTGCCGTAATCGTGCAAGGGCCGTGGCTAGAAGCCACCAAAAAAAGGGCTGAGACAGTTACTGCACCTCCGGCAGCGATCCCTGCCCCAGCTCCGAGCCACTAACCACCCCCTCGTCTTGCAGCCAGCGATGCTCTCGCATACTCCGTGCAGTCGCTTCTACTTCCAGACTTTGCTTGCAAATCATGGGCAAATTACTTAAATTTTGGCAAGAGGGACGAGCTTTCCCCTGCTAGCTTAAGCTGTATCGCGCCTCTTAATCTCCACCCAAATCGCAAAGCTACGTGATAATGCCTCCATCCATTGGCTTTATTTTTAACAAGACCAGATTCTGGACTTCTGGGTAGAAAACACGCATCGTATTTAAATTCTGTTTTTCTTTAAGTGTTTCTACCCATTTTATAAGTTTGTGAGAAGTAAATTGCATGCTTACAGTAGAACTGTAATGCATTTTAATGTTTGTTAATCCACTTGTTTAAAATGTCAGTGTCAAAGGCTCTACAATACACGGCTATGCTGTTCATTTCATTAAAGATGCTTGATGTAATAATTGGTTAGTTTTCTTTTTACTTTTCTGCAGGCAATAGCTTTTTTTAATCTGTATGGCTTCTTATTATTTTGTTTGGGTTTTTTTGCTATGAATTGCTTTGCTTTTGTGAACTTGTCTTAGTGTGCATGATTTGCAAACATTTCGGCTATTGTGAATTTTCTCATTTTTTGTAAATAGTCCATCTGTGCTTTTCTTTTTTTCTTTTTTATGACTTTTTTCCTGTAAGTAACTGAGGTAGAAAATAATAATAAATTGTTTACAACGGATATGCTGTGTTGCTGCTCTCTTAGCTTGCAGTTTTAATATTTTGGTTTGGACGCACCAAATAACCAGTACCAATGACAATTTAATAAAAGAATAAAACAACCATCACTCAAAGTGTGTGACCCAGTGTTTGAAGAATCTGCAGATGAACGGTTACATACGAGGTGTGTTTACAGCAAAAATTAAAACCAAAAAAGACGACACTGCGCTTGTAATTGAGGGGAGAGGAGTGACTCCATGTTAAAATTGCAGTGTTCCCAGCAGTGTGATCTTCCACCACTGCGGTCAGTGCAGTCCGTGCCAGCGACCGCGGTGGGTTGAAGCATCAAACCCATAAGCGTATTAGAAACCCTTGTTGCAAACTCTCCAGCGCTAACGTGCAGCAATCTGTTTCTGCCGTTTGGAAGTTGAGAGGAAAATCAGGTAACTGGTGTCGCTGTGAGGAGGTCCCTGGCTGGGACGGCAGCCGGTGTTCTTGGCGCAGGCCCCGCGGTGGGACGGGTGCCGCCGGCCTTGCCTGCAGGGCGGGGACGTTGCCATCACCGCGTTTATCTCAGTTATACTTCCTTCCATCATCACCTGGATGTTTGGGGATTGTCAAAGTTACTTAGAAGCCTTCAGCTCAGGAATTTAATTTTTTTTTTTTTTTAATTAAGGGTTTGTTTGCTTGTACGTTTGTTAAAGCTTATTAAAACCTTTGTATATGGGGAGAGGTGGGAAGAACAAATATTTTCACAAACTTTTCAGAGCTCAGGGAAATACACTTGCTTACTAAGAATGGTACTCCATAGTCTGCGAAGCCCAGCCTTGGGTCACGCTCCTGCAGTGCCTGGTGCTGTGAAAATGCAACGCAAGATCAGTTCAAAGTCTAAACTGATGTTTTTCATTATTATGAGAGCATTTAAAACCAACTTTCTGTTAATCTGTAGAGCTTCATTTAGTTTCCTTCCTGATACCAGTCACAAACTGTTCACTTGTGAGCCGTCAGTGCTGGGCAGGAAGGTATTCTTGTGTAAAAGTTATTTGTGATGCTTGCCTAGTAGGTCTAATAGTTATTTTCTGGGTCAGGAAAAGGAGCTGGTACCAAAGACAAGGATAATTATTATAATAATGACACGCTTAAGGCTTCTTTTTCATAGTGTCTGAGAGAAGGAGGTGAGGTAAGGAAGTTCCTGTATCTGTTATTTAGGACACCCAGGAATATTAGGAAGCTGCAAGTTACGTTGCTCCTGCGGGTCTCGCTCGTGGTTAATAACCTCTTCAGGGGAGTGCAGTGGGAATGGGAGGAAAAGAGCGTGTTTGTAGCTTCAACATGCTGCAAAGCTGACCGTTTCATCTGTAGCAAGGTGTGCTGGTGCAAAGCAACGGCCGTACTCGGGAGGTGCAGCTTCACCGTGTTGAGTGCGGTCTGGCAAGGTTTGGGACTTGGTACGTTCAGCAGAAACCAAATCCCCGCAAAGGACTTAGCCGTAATTCTGCCAGTTGGTATCAGCCAAGGTCTGGCTCCCACCGTGATGTGCATGGTGCTTCAACGACCCCGAGCCACGTTCCCGTGTACACGAGCACCCAACTATTTACTCTGGTGATGTAAAGCGATTTTAAAGTGGAGATGCTGCCTACACATGGCTTCTTTACCGGTAGGGAGTAATGAAATTAGTATTAATAAGAGTCAACTCTGTAAAACGCTCTTTTAAAGCACTGTTACACAAGTCTAAGACTTGTATAACATTTAGTAATGGGGGCAAAGTTTGCTGGTCATGATACTTTAATGATCAAACTTAAGAAAGAAGGAAAAATTGCTGCAGCTGCAAAACAGGAGGAGGAAACACAAAATGTTTTAAATTGTCTATTCAGTTAGTTAAGCCTTGTAACAGTAAGAGATGCGGAACGAAGCTGGAAATGTTTCTCACTCCTTTGTCTAACCCTTTCTTAACTGCTTAAAATCTGCTCTAATCATCCCTGCACTGCATGCGTTTTTTCACCTAAAACACATTACTGCATCTGCATGGCATAAAATGGTTTACAAAGTGCATTTGAAATCTGCTAGAACCACCTTAATTACCACTCTTCAAACCTCTCCGTTTCAGCCTCCATCAGTGAAAACAAAGACTATAGACTGGACCTGTTTTAAAATTAAGATTTTGGGTTTCTTTTGCTGGCGGAGGGCAGGCTGAAGAGGGACCCTTCACATTGCAGGTGCATCCCTGGAGTGAGGAGCAGCTGGAACTGCAGACAGCAAACTGAGAATATAGCAAAGCCCATAAATTTCCAGCCAGAAGGTACTCCTTCAAGTTCTGCTTAGATGACAGTAGCTTTTGTTTTGACGCAGGAAAAAATGGTATCTAGAGCTGTGCCCTGAGTCTGAGCAGAGCTTAAGCACCTTTGCCTCTTTGGCGCATTTCTTCTGAGAAGAGTTGCGGTTTTTTAATGTTGCAGAGAATTGCGTGAAATGCCTTTTTCACCTCCCGTTTCCCCCACCCCTTAAAATAATCTCCTGGGTGTTAAATTTAAGGTGAGGTTTTCAAGAGAGAAGCTGTTGATCTGAGTCGGTGGTCCAGCTTCCACCAATTTCAACGGCAGCTGAGTGGGGCCAGTAAAAATGCTGCCTGTTCCCCTTTCCCTGCCCCGTCACCTCTGTGCGAGCGAGGCTGCTCGTAAGGTTTCCCCAAACAGCGTGTCTGGCTAAGGACCAAAACTGCCCAGATCCTTCATTAGGTTTTTCTCTACTGATACCTTGAATAACTGCTTGAGCAATAAGAACATCTTGAACATTGAACTTAAACGCTGATTGTCCTATTCTCAGCTGCTCACTGATCCATGCATGGAGTTTGAGACGGGCTTTAAAACTTCAGGGTCATTACCCTGAAAATGAGTGATCGTAAAGGGACGGGGAGGAAAGAAAAGGAAGAAAACCCCAAACCTCCCGGTCTCTCAGGAGCTCTTTGTGTTTCGGGGTGATACTGCAGCAGCAGAGCTCCTGAGCGATCGTTCCTGCTGCGAACAGGCCACAGCTGCAGCAACCGGGAAGTGGAATGAGAATAATTATTCACAAGAGTAAAGAGGCATAACGCACACACACGTGTATGGAAGAAAACATGGATAACCCTATAGAAAGAAGACCGTGGTCTGGTAACGCCGGTGCTGCTGGAAGGAATGCTATGTGCCCGAGTTAGCCGGAGCACGATGGCTAGCCCGCTTATGCCTTATGCCTCTGTAGATACAATTTTTAACTGTAAAGCTGTTAAAAATTGGGAGCTGGGGGCTGCAAAGAACTTGAGGAGATTAGTCTCCTTATAGCACAAAAACATTAAAATGTGAATGTTTTTCAGTCACATTTAGTAGTAGGATTTCAAGCTGGTAATTAAGTAGCTTCCAAGTTCTCCTTTGCCCAGAAGCGGTAATATGTAGTCGCTGCAGGGATGCCCTAAAGGTTTCTGGGCTCAGCATCACTATCCTCTCCTCTGACCTTTTTTATAACGCGGATTATGAAATACCCAGTGGCAGTTCCTCCAGCAAGGCGGTGGGAAGTTCCCCGTCTCTGCCAGCGACGGCTGTTGCGCTCGGTGAGCTGCAGTGTCTCTCCGAGAGGGGCATTCACTCGCGACTTCGACACACGTAGGTTGTGAAGAATTTCCTACCCTCTGATAACCTTGTCCTCTGATTAATTATCTTCTCTTTTACATAGTTGCCTCTTGCCTGTGTTGAATTTTTCCAGCTTCAGCCTCCAGACTTGAGTTCCTTTTATGCCTTTGTTCATCATCAAGGATCTGTCTTTTAATAATACTTATCCAGATAGTTTAGATCATTCATAAAAATTTAAGCAAGCCGTTTAACCAAATAGCTCATTTTCTATACCATCGAAGCAACTGAAATGAGGCTTGAAGCAAATCAGTGCCACTTTGCTGAACTTGAAATATGCACCTTAATGCGGTTCCATCTAACCTGCCCTTGTTCATTCAGCAGCAGGTGACTGAAATTCAGAGCTTCTGTGCTGCGCGACAGCTTGGGTACAGTGAATTCACAGGTATTCCTCCCCCTGCAGTGGTCGTGTCATTTATACTTACCTTGTTTATTAAAAGTCGATAGTAAATGTTTAGCTTTGGGCTTTAAAATGAGAAACGCTTTCATCGGAGCGATCAACTTAGTATTAAACAGAATTACTTGCTTTTAGGAAGCGATTTTGTTGAGATTCTCTTTCATCCACATCAGCTGCGTTCACTTGAAGCTCATAATTCTCTGTGTTTCACCAGTTACTAAATTAGGGAGAATCCAAATTACATACTGAGTTCGAGTGTTGGATGGTGGGAGGGTATCGTTTTCATAGGACACATTTGAGAAGTATAGCGGATGCCTTGAAGCTGCTATAGGATAGGAACAGTTTTTAAGTAGAGTAAATAAACTAAATCAGCTACCAGCTTTTGCTTTTTGGTTTGCGTTTCTTTTAATAAATAGTTTTCTTAGAATAAACTATGCCTTTGAGAAGTTTCCCAGTTTTCTGTACGGTGAAATAACTGCAAAAAGGTTATTACACTTGAAACGACACAGAATGATAATTTGGAGACAAACAAGGCTCTGTCTCACTGAGGCATAAAGTAATTACTGGCCAAAAGTGCATCATTCTCATTTTTAAAACCGTGGCCTAAGAGTGGTAAACAGCTGAAAAACGGGTCGTTTACTGTACATAAAGTGGAAGTGCCAAATTTTAAATTAACTGTATTTGGGTTTTATTGTTTTGTTGAAATTCCAAAGCAGAAATATTTGTTCACAATAACATCCATCTGCAAACACGCATCCGGTGTGAAGCGCATTACGGGCGTCTGATGTTGAGAATTCTACAAAATCTTGCCACGCGCCATACATTTTAAGCCGCAGATGACTGTGCCTTGAATAACGCAGTGGGCTGCTTAATGAGGTTGCCGTTATGCACGATGTGCTGTATCTGAAGTTCCCTAATTTTCTGACCTGGTGAAATAGATTTTAATAAGCTTGATGTAACACAGCATATAAAGACAAAGGGAAACACTTAATGGGGCTGTCACAATAAAGGACTCTGAGCGGGCTTGGAGATGCTAGAAGTGTTAATAGAATTGATCAAAGGCTTAGGAAAGGAATTCTCCATTTCCGTGGAGGTCTGCCCTGCGCCTCGCTCCGTCCTTTCTGTTCGCTGTTGCATGGACGGCACTATCCCATTTCTTTAAAGACAAACCAGGGTCACTGGTGGCAAACACGAGACATTTCAAGCAGGGCTTGTAGCTGCCTCCGCGTTCGCTTCCTACGGACTTTGGGAGAGCTTCGGTAGAGTCTTCAATCAAATCCCAAAGAGTTAATTGCTACTAAACTGTGATAACAAGTTGTGAATGATTTGGTAGAATCCCGATCTTTCATGAATTCTAGATAAGATTTGATTTCTCTGGGCTTATATTCTTCTCTAAATATTGAGCATTTAGTTGTTAATCTAAAGCTTGAAATGGCAGCAGGTTTTTTTCTTTCTCATTCTTGTTTCCTTATAGAAAGGGAGGGGGAGTCTGAGACAGAGAGGCCTGAAAGATGAAGGTTTTAAAACGTAAAGGGATTGTTTTGGGATGGAGCTTTCCCTTGTGCGTGCTCACCATTAAAGACTACATTTTTGTCCAGTAAATTGGACCCACGCCTGCCTGCCTTCAAAAAAAAAAAAAAAAGCTACCAGGCTCTTCTGCTTCATGGTTTTGAGTCTCTGATACTTTTGAAATGAAGCCTAAAGATCCTACAAAGAGGATAACACTGCCTAATGGAAAGAATAATGCAAGCGAGAACCCATTTGAAATGACAGCTGCGAGCCTCGCGAAGCTTTTCTGTGCTGATCAAAGCTGCTGGTAACGTTGTTTGAAAAGAGGATATCAGTTTCCCCCTCTCCTTTTCCCATTCAACCTGCAGATGATTTTATATTCCAGACTTTGCACTTTTTTCCTGGGAGATCAAGTGAACCTCCTAAATGAGCGGTGTTCAGATCAGCGCGCTGGGGAGCACCATCGGCGTAAGAGGCAAAGTGTTTTGGGGGGATATAGCCTCCGAGCTCCATCCCCCCTGTCCGTAGGGCCCTCCGAAACGCCCTGCACAGAGACGCGGTGACTTTGCAAGACTGAGCCGCAGTGTTCAGCTCTTCTGCCGATGTGTGCAAATGCTCCAAACAATCCGTAAACAGAGAGGAAGGATTTTGCTTGCTAGGTGCAGTTTTATGGTGGCTTTTATTTTATTCTCCACACGTGTCCCATAATTTTGGTTATTTTCTGAAGTCCTGTGCTGGAGTCAGGTGATGATTTGAGCATCTCAGCTTCCGTTTTTATTCTTGTTTTAAATCCCTGTGCTTATTGCTAAAGTCTAAACATATGACCTTGTGTGCCCCAGGTGCTTTAGCCATTAGAAGCAGCGAAAATTCTTTGCATGATATTTTTTGATGTGAGAACTAATTTCATGATCTTTGTGACTTGTTTTTGGTTTGATTCCTATTGTCTGGCTGTTTGTAGAGGACAGGGTCTTGTGTCCTTTGGGGATGCAGGATATTTGGGGTCTTCAGGGGCTGAACAGAGCAGAGCAGGTCTGAAGAAGTCAATGAGAAGCCGGGGCTGCACGCGACAGAGTCCTGGCAGCACACACGGAGGAAGGGGGTGTTAAATGGTTCTTGTGGTTTTGACTTGCTCCTGGTTGCCTTGTAGCCAGCTTCAGGCTGGGGTAAAGGAGAAATCGGTGGTTTGAGAAGGGAATGATCCCACTGGAGCGGGAGATGGAGCAGGGCAGAGACCTGTGGAGGGAGCGTGCCCTTTGCTGGGAGCCCTTGAGCCCCTCGAGTCCCCCGTAAGGACTGGCCCTGCTCAGGCAGCGTAGCTCTCGCCAGATTTGTTCACAAAGCCTCTGGAAGAGCCGCTAAATCCTGGGCTCTCGGCGTTCTCCGCTCGGTAATGCTGAGTGCAAGATGGTGGGGCCATATGCTGCCTGCCCACATCCAGCCCTGCTGCTCCTGGGCCTGCGCTCCCCCTGATCCCCTCCTTCTCCCAAACTTTCTGTGCTTGGAGAAGGCAGTTGCTTGCAGCCAGCCATTGACTAAATCTGTGACCTTAGGGCAAAACATTTAAAAACAGATGTGTCCATCTTCCCTCGCACGAGGCTACCTCAGTATTTAAAGTGAAACTATTGATGCAGGAAGCAGAAAAATTTATCTGTGAAAAATTGAACTCCAAATACTGGCTTTAGCTCGTTCAGAGCAATAAGAGAGCATGAAATTGATGTGAATCCTCAGGGCTTTCCTGGACAGTGTGCAAGCCCATTGCAAAACATTTATTGTAAAATATCTTCTAATTGCAATGCCTAAAGTGGGCACTTTTGTCCTTTTGAACAGCTTTGGTATCTTGTTTTCTCTAGGCAGTTATAAGCAGCGGATGCACAAAGAAGGACAGGGATCGTTTCGGCTGGCATCGGAGTGCCTTAAACAAACACGATGAATGAGTTGATCTCTCCCTCCACCCCTTTTGATTTTCCAGTTGACTTCAGAGAGCGGAGGGCTCGGAGGGAGCCGGGCTGGCGCCGGCTGTGCTCCCTGCCTGGCTGGCGGTGGGATCGTCGCTGGGGGTGGGATCCAGAGCCCGCTGCGGTCGATGCTCCCGTTGACTTCAAGGCGCTCTGGTCCAGGCGCCCATTCCTGGCACCGAACTACCTCCAAGTCGCCTGTTAAAAATGAACCGGGAGCGTGCAAGCCCCTCGGCAGCTGGCTACAGGGTGCAAAGAGCCTGCTGATACCCCACAGCCTTCCATGGCCCTGGGATCCCTCCATGCCCAGCAGTCCTGCATCCCCAAAGCCACGGCTCTGTCTCCCGGAGAAGCCTGCGCTTCCCAGGCATCGCTAAGGGAAAACGGTGGCGCTGGCACGTCACACTCTGGGCTTTGCCGGCTAATGCTTCGCCTTGCCTCCTGCTCCAGCCCTCAGAGGTGTCCCCGGTGCCCTGTGCCGGCGTCGCCATCAGTCAGAGCGGGATGGATCGCATCCACCTCTGGCGCTGCCTGGGGAGCAGCACCTGGGAAGGTGCTGCTGCGACTCGGCAGCTGCATGTCACCCTGTTTTAAACCCTGATGCCAGGGGAGGGGAATGTGTGCAGGCACACATCCTCACCAAAGCATCAGTGTGTTCTGGGGGGCCAGCAAGAGGCTCCGTGGACAAGCAGGTTCCTTCTGGGGGCCTGGAAACCAGCAAAAGTGCCTGCTAATGCTTTCCTCTTCACTACAGAGCTGCAGATACCTCAGCTCTCAAATTTTAATAAAATGGTGTGACAACACAGGCAGAAGGGTGATAGAGGCAGAAGTTTCTTGCAGTACACCAAATAGGTTCAGTATTAATTATACTGTCACTGTAGTGCTATTCTTTGAAGTCTTCATTGGTGTAGAAGTTTATAAACAATGGGAGGGAATAATACAGTGTGACCAAAGTGCTTAAATAATGCTATAGGGTTGGTGCGAGGGGAATTACAGAGATTAGTGGTGGAGCTTGAGACCAGAACCTGCGAGAGCGCGGCTGCACCCTTGGCTGTCTGCAAATGACTTTCTCAAGTCATTTTGCTTCATTGTGCCTCGTTTTATCCCATCTGTGACATGGGGACAGCGTCAGCTGCCGATCACTGCTGAGAGGTTCGGGAGCAACCAACCACATAAGTACAAAAGTAAGTTAGCCCAGTTGTGAGACATCGCACAGCATTAATGCGCTCAGCAGTGTGATGACGGGGAAATTTGCTTTCAGCCGAATGAGCTGGTTAATGCAGTGCCTGGCAAATGTAATTTCAGTGTGGGGGACTGATTGCTTTCAGTACGTTGGGTTGATTTGGGGATCCTCCAGTGATGGAGCCAGCCTACGAGTCTGTATTGGTAAGCGGGTTTTTGCCAATCTTGATAATCAATCCCTGTTTCCATCTCCTGCTTCTGCAGCCGTAAGGGCCATGCAGCCGTGCCGCTGCCGCTCCGCCTCCGCCCGGCCGGCCGACCGCAGCGTTCCCGGGCAGAGCATGAGCAGCCGATCACACTTGAGTTGTTTGGAGTGCCATGTTGCGTAGATGCTTTCATCTCAGAATTGGGATAATAGCTTTCTTTGGGGGTGGAGGGATTAATTTTTCACACATCTGTCCACTGGAATGCAGTAACAGATCCTTTGTTCAGGCTCCTTCTGTGGAGTGCCTTCTCCACCCTTGTTATTTCATTCTTCTTTTGCGTGGCAAAACTTTTTGTCCTGCATTTCAAATAGATCCTGAGCGTCCCTGGCAGCTGAACAAGAGAAACAAACTTTCCAGCCCTGTTTTTTATGCTGTTTTCAGGGAGTGCTTGGTGATTTGAAGGGTATTTGATTGGTTTTGGCAGAGGCGTTTTATTCCGTGGAAAATCCATAGCTCCTCTGATCCCTTACGGATGGCTTAGGGAGCCGCTGGAGCCTCCAAATGAGAGATTTGCTGGTGGCCAGCTGGTCCTGGACGTGCCATGGGAACGCTGAGGACACTGCTCTTGGGACGTGCGCCGTGGTGGGCAGGGAGCGGAGGAGGAGAGGCTGTGGGGACGGTGCCAGCTCTGCTCCTGCCTAACCCACAGCAGGAGGGCTCGGGGCTTGGCCTAGGCATGGCTCTGCATGAAAACTAAGCCCCAGAGCCTCAGCCGTTGTCCTGCAGATGCTTTCCCTGCTGTTTGAAGGTTGATTTGACTCTTAACACCGAGGTCTTCTCACTCCAGCGTATCGCAGCTCCAGCCCTAAACGTATGTTGGGGGACCCGACAAGGGTCGATGGCTCCATCACCAACAAGAGGGAATTTAGCGCTTGGGTATTTGGTTATAATATCCCCCAGTCTGGATGTGCTTCCTCCTGCATCCCACTCCACAGAGATTGTAGCAGTTCTTCAACATAATAAAAACAAACAGATTCACATCGGCATTAAGAACCATGATTTGCTGTGCGGTGCGTGAGCTCTGCGCATGGGGAGCAGCAGCAGGCAGCAGCCTGGGGTAGCTGTGCATACATTTACCTATACTATTTTTTTTTCCCCCAACAGCCCTATTACCATATTTAAATGCAAGTATGTCTTTTTTTTAAATCGATGTTTTAAGTAGCTTCAAGTCACTCTAGCCTAGTTGTTCTCTGCTCCTTTCCCCCTGGTAGATTACCTGTAGCTGAGACGATAGTGCTAGAGTTAGCGGGCTTGTAGTCTGCTGATTTCGCTGGGTCTCGCTCTCTCCGTTCCTCTAGCTCGCTGTTCTCTTTTTTCTGTTGCCTCAGTTGTTTTTCTGTGGTTCTTCAGCATTGCAAAGCAGCTGTGATCAAAGTCGTGGAGCCCGCTCGAGGGGCAGGTCCCATGGTGGTGACTACCCCCAGGGTTGTCCTGTCGGGCGCCAGGAGCGGTCGGAGCTCCCCAGAGACCAGGAACCTCCGAGGGTTTTGTTGACTTTGCAGCAAGGGGGTTTGGGGTTCTTGCTGATCACCTGGACCTCGCCATTGCCCTCTTAAAATACATATATTTAAAGTCAGAGCCTCTGGCAGATCTTTTGAATATTAATTAAGTAAAGAAAGTAAATCTGCAATCTTGCTAGCAGCATTTCATTCATCTGTAAGGGCTCGATCCCTCTGTAGCAGGGTGTATGTCTCAGAGCTCCTTGATCTGCGGCTGTTTTGCTTTCAAGAGCTTTTTTTCTTTCTTTCTTTCTTTCTTTCTTTTTTAAATTACATTCCAGTGAATTTTTTTTGCTTGATCCCAGCAAATCTGTGATCTTGACATGAGGACCTCCTCATATTTTCCATTACTGCTATGTTTGTAGATCGGCACGTTATTATCACTTGCAAATAAGCAAAGAAGAGAATTCCCTCGTTGTTTTGCGAAGCGGTCTGACCCTAGCCGTTTGAGAGTATGGAGACGTAAGCTGAGCGCTGCAGGCTCTGCCGCCAGTCTATCCGCCCCGGCACCTTGGCTTTCGCGGCGTGCCGTGGCCAGGCACGCCATCAGCGGCACGCGCCGCCACGTTCCTCTTCTGCCAAGGGGATTTGGGCCACCTTTGTGCCGGCAGAGACCACCGGCAGTGGGCACCTGGCGAGGGCTCGGCTCTTTCTAAAAACGGTGCTTGTTGATGGCACGGAGAGCCGGGACGGCGACCTCTGGAAACGCCGTGCCCTCGGCGGCCGCCCCGCAGAGACTCGCGGTACCCGCTGGCTTCTTTCTTTACCCTTCTCCTTTTCTCCACGGCCAGGTTTTCCGGCAGCGGCTTATGGACCAGTAGCAGCGGCAGCCGTGGCGGCAGCAAGAGGATCAGGTAGGGGGGCCCGTGGAAGAGCAAACCCTCAGAGTGCAGGGTCAGGTAAAAGCTCTGTCGGTATTCTGTGTGGCTGCAGCTCTCCATCATTTCTCTGATTTTCCTCACACTTATCCTGGGGACCTGAAAAACAAACGATCAAAAAAAAAAAAAATTATATAAAAAATAAATAATCAATCCCAAACCAAACCCAAACTACAAGCAGAGGCCACGGGGCCTGGAGCACCTTGCAGGAAATTGGCGTAAGAACTGCCAAAACCAGGGTAGATATTCTGATTTGTTTCTTTATTTATTCCTTTATTATGTTGGTTTCTTTGTTTCTTTGGTTTAAATTCGAGGTTATAAAGGACACCCCAAAGAAATTAATTTGTGTTTTTGAAAAAAAGCTTTCCGTTTCTCATGGAAAGCTGGTGTTAGGTTGAGGCGGCAGCGGCGGCCCCGGGTGCTCCCGCCGTGCCCGGAGCCGCTCTCGCCTCCTCCGCCGTGGCCAGCGCGAGGGTTGGCCTTCGCGGGGCACCCCCGTGCTGAGGGGGCCGCGTCCCCTTGGGGACAGCGTCTTCTGCCCCTGCGAGGCGAACGCCGCCGCTCGTGCTGTCGGCACCGAAGCGCGGCTGGTGGTTCGCCGGCCCTGCCCGCTTCGAACCCCGGCCTGCTTCCATGAGGAACGTCAAAGCTTTTCTTCCTGTCCTTCTGAAAACTTTTATTTTTTTCCCCTTAAGGGAAATAAATAAATCGCTGCCAATTACCGTTATTACCTTAGGTTTTAAATTTAGCTAAACACGTGAATTAGTGCTCTGCTCAGGTAATTAAGCGTTCAGTACAGCCATCAGTGAGCTGTTGGCTCGGCAGCGCCCGCCGTCGCCTTGGCTCCCCGGCCTGCCCACATCAAGCCGGGATGGAGCCGCTGCCGGCCCCGCGCCTCCTGCATGGCCCCCCGGCTGCCAGCCCCTCGCCGGGCCCCGGCTCACTGGCGTGCACGGCAGAGGTGCCGGAGCGGAGGACGTGGCGGTGGCAGCGGCTTTCCAGCTCACTCATGGCGCAGTCCTGAAGTGGGGGTTTCTCGGTGGCTTTTCTGGCAGTGCCGGTGGGTTAACCGGGCTCTTCCCGAAAAGACCCGACTAAACCTCTGCGTGAGGGGTTACGAGGAGGGCGCAGGCCCAGGTGTGTCTCGAGTGCGAGCCTGATGCCATGGAGGCCAAAGAAAGACACCAGGAGAACTCCGTTCCATGCAAACTGGCACTGCTTGCAGGCTACAAAGGATTATCTGTACCAGTTTCATCTTGTGGCATGTAGAGAGCGCCTAAGGGGTGACTTGCCAGACTGGTTGTGGGGATTCCCCATCTCCCGGCTTTTCCTGCTGCCCCTTCATGGAGGGGGAAAAACAAACCCAAAGAGAAAAGAAAAAAAAAAAAAAAAAGAGATTGATTTTGCATATGATTTCAGGAAAACAGACTTCATTGTTTCTGCCTCTTCCTCATGTTTTGCCCTTCAGGTTTTGTTTTACGTGCAAACAGACCTGGTGAGTTGCCCCTTAGCAAGGCACAGAGGGTTTGGCTGGATTAACGTTGCTTCCCTGATTATTATTATTTTTTTTTAATCGGAGTGCTTTTGGTGCCCATTACAACTGAACTGAGCATTGATCAATTCTGTGCCTGAAAATCATTCGTCTTTAATTTGAGTGTTTTTTGGTTTTTCTTTTGTTGGGTTTTCTGTTTTGTTTTGTTTTTTCGTTTTTGTTTTTTATTTGAACTTGCAATACGAAACTAAATCTAACCCTAAATTAACAACACCCTTTCTGGCAAGTTTAAAGAGCAGTATGGTGTTTGGAAATGTCTTTCAAGCCTCAAAATTGCCTGTGTGCACAAAACTGGCAAAACCCCAAAACTGAATCAAAAGAGACACCCCCCTCCCCAGCCCCGAGATCTCAAGGAGGAAGATGGGTTTGTCACCCACCCGGCCCGACGGCCGCTCACATTTGCAGCGAAATGTGCTCTGGGAACAGTGGTGTTTTACGTAGAGTCATTTCCATCCAAAGACGGTTTTCGGAAAGGACATCCTGGGTTTGCCACTTCCATCCAGCAATGGTAGTGAATTGTATTCAGGAGCAGTAGAGTACGATCGATCTTGCGCTACAGTGTATGGGCCCGATTCATTACAAGAAAAATGGTTGGGGTTTTTTTTTTTCTTCTTTTCGGTTGGGTTTTTCTTTTTCCTTTGCAAATTTGCACAGCCCTCCTTCACGCGTGCCTAATCCAAAAGCACAGAGCGCAGCACAGTTGGCCCTCACTGGCCCCTTTCTGCCAGTAAATGGAAGAGAGCTGGAAAACGCCCGGGCGGGCACGTCCCACCGCCCCTCCGCTCGCTGGGGAGTGCTTTGCCCAGAGGCTGCCGGAGACGTCCCCATCGCTGCTGCCCCTTCTGCAGTGCTCCGGCCCCACCAGCTCACTCCAAATTGACCTCCTCTGCTCTCTGGCCCCGTCCTGCCGGCTCTTCCCCACCTTCCTGGCGTTGCTGCCGGCGCGGTGGCTCTGCAGCACCGGAGCTCGGCCCGGGCGCCGGTGCCTGCCGATGGGGCTGAGCGCCGATGGAGAGCGTCCGCCTCCGGGCGTGCATCTTGGTCTTCCAAGGAAGCTGCAGCCCTTTCGCTCCAACCCCCTGGGCTGCGGTGCGTGGGCACTGGCCACCTCGGTTTCTCCCCGGGGTGATCTTCCTCCTCTTAGTAAACCTGCATGTTTGCTTAACAGCCAGCGAAAGAAGCCCTGCACGGGGGCAGCGCCCAGCCCTGGTTCTGCACTGCCTGGTCTTCCCTGCCCTCGCCCCTTCTTTTTCTGTTGCAGCGTGTGAGGATGCAGTCACCGGTTTACCTTGCTAGATAAACAAGTTCTCTTCTCTGTCACAGCAGAAAGGGACATTTCCCCCTGCTCGTGCTCAGTGCCACTCATAAATTCACATCTAGCTTAGCCGGTCACGTGCCGGCAGGGTGAACGCAGCGATGCTTCTCTTTATAAATCATGTGCCCAATCGACATCCCAGTGGCGAGGCGATAGCTGAGGTCCCTCGAGCAGACAGAGGGGTTTGGCCACATCCATTCACACCGGGTGGGACTGTGCTGCCGAATCCCTCAGCTGGTTTTGACAACCTCATCCATTCTTGTATTTTTTTTAATGAATTGGGACCTGAGCCACAGAAAACGAGGAAACTTAAAAGTCTGAATGCTGCAGACTCCTCCTAGACAACTTCACTATCAATGTCACGTTTCTTTTGAATTCACCTGACATATTTTACGTGTAAAACATTTCTGTCGTGTAAATGCTTTTTTTAAAATACAGTCATGGGGGGGCACATTTTTATCTTGCATTTGACATGGGAGGGATTCATTTGGCAGGAGAGCGAGACAAGGAAAATTTGGCAGGAGAGGGTTTTCGTTCCTTCCTCTTTGGTTCATTGACAAGTCTGAGATTTTTCCAGTTCCCAACCTGTTGCCACCAACTATTCCTCCCTGAGGACTGGAGACAAAACCCAATAAGGCCATCCGTAATCCAGCCCGATTCCCGCTGCTCGGCACCGGGAGGAGCCGTGCGCGCCTGTCCCAGGTGAGCGGCGCAGGCTCCCACGGGCACGCTTTGCCCGCCGAGACGGCCGGCGGCAGGACAGCGCGGTGGGAGAGCCCGGTGCCGCGGCGCCAGGAGCTGCTCCCCCCCGCCCCGACCCCCGGCACATCTGGATTTTGGGCGCCAGTCCCGGCTTGCCAGTGCTGCCTTTGAGCCCTGCGCCCCGACAACCCCTTACTGTACTTTATACTTGCCAGCTATAACAAATCTCGTAACGTGAGCTACTGACCTTGATGGTGAGTGTGAGCAGTTATGTTTTGTTGTTTTCTCTCTTGCTTGGTTGGGGCTGCTGTGAGAGAGGGTGTCTCTGAGGCATACTTTCCGGCCTCTCTTACACTCGGACGTGCACACCTCCTCTCAAACACTCTTCTGAGCGCTCTCAGCGGGAAGGTTTGTCCACACCTATTAATCCTCTCTCAGTGTCCAGCTTCTTGTTAGTAGCAGCTGGTTGCATGTTTTTTGCTTGTTCGGACGAAACGGTTCAAGAAACGACTCATATCAACTCTTGAGAAATGTCTCTATTTTTTTGTACACTTTCTTTCTTTTGATGTTTTTATTAATTTCCCTTACTTAAAAAACAAAACACCTGTCGTCCCGTAAAACATTTCACATCTCCCCTTGCCTGTTCTTAGAGTGTATGTATCTGTGGGACTGAACTAAATGCATGCACTGTAGTAGTCGTACTGGTAGCAGTAGATGTAGTTGTAGAACATGCATTGTTGAGTTGATATTATAGGTATCATCAACGTGAACTAGCGTGGCAGTTAAAAGCATAGCCTTGGTCTGATTGAAAGCGTAGGGCTATCAATACAGCAGAGAGCTGCTAACGGCTTGGATCCATAGTACCGTATTTGTTAAATCCCATTATCTGGAAGTTTAAATTGAAGCCAGCTGTAGGCAACCTACACCCTCTGTACAAGAACCCGCACATGCTGTTATGTTGATAGTAAATTTGCCTTTTTTCTTTTTTTTTTTTCAAATTAAACCCCCTAGGAATTAAAATGCTGACTATAACTATATTCTCTTATTTTTATTTTGTATTAAAAAGAACTTAAGATATTTTTAAAATCATTTTACAATCATGGTTTCTTCATCAGCCTGTTACTCGTCCATATTAGCCCATAGAATCATTCGTTGGCAGTCGTAGACCAGATGTGCCTAATGCAAATCACTCCATTTGGGTATCTAAATAATGCCGTCTGTGTGAAGCAGCTTCCCGCGGACTGTCCTGAGACACGAAGCAATTGTTTTTAGGACATAAACCTTAAATCTTGTTATGCAACAGAGACTCTGAGCTAGTGGTGGGTCGTACTCATTGCCATGTCACCCAGCTTAAGGGAACATCTTTAAATGAAGATTTAACGTCTCATAAATATCAACATGAGGAGTTCGAGGCAAGTTCATCGTCTTTGCCGTTGAGGCAGCAAGTGTCTTTGCTTCTTGTGCCCAGGTTTCTGTGCTAAACTTTTAAAATGCTTTCACAGATGAAGCTGCAGTCAGTAAATTTAACAGATGGTAATTGAGATCCCGAATTAGACTTTTGTTCATTTGTTTCGTTTGTTGCTTGTCAGAAAACATCCTGCTGGGAGTAGAAAAGATACTGTATGGCATGGTCACACCTTCCCTCCTCCCCGCGCCCCCCCAGCCGTCCCCACAAACCAGATGTGCTGAGTTGGAGCATCTTCCTGCTCCGCTGGGGATAGCCAAGGCAGTCTTTAGTGCACTTATTCCAGCAAGCGCTTTCAAAGGAAATAAAATATCCAGAATGGGCTTTCAAAATGTAATTAAGGATTTGTATCCGCTCCTTACCTCTAATAGAACATAAAGTAAATCAACCAAACAATCGCTTGGATGGGGCTGACGCAATGCAAGCCTGCGCAAGGCAATCTGAGCCACCCCTATTACTTTCCTTATTGCTACGGGGGAGCTGAAACACTTGTACATCAAGGGGAAGAATAATTTCCCCCTTAGATCTCAATCTGCCAGGGACGGGGGGGACCCACTGTTTAATGCGCCAGGCATATGATGAAGTGAGGAGTGTATCTAAAAGTCAGCAGAGCGACAAATTGCATGGGGTTTAGGAAGCCTTGTCTTACACTTAAAGAAGGTGCTCTAAAAATTTAATCTTGTCATTAGGCACCCATAGTGTTAGCAAATTACGGCCATAAAAAGTGGGACAACGGTTGGTCTGTGTGTGCGGAGGGAGAGAAGCCGCCATCGGCTCACGGAAATGTTGTAAGGAGGAGCGTTTCAAAGATCCAGCGATGAACCAATTTGGGATTTATACGGCCCATTGAGAGGACTCCCTTGTGGCACGGCGGCTCTGATGGAACTGTTCTCCCTCTTTTATTCTACTATATAAAAGTACATAAAGTTTAATCCGAGCTATGTAATCTCAAAAGCCAGAACCTAACAAGTGGACCACTTGGGAGCAGCAAGCGGGCTGAAATTTCTCACTCCGCTGGAACCGCCGGTAATTATGTGACAGAGCCTGGCGGCTGATGCATCGGAAAATTAATGGCTGCATCAGATTTTATCTTTTGCTTATCTTCATAGCAGAGGCAGTCTGCGCTGGAGAGCATTGCAGGCGGGCCGGCAGGGAGGGTGAGGCGGAGGGACCCCAGACCGTGTGGGGCTTCGGTGAGGAGTGGACACAAAGACAAATGTCACGTGCTAAAGAGAAATAACGGCAGCCAAGCTCTGCACGGAGCGCCTGCCTGAGTGGTGAATGTGTCCTGCGCCTCTAGTTAGTGTAGCGCGGCTCTAGAGGAGGCCACTCTGCATTTCTGCGGGTGGTTTTGGCCTCGGTACCGGCAATATCCTCTTACTCTTTTGTGAGCACTACAGTTACTTTTCTGACTGCTACCCCAAATTAAAAAAAAAAAATAATAATGAAAAGGGAGTCATTTCTGTTTCGGTTCAGAAGTGCTGTGCTGGTCCAGGGTGGGAATCACGCAGGTCCTTTCCAGAACGCAGGCTACACACAAAACCGGTTTGTCTTATTTTACTGTAGGATGCCACTTTTTGATTTTGTTGAGCCGCGACGGACTGAGCTTCCTGCAGTGCCGAGTAGAAAATTCAGTAGATCTAAAACAATTCGGTGCTGCTGCTGTTGGGCCTTGACCACAGCGGCAGTCATTTTACAGGGCTCCTGGCTGAAGTCTATTGTGGTTAAAATACATCAGCTTTAATCAACAATTTTGTAATAGGAAATCTTGTGCACTTGATAAATCATCTCCAGTGCAATTAGTGACCACCTCTGAAGTGCAGACTTAAGTACAGTAGAAGTTAATCTTGAATGAATTTAGCAGCTAACTTTTAATAGTCTTTTCAATCAGGAGGATTATTTTCAATGGGAAAACACTCCTTGGCAGAGCTCATCCCAGTGTCACGGGCAGGCTGATGGCCTGTGCAGGGACCGGCTCGCTGGTCCACAGGACCACGCCACCCTCACCAGGCAGCCGTGCTCCAGCCCTGCAAAGCCCTGCAACAGCCCATTATCGGTGTTTGGTTTCCTTTGTCCCAGCAGAAGCGGAGGGACAGAGCTCTTGGCCGTTGTAATTAGACTTTGTTCCACGCAAGATGCAGACGAGTCATTGTAAAGTTTGAAATGGGGCCTTCAGCGTGAGCTCTCCGGTGCAATGAGATACTTGAGCACATGAGCTCGTCTCATGCATTTTAATCACTAAACATGTAAAGTACTCACTGAGCTGAGGGGTAACTTGCCTGTCTGGCAGCAGTCGCAGGCTGTTACCCATTAGTGGAACAAATACTAAATGGGACACAGCGCACATTTTACTGACATACTATTGTGAGTATTTTCATGCTGATTCTCTCCCCAAATGCTTTAAAAGTAAATACATAATTACAGTTATTTTTTTTTCTCTCTCTCCTTTCTGAAAGAGAAAACTGAAAAAGAAGCCGTGGAGCTTTTCCTTGCAGCAGATGTTAGCATGCATCTGGCTCTGCATTAGCTTGAGGGGCGTGGTGGATTAGTACTTGCCAGAGAATGCAAAATTGGTCTGCAGGTATATAAACTTGAGCTATTTAAAAATAATAAACTCACACAGCTGGGTCTTTTTAAGGGTGTTTCTTGATAGTTAAAACAAGAGACCAGAGACCAGAGCTTTGTGCCATGAGGACTCTCAGCTGTCTGTGCCCAAACCCTCCCATGCCGAGGGGCTGGGGTGTTAGCTGCCGCCAGCGAGGCCGGTGCCACCAGCTCTCCCCCCGACACCGCGTGGTGGGCAGCAGCTTCTCTCAGTGTTTGCTCATCGATGAGCTCCGGTTTTCCTTTGGAGGGGTGTTACTACCGGCCGCGCGTGCCGTGGAGGACCCCTCGCTCTGCCTTGCTCGGACGTGGCCTTGGCGCCTGTCCGGCCGGGCAGGTCGGCTCAAAGTGCCCAGCACCTCTCTCTGTGCAGGCGCCTGGTGCAGATTCTCCCGCAGGAGAGGATCGTTGCACAGAAAGCACCGGGGTTTTGTGGGCTGGATTTCTTTTCTGTTACCTGGATAACCCCGCTGTGCTCCCGAGCATCCATCCAGCCCACAGGGATCCATTGGCAGAGGGAAGGTGTCCCCTGGGCAATGCCCACCCACTACGGCGACTTAAAATATGCAGCGAAACAAAGACCCGTTTTTGTTTTAATTTTCCTCCTGTATTGTCTGTTATTGTACAAAAGGCTTCAATTTAACATTAACAGGAGTGATAGCCAGTTAATGTGGTACAGTGGGAGGCCGGAGTTTCTGTTGCTATGGCAATGGAGATCGGCTCATTTGTTTTGTAGATGAGTAATTACTACGCAATTAGAGTAGGCTAAAAATAAAGGGGCCTTTTGTTCCCTGTTACTCATTAATATTAATAAAAGACCTGTCCGGGCTGTGGTAAACAATTAATGCAGATGTGGTTGCCCACGGTAAAAGTAGCAACAGCTTTCGTGTTACCCAGCGCGAGGTGAAAGCGCCGGCGTTGCCTGGCTCAGCTCTTTCCTTCATTTTAAATAGAAAAATTATTAGAGAGAGGTCTGCATTAGCACAGCATCACGAGCTTTAGCCCTTATTTGCCAGTTGGATGGATGGTAATAAGTGTTAAAGCTCAATGTGCAGACACAGACAGCAGGTACAGCGCGCTGGGGTCAGATCCTGCGAAACAGCGAGCATCCGCAGCCCTCCGAGTTGTGTGCGGGAGAAGCACAATGGCAGCAGTTCCCTGATGCAGAAATCTCTTCCTTTATCCCCCCCAGCCCAGCGTTGCCCGAGGGAGGGCGCAGGGCCGTGCCACTGCCAGTGCCCTCTCCGGTGAGCAGCACTGGCTGCGGGATGCCCCGGTGAAGGGGCTGCTCCACTGCAGAGCCAGGGCTTGAGCAAAGAGCTTGCCCGAAAACCCGAGCACGTGAAAGCACGGGTGTGGTGCTGCTGAAATGGCTCCGGTGCAGCACGTTACAAACATCGAGTGCCAAAAAAGAGTGGAAGAAAACAGTCCCAAGCATTTGATGGGAAGTATGTAAACGTTAAAGCACACCAGATTTTAAATTAACTGTAAAACCAGTTAAATTGATGGAGAAACCTGTTAGAAAGATGACTAACGGGACAGAGTTTATTTACCGCTCTGTTTTATTTGCTTGTCTGTGAGCATCCCTTGTTGGCAGGGAGGGACAGCGGAGCAGCGCAGAGCTGGGCCGTGGCCGGCCTGGTGAGCGCGGGGGGCTGTGGGGTGGTCACCCCCCTCCCCACGGCCCTGGGGTGCTCGGCACCCCTGGAAAACGCCATCAGTAAGGGGGAACCTCTCCAACGGGCAGCGGAGGCACCCGAGTGCCCCCGGCCCGAAACCCTCGAGTGCTGTGCTGGGGGGCGGGTTGCAGACAAATGGGAACCGCATCCCTCCCAAACTGTTTAACTAATGGAGGGAAACGTAGCACAGCCTTTGTAAGGTCGACATTTGTTTGTTGTTAAGGATCTAATTAGAAACATGAGAGGGAGCTGAATGGCTGCTTGCTCGGCTAATTAGCGACATGCACGAAGACCACTTTGAACTTCAAGGACACAAAGCTATTAGCGCTTACATCAAAAATGGATTAAACTTCTGTGCTTTTATAATGATTAAAGATGAGCCGCTCAAGAGGAAATCCTTTTGTAAGGCTGTGACAAGAGCTGGCTCCCTGATTGCAGCTTCTACAAGCAAAGCTTTGTGTGGCCTCCGTGTAGCACTCGCCCCGGCGCGAGAGTGACACCGCTAACTTGCAATATGGAAAATGTGATTAGGCAGTAAATATTGATCGTTCGCAAAAAATTACAGCCAAGCTGGAAAGTGCATTTATTTGTCCTGCTACATAACTGCAGAACTTAGAAAAGCTGGGCTTGAATACGTTGAATTTTGTGTCTTGTCTTCTGCAAACTGGTGCACATCAACAGCTTCCAGCCGTGGCTGATGCTTCGGGTGCATTAATCGCAGTATTTAGCAGAAGCAGGTGCTGCTGACGTGCCTGCAGCATGCACAAGAGGGACAGCGGTGGGTTTTTAAAACACTTGCACCGGTTGAATTTTTAGCTTACCCAAGCTTGTAGAAACCGCCCAGCTCTTGCTCTCTGCTCATCTAAGGCAGCTTAGCAGTTGCTTTTTGTGTCCATGCTGCCTGCTCAGCATCCGTGCTGGTGCCGGAGCAGAAGTCCCCGTGGTGCACCGCGGAGGGAGGACGCTGGGGCCGCGTCAGGAGCAGTTGCCACAAGATCCCAGTTGCCATTATCACACCGACGTGTCCAGCTCGGTTCCTAACAGCTCGGGCTGCTGCGAGGTGCGGGTCTGAGGGGTGTGAATAATTGTCAGCAGCCCCGCGCTGGGGCTGGGTGCCTGCAGCAGCGAGGACGGGGCTGGGCAGCACTCCCTCCCCGTGCTCTGTTCACTTCCAGCGGTAATTGCTGAGCCGGGAACCTGCTCACCACCCACTGCTTTCTGTCGTTATCCCTGCGATATTTTGATGTGTGAAGCCATTTCCAAAGGGGCTGCAGAGGCAGAACAACCTTTTAAAGTGTGACTGCAGATAGAAAATAACGTACAAATAGTACCTTGTTACGGCAGATAGCTGCTTTCAGTGTCTCTTGGCCTCATCACCACTTATTTTACTGATGAGCCCGACAGTTGTTTTATTTTATTTTTTTCCCTGCAGGGCCAATATAGCTGCAGGGGAGGGACAACTGCTGCCACTAACCCGGGGCTGCCTGGCTGCTCCCCATTACAGAGCCATGTCAGGGGCGACCGGGAAGGCACAAAGCTCGCGGTTTGATTTTCCAGAGTCAGGACTGAACCGGCTGTCATAAACAAAATATCTACAGTTCCTAATACTTGCAGAGGAGCTCTCTCTGCCACAGGCTTCTTACAGAGAGGTGTTTGCTTTTCAAGTCTGCTTGGGAAGACCTGGAGCGAAGTGCTTTGCCTTGCAGATCCCTGCGAGAGATGTACTAAATGGCACCTCTAATTGTAACACTGGGGTTATTTGTTTTTCTGGTTTGTCTCCCACTTTCTGTTTCAGCTAGTTGGGAGCTGTTTGTACGTTGCTGCTCTCCAGAATATCTGTGTGTTTCCAGCTCATTATTTCTGAGACATTTTTGAGTCTGAGCATTGATCTGAATTTGAGGTGTGCCGCGTGCTGTCTCAGACATAAAACAACACTGTATGTAAAAGCGCAGATACAAGAAAGCGATGCTTCCGATGATAGTTCAGCCTGACCACAAACGAACGTGTTTGTGCCTCTAGCTGGAGCTGTATGTGGTGATCGGTATAGGAAAAAAGAGCCTGAATGTGAGCATTTAATTGTCAGTGCTGTGCCTGTGCGCTCTTGCAGCCTGAATAGGCAACCGAGAACCAGGAGCACCGATGTCTTATTTCAGACTGGCATTAATTTGTACATCCAGTCTGGGGTAAATCACATCTTGGTTGTTAGCATCTCTGAAAAGCAAGATACAAGCTCCCATTAGCTTCAGCCGTGAATGCACAAAGAATTAGCTTTGGCCAAGCTATCTGTAACATGGGTGCAGTGCTAGCTAATGATATTTATAAGGCTCTAAGCACTAATGATGTAAGATTTGCATGCGGTGCTGAAGTTTTCCCGCAGTCCATACCATGGCTGATTATTTAAAGTATCAGCATCACACTGTGACTGCTGGTCTGTTAGTCATGCACGCTGCAACGTGGCCATTAGTGCTTATGCTTCAGGACACATGGGGTCCCCAAGGAAGGGCGAGATCTCCCCTGCGCCAGTCACCATGGTTTTACTGTAATGTCCTCTGCAGCGTTTGTGCTTGGGTTGTTGCGAAGGCAGTACAGCAGGCTGGAATCCTGGGGTAACAGGTGATATTCCTTCTGTGAAAATCTTCTCTTAAAATCCAGCGGTAAATCCCAAGTGACTCAAATTAAATGCCCCCAGACTGTGGTGTAGTTCCCTGTCCCAGCTGGGCTGCTTGGGACCCTGCTTCGCAGCTCTGCTGAACCCATCGTGGGCAGAGGGACGGGCTGCAGTGTGTGCAGATAAATACCGTCTGCTCGCGGCTGCTGACGGGACTGGGGTGCCTGCTCTCCGTCGGCTCACCCCACCAGGCTGCTCCAAACGGCACCTCCCTGCCCCATGTCCCCCGTCCCCTGCCTGTTTCCATCCCTGTCAGCAGCATTCAGTGTTATTATATCATTTACTCCTTCGAGCTGGAAGATGATGTTTGCAGCACGTTATATGAATTTTTCATAAAGACAGAAAAACAGCCTAATCTTGTGAGCTTTGAGTCTTGGTAGTGGGTAATGGCTTTGATTTAAAGCATTTTGTCTTAATGATAGTTATATTGAAAATTTCCTGCTGCTTTCAAGCACGTGTAGTTATTATCATAAACATTGATGGTAGAAATGCCTGCCAAATTGTGCGTGGCTCTTTATGGTAGATGAGAGAGTCATCCAGAAATTAGAGCACTGGATCAACAAGTTGTCGAGAAGCCTGTTTGTACAGAAAGCCACCCCGGGGCCGGTGGGACAAGGCAGGAGCGAGGAGGGCCTTGGGGGAAAGAAGTGCTGGAGATGACCGGCACTGGGTGTAGAAAATGCTAGACGTGAGATTAAAAGCGGGTTTCTGGTGAGAAGGAGCTGCTTTAGAAGAAGTTGAGGAGTACAGAGGGAGGGCAGTCCCCTCCCAGGCAGAGCACTCGGCTGTTCTTCCCCAGCCCTCGTGCTGGTGGCCGTGCAGTGCAAGCCCCTGCTGCCCGCCTGCGCCCTGCCTCTGCCTCTGCCTCTGTCCTGGCGGCCTCTTCCATTTGTTCCACTTGAAAAAATAAACGATAACCTGATGCATAAAACATGCATGTTTACAGGGGGATATTTCATTCTTTTCTTTTTGTCGATGCATGTCGCTGTGTTCCCCGTGTGGCGTTAGATAATGGGATCTGCTTTCTGGGGAGCATCTCCATCACAAGGTGGGCTGTCTGTGGCTGGATTCTGCCTCCAGCCGTGCCAGAAGTAACTGCGGAGCCGCTCGCCCGTGTGAATCGTTGCCCAGGGATAAGGAGCCCTCTCCGGGAGGCACAGGCAGCGATGGAGTGCCATTCGACGGGTCTCTGGGGACGTTGGTTTAGTGCTGACCAACGCACACTTTGGGGCGAGCACATGCAGCCGTGGGGCCCCAGCATTCCCCGCAGACGTGTCTCTGCGGGGTGCAGGCAGGGGACGTGGGTGCCTGCGCGTGGGGAGAAGCTGGGGCGGCTCCAGCCGGCTCCATTGTGCTCTCAGCTGCTCTCTCAAGTGCAAAATGTATTTCTGGCTGTGATAACGGGGTACTATATCTCATCCTGAAGTATCCTGCCTCTTCTCAAAGAGGAAATCCAGTAAATCATGTGGTGGTTTCTTTCAGACTTGAGGTTTTTCTTGCCTGTGCACTGTGGCTGGGAAGGCAGCCATGAGTTTCTCTAACCACGTTTTGCACTGTTCTTCACCTTTCTTTTTTTTTACTTTTGAAATATTCGTATTTGTTATGTGTTAATAAAAAAGCAAAGCCACAGTAGTTAACGGTGAAGAGACTGCTGTAGGAGGCAGCCCTCCCCCTGCAATGGTGTTTAAGTGTTTGGGTTTTGGTGCTTTAGGAGAGGGAAAAGTGTTGTCACCGAAGGCTCCGTGTGGGCTGTGCGGGGGACAGCGATCCTTGTGCCGTGCCTGTCTTACACCTCTGTACGTATTTTGTCTGGTTCGTTTCCTTTGAATACAACATACTTCAGTGATGCTTAAAAGCATTGCTTTGTCATCATGTCTAATTTACTAGGCCCTAAGGGACTTACCATCAGCCGGGTACCGTGCAAGTTCTCCTTGTAGGACAGTAATGTCAAAATCCTTACAGTTCTTCTCCCTTTCCATCCCTCTTTCCCTTCATCATTCATGGCTGAATTGAGTTTATTTGGGTGGGATTCCAGCATCCGACTTGTTGTGCTTTACCCAGCTGCCCTCTCCACCCCCGCAGCGAGGCGTTTGGATCCTCGTTAGTGTAATACGCCGTTCGCTAAGGCAAATGTCATAACGAATCCTGACTTAGAAATTTCTCAAGAGTTCATCGAAAGAGAGTTTATCTTTCAAGGGTGACCTTTCTTGTTGAACGGGGATTAATGTATGAGCAGGGTCTGTGTTAACATGGCGGTTTGCAGGAGAAGGCACTTGATAAGCGAGCTCCAGCGAGCTCCGTCCCTGCTCCCAGCAGAGCATTTCGTAGCACCGAGCCTCCTGCCTCTGCGTGAACCTGGGCTGCCAGGTGCGTTTCGGGCTCCAGCTCCCCGCTCCTTGACATAAATCAGTTGTTGTGTGAACATGGCGTTGAGAAGCATCTTACGCGCATGTTAAATGTGGATAAAGACGGCTCTGCTAAAGGATGCCAAGATGAGTTAGTAATAAAATAGCCTTGCTCGCTGAAGCACTGTCTTGAGGTTATGGATGCATTTTTAAATTGTCTCCAAATTCATATTTATTTTAGCAAAAAGACTTTCAGTTATTCTCCTTTGAGGAGATGCAGCTTGGGCAGAGGAGAGGGTGCAGTGAACGTGCATTGTTGCACCAAACACATCCCCGAGACGAGACCCACGTGCGGGCGCGTACTGCAGCGGGGAAGTACAGCAAACCCTGGCTTTTGCCGTAGCAAAACCTGACCGCTGTAAATACTAAACGCTGGCAATGGTTTGTGGCAAGGCACCGAGTCTAAGGTCCTTGTATCTGTTGCCAGCCTTGTCAGCGATAGCATTTCTCTGTCTCTTCCCAGTGGCTCTGGAAGATGGAGACAGTACCGATGTTTGTCATGGCTCTCCCACCCAGCTCCTTCAGACAAGGTCTGGCTCTTGCTGTGCCAGCCGTGTGTAGCAGATCCCAACTCCACCATCGCCAACACTTTGCATTTAAAAAAAGCCTGTTCTGGGGCTGCTTTATGAACCCACATTTGCTTCAATGTATCATGCCCCATCTCGCTTTCCTAGCGCTCCCCAAGCCACCACGGTGCTGGGCAGGGTAGAGCTCGAGGCTCCCCAGAGCCTGTCCCTCTGGCCTGCAGGCAAACATTCACTTACTGATCAAAATTCACAGACTCAGAGCCTTTTCTGTAAGAATAACCACAGCACATTAAACTTCCTTGTTCCCATCACTGCCACATCTCTTGGCTTCTGTCTCTTGATCTCCATAGGCATAGGAAGGAGGTTCTGTAACCCAGAGGATGGGGGATCATTGGGGCAGAAGAAGATAAAACTTGGTTAGCTGTGACTTACAGACATATCTAATCTTTTCCATATCTCTCCTGACCTCGATCTATCACCAGGCTTCCTGGTGACACTTGGGATTGCAAATTATGCGTAGAGGAAACCCCTGAGTTGGAGGCACTTAGCCACAGTCTCGGAGCTGTGAAAACGTCCGGTGCGGGATGGTTTCCTGTGCAATTGGTTGGTAAATTGGACCTGAACCTTTCAGAGCATGTTGGAAATGGGTACTTTGACTACCAGGACTTCCTGAGTGCTGGCAGTCCTTGGAAGGGGAGGAGATGGCCCTGCCAACCCCCAGGGAATGCTGAATCAGTCTGATGGGTCCTCCCGGCAGACCAAAGTCAGGAGATACTTGGTCAGCTCAGCCAGTACCTCTGTCCGGTCCAGGCAACAGGTCGGGCTTTGCTCCTGGTCTCCATTGACTGGCATCAAGACACGGTCAGTGGTTCCCTCCCCTCTCCTGGGAGAGCGCAATCCCCTGACGGTTTTTCAGCAACGTGCTTCCAAACTTCTGCCCTTAATTATTTCCCATTCTGACCGCAGGATGTCGGTGGCCGGGGGGAAAGTCTCAGATTCCTTCCAGCCTGCAAGGCATTAATCTTAATGCTCTGCGATTGTCGCTGCTCACAGCAGCCGTGGTTCTTGGACAGCTTCTGCCTCCTCCGGCGACTGAGCTGACATCGGGAACTTTGTCATAAAGATGCATGTCTCCAAAGAGTCTTAAATTTTCTTTGAGGACTGAAACAGTAGCTGGAGTCTGGAGGATTTGGGGGGTTTTTTCTTCTTCATTTTAGTCTCAGATTATTCTAGGTTTGTGTAAAACAAATCTGTTTCCAGGTATTTCTTACCAGAACGCGTCACGTTTTGCATGTTGGGGAAGTTGTTCAAGGTTCCTTTGCTGTTGTTTCAAAGCGATGGTAAAAGTGCCTCTGGCTCCAGGTGAGCTTACATGCAGCTATTGTAAGAAGACAAATATTTAGCAACTCACCATGGCTGAGTGAATCATTAAAATACGGCTTTCTGCGGAGTGCTTAGCCTCCTAGCAATTATGAGAGCTTTACTGTTTCATTTATTGCGTCTGGAGCAAAGTGTCAGCTCTGTAAAAGCTTCCAGCCCTTTCTATATAGTTTTCCGGGCAGCTGTTCAGCCGGTGGCGTGGAGCGGTGCCGGGGCATCCCCAGCCTCCCCGCGGCAGTTCCTGGGCGACGGAGCGGCGGGCGTGCTTTTGGCGTGCCCATTTTTCCGCAGGCACTCCTGTGAGCAGTGTGGAATATTCAGCTGATGTTCAGTAGACAGAAAATTACCTTTTTCTTACATTACATACATGCAATCAGAAGGACTTTTGAATAACCAGTTGCCAGCTCTGTCTGCATGTATGAAAGCCGGTATTCCCAGTCTTCTTAGAGATGTAAATGACAGTGGCCGGGGTGGGATGTTTGGGGGGACAGAGCATCTCTCTCTGGCTCCTCAGTCTCCATTTGCTGTTCTCTTTGCAAGGTTTCAGGACGCGGCAAAGCGTGTCCCCTTGTCACCCGTGCACGGTTCTGTGGTTGCAGGTTAATGATGCAGAACTCTCCCTCTGGGTGCCACAGTGTATGTCTGTCTGTCCTGTTAGCCACGGCATCGCCACGGCGGGCATCGCGTGGGCAGTCGCTTGGGGCCGAGGCCGGTCCCTGCTCCTGGCCCCGAGGCGGTGGTGGTGCGATGGGCTCTCCTGGTGCTGCCGCAGGGGTTTGCAGGAGTATTTTACTAACAGGATCCCCCCTTGCCTTGCCGCGTCCCTCTGCCACTCTCCTGCCTTTGCTCAGACCGGCCAACTGGGTTTTCTGTGTGACTTGGCAGTAAAACTCGCATCCATTTTATTGAACCAGAAGGAGGAAAAGGAAAAAAGAAGTGCTAGCTTATAGTAATAAAGGGCTTTTGAACATCTCAGCTGGATATTTTTCTTTATGAGTGAGAAGGCCAAATGTTATCTTGACATTTAATCTTTAATAATAAAAAAAGACACTTCGTTTGCCAGTGAATTCCAAAATCTGTTTACTCTCTCATGCCTTATTTCTTTTAACTTGCTAGCTTAGATGTCCTACTTACTTTCCCCTGCTACCAGTTCAGAGCTGCATTAAATCATTTATTTTGTAAAATTTACTCTCCTGTCATTGCAGAGCCAACAGCTGCCGGGTTGACTTTTTTTGACCAGTTCATTCATTCATTTGAAAAATGGGGACCTCTTGGGAGGGCAGTGCAGGGGGAAGGGGCCAGGGCAGGAGAGGTGGTGGCCCAGCAGCAAATCCAGGCTGAGCCCACTGCAGCCCACCTAAGGTGCTGCCAAAGCCTTCCCTCGGGCTGCCCTTGTCGAGTGAGCAGGGCTTTCTCCCAGGCTGGTTTCCATCCCCAGTAAAACCCTGCAGTCGGTCAGCGCAGCTCTGACCTGCGGGCTAGCGACCGAGGGTTACTGCGGGCTATCAAATTTTATAAACCCTTTTTAGTGCTTAATGAAGATACGCGGGAAGTTGCAGCCAGAGGAAAAAGGCTGAAGAAATCTTGGCGCAGCCTCAAACATGAAGGTGATGGGATCTGCCGCGGGTCGGGTGCTTGGTTGTACTGATACCTGCGGCGCCCGGCTGGGGCTCCCAGGGAAGGCTGCGGTGTTCATCACCGCCGCTGGACTTGTCCCGTCCCCGAGCGTGTGTGCAACAGCGTGCTCAGCCCGAGTAACCGGGAGGCTCACGGCCAGCCGTTAGCCGTTTGCAGCGTGCGCCTCGGCGCTGCCGGTACCTGCACGTGGCGCGGATGCGGTGAGACACTAGTTGGTGCGGGCAGGCAAGTCTCCGTGTGCTCCCGAAGGACCTTGCAAGTACCACTCAGGTGTAGCTCCAGCTTCCCGCAAGCCATTTCCATCCAGCTCCTCCTAGTCCGCTAACTTTTCTTTTGCATTGAAACTTCTTACTCATAAATTTTACATCCAAGAGCAACTGTGAGAAATGCCAGAAGCCTGATCATCTAACATGCTTTAATACCTAAATTTATTCTTTAGTATCATTCTTATTTACATTGTTTTTCTGTCTCAAAAAAAAAAGGGGGAGGAAAAAAATAAAATTTTCTTTTACTTCCACGTTAGGAGGTGAGTTGTCATACACCCTCTGGAATTCTTTTTTGCTTTTGATCTTTATTTATTTGTTTAATTTTGGTTGATGTCCCAAGCATGGTTTTGGAGACGAAGGTAGGTCTTCGCTCTCCAAATCAAAAGGAAAAAAATTAAATAAAACAACACTCTCCTTGGTCTTACTAAAAAAAAAGATTTCCAAACTGTTCCATTCCATACCATTTAAAGGAAAAAAAAAAATAAACTATTGAACTATTTCTACAGCTTACTGATTTAAGAGGGCGGGTTTTTTTCAAAAGTATCGAATGGATCCAAAAATGATTTTCCTAGACGTGATTGAAGTTATTTGCTGTCAACATTTTAATATCAATATTACCACAATGTGTAGTCTCAAACTAGTTCCTTTGTAGTTTGCATGGGATGTGAATGCTGTCTCGGCGTGCCCAGACCTAGAGAACTTGTTACTACTGCATGAGCATCAAGTCAGATGTTGAAAAATACCTATTATATTTTGTGATAATTTGGTGAAAATGAGCACCTCCAGTCTCTGGTTGCAGTAGTGTGTTGAATGATTGTTCTTTTTTTTTTATATATATCCATATATATATTTTTGGAGCTCTAAGCTTCGTAGTAGTACGGGCTGACTCTTATCCAGTACTTGCTCTCCTATCGCATGGCCTTGGTTAAGTGTTAGAAGTTGGGCCTAGGCTGTTTATTCTGGTGTTTGGCTTTGTAATAACGGTGCATGCCCGGCGTCTGGCCTCATACCCAGCTTTATTCTCTGCACACCAGTCTTGAATAGCTACAGTGCTCAACCGAATTTTGGCGCACCCGCTTCCCCGGCAGGCTCCAACCCAGCCCGACCCGGAGGCTTCCCCGGGGCCAACAGCCCAGGGCCCGTCGCGGACCTCTACGGCACGGCCAGCCAGGACTCCGGCGTGGGTAACTACATAAGCGCCGCCAGCCCGCAGCCGGGCTCCGGCTTCGGCCACGGGATCGCCGTAAGTACCGCGCGCGCCGGCGCCAGGGCCGCCGCCCCCGCTTCTCGGTCGGTCGGGGGGGGTGTTCCTTGTTTATTGACGTTGGGGGTGGGGGGTTATGCTGGGGTTTTTGTTAATTACGACGTGACGGCGAGCGTAGCGCCTTGCTGCCGTAGCCTGCTAGAGCTGTGCCCCAACCCGCTGGAGCTGCCAAGGGGCTGCGCCGCTCCAGTTACCAGCTGGGCTGGAAACGCTCGTCTGGCGCCTTCTGCAGTCCAGACTTGACGCGTTTCAAAAGGAAATATTTAATAATTATGGGCTTTAAAGTTTCTGCTTATCTATACGGGCTTTATATCAGCCCAACCACCCATCCCAGCTGATGCACCCATTTGCAGACAACGCACCAGTACCTGCTCCCACCTAAACGAGCAAAAAGCGGCTCATTAATTTGGCCGGTGGGACCCCAGGGTTGCCCACAGCCACCTCGGCGAGGGGACGGCCGTCCTGCCGCTGGCCGTGGGGCTGTCCCGCTCCCCTTCGCCCGTCCCTGTAGCTGCAGCATCCCTGTGAACCAGGGGTGGATGCTGGCATTTGCTGACCTCCTGGGTCACTTCCAGCCCGTTACGGCATCGCTAACAGTCCTTAAAATCTGCAGGTTACAAGTAAGTCGCTTCCGTTTTGTTGTCAAGTCGTTGGAACAGTACCTCTTTAATGCCGCGTGGGTCTGCAATCTCACTAATGACGGGCAACGGAGATTTGCTTAACAAAGCTGCATGCTGTTTTTCAGATCGCACTGTTTTACCTGTGTGTGTTAGCATGAATGTGGTTGGACCTCTTTGGTGGCTGTCAGTCTCCCAAACAGCAAAACTGCAACTGAAGTTGTTTCCCTTTTTGTGGTAAAACGATGTGATTTTTTTTTCCTCTTGTACGATAAACATGGCAAAGTACAGAGGGCTCCCCCAGGATCCCTCAAACTGAGCGGAGAATTTCACTCTCTGACCGAATGGGATGAGTGGGGGGAGCGGGAGCGTAGTGCAGACAAAGTTCCTGAAATTGTTATTTTTATTGCAGAAGCAACCAGTACCCAAAAAGACAAAAAACCCTGCTGCCTCCGTTTGTGCCCTTGTGCTCAATTCCCGTCCCGGTCCTGCCCCTCCCGTGGTCACGCCAGGGACTTGACAATCCCTTCGGATCAATTCTAGTACCAAGCGTGGAATATTATTGCTCTGCTAAGAGCTACATCAATTTAAACTGCCATCTCTCACCACTTACAACACCTCTTATTTCCATTTTTCACCTAAAGAAAAAGACCTGTTTGTTCTTGAAAACGTGGGCACTTTGGCCTCAGCAACATCTCGATTTTTCAAGTATTAGGATACGAGGTACAAGCCTGGGTATCCGGATTTGTCTGCACTAACACTTCTCCAAAGAACAATTTTGTATTTGACTTGCAGATTGGCAGCCTCTTAATTTCCCCCAATAACTGCAAAGAATCCCGTAGCTTTTTTTACATATATATTTATTTAACACTCTCCATTTACTAACCCTGGTTTAAAAATAAAGAAGGGAAAACCCCAAGCTTATTTTTGCAACTGGGGGAATGAGAAGATTATGGTCTTGGAAAGGTAACCGTAGGGTTCAGCACACCGAGTCACCGGTGACCAGAGCAGCTCTCGGAAATACCTATTCATGCTGGCAACACAGTCTTTCAAGTCCTTTGATAATTTCTTGCCAAAATTAATAATCATCTGTTCCCATGTATAGAGCACTGATGAACTTAACAATTGTACAATTTTAGGGACCTTTGATTGCAACGGCTTTTACAAATGGATACCATTGAAACGTTACACATGGTTGGTTGCCATCTCACTTGGAGGTATTACAGTATATACCATTTGTACTTTGTGCTAAACTACCATCTCCCCTATATTTACTTTAAGTGAACAATTTTTTATCTTCATTTCGTCTTTCCTTGGCCTTTAATCATTCCTTTCTGTGATTTGTGTTATTCAAATCAATCTCGCGGGTCGGAAACTGGAAGGCAGATCGGGAGCTAAACCCCCCAAAGTCATGTTTTCATATTCATGGCACTTAGTGCAATAATTTGGAGAGCCAAAAACCCTGCAGAAGAACCAGCGATCCCAGAAACCTGTGGGGAAGCGGCCAAGGGCCAGCTGACAGCATCCCGATGGGGATTACAGATCTGCTACCAATGCAGTGGTCTAAAAATAGATGAGCCCCACTGCTTTATTACAGAGAAACCATCATTCTTAATTAAGTGCTCTACCAAATATTACAGCTTAAAGATAACATTGTAACTAGTAACCATAGAGCAATTATCAAGATTAAAAAAAAATTAAACCTAAGCAAATTAAATTAAAGACATTACCTGAGTAATGCATCCTTGGATCGCTGCCAGTTTCCTACCCTTTGAACTAAGCTCAAGTTAATTAAATGTTTAATTTATTTTTTTTATTTTTTGGCCTTTGGCATATTCATCTGCGCAAACAAATATTCTTATACTGAGAACAGAATAGATTTGAAAAGTCAGTCAATGAAAAACAGAAGTTACCCATTAAATGGCACAGGTTTACCTCTAGAACTCTTAGTCCCTACAGACAAATGTAATGGATGTGACAGATTTTATTTCTCTGTCTTTTGCCCAGCACTGCCTGATCAATGTCACATGTTTTACGTTCAAAATCAGTGTATGAAATTAGAATTACAGTTAGTCAAGGGGCTGGGAACTGTGGAAAATGTTTGGAGGCTTTAAATTATATAAAAATAGATTTATACCTAAATACTAGTGGATAAAGGGGGTTTCTATTTACTCTTCATCTACCCACAAACACCCAAGATTACCTGAAATTGTTCCGTCAATTAATTTGCTCCACCAAGTAGTATTTTTTATGGGAAAGAAAAACGTGGCATCAGCACTCTTGCTTTAATCCCAGTTATTATTTGCACGTATCAGGATATGTTCACGGATCACTTTGTCAGAATCCTTCACGTTTTCTGGGCCGCCAGCCTTTGTAATAACAAGGTGGTACACAGCACCGGCTGGAGACCTAAGCAGAACATCGTAATTCACGCTCATAACGCTGCAATGAAGACAGTGCTCATCAGATTAATGTGTTGTAATCATTTTACACTTACCACAACACATCAAACTGTAACCATCATTTACTGGCCAGTATTAAGACTCAAACCATTAATGACTTAAAAACAGAAAGTGCTTTTAATGTTGCTCATTACTAATTAAAATAGATTTTGAGAGGAGGAAATGAGCTTTATTATTAATTCCTCAAGGACCACTGAGTTTGAAATTTTTATTGCGGCGGTGCATCCCGAGGCGTCTGGTCCCTCGCCCGCCCCGGCTGCCCCCGCTCCCCGGGGCAGGATGCGGCCGCAGAGGATGAATTTGGCGGAGCTGCGGGTCCCCGGGGCAGGGACCGGCCGTGCCCGCAGACCTGCGGGGTGCTGGTGGGACCTCACCCTGGGCACGGCCGTTTGGGGATGGGTTTTGGAGGTCATTCCCAAAAATGCGTGACCAGGGTGCATTCCTCGCCGCAGCCAGCCCTGCGAGCAGCTGCCTGCAGAACCAGTCCCCTAATATTTATTTCTGTCTCAACATTAAGCACCGGCAGGAACAGAGCATTAGAAGCTGAAGCCTCCGTTGTAAAATAAATCATCACCGCTGCAGTGTGCCCGTGTAGAAGTTGTTACCTTTCAAGTACTTTAGCCGTGCCTTTAGAAAAAAATCATTTTACCGAAGCCGCGTAAATTCCTGGCGTAACAGATGCCCGAGGAACAGTTTTTGTCCTTCCGATATATCAAGTCGCGTTTTATTGTTCCTAAACCAGACTAGCACACAGCAAACCCCAGCCTGCCTGGGAAGGCGCTGCCTGCCTGAAGTTCAGGCTTAGCTGGCAGGCTGCTTTCCACAGGGATGGAGCTGGAAAGTACGAGCAGTAAATACATTAAATAGACTCTCCCGCGGCGGCAGTCCCAGGAACGCCTCTGCGTTTCAGCCGGCTCGCTCCGGATTCACCCTTGGTGTGGATCAGAGCACGCCGCGGCTTTGCAAAGCGTTTGCAAACACTTGGGGGTTTTTGTTAAAAATCCCAGTGGACCTCAGTTAACTCTCCCTCTCCTCCGTGTCCTGTGTCTGCCTTCTCCTCCCCGCAGAGTCTCTCTGGATGTCCGGGCAAGACGGGGCGAAGTTTCTGAACGGGCCCATGTTTGGGTGATCTCATCAGACTTTGAGCACTACATCATCACCGATAACGCAAACAAACTGGAGGTGGCACTCGACGGACTTAGGTTGTTTAAAATCTCTCTCATCATCTCATGAATCTGCTGTACTATAAAAACAACAGCTTTTAAAAGTATGTATATAAAATCCATTTCTTGTTCGTTTTATTTTCTTGATGGGTTCCCCCCCTCTTTTTAAATCTCTCCAAACCACATTTTTTCGTAGCATTTTGACATAGTCTCGTAGCCACGTAGTTCTAATTCTTTGTGTATCTAGCAAGAGCCTAACCATAGTGTAACTGTTTATATTAAGGGGTTTCTTTCGTTTTTCTTTCCCACCTCCCCTCCTTCTCCCTTCTGTTTTACGTAGTCGTTGTTGCTTAAAGGATGCTGAGATGGTGACAGGAGTCTCAGCCGCTGGTACCGGCTCTGCAGCCGCCGAGGGTGGCGGGGGGAGCAGAGCCGGCGGCGGGCACGGTTTCGGGGTGGCCTTGCAGGGCGCGGGGGGCGCGGGTGAGCAGCAGGTTCTCTAGCCCTTCTTTTCGTTTGTGGCGTCTTCGTTAACCTAATTCTATCTATTTTCGGCAATAAGGCAAGGACTACAAACTTTTTGTGCGTCCTTTTTCTATAAGTGCTTTTTTTTGTTGAAAGAGGTGATATAAGGTTTTTTGAAATTGTGAATTCTGAAAAAAAAAAAAAAAAATACTGTAAATACAATTCCATTAACTACATATAAACTATTAAGAAAGAGAAATACAAACCTATTTTTGTGATGGAGTCAGCCTAAGGCAGTTTCTCTATGAAAACGGAAGAAAAAAAAAAAGAAAGTTTTAGACTTTGTGACCAACTGCCGGAGCTGGCCCGCGGGAGTTAGGTGATGCACACACTGTTCGGCTTGCTCCGTAGGCGTGGTAGACCTTCCAGCTCTCCTAGCGTCATACCAGCATCTTCGCTATCAGACGTGCACAGCTTACAAAGGAACAGTCTAGTGGTATTTTTTTAATTTAAAACCTGCTTTTCCCACGACTGAAAAAGAAGCTACGATTTTCCTATTTAACGCATTTACGGTTCAAAGCACACCTTTGTGTTTTTTTTAGTCGTTGTTTTAAACTAGATCAACTTGCTGTCCAGTCATTTCAGCTGCTCTGGGCACCCTGCGCAGCCCGGGCGGAGGCGAGGTCGCTCCTCCGCGCTCGCCTGCTGCAGGCAGAGCGGCTTTAAAGCTTGCATGGTTACCTGTTTTATCCATTACTCTCTGTATTAACAAATTAGGAAAGCAACTTTGGTTTTTGGTTTTTGGTTTTTTTTTTTTTTTGGGAATACCTCAGTGCTACAAGTTTCACCCTAGAAGCAACGGAAGATTTTAATTTATTGTAGTTGTAAACAGAATTTTAAAAAAAAAAATAAAGTATAAAACATCATTGCACTGTGACTGGTAGGGGAAAAACTGACAGTTTCCTATTTGCACATGTTTAATATTTGGCTGTTATATATATGGTCCTCTGTTGGGGGAGGAAACTTATGAAGGATATTTTTTAATTTAATTTTTTTAATATTGGTAAATAGGCCTGCAACAGCAAACTAGAAGTACAACATGGTAGGTGGCATTAAGAACATACTGTAGTGTGGATATATTTCTTCTTTTTTTAACGTAATATTGACAAGTTTTATTAATATTTTTTTAAATTGTTACGTTTATAAATTTGGTACTTTAGGTACAGCCAGTATAAGACACTGAATGCGACATTTGTTAAAAAGAGCTGCTGCACTCCTATTTTTGTAAATTTTACTAACAAGTAGACTAATGTAGACATTCAATAGACAAGGTAGAGCAAGGCATCTTTAACAAAAACAAGGCACCATACTGCTAACCGAAAGGAGAAAACCTTGTTTTTCTTGTTTTTAAAGAAGAATCATGCTTTTTATGTAATATTTTAGGTTTTTTTCTTATTTCAGAACAACCAGGTTTAAGCAAAATGCTGGACGCTTTTTAAATATTGAGACTTGATCAAGTAATAAAATAAATAAAACAATTCTTTAAAAAATAAAAATGAAAAAAAAACAACAAACCAAATTCCCTGAAATTCAATGTACCGTCGGGGAATTTTTTATTGATATTTTGTCAATGTTGATGATGTACTGTACTACCAGTTGGTTTTCCTCTCCATTCCCTGTCACCTCATAGAATATTCTTTGTTGATCATTGTTGTATGTTAATAGTGTATAAAATGGCTATCTTGTAAGAGTGCTGTCCTGATGCTAGTGTAGTGAATTTTTCCCCCCCTCTTTCTCTCTTCCTCTTCTAGTACATATTGGTAGGTGTATCGTAATTAAGGTTAAAAATTTAGATGTAGTTATTCAGATTTAGGACCAGTAAGGATAGAACTTTCTCTTATTTAAGAAAAAAATGCTAATAATTTTGGGAAGGTTTTCCTTTTTTTTTTTCTTTCCTCTTTTCTTTGGTTTTCTTCTCTTGGTTTTTTTTTTTTCTTTTGCTGATCTGATGCGGTTTCAACTAACCAAAGGTCTCACAATGTTAAAAATGCTGGCAAACTCCTAAGGCATTTGTAGATCCCCACCCTTGACTTTGAAAAGGGGATGTGCCATACTACCTTAAATGCTAATGCTAGATATGCAAAACTGGATTTTTTTAATTTATTTTTTAAAAGAGGGAGGCACGGTATATTAAAACGATTTTACTAAGAGAAAAAAAAAATATTTTTTTAAGAATGCTCAGAAGAAATTGCTAATCTGTGTGAATATGTTTTAGATGTTTATATACCTTTTGAGAAGTCCCAGTGGCCCATAGCACAAATGTCGTGGAATCCGATATGTTTTGATGTGGCTACCTAGACTAAGGTTCACGTTAGTCCCCCACTCATCTAGAAGTCCATTTCGAAGGGTTTTTTTTTCTTCTTTGTTCGTTTGTTTGGGGGTTTTTTGTAAATTTTTCAGCACAGAGGTGCAGCTCCACTTTTGTTTTAGTCAAGCACAGGGAGTGAAGGATCGTTACGAGGGAGATTGCCCTTTTCTTTCCAAATCTCTCATACGGACCTGCTACCCCCGGAGTGACCAAAAAGAGAAGAGATTTCCATCCTGTTGTGTGAAATGGGCACCCAAAGCGCCTCCCCGGCGCGGGCAGCGCCGCCGGCGGGTTCATCCCCTGCCCGGAGCGCCTGGCACCGCGCCGACCGTGCCGTGGGACGGGCTGTATCCCAAACACGAGGGACATCTTGAGAGGAGTTGTAGCAAGCCACAAGAGCTCGGGTACCCTCCCCCCTTCAAAAGAAAAAAGTCCTTTGTGATTGGCTTGATTAAAACGAAGCCTGATCTGTCCTGGTTTTGTTTTTTTTTTTCTTCATAAATGTTCATTTTAAGTTGAATTTGTAGCTTGGACTTTAAGGTAGCATGGCTCTCTTTGCTGTAAGTTTGTTTTTTTTTTCCATTGTACAGCAGCGTACCGCTGGTGAATGTTACACATCTTGCTAGGCTAGTTAAACCATTGGGTAATTGTTGGTAATAACGACCTGAAAGGTGTTCGGATTTCTTTTCTTCCCTGCTCTGAAGCCTAGGATGCTGTTTTCATCTGTAGTGTGAATGAGGGCTAGCGACTCCAGCCACAGTTACCTTCCTGTTTCGTTTCTGCCATTCACTCAATGCAACATAATCAATAATAAAGCAATATAGTTTACTACATTTTTACTGAAGGCCAGCCATGGTTATGTATGATATTGCATATGAAACTGTTTACAAAAAAAAAAAAACAACACTAACTCATAGCTGTCTTTTATGCTATGGAAATGTCTCTTGGGTGGAATTTTCTGAATTATTTTTTTTAGTGGTTTGGTTTGTTTTTTTAAGCGAAATAGTTCAAACAGAAAACTGAAGTTAGTGTAAGGTGAAGAGACAGGATGCATCGAAGACACACCGGCAGATCCCGGTCTGCGCACAGACACTGTAGAGTTTCATACGTACAGAATCCAAGTCAAACCCATTGCCGTGTGCGAACACTACGTGAGGAGATTCTGTAAGCTAAGCAATACTTTAATACTGTAATAAAAATTACCAAAAAAAAAAAAAAAAATTAGTTTGAGAAAGTAAATCCTCGTGATCGGTTCTCGGTTCCCAAACAGTCCGACTGTGTTGTCTCGAGAGAGCTCCGTGTCCGAGCAGGGTGAAGCCCCGGCAGCCTGGGGGGAAGCAGGACTCGCCCGTGCGCCCGGCTCTCTGTTCTGTACATACTCGTAACACCACGCGTGGGCTCGTGTGTCGCGTCGACCGTCGTAGGTAGCAAATCCCCGTCATTCTCTGTTGTACGAGGTCTGAACTCCATCAGTACTAGGATGCAAGTCTAAGCATTTCAGGTGGTCATAAATGTACCTAAATAAACTATGGCACAGTGGCAGGCCTAGCCCTTCCTTTTATACTTTAGTATGAACTGATGAGAACTTTGGTAGTGACTTTTTTTTTATATATATACATATATATATGTATCTATATATATCAAGCATCTTTCAGGTCTCTGTGTATGGCTTTCTAAAGCCCTGTTGTAAAATACTATGTGGATGGGGGTCTCTCACATCACAGATGTGGAAAGTATAATTTTATATTTGTATTTTCAAATAAATAAGTTTGTGAAAGGTTTCCATCCTCTACTGTGGTCCAGAAATCAATGTGTTTGTCTGATGAAAAAATACAATAAACTGTTTTGAACAGATCCGTGGAGTCCCTTTCATTCGGGGGGGGTGAAGTGTTGATTCCTGGGGCGGGAGGCCAGCGTGCAGCCCCATCGCCCTTCTTGTTCCCGTGTGGCGGGGCTGGACCAGCGCATCCCTGACCTCGTCCCCGTCCCCGTCCCCGTCCCCGTCCCCCTGCGCAGTGCTCCGAGTCTAGTCCCTCGTGCTGTGCACCACCAGGCACCTTTTTTGGCATCGCATCCCTGCCCCAGGGACCGTGTCCTTCCCTGGGGAAAGCGTGAATAAGGGGGACTTGGCAGCGTTGCTGTACTGCTGCCGCCGATGCTGCCAGCCCCCCCGCAGATGCATCAAATTGTCGTTACAATAACCCGGCACAGGAAACATGAGGTAAAGGACATCAGTGACAAGTGTCACCATTTTTAATGGCTTTCACTCAACCCCACGTTCCTAACACGTGTCCGAGTGGTGCTCTGCAAGCCCTGACGGAGGGGAAGAGCTTTACTCTGTGGTTTAGAAATATTTCTATCTGGGCATCTATCGGTGTATCTATTTCTCAATCTCAATTTACAGAGATACTTGAGGCGGGGGGGAAAGCATGCCTGCTTTGTCCTTCCCTTCCCTTTGGGGGGCCGGCTTACCTTGCCTCAGAGGGGAAGGGGTGGCTGGCTGGGGGACACAGAGCAGCATGTTTTCGGAGGGTAAAAAACCATCGAATTTCCCGTAAACAGCAGCAAACCCATCCATGTGCCTTCCAGAGCAGCCTTCGGGGGGGGGCGGCTGCAGGAGGAGGAAGATGAGTCCAGATGGTTTGCATTGGTTTGCTCTACAGAGCTGGTTTTAGGCTGTGCCGGCTGGCAAGATGCCGCGATGAAGGGCAGGAGGGTTTCCCAGGCTGATTCGTCCTCGTCCCTCCCTAGATTCAAGATTTCTGAGCAACCCTTACTGCCCGGGAAGGCTGGACCCGGCCACCCCTGGGATGCCCAGCTCGGGGCCCTGCCGAGAGAGGAAAGCAAAAACCTCACACGGGAGAGAAGGAGAACCAGCCCCAGCCTCCCCGTCCCGGGCTGAGCTCCAGACCCTGTGACAAAAGGCAGCCGATTTGGGATGGGAGCTCGTCCTTTCCGTGGCGGCACTAATCCCGTTCCCAGGAAGGGCAGCGGGTGGCAATGTGTTCCCAATCCGGTTAGATAAATTCCTCAGCCCCGCGCCCACGCTCGCTGTTTATTTTACTCATTAGGGGCGACACGCGTTGTCTGGCTTCACACCCTCTTCGCAGCTCAGATATTTCACCAGAGGATGTTTTCCTTTGGCACACGGAGTGGAGCGGAGCCAACTTTCCCCCCTCCTCCTTTATGTCTTAAATATTCACATTATTTCGCCCGGGATGACACAAGTTCCCGCAGGCTGGGGCACGGCCGGGAGATCGGGATGCAGGTTTGGGCTGGGATGGAGGGGACGGTCCAGCCTTACAAGCACCCACAAACCTCTCCACCCTGACAGCCCCCGCCACGGGCATCGCCTCCGGGTCCGGCCCCGCTGCAGGGTCCCGGGGGGTGGCGGCAGCGCGGGGGCTCAGCCGGGATCGTGCCGGTGAAGGTCAGCACATGGCGGGATGCAGGACGGGCTCCTCTTTGGAAAGCAGTCAACACATCAAGCCCTTAATGGGATTGATGATTAGTGGAGCACCGAGGGGAAAATTAGATTAGAAAAACAAATGAAAATAATTTCGGAAGTAGTGTTTATTCGGGGTGGAAGGAGCTTCCACGGCGAGGGCTGCAGGAAACGATTTGACTGCAATCCAGAAGAAAAGGAGCGCAGGTCTGGAGTACATTAGTGTGGTGGGAGGCCGGGAATAGCAGCCACTTAACCCTGTCATTCAGCAAACATTAGTGAATTATGAGTGTATTATACGTTGGGTTATGTGTTTTGTGAAAAGCCTGGAGGCCCGCTATATCTGCACTAAAATGTTAGCGGGGGTCTGTGTCAAAATGTAAATTTTTATACCGACTCCGGAATAAAAATAAGATTTTGTGTTCGCCTCCCAGCTACTGAAATCAAATTGCAGCCAAAATCAGAGTTGTAAAATAAGCAAAAATTTCCCTTCCCTGTCAAATTAGTGCCCCGATAAAGAAAACAAGGGCTATAAATGTGATTTACTTCTTTTCCCTCCTGTCATAAACATTTATGACCGAGCCGTAACGATGGGTTTCAGGAGGCAGCCGGGGCTCTTTGGGGTTTTGCAGTGTAACCCACGCGGCGGGCGCTGGGAAGCCAAGCCCAGGGGAGCCCACGCCGCGGCACCCACTGGGGACAGGCGAGCCCCCGCATCCCTGCACCCCGTCCCCATCCTGTGCCCCCGCCCCGGGGCCCCCCCAACCCTGCACCACGGGGGCAGGGCTGTGCGGTACCCCACTACAGAGGAGGCTGTCCTGGCTGTCCCGGGGACACAGGCGATATTTCCCAGGTTTATTAACCTGCGGCGCAGACACGAGCACCCTCCGCCGTTTCGGCAGAGCTGTATATCCCCCAGCAGGCATCTCGAGGCTGGAGTTCGGCAGCAGAAACCAAGCCAGCGTTTATTAATTATGGGCTTAAGCACTTCCTTTCATGGCTATTTACAAAAGCCTCCTCATTATTAATAAAGAATAATAAAATAGAGGGTTTTTAAAGCTCATTTGTTCCGCAGAGTACTGATCCCTGCAGTGGGTGCGAGCCCGGATGCCACCCGGCGTGCGGCCCGAGAGCACCGAGCACTGAAACCTTGATTATAATGACACCCCACCCCAAAAAAAACCCTTTATACCATTCTGCATTCAATTATTTTAAATATCATAACACATGAACAATTACAGCAGGCTCCATATTTCAAGGGTGCCTGGCTGCGGTTTTCAGTTGGTCACGAGGTGATGGCAGCTCCTGTGTATAGAGAGATACTTGTAATTCATTAGCTGTTTGCAAAGGGCACCGATACTTGACTTCATTTCTGAATCAGTCGAAGGCTGATTTCCCTGCTATTTACTTCCATGGCAGCGGCTGTAATTAGCGGCAGCGCAGGCTCCCACGGGCCGGGCTGGCGTCTGCCGCTTGCATCCGCTGCTCGGTAATTTCTTGTCTGCAGGGCAAACAAAGAAAATTAAAGTTTCTTTTTGGTATGAGTGGAAGAGGCCGGTCCTCGAAGCCACTTTATCCGAGGGTGGCAGCGAGCACAGGTCACCAAACCCCAGCTTGACCTTACCAACGTTAATAACTAAACCACGACGGGGTCGGGGCTGGCGATGCTCGGGCGCGTTCCCACCCACTGCTGCATTTTCTGCAGGAGCAGCCGGTGCGGCCCCGCAGCCACAGAGCCTGGGGACCAGCTGAGGTCCCGGTGCGGTGCCGGTGGCGGTGACGGTGTCCAGCCCGTGCCCCGCTGCCACCACTGGGTGCTAATTGCTGTGACATATTGAGTGGCACTCGCCCGGGGAGCGGGCAAGAGGAGCCGGTGCACTGCTCCCGCTCGCTGATAATTACTGATTAAAAACTAGTTAAAAAGGCAATGAAGACTGAAATGTGCATTAACCGAATGACCCCCGTCTCGAGCCAGCTGCGGAGAGATGGGAGCGATTACGAAATCGTCACTTGCAGCATCTCCAAACACTAACAGTGGCTTGAATTTCCCCAGGATTTATGGTGATGCCGGGAGGCTCGGCCGCACCGCGGCTATCCTGCCAGCCGTGCTCAGCCATGCCGGGGCATCGTGCTAGGAACTGGGGCCGCAGAGCCGGGGAGTCCATCTGCTTTTAACCTGTGCCATTAAACCCTTCACTTCTTTCTTTTCTAAGCCGGCAAGGCCACGGTGAGCTGTATTAATCATTTGCCTGGGCCAGAGCAGGCTGCGCGCCCTGCTGCCTGCACCCGGGGCGGGGGGGCTTGTTACAGCTCAGGGTCTCACCGCTGCTCCCCCCGCCCCAAGCCGGGGGCTGGGGTGCCTGTGTGGGTACTGCCGGCTGGTTCGGGGCGATTACCCCCACAGCCGCTTCGGGGCACCTTGGGGCCTTGCTTCTCACCAGCGTTCAGTCTTTTATTTTCCACTAATTTGAAGCACAGCAGTGACCAAGAGCTAAAGAGCTCTCACATGGCAAGCGTGCAATCGGATGGAGTTTAAATAAACCTGGGGGGGTGCACGGCCAAAGGAGGGCTCTGGTCCTCGCCGCCTCCTTGGCGCTTCATGGGATGCGCACGTGGTCCTGGAAATCCCCGTGCCCAGGGCAGCGATGCCCGGGTTCCCTCCTCCTGTCCCGGCCGTGTCCCAGGGCAGGGAGGGAGGCGAAGCCCTGTAGTGATAAACCAACTCGACTGTGCACTTCAACAGGTGATAACAGCTTCATCCCCAGCTCCAGGCTGCCATGAAACCAAGGTGGCATTGGCCGGGGATTCAGGAGGATAAGCAAGGTGGGCAGGGTGCTGCCGCCTGCCCCTCAATGGGAAAATAAAGAGAGAGGCAGTTGCCGTTATTTCTTACGCTGTAATTTAAAAAAGTCTACTGTGTGGTTTGGCAAATTGGACAAAATGAGCCTACTTTCTTCTCCGGCTCATCCATCAGCACCTCGTGCGCCGCGGCCGTGCCAGCCGCCCTGGCGCAGGGACCAGTTGTGGGGAAGAGCTGTTCCTGCAGCAAACAGAGAACGTGGCGGGGGGATGAAGGGAGGGAGAGCCCCCCTGCCAGTCCCTTCGCTCAGAGGTGAAACTCTGTTCTGCTCGGGAAATGGCACCAGGAGCTGCCCCTTACCGGGTCCTGCTTTCCAAAAAGAGTCTGAATTAAAATCGTTTTTCCTTCCCGGTTACTGCACTTCACTCGCAGCTCCTGACAGCTTTGAAAAGGGGCCCAATTGAACTCATAATTTCATATTGATTTGAGGTTTTTCTTCCCTGCCCTGGCAGCTTTGCACCGAGGGTGTTTCCAAGTGCTGCTGAGGGAAAGGCCACACTCACCCTGCAAAGCCCCGCGGCAGGCTGCTCCCTCCTCCCCATCTTTCCTGGGTGTCCCAGCAGCCGTGGCGGTGGGACCGGGGGCTTACCCACCACCTCAGGTCCACCAGCTTTAATTCCTCCCGCAGCAACCCAGCCTGCCCGCCCGCCTTGCCGGGGCTGCACCGTGGGGATGCTCCTCCCCAGGCTCCCCCTGCTCCTTTGCGCCCAACTTTTTCAAGCCCACTTGGCACAAAAGCAAAAGTTTTCTGCTTGCGTGTGTTTAAGCCGCTGTCTGTTTGACCGTGCCTTGGAGCAAGCAAGTTTGAATCAAAAATATTTAGCGTGCATCGCAGGCTGGCTCGCCCACCTCCCTCCAGAGCCAGGGTACAGGGGAGACCCCAGCCCCATCTTGCAGAGGTGCCCGTTGCAGGGCCGGCCCCAGGGCTTCCCTCACCCCCCGTCCCTCCAGTGTGGCACGGGCTGTCCCCCCCGGCCCGGCTGGGGCACCGGTGCCCCTTCCCCAGCCCTAAAGCCCCGCATTGACCCCACAGCCCTCGTCTGCTTGCTGGGACCCAGCAGGGCTGTGTCACCTCCTGCGTCTAAAGAGCACCTAGCACTTGTGGGCACTGATGCAACATAAACATCAGCAAGAATAATAAGCACGAGAAAGTAAGTACTTCTGGCTTTTTTAAGCCTGCGGTGCATTTGAAGCACTAATAAAACTGCTTAGGATTTATACAGGGCTTTGCATCTTCAAAGCAAGGCAGTATTTTGTTCTTCCTCAGCCCCTTTCATCCAAAGATCCAAAGCACTTCCTACCGTTCTTTCACCACCTTTTGATGGGTGGGGAACTCCTCTCTTTTATCTTGAAAGAGCGAGCTGGATCGGGGCTGCGGGCTCCAAACTCCCCCAACCGCCCGCGGCAGAGCCAGGGCCACATCCCTGTCCCCTGTCCCTCTCCGTCCCAACGGTGTCTGGGTAACACAGCACCCATTCGAAGGGTGCCTGAGCTGAGATGCTAAAGGGAGGTGAGCACCCTGGAGGGATGCAGCACCCAGGGCCGGGCTCAGCATCACTGCCTGGGCACCGGGCTCGAGCCGCCGGTGACCCCCCCGCAGCACCGCGAGGATCAGAGCATGGGCGACCCCCAGGGCATTAATAACCCGGTGCTGACAGCACACGCCGGCCCGAAGGACACGCGTCCGAGCTGTCAATATTGATAGTCATGACACTGTGTAAATGCAACCTCTCCGCTTTATGCTGCGCTGGCCCTATCGATCCACGCGTGCGGCAGCGTCGGGAACATCCCAGGAGCGGGGATGTTAGTAGGTCAGACAGAGGAAAGTCACCGACACAGCCCAGCCCCGGCAAGAACCGTAACCCTTTGCTGCACCGGCAGCCTGGAGCCCAACCAAGGGTCCTCCTGGCAGCTCACGGTGAAAAGCTTTGCTCTACACATCCCCCTGTGCATTGCAGTTTGCATCAATCAAAATAAAACTAGGTCCCAAATGCAGCCCGCAGCGAGTGGGGCGATGAAGGTATTCCACCCCGAGCCTTCGGAGACGGTGCTGAACAATGCTCTGCCATTAGCAATCAGCATATCGGCGCGGCATCGCGGCCCGCTTCATAGAAAATCAAGAGGCAAAATAATTGAGTCAATAGTGATACGAAAGGATTGCTCCTTCAGCCCTATTCTTGTGCTAACAATTCTTCAGCAGGGCTGAAAATTCAAAAGCTCGGGGAATCAAAAAAGAATTGATTTGATTCAGAGCTTCAGCCCGGGCTGTATTTGACACATCACTTTTGCTTGCTCTACATATAATAGAAACTGTTTGAAGGCAGAAGGGCTGCCCTCTGCAGCGGAGAGACAGGGGAGAGCAGGAAGCACGAGGGCAGGAGAATGTTCTCGATTTGCTGCTTTTCGAAGAGTGGCTGAACCCACGCCGTCCCCGCAGACTGCTGACAAACCCTGGGGACCCTCCCCACGCAGTGACACCCGCGGGCTCCGAGCCCCCCCGAGCATCCCCCGGTGCCGGCGTCTGCCGAGTCCGGCTGGGCCGGTGGGTAAAACGGGACCAGAAAAAATTGAAGGGAAGCAACTAGTGATGCGGATCGGTGCTCCATGTCCTCTCTGCTTCACCGGAGCTGCCGCCGCCTCCATCCATCAGCTCAAGGGCAGCCGCTGCGGTTTAAGGGCGCAGGACGCGGCGCCGGGGACATTTCCCCTTGCGAGAAGGCAGAAGGAGCCTTTTGATGCCTCCCGTATGCAGGCCCTGGCACGGGGTCACAAACCTTCCTCCACAATCAAGTGGCAACAAGCAAAAATGCACGATTCCTACCCAAACGGGTGAGGATGCTGTTATTCTCAGTGCGGGCTTCAGCTCCCTGGCAGGTCCGTGGGTGCTGCAGCACCACGCCGGCACCCATTTTCTGCTCCCCTCCCAAACCACCACCTCCCCTGATGGCAGCAGCCATCACCCAGCGCCGTGAAGAAGTGACGAGCCTTACACTGGGCCAAACCAGGCTTCATTTAACACAAGAGGAGCAGGCGTGTGCCCCCACGCCCAGATGAAGGAGCTGCAAGCACCTCTCTGCCCAGGAGGGACGGGATGGGTCCTGCCCGGGATCCTGCAGCATCCCCACGGGAGCATGGCACGCCACTCATTGCTCCCTGGAAAAACTTTCAGAGTTAAACTCTTTGCGCTGGGAAGTATCTGTGACAATTACCTACTTTTTGGCAAACACCCAAATATGTTTTCATGGCATCTGAAATCTTTTTTGGAAGCCCCTTTCCCTTGCTTTTTATCAATGAAAAGGGGCAGAAAAAACCGCGTCCTGCTCCAGCATCCCACCTGCACCCCGATTACAATGAAGATCAACCAGCAAGTGCAAAATTGCCCTGGATTCCAGCAAACGGGATGGCAATGACCACTTGGAGAGCTCCAGCGACAAGAACAACCCCCACCATCCCCTACCCAAGGTTGTGCCCGTACAAAACACACGCACACGTCTTGGAGAAGGCGTTAAAACCTCAGCAACGCCAAGGCAGTTCAGAGCATCCAGTCTTAAGTGCTTTCCGAAAAATCTAAATTAACTGCAGAATAAAAACCAGTATCAAACCCCCTGGGCAGGGGAAGGGGCAAGCACTGAGACCATCCCGGCAAAGCGCGTTTCTCTGCTCACTGTGTGGCACGTAAAGGTCTTTAAATTCTCCGTGCGGGAGCCCCTGCACCTTTAAGGCCCTTATACCCCTCCTGCAGCCCGGCTGCTGACACAGCGGGGACACCCAAACCACCACCCAGGCAGCTGATTTGATGTGTTGACGAGCAAGTCATGTTGCTATAATAAGAAGTGTTTATTTGAATAATAAGGTCAGAGAGTTAAGTAGTTGGTATTCCACTCATATGAAGCAGTTTGCACAGTGTCACTAATAATTAAAGGGGGTTTTTGACTAATCTAGTTACTCTTCCTAAATATACTCTACTCTGTTCAAGAAACTCATCAAAGCAGCGAAGTGATCTTCGAGGTTATTAATCTCCTTTGCTCCACAGCTGGAGCAAATTTATTTGCTTGAATTAGCATGTAATAAACTTATAATAAAGCTGCCATACCCCTTGCTTTAGAGATATAGTTTGTGTAATGGGTAGTTAAATCTAGGTAATGTAGCAATAGTCTTTAGGCTCAGAGAGCAGAGGAAAGGAAAAAAGACGTGTATTGCTGTCTTATCGCCAGTGCTGGGGTTGCAATGGGATTTCTTCCAGGTCAGGCTGCCAGGAAAAGTCAGCCTTGTTAGAGACCACCGGAGGGACAAGGGGGGAGAGTTTTCCTAGTGGGAATTCCTGGCTTTGGCACGGAGGCAGCACCGCTCCAGCCCGCATCCCCGGATGCTTCCTGGACGCCTGCAGAAGAAGCTGCTGGACCCCACCAGCGACCCCCAGAGAAACGGAGCTCAGTGACGCTGCAAACCCAGCCGGGCGTCCCAGCATCCCGTTTAGTCTCCTCTCAACCAGAAAACCAGGAATATTTGAGAGCTATTTAGCAACTCTCTCAATATTGCAAAGGAGGGGTCCCCTGCAAATAGGCAGGTACCTTCCCCAGCCGCAAAAGGAGAATTAGCCTCCGAAAAGGCACCCTCGGGGCTGGCAGCGAGGGGCAAAGCCCTGGCCGCAGCACCCTCCGTGCAAAGACCTGATGGAGCGGCAGCGGGTGCTGGCTTGGCACCAAACCCGCTAACGCCAGCAGGACACAGGGACGTGGAATGTTTTGAATCGGGCTGAACTTGGCGCAGCGTGTCTAAGTAAGAGGAATTAATTTGCTTCAGTTCACTAAGTTGAGCCTTTATAGGTTGCAGTTTCCCTCAAACAATAAATCCTCTCGCTTCTTCTTCCTGTGTAACACTCGCTGCACAATTTTTCAATAATAAGAAATGGGCAGATGTAGACTAATGTGGGTAGATATCAAAGTTCATCTGCACAGGGAAGGTTGGCCCCCACCTTTTCTCCTCAAAGGTTATTATTCACAGTGCCTGGGCAGTAAATAATTTTTTTCTCTCTCCATTTTAGCTCTTTTCCATTTCTGCTAAAGCTGTTCTGTGCTGGAGAAGGGCCTGGGCATTAGCCAGAGGTGTCAGAGGTGTTAAACAAGGTATTAAGGAGGTGTCAATTTTGAAATAGCTGGGATTACAGTAAAGTCTAAATAAGGTGTAAAATAAAACCAAAGGTGATAAAGTCGTTGATAAGAAAAGCTGGAGAAAAATAGGAGTGCAATTATTTTTCATCCTGGTTGTTCACTCTCGCAGTGCATTATCTGTGGCTTTGCAAAGACTTATGTAAGATTTTTTTCCAGTATACGGTATTCTCTCCTGGCAGTGCCACGGCTCGCCAACGCTTGCACGGCAGCAGAGCAGCCGGCACCTCTGCACAAACCCACGGGCACCGCGCAGGAGCACCACGTGCCGAGGAGATGCTAGTGGGCAGCAGTTTCCCAGTAAGCTGTACTGGGTTTTTGGAGGAGGCTGCTCTAACTGGGCTTGTCCTGGCTTTCCTACACAACTCTCCAGCTAGACAAGCGGTGTCTGACGGTATATGAAATAAGCACACGAAATTCTCACATCCACTTCGCCAAACCTTGCCTGCCCCATCCACACGTTCATAGATTGCCTCAGGTTTGAAATAAATACGCATTCCAGGCAGATTTCCCTACTTTTCAGGTCTTGGAAAAGATCCCCTCCAGATCAGCTGGCCGTGGTCCTGCAGGGAGCAAAGCCCATCGTCTACCCAGTGATTTCAGGCTATATTTTTGCACTCTATCGTGTATTTTCCTGTACAAGGCTCCTGTGGATCATCAGTTGGAATTGCTGATGTTTCTCCTCACTCCTCCTAATTAACTCATCTTAAATTCATAGCTTTTAAAATAATAAGCACTGGAGCACGTGTTCATTGCATTCTCCAGGACAGATGCCCCTTCCCAAACACCATATGAGTTTCAAGCAGCACTGAATTCCCCTTTCCCCGCCAAGTATCGGTCTTACCCAGGGGAAGGTCTCCAGCATCAACTCGAGGAGCTTCGTGCCTTTTGCACTTCTCCATAGCTCGACACTCCCCACCCGCTTCCCCGCAGCAGAAGCCTGGGTCGGCACCCACCCCTCCGAGGAGCAGGGCACTGCCCACCCAAAAATAACACTTACGAGCTTCTGCAGAGCCGCCGAGGCCGGGGAGGCACCAGGGCCATGTGCCCTCCTCCTGCCCCACCACGCGTCAGGAGGTTTCATCAGCCAGATGCCACAGACATTGGATGCAGGTTTCGCTCCTCTTCGCAAAACCCACGGCAGCCTTCAGCTGGGCTGCTGCCCTCCCCGACACAGCAGGTCCCATTGGAGCAACGGGAGCCCCCCTGCACAGCCGGCACCCGGGTGGCTCTGGGGTCCCAGGGAGACCCAGGCGGGGTGTTCCTCCCTGCCAGCATGCCCACACCCAGCCCGCACTCTCCTTTCTTCCCATGGAAAGCAGCCTGAACAGTCACCTCCTCTCCAAGCACACTACCACGTTGCTGCAACACTCAGAAACCTCCCAGGCAGGGAACGCTGAGCATTCAACAGTTGGAAAAAAAACCATGAATTTGTTATGAAAACTACCTCCGGTCGCACATTTCTTTCCCTCTGACACTTGCTTTTGTGACCCCACTGACACCCTTTTCCACCCAGAACTTAAATATACCACCGGGACGTTTCAATGTCTATTTGCAAGACCGCTGCCCCCAGCCCCGGCAGAGGCTGGCCCGCAGCCCGACCTGCCCTCCGCTTCATCACCCCTCAACCTGAAATGGAAACGTTCCAGTGCACCTCAGGAAGGCTCAGCGTCTTGGCAGCCAGAGGTTTACGTTCTTCAGAGAGAGAGGGACTGGGATGCAGAGCCGTGTTAAATGCTCGCCTTGCCCCAGGGCTCAGCCGCGGGGACGCTGGAAGGGCTTACCTGGTAAAGTGAAGAAAAGCATCTACTATAAATATTGCGGCAGGAAAGCTCAGCCTTTGCCCAGGAAGATGCAGGGAAGTCAAACAAGCCGTCACTGAAGGGTTTTACCTTGGCTCTGCCCTCTGAAGGCCAAGTGCAGGGCTGACCTTGCTGCTCCAGCGCTCTCCCGATGTTGAGGACCCCCGTCCAGCGGCAGCATCAGATCCACAGACCCAACCCTGCGGCACAATGCACACTCTTGCACAAGGGGGGGAAATGTCTTCAGGAGCTACATGCTGAGCAACAAAAATTATTCATTTACTGCATGTCAAAGACCAATTATTTTATTTCCATATCAGCTCTGGCATCTGAAGTCCTCTCTTTACTAAGAGCACTGGATCCGCTGCAGTCTGGCTCCATCAGCTCCTGCCTTTGGGGGTGCTTCAGACACCCTCGTTCAAGCGGGCTCAGGTGATGCAGCCCCACGTGCCCTTCCCAAAGTGCCTCTAACAGGGGTTGGTTGTGTCGACCCCCAGCCCAGGGACCTGCCCAGCTCCTCGGGGACGGTGGCTGCACTCACACCAGCCCTGTGTCAAGACACACGTCTCGGAGCATCCCGTGTGTTTTGCATTGTAGTAACAGAGGATCCAGCACTTGGGGCTGGGCATCTCATCATGCCAGAGCTGTCCCAGCCCTGAGGAGCTCACCACCCAAGCAGAAGATGCCCAAGCATGGGTTTCACCACACCCTGCCCACCAAATGTCAACGAATTTGATTTTGCGGCAGCTGGAAGAGCGAGGAGTCGCAGCTCTCCCGCCTGCCACGGGCTTGCTGTTTGGCCTCAGAAAAAACCACATCACCTTCGCGTCTTCCGTGTCTGAACCAAACCCCTTCATCCTCAGCCAGAGGATGGATGGAGCCCTCGCCCCGCAGAGCCGCAGCGACCTGCTGCAAGGGGCAATCCCTGACCTTACCGGGGAGCTGCCCACCCTCCAGCTGCCTCCTCGCCAGCCCCCTCCTCCTCCGGTCCTTATCCAGGGATCAAAGGGGCCGTGCCGGGGAGGATGCCTGGGCTTCGGAGGCTTTTGACCTTTGCAGGACACGTGCTGTCACGTGGTGGAGAGCACAGCCCTCGCCGCCAGAGCCACAGCCCGGTATGGTCCGGGCTGGGAAAATACAGGTATTTGTAGAGGAGGGTGTCGGTGAGGGCCCGTCTCTGCCTGGCTGTCAAATCCGGCTGTCACGGCAAAGGGACTCACCTTCTCCGGCAAGAACACATCAATCATCCTGACAGCCCTTAATCAGGCAGAAGGAGCTTGCTCAGAGGCTCGGCAGAGGATGGAGGGCTCGCGCTTCCCCCCACCCTCCCCGAGGGCAGGCAGCAAATTGTGTAGGGGGAAAAAAAATAATGCAAGAAAATGATTCCGGATGGCAAATCAACAAATTAGCCTTGATTACTATCCGGGTCTCAAAAACCTTCTTTTTCTCATGCTCGTCAGCTGTATCTGTCGAACCATTTTGCTCCTGCAGTGTTTATTCCCGCACCGGGCAGCTGGAGCTCGGTGCAGCATCCCGTGGGGGGACCACCGCTGGGGTCCCAGGCGGGGGGTCCCCACGGTGCTCCCGTGGGACCCTCCTCCAGCAGCTGGAGGCTCACCGGGGCCACCCGCAAGGACGGAGGTGCCTTTCCAGGAACCGAAATGGTGCAGGAGGATGCAATGGTAGAGCTCAGCCAAGACTCCCTGGCTCTGGGCTTTGAAACCAGCAGCCCTTTGTGCAAAATAAAAACCAAAATGAGGGGGGGCGGGGGTTCAGTAAAAATCCAGAGGAATAGTTCTGGTGAGGAAAAAAAAAAAAGTTATTTAAAAACACATTCATCTGCAATTCTTCCACTGCCTTGAAGTGTTATTAACTGATTGGGTTTCATCACATCTTACTTTGCTGCCGCGGAGGCTGATTGTCCCGTATTTGCATTTCTCTTGGACAAGCAGCTCCGCCGAGCTCCCACCCTGCCAGCCCCCCCCCCAGCGGGCAGGGGGCCGTGCTCCCCAGCCCGAGCCCCGCTCCTGCGCTCTGCGCCCTGGGATGGCAGCGGGAGCTCAGCTCCGTCCTACCACAGCTAAGCCATCAGGAATATGTCTATAAGGATTCCTAGGGTCTGGGGCTGTCCAGGGGTGCCGTCCCCTTGGGGCCCCCCCCCTCGCTCACAGGCCGGCAGCTGGGAAGCAGCAGCATTTCAGACGTGAACTTTTTGGAGTTAATTTGTTTTGATTCTTTTAAATGGCACAAAACTCCCAGGCAGGCTGACATCAACAGTGAAGGCATTTTAAAAAATGGATGAATACAATCAATAGATGGATGTGCTGGTCAAGTACAACCCGGGCGAGATCAGGTACATGAGCTTGGCGTACCTTCCCTGGTTATAGTCTTCATTAATAATGTCTTTACTCTGAAACTATATTTCCATCATCGCAGCTTTGCAATATACGCCACAACGCAGCGCACCGCATCCTGCTGCTATTTCAATCTTCCTACAGAATAAGCAGCAAAATAAGTGCGATTAAACACCAACAGAAATGAACAGCCTTCAGTTTTTTGGGGGGGGGAGTTATTAAAGCACATGTTAAACACTAAGATCCCAGGCAGAGAGGAGGCAGGAGGGGATGCAAGCAGGCTGCGATGGGAAGGCAGCAGAGGCACCGCCGGCCCCACAGGCACCCCAGCACCTCCGGGGACCCGCCAGGTCTGATGGCCTTGCGTGTGGCGGTCATTAGAGGCGTGACATTAAATAACACGAGCAACCTGAGGCAGGTGCCCGCTGGAGGGGCTGGAGACCCGTCGGTCTGATGGGACCATGCCGAGCGCAGGGAGGGGCTGCCAGGAGCATCCCAAACCCGAACCCCACGGCGCTGCACCCCCCGGCCCCAGCAGCTTCTGCTGCAGCCCCAGCCCCGGCTCCAGAGGAAACAAGATCAGACACGTAACAAATCTGCGTTTCACTCCGCTCGTCCATCAAACCCTGCCTCCTTTTCCATCTCCAGATCTGTGGATGGAAAGTATTTGTGCACGGAGAGCATAGGTGCCCGTTGGGCAGGGACGAAGCCCAGCCTCTTCCCAGCACGGTGCACGGCCCCTGCTGCCACCCAGAGCTGTCACCACCACCTCTTACTGGGGAAACTTGAATTTTACAGAGCGAGGGCAGCAGGAAAAGCACCTCCTCTTCCAGGGCAGCAGCGACGCGTTGCAAGCGCTGCTTATTGCAGGCAGCGCATGCTGAAGGCAGCTCTTCGGCACTTAGGGGTGGTGTAAGCTTATTGAGATGTCACAGCTCCTCTCCCCAGCATCCCAGGGACGCCGCTTTCGTTACCCAGCACTGGAAACTGTCTTAGCTTTTCAGAGAAGAGGTGCTGGGAAAAAAACACAAGTTACCATTAAAAAGGCCGATGAAGTGACTTGTTTGTCCAGGTTCACGTTAGCCAGGTCTTACACGCACCACGTGAACTGCTCCGTCGCGGCACACGTGTCCCCCAGCCTGCCAGCCCGGCGGCGTGTGACCTGCCACGGGCTGGGGTTGTCACCCAGAGCATCCCCAGCGCCCCCCACCCTCGCACACACCGCGCGGCAGAGGGAAGCGGCAATATTAAGTGGCTGATTTACATAGTAATCTGCAAGGGGAGAGATGTTCGGGGCCGCGGCTCAGCCTTAATCATAACACTTGTCATATTTGTGCTTCAATTTGAGGGGGCAGGAGAAGGGGAAATAAGTCCTTATTTTTTTGCACATGCTATTTGGTATGAAAGCAGGGACCTGCCGCAGCAAATCAGACCCCGCATCCCACCAGCACAGACCCCGCCGGCCCCTGCCGATGGCGGATCCCAACAGCCCCAATCCCAGCACCACCCCGTGGCATTCGGGGCCGACCCCATGGCAGGGGGGCAGAGAGGCAGGCAGCACGGCACCAGCTCCTTGGCTTCCCTCGAGCACCGGCGCAGGGGCAAGCTCTCCTCCCAGGGACTTGGTACCAAACCTGAGGGAGCCAGGAGGCGGCGGGTGCCTGCGGGTACAGCCCAGGGACATCAGCAAGGCGGGAACCACCGCCTCGTCCTGCTTCTGGCCCTTAACGATCCAGGCTGTGCAGTTTCTTTTTCTCATTTAAGCCTGAATCGATTTTACGTAGACAAGTGCACGGGGAGCTCTGGCTGTATACGCGCCCCTGGACACTTTGGTTTCGGTGGAGCCATCCTCTACAGCTCCAGCCCATAAACCGAAAAGTCCCCGCACTCAATCCCATGGCCCAGTCGCTCTCGTGATTGCTGCATTTGCAACCTGAATCAACGCAGATCAGCTATTTGAAACCTGTCAGCTCTTATTAATGTAGCTCGCAGCACGAACAAACCAAGATAAAATAGCAATTTCATTAGTCTCTATGTGCGTGCGTATTGTGCGCATGCATAATGTCCCACCCGGCCTCGTTGCGTTGGGAGATTAATAGATCACAGCGAGAATTTGGGGGTGAGGGAGAGAACCCAGCCTGGTTCCCAAGGGCTGGGACGGCAGCATCCCTGAGCAGGCAAGCCGCACAGCACCGGGGGGTTCTGCAGAGCACCCGAGCCTGGTGTAGGTCGTGGAGTCTCACCTGGAGACAAATATTAACCCCCCTAAATAGGTGTGCATCGATGCCTGTGCTGCAGGGGTATGCGCAGGGTGCCATCCCACCAGCCCGGAGCACCCCGGCACGGCCAGCATGCACCAGGCACACCACGAGACTCCGCTTCCCGAAACGGCTTTGGCTCTTGGACCCGGTAAAAGCACAAATCCCAAAAGGGAGCTGAGCTGCATCCCCGCCACTGCCAGCACCGGCTGCCTGAGCCCCGTCAGCCCAGCTCGGCGCTGAACGAGCAGGCAGGGTGATTAATATTGAACATAAACAAACAAAACAATTGAAAAGTCAACAGTTTAGGGGAAGAGAGGGCTGCAGCAGGCCCCGCAGTCCTAAGGATTATTTTAAATGTACGAAATGCCATCTCTCTAAATAATCAAACTCTACTGCTGTGACTCGGAAATTGCCACCTACGGCTAATGCTCCAATTTTAAATGCATCCTCAAGTCAATCTTTGTAAATTCAACATTAAATATTGATCAACCCCAGAGAGGGCTAATACCGCGTGTTTAGCATAGATGTGCCAAATTCAAACAGCAGTGGCTGAGCCTGAATGTTTGCCTGCATCCCATCCCAGGCCACGGTGACCGTCACAGCAATCGCTCCGCACCAGGGAGGTAGTGAGTGGGGACAGAGAGGGGTCTCGACGGTGCTTCACAGCACAGGTGGGACCCCAGTCCTGGCCCAGCAGCTCTGCATTTAATTGGTTTTCATAGAATAATTACAATAATAGCAATAACAACAAGAAAAATACAGTATGGGAGGTGGAAAAGACAGGGATCATCACAGGCAAGCAGAGAAGAAATTACCGACGTGTTCATCACACTGCCAGACAAGAGCAGAAACCTCTCAGGCTGCCGACCGGGAGCACCCACGGACCCCGTCCCGATGGGAGGCCACGCTGCTCGGCACTCAGCCGTCACCCCGGAGCAAGGTGCTGTAACCAGAGGACAGGATCGGCAGCTTTGACATTGCTCCTGGTTTTTCCTCTTGGGGTCGGGGCTGCACGGGACCCCCAGGACCCTCCGGGAAGTGTTGGCAGTGTGGAGAACTCCTGCCAAACCCCCGCGGGCGCTGGGGTTCTATCGCATCGTTCCCACGTTCAGGAGCACGCTGGCTCTGTTCTCCCAGACCGCATCCTTAAGGTCAGCCCGGCATTAGAAGACCAGGGAAGGTTTCAGCCACCTCTGAATGTAAGAGACTTCATTTCCCCTACATTTTTGAGGATTTTCTTACCTTCTTCGTAACCGGCACCCACAGCCACCGAAAATATCGCCACAATGGAAATACAGATATTAATATATGTGCACACAGACACTGTGTGTGAACATTAGTAAGTCAGTGAGCCCAGCCATCGAGGCTGTCTTCATGGGCAATGAGAACATCAGAAACGCTGTGCTGGACTGAACCCACAGCCTGTCTAGTCCAGAAGTGGGACTTACCGAGGACAAGCCCAATTCAGTGAGGGCAATGAAGAGACTTCCACTGATCCCAGCAGGACAGAGATGACACCCGTATAAAATTCCCCATCTTGTCTGAAGCCTCTAGAAAGAGAAACAGCGTCATTTTTCCTTTCACCTCTTCAGATACCACCTATCACCAAGCCCACCATCAGGACCTGTGTCTCTCGCTGGCTGGGTTGTTCTGGCGAGGGTTGCTGCAGCCCCAAGCACAGCGCCGGAGGGACAGCAGGGCCACCAAACAGCCCCGTTTTCCTGCAGGTTACGTGGGGATGTTGCCATCTCCGTGAGGGTGGATGACGGTGATGCCACGTCTTGGAGATGCTCCATCCCACCAGGTTCCCCAATTCACACCGTAACCGAGGGGCTCACAAGGGTGAGGTCTGAGCCGCAAACACTTCCAATGAGCCCATCGAGAAGGAGTTTAAGGAAAACACGATTGTTGGGAAATGATCCCTTTTATTTCTGAATCCCCAAACATCACGTGTGTGTGTGTATATATATATATATGCCTGGACTATTATGAAAATCGTACTTGAAACCCAGATTCAAACTCCATTTCCCAACCACTCATATAAAATTTTCATTACAGATTACTGCCCTGTAGTGGAACAGAGGGCAACTTTATTAGAAGACACAGCACAGCAGCCTGGCAGCAGGAGAATGAGCCAGTCGACAGCTACAGATATTCCTCTGCGAGATACGGCAGAGGACTGGAAATGAAACAGATCATATAAAAAAAGTAATTCAGAGCAATTTCTAGTAAAGAGTCAAAGAACCATATAATTCAACATTTATATAGACAAGGCTTCAAGGGAACTCTTAAAAAAAAAAGGGCTGGAGGTAACGGTAAGAAACTCTGGCTTGATTTTTCCCCTCTTTTTTAAATTTCTTGTTTAATCAGCCCTGCTGGTTTGTGCCATCCTTGGCCTCCAGGACCTCTGCACCCTGCAGGAAAGGTCCCAGCTCTCAGTGCCCGTTTGACTGCTGCTGCCTCCCCTCCTCTTCCTCCCCCCCCTCCCTACCTGACACAGGGGCAGGTCCTGCGTTTCCTAACGACTTCTGCCAGCCAGGCAGTAATGTCTTTGTGTACAAGCCAGGGATGGGGTATGATCTTCCCCAAATGTGCCTACATGCAATTTTCCTCTTCCTTATCTTCCCTCCCTCATTTATCGTGCTATAAAAAGAACAGAAGAAAAGACAATCCTTTTTCTCCGTGATTAATTAAGGCCGAAGCGGGACCCCGAGGCGCGGAGCAGCGGCGATACCTGTATCATTTCCAAGGTGCTGCAGCTGCGACAACGCGCTGCAGCCCCGTGACTTTCCCCCGCTGTCGTTTGTCATCTCCTGACACTGATAAAGAGCTTCTCCAGTGCTGTGTCTTTGCAAGGGAACATATCCATATCAAAGCTGCTTGGATCATCCTTTTGCAAACTATCTGCCGCATTTTCTGGCCTAGTTTCCTTTCCAATCTCCAACTCCTGTTCTTTCCCTCCATGAGCCCCCGCACCGGCATGCACCACCCCAGCCTGCCCCAGACCTCCGACGCTCCTCCAGCACCCAGGGCTTAAAGGCGCTTGGGAAATGGTAAGGGGTCACTCAGCTTCTGCACTGCTCAGCACGGCATCTTTGCAAACTCAGATTAATGTAGTGCATCAGCCACAAACACGCTCCTGCGTTTTAACTGCAGCATGCAGGATGCCTCTGGGGCACCTGAGTGCTCGCTGCCCACGGTGGGACGCACGCTGCTCTCCGTACATCGCTGCCCGCAGTGGGATGCACGCTGCCCTCTGTACATTGCTGCCCGCAGTGGGATGCACGCTGCCCTCTGTACATCGTTGCCCACGGTGGGATGCACACTGCTCTCCATACATCGAGCACAACTTCTACAAGTGCTCGGCTGGCAGCACAGCAGATCACTGCTTACAGCAATTCGTGTTTCGCAGGCCCAGGCGTCTCCATCCAGCTCACCTGGGTGACATGGGATGCTGAAAGCTCCTGTGATGAGTCAGGAGCCAGCAGGGATTCCTGGTCAGGCAGCAAGGTTACACCACACAATCCGCTGGAAGACTTACAGATCCTCTCTGGATAATATTAATATTCTGTAATTATTATTCATCTGCCTACACCAGGCTCAGACTGCCAAGGGGTCCCTGTCCACTTAGCCTTGGGGTGCTGGATGCTCTGCTCTGGTGCCTAAAGCCCCAGGTAGGTGTCTGGAGATTGGGGCTCCATTCCCAGGTAGCCACATCCTTCAACTTCTTTTGGGCCTCAACATCTCAATCTTTTAAATGGCATTAATAATGTTTCCATGTGCAATGAAGACTCATTCTCAGGCAGCATTCGACATGGGAGAGAGCTCCCCAGGACGCAGGGATGGAGGTGCTGCAAGCAGGTATGTGGAGCCACAGCTGCTTGGGGGAGGTGGCCTTGTGAAAACAGCATCTAATTCTCAATGTTCCCTCAAGTCACGGTGTTTGCTTAGTAGAAAAGCAAATACTCTCCTCCCCTGAGATGCACCTCAGCTATAGGAGCAAGTTTGTGCAGCCAGAACATGAGAAATGTAGTCACAGCCATCAGGAAAATCATTTCCTGGGTTTCAAATGGATCAAATTTCATCTGGAAGACTTGGGAAGAGAACAACAAGGAATTACAGCATTTTTTTATATAGAGATGCTTTTCTCTTCATGATGGCCCTTTAACAAGAGCTTAATGAACAGCATTTTCTTGGTTTTGAGAGGCACAGACAGGCCAGATAAAGCTACCAATTCATTAGCATCCCATCATGAATGTAGCCTCCGTATTCCCCAGCCATATGGTCAGCACGATATGCTTCCAAAAAATGGGGACATCTACAAAGGCTTTATTACCATCAGCCATCATGTTAAAGTAGCCTGTGGTTATATGGAGATGGGGAACATCTTATTTCAGGATCTTTTGGGTGTGAAGGAACACAACACGGACCGGGAGGCAAGGTGACTTTGTAGGACAGGAGCATCCCTCTGACCACAGACAGGATTTTAATTGGGATCACCTCTTGGTCCTGAGAAAACACAGTCTCCAGAGTGGATACACATCTCCAGGAGCCAGCTGCCCAGGTGGGAGACACAGCATCTGCTTCCATCTCTCTCCAGATAAATTCCCCATATGACTAATTAAACCTCCCAGCGGGCTGAACTGCGTGTCCAGCAATTAGCCATATCTGAGCTGAAACCTCAGCCAGCCATGGAAAACCGAGACCTTTTCCCCATTCCCACTACATGCAGGCCCAGCAACCAGAAGCAGCATCTGCGGACAGCATTAGGTGGCCATCCATAGATGTTCAGTGACCATATGCAGCTGCTGAAAGCAGTAATCTATAGCAGACCCTCCTCGCTCCCACCAAGGCAGGCACAGCGCCACGTAAACCCGCGGGAAAAAGCACCCAAAACCAGCGCAGCTAATAGTAGCATCCCGAGATGACACTAGACCATGGGGGGCTTCTACGGGCTTTCTTGGAGGAGCGAGGGAATCTGCTGTGGTGCACATGGACCAGCCCAAACAGCCGCTGAGCCCTGCAGAGGGGCACGCGGTGGAGCCCGCACCCCCACCTCCCTCTGCCCACGCACAGCCCGGGGACACTTGTCCTGGGAGACCCCCGGCGGCATCTCCCAGCCCTCCTGAGACCGAGCCACCTCCTCTTCTCTCAGCACCATCGAAATCTGCCTCCGGGTTCCCAGCACCACACGTGTGTTTTCTAACAAGCAAATAACTTCTTCCTTACTCTGGAGCTCCGTTTGCAATTCAGTGAGACACAGCAGGAGGGTTGGTGCTCCTCCTGCATTAGCCGACCTGTGTCAGCATTTTATTCTGCAGCCTTGTAGGTTTTTTAGTTAAAAAAAAAAAAAAAATCCGAGGAGTTTTCAAAGCTTTAATGGCTTTGAAAACAACACGGAGAGTTCTTTTTACTGCAGGAGAGGTTAATGATCTCCCTCTGCTACAGAACTAAACTGGACATCATAATAAATAATCATAATAAGATATAAAGTATCACCTGGAGTCATTCAATACAGAGAACAGGTAGGAGTTATGCATTTCCATTACTCAGAGTAACTGCTAGGTGTGAAATTTTCAAAGTGAAGGTAGTCAATTAAAAAATGAAAAGCCTGCAATTAAAATATTACTTAAACAGAAAAAGATTATGTCTTGTCTTGCCTGGGAGGACCGAAGGCTCTGGCTCCTGGCCGGACTGCAGCCCTGAGGCTGCAATGCACAGAGGTCCCTCTCCTCACCTCTCTCCTTCTCCCAAGGTCCCTTCTCCTCACCTCTCTTCCTCAGCCCGAGCCGAACCGCCAGCAGCGTGATGCCGTGCAGCCCGCCACCAAAGCCCACGGTGGCCCCACAGGACCCGTCTCACGACTGCTGCGTGGCCAGAGCTGAGCATCTCCTCGGTACCAGCCTGAGCTGGCAGCTTCAGGTTGCTCCGAGCTTGACCTTCAGGCAGGGGAGCAGTGATGCCAGCCCACGGGTGCTCTGACAAAGCACATCAGAGCAGCCCCATCGCCCGGGTCATCACAGAGCTCCCGGCAATGCTGATTTTCCGAGGTGCCTCACCCCGGGCACTGCCTGAGCACATCTCAGAGGGCCTGATCTTCAGAGGGCAGACAGGCGCTTGCAGACAGGGCTTTCAGACGGCTCTTCTCCCGGTGGTCCTTGCTTTAGTACAACTGCTCTTGGAGGTGCAACTACCTTGGCCACGTTTCCACCCATGGGTTTTATTCAGGCACATCCAAAAAGACATTTGCATTGATTGCCAGCAGGTATGGAGGAGATCTTATGGGAGCATCCCTGTTTGGGTTCATAAAGATCAGAAATGCATTGCTTAAGCTCCATAGCTACTCTGCCCCATCCCTATGCTAGATGTGAATGCGGTTTTGCTGTTTGCAAAGCCTGGGGTGACACGATGGGTACCTGGACTCCAGTGGAAAGCAAAGTTTGAGCACGGACAATAAAAACTCCATCAGAAACATCAACTGCAGCACCGGGGAGCGACATGACCTTACAAACCTCAGCACAAGTCGGGGTGACAACCCAGCTGCCACCACCCTGCCAGCTGCACCGTGTGTGCGGACCAGGAGGCAGGAGTCAATCCATCACCGGCAGCAGGACGTGCCCGCAGCGCGGTGTCGGTGAGGGGAGGGGGTCGGAGTTCATATCAAACGGCATTAATCACCTTTCCTGAGGCTCTGCACACGCTGGACAGTCCTATTAATCAGAGGCATATCAGCCCTCCAGCCCGGTCGGGGCCCCTTTGTGCGGGTCCCTTCCCATCACAGACAGATAAGATTATCAGTGACGAGCGAGACACCCATTGAGTAACACCCGACTCAAAGAATGGGATTCTTTTTTTTTTATTTATTCCCCTGTCTCAAAGATGAGCTGTTTCTTGTCTTGTCAAACCACATCCTTTTCTTTAAAGAACCAGCTTTAAGAATCCAATTTGTCAAGCTGGACAATCATTTGAGAATCCATAAAAAGCCTCGGTGACTTTATAAAAAAAAAATAAATCAGAAGGTTTTAAATGGTAACTGAAAGGGATTTGATAATAGGTTGAGTGGCCTACATCAATTAATCTTCAGAGAGCTGGGGCTTTGTGAAGCTGAAGTGGCAGAGAAGTGTCAAAGGCTAGTTACTGGGCTTGAGGAGATGGAAGTTATCGATATTTCTCCTCTCCTTTTTCTCTCTTTGCTTCTTTCTCTGTCTCTTCAGAACATGGTAAGGCAATATCCCCTGCGACGGGGCACTGCAAAGCCAAGAAGAGTTGGGTGTGCAAGCCAAGAAGAGTTGGGTGTTCAAACCAAGAAGGGCTGGGTGTTCAAACCAAGAAGAGTTGGGTGTTCAAACCAAGAAGAGTTGGGTGTTCAAGCCAAGAAGGGCTGGGTGTTCAAGCCAAGAAGGGCTGGGTGTTCAAGCCAAGAAGGGTAGGTGGTCAGGGCCACTCTTTCCTGGTGAGATTTTTCTGCGGTCATTCCCAATGTCAGCCAACGGGGGCCAGACCTGCTCTCCCACCGCAGTTTCGGGTCCGTCACCATCACTGCCGGCGGGTGCCGGAGCTCTCCTCTGCCACAGCCACAGGGACAACCCTCGCAAGGAGCCATCAGCCCCCGCTGACACAGACAGTTAAAGGCAGTTGGGGAGTCCCGAGGGGTGTTATGAAACCTGAGGGTCCAGCTGCCTCCATCACCAGCCAGGGCTCAGCTCCATCTGAGGAGGGAGGAGAGAAGGGGAGAAAAAGATAAATAGCTTCAGTTCAACCCCGGGACCTGAGCAAAGCATTGCAAACCGACAGGAGGACCTCAGGGCTTGCAAAACAAAATGAAGAAGCTGGTAAATGAGGTGTTTGGCTGAACGGATACAGTCCCCTGGAACAGCGATGGGTTTCCTCACACGCGTAATGAAAGCGGACAGCCCCTGTTGCTCTTTGCTTTCTAGCTACGCCGCCACCCCGAGAAACGCACAGCCGAGGGCCGGGGCATGAAGATGCTGAGCCCCAAGGAACACAATCAAGAACCAGAGAGACTTAGGGGACACACGGATGAAAACAACGAACTGGAGAATTTACTAAAAAACAAAAAGACCTTGGGAGGAATCAAAACGCTGCCTAGAGAAGGGCCATCGCTGCCACTCTCCAGTACCGAGAGCAGGATGCGAGGAGCTCCAGATGGCTTTTTGTTTTAGTGCAATAAAAAATTTAATCTGACAGGCAAGTGTGGGGCTGGATAATAATAACAACACAAATAATTTCCTTAAAAAAAAAGAAAGGAATCTAACAGCTCAAAGATATCTTCATTTGCTGCAAAGAAACGAGACTATCTGTTACTTACTGCAGTTGGGAGCATGTTCGCGAGCTTTCAAATGGTATTTTGTTGCAGAATTACAATGTAAGGACACTTTACTCGCTTTCCAGTCTGGGGAAATAGATCTGACTTGGAAATCAGCCAGAAGGGCTGTAAGTTAGGGCTCTGAAGTGAAGGTGATAACTTTGCCAATTAAATATGGATGTGATTTTTTTTTCCCTCTCCTTCCCCTGAATACTTTTGCACTGTCATTAGGTGATGATATAAAGACATAGGCCTCCTGGTGCAGCTTAATTGCTCATATATAGAAAAATGATGAGCTCTGTTGCACTGCACAAGTACTGCCTCGGCTACTTGCTGCCTTATTAATAGGCAATACCAACGCGAGTTTAATTCTTCTGCCCAAGGAAAAACAGAAAGATAGCAAAACCCCTGTTCAGCAAAGTACTTCAGCACTCGCTAAACTGCTTTGCTGAACAGCGAAGGACTTCAGAGCAAGCTTATATTTAATCACACAGTAAAGTGTTTTGCTGAGTTGATGCTTGGTGCACTGGAGACGGGATGGACTTCCTATTAAGTGATCTTTTATTTCCATATCCTTGTATTTTTCTTTTTTATTGATACACAGTGCAGATGATCCTGCGTTTTGCAATCTGCTGCTGAACGATTTCTACTCTAGGTTGAAGCCTGGGCAAGCTAAGGACAAAAAAGGCTGTTGTTTTAATTAGCATGGACCTCAGCACTTCAGAACAGGACAGCCCGCGGGGAGGGCCGGGAGCGAGGAGGGCTCTGGGCTGCATCTCCCTGGGGACGGACGTGGCTCGGGGGAGCACCAGGACAGACCCCCCTGGGCAGAGACGACCTTCAGCGCAGGGGGGTGAGCAGGGACACCTCGCGCAGAGGAGAGCAGGAGGGAACGTGCAGGCACAGAGCACGGTGAATTGGAAAGGTTCAAAGCCCGGATGGCCAAAGGATGCTGCCTGTTATTATTATTATTATTATTGTTGTTATTGTTATTATTATTATTCAGCCTCTGGGAAAGCAGTGTTACTGCATCTTTTCAGCAGCCAATAGGTCACTCCTAAAAATCCACATTTGTATCTGCTTTGTAACAGTCTCTCTAGGGGAAAGTTTTTAACAGGATTGACCCTCCTCCAAAAAAACTGGGAGAGCCACCCTCCTGTCTGCATGAAAAGCTGGCGGCACAGGCTTGGAAAGCCCGGCTGCAGGGGCAGGGGATTTGCATTTGCATCTGCCGGGGCTCTGAAGGCCGAGTTTCATTCCCAAATAAGCTGTGGTTAGCACGGGAGGGAGCGGAGCAGGGAGGGGAGGCTGCGGCTAAATTGATGGCAACAGAAAAAGCAGGACGGACAAATGGCTTGAGAAGAGGCGTGATGAGATGTGACTGCCCTGGGTCCTGGGACTGGAAAGAGCAAAATGGGAAAAGACCACCTGGACGAAGAGAAAGTGCTTCTGATTGCTCGGGGAAAAACGGAGTTAAAGATCATTGGAACGGACAAGGCAATCTGGCGGCAGCGCGGCGCTTTGATTGCTTCCAGCGCGATGGAGGGGCGCGGGCGGTGGGCTCCATCCCTCCCAAGGGCTGCCTGCTGCGGAGGCAGGACGGAGCCGGTCACCGGCACGGGGCACCATCAACCGGAGTGGGTGACGTGCGGGTGCAAGGCTCCTGCCGCACCGACGTTTCAAGGGCGTGCAAGCGCTGGCAGCCCCAGTTTTGCCAACTCCCCTTAGTCCTCTACAAACCAGAAAGCTCAGACCCAAGCCAGGCGCGGCAGGAGAGCTGGGGGCCACCCTGCCCAGCCCCTGGCTCTGCGTGGGAGGGAGAAGTGAACCGAACCGTTACAGGGAAGCACCCATTTAGGCATAACTCAAAGGCCGGGTTGGGATGGACTCCCGCGTCTCCCCCGGTCCAAGGACCTTAACCCCAAGTGATGCTGCTGCGCATCCCGGGAGTATGCGTGCTCTGGGCTTTGGATTCACACGTCCAAAGATTTTCTAAAGGTTATGCAAAGGTTACCACACAATTAACGTGTTGGATCAGCACGCTAGCTCTGTTTGCCTAATTTCCAAAGTCTAAAGGCTACCGGGCAGCTCAACAGCATGGCTTGAAAGGCTCCAGTTCCTCCCGTGCATTTGTACTGATACTTCAGTCCTAAACCGCATTCCAGCACACAGGGTGATTGCAGTGATGAAGATAACACGAAATAATGATGTATCCATTTCCTCTACCTTGGGCATTTTTAGATTGTCTCATCTCAGAAATGAACCAATTTGAGCGTTTTGCATGATGACCTGTTGGACTCTCGCTCAGTGACAGGCAGATGGTCGGGTTTGTATTCACACAATACCTCTTATATCGTTAGGCAGGCTGGTACCCCAATGACTGCTCTATTTTAAATTCACGGATTGACCCGGCCTTCTCTAGCTAATCTGCCTGAAGCCCTCCAAACTCCTGCGTTTCAACAGGGGAGGCAGAGCCCCAGGAAGATGGAGCATTGAATTTGCTCTGGGTTACTGAATAAATCAGCAGCAGATTCAGGAGCCCGACCGCAGTCCCTAGCTGTACGGTTAACATTATGTGCAGCACATGCAGAGATGGGCAGTTTCAAAACAGGCATAATATATATTTTTCCAAATGTCCCTACTCATGTTATTAATTATATGTCTCGGGTTACTAAACACGAGCAAATTAGGATGATTTCCTTCCCAGCATCGCAAGCCTGTGGTTTGCTCTTCCCTTTCACTCAGGAGTTTCATTAGCCTTCCTAGACGATTTCCCTGTCAGGCTTCCCATGTATGAGCACAGTTTCCCAGCTCCCAGCATTTAAATCTACCCAATCTTTTCTCATTGCAACTCAAAGTGCTTCACAAACTCCTTTACTTGTATTACAATTTCACATTCCTAAATACTGGGTTTAATAGTAGTAGCAGTGCTCCTAACGCTGCTTCAAAATTAAATGAGCCAGAAGAAAAAACATTCTGAAATGTTTTCACTTGGGCGTTTATATTTTGAAGGACATTTTAAAGACGGAGAACATAACCTGGCTCCTGCTGATGTTCATGAGGGTTTCATCATTTACTTGAATGAGGAATAACAAGCGGGTGTTGGAGTGCAGCAAGGAAAGGAGACGAAGTCTGATACGACATTAAGAAGATGCAACTTACTTTTCCAGTCACCCTAGATGTCCCATGGAGCAGGGCAGGCCGGCGGTCTTGGCTGTACTTTTGGAGGTCCTGTGTTGAGAAAATAAAGAGCCGTCAGCAGTAGAAGATGGAGACCGTGTAACCTGGCTTATACCAAGAAATTGCAAAAGCACGTACATTTTTCAAAAGCTGCTGTTTTGGAGGGCCCCACCATAAAGCCACACATGAAGTACCTCCAGCAGCACCTGCGGCACTAAGGAGACATTCCCAAAATAAGGAGCAAAAATGCCACTGGACCCGTGGTGGGAAGGACACCGCAGGCATGGGAGGGCAAACTGGATCTCAGCCTGGACACCAAACTTTTCTTCGCTCCCAGGAGGTGACAGACGAGAGTCTGGATTTCCTTTCCGCAGACTTCCAGGGGTGTCACAGGCTGTGGAAGCCACGTGAACAGAGTGGGACTGTGAGGCAGCAAAAAAAAAAAAAAAAGGAGATGCTGAACAAAAGAGTTTGCGAACACCCGATGGTCAGCCGAGTATGAAACCCAGACTGCGGCACGCAGCGGCAGGAACACCTCCGCCTTCTCCAGCTCACCCAGGGGAATTCATGCACGTGTGAAGGCACCTCTTTCTTAGATATTTCTTAGACAGTACAGCTGTTTGATGAAGGTATTCATGTTGGGTAGGTTTGGTTTCCTTCCAACACCGCTTGCTAACACCTGAAGACTGGTGGGTGCTGGTGGATGCTGGGCGTCTGCCCCTGCCCGCGCCCTGAGCCCCCCGGGACCCCCTCGTGCGCCCACCCTGCCCTGCAGAGCCAGAAAGGAAAACAAACAGCAGCAGAAAGCGGAAAACTTTCTGTCTCTCTCCTGTTAATTATGATCTTATTTTGCACAGAGAACCTGTCATTCAGCCTCCTGTAATGGATAGTTTCTATTTCAATTCTCCCTCCACCCTATTATCTTTTATAAAATTCAGCCAGGCCGGGTGATGGATTGATAAGGGACGGTCCCGGCGGGAGCCGGCTCGCTCAGAATGGCTCTCACGCGCCCAACTTCTGTATCTTTTTAAATATTTCAGTTGTTTGAGATCTTTATTTCACATTTCGATTTCCTGTAGTACAGTAAATTTATCTTAGTCACCCAGTCAAGTTCTCTCCAAGCCCCTTATCTTCTCCTCCTCTGTACAACTGAAAGCACCTACATTATCTGTGCTGCCGATAAAGCCGGCTGTGGCAATCCACAGATCGCGCCGATCGGGCGGCGGCCCAGCCGAAAGAAGACCTTGGAAGCCCCGCACTCGTCACCAGCTGGAAGTTCATCGCTCAAACCTGGCACCGGCTCCTGCCAAGGTGAAAGGCGTCTCCTGCTCGGCCGGAGGAGAAGCGCCTGGGGCTGCCCGCACACCCGAGGGATGGTGGGGGCAAGGGCAGCCGCTCCCTGGGGCTGCAGTCCAAGGGACGCTGGTCTCTGTCCCAGGCGTGGCCGAAGAGGCCGAGCTATGTCCTCCTCCTGATGCTCACCGGCTCCTGCCGTCTCCCCAGTCTCCCCGACCTCTGCTCAGGAACGGCTGCAATGCCTCATTCCTCATCCCAATCATTCCGAAAGTAAATACTGGCCTCAGTTTTTAAGTGTATCATAAACCTGCACAACCACCTCCTGATTTTACTGTCTATTTGTATGACCAGAAGCAACACCAGAGCTTCCCTTGGGCTTGGCAGAACTGGATCAGGCCCTGGGAGGGGCTCCTGGGAGACCCCAGCAAGCCACCGGCTGCAGAAACCGGCGCCGGGGCTGACAAGAGCAGCGCAGCGGCTGTGCACGCAGGGCAGACCAGGAGGGTCTGGTTTCAGTGTGCTCAGGGGAGTCCAAGCACAGGGCTCTGAACGCCGGGACGCCCTGGAAGAGCAGCACCACAGCACCGGGGCTGCCCACGCGGGGGAAAGGGTTAAGGCAGCTTCTCCCGTGGCGCAGGCTGCCAGCTCTGCGGCTGTGCCGGTGGCAGCCCTGCCAACACGGAGCATTGCGCGGCAGGGACAGCTGTGCAGAAGCCCCCACGTCACAGATGACATCGGAGAGTATAGAAAAATCCCGAGACATGTGGCCTCTTTGTGCTCCCTCTGCCCAGCCCTTGCCTCCCTCCCCTGGCCTGGAAGGTCCCACGGGCAGCTCCGTGCAAAGGGACCAAAAAAGGAGGACACAGTGCTGGGGACTCCAACGCTAAGCCTTCCCCTCCCTGCTGATGCCCCGAGGGGTTCGGCATCACCTACGTCCCTGCAGCCCCACGGGGCAGCAGCCGCAAGGGAAAGCCCAGCTGGGGCCATTTGGGATGCCCTCAACGGAGCAGCTCCGACTGGGCTGCTCCCAGCAGAGGGGAATGCGCCAGCCAGCAGCCCTGCCGAGGCCCCGGGCTGGCAGGCAGAGGTCACGAACACAAGGACGTATTTTTCCCCCACAAGACCGCAGAAGTTTAAATATCTCGACAGCAAGGAGCAGAGAGAGCATCCTGCAGTGCCGTGGGAAACCCCCTCCTACCAGCATCTTCACCACCCCCGGGGTAGGAGCTGGGAGCAATCAAATAAAAATAAGAATAAGAATAAGAATAAAAAAAAAAACCCCAACGAACAGGCAAAAGAAAGTCACCTTCTCGCTGTTCCCACCTCGGCACCGGCAGCGCCCGCGGTGCCGCCGGCAGCGCCCAGCCGCGATCAGGCAGCACCCCCTGCTGCCACCGCCGCCGCCCGGGCTCTGCCCGTGGGGCACCCCACGCCGCGGGGAGAGGAGCTGGAGCAGGCTGGGGTGGGGGACAGCAAGCCGGCAAACCGCCCGGCGAAACCTCAGCGAGCCGGGAGAGGAATGAAACCTTCTGGTTTCTCACGCACCGCCGTACGCCCGGCTGAACGCTTCAGAGAGGTGCAAACTGATGAGTGGGATGAGGCAGGCAGGCAAATCTTGCCTGCCCAACTCCGAGCACAAAACACACTGGTTTGGGACCGTACCCATCCCGACGGCCAGGATCCAGGAGATCTAGGTGGTTTCCTTCCTGGGGAAGGAGTGGGTTACAGCTCCAGTGGTGCCAGCTCCCACCTTGCTGGTTACAGCAAGACAAGGAGCTGGGGTCCTGTCCTCACTGTGCCGCTGTGGTCATCAGCAACCCGTGCAATAACACTGGGTCTTTTATCCGGATTAAAAAAAAAAAGGGATGCTCACACATCCTCTTACAGTGTCACAGAGCTGCACGGGGCGAGTCTGCAAAGAGCATGCTGGAATCCGACTGTGGTTATAGAAAAAGAAACTGTTCCTGTGTTTGCTGTGCAGGGTTTCTGCACACTTCAAGGAGATGTTTGTCACAGTGGGAAGAGGCAAGCGGACTTCACTTTCAGTCTGCTAGTGGCTTCCCAGCCCCAGCACGGCAGAAATGTGGAGAGAAAAACCGACCTCATCCTAATCAACTGATGCTAACTAAGAATTAGTAAGGGAAGAAACCCGCCCTGACTCCGAGTAGGGAGCTGTAACCACCAAACTCCTGTCTCTCTGGCTTGTTAGTCTCTGCCTTTGGACTCCATAAGAAGGAGCGTTTGGTCTCGTGCCAGCCGGGGCTGCAGCACGCCAAAGCTGCCCCAGGAGAAGGCTAACGAAAGGGTTCCTGCCTCGCTTGCCCAAGGAACTGCAAGTGCTTCTGCATACTCACTTTTGCTAAGAAAAAAGCTTTTTGAAAAATAACCCTCTAATCTTGCAGACAATGCAATGCACAACCTTTAATACTCACAATAAAAGAGAAGCTGAGAGAAAGAGAGGAGGTCTGTATCCCAGCCCCTGCTCTAGACTTTGTTCGACCCTCTTGCATCTCATAAAGGCAGCCTTCTGCCCAGCCTGTCCACCGGCGCGAGCTTTGGGGGTGACGTGAGTGAGTCCTCATGGACTCTCAGGAATACAGGACCGGGACCAAAAACTCCTTGCACACCAGCCAGCAACCAAATGCAACTTTTAGGCAGGCTACACTCAAACCAGCAGCCTAGAAGTGAGGGGCTCGCTAGCCTCTTTCCAGCTCTCGGAGTGATTTTGTCCCCTGGGATCAAACGCAGCAGCAGGGCACCCAATAAATACATCTGCAGAGGGGTGATTTATCTGTAGGGGAAGCCATGGAAATTCCCAAACCCTCTTAAACATCCGCTTCCTGGCTCTAAACAGTCAATAACTTGCCAACTGGGGAATGTATTTGTCTGCTCCCCTCCATATATTTTCTGCTTTTCATTATAATTTGCTAAATAATACATTACAATGAGTTATTCATCACACTCGGCAGCTTCGTGATCCCCCCTCCATCCGGAGGAATTTCGCCCATAAATCAGTCGCACAAATATCCGCTGGCATTGCCGCAGCGCCGAGCGCCTTTTCCCCTCGCGCGCCAGCGCCTGCCCCAGCCGGCTCCCGGGCTCTGCTGAGAGCCGTCACCTGAATTAAACAGCATTTCTTTGCCCCAGGATGGCCGTCTCTCTCTCTCTCTGTCGCTCCTCTCCTTGTGGTCCTCCTCTGGACACCAGCCAAAGGGCAAAGGGGGAACAGAAATAATAAAAGACACAAACCCAGCAGATAAAGAAAGCGGAGGAGGAAGCTTTGCTGGGAGCTCCGTTTCTCCCGCTCCTGTTGTTGGGACTGTATTGGTGGGAGAAGCAAAAGTGGCACCAAGAGGTAAACGAGAGTGAAATTCATTGAAGTAAGTGCGTGCTCCAGGGATGTAAAGGGACCCTGGGAGGGAGGCTGGATATTTCTGGCCCTCGAGTGTGGGGCTCCTCCAGGAGATCACACAGCATATGCGGGGATTCAGAGGATTCACTTTCCCAGTGAGGCCAGGCAAGACCAGAGCTGCCCTGGGCAAGGCAGCACCGATGGCCAGGAGCCACCAGCCTGAGCTGAGCCCTCGGTTAATGCGGCACAGTTACCCGCTCGTCTCGTTTAACTCGGGAAGGGCCGCTGTAACGCCTCTGTCAGCCGTATATGCTGGTATACACACACGTCCCGCAAAACGCGCTCCGTCCCGGCTCTCTGGGACCAGCCGTCGGGAAGGTGCCGTGCGGGGGCTGCTCCTCCGCCCCTGCACTAACCAGGCAGGCAGCTCACGCCAGCAGCTTTGGCCGTACAGACCTCTGCACCGCGGGGCTGCGCGGCGGCCACCGAGCACATCTCTGCACGAGCCAAAACTTCTGCTGACCTCCAGGCACCATCCACACCGCATCCGAACCGGTGACCCAGACAGAATGGTCCCGTCAGAGACCTTCTCACCCCGCGTGCCACCAGACCCGATGTGCACCCGTCCTTACGCCTCACTTTTTGCTTCATTTTGCAGATGGCAACTATAGGAATGGAGAGGCCAGCGCTGTGAGTAGGACACGAGCCTAATTGTTCCTGGTCATGCCAGGTAGCTGATAAATGGGCTGAGACCTGATCGTTTTGTTGTAGTGCTGCAAAGCTCACAGGCGTTGGCACTCGTTTGCCAGGCACATACCAATGGAGAAAAATCCTAGACAGCTGTAAATATGTAAATACTTTAAATGCTCCTAAAGAGGGAGGAGCAAAGGGGCTGCTGGCTTACTCTTCTTTGATTTTCAAGCTGCAGGACCTCCAGCCTGAGCACCTTGGAAGCGCCCACTTCACAGGGTGGAGAAGCCACAAGGGAAAAATAATCCGGGTGCTTTGGGCTGCGCTTCAGGCTCCTGCTGGCACGGCCCTCCCGGCCCTGCCGCCCTCCGAGCGGGGCCGGGCCGAAGTCGGTACAGCAGCTGAGCCTGGTGTCTGCTGGTGCCGCTCATCACCCGCGCGCGTGAGGAAGAGGAGTTGCATTTGCCAGGATGCTGCATCCAGAGGAAGCATTCTGCTGGTGCGGGACTGCAGCTCTCCTGCAGCAGGGCAGGACTCCAACAGCTCCCAGCCACGCGTTCCAGTGAATCTGATCGCGTCCGTTAACTCCTTGAGCATTCACCTTTGAACCTGCACCATCGGCTGGCAGGAGTCCCAGGAACGAGTGAAGGGAACGCAGGATGGAAGATTTGAGCACGCGGCGGCAGATCCGGCCGGCACGAGGGCTGTGCCAGCGCCCAAGCAGGTTTGCCCATCTACGGGACAGGCGGCTGGGATCCAGGAGATGGCTGGCACGACGGCAGGCACGACATGAAGGGATGCAGACCTGACAGAGAGCCAGGAAGAGAGAAAAGTAACGCAGGGAATGGGAACTTGGCGCCGAGGCGGAGCCGACGCCGGAAAATTGAAGTGTTTGCAAATGAACCGGCTGGCCAGAAGCGGTCGGAGCATCGCTGCGGTGCCGCCCCAAGAGCCACGCTGGGCCAGGCAAACGTGGCCATTTACAGAGCCAGGTACTGTCACCTGCCCTCCTGCGTGCAGGTGTCACCGAGTGACTGTCACAGCAACGCAGGATGGTGGGCGAGGGCGGCACCTCGACAGCTTTTCGGCACTCAGCTCCTGCGGCGGGTTGTGTAAGGGTTGCAGAGGGATCCACGGCACGCAGGGAGCTGGTAGTTTTCCAGAGTGGCTGGCTGGGGAATTCCAGCCTGAGTCACGCAGGAGGAAAAAGAAATCGGTTTATTCAAATTAGTGTTACTCCCTCCCCCAAACTCGTACAAGAGGAGAACTCTTCTTTCTCCCTTTGCCTTGCAAAGCGATGCGGCACCGACCCTCTGCCCAGGTGCCCTCAGGACACAGCAAAGGATGAGTAAGAGCCCACACACATATCACCTATAGCAAGGAGAGGAGCGAGCAGATGGGTGCTCCTAATCCCCCCTCCGAACTGACACCCAGCCCAGGGAAAAGGGGAAAACTCTCACAGGCTCCGCTTATTTATTTACCAATATCTCCTGGTGCTCCTGGGCAACAACAGCAGCGTTTGGGTAACGGGACAAGTGGTGCCGTTAAAACACCATTTACATTCCAATAATGAGCACAGGCCCCGGTTCAGAGCTCAGCCCTGCTGCACCAAGCGCTGTCTAGTCAGCGCCTGGCAATTCTTGACCTATTATTATTATGAGCTCTTCTGATATAAAAAGGAAATGCAATTTGGGGATGGCGAGAGTGCATCTTCTATAATCAAATTTTTCCAGCTCAGCAGCAGTGGAACTGGCCTGTCAGGACACATTACCCTCTGCAGCAGCCGGGCTCTGCCCCCACCGCACCCCCAGCCCCCTCCACAGCCGAGCAAACCGGACTCGGACACAAACTGTTCAAAACTGCTGCCGCAGAGCACCAGCAAACCCAGAGCACCAGCAAACCCAGAGCACTCGCCTTCGCATCCTGACGTCTCACGTACAAGCACCGGAGAAGCACGAGGCTGTCCCGTCGGCACCGGTGCATCCCGCAGCAGCGCAGGGATTTTCATCAGACAAAAGCTGCTCCTGTCTCCCCGCAACCCAGAAAAGGGGAAGAAAGAAGAAACCAAGGTTTTAACTCAAATCATACATTCTCACACCATTTTACCACCCAAGATGCTCAAAATACTTTGGAAACCTTTTCTTTGAGCCATTGCCTTCCCACGCCACACAGATCCCCGCAGAGAGGGATGCGACCTGCTCTCATGGAGCAGCAGCCCCAAGCCGGGGCTCTGGCCCCAGGGGTCCCTGCTCGCCCCGCAGACGGGCACGGCCTTTTGCAGGAGCCCCAGCCCCCCCGAACAGCCGTGTCCCACCCCAGCCCCAATACCCGCCCCGATGCTCATGCAGCATTGCTGTGGATTATCCCCTTGCTTGGCTCCAGCCCTAAACGAGAGCGAGCCTCGCATGCAGGGGTTTGCACGAACGCCCCACGAGCAGGGATCCGGCTGGTGGGATGCACATCCCCCCGCAAGCCTCGGCTTTTGATTATAACTTCCATCACTGGAGGAAAACCTGGTAAGTGGCCGGTGATGCACATGTGTTACAGCCGGACACCGTAGGAACCTCCAGACCTCCTTCTCCCGGTGAACGCGAGGCGAAGAGCTTGGCAAACGGCAGATTTTCATCGCTGGGAAATGAGAGATGGCTGGCGCTCGGCTTCAGTCCCAGCGGGGACACCAGGAGGGAAAAGTTATGATTCCTCAGATTTAACCTTCCTTTTCAAGTCGCTGTACTCTACCTTTGAAGCAAATTGCTTTGCAAATACTGATTAATTTAACTTCACAACATTCATCTTAAACAAACAGTATCTTGGCTTACAGATGGGGAAATCAAGGCATGGAAGGGAAAAAAAAGCAGAACCAGGAACAAAACCCTCTCTCTGCGCTTTAACTACAAAATCATCTTTCCTCATTAGCAGCTAATCAGAACTACCAGAGGGGAAGAGATTACAGACAGGGCGGAGAGGGGAGTAACTGAAAGAAATACAGACATCAAAACAGATTTTCATTTATTTACTCATTTATCACAGTGAGTCACAGGCTTCGAGTTCATTCAAGTCTGCGTTAGCCTTGCAGAATTTGGGGATGCCATCTCCAAAATCTAAAAAGTTAATAGGTCACAGCCACGCACCATCTCAGGAAGGAGAAAATCTGTAGTTTCGGGTTGGTCTCAGGAAGTCTGATATTGCTTTGCCTGCTAGATTATACGAAAACACTAATCTTCCCTCGCCAGCCTCCTGATCTGTGTGGGAACCCAGATACCTTATCTGCAACTTGCTTATTGAAAAGCACCCCAGCTTGCGTGGCAGTAGCTTGGGCGATGGTTTGCAGCGGCTCTCGGACCTGGGGAACGGCAGGTGGGGAGCGGAGGTGGGTTTGGGCACCCGGCCATGCCGCCGTGCCGCAGCCAGCGCAGGGTGCCCCGTGCCGTGCCAGCCAGCGGCGCTGCCGGCGGGAACAAATCCGCCGGCGTGGGAGCAGTTTGGTGAAGGCCAACACAGACGTCAAACGTCGGATGTTTGCTCTTTATCTCGGCTGCGTCTGGGCTGAGCAGCTCCAGAATGAGAGGGTCCAGCTGGGCTCAGGGTCCCGGGGCAGAGCCCACGCGTCCCTTCTGCTCCTCTGAACGTCTCTGTGCACACTCCTACCCACCCTCGTATATTTAGACACCAAAATAAACCATCAGCAGTTTGGGGGCTGCTTTTCCCCCCCTTCTTGCCCAAAAACGATTTGCAAGAAGCCGAGTGTTTTATTTACTGCAGGCAGAGAATTTCCCATCTTGAAACTTCCCTTTCTCTCCTTATTTCATCCTGACTTTCCAGAAGTGAGGAGGCAGACAGGGTCCATGACTTATTCATCTGACCACAACTCACAGCCACCGCGCCGGGCTGACTCCGAGGTCTCCGGGGGGAACAAGCCTCCGTAACTCGCACCAGCCCTGGGATGCTCAAACGGGTGGCTACCTGCACAGCGCATTTCCTCCGGCATTTCCAGCCTCGCGCACGAGCCCACGCTGGGAAATGAGGAACATATTTCTAAATAAGAGGAGGAAACAGTGTCTTTGTGTCAGGCAAGTGGAAGAAATCCAGGACCAAGAGACTGCAGAGCCTTTCCACTTCAGACAGCAGGTGCTCTCCAAGATGTGGTTATGGCAACAAAATAAATGATGGATAATTGCTTTTGTGACAACTTGCCAATTAAATTAGACTCAGCAGAATAACATAATGACAATTTGTTATGCTCTGGTGGGCACTAACACACCAATCATAATTAAATGCTATGACTGAAATAGAATGCTGCTGTACACAGGAATATATAACCCCAATTCCCTCCCAGTGAAACATTATAGGTTCAGACTTGATTTCAATTTCTGGAGGATAATAGCATTAGCGCACATCAGAATGAGCTTGCAATATGCATACAGGCAGCAGCAGCACAGGGAGACAGACAGAGCCAAGGACAGCTGAGCCGCCGGGGCTCCTGGGGGGACCCTCCCGAGCGTCTCGGATGCTCCGGGTTTCAAAGCAGCGGGGGACATCCCGAATCACTGCCATGTCCTGGGAAGATTTCAAATCCCCGGCCTGGGGGAGCAGGCAGGGGAGTGACTGGCCCCAAGGGAGCAGCCCGCTGCCGGCACCGGGGCGAGAGCTTGCCGGGACGGGGCTGCAGGGGTTTCTTGCGGCTGCACCAACACTGCACATCGGTCTCTGCCAGCAAAGCCCTCGTGCTCCCGAGCGGTGCCCCGGACTGAGCCATGGGACACGATACAGCCTGTCCTTCCTTGAATGATTATTAAAACGTTCGTTAAAAGAAAATGTACTGCAGCGCCCAACAGCGCACTCGCCCTGCAGCCGGGGTCCCTCTGGGGCTCAGCCCTTCCAGCTGACCCGGCCACAAGCAAGCTGGTTAGCCAAACTGTCGGTGGCTTGCATCAACTGATCGAAAAACTGACCAAGGAGTGGGTCAGGTCCTGCAAGTACTTAAAATTTACTGGTAAAACAGCAGCCAGCTTCTTCACCCCGAGCCACCGCTGAGCTCAACCTGCTGTTCTCGTGGGGATGCTCCGACCCTCCCGCTGTTCCTTCCTCCTGCCCTGCCCAGGGTTGTTGTCCTGCATCTTATTCATCCCAGAACTGTTGGGCCGGGAATTACTATTACATGGGTATTTCTGGTGCTGCAGAAGCAAAGAGCACCAATCCCAATTTGTTAAAAAAGCGTTAATTTAAAAAACAAAACTAGGCAGATGGCAGGAACCGATGCTGCCGAGGTTTTGCATACCACCCCCCCCGAAAGCAGAAGCCGCCTGTGTGCCATCCCCTCTCCCGGTGTGGAAATTCAACACGCCGCAACCTGCAGCGCTCCCCGAGCAGACAGCACCTTGCTCCGATGCGACGTACATTTTCCTGACAAATGAGTGTAAAATGCCTGGCTCATCTGTCTGGCCGCCCCACGAGCCCGAGGGAACGGCAGCTGCAGAGCCCCACCGCGGCGGGCTGCCCCCGGAAAGCAGCACCAAGCCCTGCTCCTTCAGGAGAGCGAGCAATTTACCCAAGTAAAAGCTTTCTAAATTCAGGTGATGCAAAGGCGGCTATTGCCTCGATTCAAGTGCCAAGCGATGGGACTGCCTCGTCCCTGGGTTACAAAGGCCATCATACTCCTTGGTAGATCGCAGCATATCTTTTATCAGGTGTTGTATAACAAGGCAAGTATAAAACCACAATAAATTCAAGCTAAGATCCTAACAGATACAGATTTCTGGAATATTCCAAAGCTCAAAATGGTGCAGATTTGAAGACCAAATACATGTGTGTGTGTGCAGGCAAGGGTGGGCAGAGGTAAATCAGAGAATACCACCACAGTGCGGCAATGCCAACATTTTTATATCTTACTTGGAGCCACATTCTTAAAACACTAAATGCTTTATTACCTGCCTCGATGAAGCTTGGCATTGGCAAGGTGAGATTACCTGGTTTTCCAGCAAAGCTGATGAATTATTTTGGCTGCTCCAGACGTAAGACCTGATCCTATTAAATCCTTAGTTCCCCTGCCCTCAACACGTAACAGCGGATAATCTGCCCACGCGTGACCAACAGTGCGGTCAGAGATGTGTCACCGCGCAGTAACACGTGCCCGGCTCTGCGGCGCGGGCGACCTGCCGAAGGGGCTGTGCATTGCTGCGGGGGGCAGCTGCCTTCGGATTAAAACGGTGCCCAAGCTCAGGGCCCGGTCCTACAGCCCTGAACTGTGGGACCAGAGGTGTTCACTCCAGTGGGACACATCCTGCACACAAGCACTGACACTGTGCGGTAAAGCACCAGTCTGAGTAATGCTATGGCATCCCTAGGAACCTTCTTTCCAATCATTCATTGCACCAACATACCTGCATCATTCGCTGCCTCGTTAGTGATTTACCATCGGTTCAGGACCTGTTTGCAACACACTGCTACACGAGATGCCGTTGCCCCGGGTCAGAAGCAGCCCTGCGTGACAGCCCCCCTGAATTTCCCACCGGGCAGAGGGCAGGGGTTCCCCCTCCCAGCGCTTTGGACAAACCCCGCGGCTGCAGCACAGCTGCCTTGCCGGTTTTATGGCTAACGCTACTGGGGCAAGCTAACCTGGGCATCAGCGCGCAAGCGGGCTAATCGCAAAAGCAGCAGACTTTGCAATCAAGACTTCTAGATCCTACGATGGGACCCGCTAGAGAGCAGGCAGAGTTCATCCTAAAATTTTCAGGCGAGGCCCACAGTTTCAGGAATTGACCTTGGAAAACCTTCAGCCTGACTTTCAGAGCTGTAGAAGGGGTTGCCGACTGCCTGCGATTGTCTTGTCTTTTTGATGCCTCAAGGAGTAAGGAACCTTGTAACCGATACTTTGGCATTTATTGTCACTTAAAATAGCCTGGCAATCAGAGAGAGGAACCGCTACACACACCACTCATCTTGCAGAAGGAAGGAGGTCAGCAATTTAGCCCAGAAAAGGTCATACGGCTGCTCCATAATGGGGTATAGGATTGCGAGAGAGCGAAAGCTTCGCTCCAGTCATTAACAAGTGTTGCAATGGCAGAGGACGGGTTTGCCCAGGCATAAGGAAATTACTTGACTGCCCGAGCTGCCCCACGAAGGCAAAGGGCAAGCGACAAGGTCGTATCTGTGTCCTTCGCCTACAAACCCCAGGAGCAACCTTTGCCTTCCCCAGCACAGGCAGCGGGCAGGACCGAAGATTGGCGCTGGGTTTCACCGTACCCTGGGGCTCTCCCCGCACCCCAGTTCCCTTGGTGCGTCCTGTATCCCACCAGCCGCGCATCCCGCATCCCACCAGCCGTGCATCCCGCTTGCTCCCAGGGGAAACTGAGATTTCTTTTCACATATTTTTGGTGAAAACTCGGACTTCTCCCCACGCCCCAGTTCCCTTGGTGCGTCCTGTATCCCACCAGCCGCACATCCCGCTTGCTCCCAGGGGAAACTGAGATTTCTTTTCACGTATTTTTGGTGAAAACTCGGACTTCTCCCCACGCTCCCATCAATGAGCCTGCAGGAGCGAGGCAAGGCTGACATTACCATCGCATGCATTTTTCATGCTGCTTGGTGCCAGCTACCCCCTCCGGCCAGGCAGCGCAGGGTGGGAGCAAACACCCCCCCCGCGGCACGGGAGGGTCCCCATCACCGCTCGTCCCGTCCCCCCCCTCCATCCCGGGGTGTGCGGCAGGACCGGGCGGGGAGGGGGGCGGGGGGGGGGGGGGGGAACGGGACAGGGGACCGACCGACCGACCACCTCCGGCCCCGGGAGCCCTTCCCTCCCACCCACCCGCCGGGCCGGCGGCGGAGCGCGGCTCCCACCTAGCGGGGAGCCCGGCCACGGCCGCCCGGTGCCGCGGGGGGAGCCCCGGGGGACGCGGCCCCACGGCCGGGGCCGAGGGAGGGCTGACGGGTCCCGGGTTCTTCTCGTCTGAGCTCCTCCCGTGAAGCTGCTGACCTTTTGCTGGCGGTTGGAGGGTCAATGCTTGATAAATAATAAATCGCTCACCCCAGGCTCTTGCCCAGAACTTGTTAATTAAAGCAGTGGAGTTACTCTAAGGTCACGGCGATTGGCATTTCAGTCCCAGCCCAGCAAACGCATCCATCAAACAAACTCTATCAAAAACCCACAGAACTCTGGTCTTAATTGCATCTTCTCCCAATGGCACCAAATACTTACGCTCACGTCCTTTACCCGACAGGTTCCCCGTTACCCACCAGCCCTAACAAACCCGCAGCGCAGAAGAACATCTCTAACCGCTTCTCCATCCAGAGCCGCTCGCCTGGAAGCGTCCCCACCGCCGCAGCCAGCCAACAACCTGCCCGAGCTCCCAAGGCTGGCTCTGCCCTGCGAGCTTCCAAGAAATAATTTCCTGATTTACACCACGCGAGGACTCCCACCCTCCCCACCGCCCCACTGAAAGCATCTGCTCCCTTACATATTCCCAGGTTTTCCCGCTAATTTGGCCACGTACCTGCTTCAGAATAACAGCAGGCACACGTCAGTGAAGTACGCAACTGCTTTATACGGGGGTTTGGCAAAGCGTGGAGCGCAACGACACCCTCCCATCTGACAGCCAGGTTACGCCGCTGCTGCCCGAATCCAAGTTTCTTTGTAGTTTCTAAGTCACGGTTTGGCTTACCAGGCATACCAGGGTTGGGCTACGAGCAGAAAGAAAAGTTGCAATAAACCGCTCACACGTGGTCCTGAGAACGAATGGTTAAGAAGCTGGACAGTCGCCATCGTTTCAGATGTGGAAGGGGAAGAAACCGCCCTGAGGCATCTTTTACTCCCACCCCTCAGGCCATAGCTGAGGGTAAATCCCACCGCTCCCCAGCCAAGCCCACCGCAGGACGGCTGGTCCGGCTGGGAGGGCTCTGCCCGCGCGAGCTGCCCCAGTGACTTTTTCCAACACAAAATAAAAGAGAAAATTAATTCCAACTTTCTTCTTGCCTGCTCTGTGCAGGAACTGGCTCAGGGCACAGCGCACGGCTGCTGCTCTAGTCTGTGTTCTGAATTTGTTATTGCTCAATACGCTTCAGATGACTACAGGAAGACACAGCCAAGCTCAAGTAAAGATGCAAGGCTGAAGCTAGTTACAGCAGATGATAGAGGGAAAAGCTCTTTAAGTAACGTCGGCAATTTTTTAGAGAGGTGCCAACAAACAGACCACCAAGCTGTGAATGAAGCGAGTGGGAAATCTCTCATGTGTTACCGCATTCAACTTCATAGCACTTCTCCTTTTAAAGTACTTCCATTTGCGATTTTTGGCAAGCTAAGAGCATCATCAACAGTTAAAAATGCAAAACAGGATGCTCAAAATTTTTACCTCTGTAAAAATCCACGAAAGGCAGAGACACAAAGCTGCAGCGTAGGAGACAGGGAGCTGTTGGTCTCTCTTCCCTTGGGCTGGCGACAATCGTTTGGCCCAAGCAAGAAAACCGGGCACAAGGAGGGAAACCCACATCCCGGCTGCTGAAGATGTCCTAGGGAGGGCAGCTCGCCTTGGTCCTCAGCCGAACGGGAGACTGCTGCAACTGAGGGAAACCCCCATCCAAAGGCTGCCTGCCGAGGAGCGAAGGGCTTGCTACGATTTACTCTCAGCACCCGTCTCCTCTCCAGCGCTGCTTCAGACTGAATCCCATTTTAACGCATTTTTGTCATCTGTTTACGTTAAAATTTCTCCTCCCCCTGACCCAGCACAGTGGCTCTGAAACTTGGATACCGGAGGTGGGTGCATCCATTATATTCGCCTCTAAGGGGCTGCTACGTATGGATTTCGTGATTCAGGCAGGAACTCCTGCTCCACGTGGAAGAACCTTGCTCAGGCAGGCGTACGTGCCACCAAGGTCGGCTCTGGAAACAGATCCTCCCGAGCTTACAGCTACAGCAGGGCTACGACAGAGGGGCTTTGCTCTTTGTAATAAAACCTTGCGCTCCTCTAGAATTACAGAACAGAATTAGGAATAAAAGTTTGACCTTCCAAAGATAACTGAGTAACTCTACTGTCGTTACACTGCTAGCAGGAAGTGAATCAAGCCACACAAAAACACACCACGGGCATTTTTGAATCCTCCTTTTCACTGCCATACAATACAGATTCGTAAGAGAGGGGTTTTTGCATCACGTACGGCAGCAGCGTCACAAAATTGCGTCGCGGAGAACGTGTCTGAGAGGTAGGTATGAAACCAAAAGGCAATCTCCCCCTTTTCCTTATAGGGGAGAGCAGGACAAGGAGGGAGAGAAGAGATTTGTTTTACATGATTTACACCTGTTCGTTTGTGGTGGTGGGTGGTAGTTTGTCCTTTTTTAAAAGAAAAAACAAAAAAAGAAAAGCAAACAAAAAAGGAAAAAAAAAACACAAACAAAAAAGAAAAAACCAAACAAACAAAAAAGGAAAAAAACCACAAGCAGTAATTGTTTTTCACATAGCCCAAAGCCCAAATCTTTAATAAAAGATAAGCCGGGCACTGGAGTTTGCAGGCATGGGAAGAATGACATTCTAATCGGCTCCGAATCCTAGTGAGATTGATTGTTACTTCCTTACGTTGTTCTATGCCGAAGTTTCCATACCTATTTCTGTAGCAGCGCTCAACTTTCTCTCCAGCAAACAGCTGGAACATCACATCTCTCACACTTCCGAGGTGACCAACTTCATTAAGAGTCACTAAAAAGCTGCAAAGGTCCAAATTATCTGGTACTGTTATGCTTTATCCTGTTCTGAATTTAAGGAAATGATGGAATAGGAAGAGCATATTATTACTTTTATATAAATAGCAACTCTCCTCAATTAGCTATAAAAAGATGGCACTTCAGACAGCTGTTACAATGCATCAGGCAAGCGGTATCTGCCATTTCAACAGCAGCACCATCACCAGGCCTGTACCGTCAAGTGCACAAAGTTAAGAAACATCTTTACTACTGCAAATAAGACACCTGAAGAGGTAGAGCTTCCAATTTTTAAAGAAAATGTTTAATTTTCCACTTTTATGCTCATGTTTTCCAACTCACAATTTGAGACAACATTCTTGAACCTCAAAGAAAAATTATCACCTCCAATTTTACAAATGGGGAGATGGAAGAACAAGAATGCGTGCCACATACACAATCACGGAAGGCACTAGAGCCGGATAACTGAGGTATATTCCCCCTAAGAAAACGTCTCATAATCACCAGGTTGTGGAGGCAGAAATGCTGGCTCCTGAGCAGGTGACTGCCACAGCCAGGGCACATTCTGCAGCTGAGCGTCGCAGGACAACAGCACGGCTGTTAGGAGGGTAAGGGATTTTCCTTCCGCGTTTCTGCCAGCTCTGGTGTCTGCTCCTTCTGATCTTTCTTCTCTTCCTGCATCTCTTCCAACACAGTTTGAAGCTGCAGCTGCAATACAGAATCCCTGCTTTCAACATCCTGATGATCCTGTTGTGCTACCTGCAGTTAAAGACAGATGATCACCATAAAAACAAGGGTCGTAAAAAGTTTCTGTCGAAGCATCACTGAAGAGAGCAATAGAAAGCAACAGCCCCAGTTTGTATGTCCAAAAAAAGCTGAGAGAAAAGTTCTAATTCATGCTTAGACTATTTTTAAGGTACAATACAGCGTCAAGGCATCACCAGGGCAAGAAATTTAAAATGAGACTGCTGACCTCAAGCTAAAAGATGAAAGTAAGTCAGTGATTTCATCTTTTCCCATGCTCATTGCACAGTGCACTTTAGGCAGAACCAATTTCTGTTCCTCTTCAGCCTCTTTTATCGGGGAAAGCACTACGGACACTCGGCCCAGAGATCATTGGATAATGCAGAGAACGGACAGCGTATTACAAAAGAGAATAATAAATGAATTTAGCTAACAGAGTTTAAAACTGCAGCTTTTATAAACAGCTCTCCTCCCTTCTTTTTGAGGGTGTTCAACTACAAGGACCATTCTCAGAAGAAATGGTAACCAGTAGTCATGAACAAGGTAAAAGATTTCTAACCATCATAGAGCAGCCAGGTTCTACTCTACCTGACGTGCTGTTCTAGAAGCATCTTCAGTTTGGTTTTTTACCCCATTTTATGTTAAGAGTTACATGACAACTGCCTGAAGTAACGAGGAACTAGACTCTACGTTCCCAGGAGCCATTTCCTCTCTTGTACATTAGAGAAAACAGAAAGCAGTAGCAAAACACTTTGGACAATTACTTTCTTGCTAAAATATAAGTAAACAACCCCCAGACTACAAACCTTCAATACCTTTTAAAAATAGGTAATATTAATAAGGGAATATTAAAAAAAATTTTCAATACTTTAAAAAAAAAAAAAACTCAACAACCCAAACTGCAAGCTTTATGCAAAAAATTCCAGTTCAGGATCAAGATTGAGGAACAAGAGAGAGAGTGCATCAGACTACTTAACTATTAAAAAGGGATGGAAAAATGTGTTAGCTACCTTCAAACCACAAGAGATTCTCATTTACTTCCTGCTTCCCTATAGAGATAACATGTATACGGTAATACGTATACTTATTTCCAAATACTTTATAAAGACACATCAATGGATGATTCGAAAGCACTGAAGACTTAAATCTCTCATCACCAGAACAAGTACTTCTCTTTTCTGTCCCACAAGAAGTACCTTAACCTTGGCCAGTGACGTTCACAACTAAGAAAAGTTTACTCTGCACAGCGAAGACATTTCATTACAACCATCCGGTGCGTGACTGTTTTGCTGAGCATTTAATTCGGACTAACTGAACGTTAAGGGCCTGGAAGTGACGTTTTCTGAATCCACTGGCCAAGTAACTCTGTGAATATTTAATACTTACTTTATCTGTTCCTCTTCTCTGTAAAATTATCCCACTAGCTAAAAGGGCTTTTCCCGTTTCTTCAAACAATTTTTCCTCTTCAATTTTTCCTTCTTCCTTCAGTTCATTGAATTTCTCAACAAAGCTAGATAGAAACATGTATTTTTACTCTCACATATAACGTTTTGGTTCACTGACTTAAGAGGAGAAAGGGACAAGTTTCAGAAATATTTCTAGTTTAATTACAAATCAATCTTACCTCTGGCAAGTAGATTTGTAGTTTGGTTGCGACAGGTCGAAAGCTCTTGGACCACTGCCATAAACGCTGTAAAATTTCCTATTCAAACCAGAAAACAGTTTAGTTTTTTCAAACCATCAAAAAGGGATACGTCTTGGAGTAAATAAACCACATCAGAGTCAGTTAATTTAGGCTGCAACAAAAAGCATTCACATAACTAGCTTTCCTTTTCCCATTAGCTATTACGTTATACAGAGATGTTCTTTCCAGCATTTTTAATTGCTTTAATAAATTCTAGTTCACCTCCACCACCACCGGTGAGCCAGAGGAGCACTGTGAGGGTTTAAGTCAGCCCACCCTGGCCACCCAACGCGGCTGACAGAAGCTCTGCGCCGCACAGGCGTCTGCCTTTTCCATTGCGATGAGCCTCCACCTGCAGCGATGCCTTTTGCACCGCCGCCAGAGATTATAAAGACGGGGGAGATAACACGGTAGAAACGCGTAACGCAGTTTCTCTATGCTATAAACAAGGAGACAAAACTCTGCTTGGGGGACCAGTGACAATAAGGGCACCTGCATTCCCCCCACAGGACTAGTGACAAGGGGCAGAGGAATGTCTCCGGTGAACGGCGGAGCTCAGGCACCCCTCGGCGGCCGTCCAGGGAGGGGAAGCGGTAACTCACGCTCGCACTTCGTCCTCCTGGTAGAAGATGGGAGGGATGACATCCTTCACCTTGCCGTAGCGCGGCCGCGGCAGCCGGTAGACGGGCTCCCTCAGCGGGGGGAAGGCAGCGTAGACGTCGAACCACAGCGGCTTCTCGATCACCCCGATGCGGAGCAGGTTCCGGGTCCTGCCGGGGGAGAGAAGCGGCGGGGGGAGCTCAGGGGACACCCGCACCGCCCCGGCCTTGTGCCTCCCTCCCCGGGGGACCCCGGGCCTCCCGGCTCGCCCTCCCAGCGCCCTCCAGGCAGCAGGGAACCCCGCGCACGCCCGCCCGCCCTCCGCACCGGCTGAACACGCTCCCTATCTTCTGCATGCGGTTGCCCGCCATCCCGCCGCCGCCGGCCAGGCCTCCCCTAGCAACGCCGCCACCCTAGCAACGGCCTGCCCTTCCACCCGGAAGCGGAAACGCGCGCCCTCTCCGCCGCCGCCGCCGGGGCCGCTGCCAGGGCACGCAGCCAACAGCCGAAGGTCGGCGGCGGAAGGTGGCGCCCAGGCGGTGCCAGCCGATGGCCGAGCAGGGGCTCAGTCGGATCGCGTGTCCCCCCCCGCCTCGATTTAAAGGGCCAGCGCCGCCATCCCCCACGGCCACCCCCTGCCCTAACGCGAACACGCGGGGCCGTGGCCCGCCGCCCCGGCTGAGCAGCGCAGCCTTCCCGCCTCCCTCGCAGCCCGGCCGTGTGTCCTGGGGAGGCTGAGGGACACCGAGATGGGAGCCTTTTCCATGGGGCTGGTCTCCCCTCAGGAGACAACGGTGCCAGGCCCGAGGACGGGGCTCCCGGCGGGGCCGGGTCTGTCCGGGCAGGGCGGCCGCCCTCACCCGCCTCAGCCCCAGCACGGTGAGGACCAGGAGTCCCGAGGCCTGTGGAAAGCCACATCTCCTCAGGAGGCCTCTGCCACCATGTCGTGCACCTGAAGAGATGAAGGCGGCGGCAGCACGGGGACACCCCCCCCCCAGCCCGGGCCTTGCCCCCACCGAGGGCTCGGGTCTGTCCCCGAGCAGCTGGGGAAGCCGGTGCCCTTGCGTTAGGACAGAAGCAGCTCCCCTCACAAAACCAGCCGCCGCTGCCGCATTAAATGCCAGGGGAGAGCAAGGGCCGGGGAGCACGGGGCCTGACCCCGGCACCCACCACTAAATCCCTCGCCTTCACCCCCAGCCCAGCCTTCGGACACACTCGCACCACCAGCAGCTCCGAGCATCCATCCTCTGCTGCCAAATAACACCCGCTCCTCCGGGCCAGAGCGCAGCTCCGGGGGCCTGGTGGAGGGGGGAAGGTGTGAGGGGGTGCAGCAGCAGGGTTTGGGGTCGCAGCCCTCCAGGAGGTGCTGTGGACAGGCCAAAAGGAAAGGCCACGTCCAAAAATACCAGGGTTCTCCTTAGCACCAGCCCTGGAATAAGATGACACCAGTTGTGCTTCCCTAAAGCCCCCCGCCCCGGGCCTTAGGGCTGTGAGCGCCAGCAAACCAAGAAGGCGGATAAAGCCCAGCCGCCGAAGGCAGCAGTTGTCACCCCATTACGCTCGCCGAACACGTGCGGACCCCGGCAGGGCGGCCTGGCTGCTGTCTCCGGTTTCGGACGGAGCCGTCGGGGCTGCCCCGCTGCCAGCCTCGGCTGGCTGCTGCGGGTGACGGGGGAGGACAGCTGTCCCGGACGAGGGACACGGTCCCAAGGAAAGGAGGAGCTGCTGTCACCCACGCTGGCCGGTCCCACGAGGAGGGGACATGTCGGAGGTTGCCGTTGCATGCTGCGCCTGCGCCTCCTCAGTGAAGTCGTTTCTCTCCGTACGGCGGGAGTGACGTCCCCAGAGGCTGGGGCTTGTCTTCTCCACCCGTCACGCTTTACACCTCCCTTGTCTGCTGTCCCTCAAGCTAAGCACCGCTATGTCCCCATGGCAGCCAAGGAGCTTGGGGACCGATGGTGACACTGGGCTGCAAACCATCACCGGCAGCAGGATGCAGGGAGGATCGGTCTCGCCCCGGTTGTGTTTTGGTGTTGGGTCTCTCACCCAGATGGAGAGCAAACGGTGGGATTTGCCGCCATGGTTTGCACAAGCCCTGTCCAGGGGTTGCACCATGGCCTGATCCTGCCTTGGCCAGCCCCAGCACTGCTTGCTGGGCCCAGGAGGTGGCAGCAGATGGTGCCTGGCTGCCCAGCACACAGCTCCAGTCTGTATTTTTTACCTTGATTTATAAAATCCAGCAGCTACGCCCAGGCTCTCTGCCCTGTGTAAACAGCCTTCCCCCAGTCAGTGTTTCCACCAGCCCGACTTGGGAGAAGTGCGTGGCAGCGAGCGGTGCCTGGTCACTAGGTGCAGCCCTTAGCTTGGGAATGAGCTGATGGGGAAAAAAAATACATTCCTCCTTCCATCTTCCAGCCTTGGGAAGGAAGGGGGCAGTAAATTTCCACCACAGACTGACTGCCAGCAGGTACTCGATGCCAGTCTAAAACACCTCTAGCATTCATCGTCATCTGACCACGGGTTTCAGTCCTGGGCTTTTCTCAGCTGCTGGTTTTCTTAAAACACGGTTTTGAAAGAAAAACCCTTGCCCCCGTAGAGCAGAAGAATTCAAAAGGGAGTTGCTGGGACTGCTCCAGGGCTGCATCTGAGCTGCTCAAAGGACTGGGCAGGCCCCCGTCTTTTCAGCTCTTTGAAAAAGCCCTGGCTCCCCCACGGGCTCGCGACAGCTTGCTTGGCTGCCGCAGGAAGGCAACATCCAGGGTTTCTCCAGCATTTCGATGCTTTTGACATTTAAGGCAAGAATGCCTTGACTTTTTCCAGCATCTTCTTTCACAGGGAAGGTTTCCAAGCCACACGTGAGGCTGGGAAGCTCTAATCCTGCCAGCAACTGAAAGCTGCTCCCGGACAGCTGGCTCAGGGCAAGCAGACTCCGGCCCCGTCCCTTGCAGGCGCACGGCCCTGTCCCTGCAAGCGAGGGGGATGCTCCACATGCCCCCCGCCCCTGCCGCTGCCACCCGGGGCTGATCACAAAGCGCCATGCCCCACAGCCTCGGGAAATAACCCTCCTCCTGCGAGTCACGGGCTGCCCACGGCAAGGGGAGCAGTCCCCGTGGTTCACGGCCCCTCCGGCGAGACGCTGCCTTGCTAAGGCTGCCCGGGGGGGTATTTCTCAAGGACAGGACAGCTTGGACAGGCCAAAAGTCCTACTCCTCCCCAAAATGAAGGGCTTGAGACCGAGGTTTTGGTTGCTGGCTGGGGACGCAGCAGGCCAGCTCCTGTAAGTGGGGCTTGACAGGCACCTGCCCTTCCCTCACGCCTGGCATAGACCCCCCTCGTCTTTGGGTCCATGTGCTGCTTTTTGAGCCTCCGAGGAGTTTCTCACCAAAAGTTTTCCTCCTCCAGCCTGTTGCAGGGAACACGAAAGGAAGGGGAAGCCAAGCCCAGCGTTGAGCAGGCAATTCCCTACGGGAGTGATGCTGGGACCAGCCCATGTGGGAGCAATGCGACCAACACCGTCCAGCTCCGCGCTCTCCAACTTTGCAGACCCGGCGATGCTGCCAGCTCGGCACGGTGCGGAAATGTGCAGGGCTGGAGATGAATAACATGTATTTCAGAAATAATTCATTATAATAACGTATTTCCATTCCGCCAGGAGACAACGCGAAGGAGCCAGACTGCCTCCTTGACAGACGCGGAGGAGTTGCTGTGCGATAGCTAATGAAACAGTTTAAAGAAAACTCACATGCCCCATCCCCGAGAGACTTGTTATTTTCAGAATGAAGCGGGTAAGCCACAGCATTTTTCTTTTTCCGCTCTTTCCTGAAAGACAAGTCCCCGCACGCGTAGCTGGCCACGGGCATGCTGGCAGCTTCCATAGGGACCCGCCGGCACAGCCCCCCCGCCAGCATGGGCTCGGCAGTTCTGCTCCCCAGCACGCTGGGTGCCAGGACGGTTTCCCCGGTGCAGAGCCCACCCTCGCAGCCTCTGACCCCGGTGGAGCCCTTTGTGTTGGGACCCCGGCTGAAACCCCAGTGTGGGGACGGCAGAGGGGAGCGGTGGGTGCCCCACGCGCCCACCGTGCTTCGGGGTGGCGTTGCTTCGCCTGCCGAGGTGAAGCGGGGAGGAACGGGGATGGGGTATCCCCAGAGCATCCTCAGCTGTGCCAGGGCTTTCCCCGAATCCTGGGCTCTCGCTGCCGCTCGCTTGCCGTGAGCTCCCAGTGCTCTTCTCACACTCTCCCACAACAAGCACCGGAGGGGACCTGCACCTGAACCAAACGTCCTGCCGGGTGGAAGCAGGAATTGCTCCTGGATGGAGACAGCAGCTCACCAGCGATGGGTCTCCCACAGCGCAGGCTTTCTCGAGAAGATTGTCGGATGCAAATTCTGCACCAACATGAGCAGGGAGGCAACGAGCCAGAGTGGCAATGAGCCAGGGCGGCTTTTGGGCATCTGCAGCCGTGAGGGGCACAGCTAGAGCTGGGCTAGAGCTGGCATTTCCCTCCCCACCCCGATTTCTTTCTTTTTCCCCCTGCAAAGAAATGGGAGCAAAAAAAGCAAAATACACCTGAGTGTTAAGAGTACAACAGGACTTTATTATATGAATTGCTATTAAACATCTTTAAGAAAAAAAATCACTTATGGAAATAAATTCTAAAATAGCAACACTCACAAACGTCACAGATCTTTTTGTTTTGTTCTTTTTAAACCATTTTGTATAGAAGTGATACAAACCTCACTGAGAATTGTACCTTTTTATGTAAGAAATGCATTTTGGCTTCCAAGCCAGTTTTAGTGGCCTTTCTACTCATTAGACCTGATTTATTTTTTTTAAAGGACATAAAAATAATCACTCTTCATCATCCATTAAAATGATGCTTTGTGTCTCCAAGATATTTTGAAATGGCTACAGAGTGACATCATTCAGAGAGGCTTTGGATAGCCTAGGATATTTAAGGGCAAGTTGTTAGACCGTGTTAGCAAAGACATCCCCAAGCCCCTGCGAAGCGTACGCTGCCAGCCCGCTGCCAACCCTGTGCGCTCAGGGGTACGGTGCCCGCTTTCGGTGCAGGACCCTTCGTGGTTAGCGCATGGTGCCGGACCCACCCAACACAAAACCTTTGCTGGCAGGGTAGAGCCAGCGAGGCCGGGGGCTTCGCACCCACCACGTGCAGCGAGCGGAGGTTGCACAGTGACACCCGTCCCCTCCCCGCCGTCCCCGCGCTCCAGCTCGCACCCCCCAAGCTGCCCTTCCTCTCCCCATTTTCTCACAGGACTGCAGCCCTGCTCCCTGGCAGGTAGCCCTGCGCGGGCTCCAGCGGGTCCCGGCTAGCATCTCAGGGAGCCGAGGATGCCAGATGCCTCAGGGACGTGCTCTGCCAGACCATCCCGAAGCAAAAGCAGAGGCAGCCTGCTGCCTCTGGGCTCCTCTCCACCAGCAAACTACGGCTGGGTTACAAAGACAACTCGGAGGCAACGTGTCAACTAATGTGCAGGCTGAGCAGACGGGAGAGGAAGAACAGCGGCATTTACCACTACGCCACTTGCTGCTGTTAAAGCCAGCGGTTCCAGCAGGACTGACCTGTGACGTGATGCGAAACGTGGCTTGCCCAGCACTAGACTGCCAAAGAGAGCTCAACGCGATCCTCCGCAGCCACGGCGCAACGCAGCCCGTCCTCCAGCAAGGACGAGGAGCACAGCAAACCCTCCAAGGGCTCAGCAGCGGGAAGACATGCTGCAAGCGCCTGGGCACGATTGCGTGCTTCGCTGCCTCTCCTCCCCGCGCACCAGACCAGCTCTCCTGTAACAACCTCCTTGGCTGGGAGAAGCAGAATTTCCTTCCTGCAAGAGCTTGAGCTCCTGCCCAACTGCCTGTTGGTGCTTCCTGCGTTCATGGAAACTTCACTGAAAGTTAAGCCCTCGGTAGCTAAGAGGCGCTGGAACATTGACAAGCTGATCCAGTTCCAAGCTTGATTTTCTTCCAAATATGCAGAGAGCTGCTTTGGACTGGGAGGGAGTAACGGCAGCCTCCTACGGACCCCAGAGCCAGCAGAGGATAGGAAAGGAGCCCCTCCTCTCTCTCCACCAGTCTCAGGCTGGGAATGAAAGTCCCACCCAGGGACTAAAGGACCTTCTGTTCCCAACAACAAAGCCCCAGCTTCACACTTAGCCCCTTGCACCCGCAGCCACGCTTGCACCCCGAGCCAGGCGGCGACACACACCCCTCCAGTCACCCATCGTACCCCACGCGGTGCAGAGCAGCCCGGTGCAAAGCACGCTGTGCCTCTCCAGCACCTCCCTCCACCCGACAGCCAGGCATGGCAGGGAACAGGGCGAGCTTGGAGCCTGCACGTGTCGAGGCAAGGCCAGCGTGGCTTGGGACAGCTCTAACCCGTCGGTCGGGCTGCCACGACTCAAGCGATGCTCCTCAATCCTTCCTTCAACAGGAAAGGAGCAGACACCAAAACCGGGATCGGCTCAGTGGGGTGGATCTTCTGCTGCTTTGATTTTAGGAACCCAAAGCTCACGCGTCTCGGGACGCTTCCAGCCCAGTGCATCCTGCCCTCTCCCTCGCCACCCCGGGCTTTGGCCGAGCCCCGGTGCTGCTGGGAGCGCTTCGTTTGTGCTAATGGGACGTTACCCAGACCCTGCAGCCCCACAGAGTTCAAAGCAGCCCCGGCCCTGGCCAGGGACCAGGGTGAAGCACATGGGTCCCCACCGATCCCCACCGCGGCTGCGAGGGTGACGGCAGCGGCGCTCAACAGGTGCACCGGCTGCGCCGCTCGCGGGGAAAGAAATCTTGGCGTCCACTTCAAAGGCATGCGGGCTCCGGGCGGGTTTGAAAAGGAGCCTGTCGGGAGCCAGCGCCTGCAATGTGGGCTTTTGTTACCAAACCCCGCGGAGAGGCAGGGAAAACAGTTGCGTGTGTGTGTTTGATGGCTGGGGTTTCTGCGTCTGCCACCTTCGCAGCTCCAATCTTGCAACATTTGTGCTGGTTCGCAGGAGCCAGAAAGTGAAACAGGCATGTCTATAGCCACCTCCTGCATTTAGCAGTAAACAGATTATGCCGATAAAGGAGAAGAAAATGTGCTGGCGGGAGCGATTTCTGACTTTACGCTCATCACTCATTACTTACACAGACAAGGAATTTGTTTACGTAATTATTTTTAGCCTGACAGCATCTCTGAAAGCTGCAATGATTCAAGCGCTGCCTGCCAGCCCCCCAGCCCTCTGCCGTGCTCCCCGGCAAAACGAGCCCCCGGGGTGGGCACAAGGAAGGGTGCTCTGCTCCTGCCACCGGGCCAGCCCCGGCCCCGCACCAAACCTGGCAGCGCTCGCAAGCCCTTGTGCAAACTCTCTGTGCCAAAAACACCTCCGCCAGCCTCAGCTGCAAACCTCCCGGCTCGGGCTTTGCACCTTACCTACGGCGGGAGGCATCCCTGGAGCCGCCGAGCGCCCTGCTCGGCAGCCGGGACCACCACCGGCACACCGCACCCGGCGGGACATGTCCTGCTTCGGCAGTGAGGGTTAAACCGATGCGAAATCCAGCCCTTGGTGCTGCCCCGCCGTCCTGCCCTGCGGCGGCACAAAGCGTCCATACTTCAAGGCAGTTTTAGCAATGCCGAAGGCAAAGGTTTAATTCAAAGTGAAACGCCTAGGAAAAGAAGGCCTTTCCTTTTATAAACAATTTATATTATTTGACTATTACCTGATCTGAATCTCTGCTCATTACTACTAGCAGTAGTAGACAACGGCTGTTAGGTTCTTTCTCACGTGGTGTTTTTTTTTTTCCTGTGTGCGCAGAGTAAAGTTACATCAGATTGCTACAGAGATATGTTCAGGAGTGCTCCAGCCAAGCAGATCCCACATGTGAATGCATCCTCGTTAGTACAACTGATTTTCATTCCTCCTGCGACGCCACTTGGACCGAGAGAGCAGGCGGGATGCTGCTCCTCCCAAGTCTGAGCTCCACTGGCTCCTCCACAGCAGCTCACATCAGCTGCCGACTTTTTTTTCCTTTTTTTTTTTCCTTTTTGGCTGATTTGCTAGATAGGAGAAGTTGTTTTCAAACCGCTGGTAAGAAAACATTGTGCCTCACTTCAACACTTGTACTTCAGAGGAGTACAACAGCAGAGGGGGAACAGCCAAAAAACTGGGTTATTTGTTGGGTGGTTTTTTTTTTTTCCTTTTTCAGCCATCTTCTTATGAAGCCTTGTGCACATTCTGTGCCAGCAATAAACCCCAGTGCTGGGACCTGGAGGGGAGGAGAATGGGAGGGAAAGAGAACGGTGCATGCTCAGCTTGAGCCGCACCGTGGCTGTCGCCGGCACTGGCCCATCGCGGCACCCAGGGCTGTTACTGGCTGCAGCACCCACAGCTGCTGACAGGGCTTGTCCCTACCCGGACACGCTCTGGACCTGACCCAGAGCACCCAGCTCCCTCCTCCAGCCAGGATGGACGGATGGGCAGGGCCGTTCGCGTGCTCACCGGGAAGCGTTCATCCCCAGGAGCCTCTCACCATTTACTGCCCTTCCTTCAGCGTCTCCTCCTCCTCACGGAGCTGCTGCCTCCGCGCTTGGAAGTCTTCATCTGAAAGGCAGAGGCAGGCGGGGGCTGTCGGGGGCTGCAGCCACTTCCGCGCCGGGATGCTGGCCACCGTGCCATGGTCCCTGCCCCACCAAGGTGCCCCAGTGGGGAGGCAGCCCGGCCCCTGCCCCGGGGCAGGGATTTCCTCGCCCAGACAGATAATTCCCAGGGACTGGGACACGGGGACTCTCTGCCAGAACACTCCTGAGAACACTGGAAGCAGGTTTTGGCCCACAGGGGCATTTCTGCCATGCAGTCGTGCCTGAGCCAGCCCCGAGGTGGTCTGGGCTGGCACAAAACCCACTGCCAAGACCTGCTGCTGTGCAAATCCGGCTGACAACAGATTTGCCAGGACTGTGCCCCAACCCCGGGCTACGCATCCTGCAGGGCTGCACAGCCCAGCTGCAAACCCTCGAGGCTCCCCAAAAGAGATCCCATCCCCGGTCACCCCAGCAAGCGCACGCTCACAGGAGAGCCGCATGGGACCAGGGGCGAGCCCGTAGCATGGATGGCCATGCCCTGGCACGGACCCGATGGGAGCCATCTCCAGCAGAGCGATGGCGTGGGGCAGGACGGGGCCAGGCACCGCAGGACCCCAGCTAGCCATGCTGAGCACAGCGCACACAGCACAGCATGGCACGGCACGCCATTTCTTACCGCATGAATGTCCTTCGACGTCATCGAGAAGATTTGCCGTGGAAGCCGCCGTCCCCAGCCTGCACCCTCTGCTAAGGAAAACCAGTCGTGGGGCCGGGATGTGGCCACGGTACCACAATCGCCCTTCCCAGCCCACGGCCCAGCCGCGAGAGGCAGCCGGGAGGCTCCGGCCAGACCACAGCCTTGGGGAGTCCCTGGGAGCACCAGAGCAAGGCTGCTCCAACAGCCCCGCACCCTCCCGCAGCTCCCCAGCCCCTTTTAGGATACACCTGGTGCTTCAACAAGTGTTTTCTTTTTGATTTCCTCATCTTTGTCTTCTCGGAGAAGGCTCTGGCGAGTTCAAACAGCTTCTTGCGCGTGGCTGAAAGGAAGCAGCTGGGTGAGAGTCGCACCCCAAAACCCTTCCCAAAGCTTCCACGGGCGATGGGGAGGAGACAGCCAGGGCCAGCGGTGCGAGAGTCACCCACGCCCCGATGCCCCACGGCAATACCCTGGGTTTGCCTGGAAACACCAGGGCCACACAAGGCTGCCAGGCTCGGAGAGCCGGGTCCTGCAACCAACAGGGACACGTTGGTCCCTGGCGGGAGGTGCTGATGTTTTTACCCTTTCACTGGGATTTTCCTGAACTTCCCTACCCACGACTGACCCACGTTCCCCCCAGTGTCTCAGCTGGCTGCAGCCCGACTCAAGCTGCCCAAAGACCTTGCTCTATTTTGCAACGGGAGAAGCAGGCTGTGACTTGCTAAGAGGAAAGGATTGGAAAAGGGAGAGTTACAGCAAACCCTCGGCTTGCTTTTCTACGATCCACACAAACCCTGCCCAGAAATTCCTCTACTCCCCAACACCAGCTGCATCCTTGACTCACGCCACAACCCACACGTGCACCGGGGACAGACGGGCAGTGCAGAGCTGGGGCATCAAAACCCAGGTCTCCGTCTCCCGTCCATTGTGCCGGTGCCCAGCCCCGGCGTGCGGCACAGGAGCAGAGCGGACACAATGCTGCCGGCTCTTCCCCGGCCTGCCCCGCTCCCACCTCCCCTCCAGCCCTTGCAGGCATCCCACTGCCAACACGGAGCCTGCAAACCGACTCACATTTTCCCATGTGTTTCAATTTGTCTCTGAATAAGGCATCGTCAGACACGGCACTGCCGGCCTCGCTGGTTACAGAGGGGGCTACGTCACCTGGAAGGCAAACATCTGGTCACCGGGAGTGCGTGCGCGGCGAGGGGAGGCTCGAGACAAATCATTTCCATGACCCAATTCCAGCGCTAGCGAAACGCAGCCCTGCCACAAGCAGAGCTGAACAAGAGCAGGCAGGATGAGGACACTGGCACACCGAGGCTGGCTCCGGACGGGGACTCTCTGCGGATATAACCCCTGAGAGCGTGGGTGCAGAGACGTCGGCTTGCAGCACACCCTCAGCCCTGCGGGGCTGCTCACCTTGAGCCGCCTGCGAGCGGACGTGGGGTGAGCGGCGGCTCAGTCCCACCACCAGCACCGCTGCAGAGCAGGAGGCCTCCCTCTGTGCTGCTCCAGGGACAGCAGCCCCAAATTACCCCGGGGCACTAATTGCACTCTGGGCATTAGATCGTGCCCTTGCTCAGTACCCGGGACGGCAGGGCCACCAGATCAGGAGCAGAAGTTCAGGCAGCGCAGCGACTCGGTCAGGTGGACCACAGACCCCAACAGCCGTATCCTCGTGCCCGCCTGCACCCGTGCCCCTTCCCCAGGTCTGGGTGCCTTCGAAGCGCCGTGCACCCAGCCGGAGCTCTGCCATGCCACCCAGCCGCTGCGTCTCGCCTGCCCCCGCACGGGGCCATCGACAGACACCAGCTCTAATTCTGACCCTGGGCAGCTGCTCTGCTCCCAGAGGTTAATCAGGATTACCCGGGAACAGTCATTATGTCTCCCAGGCACAATCCTCCACGTGAGGAGGGCAGGGAGGGCAGCAGCACCCATCCCCATCACCCACCAGCTCCTCTCCTGTGCTGGGGGGGGGGGCAGCAGGGAGCTTCCTCCCCCCGCAGCCACTTCGGAGGCAGCTGGGCAGAGGGCTGGGAACACCGGAGCTGCGGGACATCCCACTGCTGAGAGGCGATGCTCACGTGCATCTTGAAAGTTACCTGATATTACGGAGGAGAAACCAAAGTCGTTGCTGACAGCAACACTGGTTGACTTGGATTTTTTTGATTCGTATTTCAATCGATCTGAAAAACAAAAAGCCCGGTGCCCGGCTCGATCAGACCCTCGAGGCAGCGCACACGGCTCTGCTCCGCTCTCCCCTCACGGCCACCACGGCTGCAGAGGGACGGGCTGATGGCAAGGGAGGGAGCTCAGCCTTCGCTTCAGCACGGTGACCACAAGCACTCCGGTGGGAGCCCACAACAGCAGGCGGGAGCGCTCCTCTCACCACAGCAGAGGAACCGCCTGCCCGCTGCAAGCACGCAAGTGAGCACACCGGTGGTTTTCCAGCCGCGGCGGCGGCCGGGGGCAAGCCCTGCAGTGAAGGTGCTGCCAGGACCCTGCAAATCACCAGCGAGACCTCTGAGGGAGATGGCCCCTCGGCTGGGGGGCTCGGAGCCGGCGGCAGCGTGAGGGAGGGGAAGGGTAGCTCTTTGCTCAGCGGCAGCAAAACCTTCGACACCCTCAAGTCCTCCCCATGGCGCCGGGTGAGCAGCCGGCTGCCGGCTCGCCGGGAAGGAGCATGGTGACAGGGAAGGAGCAATCATGGCAAAACTGCTCTCCAGTTCAGGCCCTGCCAGCACCTGGGGAGGGCACACAGCCAGGGAGGGCACACTGGCCGGGCTGGGCTCAGAGAGCATTTCCAAGGCTCCTTGCTATGGATTTTGCTGGGCTTTGCCAGAGACACCGCAGAGAGGTGGGCAGGGGGAGGAGAGGCTCGTGGCAGGCAGCTGAGCACCAGGAGCAGGAGCCCGGGGAGCAGCCCACTGCCCGGTGTCAGCAGGCCGGACTACCTGCCACCAGCCTGGCTGCATCCTGTGCTGGCTCTGCTTTGGCACGAGCCACGATGCCACGGGCAGGGCAATGCTGCCGGCAGCCAGTGTCACGGCGGGGCACGCACCTGAAAAGCGGAGGCAGAGGTTTCTGAAGGCGCTTCTCACCTCTCTCCAGGGCAAGGAGGAAATCCCGGTTCCTCTGGAGCTCCTTCATGAACTCTTCGTTCTGCAGGAAGAGCGCGATCCGCTCGTCCTCCAGGTACTGCTTCCACCGCCGCTCCTGCTCCAGGGAGCCCTGGCCTCGCGGGGCGAGCCCCTGCGGCACAGCCTGCCGGCAGCCGTGGGAGCCCTGGACAGGAGGCAAAGACGGCAGAGGTCAGTCGGTGGTCTCGGTGCCTGCGCCGGCGCGTGTAGGAGGCTCCCTGCAGCAGCGCCTCAGGCTGAGCTCGGCCTTTTCCTCCTCCATTAACGCCGCTGCACCCCCAGCCCTGACAGCCATCGACTGCTGCTCCCCAGCGGGGTCTTTCCCTCCTACGCCCAGTGCCCAACAGCCCAGGGCACCGTCCCCCCCGGCCAGGCTGCGCCCCGGCCGGTGCTGCTGCAAAGGGGACAAAGGGGGACAGGGAACCACCGCCTCTGCTCGGCGGGAAGGGGGACGAGGAGGAGGCAGGAGGGGATGGACATCCCATGCGGGAACGGGGACCTCTCGGTCTGGGGTCAGCGTGGCACGGGCAGGAACCGGTGCCTCCGGAAGAGCTCCTTTGCAGAGCGCAGACTTGCAAAGATTTTTAACTTTAAACCGTGGGGTTGAGCCAAGACAGAACCTGGTGTGGAGGCGAGGGAGAAGGGTCTCAGCCAGCGTCGCTGCTTTTACTTCCCCCTCTCTAAAAAGCAGAGACTGCAATTTCCCGCTGACAAACGTCCTTGCGCGAGGCACCTCATGCTCTCCCCCCGCCTCCTGGTGCGGTCGCACCTGGGGAGCAGCAGAGCCACGCTCTACAGCCGCAACCTCATCCTCGCCTACAATATTTGTCTGATTTGTAGCTGCTCTCAGAGAGCCATAAAAAGCAAAAGCACACAATTACCGGGGAAAGAAAAGGGCAGCTGCTCCTCTCCTCCCCCTGAGCCCAAATGAATTGGCCTGTTCCTATTCCCAGAAAGGTAATACAGCCCACGAAGCTCAACTTCCAGGGCAATCATTTATGAAAACGTGGCAGGCTGCCTTTGGAGCCAAAAAGAGAGGGAGAAGCTGATGCATGGGGAAGGCAGGGTGCCTGCAGCACCCCCCCAGCCCCTCGCCATGCCAGGAGGGCGCTGGCCCCATTTGTGGCCTGGCTCCTGTGTTGGCAAAGGGGCCGAGGGACACCCCGGGGATGTGGCGTGCCCGGAGCCGAGCTGGGTGCCCAGCACTGTCTGTGCTGGGGCTGCTTGTTCCCCACGGGGTGCTGCCCGCTGCCTGCCCCGCTGTTGGCAGAAAGGCACCCGCAACCCCGAGCCTTGTGGCTCTGAAACCACCACGAAGCACATGGGGACTCTGATTTCCCAGGGGCAAATCCTCTGGTTTGCACTAGATTTTCCACCCAAGTTCCACTGCACCAGCCCCCGAGTGCCCTGGCAGTGCCGCTCTCCCCGAGAGCGTATGCTGGTCCTGCTGCTCCTCACCAGGGTAGCAGGTAAGATTTTTCAAATAATTGAAAATATTAGGTGCTTATTGCAAGTGGCATTTCTGGCACTAACTGCTAGGCTAACGGCAGGAAAAACATCAAAGCCTTGCTGGAAGATTCCTCTTTCACACCTTGCTCACTTCAGCCAAGACTGAACAACAACAAGTGCTCCACGACTTTCGGTTTAGTCCACACCCGGTACCCAGATGCTTTCAGAGCGCTGACGCTGCAAGCTCAGGGTGGCTGAGGACCGGGTTTGCTGCTCCATGCTGCACCGTGGAGTCAGGGTGCAGGCTGGAAGGGGCGGCGAGCCTTACCTGTGTGCCGGCGGTCTGCTGGGGCAGGATGCGGAGGAAGTCCTCGGGGAGGTTGCCCAGGAGCGGTGGGTTCCAGTTCCTGTAGCGCCCAGGTGCCGGGGTGCTGCCGGGCCCCGGCACGTCCGTCCTGCAGAGCAAGCACAGACAGCACCTTCGGCGAGGGAGAAACCCCCCGACGTCTGCCGCAGCAGCGGGGCACAGAGCCCGGCCCGGCAGCCCCCTGCCCCGCTCCACTGGCGGTCCTGGGAACCGAGAAACCACAGCACGCCTCCCAAACCCACGGTGTTAGCGTTAGCTCTGGAGAGCAAAAGGCTTTCCTAGCCAGTCTGAAATCTTTGGGAGCTGCTTTGCAAGCCTTGCCCCACAACTGCGCAGGCTGGATTTCCCTTCTCCTCCCTGTTTTGCTCAGAGCCCCAGCAAACAGCCCTGTGGGAGCCCCAGCACGGCAGGATTGTGCTTACGAAGCTGATGAACGTCTCTCACCAGACGTCACACCCAGCCTGCGCCGCCAGCAGCGCCTTCGTCCCGGGGTCTGGCACAGAGGCGGCCAGGGCACCGGCGCTTGCTTTCCCGCAAGCCCCAAGCCTACGGCCGAGGCGGTGCTGCCGGGGGAGAGCCCGCACCGCGCGGGGCCAGAGACCCCCAGGGGCTCAGCGATCCGGCAAGTCAAACCGACCCGAGGTCTCCGGTGCCGAGAGCCACGATGTGCGGGGCCCCAGCCGCCCAGCACCTGGTGTTTTCGAGCGGAGGCGAGTGTTCCCCGCCCCCGGTAGCTGATTTTTGCCATTCCACGCGCTGCCGGAGCGGCTTTCCGGGCCCCTCAGCTGTTCACTTTTTAGGGCCTCGCAGGGATTTTTTAGCCAGCTGTGAGCTTCATTCATCTCCCTTGGCTTCGTCTCACCCGACCCTAACGAACTGATGCCAGATGCCCCTTGCCGGGGCTAGCTGACACGCAGCAAGACCCCCCGGGCGCCGGCACAGGGTGCTTTGCCAGCCACCATGGGCAGAAGGCGCGGTGCAGCCGCGGCGCAGGGCTGGGGGCTCACCTGGGCGGCGGGGTAGGCGGCGCGCGGGGGTAGCGGCTGCCGAACTCCTGGCTCTCGTAGGCGGGAGGGGAGTAGACGGGAGGGGGCTCCTCATCCGAGCTGTCCGGCTCCAGGGTCCGCTCCAAGATCTGCAAGGCGAGAGGACGGGGTGAGGGCGAGCCGGGGAAATGCTCCCGGCCTGGGCACGGCAGCAAAGCAGGGACGGGACAGGCTGAAGGCCACTGCAGAGAGGATGGGGGCAACCTCCCGGCACTGGTCCCCCTGCACCGGGAGGGCTTTTGGTGGGGTTTGGAGGTGCTGCTCTCAAGGCACCGCATTTCAGGTGGGTGGGTGAGCCTGTCCCTGGGTGCACACAGCCCTCGGGGACCCTCTGACAGCAGCAAAAGGGTCTCTTGGGTTTTGGGGAGGGAGGGAGGAGAGCGCTTTGGCTCAAGCCTCAAGCACTGTCCAAGACAAACCAGCCAGGCTGCATGCTCCAGATCAGCTGAATCGGGCACTCACATCTCTGCCCGCCCGCAGCAGCCAAGTAGCAGCGTGCCCAGGCAGAAATGAGGCAGGATGAGACTGAGCTGCTCGCTCGTGATGAGCCAGCCGTGGCGGCCAGGAGTGCAGGCAGGGGACCCCTACCCATAGCCACGTGCCGGGGGCCGCCGGCGGGGGTTACCTCGGGGGGGATGCTGTCCTCCGAGTCCGAGCTGTCGTCGCAGCCGCTGCTGTCCAGGTTCATCTGCAGGAGCTGGTCGATGGTGGCGTCCACGGCGCCGTTGTTGGCCCTCAAGACGCACTCGATGATGTCGTAGTCCATGTTGGGGAACATGGTCTTGAAGTCCTCCATGGCCTGGTTGAACTCCAGCCGGCGGACCTGCCTGGCGGGGCGGCTGTTGTTGAGCTCCTGGGCGGAGGAGCCGCCGCGCGAGCTGCCGTTGCTGCTGCTCCGACGGAAGAGGCTCGTCATGGCGGGGCGGGCTGGCGCGGGGGCACGGCGGCTGCGATCCCGTCTGCGGCAAGGTGGGCGCCTGCCGCCACTCGTCACGGGGCACTGCCCCGGCAGCCGGTGGGGAGCATGGGCGGGCGGCGGGGGTCCTGCTCCCCGCAGCCGGCGGCACCACGCGTCAGCCCCCGGCGCGCTGCAGCATCCTCCCACCTGCGGAGGGGAGAAGGGAGAAAGTCACCTGTGGGACAGAACACGCAGAGACACCACGAGATCCCCCTTTTGATTCAATGCGACCCATCCAACCGCATCCTCGTGGGACCGTCCCATCCCCGCAGCACGGCCGGCATGCCGGAGCTCGGATGCGCTGTGCCAGGTGCTGCACAAACAAAATGCAAGGTAAGAAAAATGGCATTACTTCCACTGCCAAGGGCTCCCCAGATTTAACACTTCCAGGTTTGACATGTATTTATAAACACAGTAAAATCTCTCTTTAAATAAAAAATGGAGTCAGCTCAGAGAGTTTCAGAGCAGGGGGCTAAAATACTCTGCAGCACGGCAAATCGACCCTTGGGAAAAGCCACCAAATCCAAGATTAACATTCACTTTAAAACCATAAACAGATTATACAGCTACTGCTTCTCATTTGGAAATGCAGGGCCAAATTCAGTTCTGGATTAACTCCACTGTTGAAACAGAATTACCCCAGGAACACTTTTGATCCATAATATCATTTTCAAAGGCTTGTTCCTAAGCGGCAGGCAGAGAGTTCAAGATAACTGTCCCTAAAATGGTATTTAATTCAGAAGAACGTGCCAAGTACATTTCTTAGTGAAACAGGGTATAATCAGATTCAAAGCCATTAAGTGGAGCAGTCACCTCTGAAGGTCACCCGGGCTCTCCCCTGCCCGTAGCGGGGCTGTGCATGACAGCCACGTCCCCAGCGCTCGCCCGGCCTCGGCTGCCATGCTGGCTCGCAGCCCCGAGCTGCTCCAAGGGGCTTCCACAGGCTGCCGAGAGTGAAACCCACTTGCAAAACCTGGGAAACTTGGCACGAACTCTGGAAGAAGGTTCATTTTGGCAATGCTGGTTAACCCCTGTTTTTATCCCCAGGGACAGCCCTGCTCTGGCTCAGTACCCAGAGGAATTGCTGACGCCTCCGGAAGACGGGGGGGGATGATTCCTGCTTGGCGGGCATGCTCTGCTCTCCCTCCCTGGCTTTTTTGTAATCCTGGATGCATTTGTATTCAGATGGACTTAGCATGCCGCTGAGCCCCGTGAGCGAGCCCAAACGGCAGCCCCGTGCAAACACCGGCACTGGCGCCTGGCCAGACCCTGCACCCCGGCTCAGGGCAGGAGCCCCCAGGCTGAATGAACACAGTGCCACGGGGCCTTCCAGCCGATGCTCCTGAGGGACACGGGGTGCCCATGCTGCAAACAGACCTCTCCGTGCGGGAAAGGCGGCTGGAGACCCCAGGCACGCACCAACAGACCCGCAGGGATCCCACCTTCCCCATGGCATTCGCTTTGCCCGCGGGACAGGACCCGTGGAAAAGCAGCAGGAGGTTCACTGCCAGGCACGTGGGGCCATTTCCAAACAGCACCGGGAATCCCCAGTTCGTTCCACGCTCACTAACAAAAAGCATTTAACACATCACTCAGCCGAGAACTGTCTCCATCCCTGCAGTCGCTCTCTGTTCCCAGGATCGGCTCCTGCTCGCCAGCAGCCAGGCGCGGAGCAGCGTTGTGTGAGTGGAGCAGGAACAATTCCGACAGCCCTGCCCGGCTCTATTCACTGAGGACAAATAAATCTGCTGGAGTCAATTAATAAAATACTGCTTCTTGGTGCCTCCTCTGCTATCATGACTCATTCATAGCAAAAAGCCGGCATTGTTCACACCTCTGGTATTATACTTTAATTGCAATATTGCATGGCTGGTTTAGTCACATATTAAATTGAGTTATAACACATTCACAGGGTACACACACTCCCTAAAAGATTTGGCTACTCCAAGAGGATGGGGAAAGAGCCTGGACATCAAGGGGAAAAACAGGTTACATAGGATATACTGCAAACACACACATGATCCAAACGTGAAGATGAGAGCTTCTGCAGAGAACCACTGGCTCAGCAATGCCATGCTAGCCCATAAACCTCAAATAGTAAAATCAGCCCCCAAAATCAGGAAATGCGCTTGGAAATCCCCAGATCTAGTTAAAAATCCTAAAACAAGAAGCGCCTGTGGTTGGGGGTCTTTGTCTCCCAGCGTTTGACCTTTGAGTGTCTATTTAACGTCTTCTCTGTAACCACGAAGGCTGGGAAATCCCATTTACCAGAGCCAAAGCCCCCAGCCCACCACGCGCTGGCAATCCCCCTGCAATCCCTCTGCCCTGCCGGGGAGGGACCGGCTCCTCCTGCTGCAAACGCCTCTGTTCTGGGGAAGGCGTTAGTCAACGCGACACGAGAGTTTGGGACAACTCATTGAAATCGCAGCCCACGCTGGATAGCGTGACTGAGCGCAGCAACGCGCCGAGTAACTGAAAGCTGCCGGTCAGAAGATGAACTAAATTAGGGACGGGGACAAGATATTTATATGCCAAAAAGGCTCTGCTGCACATCTGGCTTCAAACAACGCCGAGGGATCGCGCTGCTGGGACCTTTCCAGCCTCTAAGATACGCCTGGAGGCTGCAGGGCTTGCAAGAGGCTGCCGTGAAGGGCGTGCTCGGCAAAACGAGGTGCAGCCGGTTCCCCCGGCACAGACCGGGGCTGCTCTGCATGCCCCGTGGGCAAACAGCGCCGCGGGCAGAGCTGACCGCGGTGAAAACACTGCAAATGCAGGCTTTTAAACCCATTTTGAAAAGTCCTGCTGCTAATCCACAGAAATGCAAACCACTACACCGGCATGAGCTAAAATCCAGAGAAAAGCAAGTCACGACATCGGCAGGAGTTAATTTAAAGCATAAAACGGTAGTTGTATTTGCAGGCTGCTCCCCAATTCCTGCTTGTCTGCATCAGCATCTTCAGGTGAGCAGCAGGGAGGGCAGCGGGACCCCCAGCCGCCAGCGTGGGGACGGGGCTCGGCACGTCTCTGGCCCTTATTTCTGTGATGTCAGTGAGGGGCTGGGAAGACGCCAGGAAAAGCAAAATCCTTTGGATTTCCCAAAAAGGAAAGAAGAAAGCTGGTGTCCTACTGCCAGCCCAGGCGCGAGGATGGGCGCGCTCGGGGCACGGTGGCGTGCGGGCTGGGCTTCTCTTTGCCTCATGCTCCCTGTTTGCAAAATTAGGCTGTGATGACTCGTTTAGCTGTTGCCTGATCAACTTTCTTCCTGCCTTAAAATAGTTCTTGCTCTGCTATCATGGAAAAAGGACCCTGAATGCTGTTATTCATTCATCCAAACCCGGGCACAGGCGTAATCCTTTGCCCTTCTGCTGCGCCCATCACAGGAGGAGCTTAAAGGCTTTGCAAGCTCTGGGTGCGCATGTCCCCGTCCCGCAGGTCGCAGCGAGGTGACAGCAGGGACCCTGGTGGGGCTGGCACTGCCCCTGTGCCCCCCACCAGCCCCAGCAGCATGGGATAAAACCTCCCATCCCGGCAGGGTCGGCAGTCGCAGGGCGCGGGCAGCGTCCGGTCATGGCTTGCCCTGGGGACACGGTGGCAGCTCCCGGCTGAGCCGCCTCCGCACCCAGTAGTCGTGGCTGTCCCAGTGCTGACCTGTGCAGTGGAGAAAGTGCCAGGTGACATCGCAACGCCAGGCTGGGGGCCAGGCGCAGAGCCAGCGCCGGCCCTTCTGCTGTGCCGCTGTACCACCAAACCCGCAGGAAAAGCTCCCACGTTGCCACTTCCACACCAGCTTTTATCCGAGCGGCTCCACGCTCCAGGATGGGGGCTAGCACAGAAAATGCCCACGCAGGTTTTGCCATCACCGCCTAGCCAGGATGGCACAGGATGCTCTCCCGCACACCTCCATGGCTGCTTTCTCACTGCACGCTCCGCTCAGGCACCGGCACACCTTTGGGTCCAGCTCCTGCCGTTAGCTCACCACTTAAACAACATACGACCAAACAAAAGCTGGCCCTCGGGGAGGAGGCTCACCCCTGCGAGCCCATGGGTTCACCCTGCCTTTTCTCCCGCCTGAGCCATTAACGGCTTGCACAATTCAGATCTGCCCTATCCTGAACCAGAGCCAAGAACAAGACCTCGGCAGCCGCGGGAGAAACCCTTAATTACGCTCATCGGGGAGCAGATAAGGCGCGCACAGCTTGGGGGAGCACGTCCTCCTGTGCCGGCTGGCATCCTGCCTCTACAAAGCTGGTTTTCACCCAGCCCTAGTAGCAGGGCACTCGCTACCTCGCAGAAATGGGCTTTTCACGTTGAGGGACAGCCCGAGAGGCTGCAGGCGCTTCGGGTCAGCTCCAGCCAGGAGCAAGCACGGTGCAAGGCACGGAGGAGGCTGCCTGTAGCTAGCCGTCAGCTATCCGGGAACGGCACAGACGAGCAGCTGGATAATCCCGGGGGTTGGTCGAACTGCTAATGTCATGCTGGAAACAACAGTTGCTCAGCTTTGCGAGGAACGCAGCCCGAACGGAGGAGCGAACAGCTGTAAAAGCACTGGGACTGATCGCTCGCAGCCCTCGCAGCTCAGGGAAGAGCCTTGGCACCAAGTGCAAACACGAATATTCCCTTCCCCAGTGTTTGCTGCAGCTCACACAACAGATGGGATTGCTCAAACACCGCTGAACCAGCCCAGCCCTTTTTCTCCTGCTATTGCCACGCTGTGTTTGTAGATCATCCCTGCAAACACGCCGGAGCCACCACCCCCAGTTCGCAGCCAGGACGGGGGTGACACCATCGAGTGCTTGTTCCCCCCAGCCCAGCGCTCCGCCGAGGGCACCCATTGCTCGGCGGCGGCTGCAAGCCCAGGCCTGTAATGACTCGGCTGCGGGGCGCGAAGCAGAAGTGCAGAAGGCATTTCCATGCACGGGATTATCTAGAGACAAGGGCTGCCAGCGCCCCGGCTTCTGGAGGGAGGACTCTCAGAGGAAGTCTCAAAATTAGGGATGTTAAACCAGAAATAATGGCTTTGGCCGGAGTAGATTTGCCAAGCGCTGCCTGCAGCCAGGCCCCTGCAAAGGGATTGCTCGATACCGGCACAAGAAGTCCGGGAACGTGACTGCTTGGCAGCTGCAGGTGTGACTATAATAGGATTGAAATTGGGATGAAAAGTAAATGTTCGGGAACAAAAATTACAGTAGTGTCTACCAGCAAACTGAAAGGCAGAGCACACGCTGAGGTTGTGCAGGATGGGGCCTTATCAGTCTCTCCAAAATCCCCTCCGTCACCTTTCTGTCCACCTCAGGGGATGTGCGCGCACACCTCCCGGGCCTGCAGCCTGGGAAAACTGCTTGCAAGCAAATCCTTTTTCATAGAAACAAATAAGCACCTGAGGATCCCCTTTAATACTTGTTCTACCATGTATTAAAACGGCTGGGTTTAAGCCCTTTTCAAAGTAAAAAGCAATCAGGGAGGAGAGCAGAAGCAAGCCCTGTTTGAGAACCTGTACAGCACGTACCTCTCTGCAAAACGAAATTCCCCTCCCGGCTCCGAGAGCAGCGTTCAAAGCCAGAGGAGCTGCCGAGAGGGGACCAGGGAGAGCCATGGAGCGATTCTGGTCCCGACGCCCGGCATCGTCAGCGTTACCACTCCAGCGCTCTCACCTGACGGTTCTACCGGGGAGCCTGCGGCCAGACCTGCACACCGAAATGCACGATAACCACATTTCAAGAGAAGAAGCGGTGGCTGCTGCTGCCTTGGGGCACCCATTGCTCGCCCGGCCGCGGCCAGCCATGCCATCCTCCCGGACAGATTTATGAGGGCCCTTTGTGAGCCGACCAGATGTCAGCCCTCCACAGCACCCAGCCAGCTCACAAACCAACAGCACCCAGCTCAAACTTGGGGGGCTGCACTCAGCTGGGACAGGAAAGCCAGGCAGGGCTCTGCCAGGGACCCCTCGCCCCCCCGGAGCAGCACCCACCTTTCCCCAGCCAGTGCTGGGATGCAACGTGATCCTGCAAGGGGGCTGCCCAGCACCGGGGGTCCCGGCACTGCCGGCCACGCCGGGATGCCCCCAGCCCTCTCTGCCAAGCGAGGGCAGAGCCACCCAAATGTGTGCCACGCCAATCCCCGGCTTTCACCCATTTGCCATGCCAGATTTACAGCCCCACCCTGCCCCAAACTAAGCCCATATTAATGAGGTAGCACTAGATCTTAATCAAAAAAGTCGCCTGCCTTGCGAGGCTGCCTTGCACTGGTTTCATTGAAGGTAATTTGATCTTGGTAGGACGACATTCCTAAAATAGTTGAGGGAATTCAAACATGAAATAAGGTTTCCAGGAAGGGATTTAAAAAAAAAAATAGGTCAAGCAAGTGTGAGCGATTAAAGTAACCCAGCATCCCTTTGTATGGTTTAACTGCGTCTCTATTCAAATCTATCTTGTATCAACGTGTAATAAATTAGATGCAAGAGGCTGCCTAAAGCAGAGAGGCTGATATAAGATTATTCTGTGAGGCGGCTGAACATCGGCAACCTTTCCTCCTCCGGCTTTCACCGCCAACATCAAAACGCGCTCGTCCCAGCTGAAAAATCAGCTTAGAGCTTGTTTGAAATGGCTACGAGGAGCAAGCGCTGCCCGGTGCAAAGCCGCATGGGACAGCAGCAAGGTCCGGGTGCCAGCGCTGCCTCCATCCCACGGGAAAACCCTGTGCCCATCACCAAACTCCCTGCCTCAGTTTACCCATCCATCTCAAGCCTCGCAGGAGGGAAGCCCAGGCACCCCCGTGCCCGGCCGCGTCCCCCCCGGCGCCGGCTGCAGCTGTCATGCAAAGCCCTCGCGCCATATGTCACACGAACCCATCTTTAACTGCTTATCCCTTCTTCTCCCTTTGTGCTCCCGGCTCGGCGCAAAAGTGCCGGGAAGCAGCGGGGAGTGAAAGAAAATAAAAATTCCTGCGGAGACAAAGGTGCGCGGCTCTCCCCAGGGCCGGACCCAGGTCGGGGCACGCGGAGGAGCCACGTCCGGGCAATTTTCGGGTTAGATTTGGTCAGCGAGCACCTAATGGGGAGCGGGCAAAGCGAACTCAGGCTGGGGGCAGGGCCGGCCCCGTTCCCCAGCTAATTAGCGCGGCTGATTCACAAATGCTAATTTGCCATTTTAGGTCAAGGGTCAAAGAAATTAAAGGGCGGGAGGGGAAAAAATGGAGACAGAGCTTGAGCAGAGGCAGCCCCTTCCCCTACAGCTCTTTGTGTAGCAGGGACATACTGGAAATGGACTGGAATGGACTGGGATTAGACTGGGCTTACCCTGCCCCAGCCCGGTGGTGCAGAGCATCTCTGCAGGATCCAGCCCTGGGCATCCCACGAAGCCAGGCAGCCCGGCAGGGACGGGCAGGGACGGGCAGGGACAGGCAGCGCGGACCAAGGCCAGCGCAGGAGGCGGTGCAGGCGAAGGCAGCACCGAGGTGCCGCCCAGCCACCAGCATCTCCGGCTGCTGCTCTCCTGCTGTCAGGGTTTAAGGGCCATCGCTTAACGTGCAAAGGAAAAGAAAAAAAAAAACCTGTATTGATTCGCCCGAGGCTCCGTGGAGCAGTGAGACCGCACGAGTTTCTATGGAAACAAAATTAGTCGAGTAAAACTCTCACTGACGGCACGGTGAATTATTTACCAGGACAGGCCCCTGGCCATCAGGGTCTGGTAAAAAGATTTAAAGGTGATCACTGTGCAGGCTGCTGGCAACCCCTTCCCTCCGGGCACTAAACCACAGCCGAGGAGGAGGAAAGCCCCTGGGTTTCCACGCCACGTACGCGGTGAAACCCACCGGGGATGCTGGGGGACCCGCACGGGAAGGTCCTGCACCTCCATCACCGTGTCTGCAGCTTCAGGTGTCCCTGGGGAGGGGACGAGGGCGGCACGGGGGATGACCGGGAGATGCAGCAACAGGGAGATTGTGATGAGCAGACAGGAATAAGCTGGCATGAAAGAGGAGAGTCGCAGGCATCCGAAGCCATCACCTTCCTGTGGTTTTGCTTTTTTATGACAATGTGACCGTACCGACGAGCAGGCATGCAAGTGCAGGGATTCTGCCGGGCTGCTCATCGGTCGGCTCCTACCCTGCCTTCCGGGAAGGCGAGCGGGTGCAGACATCCCAGCAGAGCCTCTCCAGGGAAGCCGAGGGAGCCCCAGGGCCGTCCTGCGGGTATTTTGGGTGCAGAGGTAAAGCAGGACACCAGTCTGCCCTCCTAAGCAGGACCCCTCGCTTCTCCCTCCTCCCCAGCGCCTTGCTCCGTGGCACGGCAGCGATGCATGGCATAAACCCAGTGAAAAGGCTCCTGCCCGATGCCCGCCGGCCGCACACCGGCCACCCCGTGCAGTCGCCCGTCCCTCGGCACCCAGGATGAGCCTGCGCTGCCGCCGCGCCGAAGGCAGGAGCCGGCCACAGCCCCGCTCAGCCAGCACTGCCTCTCAGCACCGCACTTTCAAGTCGGGATCACTGCGAGCCAAGACCGAGGGGAAGAAAGGGACTAATTAAGTTGCAAATGGAGGAGCTCTCTTTTTTTTTTTTTTTTATGAGTCACTAAGCCATATGGCTGATGCAAGCTATCCCGCAAAAGTGCCGAGCCGACAATTCGGGCGCTGCCGTATCCTCGTTGTCCTGGGACACGGCGTCACACTGTAATTGCGCCGGTCTTTTGTCCTCCCTCGCGCCGGGTGACATTGCTCAGCAGAGGAGAACCTGCTTGAAATGCTATACCTCGCCAGGGACAGATATTTAATTAACGCCAATACCTCAGGCCCCTCCTGCTAGCCTCAAGAACAGGCTCCTCCATCGCTGGCACGACGGGGCTCGCGGGGGAGAGAAAAGCCCTCAAAAGCCAAAATATTGAGTTTGCTCCGTTCCTTCTGCTCCACCACAGCACATCACAGTTTTATACAGAAATTATACAGGATGCTAACCTGGATTTGAAGCCAGACCAATGCTCGGATAAGCTCTCAGTCTCCTTTCAAGCTCAGCAGCAGAGTCTGCTCCCACGCCAGCACAGCCCTGTTTCTCGGTGGCGAGGGAAACCCAGAGCCCCCAAGCAGCGGCTCTGCTCGCTGCCCCCTTCGCCCGCTGGCCACTTGCTGTGCCCGGCCACCAAACTAGGTCACGTTCTTCTTCAATATCCCATCTTGCTTCTGTTTTGTTATTTTTAAGTTTGCGTAATTACTTCACGTACAACCCCGTCACTGTCCCGTCCCAGTTGCTTTGCACTGGCCTGACCGTGGCAATTGCCAGCCAAGGAAGTTAAAAGCCACAAGGATTTTATAAGCAACAGTTTAGGCTTCAGGAGCCTGGGAATCCTCCCCAAAGGCCGTCCCCCGTCCCCACCGCTACCTTGTGGCCCCGGCATGTGCTCTCACGCGACCCGACTCCATCGGCCGGGGCTCTGGCCACCGTGTCCCCCCCCCGCCATGCCCAGCCCGGCTCCACAGAGGCGCGAGGGGGAGCACCGGCAGGGAGCTGTGCCCAGGCTCCTGGTCCCCCCGTCTTCCCCCCGTCCCCTCGCAGATGGCACCTGGAGACGAAGGCAGGGCTGTGCCCGACGGAGGACGGTGCCGGTGCAGCCCGCGGTACCTCCCTGTGCTCCCCGGAGCTCCCCGGCTGCTGCAAAGGTTGCACTCGTGTGCGTTCAACCGCTGCCTGAAAGCGTGGTGGCAAAGAAAAAACCCACCGTTACAACTGACTCCGTAACCGAGGCAAGTATTAAAAACAGCTTCGAGCCTGAATGTCACTGTAACCCATCTAGCAGCGTGCCACGCTCCATTTTCTGGAGACGATCTGCCTATTTTCCCCCTGTTCAAGCCCTGCTTTCCTACGCCAAGGACAGCGGCAAGGCTCCATCGCCGGCGTGCTGGCGTGCCCAGCTGCGTGCGCCTTCCCCGGGGAAGCGAGCGAGGGCAGGGATCGACAAGCTGTCAGGCAGAAGGAAGAAACACCACTTCCAGGAGTCAGAGCTCATTTCCCAGCAATAAAAGCAGACTGGGGCTGGGGGAAAGCACCACTAATGGGGACGCACATCCCGCACCGCTTCAGCTGCTGATAGGAAAGGACCTAGGGGCTGCAGCTTGGAAAAATAACAGCCATCAACAAATGCTTGGTTTTAAGCAGTATAGCCCTAGATTGGGCTCAGATCGGTGCGTAAAGGATCTGCCTTTCCCAACACGCGTTATTGCTGTGGACGATGCCCTCCACGTGCCAACCTCGTCTCCCCGGCTCCTAGCTACAGCTCCAGCAGACGGGAAAAGAAAACGTTATTGCTTCCTCCCAGGGAGGGGAATTGCTCAGATCAGCATCCTCCCTTAACCTCCCCACTCTCCTCTCCATCCTCTTCAGCCCCATCATCCCCACTCCACCCACACACGCTGCTCTGGGGACCCGAGGAAGGGCCAGAGTATCCATTGCTCATAAATGCCACCTAGAAATGAAGACCTGAAGTGTTTGTGCTTCCCGGAGCTATTTGTGGGTGGATCTTATCTCCTTTTCCATCTATTCTTGGTGCGCTTTGGTGATGAGTGTCCTTACCGGCAAGCCGGCAGCCTGCCTTCCCTCTGCCGGGCTCACACACCGCGGCTGCAGAGGATGTGAGAAAGACAGTTATCTCCCCAAACCAAACCCCAGAAGATACAGGCAGAACCGCCAGCGACGGGGACATGCCAGAGCCCAGCCACGCACAACCGTGGCAGGAGGGGACAGTTCCTGCAAGGCAGTTAGTCTGGGTTTTAAGACACTTGTTTGTTTGTTTGTTTGTCACTGGGCAACCGAGAGGATGGAAAAAAATATCAATGTCATATTGTCACCTATGAGTCACTGCTCAGCACGGGCTGAGATGCCCCATTCCTCCCGCCGCCGAGCACGGGGCAGCCGGGGAAGAGCCCAAGGCACCCCAAAAGCAGCTCACCCCGGCTCTTGCTGCCTGCCTGGTCCTGCCTTGACACCTTCCCCATCCCCGCAGCTGGGGACACCAGTGGCCCGGGGACATCGGCGGCCCAGGGACAACTTTCCGGGCCCTGGAAAGCGGCGCAGGAATTTGCATTTATATTTGCATTTCCTAATTGCGCCTGCGGGTTTCCTGGGGCAGCGGCAGGCTTTGGTTTCCATGGCAGGTTTTGTGCGGACCCCGAGAACCGAGGGAGGCACAAAGGGGCCACAATGGACCTGCCACTCACCCGCATCAAAGGCGGCCGGCTGGGCGGGACGGGGCACCGCAGCCGGGGGCACCGCAGCCTTCCCCCCCCAGCACCACCAACACCGGGGCGGACGCAGGGAGCCCCCCAGGCAGGGGAAGAGGCTGGTCGGTGGCCGACACTCTCAGGACACTGGTGGTTTCGGCACTGCTGGAGCAGCGGTGGGGACACGATGCTGGTGGGGCTGCTCGACGGAGGAGCCAAGTCTCAACCGCCATCGCCTGGAGGTGGCAGCCGCCCCGTGCCCGTCGGAAGTGGTGCAAGAGCCGGACCCAGATGTTCCCCCTGTTCTCGTTTCCCGTTATTTTCAGCCGGCTTTCTATCCAGCTGGGGTGGGTTTCTTTCCCCTTCCAACTTCCCTATTCCATTTAGGGACTGTCTTGCCGGCAAGGCTCCCTGCCCCGGCTCACCTCGCACACTGCTGTGCCCGCTCGGCTCCTGCGCTGACCCCAGGGAACCGGCAGACCAGCCAAAACCGGGACCGAGGCCTGGGAAAAGCTGGTCCCTGAACCGTTGCTGCAAGCCCAGTGCCACCCAGCAGAGGCGAGGCTCCGGCCAACGTCCCTCTGCACCCCGGCCACGGTGATGGAGATGCTGCCGCCCCGGCCATGCCACAAGAGCGGGACCCACTACCGCCTCACACACCTGCGAGGGGCTCCGTGTTATTACTTCAAGCATTCTTCTTATTTTACAGTATACAATTATCATCACCATCATTAACTCGTGCCGCCCAAAAGCTTCCCAGCTCTGACCACGAGCACCCTGCGATGCTGGCCGGCGAGCGCACCCAGAGGGTTACGGCAGCAGCCCCCTCCCCGCGGGTCCTACCCCGGGATTTTACCCTGACGGCACAGACACCGGGCACGAATGACCCTTCGGCTCCTCTCCCGGCTGTTCCCCTCCGAATGCCACCATCCGCACCACGCAGCATCCCCCGTTATCTTCGCCCCCGCAGAGGGTGTTTGTGCAGGCAGATAAGTACCGAGCGCTCGCTATCGCGCTGGGAAACCCTGCTCGCTCCCCGCGCGCTCTTATCAGCCCCGGGCGGAAGGGGACCACAGCACCCACGCCGCTGCGACGGCAAAGCCTGCTCAGCCATGCCGCGGATCCGGTCGGGGGAAAAGGTTAGGTGTCGGTGTGCAGGTTAGACGCTATTTTGTTAGGGTTTTTTAATTTGAACGCTCTTTTTTAATAAAATGCTGAAAAAGTCAAAACTTTCCTGGGAACTTTGCGGCTGGGAAGAGGACGGGCACCTTTGACTCGTCTTTGAAGGAAACACTTCTGGCAATCAGAGGCTCCAGCATCGGGAAGGGGCTGCGGGCACGCGGGGATTGGCGTGTAAGGCTCTGCCGGCATCAGGCACATCCTCACCGCGGCGGAGACAGGCACTGCCGGGATGGTCAGACGTCATGGCGGGGAAGGCCACAGGAGCGGGGTGCACAACAACAGGGAGCGACAAGAAAGGCACAGCGAGCAGATGACGGGCTGGGTCTCCTCTGCTGCGAGGACTGCCGAAAGCTTTCTTCTAGCCTCACCGCCGGCACCGGCCGATCTCCCCTCCCAGAGGTGCATGGCTCCCCTGCGGTCTCAATGCCCCGGTGCCAGGCTCCAGCCAGGCGCTTCCATGGGAAAATCTTCGTGAAAATCACAAAAAGCTTCGCAGCGGAGCAGATGCCGCTTCAGCCGGTGTCGTTAAGAGACGAACGAGGAGGAGGAAGAGCCGAGGAGAGCCACAGCTTCCCCGGCCACAGGGCAGCCCTGCCAGCAAAGCCCCAGTGGCAGCCTCAGAGGTCAGCCCGGGATGGCAGCTTTCCCGCGCGGATATCCTTACCGCTCCGTCCCCCACGTCTGTTGTCAGTGGTAGCAGCAGGAGGAGGCGTGAGGAGGAGGTGCGACTCTGCTGCTTTTTAAAAAAAATAATAAAAAGGAGCCTTTCCAACCAGCCTGACAAGACAGACAGTGCACGAGAGCGCTGCTTTGAACGGTGACTTCCACAGGCAAGGCAGCTCTCAAACCCTTCTCCATCGCCATTTGCCCACAACCCATCAGTGGCAATTTCAGCGCTGGCCGGGAACCCCGGGCGAGGAGCAGCCCGGCAGGACGGTGTCCTCCATCCTTACTGGGAGATGTGGCTGGGCACCTGGCCGGGGGTCCACAAATAACCCCGAGCCCAGGAGGTGACCACCTACGCCTTGGCACGCCAGGTCCCTGCTGCGGTTCCTACGCTGAGCTGTGACCCACCCCGGCAGAGGTGTCAGGGGTGTAAAGCGCATCACTCCACGAACCAGGCGCAGAGGAAGGGGGTGACATCCCGCAGCGGGAAGCCACCAAACCCCAAACCCTGCCCGCGCACCCTGTGCTCCGGAGGGGTTACGCTCGGGGAGCGGCGATGCTCCAGGGGCAGAGGGGGATGCGGGTGCTGTTGGCAGCCCGGTCCTGCCCCACCGCCGGGCTCTGCCATCCCGCTCCCGGCCCCACGCCGGGGATGGAGACGCTTCACCCTGTGCCCCCTATCCACGCCGTGGCGGTGGGCACAGGCACACCCATGCCTCCCTAAGGGCTGTCCCCACGCGGGACGGCCCCCGCGGGACCCTCCCGGTGCCCGGCGAGAGCGGGGCTCCAGGCACGGCTGAAGGGATCCACCGGGAAGTTGAGGAGCCGGGAGAAACGGCAGGGCCAGGCCGCTCGGCTGCGGCCCCGACCGCCGGGCTCCCACACAGCCCGGCTCCGGAGGAGGGCGGCCGGGCAGCCGCAACAGGCGCGGCCCCGCGCCGGGCACCGGGCCCGGCCGCAGCCGCCGGGGGGGCCGTTCTGCCCGGGCCCCGGCGGAAGCCAAACCGGCGGCACCCCCCGCCCCGCCGGAGCTCGGGAGCGGCCGCCGGCCCCGCCGCGCCGCGCAGCCCCGGGCTCGGCCGGGCGCAGCCCCCCGGCTCGGTAACGCAGCCCCCGGGCCGTCTCCCCCCCCCGTTTACCCGCCCGGCCCCGGCGGGGCCCGCGAGGCTCCGGGCCGCGGCTCCGCGCAGGCCGAGAGGCGCCGCCCGCCCTCCCCTCCCCGGCCCGGCCCGGCCCGGCCCGGCGCCGCGCACAAAGAGCCCCGTCCCGCCCCCCCCTTACCGGCGGTCGGCGCCGCGCTGCGGGGGCGGCGGCGGCAGGCACCAGTCACGCCGGGAACCATGGAAAGGAGCCGGGACGGGAGACGTACGTGGCGGGCGGGCGGGGGCGGGGGCGGCTGCCGTGCCCGGCAGCTGGGGGCGGCGCGGCGGGGCCGGGGCCGGGGCGGCCCGGGGCGGGGGGGGGGGGCGCGCTGGGAGCGGGGCCTAGCGGCGGCCGGACCGAAATGCAACGTGAACGGGGGTCGCTTGGGGCTCCCCCCCCCCGCCCCGGGGCCTGGGTGACACCGATCCCCCGGGTCTGGACGGGTCCCACCCGGGCCGGGGCGTCCCCCCCCTCGGGGGAGCGTGGCCGCCCGTTACGATCCGGCCGGAGGCGTCGAGAGGCCGGCACCGCCCGGTCCCCTCTGCCCCCCGTGGAGGCCTGAGCCGCTGCCACCCAGGGTCTGCCCGGCCCTGGGGGTGAGACAGCCCCTGACTGGGGCCTGGGGGGGCTCAGGAGCCCCCACGCTGCCCCCAGGCTTCCCCAGCACCCCCGGCTGCGGCTGCGGGGTCGGGCACCTCGGGCCCTGGCCGGCCCCAGTGCCAACGTGCGGAGCAGCGTCCCGAGGAGAGCTGCTTTCTGGAGCTGGTTTTCGGTCTCCTCCGCACCTTTTGAGCATCCCAGGCTCCTGGATTTCGGACCACCAGCCCCGTGCACGCCTGGGGTAAGGAAGAGGACGCACCACTCCTGCCCCAAGGGCTGAACACGAGAGACGGATTATAACAAAGCATCACTTCGACCACAGATAGAAAGCAGCCGTCTCCGGTATCCAGCGCTACAGCGTCTGACAGCTTGCAGCCGTACCACGTAACAGCTCAGGACGGGAAGTGATCTCCTCTTACAAATTACAGGAGCCAATTTACACAGGGCAAACGCTTCCCATTTTGCAGAAACCAGAGCGAGACCGCAAACAGCAGCGGGTCAGGGCCTCCGCTTCCCTCGTAGCTCTCCAAACCCTTCCGGACACGCTGCGGGAGGAATACCGCACCTCCGGGCACCCCACGGCCGGCCTGCCACAGCACCCTGCCGCATACAGCGAGACCGGCTCGGAAGCACATCTGTGGGTGCCGGACCCCAAGCACGCGTTTGGGATGGTCCGGAGCTCTCGCAGGACGGCCCTCCGTGCAGAGGTTTTTCCCCGCTCAATCGTTTCATCCGTGTCTGGCAGCTAAGCGATCCTTAGCCTGGGTAAAAATCTGTAAGGCTTTGACAAGGAACACAGACATCAGTAAGAGTGAGAACATTAGAGGCAAACCTTCGGCTTTCAGTGCATACATGTGCCACAACATTTGCTTTCCCGAAGTTAAACGCAGATCAGCATCTCTTCTGTGACACAGCGCCTTGCAGTGAGCTTTGTTGACTGCAATTTCTTTTCCTAATCCAGGCTTGTTTCGGGGGAAACGGGCGATTTTATCACATTTCTTTACTGTCCTTTGATATGGGTCTTAGCTGCTAATGACGCTAGGAAGTAAAAAGAAATGGGAATAGAAATACACAACTATGAAGAATTAAAACAGTGAATTTAATTCAGCCAGTTCCAACTAAATTGGTAATTCCCTGAAAAACAAACCTTGCACAGAAAACACAGAACACAAATGTTTTTGTCTTGACAGCTGGCGAGAACAACTAAGTGAAAAGGTGAATGGAGGATTTCTGCCTTCTCTGAAAAACAAAAGGTGCCATACATTCTGAAAATGCCCCTTGTTTTTTTACTAAATGGGTTGATTTTGGAGGTAGCTACTGGGAAGGCTTTGCAAGGAAAGCAGAGATCTATACTCTGATACAAGCAGTAATTTCAGATGCCCACGTTGAAAGGTTTTACAAATGTCTGGTTTTCAAAAAGCGTTTATGCTTCCTTAAAGGAAAACCCAGGACTTTTAAAAATGATTCAAATTAGCCCAGAAACCTGAAGAACCAAAAAAATCCATTATTATTTTTAAAAAATTGTAAGCCCGGCTTTCCCTTTACTTGGGCTTCAGGGAGATGCAACGTACAACGAAATGGTGTGACGTTAACGCTCTCGCCAGCCCGTGATGAGGGAGCTAGCTGGACAGCCTGGCTCAGTTTCTCTTAGCACTGAAATACTTTTTCCAAACCAATACCAAAAAAGGTTTGTTTCTAGGTCAAGACCTCGGTACTAAATTTTAACCAGGGGCTGACAGTCAAATCTGAACACAGCTGTAAAATGGATTCGCAATAGAAGCTCAGGCGTTCTTTTTCTCATTAGAAAACAGTCATTGAGCCTTGCGTGTTTAAAGGTGAAAGCTATTTTTGACATAAAAATTAGCACGTAGTTCCTCTGTCATCCTTCAATTGCTGCTCTGGAAGCTGTGAGTGAATGATCCAAAGATAAGTATAAACATGCTGAATTAAACAAATAGGTAGAAGGGGATCAAGTTTTAAGTTTTATTCTGCCTGACAATTAGGAGAGGAAAAGATTTATTTTTACACTTACTATTTATCCTAAAAAGCGCCGGTCAAAAGGTCCACTTAAGCACCGAGACAGACCTCAATGGCATTTAAAAACTTGAAGTGCTTTTAATAGCTGCCTTTTGAAAATACTGTTAAATCTATTTTTGAGATGGATAAACTAAGCCACCAATAAACCAAGGCAGGAGTTTTCAGAAGGACCCAGCAGTGAAAAACTGTAGTCCACTTCTCAGCAACTCAGCTCCCATACAGGGACCCCAAGAGGGAAAAAAAAATCAGAGTATTGGATGCTTTTAAAGACCCGAGCGTTCTTTAAATCCAAATTTTCCTTCCTTCTTTCTTTGGTGGGAATCTAACCCTGACAGCCTTGAAAATTAAGCCCAAGCACTTTTCAAAATACGGCTCCAAGTGACTGTTTCTAAAATAAAAGTGAGCGAAGAGCGAGCAGAACTGGGAGGGCTTATCACCACCAGTAATGCCACCGACTAATCCCTCGGCAACCCCGGCCCCTTTATGTAACCTGGGATTGCTGCAGCTCAAACAGCTTATTGGGCTTTTGGTGTTTTTCTTTAAACCTCTCGTGGACAAATGCAAACACATTAAATACTTTCTTCTTCGGCCATTCTAAAGAAAAAGTTATTGTAAGAGGGGGAAAAAATCTTTTATTCGTGAACAACGGCAAATAGAATTTAACTCGTGTGCTGGGAATAACACGTGTTTCTCTCTCTCATCCGTGATCTTGACTGAACAGAAATCTTCCCAATTTACAACACTCGGGTATAACTCTCCAGTGGTACGACATAAAAGGTCGAATCCCAAATTTCTCCTCACCCCAAACACGCTCTGGAAGTGGCGGAGTGTTCCAAATAAAGAAAAACACGTGCCCAAGGTAAACCCTTTATACAATTTCCTGGCAGCGTGGGTGGCTGTGCCATCATACTTACTTCCCTGCGGCCCGCTTCCCCGCAGTGCCTCGCCAGCACAGAGCCAGGCACCCGGAGGCTCTCCTTGCCCGGAGGACGAGTTTTCGTGCCATTGATCTGACTGTTCTGACTTTCCACGGCAGAAATCCTTCCAAGGCAAAATTCAGCTTTAAAACTTTCAGTCGGTGCTAAGCCATTAACCTCACGCTGAATGCTTATGGAAACTTAAGAAGAAAAAAATAAAACCCCTATTGAACTACTTGCAATCGGAGACCTGAATGGGCTCGATATAAAACCCACTCAAATCAGCGGCAGCAATAGGCTTCCCTGGATGTTGGACTAGATCCAGCTTAAAAGTTTCCATGAAATAAACTAGGCTAAGCGCATCAGCTGCATAGAAACTAACTCGGTGTAACAGGAGCATCTGTTCTTCACATCCACCATTTTCTTATAGTCTTAACTCCCCAGTGCTGCAGTGACACGAGTTGCCGTACAAATCACTCATCGCTGTCGTGCAACTATACGTCGGCTCCCGACAGCAGCTGGCCTTACTGCCCCCTCATACTGCGGATGAACCATCGATTATAAGGTAGCATGCATGCCGTATAAACTACTTCACCAGGTAGCTTTCCTTTGTCAAAAAACAGCTTAATGTATTTCGTATGATGGCATTACAAAGTGAAATTAATGTCTGTATTGAGACAGCTGAGGAGCACACCTCGGAACCATTTATACACAGTACAAAGCAAATGTTTACCCAAGTACAAATGAAACAGGTTGACAATTAGCTAATGTAGCTTTGTGGACATAAACCAGGTACATTTGAGCAGAACCAACATAAAATAAAAAGGAAACAGCCCTTTTCCTATCCCGTGCTAAGAGCACCATGGTTAGTGGTTTGGGAAGCCTCTGTCACGTTGAAAAATTTCCTTGCCGGTGTTTAATGTGTTTATTCTACTGCTACACTGCTGGGATAAAAATAACGTCAGCAGGGCACGCTAGCTGTACGGAGGACCCACTGTCAATACTACAGTAATTGACAACATACAATTAAGTCTCACACCTGTTTATTGTAAGTAATTCATAGATAACCACTTCTAGTACACATTTTCATATCGGCTTTTAATGCTTTTGGTTTTTTTAAGCTCAGGGACGCCCACACTTCATCTAAGGGTCATCTCTGCAATTTACCCAGATCCAGAACGCTACACCTACTATGTAACACTGGTGCAAGGTGGTGTCATTGCCACGGGTAACAGAGATGGCTTGGAAACTACACATCCCAACATGCAAGGCCCCACCAGCGCGGGCTGCTCTATGCTACGGGAGGAAGGAGTTTTGCTGGGGTGCATTCGCCTCACGTGCCTCGTTTCGGCCGTATCGGCCTAAGTCATGCAGCTGTCTGCACGCAATGCTCTACACAGTGCAAAAACGAAGACCTCTACACATCTGGAGTAAGAACAGTGGTAACAAAGTCATAGCTACATATTCTTCTCTACATTTTTGTTTATTGAGACAAACTAATTAAAAGGCACAAACATAGGGCATATGTTTACATGGACATTATAACAAACATATACATTAAAAGTGTAGGAATGTGTTTCCTTTCTGCTAAACAGAAAGTTCCTAAGCTTTTATATATACAAAAGTTGTACAATTTGATGTCCTAAAGTACAAAAGATCATTTATAAAATTATTTTACACTAAGCTCTATTTTTTTTTGTTTTTGTTTTTGTTTTACTATGTAGTCCAAGCCCCTAGAACAGTTTCACGTAATGACACAGATACCTGTCACCTGAGCCAGCAGCCTGGCAATCTCTGCTTGTACTGACACGGCAGGGTAGAAACGGAAGCAGTCCATTTTGACTAGTCAGTCCTGCTAGCACTCTGTGAAAATGCGCACACGCTAATCTCCATAGCTTTCAACTTCATTAAGATAAAAACATCTCAACTGTAATTTTATTTTTTTTTTTTTTTAATGTAGAGTCTTGGGTTTAGGGTGTTTTTTTTTTTAAACAAAGTTTTAAAAACGTGAATATGTGACATGATAGTCTAAAAAGTATATCTGTTTCCCTAGATTTTGCTTTCTACTTTATGTACAGATAAACAGGTTAAGAAATAAAAAGCACATGTAGCTTAAACATGTGTGACCATTTATGGAGAAGTTCTGGGCTGGATAGTTCAAACCATCACCCCAGAACTCCCACAAATTGATAGAAATGTGTTAACACAATAGAAGAATAACGTAAAAATGATGATGTTTGCAAATATTTACAAAGTTGAACAGATTTGCACAACACTTGATTAAGAAATAGGGGAAAAATTAAAAGACGCTCTCTGCTTGTCCTGGAGGGGCATCCTACCTAGTTAGTGGTTAGAATAAAAACTGTATACAATTTAATATAAGACAAAACTTCTAGTGAACAACTAACACGTCTGTCCCCTGCTGTAACACCAGCAGGCTCTGATTGGGAGGCAGAGGGCATAAAAATCATACCCAGTGCCTCCAGAATCTTCCAGCTTAAAGCAATATTTCTTAAGTTTCAAAGCACTCCTTTTGCTCCTAGATAAGAGTCCCATAGGGGTCTGACTGTTCAGAGACCATGTTTACATACATTTCGACTCCTCTTCTGTCAGCCATGGCTGTTTCTCACCAAACAATAACAGTTTTTTTAAAAAAAATGTTGACTACAATGCTATATTCCCTTAGGGTAATATGTTGGGTAATATTTACATCTCCAAATATCAGGTCACAATCCCTATTATATGTTGAAGTTAGAATGATAAGTTATCATATGCTTTGCATATCAGAGCTGGTATCACCCTTCCCATAGGGAATGCTGCCTGAAATTATCATATTCCCAAAGGTAAAATGCATATTTTCTCCAAAATGCATTTTTTTTTTTAAAATGACAACATTGTAATGCATTTACTCATTAAAAAAAAAAAAAAAACATCAACACAGACAAAGATTCTACACTAGCTCAGAAACAGTGGACTTCACGACTGGCAAGTTAAAATTAGCCATCCACCCTGTTAAAGATACAGAGGAGTCTTTGCTAGTGTTTGGATTAAAATAATTTTCTAAGTTATAATTTGGGGGATAAAACATAAAACTGTTTTTTAATGACTTTTTTTTTTTTTTTTAAAAACTCTGGCAAATAAGTATCTGCTCTAATTCAGCATCAGTCAGCTAAAAGGTAAAACTTTAAATGAAGTGCTCCAGTGAAACTCAAGTTTGAACCCTATGAGCCAAATGAACAGGGGAAGATGCTACTATGGTCTCTGATGGTGCATGTTGCCCCAGTGTCTCAGTCTGAATTTATTATTAACTAAAACAAAACAAAAAAACAAAACAAAAAAAAAACCAACAAAAAAAAAACCCCAACCAAACAAAACCCAAAAAAGAACTGCTGGTAAGGATTCCATTTTAATCCTTTTTAATACTGTTTAGAAATTCTTTACCAGGGAGGAGACGTGGGCAAGGCCTGGGGCAGGAAAGGCATGCTCTCTACTGGTCTCATTGCTATATTTAACGGACCAGCTAACGTCATTGGTGTGGGGAGGTTCATGGGAGATGTTATAGTGACTGGATGCGCTATATTCACTGGAGCGGTTACTGGGGTAGGTAAATTGACTGGTGTGGTGAGCGTTAATGGAGATGTCATGGATAATGGACTTGTTATAGTTACAGGATGCCCTAGGTTCATCGGACTGGATATATTAACTGCACTTGATACATTTACTGGACTTCTCATGCTCATTGCAGCTGCCACTGTGACTGGGTTTGTGATAGTCCCAGAAGCCACAGAGGACGTTATATTGAATGGAGTAGTAAGAGTCACAGGCGTAGTAGCAGCAGTGGAGGTTTGGCACAAGTTAGCAGCTTCTAAAAATGAGACATAAAAAGACAAAAAGTTTTTAACACATAAAAAACCATGGACAAGATTTAAAAAAAAAAAAAAAAAACAGAAACAAAACCCAAACAAGAACAGGTACAAATTCTGGAATAATTTTCTTTAGGAATTATTAGTAAGTTAAAACTGTTAACATTCTATAGCCTACAAGAAATACAAACTCTCATGCAGTTCATTTCAATTCAATATTTTTTTCCTGAGAAGTCAAGCGAGGTTGTCTTATAAAGAGGGTTTCGATGTTCATAAAAACAGTATCGTACAATCAAAAAAATCCTCCCAAGAGGAACATTATAAATAGAGGAGAGAGTGTACATACCGAATGGTACGTACTCTATAGCCTTCTCAAAGGTGAACTGACATTCTGTGAAGGTTTTAAAAAGTCATTATTAGGGACTGATAAGCAAAGCTCGTTTCAATATTTACCTGCTTATTTCAGTCTTAATTATTGCTACTAAATTGTTCCACTGATCACAGTACTTCTACTTAGCAATTTTCAAGGCTACCCAGTCAGTACATCTTTCAACCCCCATTATCTCCTCAGCTTTCACATAAGCTACAGCTCCACACCAAGTTGGTTTGTTTTGTGGGTTTTTGGGTTGGTTTTTTTCTCTTTTTTTTTCTTTTTTTTTCTTTTTTTTTTACTTTGTTTTGCAGTAAGCGGGAATTAAGTGCCGAACAAGGAAGACCCAGGAGGCCAGTGCCCGGCCCTGCTGCCGGTGGGCTCTAGCAGGGCTGGGCACTGGGGGAGCGGGCACCGGCGGTCCGGGACGGCGGAGGGATCACTAGGCATCCATCAGCACCACCTGCCGGCTACCCATACTAGAAGGCTCCAAAAACAGAAGCGGGTCGGTGGACGCGGGTAAAGGGAAGGGACGACTGCTAGAGAAACCGACAAAAATATATTCTAGATCAACGTTACGGCACTTCTAAGTCGTGTCTTATTCCACATTTGTAGGGTAGGACACCAAGCTCAGTCTACACCCACGTTTCAGGAGGTAAGCCAGGAGCAAAGAGTCCACTCTTGCCACTCGGGCAATACAAATGTACCAAGACAGAGTTAACTTTGAAAGCAACATTAGCCCCATTCAAGGGTTACTGTTGGTTCTTCAAAGTCCATATCTAGGAGGGATGGAAAGGAAGGGAAAGAGTAAAAAAAAAAAAAAAAAACCACAAAATTGTGAAAATAAATCGTATTAGACTAAAAAAATCCCATATAGTGTTGTAAAGCCAACACAACAGGTGGCACTAGCACAGGAGAACCAGCATGGAAAGAGCAGCACGTAGGCATGGCACTGACTGGTCTAGCTTCACCTTCCAAGCACAGTAATACGCAAAGACACATCCCACCCCATGCCCCTTCCCCAATTAAGTTAAGCTAATATCATCAATCTGACAACACTTCTACCCGCCCACCTCCCTTGCCCACCATTCTCTCCAAAACCACTGTTTCTGTTAAAGCATATTCAATAATCTCAATAAGAAAGGAAGGGAAGAGGGAACAAGACATAGGAAGGAACAAGCAGAAAAAAAATTCTCAGAGATTTTCTAAATCTGACACCCATTTGCTTTATCTATTTAGTGGCCTGATGGTATTTAATGTTTCTGTTATCACTACATTTTAACATGAATAAGCTGTTTCTGTACTGTCTGATCACAGAATTCAACTGGAATAACAAGCAAGGCGAAAGGAGCTAGCAGCCTAATACACAAACAAGACCTAGAAAAGAAAAAAAGATTGAAGAAACTGAAAGGAAGTTTAGGAGAAAAGAAAAAAAATAAGGTCAGTCAAAAACATTTATTACTAAAAACAGCTAGTGAAAAACAGCAAGCGGTCACTAAGAATATCTTCTAAAACATGTAATCCATGAGAGTCACATGATAGGCATTAGAAATCAAACTGTTGTAAAAGAATAAGCTAGCAGTAACGGGAGACTTTAAACTACTATACTCCTAACGACACTAAATTGAAGCAATCTGTTCTTTACAAAACTGATACACTGACCAACAATAGGAAGCTATTCAACTTCAATTACAGTAGCATAGGTATATGTAAGCTGTGAGCTAGCAATAATGAAAAACACGATCACTTATTAGTTAATTTTGTAATGAAAAAAAAACCAACAGAGAAGAGTAAGTTCTATGAGTTCTAGAAAACTTTATGCAAAGACAGTTACGTGATGATAAAGCGAATGGAATAAATTGGGAGAGAAAAGATGAAAGGGACACAGAAAGCACCCACATGCAAACTGATGATGCAATGACAGAGGGTGTTGTATGTGTGTGTATATATACATATATATATGCACACAAGTTAACAACTGGTAAATATGCATAAACACAGCTAAAAACCACATGCAAGTCAACAAAACACACTCTTGCCTTGGAGCAGACACAAACATCCCTTTATAATTGATGACTGCTACGTACACATTCAAGCACAGAGACCAAAGGGAAGCAAGTAATAAGAGTTCATTTACAACAGCGTAATTTTGGTCATGTTATTCTCCAGCTAGTTTTTAGCTATTACTTCTAACATCAAGAATGAAATTTCATGTAAGACATCCTTTTCTGACATCTTAAATTCCCTATATAACTGTATACACCAGTATCTTATAAAACCAAGACGGTAAGTATTGTTTTGTTTTACCTTTCTTCCTTGCTTTGACGGCCTCTTCCCATAATCTCAAGGTCTCTACCTGCTTTCCAGGCCAACTTGTTACATGTTGCTGCTGCTGCTGCTGTTGCTGCTGCTGTTGTTGTTGCTGCTGCTGTTGTTGTTGCTGTTGTTGTTGTTGCTGTTGCTGCTGCTGCTGTTGCTGCTGCTGCTGTTGCTGCTTCTGGTTGCTGGTCTCTTCACTCATGCATGCTATGCCAATTAAGTAAGAACACAAATTCACCTTGAAAAGTTACTCTGTTTTCTGCCGAGATCACAAAGGCTTCTTCCATAAAGAGCGTGTGGAATCTCACAGGATTCCATGAGCAAAAATCACAGAGGTGTTTAAAACCATATAATTAATTCTGTGCTTTATAAAACTACTTTTCCAAGAGCTAAAAAACAAAATGTAAGTCAGGAACATCTGCTTTCACTGCCAAAAATGAACTTCCTTTCTGATTATTTTGTTTGTGTTTTAGGAAGAATGAAATAAAAGACTACAATAAGTCTCTAGAATTCAAGCTGGTTAGCTGATTCCACTTTTTCTAAACCTGAGCTCCAGTTTAAAAAAAAAAAAAAAAGCCTTTTTACTTTTTATTGCAAGTATGACTTAAAATTTTCAGTTTACCTTTACATCACAGAACAGCATGTTACTACTCTCTGGCCACATTACAGCTCATCATTTCCACCTCTAACAACTGCTGTAAATGCCTCATGTGAACTGGCTTAGCACCGCCAAACTGGCTGGGGAAGCCAGAGCTGTAACCCTATACCTTGAAAAATACTTCGCATCCAAATTTCGTATTAAGCTCAACAATCAGGCATTTTAGACATTCCCGGCACCTTCAAATTATCCAGGAGTAACAGGAACTGAAAAGATTTTGTAAATTAATACTGTTTAAAAGGCTTCAAGGACAAAGTTTCCAAAGACATTCCTTACTTCTCCCTCTTGATTCCTCTGAAAACCCCTTTTATATCACTAACCATGTGGGTTAACTTAAGTTACAAGTATTTTAATAGGGAATATTTTAAAGGCAAGTCTTACTAGGCACTCCCAGGTTCAGGCTTCAGCACTTCCACAGAGTTTAAGACTAGAAGGAACTATTACAAACATCTCATTTGAACTCCTGCACAACACCAGTCAAATGCCATTAATGCCCAAAACACATCAGGGCTGGATTTAAATGCTTTTCTTGTCAGCTACTGCCAGAGGGAAGAATCACTGAGCCCCAGGGTCAAAGCTCAGAGAAAGTGGAGAAATCTTTTTCCTAATTTTGATGAGCTTTAGATGAGGCTTCAAACCTGAAACTTGGCAGATCTTAGCAGCTCTTAAATATTCTAAAATCTCCACAATTATCTGTTGGACTTTTAGGCCTGTACAGTTCAGGAAGTAGCATTGTACTGAGAAGATGAGAAAACTTGGGAACTCTTTTCTTCAAGAGATGGGTTATTCTCACAAACTGCAGGGCATTCCTAAGGGATAAGAGCACAGTCTAGCAGCAAACCAATTCCACATATGCCAATTCTTGAGCTGAAGGAGATTCTGTTATCAAATACCTATTTTTAATAGGTGTGACTACCCAGACTGATGGGTATGTTTTTGCATTTTAACGTAATCAAAGGCAATTCCCTTTGCAAACACATTGGTATTAGAAATGTTTTTAAAACGTTCACCTACTTTTATTGATGCCTTGTTTACAGGTATTACAGTTGATACTTTGGCTCTGCCCGTGTGTCTTTAAGTGGCTGGTGATATATGCTGCACTCAGAAGTTTACCACAGATATTACACGATACCTTTCCTTCATGGCGCACCATGTGTGTCCGCAGTCTGTCTTTGGTGGCAAAGGCAGCAGTGCACGTCTATATGAAGGACAACAGTTACACTTGAAGTGCAGACAGCATCATTACAGTATGAATTACATGCCCACTGTAAGCCTATTTTACCTTGTAGGTGCAAACAGTATCCTAAGTATATTGACAACCTTAAGTTTTACCTGTATTTATAGAGAAACCAAAATCAAACTACTAAACAGAGACTGAAAATGGAAGTTGGCTTCTCAGACAATTAGGACAAAAATCATACTCTATACTACTCGAACTTTCTTAAAATAGCTGGTTGCCTTACCTACCAAAGCAAGAGGTAGCTTATAAAAAAAGCCTAGAACAGGCAAAGTTGTTTTTTGATACAATTTTACTGTACAAATATGAACCTGATATCTTAAATTGCTCAATTACTTCTGTTCCCATCCAAATCAGAACAAGGAAACAAAACCTTTTTCTAACGCTACTCTTTTTACACAAGACTTTTATTTAATATGATGAGTCACTAAAACACAGGTTGGAATAAGCATGGATATTCCAAGCAAAACAGTTAATTGTTCAAGGGCAGTCAAGTTATTTCTCTTACAGTCAGTCATCAACTTACGACAACTTGCTTTCACCCTCCAGCAAAATAATGGATCCAGAGTCAACTATTCCAATCCATTTTAAATGAATATACTGAGAAACACATTTAATTTAAACATGCTGAGAAACACATTGCACACATTACTCCGGTAATCAGCACTGAGCTGAGGACGCTGTTACAATCCTGCTACTAAGTTAAGCATATCGTAAAACAGGGCACCCACATTGTTCTCCAAGAAAGCAAAAAGCCTCTAATCTTCCTAAAAAAGTAGCCACAGCATCCTTTTAAACTGCCTCTACACTTATATCAGAACTACAGTGCTGCTGGTAAGGCAGATGCGACTTTATTCCTAAACTTCCTTTTCAAAGAAAAGTCCAGGAGCAAATACAGTTCTGGAAAGATTATTCATCTGAGATTCTAATGATACAATTATGTATTGTTCTTAATAAATCATTTTAGCCCTTACTTGGCATTTGAAGGGTCTCTCTGTTGAGTGAACATGTTTAACATGACAGCTTAAATGATCAGGCCTGCAAAAAAGAGAGGAAGAGAAAAGAAAATGCATACTGTTACAAATACATAGTAACAACACCTTGGCTAGCGGTGCTGAACACTGCACTGATGACCCCTTGCAGCCCACATCCCTCTGCACGGCAAGAATAAATACATTCCCCTTAACTACGCAGTGGCTTTCAGCTAGAGTAACACATAGTTACGCTGAGACCCAACTGCAGTTTAAAACTTAACCGCGTTCCTCTTACACACCTCAAAATGGTACGTTTGGTCGTACCTTGTGTAAAGGTGACAAATCAACAGCTCTAAAGGTTGAAGTTTCTCTGTTGCAAGCACAGATATAAATACAGCCAGCAGCAATGCAAGCTCCCCCACAATGCTCTGTCAGTACGCCCCAGCCTTGCTACGAGACAAGGAGACAGTTTGCCTGCCGTGCCCCATTCGGTCATTGACCTTTGCAAAGGCTGGTAACGGGGCTCCGTGGTCACCACCAGCGACACAGACACGTGTCCTACAGGACCCGGATGAGGTCACGAAATCATTTCACAACACCCTTATAAAAAAGCGACCGCTTTTGGCCACTGCCAATCTGGCTCAGACCGAGACCCACGCCCTAGAGGTAAACAAGGCTCTTTATCCCCTCACCAATCTTCTAAGATGTCTGGTTCTCCTAGCCCCTCGCTATGATAGCTTAACCCTTCTTGGTTATGAAAAGCCAATACTTGAGCTCGCCTGGGGTTTTCTACATGGTACCTCGAGAAGCCTTTTCCACAAACACCACAGGTGTATGGTTTCGTGATGCCACCTTCGTGAGACCTCACGTGGTAGGTCATGCGATCCTTTCTCTTGAAGCGCTGATTGCAAATTGGACATTCAAAGGGTTTTTCATCTGAGTGGGACAGCTTGTGCCTGTTGAGGTGGTAGACATCCCTGAAGGCCTTTCCGCACATCTCACAAGCATGGTTCTTCTTAACGGGCTTGCTGGGCTTCTTCACCGTCTGAGTCACTGCCATAGCCGTTGCGCCGGCACTACTGCTGGGGTTGGTAGCAGAGGAAGACGTAGTGACTGTGGACAGGATGCCCGCGATAGTCGAAACCAATGAACTTCGGCTGTTGTCACCAGCGATGGTCGAGATAAGGGGCACCATTGTGGTGGGAGTTTTCTTTGGCCGTGACACTAACTTTATCCCTGTGTGGCAGGACTCGTGACGCCTCAAATGGTAGCTGTCCCTGAAAGCTTTGCTGCAGTAAGTGCACACAAAGGAGGTTTTAGGTTTTTCCTTTTTAATCCCAACAATAGCATCCTTTAATGTTTCTGGTGCAGGCTGAGGTTTCTGCGTTATTGGTAAGGGCAGAATCGGCTTCTGATCGGGTGGCTCAACAGCAGAGCTCAGGAGAGGCAACAAACTGTTCTGTGCTGCCTGCTGTTGGTGATGTGAGGCTTCGTGTGCCTAAAACCAAACATTCACACTTAAATTCTATTGATGGGTGCTCACTCTGACACGGTGAGAACATTCACAAAGTATAGGAAAGCACATTCTAGACCAAAAGCCATTGAAGTAACAACTGGAAAAGGTTACATAATATTGTTTTGGACAGGATAAACCGCTCGCGCTTTAAATGCATTCGCTGTGCACATTCTGTGGTAAGTGTAGGAAGGTACACATCAAAACAATCAAATAATTATTAAGTTTCCGGAGGGCAACGCTTCTTATGGAAAACAACTAGGTGCTTGTCAGATCTTTTACTAACACAGCGTTTGATCTTTACATAACAGATAACTTGTTTTGCTAACGATCATATCGGATGCCACCTTGGGACTATCTTTGGAGCATATGTATGTACTGATGGGAGCTGCAAAGTAACGCCCCACCTTTAAGCCAAGCTTAGCGCACATTGAGAATTAAACTGCAGCCAGAGAGAGCCAGGATGCGATAAGGCAGCTTGTTTAAACAACGTGTTCATACCAGTGTGTTAGCACTGAAACCAAAGCAACTTGAATCGAGAGCTGTCTAAAGCCACATTTCTACATTTAGCAGGTTCCCGCCGCATTTATACACTGACCACTGTGCTCTTTGCGTCTGGAAACTACTAATAATAGCGACATGTTCTTTTTCTCTTCAGCAGCAGCTACTTTGTGATAGGAAGAGAAGCTAATCGATAAGCACTGGCAGACATCTAGAGATGCTGGAGAACACAGTTTGGGGTGGGGGGTTGAAAAAAAGACCTGAAAGCTGTTTCAAAACAGCCAATACCAACTGACTCTGAACTACAGAGTCAGTGGAAGAAGCTAAAGGGAAGAGACAGAGGGGGACCCCCCACGAGCGTGCCGCAGCAAGCACCGCTCAGCCGAGCTGCAGCCTGCGCTGCCACGGGCTGTTCTACACCATGCTTGTATTAGGCGCTGTTTATTCTAAGGCAGAAAACACCGTTATTAAAACTCATCCAGTCAGACTGGGACAAAACCCTAGCAGATACAATTTTCAAGTGGTTTAGAAACCACACAGACCAATTCAGCCTAATGGAGCATTAAAATAAATCACTGTAGCACCGTAAGCCAGTTTAAGTGCATCTGTATTCAAGATGTGCCTCAGTCTCATCAGACCAGTTTTAAATCAGTCTTGTTATTAACGCAGCACGCCAGGTCTGAAGCTGAGTTTGGGGAAACTTGCATTCCCATTAGATCAGCACTGCAGCCTTCCAGGACTTCTTCCCTACGGTTTCCTTCACAAAATAACATGACTCAAGGCTGCGAGAGCTGAATAAAACGCTGTGCTGGCTCACGACCCCCAACTGTCTACTTTTACGTCGGTTGAGGATGGACTGCGTTACGAAGCGCGCTCAGGCTAATACTCTTCCTACGTGAATCCATTTCATCACATCCTTTGGAGAAGTCAGTATTTCTAGAAGCTCACTTTGGCACTTTCTCTTAGTCGCATCCAAGCTCCGGCCGCTTTGACTCTCCCGATCGCAGAAGCGACTACAGCCACCTCGGTGCAACTCTCACTCGGCTGCAGGGGGGCTCCCGCCTCCTCCTGCGACCGCACAAGCCCTGCATCACTTCAGCCACTAGTTTTTCAGGAGCGTGATGCCGGTGATCTTTGGATAAAAGCCACCGGTGGACACAAACACTAACCCACGTGGGTACGAATACGTGCTCCCTAACACTGCAAGCCTATCTGACAGGAAAACAGTTCACAGGAGAAAGCCCGGATTCGGTATGGTAACAGGAGACAAATCTTGCGGGAATCATTAGGAGCCAGGCCAACCTGTCCGTTTTTATCCGCATTTTACGTCCCATCTGTGCCAAAGTTTGGGATGCAACAGGTAAGCTGAACGTTACCACACCACACCTCGCCACAGCAGCCACCTCAAACAACAGCCTAAGGGGCTGGTTTGCAGAAGCGATTGCTGAAGAGTCGAATGCAGAACTTTCCTGGAGGCTACGCTGCTAAATCAGGGCACGGCACAAGTTCCAGCTTCTCCATTAAACTTTTGCCTGACTTCAGTGACAATTGTGGATTTTCAACCATTTATTTTCCGTGTTTTTAAAAAGCAATTGAGACATCTACATTGCATAAAAAGAATAGAGTATGTACAATACACATTGAAAGTACAATATTAAGCAAGTTGTGTACTTAAATACAATTTTAATTTTTAAAAAATTCTGAAATGTTTTACAGCCAACTTTAAATAAGCATTAAACAATGTTGTTAAACTGCATCAGAAGACACTTAAGAGCACCTAAGGATAGCTCCAGAGATACAGTTTCAAAGGCAGAGCTAGCAGATCGGATAATAGAGAGCCCAAATCCTTTGGACAAGGTTCAAACTTATGCAGTTTATGGATATTTTTAAGCCTTAAAGAATTGTCAGCACTTCAAGGTAATGATGCACTTATTTCTACGAAACCGACAGAGACGGTGGACATAAAACAATGTATATTCATAAGGCTACAGGCTATGAAGCCACTGCTTATGTAAGTCTGCTTATCTTGGTTCCCAGATAGCCAGTGTTATTAGCAGCACTGTCTTTCTAACAACCCCTCTTTGCAACAAGCAGTATTCCTCAGTTTCCAAGGGCTGCCTGCATTAAAGCCTTTTAAAAAAGGATCAGGCAGTATTTTTTTTTAACTCGCTGTTCGAGAAGGGAAGACAGCACCTGCTGCACGCCTCTCGCAAGTCATTTTTATTCAGGCACAGACCACAGTTTTACTTGACCTAGCATTAATGTCAAGTCAACATTTTTGCGGTATTTTGATCGCCTGGGACAGGCTCTCGTGCAAAATACCCTCGTTCTATCACTAATTTTTTCTTTCCTGGGGGGCAGTAAACAAAACAAAAAAAACCCTAATTCGTGACCCGGAGTGGTTGGATGTGGCATTGTGAACTTCCAATGCCAGAGGCTAAAATATTTTTGCGCTCCAGCCTTAATGTGAGAGCAACAAATTAGCATGAGTCATATCTTGAACGCTCTGTTTGATGGATGATTCCTCCTCACATTAACAGATACAACTTTCACTTCCCGAGCAGATACTAAAAGTGGTTTTCAAAATACGCATTTCAGGGACTAATAAGATCCAACCAAGAACTGCTTATTCAGTATCACAATTGTTTCTTTAAAAAGAGATACAATTCATCAAAATGCCACCTAAACACAATCAAAGAACTTTATTTGGAACGAGCAATTTACAGTCACATATCCCATTGCTAGCAAGACTAAAATTAAGACATTTAAACCTCCTCCAAAAACATTTCGCTAAAAATTACAACTTTACACACCGCGTATTAAACTGTCCCTTTGAAATCCTGCCACAGCTGAAACAGACACTTGGTAAAACTCTCCCCATGAAGAATAAGCATGTATATTCAGTCACTTGCATTTGTTATTTAAGTGATACTGGGCAGGGGGGCCGGGAGGGGCTTTTAAATCCACTTTTTGTTACTAGTTTTAACTAATCAGTTGGATCTCGGCTGACAGGCTGTTGGTGAGAATGGGAAGAAGAAGAACTAAAGTCACATCAGGAGTATCTTAACAGTGCTTTCTGCTGGGTGCATTAGGATGCTTGCACCCTAAATCGTTGGTTTTAACAAAATGACTCAAGAAACAATATTCAGCATTTATTATGAGGTCTTTAAGCTTTATTATTTGGGGCAAAAAAAAAAATCAGAGGAAAACTTCCACGTCACGGTTTTATGAAGATGCTTCCAAGTCGCACATAGCTAAGTACATTAGGAAAGTGAACCGCTGACTCCTTAACTAAAAGCAGCAAAGTCTACTCCTAAATCAAAGTGTGGCATTGCTATTTCAAAATACAGTACCCTTCAAAAAAATAAAGACAAGCAGCAAGAAGCTAGACACGTACTTGAAAGTATTACTTGGCATTTCTTACAGAGGTTGCTGCAATACCATATTGCCAGTCTACGAATAATTTCCCCTCGAAAGCTCTCATCTGTGAGCCTGGGAGGCAGAAAAGTGATAAAACAGCCCCAACTCAGATGGAGATGGCCCTAAAGTAAGGAGATTAACTTCTTAGCATGAAGTTTCCTATGTGCGAATCACAACTGCCCACTAGAGTGAGAAATAATTCACAAGACCTCAGCCAAACTCGATGGCATCACTCGCATTCATCACAAAAAGGCGGAAAACCCAGCGCCCAGCTCCCGGTACCAGCTCCCCGGAACATTCCCAGCATGTTTTTGGAGGCAGAGCACCCGAGCGAGTGACTCATCCCTCGATACTTGCAAGGGAATAATTTTTCCTCTCTAAAGGAATGGTGCTCGCTCTTGGCGGATTTATTCATTCAACTCAGGTTTTCAAACTCGTGTCACGGGTTGGGTTTGGGTTTAATTCTGAGGAGGACAGTGAGTAAGCGAGTGACCACCGCTGGGAATGTGCAAAGAGGATTATTTTACCTTGAGAAAGGTGATGTGTGGGGCTTGCTTTTTTTCTTTTGCTGCCGCTGCAATTACACATTTTATGTTTTCAAGCTCAAAAAGAGCAGGAGGCATCAGAAAACAATCCGGCGTGAAAGGGCTCGGCTCACAAAAGCCAGGGGAGGATTTTTTTTTTTTAATTTTTTTTTTTGGTACACTGGATTTTCTTCAGAATTACATAAACAGCGGTGTTTTTAAGTCAGTCCTTCGCAGACAGAAGGGGGGAAAATTGTGACTCAGTTGGCAAAGGGAGGGGTTGCACGCTCCACCGTCCCTATTCCTCCCTATTACCGTTAGCATTTCGCCAGTTTTTACAGAAATCCGGCCCGCTCGCGTCCTATTTTAAAAGAAAACAAGCTCCCTCGTCACCCGGCCCCTGAGTCAGGCTGTTTAAAGAGGGATTAATTTATTCTCCCAGACACGGTGTTTGTTGCATCGGGGTTTTGTTAGAGCCCGGTGGAAGGTTGGGGGTTTTTTTGTTGTTGTTGTTTTTCTTTTTGGCGGGGGGAGAGAAAAACAAACAAACAAAAAAAGAAGCTATCTCGGGTTGGGGGGGGGGGGGGGGAGAGAGGAAAAAAAAAATTAAAATAGAAACATTGCCCTTCTTTTTTTCTTAAAAAAAAAAATAAAGGAAAAACGTTCCGGGGCGGCGGCGGCGGAGCGCCGTGCGCGATCAGCTCGGGGGAGGCGGGCGGGGAGAAAGTGCAGGAGGGAAAGGAGGGAAAAGAGCTGCCGGCGGGCGCGGGGCCGGGTCAGCCGCTGCCCGGGCGGTCCGGGCCGAGCCGGGCCCCGCCGCCGCCGCCGCCGCCGCGGGCCGGGCCGGGGGAGGCGGGCGGGAGGCCGGGCGGCGGCGCTGACTGACAGCCCCGGCCTAGCGGGGAGCCCGGCGGGCGGCCGCCCGCCCGCGGCCGCTGAGGGGAGGGGGGGCGCGGGCAGCGCCGGCCGCCGCGGGGCCTCACCTGAAAGAGGAACGCGGTCCAGTTGGCCTCCATGGCGGGGGCGTCCCGGCCCTCGGCGGGCGGCGGCGGCGGCTCCGGCGGCGCGGTCCCCCCCTCCCTCCCCGGGCCCCAGCTACATGGAGCCGACAACAAAGCGGCGGCGGCGGCGGCGGCTCAACATGGCAGCGCCGAGCGGCCGCTTCCGCTAACCTCCGGGCTGCACCACTGCGGCCCAGAGGGGGGAGGCGGCGGCGCGGCGGCCCGGCGGGGCGGCGCGGGCCCGGGCCGCCGCGGCGCCGCCCCCGCCGCTCCCCTCGCCTCGGGGCGGGCGGCGGACCCGGGGCGGCGCGGCGGGGCGACGGGCGGGCGGCGGGGCCGGGGCGGCGCGGCGGGCCGGCCGCCCCCCCCGCGGGGCTGGCAATGGGCCGGTCCCGGGCTGGGGAAGCCGAGGCGAGCTGTGGCGAGAGAAGATGGAGGAGCGGGCGAGGTGTCCAGGGCCGCCGCCGCCCGCCTCGCCGCGCCCCGGCCCGGCCCGGCTCCGCGGGGGCCGCCCGCGCCGCCCGCCCTCCCCTTCTCCCCTCCCCGCCCGCCGCCCCCGCCCGCCGCGCGGGGAGGGAGCCGCGGGGGCGGCGGCGGCGGCGGGGGCGGCTTCGCCCGCGGGTGCGGGCCGGCGGCGGGCGGAGGCCCCGCACGTGCCGCCCCGCCCGCCGGCGGCAGCGCCGGGACCCGCGGGGCGGGGGGGGGGGGGGAGCGCGGGGCCGCCCCGGGGTCGCCCGGCGCCGCGCCGTTCCCGGCCCACCCGGGGATCGACCTCAGCCCACCCGGGTTGCCGCGGCCCGAGCGGGCCGCTGTCCCCTTTACCGGGCTGGTCCGGGCCTCCCACCCAACCGGACCGCGGTCCGGGGTTCCTGGGGTGCAAAGCCCTTCATCAGCACACACCGTGGGGGCAACGCCATCCCTGCAGCCCGGTGCTCACGCCAGCTTTCCCGCGGGCAGGGACGTGCTCCCACCCGGGGCTGTGCAGCCCCGCTGCCGCTGCCTGCGTGGCCTCTGGCCTGGTTCTGGCGACCCCGGGGGGCTTCCACGGCTCCCCCCCCCCCCCCCCCCCTCCCCGCAGGCTTTCCCTACACACGGCAAAGTTGCAAAACTGACCGGGTTTGCTTGTATCTAAGGCATCTTCAGCGCAGCACCTGAATGCAAATCAAAGCCACAAGCAATTAAGTATATACTTACCGTTAATTACGTGTTTACACACATCACGCACATCCCTGACAGGCGGCGGGATGGGGCCCCGAGCTCCCCGCGCAGGGAGGGCTCCTCGCGCCTCCCTGCTGCCCCAGCGATCTCGGGGGACAGGGAAGGATGTGGGGGCACAGGGTGGGTGCAGGGGGCACCCGCGCCTCCGCCTCGGGTGGCACCTTAGGGGTGTCTGGCATTTCTTCGGCAAGCACAGGAAAAACACGAGTGCGGCGGGTTAAACGCTGTGACAGGATGGGTGTTTTAAAACCAGGCCTCTGCTCACAGACAAGGGCCGTCTTCCCTGGGGCTGGGGGAGATGAGAGCAGGCTTATAAGGACTTTATTATTTCTTTTTCCCCCCGGCTCCGTTCAATCCCCTTTGCTCAGGCTCAGATCCGCGCTGAGCCATGCTGCGCATCTGAGGCCTCGGCCGCTGCGGCACCCGCTTCACCAAAAACACCCGGCAGGTCGGGCGTGTGAAGAAATACAGCCGTGTCGCCGCTGGCTTCCGCGCAGCTTGACCTCAGTAAGCAGGGCTAAATATGGCTCACGTCAATGAAGTTTCCCATACTACTTCCTCCCTCACGGGAGAGCAGGGTGGTTTTTCTTGTCTCCTGTTACAGATAATGCAAAGGCCGGTCCTGAAGTCCCAGCTCAGCCTAACGCCGGTGCCGCGCTGCTGCGGCGGGGAGGAGGGACGGTGGGGACCGAGCAGCCTGTTGGCAGAGGACGTGTCGGGGGTCCCAGCTCACCGGCTTGGCCGTCGCTTTGTGCAATCTTGGGTGAGTCACCTGGCTCCTGCACCGCTGGTCCTCGGCCCTCCCCGAGCGTTTCTTCACTTTCCAAGAGCGTTGCAAAACAGAAGTCGTTCTGTTCAGAGTGACGCTTGGCGGTTGTTTCACGCCTCTCAGGCGATCTGCTAGCTTTTTTTCCTTGAAACCCCAGCGCCGGAGTCGAGTGATGACGGCAAAATCTGCTTGCATTAAAAAAAAAATAATGTTTCTCGGCCTTGTGACCCCAGAGGAAAGTTTGTGGATATGTGCCCCGGGGGGGCTCGGCTGCCTGGAGTGGCCTGACCCGCTCGAGGGCACCCGTGGCTCTGAGAGTCCGTCTGCCTTGGGGAATTTGGAGCCCGCTTGTTTTTGACCACCCCCGTCTGCACCACGGTAGACCTCTGTGCTGATGCATCCGGCGGGCAGCGCTGGAAACGTGCAAAATAGCGCCCTTGCTCTGCAGAAGCTCTGAATTAAGAAAAACAAACCAAAAAAAGGAGTCAAAGGGGTTTGCTAGTGCACGTGCAACATGCGCTCTCAGCCCTGCCGGCATCGCGCCGGCCCAGCTCTCCTGTAGAGGGTTTGTTCTGCTCAGCAGAGATGCTCTGCCCAGCCGTGGCACAGGGGCAGCCGCAGCATCGCCCCCCCCTCCGCCCCGCATGCCACCGCCGCAGGGTTTCCCTCTCCTGCCCTTTATTCCGTCCCCGGCACTGCCACCGGCAGAGCAGGGGCTGCAGGAGAGCCAAGAGAGGAAACCCGCGTGTGTAGAGAGGGGGACACCGCTGCCGCTCCTGGTTTTTTTTTTCTCCCGGTCGGTCAGTTATTTTTGTTAACGCTTATTAATGAAGACTTGGGAGAGCTCTCTTTGTTAACGGCTCACACTCACTTCAATTAAAGGCTAAGAAAACTACCCAAGCGTATCACTGAGTCATCGAAGAAATCCCGATGAGCACGTAGGAGGCTAAACTCCACGTTCTTCTTGTTTTTACAAGTAAAGAACCAAGAGGGGATACAGGAACAAAACCTAGAAGACTCAAAGCCTTCTTACTAAGTCGGAGGAGAGGGAAACAGAGCCGGAGCCCACTTTCCTCTCGACGGCCTCCGGCCGAGCCCTCCCAGCCCCTCGCACCCCTGACACATCCCGCAGCGGGGCAGCGATCGCCGAGAGAAAAGCTGCGTTGGGAGCAAAGCAAGCCGAGGCGCTGCAGAGAATCCCCGGGGGGAGAAAGAGTTCGCAGGAGCTGTATTTATAAAGGGCAAGTCTATGCCAAACCTGACGAACTTTCCTTTACCCAGAATTATAACTGGAAATATAAAAAGCCACAGTGTTTGAAAACACATATTTACATTATATATGCCCCAAAGCAGAATAAACAAAGGTTAGATTTGTAAACTCTCCATCTTAATTAAAGCAGCACTGCTTTGGACAAACCCACATAACAGGTGGCTTGAAGTGTTGTGTTATTTAATTTATACCTTCCAGCTCCCTTAGTCATCGAGCTGGGACAGCGATAGCATCAGCAGCCACCCTGCTGCCGCTCTGGTACCCGTGGCGAGCGTGCAAAGGGAATTTCGAGGGCACCGGGAACCGTGTGGCCTATTTACCGCTGTCCCGAGGCTGCTCTTTTCTGCCTTTTCAAATGAAAATCTTCCCTCCTTTCTTCCTCAGCACTTCCCATGTTGTTGGGGAGGATGGGAATGCTGCCAGGGCTGCCGGGGTGTCCCCCGCCTCCAGCACCCGTGCCGAGGCCAGTTTTGGGGACCCTCCCAAGGACCAGGGCAGCACCGGGGCTGCCCCTCGGTGCCACAGCCGTGCTCTGCCCGATGCCGGCACTGCCAAAACGCCCCGCGCAGCCCTTGGCCACTCGTGTGCCCTCCTGCCACCCAGCACGCAGCTCCCTGGGGATGTTCGCCTCCAGAAGAAGCAATACCCGTGGTTAATTTGTCAAACCCACCTCGCGGCACAACCGGTTCAGAGAGGAGCTGTTTCCTCCACCGTGCTCAGCCACGAAATAGTTAATAAAATGCCTGTTGGCACCGGCACCATTAGCTGTCCTGTGTGCTCAGGCAGGGCAGGGGGATGCAGTCCCCCTCCGTGAACCCGGGAGCCCTGGAAGGACCATCTAAACTCTACCCATTTTATCCCATTATCCTTGCAGAAGCCCCCTGTGCGTTAGGACCCGTAGTGGGACATGAGCGATAAAAATCACAGTTTGCTTTTCTGCGCTGTCTGCGCATCTCCCAGGGTTATAGAGCGGGCGAGCTGGGCTGGGTGTGCACCCATGCACCCTCCTCACCCGGGACCTTCAGAGCCGCAGCGCTTTCCCCCAGCCCCTGCCTGCCTGCTGACACGCCGTGCTCTGGTTTCGCTTGGCGAGCATGGCTTGCATCGCTAAGAATAGAAAATGCTGTCAAATATTTCAGCTTTAGAGGAGCCCCTTTCTGTTTGTGCTCTGCTCCCCAAGCGACGTGGCGGGCTTTGAATTTCACAGCTCCGTGGGGCTGAAGAGCCCTCGAGTGTGTAAATAAGCTGCAACGACGTTACTGAGAATGCGCTCCCCGCGGGCAGTTTCCCTTCAGCTGCTTCCCAACTTCGTGTCTTCTCTGGTTTCTCTCTTCGCAGCCTTGACTTCCCTCTCAAACTGATCAGGGAAGCTAAAAAGAGACAGTAAAATACATCAGCGGGAAGCACAGGTTGAAGCAGAGCATGCACCCGCTGCGAAGGCTCAGCCGCCGGCAGGACAGCCTCCCCGGCAGCACGGCCATCCCGTGCCGGCTCACGCCGTGGGATGATTCAGCATCCTCCGAAGAGCATCCCACCGCATCCCTCTGCCCAGTGCCCGCCGGACAAGCGCGTCCCTGACCTGCAGCAAAACGCGGGTGGAAGGTGCTGCGGGGGCAGACGACCCGTTTGCTAGGCAGAGGGAAAGGGAAAGCTCTTGCCAGACGGCTGCCCGCAGTCGTCGTCTCTGCTACCACGCGAGCCTGCTGCCATCCATCCCTCCCTGCATCCCGCGCCCTCGGGCAGCGGTGGCAGCGATGCCCGGCCCGCACCGTGCCGGGGCCACCACGCACGCCTGCCCCGCGGGCTCGGTGGGAGCACTGCTGCTGCAGAGAGCACCGTTGCCTTCTCATCATTAGCGCACCTGAAAGATCGCTCCACTTCTCAAAAGAGGAAAATAGGATGCGGGAAACGACCAGCCAGCTTGGCTGAATCACCGCAGAAAGGCACTACGACAATCAATGGGGAAGCAGCGAGAAGCTACTCAAAGGGAGGGAGCCTCGTTAGCAGGACTCAACAGGGATGGCGGCACGCTGCTCGACTCTCCATTTTCATGTTTTTAGCACCAAACTTCGAGGTGCGTCAAAGCAGCAATATATAAGGAGGTAGGGAGAGAAACTGGAAAAGCCAGCGCGATGCCCGTGGCGGTGGAGTCGTGGTGCCACAAGAGCCGCACGCTGTCCCAGCAGCAGGGACACCTCTGGGTCTGTACAGAGCCGGGTGCCAGCTCCCACCGCGCACTCGCCGGCCCAGGGCTCCCTGAGAGCCGAGTGATGCCCATGCCGCCTGCCAGGCAGGAAAAGCGATACGGCTACTCTGTGCTTTCAAGCATTCACTGGTGAAAGCGTTCCCACGCCAAACAGCCCTGCAATGGTCGCTCCCCTCCGTGCAGTTCTCCTGAACTCTTCCCTCCCCGCTGCGTCTGGTGCACCCACTGTCCCCCCTCGGCCACGCTGCCGCACCTGCTATGGGAAACCCTCCCTGCCTTCCCGCGGCTTTCATCATCCTCCCTCATCTTTGCCGTCCCCGTGAATCTGGCACCGTCCCCTCTCCCCGCGGTGCCGTGGCAGGCGGATTCCCGCTTTCCCGCAGCCTGAGCTTTGCTTTCCCCGGGCATGCAGCACAGCCGGGGGCCGGCTCCCTTTCTCCACGGCTCCGCCGCTTCCCTCTCAGCCCGGCGCAGGCCACGGCGGCACGGGAGATGCTCGGTGCTTCCGGCCAGCGCGGCCCACGGGACGGCAGCCAGCGAGCCACGGCCGAGGAGGAGCAAGCGCGGCTATCTTTAGCCCTGCCGCCGGCGGGCAGCGCGCCGGGAAAGTGGCGTTATCTCTTCCCACCTCCTTGTCCTCAGCTGTGCCGGAGCTAATCTCTGCTTGGCACCTTGAGCGGTGGAGCTGCCCCGCGCTGCGAGCACCCGGTGTCCTTTTGTTATTATTTTGGTTATCTCCGTCACAACTTTTTCCCACAAAGCAGCTGCGGAAGAGCAGAAGAGCTGCCCTCCCTGCCGCTCGCCATGCTGGCCCTGGGGACGGTCGGCAGGCTGCTGGCTTTGCCACCGTCCTCAGGCACGTGCAAAATTACTGCCCGTGCCCCAAAAGCGGGGCTGCCTGTCTCTGCTGCTCCCCGCTGTGGGTGCACGCGTGGGGGATGCCCCGGGGCAGCCGGCACCCGGAGGGGTGCACAGTGCCAGGGCACCGATGCCATGCAGTGTGGATTGCTCACGCTTAACGTCAAATACTCGGTTCTACGCATATACATATATGATTTACATCTGATTTACACAAAGACATGCAGATACACAGCGCTTTCCGTTTCGTACGAGGACGTTTCAGAGACCTGCTGGCGGGCGCTCACCGAGCCCTGCCCGAGCGCACCGTCCGCCCCGCGCCGCCCTTGGCACTTTGCCTTCGAGCAACCGCTGCTCTCCAGAAAAGCAGCCACAGTTTGATTTGAAAACTTCATGAGACAGAGCGTGTACGAATTACTTAGCGGCGCGCTCCTCCGGTTAATCACCAGTGACCATTTTTAGTAATAATTCCTGCGGGGCCAAGAACTGCAGGGAAACATCCGCTCCTGCCTTGCTCCCCTTCCCACCATCTGCCCCGGCTCCTCCTGGGCGCGGGATGTACGGCAGCAGGCACATAAGGTCAGTGCATTTAGGGAAAAAACACGGCCACTGAATTAGAGCAGCCGAGCCGGGGAGGAAATCCTAGCGCTAATCCTTGATCTTTCACTGACACACGGCAAAGCTCGGGCGAGCCGGCTGCCTCCCTCCTCCCCAGTCACAGCTGGAAAATGCGGATAATGCTGCATTACCTTCCCCACAGGGCTGCTGCGATTAATAGCGGCAAAGAGCTCGGAAATCCTTCAGGGAAGGGAATGGAGATGGCAGGGATTAATACCCGGCTAGATGGCCGTGGTCCCCCAGGACCCACTCGTGCCTCCGCCAACACCGTGCTCCATTTTCTTTATTCTTTGCTATTTACTTTTTTCCGGGACCTGGGTGTTGTTTAATCTCGTTTGGCAGCTATGGATCGTCTCCAAAATAATCAATGTTCGTGCGTTCGTCTGCATCGCTCAGCTGATCCCGTGGGGATGAGTATCCAGCATCGGCGGGAGCCTCGGGCAGAGCATCCTCGCTCCGGCGAGGCGGTGAGAAAGCGGGCGGCCGCCCGCTTTCTCACCGCCTCGCCGGAGCGAGGATGCTCTGCCCGAGGCTCCCGCCAGCCAAGGAATCAACACTGTACCACGTTTCCAAGGAGCGAACAAAATCTTCGGCGATACCCACCGACCGTTGCCGAGCTAGGACGCAGGCACCCGGGCAGCTCCGGCTCAAATGAATTTCGGGAAAAGGTCCCGCATCATCCCACAAGTCAGGCAGGGGATGATGCTCCCTGTGCCTTCCCCTTCCCGCCTGCAGCTTCTCAACGTGCACTTTAAAGATACGTACGTGTGCGGGGATGGAGAGGCAACGCGTTCAAAGGAGGCAGAGTTAAATCCAAGCCAGAGCTGCGCAGAGGAAGTTTTTCCCCAAGTTTAAAACGGTATCAAAAATCACTAGAAAAATACAGACCTGCCCTTTGTCGGAAGGAAAATACCCAGAGTTCAGCAAACTGCCAAGTTTTTTCATTTTTAAATTTCCGCTGGCGTGCTGGAGGCAGCTGCTTTCTGCAGCCTCTCGGCATCCCAGCGACTAAAACACTCTGCACCATCCCCGCCGCAGGAGCCAGCCCAGCACCGGAGCCCCAGGTCCACGCTGGCAAATCTTCCCAGGTAGACATCCGCGTGGTCGAAGCTCGTCAGGATCCGTCACGTCACCAGCTACGCAGAGTGCAACCGAGTCATGCGAGAAACGGGTATTTAAAAAAAAATAAATATTATACCCGAAGCGTGAATCGTTAGCTGACTCATAGAAATATGAAACTCACTTAAGGGATGAATTAAAGCTATTAGAATACAGAGGTAATTACTCATGCGAACAATGCCCTTCTCAACTCTTTAATGATTACACAAATTAGTGCATAAAATTATGTTAATAGCCCTACAACTGTTGCATATACACGCAGGCCTCCAGTTGGGAGGGGATGAGCAGCACACCGAGCCAGGACCCTCTCACCGCCCGGGACCGAGGTGAGGGAGGGCCAGGCGAGGCTGCAGCCCCTCCCGCGGCTCTGCCGGGCTCCGTGCCCGTCCCGCGGCTCTGCCGGGGCGAGACAAAGCGCCGCGAGGAGCACACGGCGCGGGTGGGCACGTCAGGCTCTGCAGTCTGACACGCTCGCCTTCTTCAGGCGTGCGGGAGAGGGATTTTAGGGAACGTTGGTTACACAGGGAACTTCCTGGAATCTTGATTTTTTTTTCTTTTCCTAAAAATTCAGCTTTCTCTTTGAAATAGCTGCCATTCAAGATAAACCGCTCTTCACCGTGCAGGTGCAGCGAGGATTATTTTGCACTCGGCGTAGTGGACTTGTACCAAAGCTGTAGCTATTTTTAGCCAATCTAGAAATTACTGTAATTTTGCTGTACAGCTAAAAACTATCTGCTGTTATCAGGAGTAAGAAACTCGAGCCACGACTAACACGAACAGATCAATGAATGAGTCTGCTGTTTTAAAGCAGAAGTTTCTGTTCAAAAAAACCAAAACAAACAACAACAAAAAAAAAACCCACCCCAAACTGTGGTTTCGAGGAGAAACCACAAGTTTTCTAACCATTTCTATTGCAGCGCTAATGTTAGGTTTATTAAGTACTCCGCTATCAGTACGATGTGCAATTAAGGAGGACAGATTCCCTCCCTCCCCGCTGCACTTCCCAAACAGTTTGCACAATGAAGGCAGTATCACGCTCCGCTGCCAACGGGCAGCTGCGCCGGCCGAGGGCAGGACAGAGGGGCCACACAGCCCCGGGGCAGACAATTGCCCTCAGTTGTACCAACAAAGCGGCACTATCGGAAGCGCAGGACCATCTGAAAAGGCAGATTCCCCGTGCACGAACGGCGGAGAGCTGCTCCAGCGCTGCCGGGTTCAAAGCGCCGGTGGCACCGGGGTGGCACCGGGGAGGTAATGCTGCGGCAGCCGAGGGCGGCTACCTGCCCGCTTCCACCGGGGATGTGCAACCTGCCGAGAACCCACCTGCTTCTGTCCTTGCGATGGAGAACTAAATGATTTAGGAGAAGGGGTTAAGTTTGGTTGCCCCCTCCACTTTGACAAAGGCATTTCCATCTTCCCATTACTACCCCTTTCCATCTTCTTCGGAGCCAATGGACTCTTGAAAACAGCGAGGTGTGGGAAGAACACGTTCATAAAAAAAAGACCCTTGGTGCCTTGGTTTTGATCTGTTAAAATCCTAGAAAATACATTCCCGGAACAAGCGCCGGCAGAACAGCTAACGTGGTCTGCCTGCCCGCCTGCCAGCGGAACCTGTTTCCACTAATGTATGCAAGACATTAAAATAAATTGAAGTAAGTTTTACCCAACAGCCACAGCTGGGCGAGCGGACGACTCGCACGGTCCGTGCCTGGAAGCCAGCATTCCCTCCGAGGGACGTTCAGCCGACGCTGGCTCAGGTTCATTTTCATCCTCAGCCCGAGAAGCCGAAGGGGGGGAAGAGGCGGCGCAGGGCTCCCCGGGCCGTGCCTGGCAGGAGCGACTGCTCCCGACACCCAGCTGACTCCTAACCATCTCAGTAATAAAGTTAATGAACTTACAGGGACGTGGTGGAATTAAAAACTGAGAGTGCGTCAGAAAGCACAGACTCCTCCACTTCACTTTTCCTAGTACTATCAAAACGGGTTTGTAGCACGTTTCTGAGATATTAAATGAATTCCCCTATTTGTAAAGCCCATTATGTCAATCAGAGAACATGATACTCCCCTTGAAGACAGTGAGCCATGCTGGCTGCTGCGGATCAGAACCAGAAATTAAAAAAGGCACATGGGGAAAGCCTTGGTTCACCCAGTGAAGCAGGCTTTCCTGCTCCATCAACTGCACGTCTGGCTGTTAACAGTACGACAACAGAAGAGATTTTACGGCAAAAAAGGTCTAGAGGCATGAAATGCACCAGGGCTCCGCACTGTGAACAGTTTTATTACAGGATCTCAAAGCGCTTTACAAACACCAGCGCTGAGCAGCGTCATGAGGTACACACCGGCCGGTACACACGGGAGAACAAAGGGAACGGGCTGGTTGCAGCACGGGCGATGCTGGGGCAGATGCACAGCAGCAGGAACGCGGACCAGCAGGTCGACTGCCATAGCGACCCGACCTCTCTCCCCTCGGCGTGGAAAGCCAAAATGAGAGAAAGAACTTCAGGACTGCTCCATTCCCTTCCATTTTCCAAGCGAAACGAAAACGCCAGGTTTCCACTTAACAGGGAGGATGAGCAGCCTCCTGGCAGAGGTACGATGCCCACCAGGTCTTTAAGAACTCAATGTCAGGAGCTTTGCACGAAGGTGACACGGTCCGCAGATCCCGACGCGGAGAAATGCTGGCGTTGCCGCCTCCTCCCCGGCAGAGTTCAGCGCCCTCCTGCGCTCCCCCCCGGGGAGGAACGGCCTTTCCGCGGGGTGATGTTTACTACGCCGCAAACCACTTCGAGATAATCTCTGAAGCAAACAATCGTCAAGTATTTCCCGCTCGCATAGTTCAGCTGCACACAACAGAACGGAGAGCTCAAGCATCGACCCCCCCCCGCACACACCCCTCGCCTGCCAGCTCTCCAGCACCAGGACCGAGCTCGACATTTTTAAAGCCTTCCTGCACCTCTAACAGTACAGCTTGTACAGGTACTTCTGTATCAGTCAGCTGAACCACCCCTTAAATTAGTGCTCTGGCACATTAATTAGCTCCTTACGAACTCGCTTAGAACCACTGGCTCTGCCTGGACTCCCTGGGTCAGAACCCAGACTCTCGTATTTCAAAGAGGGGACTGTGACCCCTTCGTCTACCGGGGTCCCGGCCTCCTTCGCTCTTCCTCCCCCGTGAAGTTCACTTTCCTTCCAAACCCTACGCAGCCAGAGAGCCTCTCCAAATACCACTTCAGTCAAACCAAACTCCTCAGGTTTCCTTTTGTGACAGAAAATGTTTTGCTTCCCTGCGCACACTCCTAACCTTCGCTTTAGAACTGCTCCCATTTCACCTCTCTCGAACACAGGTGACGGAACTCATCGATGCCTGGAAGGGTTTGGGGGTTTTCGGGCCAAACTTCCCCTTGCTTCAACAGCACATACCTACGTGCCGTCAAGTACGTGCTGCCCGCTCCACTCCCTTGTTTCCCACGCCCTGACGAACAAACTTCTCCGGCAAACTTCTCCAGCCTTCGCACTCCCCCGACTCACCCCGCTCATCCCTACAGCTCTTCCCCTTTTCTTCCCACCCGGCATCGTCCCACAGCCACTCGAGCACCTAAGTCTGTTCTGTGCATAACATGGCTTTTACCTCCCCTCTAAATACAGCGCTTTGCCATCAGGATTTCATCGTTTTTTGCAAAAAAAAGTACATCTCATACACACACCTTTGGCAATACAGTATTCTGCAGGGAAACAACGTTCTGTAAGAAACCACCACCTCTGTCACCACACACGGCGTCCTTCACGGTTTTATGCCTGCCCGCGCGCCACGCTTAAAACCCAAATCTGCTAATCCTGCCCCAAACGCAAATCCCATCTTACAACACCACGATCTTCCTGCCCTGCTCCATACAGGATGCTACATTTCCCTACCATACAGCAGCAACCTGCAGTCATCCATTTCTGAAAATCCAAGTTTACATTATTTACTCAAGTATCCTGCTGTGGTGGGGTGACGCTGGCTGGAGGCCGGGTGCCCACCAAAGCCGCTCTATCGCTCCCCTCCTCAGCCGGACAGGGGAAAGAAAACATAACGAAAGGCTCGTGGGTCGAGATAAGGACAGGGAGATCACTCACCAATTACCGTCACGGGCAAAACAGACTCGACTTGGGGAAAATTAATTTAATTTATTACCAATCAAATCAGAGACCGGTAATGAGAAATAAAACTGAATCTTACAAACACCTTCCCCCCACCCCTCCCTTCTTCCCGGGCTTAACTTTACTCCCGATTTTCTCTACCTCCTCCCCTCCAGCGGCACAGGGGAACGGGGAATGGGGGTTTGGGTCAGTTCATCACACGTTGTCCCTGCCGCTCCTTCCTCCTCAGGGGGAGGGCTCCTCACACTCTGCCCCTGCTCCAGCGTGGGGTCCCTCCCACGGGAGACAGTCCTCCACGGAATTCTCCAACGTGAGTCCTTCCCACGGGCTGCAGCTCTTCACGAACTGCTCCAACATGGGTCCCTTCCACGGGGTGCAGTCCTTCAGGAACAGACTGCTCCAGCATGGATCCCCCGCGGGGTCACAAGCCCTGCCAGCAAACCTGCTCCAGCCTGGGCTCCTCTCTCCACGGGTCCGCAGGTCCTGCCAGGAGCCTGCTCCAGCGCAGGCTTCCCACAGGGTCACAGCCTCCTTTGGGCATCCATCTGCTCCAGCGTGGGGTCCTCCACGGGCTGCAGGTGGATATCTGCTCCCCATGGACCTCCACGGGCTGCCGGGGGACAGCCTGCCTCACCATGGTCTTCACCTCGGGCTGCAGGGGAATCTCTGCTCCGGCGCCTGGAGCACCTCCTCCCCCTCCTTCTTCCCTGACCTTGGTGTCTGCAGAGTTCTCTCTCACGTATTCACACTCCTCTCTTCTGACTGCAGGGTTTTTCCCCCTTCTTAAATCTGTTATGCCAGACGCGCCACCACCATTGCTGATGGGCAGTTTGTCAAGCGGCAGGTCCGTCTCGGAGCCGGCTGGCATCGGCTCTGTCAGACATAGGGGAAGCTTCTGGCAGCGACTCACAGAAGCCGCCCCTGTAGCCCCCCCGCTACCAAAACCCTGCCACGCAAACCCAAGACACCTACTTAAACGTTAACCTGATCACCACCCGCTCTGCACTCCCCAGGACAGTCCTACAAGCTGGCAGTTACACTGCGCAGAAAGAAATGCCTTTCTGCTCCGCGCCAACACTTCGCTCTTTAATTCACTGTAAAGCAGACATATCCAAACGTAAGCAACGTCATTTCGTCAGACAACCAAAGGAACATTCACGTACTTCCTATTAAGTGACAAGAATATTCAACCTAGGGAAGGTGCCGCGTTTCCAGCCTGGCCGCAAGCTGCACGCACCGCAAGGGTGCGATTACCCCGCGCCTGTGGCAACGGCTCAGCGATCACGCTCGGTGACCTGCCGCTAATAACCCGGCTCCTCCACAACCCGGCATCGCTACTCGCCGCCTCCGCGCTGCCTCCAGCCCCCCAACACTTCAGACCGCAGGCACCGGGAAGGTTTAGACACACTGGTTCTGCCCCTATTTTATTTTCCAGAGGATTGCGGGGGGAGTGCCGAGCCCAATTAATCTCACGTTTTCCCTCTGTGATCTCTTCAGAAGAGAATCGTTAGTAACAACATTAATATTAAAGCATCCTTTCTTTCCCCCTTTTCACCTACTCGTATACTAAATTCCACCCATTTCCCAGGGAACTGATCCTTTATTTAGGAGAAGCTCAAACATCACCGCTTCCTGTGAAACACTACATCTCTGTTGAACACAAAAGCCTTTTGTCTGAAAACTCTGCGATTTAACAATGCTACAGTGGCAAGCAAAGACTAAGACTCTTAGCAACAAATGATGACAACCGTGCATGTTTTTTTTTAAAAATTTTATTTGTCAAAGAAAAAAGGCAATAGCCAATTGAAAACCTACTTAATCTTTAACTCCAATTTTTGTCTTTAAATTTAGAGAAATGACTTATTTACTTTTTTTTTTTTAAACAAACCCCCCTTTTTCCCCTTTAACGTTTACCATCTACTCGTGCTGAATCCTTCCAAGGAGATTGCTCCAGCGTACCTCTCCAGGTCCTCGCTTTGCTCCTTTTACCAAAAAAATGAAAAACTCCATCGTGCATCTTAAGGGCTCCAATCGTCAAAAATAGGAAAAAAAATATCTTTGGAATAGCCAATTGAGTTGAATAAAAAAATCCACACGAATGCGGTTTGGTTGGGGCAGGAATCCACTCCTATGTTCCTGGTAATTTGATCCCGCTCCATGAATCCTTGTAATTCAGCCTCCCTATCCTATCCACATTATGATTTGAATCCAATGATCCAGCTCCAAGGATTGGGATCCAGTGAGCCCTCTCCAATCCAAACCTTTATAACCAGCAAAACCAAAAAAGAGGAGGCAAAAAGTTAGATACTGTAATGAAAAAATAGGATTCTGGGGAATGATCAGTTATGTTTGCCATCAATTAATACAGATGTACATTAATAACTATCAATTCCCCAAAACAAACTTTTGAATGGTGATGCTCAGATAATTTTTAGAAATGTTAATTACTATTCGGAGGAAACATTGTCATATTTACAATATGTCAACTGAAAATGCCAACATACTCATTGCTCGTACGGTGGTGTGCTACAGGTTTTGTGGTTGCAAAAAATGTTTATGAAACTGGAAAAGCTTACGGCTAAAGCTATCCACCTACTGTATGTCTAAACTATAGCTAGCACTCCCAGCTGGAAGGTAACAAAATTAACTAACTGGAGTTTTCAAACATATCGGTGAGTCAATTAGTCTGAGGGGGCAGGGCTGAGACTTAAGAAATTATTCCCAACTAGGTTTTCTATTTTTGCTCTCATTCTGATACTTAAAAAAATGAAATAGCAACGCTGTATCAGTCACACAGAGGACATGCAGATTTTAGCAGTATTGATATTATACTCTGATTTAAAGATACCCTTGATCTACTACAAGTGTACGAATACCACATAACATTAACACTTGTAACCAAATGCTGCGTGACAAAGTAAACCAATACTCCCGCCCCCGTCCCAGTTTATTCCTTTAAAAAACTAGAATGGAAGAGAGAATTACAAAAGCAAGTATTTAGCCACAATTGCCCCCCAAAAAAAAGTTTTAAAGAAAAGAGCAATTGTAGTCTGCGGTAACTAGAACATGCCTGAAGTGACACGTAGGTGCACGTACTCAATTAACCTGTCTCTCAGTATAAGGTCAATACTGCCAAGTTCATCTGTGACAATAGCACTTGGAGTCATACCATTGCCTCCATTATTGATCTGATCCTCCTCAATCCTCCTTTTGACAATCCTAAAATGATTGACATGTGCTCCACAATCCTTTAATCCAAAGCATTCTTAATCCATCTCTTCAGATATGTCTACAGAAAGACACACGAAAAGGCAAGATAAAATATAAGATCCCCCAGAAGAGACAAGTTAGCCACAAACATCCCAACATCCCCAGCTCGTATAAACCATAGCTGAACACTGAGACATTTACACAGCAATACCACAGTTCGAAGAATGTTGGTATTTAACTAGAACTAAATTGAAACAATCCTGACTGACATCAATTAAAATACAATTTATCAAAGACATGAGGGGAATGTTGATGTTAAGGAGCAAATACTCACTAGGGATTTTACACAAGAATGCAATTCAACACTTCAGCCAATTTGAATAAAACAGTTTGAATTAAAAAAAAATGAAAGACTGTACTAAGTAAAGGAAAACTGTGTACAACATGGGTTCTACAAAAAGATCAGAGCTAGTGATCATTTATGTACGAGATCGGGATCTGCTGTGGCGGGGAGAGTAGCGTGGAGATCCTCTGCTTCTTCTTGGGGAATAACTGCGGCTTCTGCTGTTGCTTCGACTACGGCTTCTGCTACGACTACGGCTGCGTGACCGAGATCTTCCATAGCTTGGACTTCTTGGGCCATCAACTTTAACACGGATGTAGGCAGTTTCTCCCTATTGAATAGACAGAACTTTCGATTGAAAAGTCTAGGCTTTAGGGCCATCTTTTTAGGCATGCTGACAGACTGAAGATACCGTTTACTACAACACGGAAATAGACATCAAAGCTTTAAAGTCTATCTCCTGACAAACTGACCACAGACTTATTTAGCTGCTTTGTATATGAACAATGAACACCACACGTTCCTTACCTTCAAATCCTACTGTTAAGCCCCTTGTATCCAATTCTGGCCAAAGAAAGTAAGTATGAAACCTACCTCATGAGATCTAAATTTAGTGTTATCCAGTTTTCGCACAGCGTAGGTCATATCTTCCTTCCGTACAAACTCCACGACACCAGTGCCATCTCGGAAAACATCAGCATAACATACATCACCTGCTTCACGCATGTGATCCTTTAAATCCTGCCAACTCCCACTCGGAGGCAGCCCTATATAAAAAGCAAGACGTTACTTTAAAACCGGATTATATTCTCACCTCCTGTAGTTACAGCGTCAGCTCGCAGCAAACGAGAGAGACTATTCGGCAAGCAGACGGGCTGCCTCGAGGAGCTGTTAGCATCGTACGGACAGCATTCCTCCCAGGCTACGCGAGGCGATGCTTTTTAAGAAACAACTTGGAGCTGCATCACCCCTCGCTGGGAAGCTTGCCTGCAGGACCCCGGGGGAGCACTTGGGCTAAGAAAGAGAGAGGACTGACTCACCCGAGACGATCACTCTGTACTCCGAGCGCCGGGACGGGGGGCCGTACCTGCCCCGGGGGGCTCCTCCCCCTCCGCCACCGCCGCCGCCTCTGCCGGTGCCCCGGCCGCTCCGAGGGAACTCCACGCGGAGGCGATACCCATCGTAATCGTAGCCGTCCCGCCCGTAGACGGCGTCCTCCGCGTCCCTGCGGGACGGGACGGGGCGGTGAGCGCGGCCGCCCGCCCCCCGCGCCGCGCCCTGCCCACGCACCGCCCCCCCGCCTTTGTTCCCGCTTCCCGCCGGCCCCACCCCGCGCCGCCCGCCCGCCGCCCCCCTCCCCGGGCCCCCGGCAGCGGGGCCGCCACCCGCAAGGCTGCGGGGGACCCGTTAGGGCGGCCCGAGGAAGGAGGGGGCCGATGCTGCACGGGCGGGGAGAAGCAGCGGCGGGGCGGCTGCTCCCGCCTCAGGCCCGGGGCTGGGGGGGGGACACGGACGCGGCACAGGCCGCGGCGGGGCCCGAGTCCCCCCCTCTCCCAGGGGGGGTGGTGGTGGTGGGGGGTCTCACCTGGGGTCCTCAAACTCGACAAAGGCGAAGGGCGGGCCCCCGCGGCGGTTCTTGAGGTCGATGTCGCGGATGGCCCCGTACTTGTAGAAGACGTCCTCGATGTCCTTGGTGCGGATGTCGGGGGGCAGGTTCCCCACGTAGATGCGGCAGTCGTTGTTGCCGGCTGGGCCGCGGATCACGCCCCCTCCGGACATGGCAAGGTCAGCAATGGCTGCGGCGGTGGAGGGCCGGAGCGCGGAGAGCGGGCGGGCGAGCGGGCGCGGGGCCGGGCCGGGCACACGGGAGCGCACACGCCGCCTCCCCCAACAACCGCTTCAAAATGGCGACCGCGGCTCCCCTCGCGGTCCTACTGCGCGCAGCGATTTCACCCCGGGACGCAGCACCGCCCGCGCTAACGGGAGAACGAGGCGGCGCCCGCGTCTCCCGCCGCGCCCTCACTGCTCCGTCCTGCGCATGCGCGGCTTCGGAGGAAAGTAGTTCCTCCTTTCTCACCCCGTGGCAGCTCCACCTAAGAAGCCGAACCCGTGCTAGCGGTGCGGCTCCGGCGTGCCAGGGTGCAGCGAGCTCCGTTCTCCCTCGGAAAACCCCCGCTGCCCGCCGTGGGGGAAGAACGCAATCCCCGGCCGCGGTTTTTACGGCGGCAGGCCGTACGGCGTCACGTCCTGTGCGGCGTCCGCGCCAAGAAGGCCCGGCCGGGGCAGGGGGGAGGGTGTATCCCACAATGCATCGCGGCGGCGGGGGCGCTTGGCGCCAAGGCGCGGGGCGTGTCCCACAATGCACTGCGGGGGGAGGCGGTTGGGCCGTGTGCAGCGGCTGTGGAGAGGTGGTGGCGGCGGCGGGGGGGTACGGGGATGGTGGCGTGGAGCGGGCTGCTCTGTGCTGTGGGCAGAAGGGCTACGGCCGCACCCGGGCCGCAGTCACGGCTCCGTCACGTTGTGGCGTGCCCAGGGGGCGTGGGGAGAAAGGGCTCTGCCCGTTTCCCCAGGCGGGCGGGAGGGGCGAGGGTAGGACGGAGGCGAGCTGGGACCGGCTCGGCCACGCTGAGGTAAAATGGCTGCCCTGAGGGCATAGGGAGCTGAATCCAGGCCTGGGTCCACTGCTCGGCCGTGCGAGCATCCTGCTTGTGTATTCCTTTCAGCAGAGCATTAAAGTTAAGTTTTAGGGCTGTTGATTTTTGTTGGTTTTTTTTTTTTCCCCCTCCTAACACTGTGCTCTTCCTGAATGCTCTATCGTGGTTCCTAAGGGCTCTTATATCAGATTGATCTCATGGTCTGCTCTGGAAGGACCCTCAAATCTACTTTGCAGTCTGAGCACAATGTCTGTGGACAGAACAAACCTTAAGAACGTACTTGACTTTGTTTTGTGTCTACGTAAGTTAATAAAAGTGGAGGAACAAAAAAGCATTTGAGATTGAGGCAAAGTCACATCTCAAGTGGGCGAGTTTATGAAAACGTCGTTTCCTGAGGGCTATGTGCTCCTGGAGAAGTGCACGCTGTAGGGTGCATCTTTGGAGGTCTAACGTAGAGTTGCAGGAGAAATGCGTGCAAAAGTGGGCAGAAAAGGATTTCCTGGGGAAGAACCAAGCGAATGTAACTATGTTACATTCACGAGATTATAACTGAAATGAAGTCACTTTAGAACGCCACTGTAGTAGCGTGGTTTGTCACAAAGCCCTAAAAGATGCGTTAAGGCAGTAAATGTAGCTTTAGATAGACAAACTGCTTTAGTGTGCCCCAAACCCTTCACTGCTTGGAGTTCAGGTCGCAAATAGCTTTTGAAGTGAGACTTTTTTTGCATGATCCACAAGATACAACAGATGTGGGAGCGATACTTCTAAAAATGTTTTAAATAGTTGTACTTTTGCAATCTGGCTTGTCTCTCATTTATCGCTTGGTATCTTTCGTATCGGCACAAGCAAGTCCACGCGGTGCCGGAAAAGGTTGACTGTAACCACCGTGATGGGGTTAAAGCAGTATCGTGAGTATGTAGAAAAACCCTTTAGGCTCCTAAGTTAATTAAGGGATTTTGAAAAATGTGTCATGCCTCTTTAGTAGAGTCTGTCATGCATACTTTCATTTTTCATGTGTTAATTAAAAATGCATATTCCTCTAGAAAAACGGCAATCCTGATGACTTACAGTTAGAAAAATATTTTCAGTATAACGTCATAACATGTTTGACTGTTATAAATGCCTTTCATTTTTCTCTCGTGTAGGTTAAAGTACAGTAATGTGCTCTGCTCTAGTGATTTTGAACATTGGTAATATCTATGTTAGATTGCTAGTGGTTTAAATAAAGACTGCTATTAATCACTGAAAGATGTTATGAGAAAGCCCATCTTCAGAAGTGGTGGTTGGCAAAGTATAAACTACCGAGTATCTAGGGATTTTCTACATCTTTAAAAGAGTATTATGGTTTCACAATTCTGTTTGCAGCGGAATACGAACTGGCGAGACGGTGACTGCTGTGCCGCTGTGGTTCCAGCGTTGATCGACATGACTTCAGTGGGTGCTTTTGGGTAAATACATTTTTTTTGAACCAGCACAATTTAACAAGCTAATTCAGTCATTTGCCAGCTCAGTAGAAATACTTGTTGTATATTAAAAAAAAGAACAACTTCCCCTCCCCACAAAAAAACAGATCTTGCAGACCCCGAATATGCTCTTCCCAGGTGTAGGGAAGGCTCCATCCTTTGCCAAGAAATGAGTCTTTATTTTCAAAAGCTTATTAAACTGCTGAAAGTTATTCTTAAAGACATCATAAAATAATGGGCCTGGTTATCATAAAATAAGTCTGCCCGGTTTGCGAAAACCCTATTGCATAATTTCTTTTGTGTGTTAATAATCCTCATAACTGCTTTAAATGATTGCCTTAATTACCTTAATGAAGTGTCTTTTTACAGAAATATTGAATGTTTTCTTCCTCATTACCTTTTTTAGCTCTGTGTTATCAGCGGAGCGCTTAAAACAGTTCGATAAGCTGCAGAACATTTATTTGCTTTGTCAAAGTCGCTTTTGGCTTTCTGGCAAAATGTATAGGTGGAGAATCATTAAACATTAATTATGTAGAAAATAAATTACTGGGAAGGAAATGGCAAATAATCTTGCTCAAAAAAAGAAGACAACTACTGTAAAATGACAAGTTTTCGTGCTCAAAATGAGAGTAATGAAAAACAGGGCTTTCCAACTGAGAATAAGGGAAATGTTAACCGTGTGAGCCAGTACGGGAGGTGTCTGAGCGTGCTGAACTTACCCAGGTGGGGATATGCCGGCGAACACTTTGTTACAGCCGCTCCTCCGTCTGCTGTAGGCCTCCTCGCGCACAGAAAGAAAACCAGCGCCTTGGGTTTGGCCCTTTCTGGCATTTGCACAGCCTGCCTTCCTCTCCCCGTCCTTCCCAGACCTCTTCCCACGGTGTTAAAATCCACTCTCGCTCTTTGCAAATAACCGTCCCGATGCCGCAGGCGGGTCTTTTTTAGACAAAAGAGACTAAAATGCTTTCTCATGGGGGGTCACTGCTCGTTTTTATTTATGACGAAACGGAGGCATTGGAAGCAAGAGGTTTTCCCAAGGCGAGCTGGCGGGGTCGGGGGCAGAGCCGGGAGCTGGGTGGGTTGGGTCGCAGTTCTGCGTGCTGGCTTTCATCACCTTTACCGCTCGCCTGGCTCTGTCAGCGAGAACCTGGTTTTCCTAATCCTTAGTACGGTACGATCCGGCTGGGATTAGCCTTGACTAATCTTACTTGGTTGCAAAATAACAATTCGTGAAAGCTCAGATTGTGTGGAAGAAAAGGGTCGTTTTTAAAACGGCGTCCTAAGTTGTAACGTTTTTTTGGAGAACTAAGCTTTGAATTGTCCAAACTTGCTGTTTCCCGCCCAGAAGAGTTGTTCTGCATATGCTGCTTGGGTGGTTCCTTTTGGCATTTCAACAGTAACATGAAACTGCACAGACCGTGTTCTTTGGAGCCTGAAATATAAAGCTGATATTTTGGGGGCCCTCGATTTTAAATCGTGCATCAATGTTATCAAAGTTATTAATTTGCATGTAGAAAAAAGATGCAAAAATACAGTCTGTGATTTTTTTTCAGAGAAACTCGGAGTACATTGATAAGACAAGGGGAGTGTAAGTTTGAAAATCTTTCCCATAAAAGTGGATGGTGGCAGAGCTCGTTTTATTTATGTAGATGTATATGTAAGCAACAAGATTTCATATGCACATGGTGTAGCATGTCTTGATGGAAACGAAAAACACAACACACTTTGACAGTTGGAATTTTTCCTGAAAGGACACACACAGAGGTAGAGATTTAAGGAAGAAAAACCACCCAGAAGAGCAGGCTGCGTCAACGGGCGTTTTCCATACATAACACCACCTGAATTTGCATCACGCCTGGAAGGCATTGTGAAAATGCTCATTCTTAGAAATTCTGAAACACGGCTCTCTTTTCTTCATTAGAACAGCTACACCGTTCCAGCTGCTGAGCGCGATGTGCTCGGCAGAGCCGTGATCGCCAGGTCCCCGGAGCAGACTGCTGACGTCTTCACGGGACCCCCGGGCGCAGCCTGCTCCTGCAGCCGCGGCAGCGCAGGACCACGAGCGGCCGCGTCTCCCCCCGGGGCTGGGCCGGCTGCAGGGGCGCAGGGAAGCAGAATCAAGTTAAATCGTGTGTGGTTATTTGTCTTGCTAGTAGCAGTTAAAGGTTAATTAAAAAAAAAAAAAAATAATCGGGGTTTCCGTGTGATTTCTGCTGTCTTGTTTTTGTGTTACTCTGATTTTCAGCGCCTGGTTTCACCTTTGATTCCCACGTGCCAGCGCATGGCGTCTGGGGGCGGGGAGGGGAAGAGGCAGCGGTTAGCGCAGACTGAAAAGTTTAAATGAGCCCCCCAAACCTGTTTTAATTGATTTCTTTCCCTGGGAAAACGTTTCTGCTCACACAGGGCTGTGCGGGCTCCTTCTGCCCGCTCTCCCTTGCTCCCTGCCTCCCGCTGTCACTGAACATCGCAGCAGCCGCTCTCGTGCTCTTCCCTCTCCCTGCCTGTGGCAGCCTCCAGAGCCTGACATGGACGGAGGAGAATGAATGCAAACTGTTAACGAAGATAAACCTGCTAAGGCTTCTTCCTGCTAAGGGATAAATAAACGAAAAGGACCGTATCCGTTGGGGTTGCTCATTTCAGAAAGGACCTTGTGGTTAGGCGGAGACTGGCCGGCGAGGGTTTCCCTTGCAACCGCTCCTTCGCTCCTTTTTCTTTTGCTATTTTTATTTCTCTCTGCGTTTCCCGGAATTGCCTCCTTTCCCCCCAACGCCTTCCCACGCCCCAGGCCTGCGGCGTACGGCCGGCTGAGCCGTCTGCGCCGGGATCTGCCGAGGAGCCGCTGCCGTAGCGCGCGCCGGTGGCACGGCACCAGCGCCGACCCTGCTCGGCGCCTCCTTCCCCGCCACTTGGGCTTCGGCTCGGAGCGAACGATGCCGTCCTGATACAGGGAACTGAAACAGCGGTGACAAAACACCGGGGAGGCAACACCGAGCGAGGCAGCCCTTGCAGCAAGAGCCCCGTGCTGCGGGGCTTATTAAACAGGCGGCATTTTGTCCGTGTCCGTCAGAGGTATCGATAGCTTCTTATCGGGCGCGTGGCATCCGTCACCTTCCCCACCAGGAAACCGCGGTGCCGTGGCACCGCCGTCAGCTGCCCCGCTACGGGCAGCGAGAGCTCTGCGTTTAGGCGGCGTGGTGGCCGTGCCGCCGAGCCTCAGGAGCGTGGGTAGAGCTGAATCCTTTTGTTCTCCAGAAATAACCCTGATTTGCTAGGCCTCGGTGGTTTTTAAAAGGAGATTTTCCATTAGCTTTCCATCAGAGAGCCGCTGGCAGCGCTGCCGACATCCCCGCTCCCTCTGAAAAGAGACGACGGGAAGCGGCCCCCGTGGCATCAATGTGGGTTTGCTGATTTTTTTTAGTACAAGGAAATAGAATGAGCGAGAAATGCATTAAAATTTGTTTCAAGCAGAATATTTTTAAATACAAATAAAGTTTTAGGAACTGTTTTGTTGACATGTGTAAGTGTTTATGTAAACACTTGAGAAAGGCGAGGGATTGCGATAACCGCTTGAATATGAAAAGTTACGCAGACCAAGGTAGGAGTGACACCGAGCCGTGTATTATTACTGTCCGAGCTCAATGAAAGGCAAACAAACGAGGAAAAATAAACTGGACCTTTACAAAAGGCGCGGGGTGGGAGCAGTTGCCAAGTTCCTGAGCAGTTTGCCGAGCCCAGCGCCCCGGCTGAGAGGTGCTGCTGAAAGGCCTGGTGCTGTTCCCACTGGAAATCCTGTTTCACAGCATTTTATTATCCAGAAGTTCCCCGGTTAGGAAACCTCACAGTTCATATCCCAATCATTCTTAAAGAAGGTGAAAGATGCAAAATCAACTGCGTCTGAATTAGCAAGTTAAAATACGTAGTCAGAAATGAGGAGTGGAAACACCCCGGCTATCTTCTACCGGCAGCGGCTGTCCTTCACTCTGCTGTGCGGGGCAAAGCAAAAATGAGACAATTTTCATTTCTTGTATGGTATCGAACTCACTGGTACCACGACAGCCCAACTAAAATGTGAAATAGAAGAAACCTGATGTTTTTCTTTTTCCTAATACGCCTTTTGGGTGCTGTTGCTTGAGGATAGTAAATAAGAATAGCAGATCATTGTAATTTAGAGGCAGCACCCGAGCATGAACGTCAGGTATTATTTTGATAGTTTCCCAGGAAGCATATTAACATTTTTATCCTCTGAAATACCACACATGAGAAAGAAAGGATCAAAGGAGCAGCGAGCTTCCTGGGATGAGGAGGCCTGGGAGAGCTGGGCTGGTGAGGGCGGGGAGCCGCAGCACCAGTAAAAGCCGCGTTTCCTCCATGGGAACCAGTTAACTGTAAACGCAACGCTTTGGATAGTGCTGTGGCGTATCAGAGGACTGTACTGCTTCCTTCATTTGCCTTTCCGTAACAGAGGCTTCCATTAGACGTGCACCACTTGGTGTTTAAAGAGACGCAGTGGGTGTTTTGCAATGGGAACTGGATTTGCCGAGTTTATCCTCTGCAGCGCTGCTGTGAACTGAGACAGAAGCCGGTGGCAAGGTGGGACAGAACGGGGCGAAGCCTTTCCGGAGCAAACCAGTGAGACACGCCGTGCTGAGCTCCTTCCCGCGCCAGCCCTCCTTTCTCCCCATACGGCAGGCCGGTTTCAAGCCCAGCACGCGTTCGCGTTGCCTTTCGGGGGGGCTTGGCTGGCCCCCGGCGCTGCCACCACCTTGCACGGGTGTTCTCCACCGACATGATCCCACGCACGAGGCACCGGCCGCGGTCTCCCGGCACTGCCTCCCCTCGTCCCCGTGCACGGGGCTGCAGCTGGAATCTGCGTGCTGTTGGAAGCGGCGGTGACACGTCGCCGGGCTGTGCACGCACACGCACACGCACACACACACACGCACACACACACACACGCACGCTGCTTCAAGGTCTGTCAGATTTCCATTACGGCCCACGTGGCCGCAGCTCGCTCTGCCCAGGGCCATCCCCTGCGAGGCTTTTTTGCTGTTAACAGCAGAGGAGGAGAGAACAATAAATGTGTGCTGCTAGGGGCGAACATAAAGCGGTGCCTCCGCATAGTTTTGTTTGCTCCGAGAGCACCAAAGACATCAGCGAGCATTTTTTTTCCTCTAGGGCTTTTTTTTTGTTTATTGTTCCCCTTTTTATTCCTCCTCATCCTCCCAGGCAGAGGGCAGCTTTGCTCCCTAACCGATTGCTTGCCTGTTTGGAGTTAAACACGAGCTGAGCGCTGTGATGGACTGGGGCTGAAGTGCCCCCTGAACACTGGTGGGACTGGGCTGAACTGGAAATGCACCTTCCAGACACCCGCGCTGGTGGTTTACACCAAGGGCACAGGTTGAGTGCAGCTCTGGCAGCAGCACGGGAGCCCGGGGAAATCCGCTGGCTTCTTGGTGCTCCATGGCTGTCTGTTTGCTGGGACAGTTATTTTTTCTTTAGCTGCTACAGTGCTGTGTTTTGGATTTAGTGTGGAATGATGTTGATAACACTCGATTTTTAGTTGTTGCTAAGTAGCGCTTATCTTCAGCCAAGGACCAGTTCCCGTGCTCTGCAGTAAGCAGGTGTGCAAGAAGTGGGAGGCAGCAGAGCGGGGCAGCTGACTTGAATAGCCAAAGGGTATTCCATACATGGAACGTCATGCCAGTATAAACAGGTGGAGTTGCCGAGCGGCGCGATCGCGCTCGGAACTACTGGGCATCGTCAACGAGTGGTGAGCATTGCATTGTGCACCACTTGCTTTGTATAGTTTTTTTTTTATTGCTATTGTATTTTTATTTTATTTATCATTGTTTTCATTCTTTCTGTTATTAACTGTCTTTATCTCACTCACGAGTTTTTTTTCCTGATTCTCTCCCCATCCCAGGGGGGGGGGAGTGAGCGAGCGGTGCGTGGTGTTAGCTGCGGCTGGGGTTAAACACGACAAGGCAGAGACAGACATGTCGACGGCGACTGACACACGGGCTCGCGTGGAGTCCAGCACAGAGGCAGAGCTGTCTGAGGCCACCGAGGGCTGTTTCCGAGGCCACGTGCCATCTGTGCAGAGGTTTGCTCTCCTCCCATGGATATTTCCTTGCCGTGGGACCAAAGCAGCTGTTACATTCCCTTAAAAAGCCCACCACCTTTGCAAACTTTGGCAATGTGTATTTTGTTCGCTAGAAACCTCTACTCTTTCCTTGCCATGAAATACGTTCCTGACACCTCCTCCCCGTATCGCCATGAATAACTCGCACCCCTCAGACCGGGGATGTGGCTGGACCCTGCTCAGTAATTCCCACCCCGGGGGGTGCCGGGCAGGGGACAGGGTTTGTTCACAGCCCCAGGCATGAGTTACACCCCAATAAATCAAGTCTGGGCATGTTTCGCTGCGTGCAGGAAAGGAATTGAGAGGAAAACCCCAGCGCAGCAATGCCTGGCCACGCACCCCCGGCCCCGAGGCCAGCCTGCACCAGGCTGCTTGGGGGGGCTGTCCCGCTGCGAGGGGCTTCTCCGGGGCCCGGGTTGTGTGCTGGAAGGACACCACGAGATTTTATAAGCAGTAAAATACCAAAAGCTGACTTTTCTTCCTGCCTCTGCACAACACGCAGCCAGCACTGGAGCTCTGCGCTTTTTGGGTAGGTGCTGTGGCTGTTTCAGGATATCTCCCCAACGTGGATCTATTGCGGTGGGTGATGTTCAGATACTCAACCCTTCTTATGCAGGACATCACTGCCAGGAGGAAGAGCCCCATCACTGGCAGGAAAACGAGATTATTCCCTGCATCCCAACAGAAGAGCCGCCTTGCACTCACGCCGGAGATGCAAGCAGGGTCTCAGCCAACTGTTTATGAGTAAGTCCCTTGTGCCTGGAGAAGGCACTGCCACTTTCCGTACTGTCAGGCTTGTGGCAGGAGATGAGCCGAGTCCAAAGGGTGGTGGGGTCAGAGCCGTTCCGGTTTAGCATCGCTTATTTTCCCAGCTCATGCTGGAGGTGCCAGAGGGAGGTGGATACGGGCTGTGCTCCGCTCTGTCTCCCTGGTCCTGCCCTCGTGCTCTCGCTGAGCCTTTGGGTTGCTGCTGGCGAGAAGCTGGGCTGTGAGCAGCGCTCTGCGTGAGGACAACCTTTCCCCCGCTATATTTCCAAGGCAGATTAAGCGGTAGGCAGAGCAGCCTTAAGCATTCCTCTAATTAAAACAAAATCCCTCGTGGCCTCTTATATACAGAGAGATATTACAGACTTAAGGGATGTATAAAATGTATATTTATTGATTGGATCAACTGTTGCAGCTCCTTCCATGGAGTTCAGTGAGAGCATTAATAGACGACTGACCGGGCTGGCGAGGAGGGCAGGGAAGCGGGGTTTGGCCGGTGCTTTCACTGATGCCAGCTCCCTGGGCTCCTGGCCCAGGCACCTGTGTCACGGTGACCCCGTGAATACCTGCCTGGTATACATATATATACATTTATATACATAGCTACTTAGCTAGGCATCACCTCCAGCGCTCGCCCTGGGAGCCCCTTGTTTCGGGTCCTGCTTTGCCGGGCTGGTGCTGGCCGTGGTGCGGGACATGCTGCCCGGCGCTGGGCTCCCACCACCGCCCGTTCGCTGGCTGTGGGTTTGCGGAGTTGCACCCACAGTGGGTTGTTTCTGGCCGCTTTGCTTCTGCGTCCGCTTGCAATGGCCGTTTTTTTCGATTGCGGGAATGCAAGATCATTTCTGGTAAAGGCTCGGTGGTGTTCGCGGGACGTGCTTTTCAGGGGGAAACAACCACTCGAAAGCTTTTGCAGGCTGAGATTTTGTGCTTAGCAAGTTGTTCCACCACAATCTGAACCCCAAGAAATGTGAGTGTGTAGTGGAATTGTCTGCAGGCCTGGATTAAAACGGCGCTGGCAGATGATGCTGTAACTTCCACAACGTAAACATTACAGAAAAATAGTGTAAATATGGGGGATTCTATTTTTTCCCCTCATTTTTTCCCTCACTCAGGCCAGGAACTGCTAGAGCTTAAATAAATCACTGCAGAAGTGAGACTGACCTAAATCATTTTACACAGTGGAGACCTTGTCTCCTGCTTTTGGAGCTTCTCGTATTTACGCTGTGCCAGAACAGAGTTTAAGTTGTCTGTGTGGCAGTAGCTGCTTCCTACGCCCCGGGGAGCTCGGGGGAAGGTGTGAGATCTGCTCGCGTGTGGCAGCAAGGCTGCTGGGGAGACAAAACCGCCAGCTCACGCATGCCAGGGGAACCAGCGGGTATTTTTGGTGCTGCACCATCCCGTGCTTGGTGCCGGCAGGTTTCCTTGCCCGGTGCCGGGCTGTTGCTCTGCCGGGCTCTGCTTGTCCCTGCATGAGCACCCAGTCGGGTCATGCATGAGTGCCTGATTAATTCATGCATAAGTGCCTAATCAGTGAATGCACAAGTGCCCAGTTAATTTATATTTGAGCACCCAACGAGTTCATGCATGAGCACCCAATTAGTGCATGCATCAGCACCCAGTTAGTTCCCGCATGAGTGCCCAGGAGGTGCATGAGTGTCCGACCAGGGCACGCATGAGCAACCAAAAAGATCCTGCATGAGCACGCAGTGAACCTGCACACAGATTCACAATAAGTTCACGCACGAGTGCAGGATTAGTCCGCGCATGAATGCCCAGTTAGTGCATGCATGAATGCCTAATTACTGTACACATGAGCCCCCAATTAGTGCATGCATGAGCACCCAAGTAGTTCACGCATGAGCGCCCAGTTATTTTGCATATGAATGCCCAATTAGCGTGTGCATGACTGCTCAATTATTTCATGCATGAGCACCAAGTGATTTACATGAGCTTTCCCAGTTGGTTCACCCATGAGCGTCCAGTGTGTTCCCGGAACTGGGACACCCCTGGGGACTGCAGCCTGTAAGGAAGGAAGGAGCACGGTGGGGCGGAGGAAACGCAGACAGCGGTGTGGGGACACGGCTGCTGTGGATTGCTGCAGCGGTGCAGGGGGAAACCCCCACCCTGCAGCCAGCCCAAAGCAACCTCGCATGCCTTGGCAGCCCCGAGCTCATCTGAGGGCAGCGCAGTGCTCTGCTCCACCACAAAAAACCAACCCTGGCGAGTGCGGTGGCTCACAGGAGGGTGGAGTAGATGATCACAACAGCCCTTCCAGCCTTAAAAATTTAGGAAGCCTTTGATGTGCAGGCAGGGCCCTTTGCAGATAAACCACGTTGGGTTTAGGGCTTGTGCCGGAGCACCCAGCTCAAATGCTATAATGGGAGGGAAGACAGAAAAGAAAAAATGGAGAAACTCAAGGGAAGAAGTAAAATTAACACTCATGCTTGACCTGGCCCTGCAAACACACCGAGTCTGTGTCCTGAAAGCCCTCTGCCTTGCAGTCAGACTGGGACCCCTGCAAAGCCCGCTGCGGGAGCGAAGCCACAAGGCACGGTCATACAGCATGTGGCTTTGAAGTGACTTTTCCTTTGGTGTTTATGTTGTCTCTAAACCCGTCTTTCACTTTGGGAGAGATCAGATTAAAGGGAGTTCCCAGCTTTCAGTGCATCCAGCTGGTCTGCGAGCCTGGGCTGGGGTGCTGGGAGCTGCGAGCAGCGGGCTGGATGGCTCAGCCCAGCTGGGCTGCATCACCCCTCGTCGCTCCGCATGCACAAAGGCAGATGTTATGTTCCTGTGCTAATATGACCCCGCCGAGATTTCAGAGAGATATTTTTATTTATGGATCCTGCATGAACTGCACATCGCAAGTCACTTGCAAAAACTTGCAGAGAGCAGATGACCTGAATACATATTAATAAGGCTCACAAGTCGTTTAGTATTAGTTTTTTCTATCACGCTTGCGGGATGGCAAGGAACGCACTACCTCGTGGAAAGCAATGTTTAGACAAAAAGCCGTCTATAGCTCGTCACATTTTTAAGCCCGTTTGCCTTGGAGATAAGCCCAGGCTGCCCTGCCGTGGTGCCACGCTGCAGCTGCCTCTGCTCCGGGACAGACCCCGGGAGACAAGGAGTGATAGCTCCGTGCACACCAGAGCCACAAAAGGGCCGTGCTGGCTTTGGGGACAGGGCATTGCATGGCCAGAGGCTGTGTTTGGGGGTTCCAGAGCCCCGGTGCGTGACGCCGATGGGAAGTGTTTGACCCAGTCCTGGGAGGTTCTTGGAACACCTCGACCCCCTGCGCCTGCTACCCCGCTGCTCTCCGGCAGCAATAACAGGGTAGCGATGATCCCTGTCCTGGCTGGGGAACCTGGGGGACAGTCCCAGGTCCGGTATTTGTGCACTCCAGTCCTAGTCTGGAGTGAAAGCCTTTGCAGATCAGGTGTGGCGATGGGGTGCTCAGAGCGCCAGGCACAGGGAGAACCTGGTTCCCATTCCCCGGGGGATGTGAGAGTAACCCGTGGGAGACAAATGCGCCCAGACTGGATCTGTGCAGTGAAGAGGGTGGCAGGTAGTGAAAATGCTTTATCGCCTCAAATTTATGAACAATAAACTGGGGGACTTGGGGTCTGATACTGATGTTAACGGACTGGTTACAGTGATCAAACCCTCAGCATCAGCGGTGGCAGCTCCCCGCTGGAGTTTTATAGAGCATTTCCTTTTATAGGGCATTTTCTTTTTCCACGGGATTTATTCAGGTTCTATAGCAGGGATTCAGGGAGATAATAACGTACATTAACCAGGGTGCTGAAAACTGCTTCGCAAACAAGATTGATCAAAGCAGCCCGGGACTGACAGCAAACCCTCCATAATGCAGTTTGCAAAACACTTGCCAAAACAATTGACTCCTGGTAAAAAATAACTCGTTGGGCAGCCTCGGGGGGCTGCGGCCGGTGAGGGACCCGGCTCCAGCAGCCGGAAAGCTGATGGCTGGGGACTGCAGCGATGAGCAATGGCCAGATCCGGCTCCCCCTCGCCCGAGGCAGGCGCCAGGCTTTGGTATTGAGGTGTGAGCGTCCGGGAGGAGCCGCTGGCCGGATCCTGCCCCAGGATGATGTGGGTGCCAGGACGGCAGGTCATTAGGGTGCCTGGCCGCATGCGGACCCGTCTCCCCAGGCAGCGTTTGCCACCCCATGGGTGCTTCACAGACGGGCTGTCACTTGCCGGGGAGAACAATGCGTTTTGCAAGGAGTCAGACTCCGCAAGGCTTTCCCCCCGGCAGAAGCTGAACGCATCTCATGCCAGCATCTCGTTTCTGTGCGATCGCTTTGCAGTGTGTCTCTGCAGGGAGATCGGGAGCTGCCGGCTCTTCGCTCGATGCATCAGCCACAGGAGGATGATTATCGGCGATTGCAATGTCACTAGACGAGGAAGAGTACCCGCAGCCGCCCCGGCTGCGATGTTCGCGCTCCGGCTGCAGCAGACAGTGCCTGACGGGGAGGGTTTGTGTTGATACAATGAAGTGGCCAAATCTCCCTTCGTGTGGAGCAGCAGCCCTGCTCCGGGGGTGCCTGGGTGTCACTGCTGTGCCCACACCCCCCGGACACACGGGAGAGCAAGGAGGTGAATTAATAAGAGAAGGTGCTTTACTGCTGCTGTTGTTTTTATTGATTATTGGCAAAAGAGAGCGACTGATGGTGGAGTCTGGAGAAGAGCAAGGAGTGAGCAGAGGTGCAGGAGACACGGAGGAGGAGGAGAGAGGAAAGGAATTCCTGCAGGGAGAGGAGATGAAGGCGACATTTCTACAGTTGTCTGCTACAGACACGTGCTACAAAATACGTCAGTGTGCCGTGTCCATGGCAGGCAGAGCAGAAGTAATGGGCTAAGTTGTAGCAAAGTGGGTTTAGGTTAAATAAGAAGAAAAATCTCCTGTGAGGGATGTTACTGCGGAGGTGCAGCATGGAAGCGGAGCTGGTGTGATGCTGCAGCCGCACTGTCAGCCCAGCTTTCGGTTCCCAGACCTCTGCGTTTCTTATGGCAGACATGCACAAAGTCTGTGGGTTTTGACTTAAAATTGCCTGGGATTGGAAACACGTCCCGTGGGGAAGCGCACGGCCATGGGGCAGGAGGAGCACAGCCTTAGATGGCAAACTGCTCCTCGCCGCCAGGCCCTTTTCTGTTAATCCCTGTGAAGTGCCTTATATAGTGCACTCAGAGGAATTTATAAATAAATGCTTTTTGTCACGATTCAGGAACGCATCTCCCTCCGTGGCATTTGAAGCACTTTCTTCCATCAAGGCCGTGCTCCTTCACGTGCAAAGAGCAGCGCCGAGCCTGCAGCGCCCGGCGGCGGCCACGGCCGGGGCTGTGCCGGGCAGGAGTGGGGCTCCTCCACCTCCTCTTGCCGCTGACCGCTTTGGGGAAGGAGGCAGGACGTCACTGGGATGGGGTTACGCTGGGATTACAGAAGCAGGCCACCCAGAGTGGAGCCAGCTCTGTGGACCGTTGTCTGTCACCATTTGGGTTCAGGGCCACTGTTTTATACCTCGTCCCTTTGGAGCTGGGTCCCCAGGGCAGCTCCCTCCTGCCCTGGGCTGAAGGCACCCGCGGGCATCCCCGGGACAGGCAGGGCAGGAGGGAGGCGAGCGCTGCTTCTGCACCCACTTGCACCGGGAAAATACCGGGAGGTCCAGAGCATGGGATTCCTCGTGGGAAAGCCTAGGGCTCCCGTCGTGCAGGACAGACAGGACGAGCATTGCTCCGCAGCTGCCTCCAGCCTTAAAACCTGCTGAGCCCCCGTCATCTGCCCCGGCTGCAGCTCAGGATTAATAGTATAGTAAAAGCAAACTTCGTGGTTGTCACTCTGTCACACACGAGGATTAAGCAGAAACTCATGGCAGCAGGAACAGAGATCTGACTTACAACAGCTCAGATCCTTCCCCACTAATGAACCTCCTTCATTAGCAGGGGATGGTGTAGCAATACAGGCCGGGCAACCTGCCTCCGCCGAGGGCGGTGGCATCCCAACCCACAGGCCCGGCTCACCCACAGCAGCAGTGCTGCGAAACTGGTTTGGTGTTTGCCGGATACCGGAGCTCCTCAGAGGAGAAAAGCGGAGGGTTTCCTCCGCAGCTCAGTGCTGGGGAGGGAGGGAGCTGCCTCCTCCAGCGCAGCTGGGCTGGTTCCTGTGCCTGCACCAGGGCCGTAGCTGGGCTCTGTGCCGGCGGCACTGCCGCCCCGATGCAAACCGCGGCTCCGTTCTGGCCCGGCAAGGGGAGAGCCGAGGCTCTGCGCCTCCTGGTCTGGGATGCTCATAAAAAAGATCCATAAGACTCAGAGATCTGTTGCCTCAACAGAGACTCGGCAGAGCTATAAATAGCCCAGCCAAGCGTTGTGCAGCGAACCTGAGCAGAGCCGGCTGCCCTCGTGGCCAGGCGCTCCCGGGAGCCTCACGGGGATGACCGGCTCTGCTGCTCTGCAGCGTGGCCCCGGGGAGCCTGCCCGCTCCGGCTGGGCAAGCCTAGACCATGCTGCAGCGTATGGGGATGTGGGTCTGCCCCATCCCCACTCCCAGGGCTCCCCGTGGGCTCCCACATCCTGGGCACCCTGCAGATCTCTGACCTCCTGCCTCTCCCAAGCAGGTCCTGCTCTGGCAGCTGCCCATCATCTGCCCGGGCATGGCCCTTCCTTCCTCCTCAGCCCCGAAATCAGCACCTCCAGCCCCCTCCAGCCGCATGGAGCCTCTGGAAACATCACCATAAAAATATTTACTCCCGCTGCCACTGAGATGGAAGCTCATAAAGGGCTGTAGCTAAGCCTGTTACTGCATTAGCACCGGCATCCAAAACAGACGAAGGCAGGGTCCCGGCTAGGGGTGGCCTGCGGTGACCCAGAGCACGTTAGTGGGTGCAGGGCATTGCCTGCATCCCGGCAGGATGGGCACTGCCTGCTCCCCCTTCTTGCAGAGGGAGCAAGAAAAGCCAACCTGAAGAAGAAAGCAAGAAAAACACGGCTCCAGGGGTGCAAAGAGACCATCAGTTATTTCCCACAGCAATGCAGAGGGATCTCTGTGTTAATAAGGCTGAGGCCCGAGGCTATAATTTGATGGCCGCAGCCCAGCCCTCCGCTCTGGCCACGTATTTATTTATCGACACTTTGCTTCTTGGCCGGAGCAGCTCTCGGTGCAGCCCCGGGATGCCCGCAGCTCCCATGTGTGCAGTGCTGGGCAGACAGCGGGCGACCTGCAGCCATTGCCTGGCCGATGCACCCAGGCTTTCAGCATTTCAGCTCAGAGGGGAGGCTGATGCCTTTAAATTATCCGTCTGAAGGCTGGAGGTCAGGTCCCATGCCGCCAGCAGTGGTCTTACAAACTTAGTGCCATACAGTCCTCACTTGCTTTTCTGCTGCTCTCTGGCTTCTGTTCATCTTAAGGCTGAAGCTCAGGTCTGGAGCCATTTGGGAATAGTAAATATTTTATTTGCTGTTTGGGAGTTTTGACCAGTATCTCAGAGGCTGCGAAGGTCACACCAGGAAATATCCACTTCATTAGCAAAAAGGATCGGCCCATTCCTGGGCTGCCCGCTTGCGAGGCAAAAGCGCAGCCGTGGAGTGAAGTCCAGCCTGTCCCCCGAGTGCTGTTATCAGCCGTAGGCTTGTCTTCCTTGAGCAACCAAATTAGATAGATTTCAGTACCTGGAGTGGTCTCCCTGGTTCTCAAGGCCGCGCATGCAATTAAAACTGGTCTCGTTAAGAGCCAGCTCAGCCCAGGCAGCGCTGTCTCCATCTTGCCACTGTTCATGCCGGGCAGCACTGTGCGGGCACGGCGGCGTGGGAATGGGGAGGGTGCAGGAATGGAGACGGCGCGGGAACGGGGACTTTTTTGTTTTGCTGGGCTTGTCTTCAGGTGGCTTCTGCAAAGGGCTTCTTGGCACCTCTGCTCAAGTGAAATGGAGCAACCAAAATGGGAGCTGGCTGGCGGCCAGCCTGGCAGACGGGCCCGCGGGGGCAGCCCGGGGGGCAGGTCTATGCCCGTGGCAGGTTTATCGAGGGCAAGAGCCCCATGTGGGAAAGCCAAGTGGCCAAAGCACCGGTGTCACACCTATGTGCCAGGATCCCACTGGCCCCGCTGCTCCCTCGCTGCCGGTCCCAGCGCAGGACCCCGTGAGACCTCACACAGCAGACGGGTTACAAGTGCGAGTCTCCTTCGCTGCTTCCCACCCTGAGGTCTGCATGGGGTTTGACTGCTGGCCCCCCGCCAGCCACGGGGACCCCACGGCAGGGCTGCCGGCGGCGGGGCTTAGCGGGTTCCCTGCCAAGGCACCGCAGCGCCGGATCAGCCCTTCAACCCGCTCCGACAGCACTGGTACCTGCCGAGTTACTCACACTGAGCTTTACCACGGCTTTACTCCAGGGAGAGCAGTAATGCAAACCAGGGTATCACAGTGCTGCGTCAGGCCTTTCCCTGGGCTTTGGGGTGAACAGAGAGTTTGTATGCCCCTCTTTGTCCTTACCTTGGTTTTCACACGTACGTGAAACATCACGCGTTCTCACGGTGAACGTACGATGAAGCTGCTCGAACGGCCGCGTGTCGCCCCTCAGCACTGGTGTGGTGCAGGGCCAGTTCTCGGCGGCGCAGGAAAGGGACCTGGCAGGACTCGCTGAGACACCCCCGGGGAAAAGCAGCGGCTCCCACAGGACGTGGGGCTGGTGGTTTAGTGAAAGATGCTCCCACCTTTGCTGGGCATTCCCCAGGCTTTGCTGCCAGTATAAAAGCAGGAAAACCCCAAGAAATGAGGGAGCCCTCTTAATGTGTTCAGGAAGGGGAAATCTGGCTTTGCAGGGCAAGGAGAGATGCTGAGTCCTGCGGGAGAAAGCAAGAGCCTGCCTGCAGTGGCCTGAAAACCTGGACATCTGGGGACAGTGGAGGAGGAGGAGGTTACATGGAGCTCCAGGAGACCTGGATCTGTTCCTAATGGGGCCGCTAACGGCCTCAGGGACCTTTCACAGGTCACTCTCTCCTGCTACTGCCTTAGTTTCCTCAGCTGTAAATATGAGAAGCTGCAGCAATGCCAGCCAGCTTGGGAGGGTCTCGCAAAGCTCAAGTGACCGATGGCCAACATGCATTGAAGATCTCAGGTGGAAGACGCCGTCGAGGTGCAAAGCTACAACTAATCGCCACTGACAGAACTGTTTTTTTACTCTTAGTTTGAGCCGTCTTTCCAAGAACACTTTGCACATGGCAGTCCCTGGCCTGCAAAGCACCTCTGCGGACACAGAGAAGTCTCACGGGACGCCAGGGATCCGCTGGCGGGGAGCCACACGCGAGACCCGGTTGTAGGCGTACACAGCACTGCCGAAACACGGGCACTTTGGGTGGCCGCGGTGCTCGGTGCCCGGCGACATGGCAGCAAATCCTGCCGCAGAGACGCCCTGGGGTCTCTCAGGGTTGGGAATATAATCCTCATGCCACGGAGCCCCGCTCCGCTGTAACGCTGCCCTGTTTTCAGCGCCCGGCTGAGCTGCCACGCCACACAGCTGCCCAACCATGAAACCAGAGCCCCGCGGTGCCCGCTCAGACCCGCAAACTGGGGAAGGCGGGGGGGGGGACACACACAGGACAGTGTGCCCTTATGGTGCCGACAGCCGGCCTGGCTCTGGGGTCTGTCACCAGAGACGCATCCCTGTCACGTCTGGCGTGAAGGCAGAGCCAGGCCCATGGGGGTCAGGGACACCACAGCAGCATGGCCCCCTCAAGGGATCAGGCCCTCCCAAGGCAGTTACCCCCCCCCCCAAGGGGGTCAGGTCTCCCCAAGGCAGCGGGTCCCTCCCAGGGGTTCAGGGTCACCCCTGGGGATCGGGGTCCCCAAGGCAGATGGGACCCCTTAGAGGAATCACGGCCCCCTAGGGCAGCAGAGACCCCTCCAAGGGAATCAGCCCCCCCAGGGGATCAGGGCCCCCCCCCCCCCAGGGGATCAGGGTCCCCAAGGCGGCAGGGACCCCCCCAGGGAACCGGTCCCCCGCCACCAGGCCCCGGCCCCTCACGGCACCGGGGTAGCCCCCCCCCCCCCGCGCCCCCGCCAGGCACCGCCCCGTCCTGCCCCGCCCCGCCCCGCGCTCGCCCCGCGGCATTGTGGGATGAAACAGGATGTAGGCAGAACAGCGCGGGCGGACGGGCCGGGGCGGCGGGCCGTGCCGCGGTACAGCCAATGGGGGCGCGGCGTGCCGGGCGGCGCAGCCAATGAGGGAGCGACGGGCCGCGCGCCGCAGCGGGCGGGGCGGTATTTGAGCGCGGCGCGGCGGCGAGGCGCAGAGCGCTCGGCGCGGCGCAGGGAACGGAGCGGAGCGGAGCGGGCTGAGGCGAGCGGGTCCGGGCCTCCTCCCACCTCCTCTTCCTCCTCCTCGGTGCCGTGCCTCGCCCTCCCGGGGTGGCCCTGTCACTGTGAAGGTGAGCGACGCTCTCCGCCGGGCCGGGGCGGCGGGGACCTCCGCGCCTCGCCTGGCACCGGTCGCTCCGTGTGCGAGGTGGCGGCGGGGCCGCACCCGGGGGAGAAGGGGGTCGTGGCCCTGGCCGGGCGGCTCCGGCTCGCGGGTAGCTCCCGGCGGTGCTCGGAGCCCGCCCCGCCCCGGTGGTCTGCCGCCGGTGTGTTGCCGGCCCCGCTCCGGGCAAGGTCACCGCTGCCTCGGGCGCCCCCGGGGCTTCCCCCCCGTGAAGGTCACGCAGGGCTCTGGCCTGCACATGCGCCGGGCTCCCGGGAGCCGCCTGGGAGCGTCTCCCCGGGCCCCCTTCTGCCCTGGTGGGGAGGGGGCTGTGCCGCACCCCCTTCCCAGGGCCCTCTCCGGCCGTGGTGGGGGAAGCGGTGGGTGCTGGGCTTGGGCCTCGTCCCACTCTTAGGGCCCCATCTTGCCCGGGGAGGGAAAGAGTGGGTGTGGGGGCTTGTGTCTCATCCTCATCCCAAAGCGGCACCTTGTCCTGATGAGGGAAGGAGTGGGTGCTGAGCTTGAGCATCGTCCCCCCTCCCAAAGCCCCATCCTGTCCTGCTGGGGGAGTGGTTGGGTGCTGAGCTTGGGCCTCATGCTCCTTCCACGACCTCATTCTACCCTGATGAGGGAAGGGTTGGATGCTGGCTTGGGCCTAATCCCCCTCCAAAGGCCTCATCCTGCCCTGGAGTGGTTGTTAGGGCTGTGGTCTCCTCTTTCTCCCTCAAGACCCCATCCTGCCCTGGAATAGGGAAGGGGTGACTGCTGGAGCTGTACTATTACCCCTTCCCAGGCCCATCCTGCCCTGGGCTGGGTGCTGGGGCTTTGTGGTTTTCCTCGAGAGGGCCAGACTTGGGTGGCAAGACCCTGAGGGCCAGCTGTGCTCTTGTAGTTTAGGGATAAGATGCGTACGTGGTGCTGCTGGGCTGCCTTGCGGGGAGGATGCCTCTGTAACCCCACGGGGGAATGAGCTGAGACTGGGGCCCTGCTCTGTGGTGTTCAGGTGGGTGGATGGGGTGGCCCTCGGAGCTGCTCCCTGCCCTATGGTGGGTGCAGGGGGCCCTCCTTCCAGCAGCACAGCCGGCTGCCAGCCCCTGTCATGGTTGGCCCGTGAAGGATGCTGTGCCCTGGAGCAGTGCGGTGCTGGGGAGGGCAGGCTGGCCAGCGCTTGCAGCTCTACTAAAGGATAATCGTTTTTTTTTTCTACGGCGCTGTTGGCCCTCGGCAGCATGGGCCTGCACTGAGATGCTCCTTGCCTAAACAATAAGGAAGATGCTTTTTGCAGGTCACTCCGTGGCTGGTTATGTAATGGCAAATGCCCTCTGAACTCGGCGTGCAGCGGAGGTGTGCAAAGGCCTGATGCGTGTGAGAGCTTGTTTGCCCTCTTTCCCTAAAGAGGCTTTCCTGGAAGAATGACCCAGAAGTGAATTTCTGCTACTTCCCTTTTCCTGTGGGCTGGACCCCCAGAAGACTTCCCCAAGGGATTGCCAGATTCCTGGGTAGTGAATTCAAATCTACAGGCAGTTGGTTGAGCTGTTCTGAGCCATGTCTTGTCCTGCCAGGATTTCTGGGCCACGGGCTAACACCCACTGGCTTAAATCGCAGCACAGAGGGGAACAAACTGCCTGGAAGTGGCTTTTCCAGAGCTGTGGTAGGGGCGCGTGCTCTCTGTTGGCGTTGGAGCTCGGTTCCTGTCATTTCTCTTGATGCTATTAGTGTATGTTAATAGCAGTGCTCTATTAAACATTGTATCTAAAACGTATAAATTAAGGTTGCAATAGAAATCTTCAACTGCAGGCAGAGTGAAGAATTGAAGTATTGTAATCATAGGGCTGCAATTATGTAACTGGATTCTCTTTCTCTCTGGATAGCAGGCTCCTTTAATTGCTGTAACAAAGCTACTCCTTCAGTTTTCTGGGACTGTTCCAGGAAGCGATCGTTGCAGCAGATTTTCTTCACTCCCCAGTAGAGCTAAAAATGTGTAGTTTCACTATTTCAAAACATGCTTGGTAGTATCACTCAAGACTTACAGCACTGTAAAAGGATTTAAGAAACTTAATGGTGCTCTACAGCCTTAATTGGAGGCACTCCTTGCCATTAAGAAGCTCATTCCTACAAACTTTTAATGTGCTCCAGTAAGAGCTGCTGCGAAGGTGGGCAGCTGTGGTCCTTCTCAGTGCAGACGTTTGCTTGACCGGTCCCCGAGATAACATGTGCCTCCTGACCGGGCCTTGTGTGTGGCTTGGGAGCGAGGGCTCTGGAGGGTGTTGGAGTGTGCCAGCCAGCAGCAGGACTGCACGGGGCTCCTTCCCCAGGGCATGTGTCGTGACCTTTGCTTGGAGAAAGGCTGCAGGGCTGGGATTGCCAAATCCCTGTTTTCTAGGATAATATGAACTGCACTGGAAAATTCGAAATGCTGAATGCCTCCCTGGAAAGGCCATGGCAGATCTATGTGTAAATGGCTTCAGTGACTGGTACGAAGCACATGAACTAACTGATGGAGCGAAGGGGGCTACACGCTCAGCTCCAGTATACCACTTTCTAGCTTCTTAAAGGTCAGGGGCAGCACTAGCATGCTGGTTTCTAGCATCTGTGTTGTGGTTCACAGGCAGAGGGAGGAAAAGGAGGCCGCTTTGCCAGGCCCTAGCTGTGCTAGCTCTGTGGTGGGGCTTGCTTCCCCCTGCCCCTGTTTCTAGGCTGCAGCCTGGTGTTAACCTGTTTCTGGCTTGTCAGACCGGCTTTGTCCCGTGGGAACAGCTGAAGTCTGGGTTTCAGCGGCAAAGCAGCAGTGAGGTGAGGGGATGGTGATAGGCTGAATGTGGAACAACACTCCTTCCAGGCTAAACTAGCAGCAGTAACTGTAACTCCTGGCATGGGGTGGAATAAAAGCACTGTTGCTGTTAATATGCTTCCCGAGCCTCCCTGCTGGAGACGGGTGGTCTGGGATCTGTTGCTTGCAAGGCTCTGAACAGATGATGCTCCAAACCACTGGTGCACCTGGGAGGCAAACTTGGCTGTAGCCTATTGATGTACAGGAGGGCTGTGGCTCTCTGCAGATCCCGTCTCCTCCCACACAGTAAGCTTTTTCTGCGTGTGTTTAATGCAGGTGGTGATGTTGGACTACCTCTGGTCTAACCTCCAGACAGTGCCAGTGCTACAGTGCTCCAGCTATAAGGGGCACCTTAGCCTGGGACTACTATAGGCTTCCCTGATAAACTCACCCTGGCCATAACAGGGGGTTTGTAGTATCGGCTTGTGACGCAGCCTGCCATAGAAAGGACCACCTCTGATGCACAGGAAGCTTCTCCTTTCTTGGGAAGGGATTAAAGGAATCTATGTTCTGCCTTAGGTTCACGATGTCTGACAGAAAGGCTGTGATCAAGAATGCGGACATGTCTGAGGACATGCAGCAGGATGCTGTAGACTGTGCTACACAGGCAATGGAGAAGTACAACATAGAAAAGGACATTGCAGCATATATAAAGAAGGTAACTACGGGATGAGGGGGCTGCTCTGGCTGAGACTTCCTGAAGCTCTTAAGTATGTGTGCCTGTCATGAGCCTGAGCGCCTGAGACTTCATACTTGTGTGTTTGGAGGGAGAAGATGCTTTCTTCTTGGCTTCTTTACTGCTATTCCCAAGAGGACGGAGTGACTTCTCCAAGGTCAGAGGAGGGCTATGGCAGAGCAGGGCCTGGTCTGTTGCTCTGGCAAGCTCTGAGCAAACAGTGTGAGGGCTGTCCCTCTGGATTTGCCAGCCTAGAAAGAGCTGGCTGCAGTCTCTGTTTAGGACTTGCTCCGCAGATGCTGCTTGACTTGCAGTACCAGTGCAGGGTGGGATTACTCTGATGTTTCACTCAAAGTGGGCAGCTGTGCATGTGCGGTTCTGTCTGCCATGTTCCTGGCTCTGGGGTGGGTGGTGTGGAGGAGGATGGGGCCTTGTGCTGGCTGGCAGGGTTGTGGAAGGTGCTGCTTTAAAAACAGTGCAAGCAGCTGCCCTGGCTTGTGAAGGGTGCCTCCCCATTTGCAGGAGCCCATTAACTTAAGTCTCATGCTTAACAGCATCTGGGGAGCCGTCAGTTCCCTCTGTAGCCACTTCTCCGAATGGTGAGGCAAAGTGCTTTTGAAAGAGGAAAGTGTGACTTCATATCCAATGCAGTCCTGGCACCTGGGCTAGCTTTTGGGCCTTGCTTGCAATCTAAGCTTGAATGTAAAGGATTCAAAGGTGTCTCCTAACTTCTCAGATCACTGAGGCAAGACTTATCTCAAAGTGCTTGGGGCAATGCAGCTTGTAAAGTGAGTGCAACAGAAGGCATCCAAAAAAGTTGGCCTTTATTTCCTGAGAGTGTGTTGGGAGGAGGGAAGCAATTTGATGCACCTTCATGCCCTGGCAAGAAAGCCTTTTCCTTACTTCAAAGGTTACCTGCAAAGAGCTCAAACTGTCTTGCTGCTATCTGAGGACTAACACTTGCTTTAATCTTGAATGTTGAGTCGGTTCTTCTGGCTCTGTCTCAGGGGAGGGAAGGGTGTTCTTGGGAGTTGTGTATTAATTAGAGGGAGGAAAATGGTCTTTAACCCCATCTTACCTGCTAAGTAGAAGAAGACTGACTACTAAGCCAGCATTCAGCTTGTTCACCTCTGACCTCTTAGGTCTCCATGTGCTGTCTGGCCTGTGAATTTGCCTGCTCATTTTCAATGCAGATTTTCTCCCCTTTATGTGAAGAAGAGTCCCAAGCAGCAGAAGGCAGACTTCTCCTTCCTTTTTTTAGGTGACCTTTAAGCTCAAATGCCTTGCTGGAGCAGACATGCCAAAATCTTTTTTTATTTTTTGTGAGTGGGTTTGGAATGGGAGAGGAGAAATATTCCCCTGAGCTAGCCTACACGCAGGGCTTGAATAGCACTGCACCAAGGAGAGCTCTTGCGTCTGCTCTTTCTGCCCAGGGCTGATGGGTGCTCCAAGTCTCAGGAGATGATTTGCTTGTGCTGGATCCTTCAAACAATCCAGCGCAGAGGTCTGGTTGTGTCAGTCACTACCTTGCTTAATATAATAGTGTCTTGCAGTGGGGAATCGAAAGATGCTGCAGGTGGGAGGAGAGGCAATAGCATGTGAACAGAACCAGCTAAGAATTTGTGCTTAGAACTATTTTCATGTGGGCTTTCTTGGCCTTAATGCCTCTCTTCTCTTTCTTCAGGAATTTGACAAGAAATACAACCCAACTTGGCACTGCATTGTTGGCAGAAACTTTGGCAGCTATGTAACACATGAGACAAAGCACTTCATTTATTTTTACTTGGGTCAGGTTGCAATTCTTCTCTTCAAGTCTGGATAGGAAGTAGGAGCAAGTGAAATTTGGACTGTAATGCACTGATGGCTGAAGCCACGACTCCCTTTAACATGGCTATGCCGCTGCATGGACTGTATACTATATTTAATGTGTATATGTTGCAGTAAAAATCTACTTCTGTTTAGTTGCCTGGGAAGAAGGCGGCATTTTTTTGTTACTGCTTTTTTGGTTGTATTGCACTAGGAAACCTGTAAATGCTTAAACAATGGCCTTTACGTGGGAAGAAATAAAACTATTCCACAACAGCTCCCTCAGTGGTAACTCCTTCTTTGAGGCTGGGAAAACTTCTTTGGGCAGGCCAAAAGACCCTGACTTCCTTACTGAGTTTTATTAGACTGTTAATCTTGTAACGAGGAGCAAAGCCAGTGTGAGCCTCTGCACCCACCCTGCAGACTGTAGAGAGCTGGCTCTCCCAGTAACCTCACTGCAGGTACTTAGACCTTCCCTGAAAGCTGGTGGGGTGGCTCTTGATTATGTGGCTTTCACACACAAGTTGAACTCCACCTCGGACTGTGATAAACAGACTTGCAGCTGGCACCCTTGGTGTTCTCTTTCGGTGCCCATCACTGTATTTTTGGCTCTGCTGAAACATTGACCTAGACTTGTAAGCAACTCAGCCTGGTCTAGAAGACTTCAACAAACATCCCCCCTGAGGTGCTGCTTGCTGCAGAAAGCAGCATCCTGTGGCTGAAGTCTTTAGACCTTGATACTGAGATCTAAAGCCATGTGGCCCGTCCCCGAAATGGAGTAGGATATCAAATTGGTGACTACTGACAACAGCTCTATTTGGCATGTTCTTAGCCAGTTGTCTCAACACTGCCTTAACTTGATGCTCTCCTTAAAGCAGGCTAGTCATGTGGAAGACTTGTAAGTGGCCACTGTCTCCTTTTTTTATTTTCTGTAGCTGATAAGCTATTTCTGGAGGACTGTCCTCCATGTTCTGATATCTGCTTTTGTTCTTAAAGCACAGTACCAAGAAGTTAAATTTATGTGTGATGTTTGTGTGAAGGAAACTCATGTGACATCTGCTTCAAAGGCAGACAAATGTCTTGGTCTCCAGTAGGTTCAGCGGTGATGTTGTCTTAGTATGTACTGACTCTTGGATTACACTGCAGGAAGTTCTTTTTATCTGGGTGTGGAGAAATGCTGTGTGATGGCAAGTAAATTTCTGGTGCTTGTCATAAGGTCTATTTATTGGTTGGCTAACTAATGCATAGACAATATCACTGGGCTGGTGAGCCTAACTTGTGTCTCTGAGATGAATTTGGTGTTGGTATTAAGTCACTGCTGGGGGAGAAAGGGCAGAGTGAAGGGAGCTCTTCATTGTGAAATGACTCGATGACCCAGGTTGACTACTTCCTGAAGTAAAAGTCCTTCTTGTCTCTGTGCAAAATCCAAAGTATGCCTAATTTTGTAATATTGATAGAACAATGTTGTAACTAGAAAGAATGTAGCTGTCATAACTTCATGTTGATGGAAATGTCTGCACTGGGGTAATGTGCCTTGGACTGTCTGGGGCACTCTTGTGGTCTTGTCTATTCAGAACTCCGCTCTGGATCTGAAAGGAGAATGTTTTGGGTTTGTTTTTTTTCCAAGCATGAGTCTAATGTGAACCTGTTCACGGTCTGTCGTGGAGCAAGATCTGTTCCCTTCATAACTGCAATGGCTCAAATACCATTTATTTTTTTCAAACATTAAAGGTGAATTGACACATTTAAACAGCCTCGAGTTTCTTCTTCATTGCCAGCTGTCCCAAGCAAAAACTGCACTTCCTCAGAGAGGATGAGGAGCGAGTTCTCTGCCCTGGAAGATGCTGATGACCCAAAGGAGGCAGGTCTGCAGAGGGAGAAACTCGACCTGAAGAGCATACGTGGCCCATCTGTGCTGGTGCTGACCTCCAGCCTGGCTCAGACACTGCACCAGAAGGAGGGATCGAGGGGAGCGTGTCCCGCTGCAGCCCTGATGGGATGCTTCTGTGCTGAGTAACCTAGATATGGAGGTGCTGGGGCTAACCTCTTAATGACTTCAGACAAATGGGGGGTGGTATAGCAGCTGGGGTCCTGGCTCCTGTACACACTCAAAGGTGTCTCCCTGCTTTGCAGGAAAGTAGGTTTCCCCTTCAGGCTTCCTCCCTGTGCTCGGTAGAAAGGTGAGACCTGAAACTCTTGCCAGTTGCCTGAAGCTGATGTGTGTTTAATCCTCTCGCACTGCAGGGGCTGTGGGCTTGCCCTTAAACAACCCCCCTCAGCTTGCTATCTTGCTCCTGATGTGACCTAAATTTGGGGTTGTGGCGTCCCTGATATTTTGGAAAAGCTGTGGGCACTTACACTACTGTAGTTGCTAACAGCTATGCTGTGGGACAGTAACACCAGCATGAGAAACAAGGGGAAGCTGAGCTGCAGACGAATGTGACTCATGCTAAGCAGCTATAAAATGAGCTGAACCCAAAACTCCCAAGCAAGCAGCAGTATGGCTGTTACACACAGGCAAGCTGCTATAACCTACACCTGGCAGTGCTGAAAAGCAGAGGTGGTTTCTACTTTGGGGGGAGCTGGGAGTGATGCTCCTCCCTCAGGAGTCCCAGCCAGCCTTTTAGCTGGAAGTGGAGTTGCAGGGCTTAAGCTCCAGCTGTGCTGGGGCTCTGTGCTCCTGGCCTGACTAGGTCTGGGTTAACACTGCGGCTCCAAGAAAGCATTTGCAGCTTTGTGGGGCTGCACCCTTGGTGCACAGGGCTCTTAGTCAAAGCAGATGGCAGAGAAAGTGGCTCCTGAGTGCCAGCTGCAGCCCAGGAGGCTGCTAATCCCAACCTGGGGTGAAAAACTTTTCCAGCCTGAGTGCCATCTGTGGGAAAGCACCCCTTCCAGCCACGTATGCTGTGGTGCTGGTGTAAATGGGTCCCTGGCGGGATGTGGAGGGACAGCATGCCCTGGAGCTGACGCACGCAAGTAGGAAGTGGGTTTGGTGCTTCCTTGGATGTGTCACTGCGCAGGAGTCCTGCTTCAGGCCAAGGAAAAGAAGCTCTAGCTTGCACCTTTAGCAGTTAGGCAGTGAAACGGAGCCCAGCTCACCTCTCCGTAACCCCTGCAGTGGACACTGGTACTGTGCGTCCTCAGCCTTCCCCCTAAACCATCTTTTGCGTAGCACCGTAGCTCTGGAAGATATAAACTGCCTAAAGTTAAGCAGCGCTTCTGTCTGCACGGCCGAGAGCAGGGTGAGGTTTTAACGTGGAGCTTTCTGTCCCTCCTGCCTTCCCCTCCTGCTCCCCAGCAGCTGTCTGACACAGCTTTTGGCTTTGACTTTTTCCATTGCTGGGCTCCACTTTGTCTCCAGTTTCCACCAGGCGCAGGTGTCCTGCATGATGCCTCGGGGTGTTAACTGTCTCCGTGCTGGAGAGGCCAACCGCATCCCCAGGAGGGCCGCTCAGTTTCAACAGGGGCATGAAGCTATTTGGAAACATCTGGATCTGGGGCACTGAGTGGAAGGTATGTATCTGGGGGGAAACATCTGGAGAAAGAAACTGCTTCCAGATGTGTTTGGGCAAAAATGCTATTTAAATGTAAACTCAATATGCGTTATTGTCCTGACTTACAAGCATTCCGAAAACATCTGATTGCAGGGGAGCCCGAGGTGCTGGCTGCTGCTTGCGGGTGGAGGTCTGGGTGCAGGACAGTGTCTGCAGATGTGCGTGTGCTTTCGCTGCGGGTAACGGTGCGGGTCATGGTTGGGGAGAGTGTCACATTATTTTCTCTTGTTCAAGCCAAGTTATTCAATTCCTCATGTCGAGTATTTCTTCCAGATGTGGCCTTACAAAAGCAAAGCTTTGCAGCACTGAAGAGCAGACAGGCTGTTTTTCAGTAGCTGTGCTCCATGTGTGTAACTACTAGACATTATCTAGAATTCATCCCCCTGTGGAGGGAGCGTGGTGTAAAGCCGCAGGAGAAGGTGTGTGACTCCGTTAGCAGGGAGAGCTAGCCTTGCTCCCTGCCTGCCTGCCTGGCACAATGTTCTTCCCACTTCTCTGTGACCTCTTGGGACTCCGGGAAGGCACACAGTGACGGCGGGAAGGGACACAGTGACGGCAACGTCCTCCCCACCCTGGGCATCCTGCACAGGGACCGGGCGTTGGACCCTGCTCCCATGGGAACATCCAGGCTGCAGGTCAGTGCTCTCCTTCCCTCCCATCCAGCAAAGCCAGCCTGCGGCACTGCCATTGCAGTGTTAATCTTCCCCAAGCACGTGGAAGCAGAGCCTGTCGCTGGTAAACCCGGTACCCAACGGACATGTTCCTTCTCACAGTGCTTTTGCGGGAGATTTGAGATGAAGAGAGAAAACACGGAAATCATTTTTATCTCGCTTTCAGTCTCCGACGAGTAAATCCTTAGGAGGCCGGTGCCACGCGGTGAAGGAAGCAGGGCTGTGCCATCCCTGCCCACCCGAGGTTTCCCTGCTTTGTTCTATTTATTCAGCAACGATTCTGACACCCTTTCCCAGACTGTGACTCATAGCAGCACTGTCTGTGCATAAGCCATGCGTCTCGGAGCGCTTTATAGATACAGGAGCTGCAGGAGCCTCGCAGGAGCCAACTGTGTTTATTAAAAGATGATCAGATGTTTCCTCCCTTAAGGCAGTGTCTAGCTGAGGCTGAGTAATAACTCATTACCAATGAGGCAAATAACTGCTTATCATCAGGTCAGCGCCTTCACCAGCCCTTCTGTTAGCGACGGCAGACGCCATGCTTGTCCTGCACCGAGCGCCGGTGGTCTCGGCACCCAGCACAGGGGGTAAGAAGGGAGCTGCCCTGCCAGACCCCGCTCCGGTCCCCGTCCCTTCCCCTGCGGCAGCCTGAGCAGGGGCAGCCCCAGGCTCTGCTCCGCTGCTCCGCAGGCTTTGGCCCTGGGTTAAGCTCGAGGAACAGTTTTATCCAGCCCTGGTGTAGCTTGTTTCCTCCTGCCTGTGGAAGCAGGCTGCTGTAGTGGCCTCACAGTCCACGTCTTTCTGTCCTAGGGCTGAGGACTCAGAGCAAAGGCACCAGAGCTTGCTGTGGCCTGGTGGAAAAATCAATGGTGGGCCAGCGCAGCGTGCCGCAGAGGCGCCCTGGGAGCGCTGCCGGGGCCGTGGGTGAGGTGGGATGTCACGCTCTGCCACGTCCCCCGTCCCCGTGTGCCCCTTGCTGCCCGCCACGGCAGCGCTTGCTCACGGGCCCCTCGAGGCGGGCTGGAGGGGGAGGCAGCGGAGAGCGGGGCCAGCTCCCGTCCCCTTGCAGGACGTGGGGCCGGGACCCTCGCAGGCTCGGTCAGAGGCTTTCCTCAGACGCCATCCTCTGGCGCGGCTGCCGCGGCCCTCCCCTGCCAGATGCCATGGCATCTCTCCATGTCCTTTGTTCCCTCCCTTGCTTACGCGTCTCCGTTGATTTATGGCCGCTGCGGAGCAGCCCGACCGCAGCTCAGCTGCTTGCCCAGACCCCGGCCAGGCTGCGTACCCTCGCCCCTGGCCTGCCGGGCAGGGAGGCTTTTGGGGAGAGATCCAAGCCCCCCATGCAGTAGGGCCTCCCTGCATTTAAACACATGCATGGCCTTTTCTTTCACCTCCTTCCAGCCTGGGTGTGAATGAAGTGCTTTCAGGGGGAGGAGATTGCTGGGAGCCCCACTCTCCCCATGCATTGGTTGCAGCCCATAAAAGCATCCAAGGAATTCGCCACGGCAGTCCCTCGCAGGGTGAGCGCAGTGAAAGCCGCCCTTTGTTCCCGCAGCCCCGGCCACCGAGTCCCACACACCAACGGGGCTGCAATCTGCAGAGCTGGATGTGTGCTCCCGCCGGCATGTCGCCCTTGGCGGCCCCTGCGCGGGTGCCACACTGCACCGCGGCCGTCAGGAAAGGGTTTTCCCATGTCTTACCCCGGCCAGGGTGAGCAGCCTGGGGTGAGCAGCGTTAGGTGCTGCCGGGGCACGATGAAAGGATTTCCCCGGGGTTTACCGGCAGGGTTGAGCGCCTGGCAGTACACACGGTGCAACCCGAGCTTTAGCCCCATGCTGCTTAAGCTGAGTCAGAGGAACAGAAATCCTTTCTTAAACAAGATATTTTTCCACTAAGCGTTCGATTACAGGTGCGGGGTTTAATCTCGCGCCCATCTCACGCAGTTCCCCGGCTGGCCGTGCCGCTCGCCTGCTGCCTGCCGGGCTGCCGGGGCTGCTCCGGCAGGAAAGGACGGAGGGCTGACACCGAGCCAGGACGTGCCTCTGCTGCAGCCTGCACACAGGCGGCTGGCGCCCAGCCCAGAACATGGCTCTGGGAAAAAAATAAATGCCTTTTTTGTTTTTGAGGAAAGCCCAGAACGCTTCGACAAGGACAAAACCTCTTCCGAAATCTGGTTTTAAAACTCCTGTTTTCTCTAAGGGTTCAAAATGACCTGGCCAAAAGCATCTGCTCCTCCGTGGCCCGTGGGTTAGCTTGGACGGGGTAAACCTGAACCCACATTGCAAAGGCTCCCTCTGAAACCGCAGTCTGCAGGGGGACTGAGGGACCCCCACGGCCCGCTTCCAGCAGGGTCCCCACCCATGGGTGCTGGTGGTCCCGCTGGCAGGGGGTCCCTGGACCTTTTCTGTGTTGTAATTAGCAGAAGAAAAGCATTGGGTGACTCAGCAAGCGTCGGGTGCCAGGCCAGGGCTTTGTCACTGTCCTCCAGCAAGACTGACACGTGCAATTCAGGCAGAGCCTGGGCTGGCTAAATATACTGTGTTACTTAAATATTTTATAGAAAATCATTAAGCAATTAAATCTGGCAGATCTCGCATCATAGAAAAACCAGCTTGAAGTCTGCAGTAAACAGGGCATTGCTTCCCCGTCGTTTGGGATGTCTTCTCGGAGTCTTAACTCCAATCCTTGCTTCAGAATAACTATAATTATCTCTTAATTGCCATTATTGTTTAACATTTTTAGCATTTGCAAGTGCAAACTGTTACAGTTTTCCATGCAGATACAATCAGTAGCCAGGGTTCACAATGAAAGCAATTAAAATCCTGTGATTATTACAAGCCTGCATGTCTATACAACAGCTTCAATCTGCATAACTTGCCAAGACGTAGGCTAGAAACTCAGACAAATTTAGCATTTATTTAGTAACCCAGCAAAGCTACTACCTCTTGCTGCCTCCAATGATTTGCATCTATGGTACTTTTTGGAAGGACGCGAGCGTTGAGGGGAGGGGAAAGAAAGCATTTTCTAGAATACATCCCTGGAGAATATACAGCAAAGATAAAATTATGCACATGAATTATGCATATGAATTATGATTTCACTCCTATTTTTGTTCGGATTAGCTCATGTTTGGTGTGCATCCCTGGCAGGTTGTTGGCGGTTCGGCAGCTAGCAGAGCGCTCTCTCCAACTCCCAGCAGGTCACTGCAGTTTTGGGTCCCGCGTTCCCCGCTCCGCCGGCAGCAGCCTCCCGTGGGCTCGCAGAGCTTCTTGGGGATCCAGCCCACCAGTAACGATGGCAGCCCCTGCTCCTTCACCCCTCTCGGGTCTGGGCAAGTAGTTTTTCTGTGTTAATTTATGGCATCTCTTCTGAAAACGTGCAACGGATGAAAACAGATTTAGGTATAAAACTAAAGAAGCGAGTCTGCGCTGTTTTGTATAGAGGGGGAGGCGTTTGCAGGCTCCGCTGCCACCAGCCAGGCTTCGCCGGTGTCCCCCGGGTCCCCACCACCTCCCGGGGAAGGCAGACGTGGAAACATCCCAGCCTCAGCCAGCTCTGGGGAGGTAAAGCCCGGGGAGAGGAGCACAAGGGGGAGGCAGTAGCAGCGTTTCCAAAATCTCCGCACCAGACTCGGCTGCAATCCCAGCACACAGTCGATCAAAGCCACGTTAAATAAAGCTAGCAGTCCTTCCAGGAGGAACAGCTTGGGAATCCTGAGCCCCGTTTCCAGGAGGGCTGGTGACCCCAGCCCACGAGTGTTTCCATGTGAAAGGAGGTTTAATGGCCCTCATTGCAGGGGAGGAATTATCCTAATTAGCCCAGTCACCAGGGCACCTACACCCAGGGCAAGGAGCGGGCTGGGCCTGGGCAAGCGGGGCTCAGGGAACCAGGTGGGGGGTCCAGGCTGGGGTGGGTGCGGGCACGGGCACCCTTCCCGTGATGGGACCACATGGGGAGGCTCAGGGGGCTCGTGGATGCTCCCCAGCCGGGTCCTTCCCTTGCCATCCTGCACGCCCTGTCCCATCCCCACGTCCCATCTGTGCTGCTGCCTTGGAGTAACATCCCTGACAACCCAGCAGTCGTTTGCATGAGAAAATGAGATTAGGAAAGTATTTCAAGTATTTGTGGCTGTTGTTCAGCAGCAAACAAGCCCGGAGCCAGCGCTGTTTGTCCTGTCAGCTGGCCTGCAGCTTGGGAAAACAGCCGGGAAGGCAGTGGGAGACACCTTTGGCACCAGTGGAGATAATGGGGGCTGAATTTCCACATGCCTTTGGGGAATGGTAAATGTGTAGCATGGTGCAGGCAAGGGCACTCGCTAAATCCCCCTCCCAGGGATGCAGTACCTGCATGTGCATGTTTGCAGGCACCCCTCTGTGGCCGGGGGGGTCCCTGGGACAGCCCCTGCTCCTTCACTGATCTCGGGTCTGGGGGAAGTAGTTTTTCTGGTCCCGCTGTCCTCAGCCCGGCCGCTCTCCTGCTCTCTAACCGAAGCAAGTCGCCTGAGAACCAGCGTTGCTCAGGAGGACAGCGCAGCTCGTGACACCAGTGTGTAACGCACGGCGATGCTCCACAGGGTGCAGGCAAAAGGCAGGCAACTTGTGCAGCCGCGTGGACCTCCCCAGATGTACGAGCACATCAGAGGATCAGGGATTTTTCTAGGTTCGGGTGTTTCTCATCTGCTTTGAAATGCTGCTGATAGGAAGTGAAAAGTCAGTAAATTTGGACAGTCCCAGGAAAGAGGACCAAAGGCAGGACTGACAGAAACAGCGGTGTCCGGGAAAGCCTGGGACTGAAACTCCCTGAAATTCCCATCTGAGTTTTGGGCCAGTTATGCTCCCAGAGCAATAAGATCAAGATGAACTCTCTCCATTTTGCCTTTTACAGGAAGAGACACAGCTGACAAATCTGCAAGGCGAGGAGGCAGAGCGGCAGCAGCTCCCAGGTCATCACTTTGTCAAAATCAGCAGGTATCTGCCGTGCCCTCGAGCTCTCTGCCGTGGCTCCTGTTTAGTTTGGCTTCCCCATGGCAGCTGTCACCATCCCTGCATTATCAAACCACCTGCCTGAATTTCAATGAAGTCACCCATATATTCCACAGGAATATCAACTTCCAGGAGCTCTTGGGGGCCTTGAGGTCAGAGCAGCTAACCCGGGGATTTCTGCTGAGCTGTGCTCACACCACCGGAGCTGGAATTTCTCTTGGCTGGGATGTCTGCTGCGGGGCTGCAGGGAAGTGGGGGGGTTTTGTTTAAGCTGTAACCAAACAGGGTTGGCAAAATGTTGTCAGCGTTTACCTGGCCTCAGCCCTGCTCCCTGGCACCCGGAGGAGCGTGGATCCCACCGCGAGCGACAGCGAGGGGGCCAGCTTCCCCCGCGGTCTGTCCCGGGGCATGGCGCGGCACGGCGCGGTGCTTGGCTGTCCTCCTGGGGCTGAGCCGCATCCCAGCAGCATCACGGCTGGTGGGACCCAGCCCGGGAGAAACGAGCCCAAGTGATGCAGCCCAGGGAGGACACTTTCTGCGCATGTTTTTAAGCCAAATGTGGCTCCTGAAATCAACAGAGAAGGCGATTCCTCTGCAGCCTGGGGAACCATCCTGTCCACATTCTTCCCTGGGACCTTCAAAGGAGCTGAGGAATCCAGTTCCCACTAATTTGCTTTGAAAACACCAACCTAAAATTATAATTATGGCATGCTGTATTAGAGGGGAGGAAAGAACCCACCAGACTGTAGCTACCTTATTTTCCTAAGACATGAGTTTTGATGATTTATTAAGACTTACATTTTTAACAATATTATGTTGGTTAATGTTGGAAGATATTCCTACAATTAATGAAAACTTCATAGACTGACTGGGGAAGAAAGAGACCATTTTATGTCCCCTACCAGATGGCCTAAACCAGCTGCTCACTTTTTTCTTTGAACTGTGATTCTAATGACTTCTCTGTCCTTTGAAGTCTGCTTCTGGGCTGCTGAACCAGATGTATTTGCATGATAGTAGCAGAGCACGTTTAACAGTTGCGGACTTGTGCTATTTTCCCTCACTGCCACTGCTGGGTACTGTAATGTTTGCTCTCGTTTGAGGGTTTTGAGGGGTGAGTAAGTGCGAAGGCTTACCAGGCACTGGTAAAATGTGTCTTGGTATAACATCGCTGGCCTCAGTGGAGTTATTCCCTAAACCCACAGCGTCTTTATCCAGCTCTCGGCTGGTTTCGTTGCTTTATAAACCTATGCAGTGGTGTCAGTCTGCTTTCAGTCACAGATTTATTAGGGCCTCACAAAAGCGGGGGCTGCTGTCAAAACGCACGTTTCAGCACCATTTTAAAAACAGAGGACAAGAAGAAAGGAAGAGCTTTAAATATGTATTAAGAAGTTTTAAAAATAATAAATCACAAAATAAAATGGTGACAAAAGGAACAAACCCAAAAAAGGTCCCCGAGTGGGGGTTTGGTAGAAATTTATGCCAAGCAGAGCAGTTGGGAAGACAACGCTGACATTCCTGGCTTTGAAATTTCAAACCCAACGCAGCTCCGCCTGAGTCCGTCCCCAGATGCTGTGAAACCCTGCGGAGTCGCAGAGCGGCAGCCGAGACCCTGGCTCCCACACAGCCACCCCATCGAACCCACTGACGCTGCGGGCACGCGAAAGGCTTTCCAGGACGGAGCGAAGTGCCGGGAGGTGCTGCCGCAGGGTGGGTGCCCAGGGTCTCCCCGCTCTCCATCCTGACCCGAGCCCTGGAGCTGGCTGGCACCGTGGCAGGGTTCAAACCAGCCCGCGGGTGCTGGCTGCGTTATACATGGCACCCGGCTGCGTGCGGGAGGGTGCGACTCCCAGGCAGCGCTTACCCACCCGCTCGATGAGCTTTCACACCAAAACCACGTCCGCGTTTCTTCTGACAGCGAAGACCCTCACAGAAAGGCTCTGCCAGGGTGAAGGCGGCCACGTGCTCTTTTTTACGCCGCCTCCCAGAGCACTTACAGGATATCAAGCAGCTGCTCTCCCCAGAGCGATGGCTGGGCTGGGGAGGCAGAGAGCTCTCTAAAATCATCCTCGTGCAATATTAATATGCTTGAGGCTGTCTCTTTGCTACGTGTTTCACTGTGCCTGCTTCGGAGGCCTGTTAGGGACTTTTGAGGAACAAAGAATAAATGGAAGGATAAAGGTAAGAAGCAGAGCAATTAGCCATAACCAGACAGCCCAGGGCAAAGAAGAAAGCCAAGGCGATGGCGCTGGTGGCACAGCACGTACTTTTCTTACTCGAGGTGCTCAGTCTGATAAGGAAATGAAACGAAGGTAAAGCGAGGTAAACCGGAGGTAGGACAGTCTCTTGAGTGAGGTACCAGACCTTGGCTTCGCCTGGTTGTGACACTGAAGGAGAGGACGCTGTGCCCCGACCCTGCAGCCCTCCCGCTCCTTCCTGGGTGATGCAGATCCCCGTGTTGGCAGCTGTGCCTGTGCAGCAGGGCAGTGACGCTTGGCTCGTCCCCGTTCAAGTGTATTTCCCCATCAGCTGGGCCCTTGCAGTCCTTGGCCTCTCTCCTGGGATCCTATTCACAAGGAAAAGGCGGGAGACCGTCAGTTAATTTGATGCTACCCATCAGCAAGAAATTAATTCCGGGTGAGGTGCAGATCAAGTCTGGAGTAATGTCCTTAAGGCGAGCAGGTTTCTCTTCCCAACCGCCAGTCCCTTGCATCCCCAGTGCTGAAATCTGTTATGATGTCCCATGTCTGTGCCTAAACCAGGTACAGACAGATCTGGGACAGGGCAGTGGGGGTGGGACAGGAGCAACCTGTTGCAGTTCAGCAGCCCTGCAGTCTTATTTCAGGTTACGTCGATCCCTTACTGTTGCTTTTAAAGAAACACGGAGTGTCTTGGTGGTTGAAATCTGCACGGACCCCCCAAACCGCTCCCCCGGGAGGCACGGCGCATGGCTGCGCAGCAAGGCCAGGCCTCAGCGCTTCTGCCCCAGCCAGCGATCATCAGGCTGCAGCCGGGATCGTTCTGGGCGTCGTGGTCACAAACGTGGACGGGCAGTGCCACCTACCGCGGCCCTCCCAGCTACCGGCACCGCTCCCGCCCCGGGATGTGCCCAGAACCACCCGGGGCCTGGCCTCGGGTCCGGCCAGCAGTGAGACCTGGAGCTGTGGCCACTGCCCGGGGCAGACATTCGTGCTTCTCCCGCTGCCCTGCAGTCACGAATTCTCCTTCCTTCCCAGGCTAAGCGCCGTGTGAGCGTCGCACAGCTGCGAGCGTGGCACTGCTGCGAGCGTGGCACAGCTGCAAGCATGGCATGGCTGCGAGCATGGCATGGCTGCGAGCGTGGCACGGCTGTGGGGGTGGCACAGCTGCAAGCGTGGCATGGCTGCAACAGTGACATGGCTGCGAGCGTAGCACGGCTGCGAGCGTGGCACGGCTGCGAGGGTGGCACGGCTGCAACGGTGACATGGCTGCGAGCGTGGCATGGCTGCGAGCGTGGCATGGCTGCGAGCGTGGCACGGCTGTGAGGGTGGCACGGCTGCGAGCGTGGCATGGCTGCAACAGTGACATGGCTGCGAGCGTGGCACGGCTGCGAGCGTGGCACGGCTGCAAGAGTGGCATGGCTGCGACAGTGATATGGCTGCGAGCGTGGCACGGCTGTGAGGGTGGCACGGCTGCGAGCGTGGCATGGCTGCAACAGTGACATGGCTGCGAGCGTGGCACGGCTGCGAGCGTGGCACGGCTGCAGGCCCCGTGCCTGCCGGACGTACGCCCAGGCCTGCAGCCCCTCGGCCGTGCAGAGTGCCGCTCCCTTCAAACCCGCGAGGCCGGGGCAGGCTGCGCCCCTGCCCTGACTCCAGCGGCCGTGCCGGGCCTGCCGCCGACCCCCGGGGCTCCCCCTCGCTTATTGCCTGGCTCCTTCGAGGTGAAAAACGGGCCCGTGGGGCAAACGCAGGCCCCGGGGTGCAGTGCGGGGGCTCTTCGGCCGGGCTGCCTGCTCGCCCCACGCCCCCGCAGCGGGGCTTTACCCGCCGCCCCGACCCCCGGCCAGGCCCGCACCCCGCGTCCCCGTCCCTCAGCCGGTCCCCCGCCCCGCCCGGCGGACGCGGGCCCCGCCCGGCCGCCGTGGCCCGCCCGGCCGCCGTAGCCGCCCCCCCGCCCCGGAAGTGCTCCCCGTTGCCATAGCGCCGCTGCCGGGAAGGCGGAAGATGGCGGCGGTGGCGGGGCCGGAGGAGCCGGAGCCGGGCGGTTCTTTCCGCCGTTACCTGGCGCGGCTGGGTGCCCTGCGGCCTCAGCCTGGCGCGGAGCGGCCCGACGGCGGCCGCCGCACCGAGCTCCACCTGCTCTTCGACCAGCTCATCTCGGAGAGCTGCGGGCCGGCGCCGGCGGCCGGGCCCAGCTCCCAGGTACCGCGGGGCCCGGGCGGGGAGCGGGGCCGATGGGCCGGGGCCGGGGGGCCGGGCGGCGCCGGAGCTCCCGCCGCCCACACTTGCGCGCACACGCACGGGGATGTGAACACGCTCGGGGCGGGGGGGGTGCGGAGAAGGCGCTCGCACGCGGGCGTGCACGTCACGGGAGTGTACACGTCAGGGGAGTGTACACGTCACGAGAGCGCACGCTTACGCGGGGCTCTCGCCCACCTGCATGGGTGCTCGTGTCGGGGACACGCGTGTGCCTGCCCTTAAGGGTGGGTGTGCGCACCGGGGTGGCCGTGCAAGTGCTTTCCCGGCTGTGCACCCCACGGGTGTGCGCAGGCTCGCGTGGAGGCACTCGCAGCCATCTCGCCCGGTGCCTCCAGGTAGCAGCCCTGCACGTACACCCCTGGGGCTCCCCACGGGCCGGCTCGCTGCAGGCCGCAGGTTTTCCTGCAAGTCTTCCGCTCTCCTCCCCACGACCACGTTCTCTCCTGCCTTCGCCCGCCCCTGGGTCCCTTCCCCACCTCTTTGGGTACTTGTGAGCTCTGCTGCCGTGTGCCGAAACCCGGCCGGGTCGGCACACGTGGCCCAGCGGCAGGAGGGCATGAGTGCTGGTGGAGATGGTGGGTGACGCCGGTGAGTGGGCAGTGGGTGGGACTGTAGGCACGGGGACTCGGCAATTTTCACAGTCTACTATTCAAACAATTAAAAATTTTCAAGTCTTAAAGTAAGCCCTTCAAAGCTGAATGCTGTAGTTTTGCAATATTGGTACTGCTTCATCGGGAACATGCTGTACTTCATTATTACACTGTAAACAGTGCCGACTTACCGCTTTTTCTTCATTTTATTTCCAGAGTAGACTTACTTTGCATTTTGGAATTAATTGATTTTTTTGGACAGTGCTCATTTTTCCCCCCTTCTGTCCTTGATCTAAATTTGTATTTTTCTTTTGCCGTTATTATTGGCTTTGCTTTTGCTCCAGTGTTTGAGTGGTATTGTTTGAGCAGCACTCCTGCAATTTGAATCCATGTCGGCATATCCCTGCGTCGGGATGAAGGTCTGTAGATAGCTGAGGGGAAGCTCACTAGCTGGAGTTTCATTTGTTTCATTACGTTGTCTGTGTATGTTGATGTTAGTGGTATCCCCACGCAGATCTGGTTGTGTGATCAAAGTCTTTGCTGATGTGGTTTCCACCTTAGCTTTGTAGTCTCTAAATAATAAACTGAGGCTTTCTTTTCCAGGATGTTTGTGCTCTGCTTGTCCAAGCCTGTCAGCTGGTTCATCTTGATCAGGAACATCTTGTCAGCAAAGTTTGTCAGCTTATCCATCACTTACTTAACAGATTTCAGGTACGAAAAGTTTGGCCTTGTCCCTCCTTTCCCTGTGTGCTGGCCCTCTGGTCCCCCACTAAGCCAGGGAAGCCTTCTGTCTTTTTACGGGGCTATGGAGCCGACCTTCATGCAGAGTTTCTCGGATTTTCACTGTATTGCTTATTTATTCTTAGGTGAGGTTCTGATCTGTGGCTCTAGCATGGTTCCTCATGTAAAAACAGCTCTCAGTCAGAAAGGATGTACCATCAGAAACACTCTTGGCTATAGGACACTTGTGTGGATTTATCCAGTTCTTAATTCTGATTCTGTGGTTGTGTGTAATTTTAAGAGCCAGATGACCCGAGTCTGTAACCAATATATCTGCGTATATTGACTCCAGTGGTACATGATGATATTTTCTTGACCGCAGTCCTTTTCTGTTACAACAGGTGATGGTTGATGAACAGAACTTGAATTTTCTTCTCTCCTACTGCATCTCTGCTCTTAAGCAGTGCAGCTCTTGGACACATGTTGAAATTCTGCAAGCCTTAGCAACTCTTGTTTACAATAATGGACCTAAATGCCAGAAAGTGAGTTTACAAGCTAAGAGAAAGTAACCACAAAAATATTTGCACCCTTTTGCTGTTTCTACTTTCTTTTATTTTTTTTTCCCCCAAAAGAAAGAATAAAAAAGTATCACGTTCTCAAATTGCCTTACGTTTCGTGCTAAGATTAGATGCCGTTTAAATAGTGACTGATATTTATGGAAAAGTTGAATTTCAGGTGTGATAGGTGTGTATACTAATAATCAAGAGATAACAGGATTCTTCCCATGCTGAATACCTCTATACCTGCAGGCTGCAGCTGTAGGGACCACCTATTACCTGGCTTGAGCCAAAGGCACGCTATTAAAGAAGGGCACCAGACTTAGTCTGCAGGCTAACCACCCTGGTATGCCTGTGTATCAGGCAGGAAGAACGCGGGGAGCTTCAAATTGCACGTTACTCAGCAGGCTCCATTGAGGATCCTGAAATTTATCCTGTAACCAGATCAGGTCTTTAGTGTGCGGAGGGCTCAAAGCCATTTCAAACTGGAGACTATCAGGTATCAATCCTGAGGTTTGTACGAAGCTCCTTGTTGCTGCAGTGTGACTGATAGTGTTTGTTGTGTTGAATTGTCCTGCTGTCACCAGCTCTTGGCAGCTTGCAGAGCAGTTTCTGCTGTTGGGCTGAAGCGCGGGGTGGTGATGCTAGCAGTTTTGGAGCTGCCAGCTTGCGTGGGTTTGTAGCCTATATAACCGCAGCGGTTTGGTACAGCAGTTGTTACTAACTTAGCTTTATGTCTGGGAAGAAAGCATAAACTGGGACTCAGTCTGAACTATGCTCATGCTCAATTTTGAATACAAAATAAGAGAACTTTGGAAATTAATATTTTCATGTCATTTTTTATAAACATAATCTGTCTATGGAATCTGAAACTGTAGCTGACAAATCTTTTTTTGTAGCGTAGATGTGTTTAGCTACCAAACAGAAGAACCAGGAGGCTGAGGGAAGAGCACTGACCCCTAATGACTTTTGGTGGTTTGTTTTAGTATCTCTCGGATTTGCTGGGCAAGACTGGGCTCTTGGTGCAGTTCAGTGATTCTGCTCAGCCAGACGTGGAACTCAGGAGGGCAGCAGTACGCAGCATGGCAAATCTGTGTCTCAGGTGCGTACAAGCCTTTTCAGATGGTGGAGTGGGTGCTTTAGAAGCTGTACATCTGGCAGCACAGACAGCTCATCTGCTCTGTGCTAGGAACAGCAAATTCAGGACCAGTAAGGTGTACATGCATGAATTTGAAATGTAGAACTTTAGTGCTCCAAGATACTGTGGATAAAACCATAAACTCTCCGTCTTCCAGAAATAATGTTACAGAGATCAGTTTAGGGAAGAAAAGAAAAAATGTTGTGCTGTCTGGTCCCTGCAGTGATTCTTTGGGTTAATTTTGCATAAGAAATGGTCAGCTACAAGTTTTTATAGTGCTTGTCAGTTATTCTTTTGCAATTCATCCATTTTTCCATTCCACATGTAAATAAGCTGATGCCACAGCAACATCAAATCTTCATTAACTGCTGTACAGGAAGAATTTTGACTAACCAGACTCTGTGGGCAAGCAAGCAATTAATAAAAGCAATAGATATTTGGACTTGCTGTAAAGAGTTTTTTGGTTAATAGTTTCCCTGAACAGATGGCTTTGTTTTTATTAAAAAAAAAAAACAAAAAAACCAAACAAAAAAACAAACACACACAAAAGCTTGGAATTTCAGCACTTATAGATGAAGTCTGAAGAACTACTTAATGTAAATAAAAGCAACATCTGGCAGTTTGGGTCATGATGGTTTTTCTATGTGGAGAGTTGGGATTGTTTAGCCCGGAGAAGAGAAGGCTCAGCAAGAATCTTACCGATGTGTATAAATACCTGATGGCAGGGAATGAAAAAGACAGAGCCAGTCTGTTCTCAGTGGTGCCCAGTGAAAGGACAAGAGGCAATGGGCACAAACTGAAATACAGGAAATTCCGATTAAACGTAAGAAAGAAAGAAAGAAAAAAAAGAAGTAAGGATTATCGAACACTGGAACCAGTTGCCCAGAGAGGCCGTGGAGTCTCCATCCTTGGAGATATTCAAAACCCAACTGGACGCAGTCCTGGGCAGCCTGCTCTGGTTGACCCTACTTCAAGCAAGAGGGTTGGACTAGATGATCTCCAGAGGTCCCTTCCAACCTCAACTATTCTCTAATTTCAGGAAAATCACTTGCAATATTAGAGTTGTCCTGTGAGTATTATCAAACATGCGTTGATGGCTTGAAGTAATTAAATATGTTGGAACCAGGTGCTTAGGAATCCATTACAAAAGAATTTGTTTAATGACTCTAAATCCACTGCAACAATGGCCAGCTCTTACTAAATGGTACTCAAGGTAGCAAAGATGAAGTGATGCAGTTGCCTTCTCTATTCATGTAGTAAGTCAAGTGGATATTAAAATGTTTCAGCACATTAAGGTTGCCCAGACTTCATGGAAACTAGGGAAATGGCAAAAGTCATTCTAGGCCCTTTTCAATGCCAAATTTTGCCTAAAAAGCATTTATAAGCATGACAGCTTGTTAAGCTACGCTTGGAGAGTCATTGTAATTGAGAAGGTGGCCACAGAAGCAGAGGAGGTGTAGGGCACGCTATGATTGTACTAGCTCTTTGTGCAGAAGGTTTCCTTTTGTTCTTTGTAGTGGTAGAGCTGATCCCTGTCAAAGAACCATCCATCTGGGGCTGTGCTCTTCAGGCTAGCAGAGGGCTTGGATCTGAGCTTGTGTAACTTTATAAAAAGCTGTGGGACAGACTGTAAACCAACCATTTGTCTCTTCCTGCTTTAATTTTAGTGTGCCTGGACAGCCATACTTGGATGAGTCGTACAGAAGTGTCTGTTTTCAAACTTTTCTAAGTGTTCTGCAGTCTTCAAAAACCTCTGATGTAGACGACATCACTTTTTGCATGGTAAGTGTCAGTCTAATTTTCTAGAATACTCTAATTAGGAGATTGTGCTGCTGGGATATTGCAATTTGGAATATATGAAATTTGGAATATTGTCAACTGAGATTTTGCTTAAATAGTCTAATTTTTTTTTTTAATAACCACAAGTAACTGTCCCGGTAATTATGTTGAGAAAAACCATGATTGCCTAGAAGGTCACTTGAAAGAGGTGAACCTTCCGTGTTTTGGGAAGGAAAAGTAAGTGATTCTGTGTTTCGGTTTTCAGTTACTGCAAAGTGCACTGAAAGGTATTCAGTCGCTTCTCAATGGGGGGAAGATGAAACTGATGCAAACTGACCAAATCGGATCTCTTCTTGCAGTATTAAAGGTAAATACTTAAATTCACTGTGAGAAGGAGGCAGACACTGGAAGGTGCATGTTCCAGATGCTTGTTAAGTGGGAAACAGTAGAAGACAAGAAAGAGGGAGCGGAGAAACCTGAGCTTGGGGGGAAATGTAGTGTGAGATATAAAGAAAAAGACATTGAGTTTCTCTCACAGCATCTTAACTGCACTTCCCACAAAGAATGTGAGAGAAAGATGGGAGGCTCATTTTTTTTAGACCTACTTAAAATCTTTCTAGATATAGTTGAATTTCAGATGTTGGATAGCTGTTACGTAGCATGGGGAGAGGCAAGACCTGGGGGAAGGATCACAAGCCCAGCTGACAATTGATGAACACCTGAGTAAATACACAGTAAACCTTTGTGCATCAAACAGGGAAAGAATGCTAATGTTTTTGTTACTGTTGTAGAAATGTATGTTTCACGGACTGCCAGGACTGAGCATAGAAATGCCTGCAGCCCTGTACCCGGCTCCATTGCCTCAGTATGATAAAAGGTCGCCCGTCAAACAGGAACAATCAGAACCGGCCGCCTTTAAGCAGACAGGGGTAAGCTGAAATTATACTGATTCTACTGCGTGCTCATTGTGTGCGTGTTTGTTGCGGTTGTGTGTTACCTGACGTGATATTAGTGGCTAACAGGCTCTTTGTGTTCTGAGCATGTGATACATTTCACGTTCTTTGCTTTAAAGGTATTGATTATAAATCTCTGCACTGAGTAAAATTGCTTTGTAAACTCAGATGACAAGAACAAACGGCTCTGCAGAGATTGGTTTTCCTGAGTTAAGCTGTGTGCATCAGTTATTCATCTATAGCCAAGAATTCTTGGCCTGCAGACATGGGACTGGTGTGTGCAGACTAGCCAAAGCTTTTTATTTTATAAGTTACATTTTCTCTCCTAACACTTGTGCAATTGTTTGACTCTTTCTTAGGGAAGTCAAGTTCATCTAGACGTTGATTTCCTCCCCCCTCCCCCATCTGTTCTGCTTAATCCTTCTGCAGGTTATTTTTTAACCCTGTAAACACTTTGGATTACCGATTATCTGAAAGACATTAGAGAAAATAAAGTTGTATAGTCATGTTGACTTGTTTCTTTTTAGATGTTAAATACCTACTGTAAATCTAAAAGAACTACAGGAGTATTTATTGTTCCTCTTCTTTAATCACTTTCGTGTGAAATATGATTTTTAACTAAAAGTTTTCTTGGAAATCTTTTGCTTTACTGATGAATAGGCCAAAGCTTAATTTTTGAGGCTATTCAGATATAAACTGCTTATTTACACTAAGGTATTACTACACTGATGTTATTGTTGCTACTAATAAGCAGTTTGCAAACTCTCAGATACTAAAGAATGATTGTTTCTGTATGTACTGTATTGCACATACATATAATTGCACTTATGTGCAGTATTGTTGCATCAGAAGATGCTAAATAGCTGTGATGACTCTTGGTTAAACTAAATCTCATCTAAAAACTCATTTAGAAACTTGTGTAATTTGATGTTGATGTACTATACAGAAGGCATGATTTATTATATTAAACTCTCTGCTTTTATTCTGGATTGGCAATTAGTTTTGTTTTCAGATAAGATCTTTTTCCCTTAGATTTACAACTAGAAAATGTTTGCACATCTTTCTAGATATTATTTCAAAAGATTAAAAAAAAAAAAAAATCTACTTTTTTGTCTTAAAACAGAACCGAAGAAAAAAGTCCAAAGGGAAACAAAAGAAGGGAGAGCCTGGGGAAGAAGGAAGAGAAGATTTGGGTGATGCAGGAAATGAATCAGTCCTTGGAGCAGACATGCTGAAATTACGCTTGGGGGATGTGCAGAACAGTCCTTGTTCGGATCCTCGGACTCGTGCATCAGATGTTGCATTCGTGCCTGCTGGAAAGGATCACTTGTCTTCACATTATACTAGTTGGAAAAGAATCAGCAGCAGTGAGTCGGAATATTCTGATGCTGAAGGTGGAATACAGAGCAAAATGAGGTGATGGTTGTTCATGTAAACATAAAGCATGGTAGCAGAGTGTGCTGTTGTTCATAACAATCTAAGCTCATGTATCATGTTAAAGCATGCCTTTTGTTCCTGTAGATCTGGCACAAATTTTACATGTGTGCAGACTCTTAAACTTCCACAGGATCCTAGCACTTTGTTCTCAATCAAAACTGTTGAGGAAATCACTTTCCCTTTTGATTTATGTGGTGATACAAGAAAATTGGAAGGCAGCCATTTGTATTGGTTTGAAAGTAAATTTGTTCTTTCTCCTCCTGTTCTTGGTCTAAAAAATTTCTTCTCACAGCTAGCCACTAACGTAAGTGAAAAAGTTTAAGTCCATTACTTTTCACTGCTGCTATTTCATTAATCTTTTTGTTTGTTTTTAAGATCTTATCAAGCCAATGTTCGTCAAGGGGCTCTAGCCTGTTTCCTCTCCGCTATAAAATCAATAGAAAAAAGAGTTCTTTATGGCTACTGGTCAGCATTTGTTCCTGATGCACCTGGGATTGGCAGCCCCCAGTCAGTGTCCTTGATGACTATTGCTTTAAAGGACCCTTCTCCAAAGGTGAGGCAGTTCTGAGTAGAAAAAGCATTGTATTTTTCCCATATTAATCTTAAGAGTTGTTTTCTCTGGCCTTCAGTAAGTACTTTGGCTTGTATCTGTGTTGCTTGGTCACCATACCGCAAGAAATAAAAGAGGATGTATTGGTTAAGGAAACAAAGGATTGGTTGTATACTGCTTAAAGTTATGAGAAAAGATAGTTGGAGTTGAATTTTGTCTTGCTGGAGAAAGAGACTTTCAGAAATTTTAAAATTCTCCATCAGCTCGAAGGCAGTGTTAAAAGTGGGTAACAGAAATGTTTTATCATTTCAGACCCGTGCCTGTGCTCTCCAAGTTCTCTCAGCCATCCTGGAAGGTTCTAAGCAGTTTCTTTCTGTTGCCGAAGACACTAATGATCACAAGAGAGCTTTTACTCCCTTCTCCGTAACTATTGCTTCTAGCATCCGGGAGCTGCACCGCTGCCTGCTGCTAGCCCTGGTGGCAGAATCCTCTTCTCAAACACTGACACAAATAGTCAAGGTAACTGTACTGTAAGTGTTTCAAATCCTGCCCAAGAGATGATATTGGTCTCTAGATTAAGTCTTGAAGCAAGATTGCACAGAAGTTATTGTAGCTGTTGAGGACTAAGGTGGTGGGGGGAAATAGACTGTTGTCTCACAAGGCTTCAATGACTAAGTCTTCCTACAGAGTCCTAGGGTTTCTTTTCTCTTCAGCACAATTCTCGTGTTCCTGCATTTCTTTCATGTAGTCTTTTTGGAGCTAAATGAACCCATGAAATTATTCTGAAGACTCACGTTGGCTTTAAAACTGGAATCCAAATTGGCAAAAAAAGCTTTCCATGGGCTACTGAAATTCCTTGGTCTTTGTGTCAGTCACAGTAGTTAAATACTTGTTCTTAGGAGCCAAGTTTGTTACCACTTTTCAAACAGTAGATAATTTGGGGCATTTGTTTTCAGGTGCCCTCAGATAATTAGCTGTCTGAATGACCTAAATTGCAAATGTAAAAACAAATCTGTTGGAGGCAGGCTGACATTGTAACCACCGCTCCATGTATGTTCTTTTGTGTGTTTCAGTGCCTTGCAAATTTGGTTTCAAATGTACCATACAGCCGTTTAAAACCTGGGTTGCTGACAAGAGTGTGGAACCAGATAAAGCCATACATTTGTCATAAAGGTTTGCATTCTCTTTGGCTGGAGCCTCTTTGTATATGTTATATCTTAATTCAGCATTGGTTATTACAAAATAGTTGGGGACTTTCCCCTCGCCCCGTGCTTCGTAAATACATAAACGTATGTATTGCTGTCGAATTTTATGTTATGATCTGTCTTGTCTGCTGAAGGAAGATGCTAATGGACTGGCTTTTTCTTCCCCCGCCCTTTTCTTTCTTGCAGATGTTAATGTTCGAGTTTCTAGTCTCACGTTATTAGGGGCTATAGTATCTGTCCAAGCACCTTTACCAGAGGTGCAGTTACTCTTGCAACAGCCCAATTCTTCAGGGCTAAATAATAGTGGTAGCGCAACCCCTCACCGTTTTAATTCTTCTGAGCAGTGGAGAAAAGCACTCCGCTCAGAAGGGGAGCCTCCAGATAATCCAGCAGGATGTACATCTTCAGAACCATGCTGGCTTCTCCGTCTCTGCGTTTCCATCATCGTTCTGCCCAGAGAGGATTCCTGTTCTGACAGCGATGCTAACTTTCCATCGTTTTCCAGCGTTTATGAACCATGTCCCCTTCGACTGGAATCCTTACAGGTGGGGATGAACAGCTAGCTTGTGAAATGAACAGCTTGGTACAATATCAAATTACCTCATGTCAGTCAAGCCTCAGTCGTGGCTTGACTTTGCTCCTAGCTCTTTCAGTGAGATTTGGCCTAAACCATTTGCTAGTGCAGCATGTCTGAGCTGCTGTGACTGAAAGAGCAGTAACATTTTGATTCTGTGCCTGTGGCCATAGCATAACTGTCCCACAGTAAACCTGCTGCAGCAAGTTCATCTGCCTGTGATTTTTGTTACCTTTGTTATTTTTAAATATTATTTGGTTGTGTGTGCTGGCATCTGGTGAAGGCTGTGAGACTTCCCCATGCAAACTCCTCCATACAGAATCTAAGTTAAAGTTTTGCTAGAAGACAGTGGGGAAGAACCTTGCAGTCAAAGAACAGTCTGCAAGGAACTACGGAGTGATGCTGGTATGACTAAAGGAGTACCTGTAAATGTTGAGACTTGGCCTTGTTTTTCTTCATGTAACCACAGAAAATAGTAAGATTTTGTAATGTGCATCCCGAAGAGTCTTACTCTTTTTCTGGAACAATGAATATTTGTTAAATCCAGCTTCACAGAATGCAGCAGCAGTATTACAGGAGAGTGTTGCTCTTACAGGCACTCTTGCTTAGTTTTTTAGCTACAGGAGACCTCACTTACAGTAAATAATTCATTGTCTTGCTACCTGATAGTGCTTTTGTGGCCCTTTTTTGAACAGGATAATGGAATAGGGAGGTTTTTAATTAGCTGTAGTATTCTAGAAGTTGTGCTGCAAGGTGTATCTGTTACATCAGAGTTTAGTATATGGTCCCAGTGTTGATTAGCCCGTTAACATCCTCTCTGTGTGTATTTGGGGTATTTTGGTTTAATAGCAGGAAAAAACGCTGAATGGAATTTCTTTTGTTTGTGTTTAGGTGCTGGCTCTTCTTGTAAAAGGTTATTTCTCTATGGCTCAGAGCTATTTCCTAGAACTTGGAGAAGTGGCTTGCAGATGCATGGAAGAAATGGATCCATCCATTCAGCTTCATGGAGCCAAAGTAAGAGCATGACGAAACATCAACGTTGTTTTACCAGGTCAATTTTATCTATTAGTGTGCTTTGCAAATACAGATGAGTAGCGATGAATATTCAGAGCATCTATGTGTGTGTGATGTAGAACACCGTAAAGAGCTGGTGCCTGCTGTAGCTCTTTGGGAAGTGCAGTACCCTGACACTTTCAGAAATGCACCTTCTGCTTCCAGTCTTGAATTCTCAGCAGAATTCTGTTGCTCTGCTGAGCCACCAGGAAGCTTGGGAAATGCAAGGACTGTAACACTGGCCGTTCTCTGATTTAGCATCAGCTGGTGCAGGAACTGTAGTCTGTCACCCAAAGGAAAGCTCAGAGAGATTTCCTCTTTGCGCGGCAATTTGTTATGCTGTTCTAGCTGGAGACTTTATCTAAGAAAGGCTTTTCCTCCAGTTTCTTCACTAGCAGGGACAGAATAGAGTCCAAAACAATACTGAATCTTTTATTTTTGTTCCCTGGGTAAGTAAGTATAGCCCTAGGTAAAGGTTACTATAGTTCCATGGTACACGAGTCATCCCTGATAAAGACCTAGTTGCTTTTTGTTTCCTTGCAGCTTCTGGAGGAGCTGGGCACAGGTGTACTACAGCAGTACAAGCCCGATTCAGCCGTTGCCCCTGATCAGAGAGTGCCTGTCAGCGTGGTAAGTGTGTGGGCTCCCTCTGAGATTCCACTTCACTGAGCTTCCTTTCTTGAGCTCGCTGCAAAGTCACTGGCATGGATAGAGATAAATCAATTGCAGGAAAGCAGAAAGGGCTCAGTACCCTGCGGCTTTAAAGGTGCTGATACATACAATTTTTGTAGACTTCCTGCATTATTTTGGCATTTGTTTTTATCTGTAGGCAGGTGCGTTGTTTGGGTTTTTTGTTTTTTTTTTCTTCTACATGATGTTAACACTGCCTCTGTGCCTTTCCTCATCCCTCCTCTTCCTGCCTGCTGTAAGCCAGGAAGCTGGAAGAACAGCACTGATTTTGCATGCGTCATTACTGCTGCATAAAACCTAGACATACACTTTTAGAGTTTTGGTGAATTTGCATTGTTACAAGAGCCAGCCTACATGTTCTGGCTGCTCACAAGTGCAGAGAGAGTGGCCGGAACCATAATATATGTGATTCCAGAAAAATCCATTGTTTGAGGCTGTTTGTTGGATAAGTTTGCGGAAGCTGAGGAACTGGCATTCTAGTAGGAACGTAGGCCTGTTTAAGTCTTGCTTCTGTGAACAGAAGGCAAGTTTAAAAATTTCTTTGGCGTATGCTAAGTTTTGAGCTGGTCACCAGTGACCCTACAAGATAGGAAAGGTGTCCAGTAGCACTGGGTTCCTGTTACTTGATATGAATGTAAATTGTCAGGCAAATGAAAATACCTAGCCGTGTGGATTCAAGAATGGAATTGTTATTCTACCTAATGCAATCTAATCTGAGTGTATGTGGCCTTAAGAAGGAAACAAACAGAACTCAGTGAATAAGTACTCGATAGCAGTACTAAAATGTCTTTAAAATGTTTCTGAATGCTAAGTATTTTAGGCTTTCAAAGAGTGGTAATCACTTTCATGTGTGATTATGCTATCTGCTGTAAGTATGTCTTAAAGATGATCATAGGAAAAGACAAAGTGCTATAGAACTTAGGCATAATTGCTGAGTTTAAATAGGTAAACCTGGCTGCTTCTTCTGTAGGTTGTAACTTTCTGGACTATGATGTTAAATGGCCCTTTACCTGGCACTCTTCAGAACTCTCCACATGCGACTCTTCAGACAAGTGCCTGTGATGCCCTGTCCTCTATCTTGCCAGAAGCTTTCAGCAGTCTGCAGGTAAGAGAGCACTCCTTAAGCATGGCATTTTTACCTATTGAGGCTTTATTCTTGTCTACCAGATTACAGTAAAGCCTTTTAAAACTTATAAGGAGAGGGTAGAGAAATCTTCCAGAATTTTTTTTTTTACATTCTGAACAAGTTGTGACTACTGAAGACTGGAACAGGCAATGCTGGGAGTAATTAGTCTGTCAAAACAATTAAACTGTGGGTCACAGAAGCTGTTTGGCCCTGCCATGAATACTCAGCCTTGGCGATGATGCACAGGAGATGGAGAGCAAGAATTTCTTTGCATGAGGGAGGGGTGAAGGGCTGGTATTTTGCTGGTTAAGTCTTTGAAGAGACAGCTGAGCTAACAGCCATGGACTGACGTTGTTCACCAATTTGCATGCATGGTTTTTTTTTCTTTTCGCTGGCTTTTAAAACACCAAACTGCGGTGATCGCCCTGGCAGAAGCAAACAAATGTGTTGGCCTTACTCTCCTTTTGCAACATGAAATATGCTTTTAAACATGAAAGCCTTGGCAGTGTATCACCGCTGCATTGTGCAGCTCCTTTTGTGTCACTGTGCCCTTCTTGATGGGGAGTACTCTGCCAGATCTCATTTGCCCAAGAATTGCTAGTACAGCAGTATCTCTGGAATTCTCCGTCTGGTTTCTCCGAGTACAGCATGTACTTCTTCACCCTGTACTTTGATCCCATACACTCTCTTGTCCCTGTGGCCGTGTGGGGTCAAGTCAGTGCCCACTCTGACCCTTTGCTCTGATGAAACAAAGATCTTTGTCATGGGTTGGTAAACTGACAATCTGTCCAGGATGAACTTAATCTGCCTGGCTGTCCTTGTTAATGAAGGGGAAAGAGTGAAGTAAGACAGGAAAAAGCAACCGATCCAGTCTGTTTTACCTCTGATGGGCCATGCCTTCTGCGTTTGGATGATAGTTAATATTTTGGTTTCCTTTGTGGTCTTAATCTAACAGCAACAAGATCATGTTTGCTGGAAGCATTCCCGTTTCCTGTGTGGCATCCTGAAATGCCAGTCAATTTACTGAAAAGAGTGCGCTCCGAATGGTAGCTTCTATAGATTCCACATATTAGGATCATTCAGAGTATTTGTCAGTTGTCTGTCTTTGTGGGACAGAGATCTTTTCAGTTTCTCTCTATTGCCATGACTGCTTATCGTTGCAGAATGACCAGCAGATACTGTGCGTCACTCTGCTTCTTGGCCTGAACCACAGTGAGAACCCGCTGGTAAAAGCTGCTGCTGCACGTGCGCTTGGAGTTTACATCCTCTTCTCTTGCCTTCGGCAGGTCAGAACTGGCCCGTTTTTCTTATTTCAAGCCATTTTATAATGGGTTTGATGAACCATAAGATGTGGGACATGAGTTCTTTTGGAATGAATTGGCCTTCCTTCTTGCTTTTGGTCTGTAGTGTGTATATAGCTTTTCCTTACTGTCTCCAGACCTGCTCTTGCCTTCTGTGTGGTGAACAGAACCAGTGCAGTTTTAAGTGAAATGAAGGAGAAGCCAGAGTGCCTTGTAAGTGAGAGCAAAAGGAGGGGGGTCAGGATCTTCCCCGAGCTCTCAGGGACAGAAGTGGGAAAGGCTAAGTTGGCACAAAGGAGCTGCAATAGATGAGGTAGAGCTGGGAAGAAGGGACTGTAGTTTTTGCAACGTGGCCTTAAATGAGTGATTGTAATAAAAAAATGATGCAGTAGCTGACGTTGAGATTTGATTCCAAAATATTTTGAAAGAAAATCCTTTACCATAGGCAACGGAATGAAAATGCAATGTAATGTGCCATAGAAGAGAAGATTAGACAGGGAGCTCAACAGGGAGTTTGGAGAAGCAATTACTTTAAGAGTGGGATTTGACGAGTATAAGATTGGCAGGCCAGGTAATTATGTTGAAATCCAAAGTAACTAAAACACCAATGAAATTAAATAATACATTGAAACCTTTCAGCAACAGCTACCCAAGAGAGTGGGGAACTTGGTCAGCATGCAGGCTTAGACTGTTAATTACAGATCAAACAAAGCTGTACAGAGAGCACCATAAACATGTGAAAAGTTGTTGCCTAAAAAAGAAGAGTATATGACTAGAGCTGGTCTCTGTGCAGGTATCGTCTTCCCTAGAAAGGCCAGAATGTGTATGTTACTAAGGAAATCACCTGAGTTTTAAAAACTCTCTAACTTTGCAGCAGTTTTTACATTTATAGGATGTGATGTTTGTGGCAGACACAGCAAACGCTATTCTGAATTCCCTCCATGACAAGTCTCCGAACGTCCGTGCCAAAGCGCTTGGTCCCTGGGCAATCTTACGGACACTCTGATCATCAACATGTACGTAAGCGCGCCTTGGCCTGCAGAACTCCTCTCTCTGCCTGTATTCCCGTAGCGTCAGACAGAGGGTACGGATCTACTTAGTATCAAAAAAGCCAAAATTTGGCTTGGATGCTTCTTTTTAACCACTCTTCAGCTTGTGCGCCTACCAGTGTATGGCACTGTATTATAAGTATCCCATAGCCATCTGGGGTTGAGTTCTACTAAACTGCTTGGGCTTAGGTCTTTCTAATCATTAGTTCTGGGGTATATTCCAAGTTTACTTTTCAGTTTTCTATTTCTTGTATGTTGCTTTGTGTAATTGCATGTTCCCTGGTTACTTTACTTTCAACCTAACACAGAAGTAAAATTAATAAATATTTAACACTTCCTCAAGCCAAAGACTGAAGGAAGTCTAACCTACCGTTACATTTTTAACAGGAGAAATAGTTATCATATATTCCTGCTACAGAATTGCCTCTGAGCAATTCATTGCCCTCTGTTTTTTATTACAGACTTAATGCATTGCTAACCAGCTTTCTTGCATTGATAGTTTGGTTTTAAATTAATAAACATAGTGGTCACATGTAGTAAGGTCTGCCTTACATATTAGCCTTCTAAAGAGTGAAGGTTGTTCATACGCCTTTCTAAAGGATTGTATCACATCTCTGGGGATGGATCATCTGAGCTGGCCTTTCACAGTGTGATTCTTCTGCTAGGGAAACGATGGGACAAAGTTTTCAAGAGGAATTTTCTGATCTCCTGCTGTTGAAAATGTTACGGTCTGCGACTGAAGCATCCAAGGACAGAGACAAGGTACGACTGAGGGGAAGGAGGGTGGAGTTATCATAGTGTAGTTAACTCTTGCATTTTTATTTAAAAAAAAAAGGAAAAAAGGCACCAGTTACTTTGGGGCGTTTTGCCCCAGCGGATGGGGCGCTGCAGCTCAGCATCCTCTCTTTAGGGCTGGCGTTTGGAGGTTTCCCGTGTTGTTTGACCTGCAGGGCATTTGATGGCGCTTTTCCACAGTGCAGCGGGTTTTTTGGGGGGTGGTTTTGGGTTTTTTTCAGAGTGACCATTTGCAGAGAATGATCTTTTTGGTGGCATTTAGGAAGTTACCATCTGATAAGACACCAGTCTGATTCCAGATGGGCTCCTTGTTGGCTCTGAGCATGATTTTGTAGCAGGCTTGACAAAAGCTTTGCCTGTAGCTGAAAGCCAGAATCGTTTTTTTTTGTGTGTGTATGTGTATTCCAGGTAAAGAGTAACGCAGTCCGGGCCCTTGGGAATGTGCTTCATTTCCTTCAGCCGTATCACATAGCAAACCCCAGGTTTAGGGAAGCCATCGAGGAATCTCTTCAGGCCCTTATTTCTACTGTTCAAAGTGAGGCCACTATGAAAGTGCGCTGGAATGCTTGTTACGCGCTGGGGAATGTATTTAAGAACCCTGCCTTGCCACTCGGTGAGTAACTTGTCCCGCTGGCTTTGGATTTGCACAGCAGGTTGTGGTTTTGATAAGAAGGTCTCTGTTACAAATGTGTTGGGGAAGAGGGGAGAAAGCAAACTGAGCTCCATCTTGCTGTCAGCTTTCCCAGAACTCTTGCCAGTGAAATAGGCTCAGATCCTGTGAATGCTAATACAGGCATAACTATTCAGTTGGATATCATGTTAGAAAAGAGCGTGAGGATGGGATTATAGCTGTGAATAGATGCAAAATGTCACTTTTCCTCTTGCAAAACTTCAGGAAATCAACTTTTTAAACTAATTCTTCATTTCATAACCCCCGATTCTCTCATTTAGACTGGAATAAATACAGTAAGTATAAGCCCATTAAATATTTAGGAGATACATTTACAGTTTTGTATATTTTGACTGATTGAAAAGGGTTTTTTTGGGTCTGGGGTTGGTTTTGTTTTGTTTTTTTTTTTAGGAGAGGCTCCTTGGACCACGCAAGCCTATAGTGCACTTTCCTCAGTAGTGAAGTCCTGCAAGAATTTTAAAGTCCGAATCAAATCGGCCATGGCCCTCTCCATCCCTAGCAAGAGGGAATGCTACGGCTCCACTGAGCAGTTCTGCCAAATCTGGAGTGCCTTGGTGGTTGCCTTGCAGAAGAGTGAAGATACCGAGGACTTTCTGGAATTCAAGTACAGTGCCAGCCTCAGGACGCAGGTCTGCCAGGCTCTGCTTCATTTGTTGAGTCTGGCAAAGAGCACAGACCTGCCAGTCATTTGGGAAACCATAAGAGAAAACGGGGATGCAATCAAACCCTATGTCTTGCAATATCTGAAATCTGGAGTTGAAGAAAACGAAGCAGGAACGCACACGGACTTGTGCGAGAGGGAGAGAGTATTAAAAGGAGCTATCGAACATCTCGGTGGGATAGAGAAACAGCTGGAGGGCAAAGCTAGGGTAAGAGTATCTGTTTATCTGGAAGATGTCTTGACAAACCATGCCAATGCCACTGAGCTAACAGAGGCTTAGAAAGAAACACCTATTTCAGTGACCAATAACTTACCCTTCTGCCTGGGCACAGAGAAGAAACACACTGCTTTCGCTCACACAGGGCATCCAGAAGAAAAGTTTCCTGTTGCTGGTATTAAAAAATTTATTTAAAACTTAAAATCATTCATAATGCCTGCTGAAAAGATCTATAGAACTTAATTTTCTTTTTTTTTTTATTTTTGTGTTTAGTGAACTCTTAAGTTGTCCTCGCTTGGTTTTGTTTGTACACTTAACTGTTACAGCGTTACCACTTGGAAAACAAATGCCTTTTCCTTCTTTGTACGTTTTATAAAAACAGCCTGTTCTCTCAGCTTATCTAAAAGCATTTTGTTACTATTGCTGCTGTATTCAAAATCATGTTTGTAAAGGAGGGGTCTGGAAGAATTTTGTTTTTCTGAGCGCTGCAAATGTTGTCACTCCTGTGTTCCCGCAATAAACCGAAATATGCCAATATTTGAATAATAGCTTAGAGCAAACACACTTTGCCTTTACCTGTCTGCGTTCCTGGTGTCGTACACCTGGCCTGCGCCTCCCTGCTGCCTTCGCTCTTCCTGTCTTCCCAAAACTCGAAATTCCTTGTTTCCAGGTGGATTGTACTGTGCTGCGTAAGCCAGAAAATTCAAAGTAGGTCCTCCGAGGCTGGAATTTTGACTCTTCAAGCAGTGCTACCCCTGGGGCTCTGTCGCCTTTCTGCGGGAGGTGCAGTGATGTTCTAAACCGCGCGTGGGTTTGTTTCTATTTCCGAAGTTCGGTCCCCTTCCCATTCCTTCATGATGATGTTACTTACTCTGTTTGCTGTGTGCTTACTGCGCTGATAGCCGGTGGAGGACTGAGCTCTCTGATGTTGCTGGGGACAAATCAGTGCCTCCAGGAATGAGCCTGTCTGTGGGGCACTTTGAGAATTAAGTGCCTGCTGTCCTAACCTCTGGGTGGATGTTTGAACAGAGCTCAGGGCAAGCCCTGGCTGTTGTAAAAGCTCTTTGGGATACAAAATTTGTCTGCTTTGTTTTTTCCATCCTCACCGCTGGTTTCAGTGGGGCTCAAGTAGCGTGAGTATCCGAAACCCCTTCAGAGTAATGGAATCTTTTTCCCTGGATGTATGGGGCCAGTTCCCTGCCGAGAGTGACTTCTCCCGCTGTAACAGCCTGCGGCAGGAGCGGCTCTGCCAACGTCTGGCGTACGGTCGGGCCTGTCTGAGTGCTTTGAAAAGCTGAGCAGCTGCCTGGGATGGAGGCTGAGGAAGAGAGCGGCAGAGCTGAGCACCGCTCCTGGGCCCCAGCACCACCCTTGCTGGTCCGTAGTGGGGCACGGGCCCCATCCTGGCTCAGGAGCACCCCTGGCTATGCTTCAAGTTACAGATTTGCACTTAAGCTGACGCTTGCTCCTTTTCTTTCTTGTACCTGTACCCATCTTTGAGTTTCCACCATCTGAAACAAGCCTGCGTTTTACAGCTGCATTCTGCCTCCAGAAGAAATCTGTCCCGTTACCATTGAACACACAACTGTGCCGGGATTTCTTGCCCAGGTTTGCTGACATCTCTAGAGCCGCCTACAGACTGTACCAGTTGAAATACTGGTGGTGAGGCAGCTGTGGGACTCGGTATCCAACACGTGGTCAGGCAGCAGACACCAGGCGTACCCGTGCTGAGTATCTGCTCCAGCAGCCCACATCCAATGTTGGGGTGTTCTTCTGAATAGAGAAATCTCTGATTTTATGCGCCCCAAGAAGCAGATGGGAGCTGCTGGGATTCTCAATAGCGCATAGCCAACTTCTTTGGTTTTAATAAAAACTTCTGTGAAGTCTCACCTGGCTCCTGAAACACCTAAGTGAGCGGCAGAGGTAAACGGAGAGCTCGAGCGGCTGCATAAAAAGGAAGTGAGCGTCCCTGCTGCACATGGTAGGAGCCTGCCCGCTCCGTGTATGAAGCTTTCTAAATAACCACGTCCAGTACTTCAACCCATATTGGGGAACCTGCAACTTTTCTCAGACAGAAAGATAAGAATATCTTTTATCTTTGGGAGCAAAAGTAGTTTCTAGGTAGCCTTGGCTGGAGGCAGCATAAGCAGTTTTCTCTGTGTGAGCTATCCATTTAACGAAGAGCCCAACTCTTTACTGGATGCTAAGCGGAAGGGGTTCAGCACCTTCCGATCTGCTGAGGCTGTTCCTCAACATTTGGCTACTCTCTCCCTCGAGACCAGACAAGAATAAGGCAGCGTGTCTGGATGCCAGGTAGAGTTCATCTGTAAAGGAACTGAACCAGTTAGGGGCTGGGTTTTGCTGGCTGGTTGTGCACACCTTTAGCCGCTCTCTTCTGTAGCTGTTTTCCCCAGGGATGCTCACAGACTCCGAGTGTCCCAGGCATCGATGAGACCCATCACCACATTATAGCAATAAGCACTGAAATGCTGTTTTGGGTAGAGAGTCTGGATTTTGTGGTCTCAGCCCACACACATTACAAACCTCCTGCCTGTGAAGAGGACGTACGATGGGTCTTACATTGATGCCAGCCTTCATCCTCCTGTAGGAAGATCCTTTTCCCAGCTTCTGGACACCCGTAGCTGACCCTCTGGGGAAAAAATGGTGTGTGCACAGGGGAGAGCGGAGAAGCAGGAGCTAGTTTTCGCTCTGGGTGGTGGAACTAAACTAATTCCATCCAGCATCTTCTGAAGATGAGATAAACATGTCATCACCCCTGCCTCCTGTCAGGGCCGGCAGCGTGGGGCTCGGCCCCGCTCAGCAGCCAGGGGTGGCCACGAGCTGCATCGTCTCTCCTGCCAGCACATGGGCATTGCCGGAGAGTCACAGGTTATAGGAGGGTGGAGGGGGAAGCTACAGAGATTCAGGCCTAATTTCTGTGGGCAACAACTAAAAAGCCGCTGGGTGGGGACCCGGGTCAGTCATGGATGGTCAGCTGTGCCTGGCCCCAGCCCCGCGGGCTGTTTCTGCTGCTGCTGGTTGTACCTCGGTGCAGTGCTGAGGGTGCTGGAGCAGAGCAGAGCTGGGATGGGCTCTCCTGCCTGTTATCGAGGTCAGTGATGATTTTATGTGTCCCTTCAGCGTCAGATGCTCATTTTTGGTGCCTGGTGGAGCAGCGTGCGCTGTGCACACCTTGTGCTGCTGCCCGTTGGCTGCCAACGAGAGCAGCGGGGGCGGACGCAGCCTCCGTCCTCAGCCAGGGACTGGTGAAGCACAAGGTGCTTGGGGCCGGCAAAAGCAGCACCTTCCCCACCCCGACCAAGGTTTTATTGTCCTGCCTCTTTATTGTTGTGTTTACAAGCCAGGCGCTTTGTAGGTTTTCCTATGAATAGTTTCAAGGAGAAGGTAATTACCTTATCACATGCAGGATGATTTATAGCCAAGGTGGCAAGGGACATTCAAGCTCCACATCGGCTCCGTTTGAAAGACAATCCGCCCGTTCTTCCATGCGGGGTCACTGGGTGGGTGAAAACAAAAGGGCTTTAGTGCCCGGCCTGCCTGGTCCCAGCACGGGGACATCTCCTGCGGCCGAACCCCGGAGGGAGCGTTTCTCCGGGCCGTGCCGATGGCCCTCGTGCCTGCCTGCAGCCCCGTGGGTCTCCCTGGGGCTGCCCGCGGTGGTGGGCTCTGCCCTGCGCAACCCAGCAAGGAGCAACCCGGTGAGTTCAAAGCTCAGGTTGCAGCTCGGGTTGTAAAGCCCTTTTTATTTAATTGCGTTACCTGGATCAGTAAATACGCAACGTGCCGCCCGAGAGCTGCGTGGCCTCGCACGGCAGCGACGTGCCTCTCAGCGGGACCGGGCCGGCGTGTGCGGTGATGTCTTGGTGAACAGAAGCAATTGCTTTTGTTGGACAAAACTCCTCGCCAGCGGCACCAGACCCGGCTTGCAGCGGCGGGGGGGGGTTGTTACACGTCTCCCCTTGCCTTCACATAGCAATTCTTTTTTGTTTTTCTTTTTTTTTCTTTCCCTCCAGTAACTCTGTCTTCATGGACTCGGAGCAAAGAGAACAATTCGCCGGTTGCCTTGTGGCTGTTGTGCTCTGAGCATCCCGACGCAGCCGCTTCTGGGGTGGGAACGGCAGCGCTCTGGTGGCCCCGGGGGAGGGAAGGGGCCAGGCCGGCCCCGGGAGCTGCCCCGGCCACCGGGCCACGAGGTGGCACCACGTCCCCGGCCACCGCCGAACGCCATCCCGGCGGCGTGGGCTCCCCACGCGGGGCGGCTGCCGGCGGGCGTCCCCTTGCACCGGGGTCCCCCTTGCAAGGGTCGTGAGAGTCCCCCTTGCAGGGTGCACGGGGGTCCCCCTTGCAGAGCGTGGGTGCCGCCTACCCGTGCACCCACCGGAGGTCGGACCCCCGGGGGCCGCAGCACCCACAGCCCACACCGGGACGCAGCGGGGAGCTGCCTTGGAACAGCGTGATGTGAGCGGGGTGCCGGCACAAAGTCGCAGGCGTGTTTCTCCGTGTAATAAACTGAACCTTTCTGCTCCCGGTGCACAGCCCCGGGTGGGGCCGATGGTTATCGCCCCGGCTCCGCAGGGACCCACGGGTTGCAGGCGCAGGGTGGCGGGAGGGCTGCGATGCCCCTTGGGACGCGGGTGCTCCGTGCAGCCCCGGGGACCCAGCCTGCCCGTGGCCTCGCTGCTGCCCACCTCCCCAAGCGAGGGGAAGAAGGATTCCTCCCCTGGCCCCTCTGTGGGACCCTGGGGTGGTGGTGGGTCACAGCAGCAGTGCCGAGCACCGCGGGGCCGGGGCTCCGGTGGCAGTAATGGCACATCGGCACATGAGCAATGGGGTGGCGAAGGCAGGGGTGACTTCCAGTGGCGGGGTCAGAGGGAAGAGGCTGATCCTCAGTTCATGCCTGCTGTCTCTCCCATAAAAAATGGCTCTGCACTATCTTGCAGGCCGTCCCTCCCGGGACCCGCTAATTTGGTGATTTTTATCCTGTCTGTTTTCCTTTTCTCCCCTCTGCCCCGCTGCAACCTCCCGTCACTCCTCCTCGGGGCGGCTCCGGGGTCGTCGCTGATGGATGGCCCCCGGCAGCGCCCGCACGGAGGAGGCGATGGCCAGCAAGGGGGCTTTCGGCACGGCCCGACCCCCTCCGGTGAGTCTGACCTGGCCGTTGCACCGACCTCCGCTCCGAGGTGACGCTCTTCCCCGGGGCTGAAAGCCCGTTGCAGGAAAGATCACAGCAGGAAGGGCGCAGGCGATGGGGGAAGGAGTGCAGAAGAAAACCATGAGGCACCCCAGGGCCCTGGGCACAGGCAGCGCCAAGCTGGGATGGGGACAGAGACAATAAAGAGGCTTGGAGAACCCCAGGGAGCAGGGGCATCCCTGGGGTCATGCCTCCCTGTGCTACCCCCGGGAAAAGGGAGCCCACGCTGCCCCGGGGGGTCCTCTGGCTCCCTGGGAGCCCAGACTGGTATTTCAGTCTAGACATGCTGGTATTTTTTCAGTCCAGCAAATTTCCTTGATGGCCCAGCGGCGAAGCACGAGCGCGCTGGCACCGGCGGCTGCTGGAGGGTGGGGGGTTCCCGCGGGGGCACGGGGGGCAGAGGCTGGGCAGCAGTCCTGCCGAGGCGATGTGCCCGATGCCTCCTCCTGGCTCCCGGGGAGGCAGGAGAAACGTTTGCACTGGAATGGGAGGGAAAACTATGCGAAACTTGAAATTTGCTCATAAACCCAGGCTGGCTGGGTGGAAAACTTGCCGCATCTTGCTCGAGCATTGGCCCAGTCTGCAGAGGGCTGCGACGGGCTCGCGTGAAAAGCTTTATTCAACAGCCGCCGACGTTCCTGCTGCCCCTGCGCCGCGTGCGGCCGCCCGGTCCTGCGCGCCCGGCAGGGTTGGGCTGGGTAAATACTTTGCGGGGGCAACCGGCTCGGCGCTGCCGGAAACATCACGGTGACTCAGGGGTCAGTCCCTTCCCCTCGATGCTGCAGGCACCGGGCTGATGCTTTTACCAGCCTGCCCGCCCGGGTGATGCTCCTCCTCGCACCACCTGCCCCGAGGGACCCCCGACGCCTGCCCGGGGACCGGCCGGGCGGACAAAGGCGGCTTTCAGGGCCCCGGCGGGGCCGGCCGTGCTTGGGCGGCCTCCGAGATGTGTGAAATTCAGCTTTTGCCTGGCTCCTTCCTGGAGCGGAACTGTTCTCAGCGAAACCGTCCCCGCCGCCCGCCCTAATGGCTTTTCTCTGTGCGCCCGCATTAATGAACGCGAGGCCCAGCCTAATCGGAGGGAAGCCATGCAAGTAATTGCTTGAATTTTTAATTCGGGGTTATGATAGGGGAATCAAAGTCACACGGCAGCCGCTGAGGCCGCCCGCGGCTCCGCGCCATTGACTCCCGCAATTTGCTTTTGATTTTTGCCCTCCCGGCTCCCCCCACGGCCTGGCGGAGACCCCGCTGGGCGCCGGGGCCGGACCCTCCCGGGGAGGGCACCCGGCAGAGAAATGCATTTGGGGTGGGGGTCCCACCTGGGGCGAGGGCTGGGGTGCGCTTGGCCGGCGCAGCCGTGCCCACGGGGGGCCCTTGCCGCAGGTGTGAAGCCATTTGCAAACCTCCGACGGTGTTTGCTTGCCTCCAAAATCCCTCTCCCAGCGACGGCCGCACCCCCACCTGACTGCGCTGCCTACGGGGAGCTGGGCGGTATTTTTCTTTTTCCATTGTGGCAGCTCTCACCCTCAGCCCGGGGAGCCGCCAGCGGTGACCCCCTGCCCGGTGCACAGCCGGTGCCACCGTCCTTGCACGAAGGGGCGAGCGATGCACAGACGGGCACCCATAACCATGGGGTGAGACACGGAATGGCAGGGCTGGCCAGGGTTTGGGTTGGGGTACCCGGGCCGGGGGCTCCCTGCAGTGCAGCCGGGGCTCCCACTGAAGCTTCGCCCAGGGATGGGACCCCCGTCAGCGGGGAGCTCCTCCAGCCCCGAGCATCTCCTGGGCCGCAGCACGCTGCCACGCTGCTTTTGTTTTCCCAGAAAACAACCCCACCTCCCGCGCTGGTTCCAGCTCGCTTCCCTCCTCTTTGTCTTAAAATTAATAAAAAGTCAGAGGACGCGCGGCTGCTCGGTAAAGCAGAATGGCATCTGCGAAATGTTTGCCCCGCGTGGGGAGACGGCGGCTGGCGAACTTGCCCCTGCCTCCCTGCCCGGCACCGCTCGGGGCTAGGGTCTCGGGAACCGGGTGCCCCGGGAGAAGCCGTGCCGTGCCGTGCCGGTGCTGCGCTCCGCTGTTCGGCACGGCCACGCACGGGATGGACCCCGTGTGCATGGGGCAGCCCGGCTCCTCTCAGGGAGCCGCTGGCTGGCAGGCTCTGCCCCGTGACCCCGTGTTTGGGGTTTGGGCCGCTGTTGTGGTGTTCTTTGTGCCGCGATTCCTGGGCAGATAGCATTGTTTGCCCTGACACGTAAGCCAGTGACAACCTGCAAGAGCTCTGGCATGGATTCCGGCTGCGCGGCTCCCAGCCTGCCCCGCTTCCAGGGCCTTTTTATAGCCCAGCAGAACTTGTTTTGCTGTGGCAGCGAAGCAGAACCCGAGTGTGGGCTGGGAGCCGTGGGGGGACATGCGTGTGGCTCACGGTGGGTGCTGGGTCACGTTGGCACCCCCTTACCCCCAAGCACCCCCCGTGGCGGGTCCCTGCTCCCCCATGGTCGCCCAACTGTAGTGCTCACCTCCAGCTCAAGACTTGGGGAGGTTGAGGGAAGCCCCCAAGCTCTGAAAATGAGGAGTCCAGGGTTTTGGGGGGGTCCCAGAGAGGGCTGGGTGGCCCTCTCTGGGAGGGGGACGCGGTGGCCAGGCCACCAGCGCAGAAGGGCATGCTGCCATGGCCATGGGCAGGGGAACATGCCAAGGCAGTGCTGAGCCCCACTGCCCGTCCCCTTGGCAGAGCAAGGGGACACCGAGCAGCCCCGGAGGGGTCCCACCTGCGGGCGAGGGGCCGCCAGCACCCCTGTGCCCCCCCGCCCCAGAGCAGCAGAGCCTCAGCAAAGGACAGGGGGTGAAGCCGGATTATGAAAGTGTTTCTTTGCTTTGCTTTTGAGAAAGGAGAACTTCAAAGGGGCCATTTATCACCAGACAAAGAGAGTCGCAAGTTATTTGCAAAGTGTAAGGGAGAAGCATTAATTATCAGAGTGACAGACAAACGCCGCTGCCGGGTGTCCTCCTGCCCACCCCTCCGCCCTGTCCCGGCAGCCCCCCAGCAGCTCCCGGCAAGCCCCGGGGTGGCACCCGTGCTCCCGTCCCTCCTGCCATGCCATCCCCGGCTCCTGCCTCATCTCCCCTCCATCTGGGGCTCGGTGTGCTGGGTAGTGCTGCGGCACCCGAGTTCCTGCCCGGCTCTGGGTGATGGGACCAGGGCGATGGGTGTTCCCAGCATGGGTGCACCCACGTGGCTGCCGCAGCTGGAGGGGCAACACGGGGGGGTTCCCCACTGTGTCCCCAGCTCTGCTGAAAGGCTGGGAGCTGCGGGCTGGGAGAAGCACTGCCAGCAAAGCCCACCTGGTGCCCCAGCCCTGCCTGGGTGCTCCTGTCGAGTGAGACAAGACCATGGTGGAAACAGACGGGGAGAAATTCGGCACCTTCGAGGCACCTGAGCAGCCTGGGAGCATTTTTTCCCCGTGGCAGCCCAGCTCACCCCAGCTGCCTGCGAAGCCCAGGTTCACCAGGACTTGCTGCGCTCGGAGCCGGGGGCACGTGGGTGGAAGAAGAGTCGTTCCTGCCTGCCTCGCTCTGCAGCTCCGTGACCCCTCGGGCACGTCCCTTCCCCGGGAGCCCCTGCCAAGCCCGGCCTCGTGCCGAGCGGGATGTGTGGCACAGCCGGTGATGATGCTGTCCGTGGGGTGTTGGTGCTGGTGGGGTCTCTGTGCTGGGTGAGAGCTGATGGCCGTGGCCGGCAGCCAGGCTGGGGGACGGGGACAGTAGGGCTCAGCCCGGAGCTGGGACACCAGACCCCTACAACTGAGCCCCCATCCCAAAAGCTCTGCAGGAGGAGAGCCACGGCTCTGTCCATCATCTGGGAGGGAGCAGATGAGGAGCGAGAACATTTACATCCCAAACCAAAGTGCCAACAGAGCCGGCCACCTTCGGAGGGTGAAAGCGGCATCCATGCCACCGTCCCCACCACCTCTGCAATGTCGGAGGGCTGCAAATATTGGGGTGGCTGGGGCACGAGGGCTCCCCGTGGCCCTGCTGAGCGAGCCCCACGCGGGGCAGGCAGCTCTCCCTTTCATGTCTGATCCCTCCCGAAACCACAGCTTCCCTTCGCCCCGCGCGGGGATCAACCGCGGGTCATATTTAATAAAGGTGGGGATGGGAGAAGGCTTCAAAACATTACGTCACCTCGGTGTGGGGGAGGCGGAGGCAGGCAGGGAATGCGAAAATCTCGGCGCAAGTGGGGGCAGAGGAGAAAAAATATCAGCAAGGGGATTTAATGGCCCTGTTTTGGTGGGAACTCTCTTGCCCACTGCCCGCGAGGTCAGAGGCGGTGTGTCTGCACGCGCTCAGGCGTTAAATGAAACTGTAAGAAAAAAATGAGAGGCATATACGAAATGCGTAAGCGCGTCCATGGCAGAAATCCCCCGGCGCTGCGTGAGTCACGGCGCTGCGCCCGGCTGGCCCGCCGTGGCGGCTCACGGGAGAAATCCCCGCCAGTCCCCAGGTTCCGCAGCTCCCGTGTCCCTGGGCTGCCTGGGTGAGGGTGGGCACAAGGCTACCCCGACGGGGACATGGGGGTGCCCTGGCAGGGTGCCCCCACCTGCCCCAGGGATTCTTCTGCCTGAGACGCAGCCGCACGGTGCCAGGAGCAAAGTCCCCCGTGCCGCAGCCTTGCCCGTGCCCGACCCCACGGGGCTGGCCATAGTGGCCAGCATCCGGCACGGGTGGCTTTGCTGCCCACTGGGAGCTGCTGCCCGTGCTCGGGGCAAACGCTGCCGGTCCCTCCACGGGTGATGGAGGAGGCTGTGGCTGCAGGCGAGGGATTGCCTGGCCGAGGCAATCGCGCCGGGATGGTTATTCCCTTGCGGCGATTGTGAGAGGATGGGCTTCTAGTTTGGTGCTGGGGAGCCTCTCTGGTGCTGTGAGTGATGGGGGAGCGGGAGGCGAGGCCGCCTCCAGCCATGGGAGCCGGTGGCCAGCACTGGGCATCCAGGCCCTCCCGCCACACACGTGGGCTGGCTGCAAACCAGGTGGCTTTGGAGGGCTGGGGGGCAGAGCAGAGCACGTTCAGCTTAAAAAAAACCCCAACCCTGTGCAGCCATCCTGCGTTCCCAGCCGCAGTCACCTCCTGGTGAAAGCTCGGGCTGATGCTCACGCCGGGCTGGTGCCTTCCCCCGGCTGGGAAACTATGTGCTCCCAGCCCCGTGGGGCACCCATCGGCCCCCCGAGCCGTAATGACCACGCTCTTCTGCTGAGAGGAGTTAATGAGCTGTGCCGGACAACGATGGGAAAAGGCTGATTGCAGTGAGGCTCCTGACACTGCTCGGAGGAGCTGGGCGTGGAGGAAGGGGGAAGAGCAATAGGGTGAGAGAGATGGACCAGAAAACGATATCCACTTCATTAGCCAGGTGGCTCCAAATGTGTGGAAACAGGACAAGGTCCAGGTCACCCACTGTGACAGAACATTATTATCATGCGATGCCATGAAGCCTGTGCAAAGACCAAGTCAAAGCTCACCAGCCCACTTGAAAGGGAGAGGGGACGTTCTCGGAGCAAGAGCCAGGCTGTTCCCAGGCTGGTGGCAGGGTGGGGGGTATCCACAGGCGGGTGCCTGGGTGCTCAGCCCGGCTCCTGCTCGCCCCCGGCACCTGCGGAGCCTCCCACAAGCTCTGCCCTGGTCAGGAGCCTGCGAAGGGGGCAGCTACGGGAGGACAGCGTGGGGGGCACAGCGGGTCTAAGCCCAGGTCCTGGTGGCAGTGGGTTGTTGCTCAGGGACGGCAGCGGCTCTGCGTGGTCCCCCGGCCCCAAAGGCGGGTGGGCGGTTTGGCATCTCAGCCGGCACCTGGGGTCAGGGGAGCTTTGGGGTGATCAGAGACCCGCTGCGGTGTGAAGGATGAGAGCACCTATGGGTGCGAGGGGCCTGGTGGGCATGTACCACTTGCCCTCGCAGGTGGGAAAGCCGGGCACGGGGGGGAATGTTCACCCAGCAGCCTGGTCCCTGCACCCTATAGACATTTGGGTGCTGAACTCCTTTAGGGCTGACCTGAGCAGGGCTGGCATCGGGAGAGGACCAGCCCACCAGTGCTGGGCACAGCGGAGCCTGGAAGCCCCCCCACCCTCGCTGCAGGCGCAGCAGAGCAAGGGCTCGCCCGGTGCAGGATGGGTGCAAGGGAGCCGCCTTCGCCTCCCCGGCTGCGCAGCCCTGAGCATGTGGGAGCAGAGCCGGGGAAGATGCTCGGCCGGGCTGGGGGCTCCAGGCTGGGAAGCGAGAGGGGGCTTTTGGGATTTTTCAGTCCTGTCTTCTACGGGTTGTGCTCAGCCTGCTGCGTGCCCACGAAAAACCCTGCATGGCCATCACGTGCTCATCCACAAACTCCCTCCTAAGCAGGCAGAGAGGTTTCCCACTCCCTTTGGGATACTCTTGACCCCCAGCCCTCCCGCCCCTGGCTGTGGCTCTGACCCCGTCCCTCGAAGGGCAGGGGGGCTCCGAGGACGCTGCGCTGCCATCCCGGCCCCAGGCTTCTCCTGCGCTGCTCCACCGAGCAGGAATGGTTTCATCTGACTCCGCAGCAGTGCGTTCAATCCATGCAGCTCCCAAGACACTCGCTCCCGCAGGCGGGCGCAGGCTGTTCCCAGCCGAGCTGCGGGGCTTTTCCCTTCGCTCTGCCTGGCTCTGCTGGAAGCCAAACTGCTGCCAGCTCCCCGGAGCATTTTGCTGGGAGGGGGACCCATGGCCAGCAGCAGCAGAGACCCACAGCCGGGCTCCCGTGGGGCTCTGGGGCCACACTGCAAAGCAGTCGGGGTCTGCCACAGGTGCTGGTGGCTGGCAGGATTTTCTGGGGGCTTTTGAGATAGGCAGGCAGCTACAGCTCTGGATACCCTGTAAATGTCCGAATCTGGGCTGGAAACGCTGCGTTTAAAGCTATCATCCTTTGCCAGGGCTGACATCCAGGTGCCAGCCAAAAGCGGCAGGGAACTGGGCTACCAAACTGAAAGTGCTTTGGGAGGCTGGGGGGGTCACGACTGGAGATTTCGGACACCGGCCCTGCCTTCCCCCGCAGAGTCCCAGGTCCCTCCGCATTGCGGTCTGGGTGTGGTGGTGCCTCTTGTATTCGCGCCTGCTTCGATTTAAGTGAATTTGTTGATCTTTGGGACTCAGTGCATTTACAGCGTTAGGAAAAGCAGCTTTTGTTCAGATCCCAGAGCCCGGCTTGGATCTCTTCTGCCCACTTCCAACCCATTCCCTGCTCCCACCCCTGACGGCTGCCAAGCTTCAACGGGGGCTTCGTGTCCCCTGAGCACCCCTGTCCCCACAGGGTCCCCTTTGCTAACTTGCCGAGAGTCCTTCCACGCCGCGCACAGCTAAATTGCCGTGAGCCTGTGCCGAGCCTGTCCCCAAAGCTGCCCCACAGCGGGGCCCAGACCCCCGTTGGAAACCCCCGGCTTGGGGGTGCTCTCCTGGAGCCTCACAGCCTGTACCCGCTCTGTGCCGGGGCTCGGACAGCGGGACCCCGCACGGTGGGGGATGCCGGGGGTGAGGGGGAGAAAACTCCCCTGCGAGGCCTGGGGGGAGTTTTCTCAGCTTGGCCCCCTTTCAGCGTGGGGCACAGTCCCCGAGGGAGCCAAACCCACTGTGGGGTTGCCCCCCGGACCTGGGGGGTGCGGGCAGTGGGGTGCCCGTTGTCGCCCTGGGGCTGTCGGAGCGGCGCAGAACGGGGGATGCCTGCGGTGCTGGAGGGGAAGAGCGCGTCCTCATCCCCGGGGGTGCGGCTGGCACCAGGGACCGCGGCCGCGCACCGAGACCCCCCCACCACCACGACCACCACCCCCGACGGCAGCCGGGGCTCCAGCGCTCGGAGCCACCGTCCCGTCCCGTCCCGTCCCGTCCCGTCCCGTCCCGCCTCGCCGCTGCCCCCGCCGCTCCTCCCGCTCCTCCGGGGCCTCCCGGCGGCCGCGGGCAAAGTCCGTCCCAGCTCGACCGATAAGGGCCGGGCCGGGGCGGGGGCGCGGGGGCCCGGGCGGCGGCCGGAGGAGAGGCCTGCCGGCGCTGATTTGCATAAGGTATATTGCCTAATGGTGGCGGTCATGGCTTGGTAGAGGGCGGCCCGCGCCCCGCAGCAGCCCGCCGGCCGGGGCGGAGCGGCAGGCGGCCGGAGGGAGGGCGGGAGGCGCGGGGCGAGCGGCGGGGCGCGCCGCCGGCGCCCGGGAGGATGGTGTCCCAGCTGAGCGCCCTGCAACGGGAGCTCCTGGGCGCTTTGCTCAGCTCCGGAGCCACGAAGGAGGGGCTGATCCGAGCCCTGGAGGACATGGTGCCCGCCGGCGGCTTCGGCGTCAAGCTGGAGAGCCTGCCGCTCTCCCCCGGCGGGCCGCCCGACGGCAAGGCCGCCTTCCCGCCGCTGGCCAACGGGCACGGGAAGGGCAAGCTCTCCGGCGACGAGGGCTCGGAGGACGGCGACGACTTCGACACGCCGCAGATCCTCCGCGAGCTGCAGGCGCTCAACACGGAGGAGGCCGTGGAGCAGCGGGCCGAGGTGGACAGGATGATCAGGTACCGGCGGGGACCGGGACCGGGACCGGGACCGGGATGGGGACGGGGCGCACCCCGCAGCGCGCCGGCGTCCGTCCGCAGGCGCTCGGTCCGACGGCCGCGGCCCCAAGCGCCCTGCCCGGTGGCGGGTCCCGGTGCTCCCTGCCCGGTGTGTCCTACCCGGTGGCGGGTCCCGGTGCGCCCTGCCAGCCCCGTGGTTAATCCCGGTGGGCCCTGCCCGGTGTCCGCTGCCCGGTGGCGGGTCCCGGTCCTCCCTGCCTGCTAACCACCGTTAGTCCCGGCGGCGGGTCCCGGCTCGGCGGGGCTGTGCCGCGGTCCCCGCGGCGGCGGTGGCGGGGAGCCGGGCGGGCCGGGAGCCCGCTGCGGAGAGGAGCGGGCAGGGAGAGGGGCCGGGGCCGGGACCGGGCAGGCTGGAGCCCGCCGGCCGCGTCCTCCCGCCCCGTCGGGTGCTGCCAGCCCGCCCGTCGCGGCGGAGCCGGGGGGCGGCCGGGATTGCCGGGGCCGTGGAGGCTCGGACCGGCCGCCGGCTCCGTCCCTCCGCCCTCCCTCCGCGCCGGGAGATAAAACATAAACTGCAACACGTGGAGCCCGGGGTGTTATTAATTTATTTCTATAAATCATCAACAGAAAGATACACAAAGGGCCGCGATTAGAGCGAGCGGAGCGGCGGGTTATTCATTGCCGAGGTTGTAAAGCGGCCGGGGAGGGGGGAAGGAGGAAACCCGCAAAGCGGCGGGCTGGGCTCCTGCCCGGCCCGGGGATGCGGCTCCGGGACCCGCTCCGGGCCGCGCCGAGCCGTGCCGTGCCGTGCCGTGCCGTGCCGTGCCGCCGTGCCGTGCCGTGCCGGTCCCGGCCGTGCCGCGCCGCTGGGAGCGGGGCCGCCGTCGGGGCTCGGCGGAGCAGCCCCGGGCTCAGCGAGCACCGCCTGCCCCGGGCCCGTCGGGGCGCGGACGGCATCGGCTCCCCTCCGTACCCCGGGGCAGGGGCAGCCGCCGCTCCTCCCGCAGCCGTGGGCGCCGGGGCGATCGTGGCTCCCCCGACAGTGCCCACGGGGCTGATGTAAACGGGTGGGGAGCCCCACGGGAGCATCCCTGCGTGCAGCGGGGGCACCTCTGTGTGTGTGTCTCCCACCTCGCACTGTGCTTTTCATACCTGTCTGGATGCCTCAGCGGCACCCTGAGTGCGGCACTGATCCTGCCCGCCAGGCTCAGCCCCTCCATGCCTGCCTGTACCCTCTGCCAGCCCACAGAGCCCAGGGTCGGCCCCGGCTCTTGCCCCCTAACAGCCCCGGTGCCTCGGCAGCAGCATGCCAGGGCCTGGCGACACCGCCATGGTCAGTGCGGTGTGCGCAGTGCTCGGCTCCCAGTACCGGCAGGGCAGACGGTGCCATTTGGGGACGGGGCTGGGCAGCGGCACCCGTGCCTGCCAAGGGGCTCGGCTGGGACACACTGGGTGCTAAAGAAGCTCCATGCGAGGGAGAAATCACTGCAGGCCTTTTCCGCTGGGGTCCCACCCCTCCTGTGTAGCACCGTGCCCTGCACCTCTGGGTGCTCCTGCCTGTCCCCAGTGCCCCCCTCTTGCTGGCTGCATCCGTCCCCGGGGGTGCCTGGGGTGGCAGTGGGGGTGCAGAGAAGGCTCAGCCCCGGGATCGCTGTGCTCCCACAGGTGTTTCTGTGCAAAGTTTGCCTTTGGTGCAAACAAGAGCAGGCACATGTCCCTGAGGAGCCTTTGCAAAGAGCTCGTGTTTGCTCTAAGAGAGGCCTTTGTACTTGGAGAGGGAGCCGGGTAAGAGAGTCGGGAACCATTTATTGCCGCCATGCATGGGGGCTAAACCCCTTCTGCTCCCGCTCCCCCGGCGTCAGCGTCCTGACCCCAGGGCTGGCTCGGTCTCAGGCTATTCCCACATCCCTGGGGGTGCTCAGCCCCACGGCTCTTTCTGGGACCGCGGTGCAGGCTTGGCCGCCCACCCGCGGCGTGGGGTGTGGGCAGGAGTTGCCCGTCTCGGTGCCGTGGTCCCGGGCGGTTCGCCCTGGCCGCAGCCCCTCGGCAAGCGGCACGTTGCCTTGGGCCTGTTCATGGCGCCCAAAGGGCTTCAGCTGATGCGGGTGGGAGAGGGGCGAGTGCGGCACCGTGGGCAGGCTGGCCCCGATGCCGGCACGGTGGTTTCTCGCAGAGCCTGGCTAGAGGGGTGCCGGCGGCATGCAGAGCCTGGCTCCGGGGCGAGACGCCCTGCAGCTCCCTCCCTGCCCCATCCCACTCGCCCAGACCCTACTTGGGCAAATAATATATCCCAGGAGCACCCAGATCCCATGGACCTGGGGACCGCGGGAACGCCACCCGCCCTCGGGCACCCAGCCGGAGATGCCCCAAAGCCGCTCCGAAACGTGTGGGGAGCGATGGGCGCAGCACACCTCCCCGCGCCGATTCCCTGTGTGCACGGGGAGATGCAGATTAGATAGATCGTTTCTGTAGGGAGCCGGGTTTATAATCCATCTATATAAATTCTTGGCATATTTCTCCGAGGATGTGGAGTGTATTTACCTGTTTTCAAGGCTGACAAAGGGGGTGAGCGGGTCCATGAATCCCTGGGGAGAGGGACAGGCTTTGCCCCCCTGCCTGGGCGTGAGGCTGGGGTGGGAAATGCCTCTTTCTCGGTCAGCGTTGGCGGCCGGGCTTCGTCGGGGTTAATTTTGTCCACAAAAAACCCCACCTTTCCTTGATTTCGGTGGAGAAGGACCGCAGAGCCAGGGCTATAAACTGGTTTTCCAGTATTACAAAGCACTCCTGGGTTGGGTTGGGTTTTTTTTTTTTTTGCATGTAAAGTCTTGGTGAAGATTGGACAATTAATGGGTTTTTTCATTTTGGTGACAGAACCAAAAAAAATGGGCTTGTGTTGAATCAAAAGGTTTTCCTCTCTGGCTTGTTAGGTTAACCAAAAAAAAAAAAAAAAAAAAGCCAAACAAACACTCAAAGGTTTCATTTTGGGTCAAGTCCAAACATTTTGTTTAACATGAAACAAAATGTTTGGGTTTGGTTTCAGGTTGTTTAACCCTTTTGAATACGGTCAAGTTGATTTGTAAAGAAAAATCACTGCTCAGAAATTAAAAGCTGAATAATTGTTTTGAAAGTGTAGGTGTGAAACATGCTGGAAATATCACGGTGAAGCATTTCTTAAAATAATAAAATGGAGGGAAACTCAGGGACTTTTTTCCTAATTCTCACGTATTTTTTCCAGCCAAAATGCTGCCAAATTTTATTTCAATTCAAAAATCACGTCTGTAACCCCCGAGTCACTTGTTTGACATTTAAAAAGTGCGCTCTGTTGCACTGGCTCACGATTTTAACTCTGGGAAAATGATGCCGTTGGCTTAGTTGTGAACCAAACTGCTATTAGAAATGATAATGAGCTCTGTTCCATTAACTTATCATTAATCAGTAATTAGTAGGATCAGTTAGGTGACATGAACCGCTCGTGACAAAAATCCATGTGAGCCCCTCGGCTTGGGCACTGCGAGAGGCACGGTGGCCGGCGGGCTTTGCCCGGCTTCTCCGGGAGGGAGCGTGCGGAGGAGAGCTGCGGTGGAAGGACATTTTCTTCACATCCTTCTTGGTGGCTCCCGCCTTCTCCTGGGCGAAGACTCAAGAACCCCGAAACCCCGTGTGCCGCAGCCATCCCTGCCGGCTCCTGGTGCCGACCGGCAGCGAGCGCCCGGCAGAGAAGTGCCCCCGCCTGCTGTCGGCACCCACGTTTGCTGCGGGGGCTGCTGAGCCGATGGCCGGGCCGCATGGTGCCATGCGTTTTGGGGATGGGAGCAGGCTTTTCTGTTTGCACCATGCCTAACGTGGTCTGGGGTCTGGGCTGTTGGGAAAACCGGAGTCAGTGTGTCCGTGTGCCTGTGCATACATACAGCTCCGCAGGTCTGCAGTGCCATGCGAGCATCGCCATATAGAGGACACCGTCTATACGGTGGGGTTCCCCTGCCCGGAGGACGGAGGATTGGGCACAGGGACAACGTCTCTAGGAAGGCTCCGTGCCCTCCTGCCCGGGCTCTGACAAAGCCCCCGCCGCCGTCAGCGGGCTGGCCCTGGTCGGGTACTTTTGCTTTGGATCCAACCAGCTTTGTTTTCACGCTGCGTTCAGGACAAAAAGTAAGAAATCTACTTGTTGGTTGTTTTTTTTTTTTTTTCCCCTTGACAAGTTGAAGGATCCAAAATAAGTAATGAATTGGGAAAGCAGTCGGACGGTTATTCCAAGCGCAGCGTTAGAGTATCGCATTATTTGAGTGCATGACTGTGACCAGGTTCAGGCTCCACACCGATTTTTCAGCGTTAAAGCACTTCCTTTTAGGCCAGCGTCCTCCTGTAGCGCAGAATAAACCCAGGGGTCTTGAATACAGCGAAGGCGTGTTGGCCGGTTCCTCTGCCGTCGCGTTGTGCTTTTGTTAGAGCTAAAGAACGCAGACAGCATTTTGGGTTTTGGCTGTAATTTTATTTGTTCCCTAGATCGGTGTCAGCTACCCCAAGGACACCAAAGCAATGCGGATTTAGGAAAGAGTCGTTTTCCACCTGGATCCTGCGGGAGCCAAATTCAAGTGTTTAAAAATATTCAAGAATGACTTTAAATTATTGGGGGGGGGGTTGGTTTTGGTTTTCCATTCGGGGACTTGCCTGGGTTTGTGTGCCTGGTTTGACCTTCGCTGCTCAGCCTTTTGCATATGGCCCGCGTGTGCGCTTCGCTGTTGTGGGAGCATGGAAGTAGGGTCTTTTTTAAGTGAATATTGAGATTTTTGGATAATTATCCCCGCGGGAATGGAAGGGAGAAGATAAAGCAGCAAGCGCAGCGGGTGGGGTTCGGTGGCAATGCAGGGGGTCCCCGGCAGCCGGTGGCAAGCTCCGGGGCACGGGGCACAGCGCGGGTACCGCACCCGGGAGCGGGGGCAGGAAAAGCATCCTCGGCACCTCCAAATGAGAGGTTTCTCTTTCTTCAGAGAGATACCCAGTATGGGCTTCCTGTATCCATACGTATGTCTGCGTTTGTGGATCCCGTTGTGTGTGCATATCTGCAAAGGGAGAAATTGCAGTGAACGTAATAACGGCAGCAGTTAATGGATGGGCTGCGTTTAGAATGGACTAGACTAGAATAAATTTCTGCTTGAAGGATCTGGAGGTGCTTTACCAGCATTAACGAGACCTCAGCGTGCCCCGTCAGGACACCAGCATCCTCTTTACTTCTCCCTCCCCGGGCAAACAGCCTGGTGGGCAGCCCCGGGGTGGCCGTGGCACCCCGTGAGCCCCCATCCCGCCAGCCCCTGCCTCCCTGGGGCAGGACGGGGCTGTTTTGGGGGGCCGAGATGGGAGTCGGGGAAAGACACACGCTCAAGGGTTCTTGTGCCCTTCTGAAACAGGTTTCGGAATAATAATAAATGGGTTTCCATCATGGGAAGAAGCAAATACCGGGGTGCTTTTCCCCCACCAGGAGAGATTAACCCTTCGTTTCCCTCCCCCCCAGCGAGGACCCGTGGCGGGCGGCAAAGATGATCAAGGGGTACATGCAGCAGCACAACATCCCGCAGCGGGAGGTGGTGGACGTCACCGGCCTCAACCAGTCGCACCTCTCCCAGCACCTCAACAAGGGCACCCCTATGAAGACGCAGAAGAGAGCTGCCCTCTACACGTGGTACGTCCGCAAGCAGCGGGAGATCCTCCGGCGTAAGTACCCGCACCAGCGCTCGCCCTTCGGGGCTGGCAGGGGGGGAGCTGGGGCGAGCGCCGTGGGGCAGAGGGGGTCCCCGCATCCCGATCCTGCCTGCGGGTAGCCGGTACGTCCGGAGCTGGGTGAGGAGCAGCCCCCTGCCCTCTTCCCTCGCAGAGCTCCCTGGACCCAGGCTGCCTAGCATCTTCCCCAAAACAGTTTTACAAGTAAAATGAATTTAAGGCGCAGGAAAAGTGGGCGAGAGCCCCTCTTGGTCACGGTAACACCGTGCGAGTTCCCCCAAGCCCATCCACACAGCTGAGTTTCTGTATATTTATATTCGTCAGAGCTGGGAAAGCAATTAATGATTAGACACAATTAGATGCCTTTCCCACCTCTGACCCCTTTTCCTCTCTGCTTCGCGAGACTGCTCATTTTCTGCAACTACTTGCAAAAAAAGTAAAGAGAGAGAAAAGAAAAAAAACCTGTAAATTGCTCCTGTCTGTAGCACGGTCTTGGGGCAGTCCGTGCTATTTAAAATGCAGATGACTTTGACCAAGTACACAGACTATTGCTTTTGTGCACCCCTTCCACCGACCCCTGCCCCGGGTTGGTCCCGTATCGCTCGAAGCAGCCCCGCTTTCGGCTGCGGTGCAGGTTGGGGCACTGACACCCCCCTTAAAAGGGCTCTGCCTTCCTCCTCCTAAAGGATGCAATATCCAGCGGACGGGAAGTGCAGAAAAGGGTTTAGCACTAAATACCATTGCTTTGAAAACACACCTTGAGACGTTAGAGCAAACAGAGCCTGCTCCCGCCTTGCCCTGCGTTTCCCCCCTCATCACAGGGGGAAAAGCCATTATAAAAAGAGGGAGAATTCCCCTGCAAAACTGAGAATAATAAAACCCTCCCATTAATCTCCCTTTACTGCCGCGGTGACAAGTGCCGGGTCTGAGGCGGGCTGCCGGGGAAGGTCACCTCTGGTGCCTGCCCGCCCCGGGCACGGGGCCGGCGTCCCACTGCACTGGGACGGGAGCGGGAGCCGGAGGGGAGCTCTGGGCGAGCGGAGAGAGGCACCCTTTTGGGGGGCTTTGCAGTCATCCTGCCTGGCTCCTAGCTTGCAAAAATCCTCCCGAAACAAGTGCACGCCGGCAGAGACCCTGTCCATGAATATGCATGCCCTGCACATGCCTCCCCATTAAACACCGTCCCTGAGGGATGGTAATAACTCCCCTGCCAGCGTGCAAGGCTCGCCCCTTCCCTGGGGTGGGTGGCAGGGAGCACCCGGCTTGCTCCAAAGTGTGCGGGGGCCGTGGGCTTGGGGTGCTGCGGGAGGGGACACGGGGGGGGGCCACCTCCGCGCGGGACGGTGACTCCGAGCAGCGGCTATAGGCCAGCTCACGTCTGCTCCTTTCTCTTTCAGAGTTCAACCAGACAGTCCAGGGTTGTGGAAATATGACAGACAAAAGCAGTCAGGATCAGCTGCTGTTTCTCTTTCCAGAGTTCAATCAGCAGAACCAAGGGGCTGCCCAGCTCGACGATGCCTGCTCCGAAACCCCCAGCAAGAAGATGCGTCGCAATCGGTTCAAGTGGGGGCCGGCCTCCCAGCAAATCTTGTACCAAGCCTACGACCGCCAAAAGAACCCCAGCAAGGAGGAGCGCGAGGCTCTGGTGGAGGAGTGCAACAGGTAACGGCTGCCCCGCGCCGCCCACCGCCTCCTCGCCCGCCCCGCAGCCTTCCTTCCAAAAACTGCCTGCGATGCTGGGCTCCCGGCTCGCAGCCCCGGCCGCTGGCTTGTGACACGGCTTTGCTGAGCTGCCGGGCCTCTTTTTGCCACGTTTTCCCCATCTGGGTGACATCCAGGGCTGAGCGAGCTCCATGCTGGGGCGGGGATGCCGTGAGGATGTTGCAGGGATGCCACGAGGATGTTGCAGGGATGCCGCGGGGATGTTGCAGGGATGCCACAGGGATGCTGCAGCGTTACAGCAATGTCGGAGGGAGGGGGGATGGCTTTCAAAGCATGAATGTAGTTGGAAAGAGCCGGCAGGCTTTTAGGAAGGGCTTAAACACCCCCAAATTCGCCTGTCCTCCCGAGGTCCTCTGCCCGGCGGTGCCGGCGGAGGCCCCCCCAGCAGCACCCTTGTTCCAACGTGTCCCCTTGCACGCACAGGGCCGAGTGTCTGCAGCGAGGGGTGTCTCCCTCCAAGGCGCACGGGCTCGGCTCCAACCTGGTGACGGAGGTCCGCGTCTACAACTGGTTCGCCAACCGGCGGAAGGAGGAGGCTTTCCGCCAGAAGCTGGCCATGGACGCCTACAGCTCGGGCCAGCCCCCGCACAGCATGAACCTGCTGCTCTCCCACGGCTCCCCCCACCACAACCAGCCCAGCGCCTCGCCTCCCAGCAAAATACCAGGTAAGCCCTCGCCGGGGGTGCTCGGGCGGTGGCGTTGGAGCGGTTGCAGCGCTGGCTCCCGTTTCTGCTGGGGAAAGGGGTGCCGAGCCCTCGGGGCCGAGCATGGGTAGCCTCGGGGGGGAAGATGGTCACCCTGGTCCCTGCCGCAGCTTCGAGGGGTGGTGGTGGTGCGGAGGGGAGCAAGCGCTGTCGCTGTGGTGTTATGGCCGGGCGAGCCACGTGGCGAGGGCTGGATTTCCATCCTGCCAAGGATAAATTGGCGTTTGCTTGGTTGGTTTAATTCACCGGAGTCCCCGTGCGGGCTGGGTTGGGCAGGGGAAGGCTGTGCCTGGCAGGGCAGGGAGGCGGGCTGCTCTGCGCCTGACGTATCAGTGCTGGGGCCTTGGGATGCAGCCCAGTGATGAGCACTGGTTTTCGGGGGGGATGTGTGCACAGGCGATGCTGCAAAGCCCGTAGGAAGATGTGGCAGCGTCTTAGCCTCGCTGCAGGGCTGGAGCTGGCCCAGGCTGGGTGCATGGTGCTGCACCATCCCCGTGCCGGAGCAGAAGGAAGTGGATGAAGAAAGCTGCTTGGGGGGTGCAGGGCTCACCCCAGCCTCCACCTCCCCACACCACGGTCTGGCCCCGTTGTACATAGTGAGGAGCCGACTGGGGAGAGCAGAAAACTCCTGAGGGATTTAAGCAGGAGATAACACCACCGGGGAGGGGGCTGCATGCCCGGGGAGGCTAATCGGGGCGGGCGGGGGCGGCGCGGCGTGGGGCGAGAGGCATTGTTGGGAGAACAATCCCCATTGTCCCCCTGCCTGCCCTCTGCAGCCAACGCGCCAGCCCCCCAGCAGGCAGGAGTGCTCGGCAGCGGGGGGTCAGCACGGGGGCTGCCCCCCAACCGCCCCGTGTTCCCCCTCCGCCATAGCACCAGCACCGGCACAGCCCGGCCGGGGAGGTTAAAACCAGCCGCCTCTTGGAAATGACCCTGCCTGGCTCGTTACACACACCCAGCTCGTTACAAAGGCAAATTAAAAGAAACTCGTGTGGCGGAGAGTCCCTGCGGGAAGGGCAAGGTGCCTGGGGAGAGGAAGCTGAGAACTGGGGACCGTGCCAGTCCATGGCTGGACACCAGTCCTTGGGCTTTAGCAAGCAAGGGCAGCCCCCAAAGTGGTACCCGGGGGGGGATGCACAGCATCCCACCCAGCTCCTGGGTACCGCTCTCCTCGTAGGGCCGGCCGGTGGTGACCAAAATGTGACCCTGCCCCAGGAATGCCCCGCACAATGGCGGGGACGGGGAGGACGTTTGCCCTCCTGTCACCGGCTGATTGCTTACAAGGTGCCCTACAAGCACATTGTCAGCAAAATCAGCTGTTTTCAGTGTCGGCCGGCGGGCTTTACAATACCCCACCAGCATGCAGCCCCACGTTGTCATGGCGTTGTCCCCCCCGTGCATGCTTAATTGACAATTAAGCCGGGGCTTTGAACGAACCCCGCTGCCTTTGATGTGCCCCCGTCCTGCCAGCGCGCATGCAGGCACCCCACGAGAGCCTTTGTTTTCTTCTATTAGGGGATGGCAATTACTGTAACTGCGGGCATTTATCTCGGGGCTGGAGGGCCGTTAAGCCCCAACCTTTATTTTCCCGTCGGAGCAGTGGCCAGCAGGAGCCGGCCGCGGCTATAGGGCCGATGACAGCCCATTCGGAGGGGCTTTTGAGCAGGGCAGGAGTGATGGCCGCTGCGTGGCAAAGGGCCCCTCTGGAGGGGTCAGGAGGGCTTGGCCGCAGGAATTTGTTGGCGGCCGGCACTCGTATCCATCGCCCTTGCTGAGGAGGAGGAGATGACGGGCATGGCGAGGGCCACCGTGGGGTTTTAGGGCTGGTTTTAGGGGCGATGGGCAGGGATGGAGCTCAGCCATGATTGCTTCAGGGTCGCTTGGACCAAGCTGGGTCCGGCAGGCTTGCAGCTCCTAAAACATCGCCGGGTCCGTCGCTGCTTAAACCTCCTCCGAGAGATGTTTGGGGACCCGCTGCCTCAGCGGGGTGCAGGGCAGTGCTGGCGGGGCCAGCCCCGCTGCCTGGCTGACCCCAGCCGGGGCTGGCCATGCTGGGATTTGAACTGCCCTTGCACCGCGTGCGACGGCGTCTGGAGCGCTCAATGCCTTAACAGCTTAATGACGGCGCTGGGACGCTGCCCGCCTCTCACCCCTGCGCGGCCCCGTCCCCCCGTGACGTCCCCCCGGGCAGGAAACGATGGGGCTGGCGGCGTGGGGCAGCTGCAAAATCGCTCCCGCGCCCGCAGACAAAGAGGGATCGCCGGCTCCTCAGGATGTCAATGGGGTCTTGCGAAAGGGCGTAATGACGGCCGGGCAGGGATAAGAGCTGTAAAAGTCAAACATCCTCCCGGCCTCTTCTCGGGGACCCATCTGTCAGGCCTCAAGCCGTAGTTTTTAACTATTTGGAGGTAAATACTTAAAGCCTATCTATCTCGGAGGCTTCTCTCAGACTCTGGACTTTTCCCTTCCTACGGGGTATTATCAGCGATCTTGGTTCCCTGTTTGATTTGAAGGTCACTCGGGGCTTTATCTCGGTGCCATGCCGTAGACTCTGGCTTATGCCATTTTTATCTTCAAGAGCCTCGAAGACAATCAGCGCATTGATGAGATTAGGTGACGCACCGCCCCGCTCGCCAGCCGCCCCCCGGCCTCCCGCCCTGCATACAAAGGGCCGGCCGGCGCCCGTCGGACCCCGCAAAGCCCTGTCCCCGCGGCCGGGGGTCGCAGCATCGCCTCCAGCCCAGCCCGGGGGGGGCCTGCACCGAAAAGTGGTCGGGGCATCCATCCATCCATCCATCCATCCATCCATCCATCCATCCAGCAGTACCTGCTCTGCAAATATCAGAGTAGCGGAGCAATATCAGAGCAATCATGTGTGTGTATATATATGTGTGTGTTAATATATATATGAATGTACATTACTTATATATATTTTTAGATATCTCTATAGATGGAGATGATAACAAACATAAAAATAACTCAGTACCACCCCTGAGATTCTTCCTAAACCCAAAGGGCAATTTAAGTGTTTTAACTTTTTTCGTAAAGAAGAGCCTGTCGATAAACCCTCGGTCCAGAGGTGCTTCGGTGTGTATCTGGATCCTACGCGTTGCTCCCTGGGGTATGTGCTGGTTCTGATTGCGGACCCGGTGCCAGCAGTTGTAATATTTTACTGTTGGGCGCATTGTGGGGTTTGGTGGGTACAGTGCGCTGTTAGGAGCTTTTCCCGGTTTTATGGGGGGTAATTAGAACTTTATGACAGCAGCGAAATGGGAGGGTCCAGTCCCCATAAACAGGTTTATAATGGACATAAACTATGCACCTCTGTAACTTAGCAGGATTAACGCTTTGGGGACAATTTGAGTGGCAGCCCAAAAATCAGAGCTGCCCTCGGCGCTGCCCGGACCTGCGTTTGGGAGGGTGAAACGGTTCCATCACCGATCCGGCTGCTTCCGTGATGTCAATAGGGTGCAGCATTGCTGAGTCCAGCGTGACCCCAAAATCCACACCGGTGCTTTGCCTTTCTCGCCCCGCTGCCGGGCTCCTGGTCCACGCCGGCGGCTGCATCCCTGTGGGTCGGGCAGAGCCGGGGCTGAATCCCTGACCAGGCATGTAGTACGGCCGGGTCCGTTTTGGGGTTGGGCATCGCCGGCGATTTGCAGGATGTTTGCGAAGCTCCGGGCAAAAGTGCAGCCTGGTGCCGGGGCGAGCGGCGGGCGCTGCTGCCGGAGGAGGTTGGGATGTGCCGTGCGACGGCGGCGGCAAGGGCTCCCGCTGCATGGGAGATACATTTAAAAGTACAGTGAGGGTTTTTTTTTAAAAAGTACAATTTAATCATATCAATATGACTTAAAGCAGAGGAGAACCAAGCTGCTTCATTGCTTTTGCCTGCCAAAGACACAAGACTGGTGTGTACCTAGAAAATGGCACAAGCCTGCAATGAAAACAGCAAAGTTATCAATTACTGCCCCAAACCCCCCCATTGCTCTCCCCACCTCAAAAGCCGGGTCGAGGGAATGGGTCTGGCACCTCTGAGAAGCTGGGGGCTGCTGGGGCTGGCTGCAGAAAGCCGTGGGTGCACAGGACCCCCTGCACCCTGGGTGCCACGGGGTCTGGGGGCTGTCACGTCGTCCGTCCCCGTCGGCTGAAACACAGGGTTAAGGCTCCGGGAGCTGGACCCCGCGGCTTGTCTGGAAACATGGGAAAGCAGTAAAACATTTCACAGGCAGTGCAGCTCAGGGGCTGCACAATAGCCAGGTCCCATAAACAGACTTTTATATTATGGCTGTAGCTCCAGTAAAAAAAAAAAAAAAAAAAGCCTTAAGGAGGGCAGGCTGCGTGGCCAGGCCCGTTCCCGGTGATCCCCATCCAGGCTCCTCTCTCGGGCGGCTGCAGGGAGAGGCTGAGGAGGAATAAATCTCTTTGCACGGGGGCTGCTTCCAGCTGCGGAGGCGCAGGAGAGCGGCGGGAGAACAGTCGCGTCGGGCTTCAATGGCCGTCTGAGCCCCTGCTCATAAACACTGGACCACAGAGCTCCCCGCTCGCTCCGGGAGGAAACCTTCATGTCCCGGTGCAAACCGCCGGAGCCGTCCCCGTGCATTCACCCCGGCCGGCGGGGTCCCCTGGGGGGGGTCCCATGGCAGGGGTAGAGTGGTTGTGCTGCCGGGGGACGGCTGGCTCCCGGCGCTTGGCACCCCCTGCAATGGTAAAGCGTGCCGAGGAGGGTTTGCCGGAGGGCAGCCGAGGAAGCCTGGGCACGGATTATCCGCCCTGCGGCAGCACGCTGCGTCCTGGCGTTGTGCAGAACGGGGTCCTGCTGCTGTAACAGATAAAGCCTAAAAGCAGGAAAATGGGGGCCAGCGAGGTGGCTGGGGGCAGCCTGGAAGAAAGCCTGAAGGTGGCTATTGCCCAGGTAGATGCTTTAGGTGAGGCTGGGCTGGGCTGGAGCTCGCCGTGCCCGCTGGGCCAAATCCAACCCAACCCTGAGGGCATATAAATAACGATAATACCCGTCCCATTCTAGAAATGGGAAAAACCCAAGCCAGGATAGTCGGTGGCTTCCTGAAGGTCTGCAAGGTAGCCATGGCAGAAGGCTTTTACCCTGCCCAGCGAGCGGTTTCTGGGCAGACCCAGGTGCCCACGGGCTTTGGGGACACACGAGCCCCCCGCCAGCACAGCCTCTGCCTCCGCGAGAGCGGGGTCCTCGGTGGGGCCGGACGGTGCCCGACCTCGCACTCCTCGGGAGAGTTAATCTTCGTCAAGACTCGGAGTCTTCAGCCGTTTTATCTAGAGACCCAAAATCTCAGTCACCAGACTATCTGAAAATCTCAGCATTGATTATTGTTTCTCAAACAATAAAAGTCTTGTCCTTTGGATTGCAAGAAAAAGCTTGAAAATCAGCTTTTAAGCTCTTATATGTTTTAAAGACAACTTCATGAATCTGAGTGTCTTTACTCATGAGTGAATTGGATATAGCATGGTTTTGGGTTTAAAATTGATTATTTTTGTTCTTACTGAAAGCTTCACCGAACCCAAAAGAGATTGAAGATTGAGCAGAAACTCCGATTTTCTTTCCAATAGGAGCCGCCTGTGCTCCTCATCTATCTTTAAGATCACGCTCAGAAGAAAGGGCTTTATTTTATCTCCCCTCCCATTGTTTAACCAGCGCTGCAGGATCTCAGACCGGCAGCGGCTGAAGCACACTCTGCACGAGGCCGGGACCGCGGGGAAGAATGTGTGTGACAGTGCGCCGGTTGAGTAATGTTTACCCTGTTCACGGCAGGGACGTCCACTCGGACCGGCAAATATCCACCTGCCAGAGGACATTCTTTTATTATCAGGGATAAAAGGGGTTTGCTGGGAAATGATCAGGAACCAGACATCGCGGGGAGATTCCTATCTGTGGGATGTGTTTAACCAGCTGATGGGGAAAATTCGGAGGAGATTAAAGAGTGATTTTGCCGTGGTTTTGGTGGAGGGCGCGGGTAGCCGTCTGTGCTTTGGCAGATGCTTTTGGAGCTCCTGGAAAGCTCCCGGACTCCAGTTAGCATTTCTTTCCTTTTCCTTGATTCAGAGATTTTTAAAGTAGCCCTTAGAGCATCGTTCGCTGAGCCAGCCTGCATCAGCTCTTCCCCTCAGGCACCTGGGAGAAGGAGATCCCGAAATCCCAGGAGGAAGATCCTTTACCTGGGTGGGTTTTGTATGTGGAGGTGTCTGTGCTGTGCCAGGACAGCCGAGAAGCCGCCGGCAACCTCTGCAGGCTGAGCCTCTCCGGCTGACAGTCATTCTGGAGAGCCATCCCCAACGCCCCTGTGCAGTGGCTGGGGGTCACGGGCGGACGATGCTCTTGGTGGTCTCGGTTGGGAGGGTGGGCTTCACCACCGTGGTTTTCTTTCCCAGGAGAGCTGTGGGCTGTCCGTCCGTCCATCCACTGCTTCAATCCCAGGGCAGTTCGGTGAACCCAGCCGGGAGCACGGTGCCGGACTCCTTGTAATAAATGGCTTTTCGCCGTAGTCGTCAAGGCAGCCTCGTAAAAGACGCTTTTGTTTCCCGTGGGTTTTCCTCAGTTAATTATTTGTGATCTGTAGATGCCTTTCCATGACACATGGCTGATCATATGGTTATCGGTGCAGGGTGTTTTAGCCAAATTAAATATATTTATATAGAAGACCTGTGCTCGAGCCAGATTTCCCTCCTCGGCAGTGGCGGGCTGCGATTTGATTTGGAGGTTTGTGTGTGTCTGGTCCCTCTGTCTTCCTGCGGTGATCTGTTAATCATACACTTGTCGAGAGGGAAATCGGATGCAGAAGGGCCTGAGAAAAAAGTGAGAGCCGTCGCTGTTCAGAGCTGGGCTGGCTGGGGGCTGCGAGGAGCCAGGCGAGCCTCGCAGAGGGAAGAGCTGGAGGATGCAGAGTCGCTCCCCGTGGCTCAAGGCCCTCAGGCCGGTGCCCGAGAGCCGCGGGGACATGGCAGGAATTTGCACGACGGGTGCAAACCGTGCAAATTAAAGCACGAGGGATGCAGACGGGTGCAGATGGGTGTCCAGGCTGTTGGTGCAGGTTGGGTTCCCATGGGAGCAGCTCTTTCCACCCCACAGCATCAGGGCCCATGGGCAGCGTGGGGGCTGCAGCCGCGGTGGGTGCTCAGCATCCCTCACCATAAACTTCTCGCAATAATTTCAGAAGGTGGGGTTGGGGAGAGGCTGGGAAGCGGCACTGGAGGAAGGGGCACATTGTTCGGTGCTGTCCCTCCCGTTTATCGTTCAAGGGTGTCATTTAGGAGCTCGCACGTCTGTTTGCATCCTTGTGCCGTGCACACCGAGGGAGCCGGGGCTGGGCGGGGGGTGGTTTGCCTTTGCAGGGACACTTTCAGAGGGGGTTGACACAGCCGGGGCACCCTTGCCAGGGTGCCCGTGGGTGATGCCAACGCCTGGCGGTGTTTTGCAGGGGTCCGGTACAGCCAGGCGGCGAGCGGCGAGGCGGCATCCTCCGGGGCCATCAGCCACCACGGCAGCGGTTCCATGGTCACCACCAGCCAGGCGGTCCTGCAGCAGGTCTCCCCGGCTGGCTTGGACCCGGGCCACGGTTTGCTCTCGCCCGACGGTAAAATGGTGAGTACACCTGGCCTATTGTGGCGGCGGCGCTGATAAGATAAGAGGGTCCAGCGGGCAAAGCAAACACGCTTTCCCCGGGTTTCACACGCGGCCCGCGCCGAACAATGGGTCATTGTGGGGCCGGGGCCGCGGCGCGGGTGCGCGACTGTCCCCGCCGCCCGCCTCAAAGGCGGCGCTCGGCCCCCGCGCTCCCCGGCGGGCAATGGCGTGTTTTCCGAGCGCGGCCCATAAATCTGACAGAGCCCCGCTCTGGTTTTTATTGATTGCAAGCCTTGCAGATTGAGTGCGCGCTGGGTGGATCACTGTTTGTTTTCTCGTGCCAATGACACGGGTATCGATAAAATGCTCATTCATTATTTTTTCCCTAAGCCCTCCCAAGTTTGGAGTTCCGCTGAGGAAGCGCTTTCCTTGCAAGCAGGGACCTCCTTGTCCCAGGGCATCACCCGGGGTACCTAACCCGCTAGTGCCAGCTCCAGCCCCAGAGCTCCTGCCTCTCCCCGTCCCCTTCCCCATGTGCTTGGGGCTCTGCTGCAAGGGCTTTGCTGGGCAGAGCTGCAAACGCCGGTGGTGGCAGGCAGCAGAGATGGGACATCAGCATCCCCGCCGGGTGCCTGACACCTCCCCATGCCGGGTGCTGCAGGGCCATTGCAAAAAAGTGGTTGTAAATGCAAGGCTGGGCTGGGTTTCCAATGCCCGAGCGCTCGGGGTGCTCCTTTCCGTGCATGCCTGGCTGGTGCAAAGCCCTTTGGAGGAGCGCGTGAAGGAGTGGGGCGAGGGGGGGGCGCAGGGGGACGGGGCAGGACGGGACAGGAGAGCACAGCCCTTCCCCGGAGCAGGCTGGCAGAGGTTTGCGTGCGGCCGCTGCTCTTCCGGGAGGAGGTTTTTTTCTGCTGAAAGCGAAAGTCAAACATGGCACTGGGCGGCGGGGCTGAGCCTGCTCTTCCCCGGTTTTCACTTCCATTTTCAGAGGGTTGGCCCTCTTGGGCCATCGCGTCGGTCTCCTCGCAAAGCTGGGTGGCTGCAGAGGGGCTCGTCGTCCCCTCCCTCAGCTATGGCACCGTTTAATTTTGCCTTTCCTTCTGCCGCGCTCTGGCTCGCCAGGGTCTCCGTGCAGCCCCTCGGGCTCGGACGCTGACCCTGCAAAGCCAAGTGTCCCCCACCAAGCAGGGGGGATATTGCAGAGCAAAACCCCAGCCCTGCCAGCACACTCCCTCCGCCCCAAACGCAGCCATATCTCCCCAGGGGTGTGTTGAGCCTTATAACCCTGAGCCTTGAAGTCATAAAATGAGTCAGGAATAAAGGCAGGAGCAGCAGGCACCGAATGCCCAGGGCAGGGGTCCACGAGGACGAAGAGATGCAGAGCTCGGTGGCAGAGGCTGCCAGCACCCCCCCGCCAGCTCCTTTTGCAGGGGCCGTGTCCAAGGGGTGGCTTTGCAGGAGCACAGGGAGGGACCCTCGGACGGGGCAGAGGGAGCTCACAGCAGCCAGGCAGCACGGGAGAAAGCTGTGTGGAAATGCAGCGGATTAAACTGGGAAAAGCAACCTGTTGAAGTGCGGTAGGCAGTGGCGTGCGGCAGCAAAAGCCCTGCTGAGTTATCCCCGCTGCACAGGCATTGCATAGCGCTGTCTGGGACTGCTCTGGTCCTCAGCAGCATGCGGCTCTGCCAGCTTATCTCTGATCTTTAAGCAGGGCTAGCTAGTGCTTGCAAGTGATTTAATAAAAATATGCTGTAGGCTGTGGTTTCTAGTAAGTAAACATGTGCCTTTAATACCCCACATGAAACCAAAAGCTGCCAACAAGTTGCTGCGTCTGAAGGGAATCAGTTTTTTTAGGGAGGAGCATTACTGAGGCTGCAGAAAGCTTTGGAGATTCACTCTTTTATGCTCCGGTGTTGCCCTTAGCCATGGTAGTGCCAGAGGGCCTCCCCCGAGGGTCCAATGTCTGGAGGGTCTTCTCCAGTCATGCAGTCTCCAGAGGTTTTCTTTTGGGTGCAGTGCTTTGGGTCTCAGCCCCCCGTGAAACGAGCTCGGGCTGCAGGCGAGCAGCGTGCACTTGCCGTGAGCTGTTTGACTTGTGCACCCGAGTGTGGCGTAACCTGGCCTTGAAGAGACTTTGAAAGTGGAAAATACCGGATCAGGAAATATGAGTCACTCCCGGGCTTTGGAATTTATTGATGGATTTGTTTCAATTGCAACGAGGCTATCTCCAGCTCACATGTGCAAAATAAACAAGGTGCTCGGACTGGTGTCCAGAAATGTCACACGAAGAGCCGAAAGGATGGCTCGGAATTGGGATGGAGGTTGCTCAGCGCAAGAGGTCTAATTAGAGGGATTAGGAGAATGTGCAGCAATTAAAGAAATCAGGCACTTAGCCCCTGTTTGCCCTGGGGACCAGCTCCAGTCCTCTCGGCACACTCCATGTGCCTTTGTGTGTCTGATCCCTAAACACTGACCTGAAATCCCCAGCTCCCGCTGGCTCTGGCTGAGTGCAGCCGGCCCATCTCACCAGTATCCTGCCCGTCTGCAAAAGTGGTGACTAAGATCATCGCCATGAGGCCCTTTTTATCTGCCTTCTGTCTTTTTTTTTTACTTCCCGAGTTTCTATTTCCCACTTCCCTCTACAACCGTGACGGTTAGAAGTTAATGAGTGTTGAGAGTCCTCAGCTGCCCCCGACAGCGGGAGCTTGGACTTGGGGGACAAAATGGCAAAGGCTCGGGATGTGCCGTGTCCCGGTGCCGTGCTCCAGTGAAGCTGGAAGCCAGTGCCAGCAAAGTCCTTCACCGCTGCTGCTGCTTCGCTATTTATTAACACGATGTTCAGGCATCCCAGCCGGGGTCTGCAGCCCCGGGGCGGCGGGAGCTGTGGGTGCGGAACTGAAGGTGCCCCAGCGAGGCTGCAGCCTGCTCGCCTCTTGGGAGGGGGCTTTGCTGATCCCCCCCCCCCAATCTCCCCCCTGGCAGGGGAGGGGGCCGGGAGCAGCCCCCTTGGCTGTGTCTCTGATGGCGGCTGTGTTGCCTTGCTCCTCGGCAGATCTCCGTTTCGGGGGGCGGGCTGCCCCCGGTGAGCACCCTGACCAACATCCACAGCTTGTCGCACCACAACCCGCAGCAGTCCCAGAACCTCATCATGACGCCGCTCTCAGGAGTCATGGCCATCGCACAGAGTAAGCGCGCGCCCCGAGCTCACCTCTGCGCCCCGCATGGACGCCCCCCTCCCCGCGACAGGGAGGGGGGACGCCCTGCCCGCTCACGCCGGCGCTGACTTCCCTGTTCCGCTCTCTCCCTCCTCCCAGGTCTGAACACCTCGCAGGCGCAGAGCGTACCTGTTATCAACAGCGTTGCCGGCAGCTTGGCAGCTCTACAGCCGGTCCAGTTCTCCCAGCAGCTCCACAGCCCGCACCAGCAGCCGCTGATGCAGCAGTCGCCCAGCCATATGACGCAGCAGCCTTTTATGGCCACCGTGACTCAGCTGCAGAACTCGCACAGTAAGGGTCCGGACGGTAGCTGCAAAGGGAAGGACCCAGAAAATGAGTTCAGATGGAAAATAAGCTTTTGCTCTCTTCCTGCTCTCCCCGGCCCAAGCTCGCAGCCTTGGCTGCCGCCTCTCTCTGCGGGTGCCAGCCGGCATGGGGCTGCGAGCGGGATGCATGGCGGTGCGGGGTGGCCACATCCCACCCCATCCTTTCCTTCCCCCGTGCCACCCGCCGTGCCGCATCTCCCGTACCGCTCCGCTGCTGCCCCGCGGGTGGGATGCAGCCCCCCACCAGCATTTTGTACAAACTTTATTTTTCCTTCCACGTTCTTATTGCTAAAACACGTGCTTTGCCAAAGGAGGTGGTCGGGCCTATTGCGCTCCCTGCGAAGCAAACGCTTCCCTGCTGTGCCCTGAAGGGATCTGGGTTCGCCCCTCAGGCTCATCCATCATCCCGGCTCTGCTCCAGCACTGGGCTCTGCTGCAGAGGGGTTGCGGAGCTCCAGCGTCTGGTCCAGCCGCAGCCCTTCAGTCCCCACTGATTTCCCCGGGTGAGCTGGTAGCTGAAAAAGTGGTAGCTTTTTAGCAGGCGGTGCTTTCTTTCCGTGGCTTGTTTTATCTCATTTGTGTCTCCACGACGCTCGTTCCCACGCAGCACCCCTGCGACCTGCCGTAACACGGCGCTCAGCTGCTCTGCCCCGGTGCGAGGGCTGTGGGTGGCTTTTCCTTGACGGCTGCTTGTCTCCCTCCTCTCCGCAGTGTATGCACACAAACAGGAGCCTCCCCAGTATTCCCACACCTCCCGCTTCCCCTCGGCGATGGTGGTGACGGATACCAGCAGCATCAGCACGCTGACCAATATGTCTTCCAGTAAGCAGGTAATGGTCAGGCAGACGTGGCCGAGGGTGCGCAGGGGTGGGTGTGCGGAGGTGGAGCGGGGCTGTTTCTCCCCTGGAGATGGGGCTGGAGGAGGGTGTAGCAGAGACCCTGTGCTGCACCCACGTGGGCAGCTGAGGATGAGCCTCAGGGTGCTGAGAACCCCATCCCAGCCCCTTCACGGTCACTGAAAAACCTGCTTGCAGATGGCAGGCGTGATGGGGATTCGGGTGATGGTCTGACGGTGCTGGATGAGGACTTCTCTAACGCCTGGTGGTGCCATCAGGGCCACGCTCGTCCCTGGGGCAACTTCATCAGCGTGGGAGCATCCTACTGGGGTACAAATTGGGCTGAGAAGGTCGGGACCAAGCAGGCTCTGCTGCCTTTGTGTCCAGGGTGAATCGACACTGGTTGGAGTCAAGCGGAGGAGCCGGGCTCCGATGCGCCCCGACTTCTCCCAGCCCGTAAATCTTTATCATCTGCCCAGTGCCGGCGCAGGTGGAAGGCAGGACTTATCCTGGTTCAAATCAGGTGTGCGCGGCCTTACTCAGACAATAGTCCCTTTCTGAAAGCCAGCTCCGGGGACTGTGGGAAATATGTGGCCCTTATTGATTGCTAGATAAATAAGAGAGCCTTGAACTTGCATTCAGATAAACTTTCTTACCGAGGTTTGACAGGGGAGAGGAAAAAAATGTCTGCAATGACCACAGAGTAAATACACCATGGGATTGCTGGGAGACCCCCCTGCCCCCGTGGATGCCCGGTGCGGGGCGAAGGAAGGGGCTGGGGCTGCAAAGGGGAGAAGTGGGGAGAGGGGCTGCCCGGGTGGGGGGTTTGGGGTGCCCGGGAAGGGGTGATGAACGCCACCGCCCCCCGGCTCGGGTCGGGCTCCCGCGCTTTGTAGTGCTTGGGGTGACCATTTATCTGCGCCCGCTCATCTCGGTCCGGGAGGCGGTCAGGCACGGCCGCGCTCCTCGGGAGCACCATTTCCTCCGCGCGGTTTTATCAGCCCATCTGGTGTGCGCTCAGCCCGAACTCCCCCTGATTAATTGTGCTCTCCCGCCACGGGCTGCCTTTGATGCCGGGCTGGCCGAAAGGAGCCCTGGGCACACAGGAAATATCCCTGGCAGGGAGATAGCGCCCGGCCATCCCCGCTGCCCGGCCGGGCGCTGCGATCAGCCTACCTTGACGCAGCACTGCCCGGGGTGGTGGGGGCTCCCTCGGTTTTCTCCCTCCATCATGCTTTTGCACTTTAATTAAAGCAGGAGGAGGTCTCGCGGCTCAGGAAGGGGGGGAGATGGGGCTGGGCCCCCGCGGCTGCTGCGTGCAAATTGCCGAAGGGGCACGCACCCACCCCGTTAGCCCCCCGGTACGTGATAAACAAGCACGGGCTGGTCCTACCAGCACCGGGGGCAGGATCTGGCCCCTGTCCCCTCGCACAGAGCCGGAGCGGGCACGGGGATCGTGTCCCCCCCAGCGCAGCCTCCCAGTCCCTGGGGCCTCTTTTCCTACCAACCATTTGACGTTCAAGCTAAAGCTGGAAAAATTTGTCTTTCAACATTGTTTTTTTTCTCAGTGGTCACCCGTTTCGTTAGCAAGGGGCAAATGAAGTGCTACAGAGGCAGCACGGGGGCCCGTAAATGCTGGTCACCCCCCAAATGGCTCAAATGCCTAAATATTTTTGGTGATTTGGGTTTCTGTCACTGACTGGGGCTAACAGGGGCCATCCCTTGGCTCCTCCACGCTTTGCCTCGGCATAAGGCAGGCACTGCTGGGCACAAGGATGCCTGGCAGCGATGGGCTCCTCCGAGGTGGCCAGAAAGGGCAGGAGGGTCACTTGGATCCCCAGGAGAGTTGCAGTTTTCCGAGCGCAGTTTGCTGGGCGAGGGCTGGGTGCTGCTGGTGGGAGTGCACGGATAAACCCAGGGGGTGCACAGCCCACATGAAACCCCAAATCTGAGGGGCTGCGCTGCTGCTCCCTGAGCAACCCCCTCTTTGCAAGAGGAGAGGCATTCTCATGGAAAGCAAAGCCTCCGTCATTCCCCGGTGGCTCTTCTGCACCCTGCAGCCCCCGAGCCAGACCCTGCAAACCCGCTCCGTGGCAAAGCCCGGCTGCTCCCGGTCCTGCCGGCAGGGACGGAGGCCGGCGGGATGTCCCTGGTCCCACCCTGGCTCTCCCCTCGCAGCCCAATGCTGCGGATCGCTTATCAGATGTTGTTATTTAGGCCTGGAAGGGGCAAATACCTCCCGGTTCCTTTGACAACGCTTGAGGCCGAGCCACCATTTTTATTACGTTAGCAAACACCTGATAGCCGCGGCCTGTCCCTAATGACATGTCACGGGAGGCTCCTGGCGTCTCCTTATCTCCGCGTTATGATGTTTGCTGTGCGCTCCAGCCCACAAGGTCAACCCGTGGCTCCTGGCCCCCCACCCCACCGGTGACCAGGGGGACCCCCGGGTGGGGGACCCACCCCGAGGGATGGAGAAAGGGACCGCTGCGGTGGGATGGATGCGGGGGCTGCTCAGCTCCTTCCCCGGAGGTGACAGCAACGCTGGGGGACAGCAATGAGCGTGGCCCCCGGCCCCGCTCCCACCCAAGTGCAAGCTCCTGCCCTCAGCCTCACGCCTGGCTGCTCTCGGCAGCGCTGCTGAGCTGCGTGGCACAATCTCTGCAACAGCCTGGGCACAAACAGGCCCTTTTCTAATTATGATTATTTTTGGGAAGGGGTGGCAATATCTGGCTCAGAAAGTATTTTCCCACTGCCTCCCCCTCGGGGGTGCTGGGGAGGGCTCGGGGCCAAGCAGGGCTTGTGCGGCACCACCGAGGTGCCGGGGTGGTGCAGGAGGTGATGCCTCCAAATGCTTTGCAATGCCCCCGGAGAGCCCCCCGCGGTGCTGCCTTCACCTCCTGCCTGCCTGCCTGCCTGCCTGCCTGCCTACCGGTCACTGTGCTGCTCTTCTCCCTCCCCAGTGTCCCCTGCAAGCCTGGTGATGCTCCACACCTCGCTGCTTTTGCACATAGCAACGGGATCTTATTTTCCACAACATCCCACCGGCGATCCGCGCGCCGAGCCCGGGGAGTTGCCAGAGCGAAGCCCAGCGCCGCAGCAAGGAGCCCATCAACCCGAAACGGAGCCGGAGGCTCGAGACTCCCCGTCGCCCTTCCGCGCCCCGACGGGGACGAGCCTGGACTCGTGGGGTGCCCACCCAGGACCATGCCTCTCCTTCCCTCCACGCAGTATTTCCAAGATGTGTCTTGGGGATTTTTTTCTTAAGTATTTGCCTTCCAAGAGGCCGTTGGCTCTCCCGAGGAACTAGGAACAAGCTGTACTGGGAACTGGCAGAAGGGGAAGATGGATAATATTTAAGTTATACTCCTCCACCCGACGGACTGAGAGGGACTTGGGTCTGTTACTTGGCGTTTGGAAGGAGGAATTGCATGTGCTGTTGAACTGAGCCAATTAAACTGTAAATATAGGTACAGTCTGCTCCGTCCTCACCCTTCCCCACTCCTATACATAGAGATTTATATAAAAAGAAGTAAATTCTGTCCAATGGATGTAAACTACTGTAATTAAGTGCAATTCCCCCATCTGTATATATTGTTCCCAAGTCTCTTCTCTCTCTCCCCCCCTTTTTTTTTTGGTAAAGGTCAGAGTTGATGGTTTTGGTTTGGTATTTCTCTTCTTCCTTTAAATGAGTTAATTCAAAGACCTGGGCCTAGGCAAGGTCAGGCAGCACCGGTCTCTGCTCTGCGGGAGGACAGGCACACGCGTGTCCTCTGCACGGTGACATCTCACGTGAAGGAAAGGCATGGGGTGAGCCGAGCGGAGCCCTGGCAGGACCTGGACGGTCCGCGTGGGGACAACTGCCGCTACGGAGGTCTCAAGGGACTCTTCTGCTTTCGGGGACTCTGAGATGGACTATGGTGGGGTGGGGAAGCGCCCAGCAGCCCGGTCAACACATCCAGATCGCTGGGAAGCGTTCGGCATCAGCAGTTTTCAGGTGAGCCTGTAGCATTTGCTGCTACAGAGGTGACTGAAGCTGCAAGAAATTCTGGTGGGATCTTCCTCAAGTGAGGTTCAGAGACTGTCTCCCTTTTCTCCTCGCCTTGGGGCGCAGAAGGGACTGGGTGCCCAGTTACTGCCTCGTCTCCTGCCCAGTGAACGGCCAGTACAGGTGGCTTATTTTCCACCATTAGCAGGTTGATGATGAGCCTTGTTGGCTCCACCCTTATCAATAAACACGGTGCTCTCGTCCTCGTGGTGTCACCTCCGAGCTGCAGCTGGACGGACGGACGCTGGGCTGTGATGTGAACGCGCCGGTCCGCGGTCCCCGCCGGCTGCCTGCCTTGTCTCGCCTGGCAGCGCCTCTGGGAGGAGAAGCTTCGCAGCAAGATCTCCAGCTTGTGAATGGGCCCACCTCTGCGGTGAGGGCACATCCCAGCTGGGCACCTGCTGAGGACACCGAGCTCCACACCCTCCGGAGCCCTGACGGGGTTTAGGTGCCCAAGTCCTACCTCCCAAAGCCTGCGGAAGCTGTACAAGGCATCGTCTCCCCTCCCGTGAGACACAAGCTCCTCCATCCCTGCTCCCCTTTGTAAATGGATCTAATGCTCCCCAGTTGTGCAAATTTTTCGTGAGCTTCACAGCGTGTGCCGACTGCTGAGAGTGATTTAGAGAGGTGGAGAGCGGTAGAGGTGCCCATGGATGGATGACCACTGCTAAAAAGAAAAACACTGGATGCTTTCTTTGGGGCAAGAAAGGCTCTTCTGCTGTGTTTGTACAATGTTTAGCGCAGTGGGACCCTAACCCTTGCTGGGACTAATAGGAGTTGCCCTACGGTGAATAAGTCATCATGAATTGGAGACCAATATTCAGAATGACATTTAATTTAATGTATACCATAATTAAATACCATTTCTTCTGAATCATTGCTGCCGTGTGGTCTGTAAATTCCGCAGTCATCATCTGCTGTGGTTTGGCAGACGTCGGTCCGGCAGGCAGCGGGAGGCAGGGACGCAGGCTGGTGGCAGGGACGCAGGCTGGTGGCAGTGACATGTCCCTCCTGCTGTCCCTTGCAATGCTGATCTGGGTTTCTACCTGCCTGAACGTGGTGAGTCAAGTGTTTCATATGAAGCCCCAGGTATCAGCCAAAAATAGCAAGAGGCTCTAGGAGGCTGGGAGACCCATGTCCTCACCCTCCTAATGATGCACTAATGATGTGGCCCTTAGTCCAGCACAGTTTATTCCTCATCCTCTGCTAACTTTAGCAGCCGAGTGTTAAGCAAACCAATTAGGAGCCGAGTGCCAGACAAAGCCAAACCCCATCCGTTTTGGATACTGAGCCCGTGGGTCCCTAAAGCACGAGGGGGAGGCGGGAGGGTGTGCTGCGGTCGCTGTAAAGCTTTTGAAGACCTTTGATTGCGAAGAGCTAACATAGCTGAGTGACTCAGAGCACATCAGTAGGAAAGGGTGGTCCTTCTGAAGATGCGGTGCAGGGCTGTGGTTTCAATCACCTTTGAAAATGCCTGGTTTTGGTTTGGCACTCTTTTTTTTTTTCATAAGTTAAGCGTGGGCTGCTGTGGGAAAGGCTTTCAGAGCAGCAATCTGGTGCTCACCTTTATAGCCAGAGCAGGACACCCTGATAAAAACCTTCCCACGCAGTTTCTTTGTTTCTGTGAATTTTAGCTACCGCAGACAAAAACTGGAAGCGCAAAGCTGGAAGAGGACGGGAGGCACGAAGACTGCTTGGTCCCTTTCGTGCAGACTCGGAAGTGATGCTCTCTTTTAGCAAAAGTTGGAGAGAAAAGATGCAGGTTTTATTCTGAGATCCCCTTTGCACCTTCCTGAGTGCCAGGCTGAGCCCTTTTCAAATTCTGCTCCTACCTATTGCATTCCCACCGGTCAGGGTGGAAATTACTTCGATTCTTCTACTTATGCCAGCTATGTTTTGCTCTGTGAGTGGCTTGTGAAGCTAAATGGGCTAAGCTTTCCCCAGCTGATGCACATCCAGCATCAGGTCGAATTGGTCCTGCAGAGGAATGGGCATTCCGGTGGGAAGCAGAGGGGAGAAAGAGGCACTAGATAACCTGCTGTAGCTGAGCTGATGCTCCAAGGGGAGCAGTACCTTTTGGGGCTTGATTTCTGCACCAGCTTTAAGATAGACACAATGGGGCTTGAGGTGTGAAAACTATGTGTAAAGCACCCTTTGGTAAGTGCTCCAGTATCAGTGCTGCTCTCCAGAAAGCCCCGCAGAGAAGGTAAGTGAAAACCTTGGGGAAAGGAGACTCTGAGATACAACCCCACCAGAGAGGGACCTGGTGAGGGAAGGAGGGACTGAGCCAAAAGAAAACTGGGAAAAAGAGCATAGGACACATCCAAACAAAGACACAGATGAAGAAGGGGACTACCACAGAGCAAAGAGTGTGTGATAAAGCGGGCAGAGTAAAGTCAATAGTATGAATAGAACAAATGATTAAGAACAGATGGTATTTGCCCAAGAGGTGTGAATTTATGAAGTTGCCAAACAGCTCATCGTGTGCTGTCACCCACCCCTGGGTAGCAGGAGATGGGAAGGTAGAAAGCATGGCGGGTTGCTAGAGGACGCTGTGGGTGCTACACATACCAGCGGCTTCATGGGGAGAAAGGTTCCCCTGTTTTGGATTTAACCTCTGTGCTGAGGAAACCTTTCTGCCCAGGGAAACACCATCCGAAACTGCTTCCCTGAGCAGCCTCTAAGCTGGCCTGGGGCTGGGACTGTCCCTGCCCAGAGCTCACCTTGCGCCAGAGAAGCACTGGGTGGGGTGTTTGCTCCCGCAGACACCCTGGCTGCCTCATTAGGTTGTTGGAAAATACGATGGAATGTCAAATGAGGCTCCTGGAAGACATTTTTTTTTCCTCCCGTTGCTGTTGGGCACGTTGTGTTTGTCCGTGATGCGGTTGTTATGGAGCAAAGAAACGAGCAGAAACATGACAAAGTTCATTTATGACCAATACAGTTCTCCAGGGCTGAGTGATTATTTTACAGGTCAAAGCTGTTCACAAGGGAATTCCTTGCACATGAGGATCCGCAGGCTGCCACGAGGCTTTATCGGTCACTCTTCATGTTCATAACAAACTGCAGCCTCCTCCATGGCAGAGCGCAGGGACACCGCTGCATTGAATTTGAAGTGCAGGTGTGGGTGCAAAGGAAAAATCCCCCAAATCCCAGCGTAACCGAGGCCAGGGGGTAACACCCAGGGTCAGGGCTGTCGTGGCTCTCTGCGATGTGAGGACCCACTCTCTCAGGTATTGCCCAAAGCTCACTGTGTTTTGGTGCTCCTTCTCTGACCGGGATGGGTGGGCTGTGGGGCAGGGGAAGGGCACGGACGGATACAGGGAAGCCCTGAGAGATGCGGAGGTGGGATGCGGGAGGGCTGGGCTGGTAAAGGACCTCTCCTTTACCTCCAGAGGAGAGCGCAGCCTGGTGACACCTGCCTGGATGGGTAAATCCCATGCCCCGACTGCCTCCTGCTTGTGCTGCAGCACCGGCGATGCTGCCGGTGAAGTCACTGGGTCAAAACCAGTTTAGCGCCGCCCTCGCCGCCTGCCCCAGAGCCGCGATAGAGCTTTATCAGACCATGAGCACGAGCCCTCGGCGCAGGGCTGCGGCCGTCCCCGGGGAGCAGGGCTCCTCGGTGCTTATCACCTCCGTAATTGTGGGGAGGAACAGAGCCAGGGAAACCCCGTCCAGGGCCAAACCCTGCGTGCCGGCTGCTGGCCGGAGGGCTGGGGCACCCTGGTGCTGGGCTCCCCGTCCCCGGGTGCGTGACGGCAGCCCGGTGGTGGTGCAGATCTCGCTGCCAGAGCAGTGCCGGGGCCGGAGCAGTGCCGGGGCTCAGCTGCCGTCCCCAGTGCGCCAGTGCTGGCCAGGCTCTGGTCCTGCTGCAGCCAGTCCGGCTCACATCAGCCGGCACGGAGCATGCGGGTTCCTAAGGAAGTCTCAGGTCATCCCCGTGGAGGAGCAGACGTCCTGCTGGCTGTGAAGGCAATGGCCTCTCCAGGCATACCAAAATACAGAGGAGCTATTTCAGCAACTTTAAAAATGTCATTTGGTGCGCATGTAAACGTAACGCGCAGTTGCACAACAGCACCCGGCTCCAAACGTGCGGATCTTTCCAGACTTGTTCTGCCAGTCCAGCCAGATGGCCGGATCTGCTGGAAATTTCAGCAGGAAAACCAGCAGCAGCGGCGTGGGGCTGTGCAGAGCCTTGGCTCTGCTGGGGCTGTGCTCCCCACCAACGCAGCCTGCACCCTGCACACCGTTGCCCAGCGGTCCCAGCGCTGCCTTCCTGCACGACGGGTCAAAAGGGAAAGCATCGTCAGTCCCCTGCAGACAGCAAACACCCTCTCGCCCTTTGAAGCCTTTGAGTGGATTTGGTTGGGCTGGTGGCAGAGTTTGAGGAGTACGCAGAGAGGAATGCAGAAAGTGCTTGCGTTGGGAGGACGGGCTGTTTGCAGACGTTGCCAGCTCCCCGCTGCGCTGTGGTCTGGCCACGGGAGCAGGTATACGGAGCCGGAGGAGTCCCTGCGCCAGGCGGGTGGCAGCTTCGGGCAGCGTGCATTGATCCCATCTCCTGCTGACACGGGGTTTCCATGATGTGTTTGCAGGAGGTCTTCACAAGTCTGTGAAAATGTGAAAAGGTTTGATGGGGGGAGAGATGTGAGTCATAAAGACCAGCAGCAGCAGAGAATAGCACCGTAACAGTTTACTGCCCTCAACCAACGCGCTGCTGCCAAGCACCTTAAAATGCTCTCAGCGGCCAGAGAAAACCTCACTCTGCCTGCTCCAGTGCCTCTCCGATTGCTCCTGCAGCTCCGGGTGCTGGGACCTCCATACCTGCTGCTGCGCTGCCCCACACCGGCCTCCCCCCAACAGCCAAGGGACCTGCAAATCTGGAGGGCTCACCGGTCTGCAAAGATCTCAGGGAGCCTTGATATCCCACCGTCCTCCTACCATGACAGGCCAATGCGTGCAATGCTCCGCATCCCACGGCGGAGCAACCAGGGCTGCCTCTCCTGCTGCCAGCACCAGCAGGTCCATCCCTGCAGCCCCGCACACCCACCGCAGCAGAGCCCGGCCAGCAAACCTCGTGAGCTGCTCCACACCGTTTGCTCTGCAAAGGTCCTTTGCAGGCAGACGCTCAAGTGGCTCGCTTGCCTTCTCACTGCGAGTGCTACGAGATCTCCTGCACAGATGAGATGGGCAAGACACCGCCCTGGGTCCTCCGGGAACAAAGGACGGACACTTTGTGGAAGGAGTCCGGTTTCACTGCGTGTGGTCAGGTTAAACATCTGGCGTGAACAGACTGAGCCACGGACAGTGTTACATGGGCCGGGGAGCTGGGCTAGCTACTCCTCTGTGCAGACAGGTAAACAGCTAAATAAAAGCTCAGAGTCAACGTTCCCAGAGGCAGAGCCCCATGGGAGGCTCCAGGGCTTGGCTGCTCAGCCAGCACAGGGAGCCCGGCTCCCCTCGGCGCTTGTAGAGTGCACCTTCGTTTAATCCTGAAGGGTGATTTACCCCTGCTGCGGACGGTGGAAGGGCGACAGGTCCTGCAGCAGCACCGGGGCGAAGGAGCGGTACGTGCTGCCACAAAGGGCTCAGCGGAGCCAGCAATGGGAGTGCTGTGGGAGCCACCAGCATCGGCGGGGAGAGGTTTCTGACCCCCTGGACTTTATTTCTCTGACCCAGGGATAAAATTTAAAAGTCCAAAAACTCAAATGTGGACTCAAGAGCTGTCCCATCCCAGCAGATGTGTAATACAGAGCCACACAAAACCTGCACCTCAGACATTTTACATTATCTTCTGATTCAAGGAACTTTGATTTTACTTTTGTATTCAGCAAAATTAATTCTCCTCTCTGTAATTAATATGCTGCTCAAATGGATTCTTAATTACAGATAAATCACAAATCTACACACTCAACTGTTATGCTTTTCAAGTAATAAAAGAGATCATTTGTCTTCCTCAGATGAACAGAGACCAACTAGCACACCATTTCCCCCTTTATGAAGAATTCATTTGCCTTAGAAAGAAAGTCTTTAAAAAAGCATTGCAAGGATTTCTTGAATAGGGGATCAAAGCTCCCACACTGCTGGAAACCATTTTTGCTAAATAAGATGTGGGTAAAGGAAAAAAAAGTAAAAGTTTTTTGGTAGCGGTTGGGATTACAACACCCTTGGGAGGGATAAGGACGTGGGGTCAAGAAGTTGTGACCAGGTTAGCAACACAGGGAACAGAAGGGGAGGACAAAGGAACAGAAAGTGGAAATGGACGGATGAATGAGGAAGCATGTTTCTTTGCCGAAAGAGAATGGATGCTACATCAATTCATACTGAGAGCTAAAGGATGAGGGCCTGTTAATGGATTGGGGGACACAGCAGGGATCAGAGGTCATGAGTGCACTCAGCTAGGCTAATTGACTGTTATGTGCATATTAGTGATGATAATGTAGTAAGCTAGCGGGACGCGGGGAGCAGATATGCAAAAGTTCCGCTGACAAGCGCTGTCCTCTAATTCCTGTCTTACACCTGCTAAACGAATGCACACACACACAAAAGATACTGGCCTTAGCTGGCTGGCTTCAGGAGGGGAGCCCACGCCTACAGGTAAGCATCTCTGACCTGACTGTGCCTGTGATGAAATGAACTCGCTCACCGGATTTGCTTTGCAATCTTAAGGGTTTTTATTTCAGTGCTACGTGTTGGGCATGGCCCAATGATCTGACCAACGCATCTCACCGGGGCTGCTTCTACACCGTCACAGAGGTCCCCGGAGCACCCCGGTGGGATGGGGGGGCTGCTTCGGGGTCAGGAGCGTACCCTGCTACTAACCACCTGCCTGTACCTGCTGCGGTCCCAGGGACTGTCTGCAAGAATAACAAAGAAAAGGGGAAAACCATACAGCCTGGACTCTCCCCCACATCCCAGTTCAGTCCGCGGGCGTCCTGCCAGCAACTCCAGGCAGAACGGGCTAGCGCTGACCCTCCTCTGCTATAATTTTATGCCAGCCCCAGTGTGTCGGAAGCACCGTGTTCCCTGGCACGTACAAGCACGTGCAGGGGGGTTAATATAAAGACCACGAGCTGGCCCAATAAATACTGCGTTCACCCCGCCCGAGTGTGGCTGTGGCTGGGGAAGGTGTTGATGCCCCCCCTTAGCGGGCACAGGCGGCTGTCTCTTGTTTGCTGCGGTGCAGATGGAGTGAGAACTCCCTGGCAGGAGGCACCGTGCTTTCCCTTCACTGGTTTGGATCAATTATAGGGAACAAAGCAAGTCATCCTTTGCCTTGCGGCGTTTCTGCAGCGTGCACCTGAGAGGGGTCCTTCTCTGGGAGGCTTTAGGTCACCTTGCTCAGCAAAGCAGGAGCAACACAGAAAAAGAGTGAAATCAGCTTCAGTCCCAGATACAGGATCAGTTTTGAAGTCGGGTGCAGTTTTGAGCTGACTTTTGTGGAATCAAGATCCAGCCCGGTGAGCACCGCTAATAAAACAGGATTGCCCAGGTTACATCAGGCTGTTGGGGCATTAATCACCGCCTCTGTGGCTGGGCTGAGCTGAACCGCCTGTGCTCCCGCACCACGCGCACCCTGCAAAGGCCTCGCTGGTCATCTGGTGTCAGCGCTGACTTGGCAATTAGCGCCGAGTAATTGATAGAGCAGCACCGAGGAAGCAAAGCTAAACCTGACACCGTGACAAGAGCGGTTTTGCTTTGCGTTAACTGAAGTTGCTCCATTTTTGTATTTCACCGACTTCTCCCTTTCACCCCCGACACACTACATGACCCCTCGCAGCCCAAGTCCTGGCGCTGGTCCCTCCGACCGCTCCAGGGCAGATCAACTTCAGTGTAAGGCAGCTCAGCGCCCGGGGCCGCACGTGCTGGAAGATGGGAGTGTAACGCCGGGAACTGCTCCTGCCGGAGGTTCCCTCGCTCCTGGCGCACGGCTTTCTGCCTGCCTGGCACCTGGCGCTGCTGCCTCGGAAGCAGAGCTCCTTACTCCTTACACAAAAGGATTTCCCAGTCGACTGATGAAGAGAATATTTCCCGTTTCCTCGCTCTTGAATCTGCTGACAACATCTCTTGGTGAGTGATGGATATTGGAGATGATTTATAGTTCTTTGTTACACAAATGCCTCCACATTCTTCCCCGTCCTCTCACAGCAACCATTAGTCACTTCTCCCGGCAGAAAAGCAAGAGCCTCAGCGCGGGAATGGCCCGAAGGACATGGCGTCGAGTCTCTCTCTCCCGCACTGGCTTTATTCGCTGTAAATACAACATCGGCAGCAGCTCGGCTCGGGGACACAAACAAGGGAAGCGTCAGCGTCGCGGTGCTCTGCACCCACCCAGGTCTCCGTGCGGCTGCTTCCACCCGGCTGCCGGGAAGTCAAAAGGTTGGCAAAGAAATAGCGCTATAAATCAGGCAGATAGGGGCGGCGGGGAGGATCGCGTTTATGCAATTTTTCATCTCAAAGTTTGTAATTAAAGTAGTGAATGTTACAGGAGGAACAGCCATCGTCCGTTTCTCTTAGAGCTCTTGGCAATGTAAACGTTTAGCCCTTGAGACTTTTATTACATAAAATAGTTTTTGTAATGCTGTTGTTGCTTAATTGGATTTCTGTTTGTTTTCCTTGAAGAACACCAGGAAAAATATCTGTATTGTTCGATCTGATATAGAGTACTAGGAGACTTACCTGTACTATTAGGTCTCACAGTTGATCATAATGAATAAATACATGAATTAAATAAATTCTGATCTTAATCTATGCAAAGTTACTCGATTGCCCTGAGCAGCTGAGCCAGTTGCTGCATTGCTCCTGCCATTGCCTCTAGCATTTCTTTCTTCAAGCACAGTTGTGAGGCCGGATTGTATCAGTGGAAATCAAGGATTAAACAAATTAACGGGGCACATTCCTGACTTTTAATTTAGGTGTCGCTGGGACTGCTAACCGGCGTCACAAAACGCGCGCTGAAATGTTCTGTCGATGTGGGTCTTAAAATCAGGAGGGTAGTGCAGGATTGAGCCCTAAGTATTTTTTAAATACTTCTTAAATATTAAGTATTTTTAAAATGGGTTTGAATCAAACCAAAAGAGAACATTCCTCGGCTTTCACAGGAAAAGGCAGAGCCACTCGTTGCAGATCACAAAGGGACTTCTCCGTCAATCCACGAAGAGAATATAAAACAAGGGATGATCCAGGCAATGAAAAGTGCTAATAAGCCGCTGTTTTGCCTCCTCAGAAATATCTAGGGCCTAAGTTTACATCTCTAAGAGGCAGAGTGGTTGTGCCCAGCGGAGCTGATAATCTCGACTTGCCGGCACCGTGATGGATAGAAGAGAGGCCAGTCCTTTGAGACGGGCTAATGATACTGTAAATCACCAAAGCCCAGACACGTCCGAACAAAAACTTCCCGCAAAAGCTTTTGTCCTCTTATTCAGCTGAGCCGTTCCTTAAAAACAGCCGAAGCAGTCAGCGCAATTAACTTGCCATCAGGAACACACAAAAGGACAAAACGCTGCGCTCGGCCTATAAAGATGTAGAACAGTTTTATGGCTCATATGCCGGGTTTGATACTTCTGATTCGTTTAGACCTCACGCAGATGATTAAAAATTTTTAAAAAAAAAGGAAACAGGGCATCAACAAACACCACCCTGCTGTGGGTCCCTCCCGTCCGGCCGCTTCCAGACCCCGTTACTGCAGCTCCGCTGCAGTAACGGGGTCTGGAAGCGGCCGGACGGGAGGGACCCACAGCCACACCGCTGGCCCGGAGCCCTCGCAAAATCGCTGCTTTCCGCCCTCGGGCTGTCGGGACAGCCGTGCCCGCCTCGGGTTGGCTTCTCCCGGTACCCCGGGCCTAGTACGGCCTAGAACGGAGCGCGTCCCAGAGAAGCCTAACCGCGCCGTTGCCATGGCAGCACGGCGCCATGACACCCCGCGGGGTGGTTGCTAGGCTACCCAGCCAGGCACGTGATCGGTTCCGCCTCCGCGTCCCCGGAAGTAGCGAGTACTTCCGGGGTGTGCCGCAGGGAGTGTTGGGGGTGCGGAGGCATGGAGGCTCAAGAGCTGTTTCGGCGGTTGGGTGCCGGTGCCCGCTTTGATGTGCGGCGCTTCGGGCTCGATGCGCGGCGATTCGGGGTGCGGTGCCACCGGGGATGGGGGGGGGGAAGGCTGAGACGGGTCCGGGCACCGTTCCCTCCGCGACACTGGCTCATAGGCCCCGTCCCTTCCGTACCCCGGGCCTACCTGCGGCCCTGTGGTAGCGGTCGGGGAGGCGCTGGGATCTGGTCAGGGCGTCTCATCGTTTTCCCTGCTCTCACCCCCAGGTGATAAAGGGGAGTGGCGGCGGCGTCTCGCTGGAGAGCCTTGACTTCTTTGGACGCAAGGAGGAAGCCCCACTGGGGTCTGCCGAGGAGGGCTGGGGGCTCACGGGGGCCGGAGAGGAGGTAAAGGGTGGAGAGCAGCAGCAGCAGGAGGATGGAGCAGGGAGAAACGACGGAGAGGTGGCAGGAAAGAGAAAAAGAACTGCAGAAAGCAGTGAAGGGAAAAGAAAAAAGAAAAAGACACGAGGTATTTACATACACATACGTGTGTCCTTGGCAGAATACCCTGATAAAGTTCATGCTTCTTTCTTGTTTCAGTTTACTTTAAATCTGCAGGTACTGTAGGTCATTTTACCAGAAAAAAAAAAAAAGAGGCTTCTGGGTTCTTTGGCTGGCTTGTGTCAGAGGTGATAAAATAATTGGGCCAAGATTTGGTGTTAAGGCATGGGGATGTGACTGCCGTCCTTCTGGATTCTTCATTAACTTTACTGAGAATGAGAGAAAAAAGGTTTTGAGGTGTTCTTTTTTACCACATAATTTTTGACTGGATTTTACTAACGGAAATTTCAATTTTTTGAAACTTCCAGAAGGGGCATCAGTGCCAGAGTTGTCAGAAAATAATGGAATAAAGTGGATGTCCTCTCTGGAAGCAAAATTCGAAGATGCAAAAGACAAAAAACCTACTGCAGAAAAACTTGAACGCTTGAGAAGACAAAAGGTGGGACCATGGGATTCTAACGTAGCAACAGATTACTTGGTTTCTGTGGGTGTTTCATCCAAAAGTTGAGGTTCATTTATGGTAATTGCTCTTGGGAGGAGGGTGACTGAGTATGGGGAAATTAACCAGAAGATGAATCCATACATGTTTAGTTTTATGCTCTCAAAGAAAGAAAGAAAGAGTTTGTCTTTTGCCTTTTAGATAAACCGCTTCAGAAATCAACACAAGATTAATGTTCAAGGAACAGATCTTCCTGACCCAGTTGCCACGTTTGATCAACTTCAAAAGGAATACAAAATCCACCCTAAAATCATGGAGAATATTCAAGCTGCTGGCTTCCAGGTCCCAACACCAATCCAGATGCAGGCTATTCCCGTCATGCTTCATGTAAGTTTTCTGGTATTGCGTTTTATTACAGGGAGTATGGCAAAATTTGGAGAGCAGCCTCTCTTTAGGGTCACGGCAGTGGTTAGTCGCACCACTTTAGAGATACGTCAGCTGCATCAGAGTTCAAAACTTAGCCATTACAATATTCTTGATCTGTGCTTTTACTGTTGTATTGTGGGTTAGTTTGTAGCATTAATATTTATGTGAATGTGATTTTGATATCCCCCCCCCAGTAAAATATAACACCCTTCTTGTTTTTTTTACAGGGTCGGGAACTTCTAGCTTCAGCTCCTACTGGGTCTGGAAAAACACTGGCATTTTGTATTCCTCTCTTAACACATTTGAAACAACCTAGGAACAAAGGATTCAGAGCTCTGATCATATCACCTACCCGAGAACTTGCTAGCCAGGTGTGTGTTGAAGGGAAAGGGGTTGTCATATTGATGTACTTCAAAGTTTTCACTCTGAATCAGTAAAATAGCAGCTTAGTAAATATTTTTTTTTTTCCTTTATTACCCTCAGATATCAGAAAAAGCTAGTTTAAACTTTTAAGTCTTTTGTCTTCTGTGAAATAGCTACATATCTAGTATCTCAGTCTAATCTAAATGATTAGATTAGAGGCTCAAGAGTCTTTGATCATATTTTAAAACTGCCCAATGCTTAGGTGCTCTTAATACCTACTTTCATATTTGAGATTGCTGCAAGAGATTTATCTGTTTGTCCCAAACACAGAATTTCAAGGAATAACTTTATATTGAAGCTTTGTTATTAAACTGAAATAAAAATTACAGCTTTGGGCAGAGTTCCATTTTTATTCAAATGGGCGAGGGGGCTTATGGGAGCTATATTGTTAGAGTCAAAGTATGGTAGTCAGACCTGTGAGAAATGCATTTTATTATGCTAAGAAAACCAGACAGCTTTCTCTTAACACTGAAATCATGGTGATGTTTGAAGCTGTATCTTCAGGATTGTCTGTGGTTTTTCCGGTTAGAAAAGCTAATCAGCTCAGCTTGAAAATTTAATCTCTGCTGCTGCCTTTTCAGACGCATCGGGAGCTGGTGAAGTTGGCTGAGGGGACGGGCTTCAGAATACATATGATCCACAAGGCAGCTGAAGCAGCAAAGAAGTTTGGGCCCAAGTCTTCTAAGAAATTTGGTAATTGTTCTAACTACTGAAGAGCTGCTGAAAATTTAAAAAATGTCACTGACCTTTCTCTTCTGGCCTGCACGGTGTTAAAGAGATCAGTTAATACCACTCAAGACGTGCAATCTGTTGCTCAACACTAAAAAAGTAGCTGGCATGGAAGAAATAGAAAGTGAGCCTGACAGTGGGCCCTGTTAAATTGTACCTCTGGCAGATTGGATTAGGACTTATGTTTCTCAGGGCTCTGTTAGTCTGGTTTATTTTGTGTCTTTTTCAATGTTTTGCCTTTTTTTTTTTTTTTCCCTCCCCTTTCTATAGATATACTAGTTACTACTCCAAACAGACTCATTTATTTGCTGAAACAAGATCCTCCAGCAATAGACTTGACCAGGTACCGAGAGTCTTTATCAAATCTGGCTTTGCTACTGGCTTTGCCACTGAAAAGCGGATGCGTGCGTAGTCCTTGCATCTGTGACGGTCTGTTAGAACTTTTGCCTTCTCCACAAGTGACTCTTACTGAAAAGAAAACCTCTCTGTTCCTAGTGTGGAGTGGCTGGTGGTGGATGAATCAGACAAACTGTTTGAAGACGGGAAGTCGGGGTTCCGAGACCAGCTGGCCTCCATCTTCCTGGCATGCACGTCCCACCTGGTGAGAAGAGCCTTGTTCAGCGCAACCTTTGCACATGATGTAGAGGAGTGGTGTAAACTCAACCTTGACAGTGTTGTTCTGGTGTCTGTTGGAGCAAGGTAGGTGTGCAGTTGTACTCTGACCCTTTCATGGTTTTTTTGTTGGTTTTTTTTTTTTTTCCTGGGCAAATTATTTGTTTTCTTTGCATCATCAGTCTGCTTGGTTTTATGTCTCTGTTGTTAGTCTTAGTACTGCAGGTTGTTTGTCTCCAGAAAAAATTGTGTAGCCATGTAGATCTTTCTTGCGTATTGGGGAAAGTGTTGTTTTCCTTTGCCCATTACTTTATCATCAAATAAACATTAATCTTAGGAGCGTGTACTGGTGAAATAAGTTTGTCATGCAGTATTTCTCATTCACCAGGTAGTATTTTATGGGGTTTTTATATTTATTTATTTTTTAAATATATATATATATTTATATATGTAAAAACACTGACAGCAGCACGCTTCTGTTGGATTTCTGGTTTCAGAAACACTGCGGCTGAGACAGTAGAACAAGAGCTGTTGTTTGTTGGATCTGAGACAGGAAAACTAACAGCAATGCGAGAGCTTGTTAAAAAGGTATTTTGGAGAGATTGAGTACGTTCTGCTTACTACTGAACTGAGCTGTATGTTCTGTCAGAGACTCATAATTTCCTAGGTCAAAGATTTCTGTGTGACACATGTTAAACCATTGTCCAAATCTGCTGTACAAGAGGAAGAGTAAGTACTCTGCCTATGAAAACTGAGAGTGCTCCCCGTTCTTGGTTATATATTTGAGTCTTGCTTAGGAGCAGTTTGTATTAACAGTCTGTTTAATTTTACTTGGCAGCGTGAGTGGGTTCTTCACACTGGGTGGGGAAAAAAAAAAATGTTTGTTTCTGTGGATTAAAATGCAGCCTAATGCTTAAGTTAGGAACCATTCCATCAAAGGCAATGGAGCTGAACTTGCTTAGTTCTGACTCCCAAAGATTTGGCTAGTCAAAAAAAAAAAAGTCCTCTGAGATGTAAAATACTGGGGCTGGTTAAGTCTCTTTTTAGTAGCTCAGTGTCTGCAACCAATAATGGTAGGAAAAGGACTTGAACCTTAGACAAGCTTATTCTTTTGCAGGGTTTTGCTCCTCCGGTCCTTGTTTTTGTACAGTCTATTGAGAGGGCTAAAGAGCTTTTCCATGAACTTATTTACGAAGGCATCAATGTGGATGTCATCCATGCAGACAAAACTCAGCAACAGGTAGGAGGATGTAATTTCTTTCCAAGAAACACTTCAGAAAGAAAGGTAAAAACAAGAGTGTTGGAATGTAGCTTCAGGTAACTTTGACAGTAAATTACTGCAGGTTTTTGTTTAGAGGTTTAATTTTATTTGTTAACATCATGACAGCTTTCAGGGAACAAGTTCACCTCCTTTCTCAAATTGTTAATTAGGCTGTTTCCAAGTACCTTTCTTCTCTTTTCTTGTCCTAGAGAGATAACGTAGTACACAGTTTCAGAGCTGGGAAGATCTGGGTGCTCATCTGCTCAGCCTTACTAGCTCGAGGGATTGACTTCAAAGGAGTGAACATGGTCATCAATTATGATTTGCCAACGAGCGCGGTGGAATACATTCACAGGATAGGTGAGTGTTCACAAATTATGTCCTTTTTCTCATTTCCTAGATCTTTAATGTAGATGCTCTTGTGCATGAGCAAAAATCCTGAAACCAAGCCTCCTCTATTGCTGCAGCACTAGCTTCTACGTCGCTTGAGCCAGCTTATATCTGGGCTCAACTTTCAGTAAAACTGCATTACTCTTGTCAGTCTCCTATGAACCTTAAATATTTAGATGCTTCAGACATTCCTGTGCTTTTATTCAATGGGAACAATCTTTGGGGGTTGGCTGCTTAGTAGTATGCTTAGTACACTCACACATGTCAGGAGGCTGGGGCTGTGAAGAGGAATAGAATAAAGGGAGATGTTAAGTAAAATCTCTACTCTTTGCAAAATTTGTGTTTGACAGGTCGTACTGGAAGAGCAGGGCACACAGGAAAAGCCGTCACTTTCTTTACAGAAGATGATAAACCTTTGTTACGGAGGTAAATGGGAAACATGATACAGCAAAAAATGTTTTTTGTGTTTCGTATAGTGTACTGCTGAACCATATGGTTGTGTCTGGTACCCCACACCTCGTAAGCACAGTATTGCCATGCTCTGGAAACCCCACACTGCTGTAAAAAGCTCTTACAGAGCGCACGCTCTCTATTTCTATCGCGATGGTGGAACTGCAAGGTGGTACCACGGTGCAGGAAAGACCGAGAACATTTCAATTTTAAGGTTTCTTTTTGAAGTCTTTCACTAAGGCATCAAGAGAGAAACTAGCATCCTTTCACTTCTTTCAGTCATGTTGCCAGTAGTGACAACGTGATGGCTTAGTTGGTAGCACCTTTCGGGGAAACTCGGTTATTCTGGCTTGAACCTCACTAAAGGGCAGGTTCAGCAGTCTTTACAACTAACTTTGCTCTTGTTCTGGTTTTCCTGAATCATTTGCCATGTAGAAAGTATGACTACTTCATGCTGTGCTTTAGGTTTTCTAATCCAGTTCTTTAACTTCCTTGTGTCCAAAAGGACTTGGTACGATTCTCTGTTTTGGCTTACTGCTTTCTCTTCATCTCCTTGAAGACTGTACTCACATAGAGTTTCAAATTGTTTAAACTATCCAAATGGAGTGAGTAGTTTCATTTAAGCCTCTTATGGCTTTTTGTTTCTTCCTCACCTTACTTCAAACTCGCTTTTGTGTCTTTATTTCTTGCTTCAAAAAAACCACAACAAAAGAAAAACACAACAACACAACAGCCAGTTGTTAGGGATTGCTGTTTTCCACAGAAGATGCTTATCTCTTGTCCCAGCACTCACTGCTGCCTGAGTTGATCTCTTCCTTCCTTTTCTTTCCAGTATAGCCAATGTTATTCAGCGAGCTGGCTGTCCCGTGCCAGACTACATAAAACACTTCCCCAAACTGCAAAGGTACGTTCGTTTGAATAGTTACCAGTTTGTTTCCCATTTTAAAAGCCTGCATGAGTGGTGCTGGGTGTATAAGGGTTACAAAAGATCTAGTTGTTTGCAATATAGTTGCAGTTTAGCTGCAAAAGGAATTTTAGACCGGGTTGGGGTGGCAGTTCTTTACCCAGATAAAAATGGAAACAAAAAGAATTCTCGACTTACGGTTTTCCTGGAGTTAACTATTTTTCAGTGAGTTCCCTGCCTTAGACTTCCTAGGCCCATACTCATGAATTGGGCTTGTGATACATGAAAGAAATTCCTTTACTCTTTTGAGTTACCTTTAGAAAAATTGGTGTATGCATATAGATAAATAATTTTTTAATTAGTGCTTCTTTTCATGCTTTTTCGTAACTTCTAATAGTTTCTAAAACTAGAAAGCCTTATATATACATTAGACTTATATGCTAAAATAAAGTTTGTTTGAATGTCTTGGAGATAACGTGGCTGAACTAATCTTGGAATAAACAACACTGAAAATATATTCAGACCCATACATCCCTAACAACCAGTAAAGGTTTTCATTATCTGTTTTATTTACTTTGGATATTAATTTTTGCCCTTTAAAGTAATTTAATCCTCCTTCACTAAATGTCGTTCTCAGCAAACAAAAGAAGAAATTCATTAAGAAACCCTTGAAAAGAGAATCCATTTGTACCACCCCTCAGTGCTTCTTAAAAAAAGCCAAAAGAAAAACGTAAGTAGGTTTTTCTCAAGAGGAGGTAAGAGATGCCATTTATCCAGAAAAGGCCCAGCAAGCTTCCTCCAAAATAACCGCTGACTGGTTTGGATGGACCACCCGGTCATAACGATTTTAGCGATGGTGAAGTTTTAGTGTCAGTATCTGTCTACTGGAAATTGGATTAATGCCATCAGTTTGCCTCGCATGGTGCCGTGCATCAGGTGATACAAGCTGAGTTTAAACCGCTGGCCTTAAAGCCAGACTTCAGACTAGCTGTCATTTGACAGAACCTATCTGCTCCTCTTCTGGCAAAGGGCTGGCTTTGATTTTAATGCATGGAGTATGAATACAAGAAGCAGATCTTAAGTTGTAATGACTGGAGCTCGCAGAAGGCTGGCGTGTAGCAGTTTGGTATAGCAGAAGTGGTCACAAAGAAGAGCATTCCCCAAGCTTTGGAGGTTTGCTACTCAAGGATTTATGTTCAGCTGCACTAATACGATATAAAACAACTAGTGTCTGTGTCACTGCTATATACTTCATATATTATGTTCAGGTGTCTTGGTCTCCGATGTGTTTCTTGTAGGAAAACTACAAAGGAAAATAGTAAGGAAAAAAAGAAAGTTAAAGAAGATAAAGATGGCGGTAAATTACAGACTGTTTCAAAAAGCTGAATAGCGACCGACTACTCGTGAGCTGGGGCTGATGCCTATGTCTGTACTGAAGAGCAGAAGAATGAAGATAGCAGCAAAGGGCAAGGGGGCAAAATATTTCTTATGTTTCCTTCTGGATGAGGATGGATGTTGACATGCAAGAAAGTCTCTACTGAAATAGCAGTAGAGGATTCCTGAATGCTTCTCACAGAAGCTGAAGAGTGTGCTCTTGCAGTAAATGCCTTGTGTTTCTGAACAATAGTTCAAAAATAGCATCTGTTTGTGTTACTGTCACGCAGTTTTATATTACTCCTTGGCAATACTGTCAGTTCTGTGTTCAGATCATCCCTCATATGTTTGTCAGACTTCCAGAAGATTCAGTGGCAGAAAACACAAAGCTTACTGTTAGGCTTCGTAAATGCAGCCGTCAAAGACTTCCCCAGACTCTTTAAAAAAACAAACCAAACCCAACCCATTTGTATGTGAAAGTAAAGCCTTGCTTCTCCTACTTTTTTTGCTTCTGCTAATTTACATGTCTGTAAACTCTAGTGATTTTGTACTGTTTCCTATTTAAGCCTCAAAACAGAATAAACAAGGTCATAAAAGATTCTAATACAGAGACCTGCCTGTCTATACAGCCTTGACGGAACAAGTCTGCAGGCATTATTCCTTAGCCTGTTACGCAAAAAGGCCAGGCGCCACACATTTTCCACTTCCCCATCTGCTAATTGTGTTCTCAGTCCGCTGTCGTCGTGTCAGAATTCCGGTAATGCAGGAATGGCTTCTCCTTTGCAACTATAATCCTCCTGTACAGGATTGTCGTGTTGCTGTGTCATACTTAATCCAATTTGGAAATGGATCCCAGGTCTGCGTAACTCATTTACAGTAGAGCACTGTTAATTGCTCTGCCCGACTGACAACTGTGAAGTTGTGTGAGAAACTGATGTAAGACGCTCTGCATCCTGTTTTGCTTACTCCTGAGCTAGACTGGCTGTTTGCAGAATTGCATCTTATGTTTGGGTTATGTAGGAAATAATGTCTTCGTTTTGACATCTATGAACAAACTTGCCTGTATATTTTAATAAAAATGCAGTCGTATATTTTGATAAATACCAAGTTGCCTGCTGCAAGATATTGATGACTGATATGGTGTGGGATATGTTTAACAACTTGAGTAAGAAATCACTGCTACTCAGCTTTAAAGGCACTGCTAATACGTAGAATAGATGTGCTTATTCCAGTGGTGGTAGCAGGAGAGAAAACAGCTTTTGATCGTGAGCAGCTTTGTGCAATTCCAGTTCTGCAGAAGGTGCCACCGTTCTCTTTCTGGGGGACTTGGTTTTAAAATGAGAGCTTAAATTTCATCTAGCTCTTCCTCTAAGGCTGGGTTTGATTTTAGTGTGATTTCTGACACCAGTCGGTAGCTTATCGAGAAGTTTAAGCAGTGGCCTTTCTCGGGGTTCACTCCCATGTGACGTACGGAAAAGCTCTCACGCTGAACACCCTCTTTACCCGAGGGTAAAGGACAACTCCACAACTTCCACGCTTTGTCCTGTATTTTAGCAAGCCTTGGCTGACCTTACGGAGAGAGATGAGCCGCTTGCGCGCAAGCTGTATGACCATCATACCGCACCTCGTCAGGAGCGCTAGTTTTACGGTACTTCTGAGGTTTTGGGGCTGGCACAGTTACGGTGTGATATAGTAATATTTCCAGTGCCCTCAGCAGGGGCGCGTTCGGCAGCAGCTGTGGGGCAGAGCTCGGCCCCGGGGTGCGCGTCCCCGCGTCCCCTTGATGTTTGGGCGGAAGGGCGGCACTTTTTCACGGAAAAGAGATCTGGTTGTAGGTGCCTGAAGTTGACTTTACCAACACACGGCCTCGATTTTAAAAGCGTTCTTGAAGAGAAGGCAGGGCCCTTCTCCCCCTGTCAGGTCGGCATCGCCCGCCCGGCCGTGCGTTCCCGCCGAGGCCGCTCTCTGTGGGGCCGGACCGTGGGCGGGCCGCGGCCGGGCCCGGCCCCGGAAGCCGCCGCCGCTCAGCTGACAGCGGCTGCCGGGGTCGGAGCGGGAAGATGGCGCTGCGGCCGGGACCCGGCGCGGGGGGCGCCGGCGGGGCGGCGGGCGGTGCAGGCAGCGGCGGCGGCACGGGGGCCGCCAGGTCGGTTTGGCGACTAGAACACGGTGGGGGTGGTCGGTGCCGGGTCGGGGGAGCGGGGCTGAAGGGCTGCGGCCGGCGGGGGTGTGGGGGCGGAGGTGGGGGGGGGGGGGGGCTGTGGAGAGGAGGAGGAGGAGGAGGACAGATGGGGTAGGGATGGGGGGTGTGTGGGAGCAGAGACCGGGGGGCGATGGGGGGACTGAGGAGGACACGGGGCGGGGGGGCAGAGATGGGGGAGCTGGTGGGTGATGAGGGGGCAGAGGTAAGGGGGAGACTCGTGGGGTGGGGGCTCGGGGTACAGGTGGGATGTGGGGGCAGAGGGGTCAGGGCCCAGGCGGGGTGTGTGGGGTCCTGGGTGGGGTGTGAGGGTCCCAGGCAGGGTGTGGGGAACGCAGCCATGGTGGCTCCGCAGTTTGCTGGGATTTATTCGCGTTTTGGGAGCCCACCTTATCCCCCGGCTCATCTGGGCCTGTGGCAGTGGTGTCCGGGCTTGGGCAGTTGTAGCCCGCTTGCCATCAGGCTCCGCAGTTGCAATCTCAAATATTGGGGCAGAAAGGGATTTCGGGATTTCGCCAGCCCTGCTTGGGTGCCGCTGGTGTTGGCAGCGATAAATGTTGCTTATTGCCACCGGGCAGGTTAGTGGGTGCTGCAGGACGGAGCCTCTGCTCGCCTGCCGCTGCTGCGGGGAGTTTTCTTTTCCCCTCCATCCCACAAAGGGCACTTCAGTGAAGAGGGAGGACTGAGGAATGGTGTCAGGAGAAAGAAAGAGTGGTAAATGAGATGCGTGAACATGTCGTCGTGTTTTTGGAAAAATTGGGAAACTGTATTTCACTACCTTTGAAGGCTTAGTAGTTTTTTTTTTTAATGTAGGCTCTTGCGTGCTGTTTATCTGTTGTCCTACTTTTAGGGAGGCTGGGTAAATTTTGTATTTGACAAAGGGAATTTAAGTTCATTGAGTCTTCTTGGATATCTGAAGCCTACAGTTTTGTCAGTGTTACTGGGAATGTGGCGGCGGGGGGGGGGGGGGGGTCTGCACCGGGGCAACCTTCACCCACGAGGCATGGGTCTGGAATACTTGGGAGGAGAAAAGCTGAAGCGTAGACGTCTGCCTGTGTGTGCTGCGGAAGGGATGGGAGGCTATCTTTGTGTTTCCCCCCATATATAAGTCTGAAACAGTTCTTGTGAGGGGCTGGATAAACCACCTAACCTCTTAGAGCAATGCTGCCTGCTCAGCAATTTAATAGGAAAGTAACAAAAACGTTGTCAGCAGGCTATGGGTTTTGAAAAATAAAAGAATTTAAAAATCATTGTTTCCCATTGTTAGTATTTTGGTTTCTTTGAGAATGAAGTCTGGAGGTAGAGGAAAAGTTCTGTTCTCTATGTCTGTGTGGGTTCTTTGCCTTGTTTCACTTTAGTTTTGTGGATTTCTGCCATTCAAAAATACTATGACAGTCTATATTGCGTTGATAGAGTTGTATTGATTGGGAATTAAGAGGTTTAAAAAATCCACTTGTAGATGGCAAAATGTTAAGTGTAGTTTGGAGCTTTTATAGTGAAGTACGAATATAGAGAAGGAGTTGCTTCTCCCCACGCTCCTGCATTTTGACTGAAGCTGTTGGTTGGTTTGTTTAGGTTTTCTTTGAAGCTCCATATTTAAAATACTTGTCTGATAGGAATTTACAGATTTATGTTACTACTTTAAGAGTTCTACTGCAGGGTAATTGCTTCATCTTCCTTATATTTATTTTATATTACACTTTCTTACTGTGTTACCCAAAGCATTATGGCTAGTTGCATGAACCTAGGTGGTAAAGTGCTTCTGCTGTTGAGAACAGAAATGTCTGCAGGTGCATTTAAACCACTGTGGAAATAACAAGGAGGAAGAAACTGTATTAAAGTAACATGCTTGATGATAGTCCACTAATCTATATATTTTAAACATCTGGGGTCATAAAAGTTTCCATTGTCTAGAAAGTGCATTTGGTCATTTTAGAGCATACAGTCAGCTAGCTATAAATGTTCTTTTAGCCCCCAAGTAGTATATTGGTCCTTACAGACTGCTTAATTTATCATGCCCATCTTTTTTTTTTTTTTTTTTTTTTAAAAGAGGAGACTGTTCTCATTTTGTCTGTTTATTCTTAATTCTCCTATCAGTGTTGTTGTTTTGAGATAACTGGAATTAAAATGTTTTCTTTAAAAGAAAGCTACTTCTGATGTTGCTCCTATCACTATATGGTTTATCAAGTTCAAATGGTTTTCTGTAGCGCTTCAGTTAATCTCACAAATGACTGTGCCTTAGCTTGCTTTCTCAGTGATGAGAAGCAGCTGCTTTAACTAGATGCATGTGGGCATTTCTTTTGCATCTCCAAAAAGCAGTTTAGAAACAAAGTTCCTGTTGCTTGACTAAATAAGTTGATGGGGTTTATGTACGTGCGTGTGTGGCTGATGTTGGCAGTTGCACAGCTAAATCTTGGAGTGAGGTCCGTGATGAATCCGAGCCACATGTACAGAGTGCTGTGCTGCAGGAGCTTGCTTTGCTACTTTTAACTAGCTCTTCTTCCAGTGCCCTCTAATTAGCTGCAGGTTTTTTTGTTGATTGGTTTTTGTTTTCAACAGAGACTTATAAATAAAGCAGGAGCTCTGTAGAAAGGGATAAATATTTAATAGTCTGGCCTTTATTTGCTTCCAACAAGCAGTGGTACCTTGCCATGCTTGTTCAGTTTACATGACGTTTGCTGATTTGGAAGAATTCTTGTTGACTGGATTCCCCAACAGGAAGGGAAAACATGAAGCTACGAACACTTTTCCATACTTGTGAGCTTTTCAAAAATAACTTTTAATGTTTCATCGTTCTGACTAAACTAAGAATGGTGTATTTTTATGATGCCTAAAATTGCTGCACTTGCAGATCTGGTTTGCAACAGAAGCTCTACACATCTGAACTTGCACACATTTTAAGGGGGTATATTGCGGAGGAGGCACTCTGTACTGATAACTATTTCCATAGGTGAAAACAAATGCAGGCAAAATCCAGTTAATTCACTGGGCTTCAGCCCCTGAGTGGAGAAAACAGCTTTTCTGACCAGCACCGGAGTTCAGTCAAGGGTCCTTCTGTGATTTTCAGTCAGCTGTTTGTCTTCACGATGTTAATATTTATATGCTAAGAAGTGGATTAAAGACGACCAAATTGAACACCAGTCAATAGACCTTGGCCGCTGAACTGTGTGAACTGAACCCAATCCAGAGAAGCCCAGCACTTGTTTAGAGATGAGGTAGCATGCATCTGCACAGCGCTTCAAAGAGAGAAACCAAAAATTGCGGTGATTGAGGATGATAAGACCTGGACCCGGTGGAAGACGTAGGTGTGTGTTAGTTGTGGAAGGAGAAATTAGCACATAGTGCTCAGGGTAAAAGAAGAAGCTTCAGTATTAAGAGGATTCTGAGTTAGAGGATGAAATGAAGAGTAATATGGGTTGTCTTGGTGACCGTGTAACCTGCTGTCTGTATAGTGGGTAGGTACAATTTGCTCCTGGATAAATGCATAATTTAAATTCCTTATTTTATCTTAGCACTCATATTACACAGCTCTTTTATATTTATAAACTAGGCTGGCTTTTGGAACTTCCTGCAGGTTTTGAAAAACTGTCTGCAGTCATTTATGATAGCATTTTCTCCTTTACTCTTAGGCAGTTTCTTTTACATCCACCCTCGTGCTGAGGAATACTGAATATCTATAAGTGTGTTTTTCTTTCATGGTATTTTGATGTAATAGCTGCCTGGGACACTGAGTGAGGTTCTTGTTTGGTAAATTACTGCTGACGTGGGTTTCTGAGAGTTGCTTGCAAATGAGACTTTTAAACTAAGTCCTTTTTTGCTGTTTGGCAGCACAGCACATGCTTCTGTTTGAAAGGGAGGGCTAGCAATTTCCATTATGATTTCAGTTGAAATTTTAACAGTTCTTCCTCCAGGTGCACTTGGCCCTCGATACTTGAATGAATATTTTTTTCCAAGGCACTATTTTTCTTGTAATTAGATGTAATTGAGAAAGTAGAAACTACATTATTTTGTGATACTTAGTGTTTCAAAGGGGGGGAGAATGCAGAAGTGGTGGATGGTTTGTTTCTCTGCAGAAAACTGTTACTAAGCAGCTGAGAACTATTGTCTGGTGCAGTTCATGGTCTTGCTGAATCAGATACTTCCAACAGGAGATGCTTATTCATTCTGCGGTGCTTGAAGGCCTAGCCTACACTAAGAAACTGACCTGTTACCAACCCGCGTAGGTGCCGAAACTCTCTTGTGGGTGATGTCGATGAGTCAAAGCCATTTTAGTGTTGCTGTGGAGGATAAGATCTATTTCTTCCTAGCTTTGCAGCCCATGACAGCACGGATGGTGCTGGTGGGACTCTCTGGTGCTTTGGGGGATCCCTGGGAGGGGTGGCCTTTTCCCTGCGGTGGGTTTGGGTTCTGTGAGACCTGCGGGAGCAGATGAATACGCTGACCAGAAGGTGGGAGGCTTTGGGTGGTGGTGCTGACTGCAAGTCGAGATAGATTTTTTTCCTTCATTTATATTTGCACTAAAATTATAGACTTTCATGTACCCTTGTTTTCCTCCCGCAGCTTCATGTTTCCTGTCGCTGGTGGTTTAGGCCCCCCTCAAGGTATGTATCGATTTAACATTTTGAGCGCGAAATTCTTTACTTTGTTTAGATACATTAAACAATTTAAAATAGTTCTGCACTGCTGCTCAGAAGTGTGATTATTAATTGAACTCCATAGCTGTTTTTCCCCTTGAATTCAATACTGGTAAGGTGGCTCTCACAACTCTATTTATAAAACTTTCTATGCAATGTTGACTAAGCAGCGTTACCAGAATGCTAGATTAAAGATCTAGGAAAACTATATCTCCATTTTTAACCTGAATTTGCCTTTAAGATTTTTGTGTTATTTTGAGTGTGGTATTTAACCTCTTTATGCTTCATCTACCAGCTGTGTATACCCATATTGTGTGGGTGTTGCAAGACCTGGTAAATATTTACAAAGCACAGCAAGACCCTGGGACAAGAGTCACAACCTGTGTGGAAAGTATTAATACAATAGGAGAGCCTCAGCCTTAAATTACCTTTGTTCTCATTCCTGTTGCAGTGCTGTTTAATTAATGGAAAATACAGCGAGAACTTGTAGGGGAAGTGGAGAGTTTTCTTATAAAAAGTCTCAGGGACTGATTTATAGATTATTCCTGAGCGTGTCGCGTCCCTCCTGGAGTGCTTTTGCGTGTGATGTTCAGTTACGCACAGTTATAATTATCTCATGGTGTGCTGGTAACAAATGTGTGTTAGTGTGTGTCTCCCAAGATAGCAAAATATGAGATACGAAAATACTGAAACATAATCCACTTGGCTTTATTCAGTGAATTAGTACATTCCAACTTGATTTGTCCAATTTTGTTGAAGTTTAGCTTTTATTGACAAATATTGTAACCATTCTAATATATGTAGTGGGCTAATTAACTGACAGACAAGTTATCCAGCCAGATCAGAGTGTGAAGTTATGTTGTGAAAATGATGAGTTTATTTCGCAAGACTTACCTTCAAAAGCTACCAGTTTGTAAGTTTTCCTGTTCAAGAGAAATGGACAATTATCAGCACCAGTCAACCTGGTTAATTAAATCTTGTTAATTGGAAATGACCCTTTCAAAAATCATATGGGAAGAAACCCACAGAGAATCCTTAGGATGGTGGGAGGATTCATCAGCTTAGTTATTGAGAAAGCCCCATAACGTTTCTTCCCTTAGACTGACCAATATCTAAACTAAGGAAATTCTGTGGCTGCCTGCAGTGTAGCATATTTTTTTATTTTTTAAATAGTTCAGCAAGACTGAGAGTTTTTTCCTCTCCTTTGCTGGTTTAGATAAAAAAAAGCGTGAGGGGAGGGAAGCTTTAACACTAACTGGGAGCTTACCTTGTTTAATGTTTCATTTTAGGGATGATTCCTATGCAACAGCAAGGATTTCCAATGGTTCCTGTCATGCAGTCCAATATGCCAGGCATGATGGGAATGAATTACGGTTCTCAGATGCCTCCGGGACCCATGACCATGCAGGTGCGTGGCAATGAAATGTGGACTGAAATGAGATGCCTTGATGCTTGTCTGAAAGGTGACAGCTGATGCCATAGTCCTCTCTCAACTGCAGTGGGGTGAGGGGGTGGAACTTGGCTAGAAACTGCAGTGTGGGTGTTAGTCCGTAGTGGGACATCCGATTTTGTAGTATTCTCTTTGAAGATATTTCTGATAATTTAAAGAATTCTTTAAGTTTCGTTGGGATCTGCATAGAGAGAGTGGGGGAGTTTGGCATACATTACTCACTGTTGTAGAGTGGAGAGAAATGAGGGTGTAGTGCAAGGACAGCATTAGTAATATTTAAGGTAACTTGGACATTATAGCCCACTCAAAGATGTCAGAATCTGAACTTTAATTTCATTATACGTGTTATGACACCAAAGTCTGATAAAAGAAGCATGGTCTCTGAACAGGAAAGGAAACAAAAGCATCAGCAAGATGTTGAAAAGCTACCAGATGCCACCTACTCCAAAGTGTGGTTAGTAATAGTATTGAATTGTTAAGTAACTATAATTCAAAACTCCCACAATGTACCTCTTCTGTCTTTTTAATTTTTCTTTGTGCTTTTTCTTCTTTTGCTTTGGTTTTATGTACTTACTGTTAAGGTGGCGTATTGTGTAGTATTTTAAATGAGACCTTTATAAGCTGATAAGAAGTGACTGCGTACACAATCTGATTGATCATGACCAATTCAGTGAATGGTTTTATCCCTTTGTAACGCAAATGCTGGAGTTAATAGAATTAAGTTTCCTGAGTGTAGGTGGCAATTCATAAACTTTCTTTTTAAACACCTTGTTCTAGGGAGCAAGGAATCTCTTAAATGTGCTGTATTTCCTCACGTGACCGGTTTTCCCATTTGTCCTACTTCCTGTGTTTCATTCTCATTCTTTTTCTTGCTTGAAGTAACTTTGTCTTTAACTTTGCTGTTGCCAATTGAGGAATAAGAATGAAATATGAGTAGGTAATATTATGTTTTCTCTCTTTTAATCTTTTGTTTTCTATTTAGCACCATATGTGCTTATGTACAAATTTGCATTTTGCTGAAATTTAGTGTTTTGGCGTGGCTTTGTAGCCAAATTGCTATGTGACAAATTGAATTTATTGTATCTTGCCATCTCCTTACATTCCCTTCCCTTCCCACCCGGAATTTATTAGATTAATTTTGTAAAATTTATAGTAGGAAGATGTTTTTATGAGAGCTGGTCTAAAAATAATAAACAACTTTTGTTCTCTTCCTACGTGTTCTGATACCAAATACAAAATGAATGGTAAGAAAAGTAAATTATTTTCTAGCCCCTTCTATATTAGGCAAGCTTTGCTGCTGTAACTGTACCAGAATATATTTCTCAGCAAATGTTTCTGATACAGATGCAGTTTATTCAGACAAGTCTCCTCTTGGCTGTTGTCGTATACTGTCTCCCTCCCTCGGAGCCCTGGATAAGCTATGTTTGCAAAATGACTAGACTACATTTTGTCAGCATCCATTGTTGGTTAGGAGCGTGCACCTCCAGCAGGGAATTTTAAAGTATTATGCAATCACTTAGAATAGGAAACAAAAAAACCCAGGAAAACCCAAAAGCGTGGTACTGAACCATGTGTAGCACTGCAGGATGCCTGTAACCTTCCTGCTCTTGAGGTAGGTTGTATGGATTTGAAGTCTTGATTTTTGCATTTGAGCAGGAGACCATCCTGTCTTCTAAAATCCTTTAAGAATTGTAACTCATTATTGAGAGGGAAGAGTGCCATCTACTGAATGTCCAGTGCTTTGTTCTGTAGTAGCTAGTCTGTGCTCAGACACTGCCCATCCAACTATTCTTAATGCTTTTAATTTTATGCGATCTACCTAGTTTGCAATTTGGCAGGGTGTAATTGCCAGTGGTTTGGCTTTTTCTATGGGGAAAAAAAAAAATCTTGGAGTTGTATTATTTATTTTGTTCTAGGGTGGCATGCCCTTAGGGCCGATGCCAGCGACTGGAATGCCTTACATGGGACAGGCTTCTTTCTTGGGAATGCGTCCAGCAGCCCCGCAGTACACCCCTGACATGCAGAAGCAGTTTGCAGAGGAACAACAGTAAGTGACACTTTGCTGACTCTTGGGGAATTCTTCTTTTTTTAAGGGGAAGATGTAGTCTGGAGGGGTGGTCCACGCAATAAAAATATTGATAGTTTCTCTAGAAAAGTAGTCCATTTAGGGCTGTAGAATATTGTTGAGATCATTCCATTGCATTGGAAGGCCATCTATGAAGTTAGTAGTGGCTGTCAATAAAGCTCTGAGAAGAAGCAGAAATGTGTGCAGCAAGCCATCTGAATTTGAGACAGAAGAAATGGAAAAATCTTGCCATGAAAATTGTAATGAAAAATTATTTTTAGATTTTTTTTTTTAATTATTTTGCCTCAGGAAGAGATTTGAGCACCAGCAGAAATTCTTAGAAGAAGAAAGAAAACGGCGCCAGTTTGAAGAGCAGAAACAAAAGCTGAGACTTCTAAGCAGTGTGAAACCTAAGGTATGTCCTAAATAATAAGTGGGGTGTTTCTTTCTTCAGGTTTTTTTTAGTGACTTTTAATGGGATGGTCTCTTTCAACAAGCAAGTAAGTGGGGAACTTACATGAGACATCAGATTACGTCTTGAAAAGCATCTGGAATAGTCAGTCCTTTACACACTCTTGGGGTAATGTAAACGAAGTCTGGTGTTGAAAATGAAATTGGCTTTTGGAAAAGTAAACCAACCTGGTGTGTAACATTTGGGAACAGACTGAGTTTCTAGAATAGAGAATGTTTGGTTTCTTGTTTGTTAACTTTGTCCAAAGTTTTGGACACTTGCAGTGAGCTCGAAGGCTCTTATCTGCAAGAGTACAAATAGCTGAGTAAGGTTTATATATTGTTCTTGTGCATAAAGCTGTGTCTACGGACTGAGAAACACTGTTATGGTGTAGTCTGCAAAATAAATGCTTTCTAAATATGGGAGTTATTGTTGATATGCTTCAGGAAGGCACTGCTGGAGAAAGACGGGTTTAATCTAACAGCAGGCATTGCTAATTTTCGTACTGAAGAAGTGTGGATATTGAAAGAAAACTGAGCTGTACCGTGAATTTTTCAAAATGTGTTCTGTGGTGTTTCAGACAGGTGAAAAAAGCAGAGATGATGCTTTGGAAGCCATTAAAGGAAATTTAGATGGTTTTTCTAGAGATGCTAAAATGCACCCAACGCCAGCATCACATCCAAAAAAGCCAGGTTTGTAATTTTTCTCATCTTCCAACTGAAAATAAAACTGTAATGTTTGAAATCCTCAGCAGGGGGAACTAATTCCAAGAAGTATTTTTATTTGATGGTACAAAGTGAGTGGATTAACTGTTTTGTGAAATAAAGTGTCATTCTAGCAACTGTTTGCTTGATCAGGTTATGAGGGTGAAATATTAGATATCGGCTTTTATTAGAAGATTTGAAATCTTTAAAAGAAAGCTTAATGTGCTGTGCTTAATGTGAAATATCATGGAAATGGATAATGCGTTTGTTCTTTTCTAGTCAAAGCATTAATTAATGTTTTGCAGAGTGCTTTTGAAGCCGAGAAGTGCTATACAAGTGCTAAGAATGATCAAAATATTGTATAATGACTTCAGTGTACTGTAACAGCTTACTTGTATGCCGTTGTCTGGCCACGGTCAAACCGAAGCCTTCTGTATTCTCTTCTCAGTAATTACTACATTAGTAACAGTTACTACTAAAGATTTCCTATGGGTTGTAGTATAGTTTGTGTCTGGCCTGAAACAAAGCTTATCTAGACAAGCTTTTTCCTATATAAAATCTTTTTCTCTACTGTGGATTTGCTCTTTCATAATTTTGAAGTTACAGGTGGTTGCTGACAATTTTCCGTTGTCTGTAGATTTGCCTATCCTACGTCAGTTTTGTTAAAATGGGTAGCTATGAAAGGGATCAAGCAGAAAATTGTCTAAATGAGTAGACATTTCTTTTGTATCTTATGATATATTATTGAGTTTCTGAGGATAAAACATTCCTTTGAGGGAGAATGTGCCCCTGTGCAGACCCCCGTTATGTCCAGTTTGAAATATTACCTCTTGATTTGTTTTGACCCAGTCTGTTTAAAACAAATAGAATACTTTCATAGCCAGTGTTAAGAACCAAGTTTCAAAGTGTTTATGTCATAAAAATCTGGGAGAGAAGATGCATGGTTGGAAGTGGCTGCTCAGTTTTACCTTATGTGTTTGTTATGCTGACAATAATAACTCTTCACATCTCTGTCAAATAATGCATCCACTGCTGTTTCCCCTCGCCCATTTGCTATGTATACCTAGTATTTACCACTTTTCCTCCCTTTCCACCTGTGAACCTTTTTCCTCATCACTTTGCATTGTGTGTTCATTCCATTTTACAGATCATCCCACATCATCCCATTCTGCTGTATCTGTTTCCCACTCTGCTTTTCTCGGTGATGAAGAATTTAGTGACTTTATACAAGGGCCTGTTGAAATCCCCAAACTGGTGCCTCAACCCACCTCTCAGCCTTTTCAGCCTTTCCATTCTGCTACTGAGGCTGGGCAACTGCTTTCAGAAAAGGCTGTGGTCCAACCTCTCCCTCCAGCCCAGACTCCAGTGTTATCCATCCTGCATGGTACAACTGGGCAGGTTCCTTATTTTCCTACCTCTGCATCTTCACCCAATATCCATAAAACAGGTAACTCTAAAGTATCTTTTTTTACATGTTGCCTTCTGTCATAGAGCTACACAGTGTCTTTACTTACTTTGTTGGGGTTTTTTTAGTCTGGCTGAAAGAAGTAATATATAGGCAAGTAAGGAGAAACCTGCTGATCCATGGGAAAAGATGATTTAAGTCCCCTTCTTCCTTCCCTTAGAACTGCACTGTAAAAGCAAGTCACATGTGGATCCAAAGTTTGCTAAATATGCATATGGCTGATCTTAAGTGAATTAAGTCTTGTGTGCTAGCATCTTCGTAAGTCTGTGTGGTAGAAAAAGATACAGTTGATGGAGGTATAAAAAATAACTATTATGCTAATGTGGAGCACTTGTGTGCTTCCTCTCTTGGAGGCTAAAGGGATGTTGGTGAGATTAACATGAAGAATTTTGCAGATGTAAGTAGATCCTGGACACTTCTACTACTGATGCCTAGATGATTATGCAATGGTAATCCTGATACAGAAAATAGTTTCGTGTATTCCTTCTCCTACTTGTTGCTTTTTGTTTGTTGAATTTGTTGTGTATGCATGGTAAGTAAAGGGTGGAGTCAGGCTATAAAAGTGCTTGAACAGGGTGGTGCTGTTGGTTTGAGCTGGGACGGATACTCATCTTGATAACTCATCAGTGGTACCAATAATACTTTTCCTTTGAAAGTGTGGAATTGCTGTCTGGGTGGTTAATAACAAAATATAAATAATTCCTCCTGCTGTTTATTCAGGCTCTTCCTTGGAGGAGAAAGTCTTAGATAATGGCTCAAATGAATCTGAACAAGAGCAAACCAAACTTAAAACATCCGAAGTTGGGCACAAAGCCTCGGCTGCAAGCCAAGTTCATCCCAGTCTAACCATCAATGACTGGGATGTTGTAGGTGGACATGAAAGTGGTACCACTGCTGCAGAGGTGCACAAGGCTTCAGAACAAAACATAGCAGTTGAAGAGTGTGGTGAGCAAATGAAACATTTGACGGAATTTAAATCTAATTAGATGCTGCTTGAATGCTAACACTCTGTACACTAATTCTAAGGCCAATCCTGCATAATTTTGCTCTGAACGCCTGCTTGAATAATATGTCAGTGCCTCCTGCTCCTTGCTGAAAGTATAACAAGTATGATTTTGCTCTGAACTTTTTCCACGTGAGTTTACTGCTGTAATCACTTTTAACATGTTTGTTTAATGAGGTCTGCTGTTTTAAAATATTCTGTCCTCTTTCCTGGGGGAAAAAAAGATGTGCTCTCTAAAGTTTTTTGGTTTTTTTTTTAATTATTTAAAGAAACTTATTACTAAAGATGGTCAATGTCATTGTGGGTTTTCATCTTTTAACTTTGAGGAGATAAAATCTTGTTAGGTTAAAACTCTTAGCTAGTTAATACTCATTTCCCAGACAATTTGCCGCTCATATGCATTATGTCTAAAACTATCTGTGCTTCAGGGATCGAAATTTCAAAAGCTGGACTAGATGAAAACTTTAAGCAAGCTTTAGTTCCAATTTGGATTTTATTAAAGCTGACTATTGACTGTTTGGTTTTGTTTTATTCCAATCAAAGTAGAGGCAAGGTCTCTGGTGCACCTTGATTAGTACTCTGATGATGTACTTAGGGGTTACATGAAACGTGGGCTCCACTGTAGTAAAGTATGATAAAAATACATGTAGTCCTTTGTGTAATCTCATTTTACTGGGCGGTGAGAGGAGAGAGAGAAGGGGGAGAAAGCTCCTGGTCTGTAGATAATTGAATTGGGCACTTTCTCAAGCAGTTACTTCTTTCCTAGAAGTACCATAACTTTTAATAAACTCATGTGTTCCTCTCCTCAGTTATTGGATATGTTGCTTTCAAGTGTTTTCTTATCCAATATATTTAAGAAACATTATTGGATGAAATTAAATGGTCTGAATGGATATTTTTAATAAGTGGAGGGGCTTTGTAATACACAGTAAATTACTAAAAATGACTTAACTTTAAAGAATATACAGCATGAAATAGGAGCTGTTTGTTTATTCATAGTTCAGTCAGTTGCATTGTTCATTTTGTACAAATCCAACACAATCTGATGCCTGATTTAAAAAAAAAAAATTAAGGGGGGGGGGGTGCGGAGGGAGGCAGGAAACTACCCTCGTTTAAGAGTGTGAGACAGAGCGAGTTTAAATACAGCCTGCAGATGAAGGTGGTGTTGGAAGTGATTGTGTAGAGCAACAATAGTTAAGAATAGTTCCAAATGTTGTTAAGGGTGCTTTGAAGGATGAGCTGAAGTACTTTGTGCGGAACAGAAGTTTAGTAGTTAAGTGGTAATGCTGAAAAATGGCAGACCCTTAGTCACCTGGATATTATAAAAGTTTTGAGTAAGACTCTCCTATCTATCAACTAAATGTGACTGAGAATTCCTTTTCACTTCTCATATTATTTGATTTTTACGGGGCTGAATTTTATCAGAGAGATTCAAGGGTGAGAAGCAAGAATTGGTAGGATGCAGAAGCGTATGGAAGGGTGGTTAAAGCTGAAGAATAATGAGACTGGAGGAAGTAGCAAATTTATTTTACTTGGCTGGTGAAATGGAAGGAATTGCTTATATTAAAATGTGCTTGGAGTTGCGGGATGACTAGAAATTAGACTGCAGTCAGGAGGGAATCCATGTGGAAGATGAGGAGATGCAAGGGCACTGGGAAAGACAATGAAATCTGAAATTATTCTGATTTTTGTCACAGCTCCATCCAAGATGAGCATAAAATCTGCTCGGGGAGACTAGATAGGAAGTAAAACTGTGAGACTGAGGGGAAGAGTCCACACAGTGGAGAAGAAAATAACCAGTTCGCAGGGAGTAAAGTATGGCAGATCCCATTATGAAAGCCTGTAGTAGTGAAGGCGGCTATGATGTCTTCTGGATCTGAAGACTAGGAGCAATGGGGCAATGGATACATTTTTGTGAACGTGGGATAAGATCTTGCTGAGATTCAGTCTAATAGGCTGCTTGTGGATTTCCCTGATAAGGATGTTCTGGTGGAACATTGTGGTTCTTATGGTAGGTATGAATTTATTTATTCCTCAAGTAGCCCTAATAGCTAGGGCTAATATAGTTAATGGGAAGACTAAATTTGATATGGCACAGAACTGCTGCTATGAAATTTTACGAGACAATGAGACTTGAGCTTCTGTACAACTAGAAATTAAGAGGGAGGCAAATGAGGAGCTCCTTATTTCATTATGTATATAACTGTATTCTTGCTGTTACTGCCAAATCATTCTAGTTATTATGTTGAAATATATATTCCTGCAGTAGCTGTTTTTCCTCTGAGCACGGTGATTCCTATCTGAAATCTTTGCCTGAAATGCTAAATGATACTGACCAGCTGTGATCTCTAGTCTCTAAGATCTTTATACTCTGAATCTGTATATCCTAATACAACTGTCTGTCTTTTTCTTACTGAATGGAATATGTTTAGGAGTTGGAGTATTCCCTTCACAGGACCCAATTCAGCAAATGATGCCTCCTTGGATTTACAACGATAGCTTGGTCCCAGGTAAACAAGAAAGTGGGCATTTAGCCAAGGGGGCAATAAGGTGTGAATGTATGTGTGCTTACGTTGGCATTTATTGATCAATGCATTATTCTTCAGTCGTCAAATGAATCCTATGTCTTTGATGCATTACATATTTATGGTGGCTTTATCTGCATTTGAAGAAGTACGAGTTTTATTCAAGCATGTTAAATGTTTAATCTAGAATTTGTTATGACAGCAGATTGTGCTAGTAGAGGTTGCATTGCTGATAATACTGCTTTCATGGGTAGTCTGGTTTTTGGCATGTCTTGTAATTAAGCAGGCTCATTTCTTAAGGCTATTTATCTTATATATGCAAATAACACAGTAAATAGAAAATGAAATGCTGTAGCAAATATTGATTACACTGAGGTTTAAATACATAAAGCTGTTATAACTATCCTTTTATATGGATTATCCTGCAATTTCGTTGAAGAAACATGCTTTGAAATGGAACACTAAGTGTATTTTATATAAAATATTTCTTTGCTTGTGTTAAACCTGTCTGTAAAGACCATCCAATAACGCATCTAAATGAAACATGATACAATACAATGCCAGAATGCTGTTGCCTTACCTTACACTTCAAGTGTTACTAAGTTGATATAATGTTGAGTTTGAGACAAAATAGAAAAGCAATCTTAAATTCACTTGAAAACAGCAGTTGTCACTGTCTAATACTGACTCCTTCTTGACAGAGTTGTATAAGAAAATTGTAGAAACCACTTTGACTCCTGCTGGAATAGATACAGCTAAACTCTATCCCATACTGATGTCGTCTGGATTGCCCAGAGAGACCCTTGGACAGATATGGGCTTTAGCCAACCGCACTACCCCTGGGAAGCTCACAAAGGAAGAGCTCTACGCTGTCCTGGCAATGATAGCAGTAACTCAGGTATGGCTAACACTTTGGAGATTAGTGCAAAAAGGCAGTTCACTTAACTAATCTGCCATAGGTTGTGTGTTAGCATAAGTGGCAGGTATACCACACCTGTAGTAAAATACTACTTCTGTTGAAGTCCAGAGGAGGAACTGCCCTTGTAACTTCAGTGGGATTATAATTTCATCCCCTGCACTTACATTTCAGTTACTCCTTTCTTTAGTGTCAGTTGAAGGTAGTTCTTGGATATACCTACTAAACACGTGTGTATGTGTTTCTAGTATAAAATACTGTCTTTTTTCTTCTGTTGTATAGTTTGAGGAAAACAGATGTGTATACGGTTCCTGTATCCCTTAGTCTGCGAATAGCTAGACTTGTTACCTCTCTCCTGAACCAGTGGAGTGTTAATTTTAGGCTTCCATTCTTTGTCAGCGTAGTGTCATCTCTTAACAGTTTATTTCTAAATACCAGCCCTGTATGCAAACTAAGGCAACAGTATCTTGAGCGACGAAGATTGAAGCTGAGGTACCTTGTGGGAGTGCTGTGTGGGAAAGATGATACAGCACACACCAGGTTCAGCATAGCTTTGCTTGCCAGTGCTTACTAGATTGGTTTACCAAAAGTCAAACAAGAATGCTGTCAAATGCCTCTGCCCACCCAGACAGGTATCAATCGCTACCCTCTGTGTAACTCCAGCAGTCAGGGTGTTGAATAGGATTCACTTATACAGGCTCTTGATAGCATGTTTTGATTTGGAAGGTTTACTCGAAGCTTGACCAGTACCCTGCTCTTTCATGATTTCAATAATTCAAGCTAGAAACCAGAACTGAGAACGCAATATGCCTTTTTGTTGAGGTGTACATGGTTGTCTTTGCTTTTCTGCCTTTGCAGAGAGGAATACCTGCAGTGAGTCCTGACGTGTTAAACCAGTTTCCAGCTGCCCCCGTTCCTACTTTAACTGGATTTCCGATGCCGCTGCCCGCCACGGTGAGCCAGCAGCCTCTGATGCCCTCCGCACCGCCGGTCTCCGTGCCTCTGAGCATTGGGCCAGCCGTGATGGGAATGAGCATCACGGCACCAGCGGGCGGAGCTGCAGGACAGCCTTCGGGAGGGTTCGTGCCATCCTACCCGCCGAGTCAGGTTAGCTCGCTCTTGTTGCGTGGCAAATCTCCGTTCTCCTGGAAAGAGAATTAGCCTGGCTCTCAAAGCTACGTAGTGACAACAGACTTTAAGGAAGCGGCACAAAATGAAGCTGCAATCTGGCACGTGACATCTTGAAAACATGAAGTCACGCCACTAAGGATGTTCTTTTATTTTTCCCCTTTCTTTCTGGTGGCATTAGAAGAGGTACAAAAGCATTCTCCATTACAAACTAACTGCATTGAAAGAGGATTTTAGTTGTAGTTAGGATTTTGTAATGCACATAAAATGGAATTTTAGGTTAAACTACACAACAGACTCTATTAGCTGGTAAAATAAGTCAGAGTTTTCAGAAGAAGCTGAGAACTTTGAAAACCTTAGGTTTACAACACTGTAAATTTTCCTGTTTGCAAATATGGTTCATCCGTCTTTGGAAACTATTTCTTCTGATGCTTTTGCTGTGTGTATTGATTTTTAAATTATTGATTGATTTAAATTATTAATATTTGTCCTGTATTACAAGATTACGTGGCTATGATCAATAATACATTTAATGTGAAAGGAGTAGAGTTCCTTATTCACCTGTTCTTCATGCACATTACTTGTAATTTTGTACACCTTGTGTGTGTTTTGAGTTGGGTGAGGTGCAGGCGAAGTGGAAACACTGACCATGCTAATTTTGCGTGCTAATGTTGAAAGGCTTTTTCCTTCTTTTGTGTTTTGTTTTGGGTTTTTTTTTCCATCTTAAGTCAATCATGCTACTCTGAACTGCTTTCATGCTATATGACAATTTGAAAAGACACAGTATAGCAATTTACATGCTGTTTGTAATTCAGGTAGTAAAACCAGAAGATGATGACTTCCAGGAGTTTCAAGATGCTTCAAAGTCTGGCTCACTAGATGACTCTTTCACTGATTTCCAAGGGGATGTAGTTGGCTCCTCCAAAGCAGCCAGTTCACAGCATCGGAGCAGGTAGCCGATCTTTGATTTCCACCCCTTCAGTATTTTAGAACTCTCTTAAGAAATGAAATGTTTTCCTCTTTTGTGGGTAGCTTCCTAGCCTGTAATTTTCTTCTGTCACCTGACTTCTACTCTGACAGTTTCTTTTGAAGGTTGTTACAACTACAATTAGGCTTTCTGAATCAAAAATGACATTTGATGTGCCATAGGTGGTTGGCCATTCTTTAGCATTCTAGTCATCATGCTGAGGTAAATTGCATTTACAAGGTATGGGGATAGGTTTTCAAGTGTTTATACTACTGCACAGGCAATTGAAAGTTACTTCATACTGTGCATTCAGGCGAAAATCTTACATAAAGCTATTCAGAAGAAATACACTGGGACAGAGGAGTTCTGCATTTAGTGCTGCGTGCGTCCATTAAAAGTATGACCCCATGTTTGCTGGAGTTGATAGAAACCATTTGCTGACATCAAGGTCTTTCTTCAGGCCCTGAATATGGACCCCAAAATTCATGCAAAGAGCACGACATCGTACTCTTAAATGACTGAGAACTCCAGTGGACAGGGTTTTTGTCATTTCTATCGTTTCTCTGGCCAGTGCTTAAACTTCTGATAACTGACTGTAAGTCTCAATTGAAATCTCACTCAGACCTCAGCAATCTTGGCTTTTCATTTGGGAGACTGCCAAAATGTAATTCCAAATCAGGCAAATTTTGTATAACAAAATAAGTAAGCATGTTTACTCCCTTTGAGAGTTTACAATTAATCTTTCAAAGTCCTGTGATTACAAAATTTCAGTGTTGTTTCCTTTTACTGCACATGGCAAACTTTTATGTACCTCCAGGTGTCTAATTGTAGACATACCCAGAAAATTTGTATTGAACTGACTGTTCGTAGTTGCAAATAGAACTAGCGCTTTCCAGGTAAGCAGTGGTTACCAGTTGCTTCCTCAACAGTGACGTCAAATGGGGTACTGAAACAAATTGTTCTGTTACACCGTGCCTAATGGCATTCTATGTAAGAAATTAAATTTTGCTGATGTCAATCAATGCAACATGCATCTGAAGATGCTCTATTTTAAGTATATTGTAATTTGTGTTAGACGTCATTTTTGCAATTAAAGCTATTCAGTTACTGAAAGTTTTAACAGAAACATTGTTTGTAAATTCCACAGTGGGAAGTAGGGGATCATTAAAAAAAAAAAAAAAAAAAAAAAAAAATTTAAAATGGTGTTTCTTTTTCACTGCAGCAATTCTCTTTATTCAGTTGTAAAAGCGTTCAGTTTTGAACAGAATGTTACAATGAGCTATAATCTAATTGCTTATGGAGCTTTATTTAAAAAAAAGCCATCTGTAGAGTACAGATAATTAACCATTACATTTGCCAAGATTGCATATCTAATAGCCTGTTTTGCAGTGATGTGAAATTTAATTATATTACCATAAGCTATATTTTTTTGACATTGCACTTTCTGTCTGCAAGCGTCACGGACCATCATTAGCACATGTGTGCAAGTGCTAGGTTTGTATGTTGCTTGTAGGCTGCTGATAAGGAGATTTAAATGGCTCTGGAAAGATTCTTGCTTCAGGCTGAAGAACGCCATAGAAATTCATTCACGTTTTCAATGTGCAGTAGTATTGAATGACACAAACTAGAGGTAAAATGCATCATTCATATGTAAAGGATGTTGTTCTGTAGAGCTGCCAAGGTCTGATAAGGGGGCTTGTGTGGAGGGCAAGCAAAGAACGTCTTCTCAATCTTACAGCAGTTGCTAACGTGGTGTTAGGTTATTATGGCAGTTTTACTATATAAAGTAGAGTGTGTTTATGTGCAGAAAGATTTGCTTGTGTAACTGTGGACTAATCCTTATTTTGCTGATTAGATAGCTACCTAAACTCGCTAATTTGCACTGACAGAAATTCAAAGTTATCCTTTCCTTCCTTTTGAACAGTGGTTCCACTTGATTCTCTTAATTTTGCAATATGTAATGAAATATAATCAAAAGTAGATAAGCTGAAAGTATGGAGCTTGCAAAATCTCATGCAGTTTTAGCTCTTCACTATATCTAGTTCTATCAGGGAGGAATTGTCCTTACGCTGCCCTGGGCAAAGTGATAAATTAAACAGCAGTGATTCCTGCGATATGTCTGTGTGCTTATTCTCTCCTGGGCTAAGAATTCCTGTGGTGTAAAGTTCTGAAGTGTTTTGTTCATGTTTTGGTACAAATTAAAATCAAGAAGGGTGAAAATTGACTTCTGGCCTAAAGAAATATGATTAGGTGAGATAAAGTGCGAATTTACCCATCGGTTACCCAGCTGCCTGTTTACATGCTCTTATTCTTAATAGATATGGAGGTAGTTTACATCAGGTTCTTGATTAAGAACTCTTTAGGGTACAAGCTTAGGTTCAGTGATCCAAATGTGTATTCATAATAAGAGGCTCTTTTAAATAAAACCGGGAAATGTAGATTTCTTATAGATAAATTAAGGAACTTTGCTTTTATCTCTCTTGTTTTTAGTGTTCCTTCTTTACTAATGCCACTCCCAGGTAATAAGACACTCTCATCAACTGATAAGTATGCTGTGTTTAAAGGAATTGCAGCTGAGAAGCCTTCTGAAAGTACAGCTACTTTTGGAGGTAAAAGGAAAAATATACAACCACTATGAGCAATTTATTGCAATATTTCATATATCTTGTTTTTGGCATTGATAAAATAGCAATATTTAAAAAATCAGAGCAATTATGTCAATATAAAATTTATGATAAGAATTCCTAATATCTTTATGTAAATGTATTCCTTTTCTCATATTTGCTAGATTGTGGAGACAAGTATAGTGCTTTCCGTGAATTAGAACAACCATCAGAGAGCAAATACTTAGGTAAGCAGTATGGGTTTTGGAGCTCTTTTAATATGTTTTCATGATTATTTTTATGAGCTGCACAATTTCCATTGCTAGAATAATGGTGCTTCTGCTCCTCTAAACAACTTAGTAGGAAGTATCCTGAAAAAATAGTATAACATACTATTGGAACAATCTACAAATCGTACTTCTAGACGATTGGCATCTCTTTTGCATGCTTTGAGTTTTATTTAAAATAACATTTTATTTTAAAATGGCTGGGATTTGTTCATTTTAACTAAGGAGTCATGTATTCTTAGAAGACAGAATAAGATGCTTCTGGACAAAATTGCAACTTTTTTTCTATTGTTAGGGCAGAATTTAAACTTTTCCTGGTCTCTGGTGCTCTAAGAATAAATCTGATCACTTATTTTGAAATTTGTGTTTAACTGGTTTTGATTGGGAAAAGTAAAACCTAGATGGCATCCGAGGTGCAACATTTGTGTAATTACAAAAGCAGAGTCTCCCTAAGCCTTTTCCAGAACCGTCTATGTCTAACTCATTTATGCAATGTAAGTGGTAATCTCATCTTTTTAATCAGATGGGGAAAAACTTTTGTATGTTATCAGTAGACAGATAAGAAGATAAACATATTACTAACTTAACCTGACTTCCACAGAGTTATGTTCTTACCCAGCATTTTGTTTCATTATTAGAAGACAACTTTAGTTTCTAGGATAGAACTGCTTACCTGAGTTCACTCCTGCTCCTTATTTTTCAAAGATGGAATTCTTCTTTTCAGACACTGAGTTTCTGAAACACGTGTAATGTTTTGTGAGATTTTCATGCTCAGTACCTCTTCAGGATTAAATGCATGCAATGAAATGAAATAACATTTTATCTCTTTCCGTACATGTTCTAAAATATAGAAAATTACTATATTTGCCTGCTATCCAGGTCTGACCACTCTTAACCCTTTCACCAGCTTACATTTCTAATGGAAAAGTTTGCGATTCATCAGTAAGTTTAGTTTGCTGTGATGTTTTAATTTTGATCACTGAATAGCAATTTCACGAATATTTGTATTGTTGCTGGGCCAAGTGAATTGATTTGGAGGGGAGGGAGAATGGAAGAATGTCAGGTATAGTCATGGTCCTTTACTACCATTATAAAGGATATTCTTTTAAATCTTCGTTAAACTAATTTAAAGTATGACACTGTGTGGTAGCTTAAGAATTAAATGTTAATGGTGTACTTCTAAAATAGAACAAAATCTGTTTATCGGACACTTGTCTTAAAGTACACATCGATACTTTAAAATTACAAGTAGTCTAAGTATGTACATGCTGGTGAATGGGTTAAACAACTCGACATTTTTCACGTTCAAAAGAAATTGCTTTATAAAAAAAATAATTGCGTATGAACAGGAATAAGCTTATAAAATTAGTACACCAAAATACTTAATGTAAATTCAGTAAAAACATTGTTACCTAATGTTTAATCAGGTTTAAATTATAATCCTTACATAGCACGATCTTACATTCAGTATGTAGTTCAACTAGAGATCTGCACATCTTGTGATTAATCATGCTGACTTTCATGTGAAAGTCTGTCTCCAAGCTCCCTAGTAAAGCTGTAATCAGTCTTAGCAGAAGATGCCCGAGTTATTGCAGTTACTGAAGTTCTGATCACTTAACACTTTTGTACGTTTAGGTGAACCTGATGGAAGGAAAACATGACAGATTAAAATGAGAGCTTAAAAATGTTCTAAACCAACATGTTAGGATCACCGCCTTGCATTCTTTTCTGTTTGGGGCTTTGTCTCTTCCACCCGTTGGGTTCCCCATTGTGCCCAGTTGGATAGGCTTGCTGGCTGGCTGCCGCCTTTCGAGTGAGCTTTTTTTGAAAGTACCTTCAGCCACCAGGCAAGTCTGGTTGGTCTCTCCTCTGTTCCCCTTTCAGCTTATCAGCAGGGTTGCTTTTGTCTCAACCCTCTGCTGATGCCCCATGAATAAACTGTATTTAGGCAATATTTTGAAGGGAGGGAGGGGGAGAATTGCTTCTGTAAGAAGGCAAATACTATATTGGTATAAATGAAATTCAAGATTACGTTCGTTGTTTGGCAAATATGAGAAGGATGAGGTGGGAAAAAGAACTTATGTGGAAGCTGAATAAGACAGTACTGATCACCTTTTGAATCTATTGGTCATGATGTGTTTTGATATTAACTCAATGTAAAGGGAATTTAATATGACTTTGAGGCTATTTGAAAGACTTAAGTGTTTGCTGGAATGAATATTAGAATTGCTGACCTTGAAGCTTGTGTGGCTCGTAGAAGTTGAGTTTGCAGTTCTACATGCATCCTGAGGTCTTAATTTAAATAGTGTGCATAAAAACTTCTGACATTGCATGAATAATTTGCTTGCTTGCATGGTGTGAGTATGATGTATTTGTTGTCACTGCAGTGTCTTATTATTGTTTTTTCATTGTTTTTATTCTCAGGAGATAACCTTGCAGAATTCAAGCCTGCAGGAACCGATGATGGTTTCACAGATTTTAAAACCGCTGACAGTATCTCACCATTAGAGCCACCTGCAAAAGACAAAACTTTCCCTACATCCTTCCCTTCTCTGCCCGTTCCGTCAAAACAGCAAACACAAGCAAAGACCTCTTTGAATCTAGCAGACTTGGATCTCTTTTCCTCTACTGGAGAAAACAAGCAGCCATCCTTTCCACCTGCGTTTAATGCATCAAAATCGGGCTCCTTTCCTCCACCGCCCCTTCCATCTACCACTGCCCAGCCAGCACCCAGCAAAAGTTCAAGCTTAGCTGATGACTTTGGAGAGTTCAACCTTTTTGGGGAATTTTCTAATTGTGCATCAGCCAGTGGACAAGATGACTTTGCAGATTTTATGGCTTTCAACAATAGCAGTGGATTTTCCGAACAAAAACCAGATGACAAATACAATGCACTTAAGCTAGAAGCCGGTCCTGTTCCTCAGTCTGGCTCGTCGGCCAGCACAGTGAAGAGTGGGCAGAGTTCTGCCACCGCTGTTACGCCCACCAAATACGATATCTTCAAACAGCTTTCTCTGGAAGGCTCTGGAGCAGGCTTTGAGGAGGCGAAGGACAATACGCTTTCTTCAGTGAAAAGCGATGATGATTTTGCCGACTTTCACTCTAACAAGTTTTCTTCCACATGCAACAGCGTGGATAAGTCCCTGGTGGACAAGGTCGCAGCTTTCAAGCAGGCCAAAGAAGACTCTGCTTCGGTGAAGTCTCTGGATCTCCCTTCTATTGGTGGCAGCAGTGTCGGCAAGGAGGATTCTGAAGATGCATTGTCTGTTCAGTTTGACATGAAACTGGCTGATGTGGGAGGAGATCTTAAGCATGTCATGTCTGATAGCTCTTTGGATTTGCCAACAGTTAGTGGCCAGCATCCACCAGCAGCAGGTGAGGAACTGGTTAGATTGCTCTGGTAACGTAGGTGACGGAGATTTCAGTGTTGTTCTGTGTGCTAAATTACAGTATTATGCACTAGTCTTTCAGTAGTGAAAGGCTTCTAAATCTGTGCACCCGCTAGCCAACAGCCCCTTAGCAGGGCAGTGTTTATTTTTTGTCTTAGAAGACTATAAATAGATTGAACAGTTTGAACTCCATGCCAGTTTATTTTTGAGATTTGACAACATCATATGACTGGTACCTGTTAGCTATTGTCACTTAAGGGATTCGAGTGGAAAATTTTCTAATGCAAACAATGTCATTCCATTTATATTAGCAAGATGAATGGCAGAGAGTCTCACTTTAATCTCTTGGTTTCAACAAAGCGTTTGGCTTGGGGACTTAACCCGCTCTGCGCTTCTAAAAGGGTAGGCAGAACACTAATTTGTGCTGTTAATGAAAAGCTGTCTAATCAACAACACTAGTATATTCCCGTTACAGTGGGGCTTAATCTGTGTAGCCAGTATTTTGCAGGACTGCAAGTAGAAGTATTGCATACACTTTTTAGAGTTAAAACCCTCATTGGAATAATTGTGCAAAGGGCCTGTAAGTGCTAGTCTCATGATTGGTAACTTTTGGACCTAAATTTAAAACCATGGGACTCTTACTTTATCCTTATCAGGTTTTCACCTTCTTTAATTTCCCTCTATGACAGTACTCCTGAGAGAGTGAATTGACCATCTCCGATCTGATCGCATATCATAAAACAAATTTCCCAAGTGTCCTGCTTTTTCTTTTCATATGTACATAGGAAGATAAGATGTAGTTAAATGTTCTGTGGCCTTCAATAATACGGGAACCATTACTGTGTTCTAGCGACAAGTATTATGCAGTGAAAGGCTTTTCTGAACAGGGGGGAGCATACAAACTGTAAATGTAAAAGCTGTTACTGCAAGAACTGGTTATTTCCATATGAAATATTTCTTCCATTTTTGCAGATATGGGTAGAGAAAATATACAGTACTGTAATTTTGCATTATATGATATTTTTAAGTAGGGGAGAGAATTAAGTTGGCAACTTTGACATGGAAGATACTCTATAACAGGGTACAAAATATCAGGAATAATTTATTAGCAAAGACATTTAATTTTCATATTACTGCTTGGTAAAATTCCAAGTTGAGTGAGCTGTCAAAAACGTAGCACCTACAGTGTATTCTTGAATGTTTACTTTGGTTTTGAAAGCACTTTTTCCTAATATTTTTCTAGCCTCTTTCGGTGGTAGTTTGGCTTATGTAGGTCTTCTACAGGATGTGAGATTTTGCCACAGAGGTCAGTGATTAATAATTGCCATTTGTGGCAGGAAAGACTTTTTTGGTTTGTTTAAAGGGGTTAGCCGATCATGTGCTTGTTGCTAAACTTTTGAACTCTGAAGTATTAATTAGAAGCTATTTTTATTAAACTTAAACAAGTCTGTATTCTCCTATGGTGCCAAGCTAGATGTTTTTCCACAGGGAGAGTTTTACTCCATTTAACTGTTTGGATTTCGTAGCGGAGCGTGCTCTGGACAATCTGTTACGAATACTTCTGTGCTCATGTGTTCGTTTATGTGTGTTTGATGCATTTCAAGCTATGAACTACTGATGTTCAAGTCCTTTTTTTTCAGTTTACATAAAGTTAAAAAAGCAGATTTTTTTTTTCTCTTAATTTTCTTCGATCTGTAAATCTAATGTCAAAAAGGGACAGTATCCCTTTGTCATCCTCACTGCTGAGAAATGGGAGACTAGTCATTGGGAACTGTATGTTTGCAAGCACCGTGTAACATCTCCAGTGAAAGAGCAGTGGGACAGAGGTGCTGATAAATGATTTGACTTTTCTGACATCGATACAGAGGTCTTTATCCTTTGGCTATAGAGATTTCACGTTGCATAGCTTCCAGGTATGGACAGGTAGGTTGCTTATGCTAGGAATTAGAAAGAAATTGTTGAGTTGCTTCCCATACGATGGACTTTGGTCTCTGAGGGAAGAAAGGTTTTCAGTTTTGCTCTCTCCAAAGGGGATACTGTCTCTTTAAACTTTGCTATAATTCTTTGTGTGAAAGGTAGATTATACTAATGTTGCCTGATTTCTCTTGCATTTACTTCGTATAACCCTTTGAGCACTGGCTGCATGCTGTTCGTTTCAACCAGGCTGCTTCTTTTAAACCAAATTTACGTTTCACTCCAAGACGAAAACATTTTAATTAGCACCTAGTCATGTTATATGAACCTAATTTGTTCTGCGTCCTGCCGAACGTTGCAGCGAGAGCGTACCCTCGCCCGGGTATTCTCAAAGGGTTATCCATTTGCTGCACTTACAAATCTGTAAAGTACCTTTTTCTTTGGCATTATTGGAGATCTCTGTATATTTTAATCAACTTCAGGTTTTTTGCTGCTTTTCTAATGTCTAATTTCAACTAAACATTTCCTGTGTGAATGTGCCTTCTCAATCTGCTTTGATATCTCTCTTCTGCAAGTATTGACCTGCATGCTTTATTCTGATAACGCCCTTACGAGCTCCTATGTATCACTATCTTTTGTGATCTGTAAGTCCTGCTGTGTTAATAAATATTATCTTGGCATATTTTGAAAACGTGGGGATGTGTGTGATTTGTTGCAAACCAGCAATGTATCCCTCTTTCCTGCAAAATACAAAGTTTAAAGTTATAGTATCCCCTTAAGCTGGCGGGTGCCTTTCTCTTGCAGAGCAGCGTGCGGGTGAGCTTCTTTCTCCTCTTCCAACGCTTTGACCTTGCTCCCTGTGCACTTCTGAAACCTTACATATCAGGCTAAATAATATTTTTCAAAAGAGCAGTTTTTGAGAGGGATTGAATAGAGGAAACGTGTGGATGGCAGGGTTGTTTCTGTGAGGTGGTTTTGAGGGTGTGGTGGTAGTTCAGGCTCCAGACAAATACTGTTTTCTCTGTCCGGTTGTCTCCTCATCTGGATTTCCCTGCTGCCAGCCAAGGTTATGATACGCCTTTGTGAAGGGAACCAACTGCAAAATGTGTCGCTATCGAGGCCTTTATGAGTAGGAGCCCATTAAACAATATTCTGATATTTATTTAGCTAATCTGGAGTGATTTAATCAGTGCCCCAAAATAAAGGGTCCTGCTTCCTTTTTCTGTTTGGGAAGTCCTGCCTTACTAAATATTGAAACTTTCAAACACGAATGATAGCTGCAAATTTGGGTCACGTAATGATGTCACTTCGAATTCCTCCAGATCCTGGGCCACTAACAGTTTGGGATTAACGTCAAATTAGGAGACAAGGTAAAAAGCTAAAAATAATTGACATGTGGAATAAAGTTAAAGCATTACACCAGCGCGAACTGGGGTTTTGTAGTTCCTTGCCAGAAGAGCAAAAACCAGACCAGAGACAAGAATATGTTGGGTTTTTTTCTTCTTTACACGTATCTTGATAGACTTTAAAAGAAAAAAAAAAAAACCAACACCCCCCTTTCATTCTGGAGAACCAGTAGGTTATGCCTAGCCCTAAAGCTTTTTAAACTGAAGGCTTGAACATAAACCTGAGAAACTTAATTCTGCAAGGCTTGTGCTATTAGTATTTGTTCAGCTAATCATACCTGGAGGAGAGAGAGTAATGTTCATGACTCTATACTTTATTACATTTTTGTCCAGACTTGACAGTCAAATTCACTCACTTGCTCTCATTTAGTACAATTCTGCAAATAGAAGAGCTTAACAACACTTATCCTGCGAAGGCCTCTAACAGCGGAGGGTGCGTACGTGTTTTCTGAACGCCTTCCAAGCTGAGCCAAAGGGCGCAGGGGTGCAGCGGCTGCCCTGGGCTTCTGCAGGACTGAGCTGAGCTGTCTCTCCGCTTCCAATGCAAGCTCAGGGAGTTTTTATTACGCTGTGAAACGTTGTTTATCATGATAATTAAAAAATAATAAGCAAATTCTTTAATTCCACAAGGTCTGAAGGCTTTTCTCTGCTTTTTCCTTCCTTTTAATTTATCTTAGTCAGCATTCTTGATGGTTTCCACCTTAGCAGTGCTAGGTACTGCCATTCTTTAGCGAAAGTAAATTGGAGTAACTCCCTTATCATTAACGCTGTTCCAGACTTCACCAGCTGAGAAATGGGCTTTGAATTTTTCTGATTGCTAATAGGCATGACACAGATAGCGGCAGTACATACAAGCCTCTGTATTCTTCCAGTTTCATCTCTGCCTTTATCAGGTGAAGCCCCACTGGAAGCAGTAAGGCAGTGGTGCCTGTCCCCATCCAGTCTCTGGACTTCTTGCTCAGACTGCTGGCGATGTTCCCAGTGTAACAGCTCTGGTTTTGGTGCGTTGATGCTGTTCCACTAGGAACAGAACTACCTACCACCTGCATCACCCTAACAACCAAAAAATGACACAAGGGTTATATTTATTCGTCAGAATTTAATATAAACTGAAATATAAAAACTTGAAAGTCTCCTGTGTTGGTTAAAATCACTAAATATATTACAATCTTCTGAATTGTCTTTTTCAGTTTTCTTTAGAATATCACGAATGCTGTCAAGGGTTTTCCTTAAATGACTAAACTGTTGCATTGAAGGCTCCAGCTTGTAAATTGCCTCCAGCCATAACTTAATCCTTGGTAGTTGAAATAAATTGTTATAGTTGGCTCAAATGAAGGATGTCAAGTTTTTCTGTAGATGAGATAACACTGGGAAACGGTGTTTTAACTGTATTTCATCCTCTGTCAGTATTCTCCTGTACATTCCTTGGCAGCTATTGCTTTGCCTCTCTCCAGCAGCTGCGTGGCTGGCTTGTATAGCTGTAGCTGTCCCCAGGTGATGATCAGGCAGGTTGGACTATGGTTTTGGTAGTTCAAAATAGATGGGAAGTAAATGGTAAATATTTCAAACCTTTTGCTTTGGAAGAAATACAAATTGGGTTTGGTTTCTAAAGCTTTCGGAAACTTACTGCACTCTAGCATGACACTGTGAAGATCACTTTTTCCATTTTTGGTCCACTAGAAAATATTTTTAAGGAAAAAAAGCATGGTTACGTGATATTTGAATGGATCTGATTTTGATCTTTAGACACACATGCACCTGTCTCACCCTGCCCTCATCTATAAGTGATTTGAGAATCTATATCCAGTGTATTTAATCTGCGGTGTGTTTCGTGGTCTCACCAGTGCAAAGCTGACGGTGCTAATGACATGTGGCTTTAACTCTATTGGGAGTAAGAGCTTTTGGATTTTTATAACAAAACTAAACTCAAATCTCTTGTGTCATTTCTGAAAGACACCACAGAATTGCTACTGAGATTACTAAGGAATACTGTTTTATGACGATCTATTTCACTGAAATCTATTGATATATCTCTTGTGATCAGATTATAGGATTCCTAATGCATGATCAATTCAAGATTTGCCCTGCTTCGACAGGGAATTTGCTATATGCTCTCCAAAAAATGCTAAGAAATCACTTTTAACCTTACAAAAAAAGATTGCATATCCCCAAACCAAAGCATTTTCATAGAATTTTGAATGGATTTAGTCTTTGCTAATTTTTTTGATAAAATTTGATGCTTCTCATCAGTTCAGATTCTGTTCTTACTAAAAGCATCCTCCAGGAGGAAATGGCAGTAGCTCCATAGCATCTGTCTGCGCTAAGTGTGATGCTTAGTTAAAAGTAATTCTTTTTTTTTTTTTTTCCACTTAATCATCTCTTGTTTTGGAAAAAATATTACTGATACACATGCATCTTTTTAAATTTTGAATTGCCATACCAGCAAAGCGAAGCTTTTATTACATCAGAGGCTAGAACCGCAGCATTGTAACTGGAGCTTTTTTATTCATTACATGTATCTCTGGTCTTTAAGAAAAAGGCTGTTGGAGGAGCAGTTCTTAACAGTGCTTAATAAAACAATCTTTTTGCCAATAATAAAGATACCCACATCATGAAGAGTTCTCTAGGGTCAGCCAAGAAGTCCTTTTCACATGTAAACTGCTTCTTCACTTATTAGTCTGGTGGCAAGTTGCTCTGCTACCTGTCGGGTGGGAAAAGCTCCTCTCTTCCTTGTGCAGCAAATGTGCTAAGAGCTCAGATAAGCCTTTAGTTTTGCTGTAGCTATGACGAAGGTTACGATTTTACTTCCTCTAGTCAGAAACAGCGAACTTGCGGCAAATGATTCTATGAAGTGCAGTGCATGGCACAGCAAAATGTTGGGTTTTTTTGCAATAGAATAAAAATTCTTATAAAAGCTAGTTTACCTTGGATTATGGACGGTTACACATGCATTCTTATTTTTCATACTTTTCAATAAATTGTTTTAGAACTGCTTTAGCTGTAAACACTTTGTCTCTCAACCCAGTATTTTTCCTGTAATATAATACTCTCAGGCAAGTTTATGCACCAGAGTAATCCTTTCATAACTATCCAAAAAAATAAAATGTACAGAATTGAACTATTACATTTCATGTCAGCTCTTACACCCATGCAGATGGGTTTCATGTCTGCATGAATTCACGTAGAGAATCTTGAATCTTAGTTTGTGAATAATTAAAATATTGTTCTGCCTTCCCTGCTGTGACCTATTGATTGCAGGTGAAGCAGGGGGAGTTCAGGATTCCCACCGAAGCCTGCTGCTGATTCTGCCTATCCCTGAGCCAGGATCAGATCAGGAGGAGTAGACTGACCTGGTCCTTTAGGATGTGTTTTCAGCTCAAACTCTTACCAGTTATCAAAGAAATCATTCACAATATATTGTGCAGATCTTCACAGTAGGATCATCGCTCTTTCTTTTCATTTCCTGGTGAACACTGAAACAATAGCAGTGCTTAAATCTTTGCTGGGTTTTGGAGTCAACACAAAGTGAGGAAAAAAAAGAGGTTGCCTAGTACACTGTGGTATTTTCAAGATCCCAGGATTAATTACAGTTGGCTAACATTTTGTAGGTTATTCTGGCACTCTCTCTAATGCTAGCGAAGCTTTCATTTAACTTCTTTAAACAAAACCATATATTTGAGAGCACAAGGTGTGGTTTCTTGTGATAAATTACTGATCCCTTGCAAGTCAGCTTCTTTTTACCTCAGAGCCTTCCTTCTATTCAGTTTTGCCATAAGCAGGTGATTTCATCTCTTGCCTGCTTACCCTTCTGTAAACTGCTTGCTCTACAACTTTAATATTCAAATGGCTCTTTGAAATCTTGCTGTACATATGCAAGGTGCTAACGTTTGTTACTGAGATGCTGTCATGTGCAAATGCAGCAGCTGCAGGCAGACTATCCCTTAGGAAAATCTGATAGATGACACACCATGCCTCGCTGGCCCATTGCAAAGGGCCTTTTATTGTAGGAGCCATTAAACTCTATCATTATATTGTATATTTGTTGGACTTTTTAATTAGTCATGTATGTGGGTCATGCCTGGAAAGCAGCCTAAAGCATAGCATGCTCTCCCCTTCCAGTAAAATGAATAAATGAAGGCAGAAATGTTTTGTTAAAATGGCTTAATCCTCAGGCTGGTGTGGCCAGATGGAATAAAGAGGGCAGCTGGAAAGTCAGCTTCGTCCCACCCTGGCTGTATTAAACCCAAGTTGCTGCTACTGTGAGCCAGCCAGTTAAGACCATAATGTTGATCAGAAGAGTCTCAGCTAAAACTGTGCTAAGAGAATATATTTTCTGGTTTGGGTTTGCTTTACCTCGAGACCGTTTGACCCTAGGCACTGAGCAGCAGCTGAATGTCTAATCCGAACTGACAATTGTTAATGCTGGAAAACAAATGCCACATGTAGTCTAGTAGGGCTTTTTTTTTTAATGCTTTAATGAAAACTACCCAGCCCCTGGCTCTCCGTGCCTTCGCTATGGATCAATCTCAGTCTAAATGTGAAAGATCAGTTGAATGAGTAGCGGACAAAGCCCAGCAGACCCTGGTCACTGTGCAGGCTCCTTTGCTTGCTCTAATGTAAGCAACCAGGCTGTATCTCATACCTGCTCATGGCAGCGAGAAGAACCTATTGGCCCATATAATTGCCAGGTGAGTATAAAGGTTTGGAGCTTTCTGCAAAATAATTGGATTTTCTCTATACTTAACTGAATAAATAGTTTGTAAAAGCTAAAACAAGATCTTTGCAATATTCACGTCATTCCTGGAACCTGTAAGTTTGAGGAGTCGGCTGTGTGGCACTGCAGTAACTGTGATAAGCTTAAACAGGATTTCTGTTTTTTAAACATTCTTGCAGCACATTTTTATACATTATTTGTATCAAAGCATGAATATAAAATTAAAGTGTATTAATACTTTATCGGAGGGAATGGAAAAGTTAGCCCAATCTTCTGTGTGGTTGGTTTTGATAAGATGAAATAATGCGATAAGATGTTTGAGTTGCTAATGTTTAGATTTTGATTGCAGATTCTGCAGCCAGCATCAGAACACTGAACTGGTGATCTGTGCAGTCTGTACTGTCTAGAAACATTTATTTTTTTAGTGTTTCTTCACTACCCGTAATGGGATGGTGACTTTCAACTTAAAATATAAGGCAATATTCAAAGGTCAAGGCTTACATTTATTAGATGGGGAATTTTTTTGTATTAAATGCTTAGGTATTTTTCAGATTATTTTTGTGCAAACTCTAAGCCTCATTGAAACAACAATTCACTGTGTTTGTTCTTGCAGTTCTTTAAGACTCTTAGCAAGTTGCTGTTGTTTTTATACAGTGTAGAGAGATTAACGTTTGAACTTCAGCTTCTAATTGTAAGGGTTTGTTTTTCTCAGATATAGATGACTTAAAATGTGCCCCATTTGGAAGCTATAACAGTGGGTCTGCAGTCAGCAGCCTGGCAAGCTATGACTGGTCCGACAAAGACGACATTCATCAGGGCAAGAAGCTCTCCTCCTTTGTCCAGTCTTCAGGAAGTGGATCCTCTGCGGCTACTTCTGTTCTTCAGAAGAAGGAGACTTTGTTTGGCAGTTCGGAAAACATTACCATGACAACAGTTTCCAAAGTGACAACCTTTTCTAGTGAGGATGCTTTACAGGATGTTTCCTTTGCAGCCTTTGCAAACTTTAAAGACTCTGGACCAATATCCAGCGGTCCAAGTGACGATGACATTGGAGACTTTGGTGATTTTGCAAGACCTTCATCAGAAGCACAGGATGCAGCAGCAGCAGCTGACACAAATCAAGAGGCAGATTTCCTCGCCAGTGGTATCTCTTCCGAACTGCGCCGAGAGTCCACAGATGACTTTGGAGAATTCCAAAGTGAAAAGCCAAAAATCAGCAAGTTTGACTTCCTGGTGGCAACTTCCCAAGGCAAGGTGAAATCTAGTGAAGAAATGATCAAGAGTGAACTGGCTACCTTTGACCTGTCTGTTCAAGGTAAGCCTGTTCAGGGTGGAGGAAGCCCATAATGCATGTGCTTATCCAAAGCTAATTTTTCTAATCAAATTATAAATTGGCCAAGGGGGGGTTTTCCAAAGGCTACTGGAAACAAGCTGAATCTTCTCATTGATTTCTATTGCATTTGCAGCAGGTCTCTTTCTAGAAGAAAAAAATTTTTGTGCCAAAAAATTGTAAGAATTGAGGAACTGGGGAAATTTGCACCAGTCACCGAGTAAATAGAAGGCTTTGTTCTTCTGGAGCAGTAGTGCATCCCTTGCTACTACTTTATTCATTTTAAATAGTCCGTGCCTTTACGACTAAAAGACTAACTTGTTTATATCCTAACTTTTTAGGGTCTCATAAAAGGAGCTTAAGCCTAGGTGACAGAGAAATAAGTCGCTCTTCACCTTTACCAGTTTTGGAACAGCCATTTAGAGATCGTTCAAATACTCTAAGTGAGAAGCCTGCTTTGCCCGTCATCAGAGACAAATACAAAGACTTGACTGGGGAAGTTGAGGTAAGGAATTATCTGGAATACAAGTAAACTGGCAATGACTTTCATCAGTGTGATATCAAGGGTGTTCTGTATCCCAGCTCTTTGGGACTTCAGCTATTTGAATTTAGGGTATGATTCTAAGATGGCATCGGCTAAGGTTAGATGTTTTGATTGGAAACTGCTCATAAAGGAGGTTTCTTCTCTCCTGTCTTTGAAGGCTTGTGAAGTGGGACAAAAATGCTGTTGTCTGAAAGTCAGTTGGAATCACTTGACCTTGCAGTCTAAGCTTGTAACTGGAAATTAGTTACGACTTAAATCTAATCCCCACTTTGGCACTGAGACCATTGCCTTTGGGAAATGGCTTAACTTTTTTGGCTGTGTGGTAGCTATTTCTCTCGCTCATCTTGAGAATAGATGGTTAAAGGACTCAGATTAAATTCTGCTAATCCCCATTTCTAGAACAGCAGACCTGTAACAAATGTGTCAGGAGTAGGTATGTGCAATGCAAACTTGTTACCCATTCGTGTATGTTCTTCCTTTTGAAACTAGTTCTAACTCCCAGAAATCAAATTTTAGAGTTCAGGTGCAAAGAGAATATTTAAAGAACGGGGGAAAAATTAGGAATAGGTATGTTAAATGTTTACATAGCTAATCTGCAAAGAGTCTCTTAAAATACCTGTCTACTGTACGTCTATTGTGATAGGAGAAAGGGAAATGTGTGTAGGAACAAGATTCAGACTGTCCTTTTCTTTCAAATAGGAAAGTGAGAGGTATGCATATGAATGGCAAAGATGTTTGGAGAGTGCCCTGCAAGTAAGTGTATACCCTCCTCCGAAACCTTTTCTTCCTTCCTGCAGGTACCACCTCATTCGGTGTTTAAGACCATATAGGCATAGAAAGGGTGTGAATCAGCCCAAGTGGATTACAGTTTTTAAACGAAAAGCTGTTACACAGCAGAAGTGCTACCTCCTGAGTTAAAGAGCCTATATTAATCTCCTTGTCATTTGTGATTAGTTTGGCTTTTTCAAGTTAACTAGTGGTGTTCTGTCGTGGTTTAACCCCAGCCAGCAGCTAAGCACCACACAGCCACTCGCTCACTCCCCCTGGCCCCACTCCCAGTGGGATGGGGAGGAGAATCGGGAAAGAAGGTAGAACTCGTGAGTTGAGATAAGAACAGTTTAATAACTGAAGTAAAATATAATACTAACAATAATAATAATGAAATATAATAATAATAGTAATGAAAAGGAATATAACAAAAAAAAAAAGCAGAGGGAAAAAAAAAGGAAAAAAACCCAGTGATGCACAATGCAGTTGCTCACCACCTGCTGACCAATGCCAGAGCTGCGATCCGCGCCTCCCGGCCAACTCCCCCCGTTTATATACTGGGCATGACGTTCCATGGTATGGAATACTCCTTTGGCTAGTTTGGGTCAGCTGCCCTGGCCGTGCTCCCTCCCAGCTCCTTGCACACCTGCTTGCTGGCAGAGCATGGGAAACTGAAAAGTCCTTGGCTTAGGATAAGCGCTACTGAGCAACAACTAAACCATCGGAGTGTTATCAACATCATTCTCACACTAAATCCAAAACACAGCACTGTACCTACTAAGAAGAGAGTTAACTCTGTCCCAGCCGAAACCAGGACATGTTCCTATGTTTTGGGTGCCCAGTAAGGCATGTTGTTCGGGGCATTGATACCAGCATCTGGCTCTTCAGCGCTTCTTGAGAAACAGGCTTGTTCTATGTGCTGTGCAGAGGGCCATTAATTTTCTGGTAATGGGTGTCAAATGTTTCACAGCCAGATTAGTTTTCCTTCACATTTCTTCTTTGCATTTGAGTATTAGACAGCCAAAACTATGAATGTTATTATTAAACTAGATAGCAATGCATGCATACTCTTAAAACTATTATTTTGGTAATGAAAATATTTGGGGGAATATGTTAATGTTTTAAATGTTCATACTTTTCCCCTGATCTACTTATAGTTACAGCATGAATATATAAAACCATGGGATGGAGTATGGCAATTATTTCTTATTTAATTTGCCTCCTTTTTTGTATAACAGTTTCTGTTGGGGACAATCTTGTTTGTAATAATTATTTTAAGGTAGATAACACCATCATTTTATGAAATTCATTTTCACCAGGTCATAAAGAAAGCAAATGATACCTTAAATGGAATAAGTAGTTCATCTGTTTGCACTGAAGTTATCCAGTCTGCTCAAGGCATGGAATATTTACTAGGTATGTTTTAATTTACCGTGTCTCTTGCATTGAAAGTTCTCCTCTGAAAAACAGTAATACATAATAACTCTTTCCAAAATGGTATTATTTTTTTAGCTTAATCTTTGCCTGCACCGAAGTAATGAACAACTCTTCTGGTAAATAAATGTAACTACTACTTGGAAATAGCTGTCCATGACCACCTTTCGTGTGCCATGCCTGTTTTGTGCTGTTTCTGAGTTAAAGTTTCAGGAACCTGTGCTTGCAGTGAATTCTCTGCAATCCTCCACTGTGTTTTGTATCAACAGGGGTTGTTGAAGTCTACAGAGTAACCAAGAGAGTTGAACTGGGTATCAAAGCAACTGCTGTTTGTAGTGAGAAACTCCAGCAGCTGCTGAAGGATATTGATAAAGTGTGGAACAACCTAATAAGCTTCATGTCACTTGCTGCTTTAACGGTAAGACCAAAAATAAGCTATGTCTTTACTAAAGGAAATGTCATAATTATATGTAAAGTGATGTCGCAGGGTGTCCTAACTTTACAGTTTGTATTTTTCTCTTGCAAAACGGAAATACACTTATTTGTGAAATCCAGTTTAAAGCTCTCTGTAAGAAAACTGTTATTTATGTACAAACATGATGTTATCTTACTTAGTGTCTTAATGATTTAGATGATATCCTGTGTGTCTGTGGACCTCTCCAACAAGGGAAATTTAGTAAAATTTCAATAAGCCATTTTATGAGGCCAGAATAATGTGGACATATCTTGTCTTTGTAATATCCCTGCAATTAGTTTTAATGCTCACAATACAAGAGCACGCAATGTAGCAACACAGGAATAACTAAACTGTTTTCCTTTCTCTCTGCATTTGGAAATGCCTAAGTTTGCTTTGGTTCCTGCTACAGACTAAATAGCTTTTCCTCCTCTGAAAAGAACTGCCAGAAAAAGCTCAATTGCTCTGAGACAGTCTGGTAGGAGCTCGAGAGCTTTCTACGTAACTGGGCAAGTGTTAGAAGGAGAGATGGTGAGGGGCTGTCTGCGGGCTGGCCTTTAAGAGAAGGAGCACCCCATGGGAAGGGTCTGCAAAGGAATGGGGAAAAAGAGGGGCACATTGGGGCCAGGTACAGAATACACAGAATTAGAAGGCAAGAAAATCACCTTGCCGTTAAATACCTTGCACTTTTTTGTGTATGTATGTTGCAGGAAATACAATGTGCAAAATGACTTTCTTTAACCATGGTAAAACTCATATTTTTAGGGAATCATCCATCTGTAAGTGCTTGATATCGTCTTGCATAATGGATCCCTTTAACTCAGTATATACCTAAGGAGTCTTTAACACTTAGTTAGTATCAGTACGTCGCATCAAGCATCAATAAGCAGATCATTACCATGGTTAAGTTTTCACTGAACATTTTGATTTGTGGCTTCCTTCTTGCAATGCAACTACGGCCACTAAAGATTTTGAAGATTTGGGAAGATTGCTTCCCAATAAACACTCATTTATAAGTAAGACCCAGAGTACTTGGTTGCTGCTTGAAATAGCCATCTTCAGCTCATTGTCATTCCCTGCAAAACAGGTATTATAAATGATCAGTTCCTTTTTACATAGCTTTTACACATTTTAAACCTCTCCAGTACAAACAGCGGTGGCAAACAGGTATTTCTGGTGATGTCCTGTGTTGCACAAAGCCTGTCGTAATATGAAATCTATACTTTCAGTATTTTACTGCTTGGCAGATGAAGTTGATAGACTGGGATTCATCTGTGTGAACTCTGACATTGTTGATAGTAACAATCTAAAAAGCTATCAGGATCCTGATTTAAGCAAGTGGATTAAAATTTAGTTCTTAAAGTGCTTTTCCTTGGAAGATTACAGGGATTACCTTAAAGTCCAAAGCTTGGCCGCGTGTTTTCTGAGCTGCAGCAGTCCAGATAAATTTTAAACATACTAGGAACTGTGAATAATGACTTCTCATACACGCACAGTACCTCTGAAGTTATCTAAGAGACACGGACTCCTGTAGCTCTCAAATTCATCCCTTCCCCTGGGTCACAGGAAGGTGTGGAACCCATACCTTCTTCCCCTGGTGTTGCAGTCACGGATCCCAAACGATGCAGAAGTGCCAATTAAGTAGAGAGAAGTATTCCAGCTCAGAGGCCTGTGCTTGGAAAGGTTAATTTTATCTTTTAAAGGATTTTGTTACAAGGTAATTTTATGCACAGCCTTGTGGTTTTTCACTGCAAATTACAGGATGACCTTCTCATTTGCTTCACTCATGCATTTTGTAAACAAATATTAGAGTGCCTTTATTAATTTGATTGATCTACTTAAAGATTACAGGGTGTTTTTTTCAGGATTCCAATTATTCTCCAGCCATTCAGCGGGGGAGCGTGATCAGCATACCTAGAGTGTGGATTAAGAATACACGTGTTCCAGGATCACGCCTTTTTTTTTAAGCTTCTTGCATTTCTAGTCATTGTTTTTATTTGCATTACTATCTTCAAGCAAAACTTCAACAGTTTTATACCAACCTTATGCAAAGTTTTAAATTATCATTTATCTTGTGGCTGAAATGTAAGATTACGTACCGGAAAAGTGACTATATTAATTTATTACTTATTTGCAGGCTTATTCTCCCAACCTTTGCCTCTCTTTAACCTGAGCTTGTATATGGCTGGTAACCTTAATTATTCTATGGTTTGGTTAACCTTAATATCCCATTTTGTACTGCTGTGCCATATTCTAGCTTCAGAAAGAATAACAACTGCCCTCTTTTGATCAGGCAATAATACGGAATTCAGGACAATAAACACCGAGACAGATACCACTTCAAATGCTAACTAGTGAAAGCTGTGCTGGCCGATGCCTCGCTTCCTTGCAGCTGCACAAATAGTTGTTGCATACCACTGTTTATCTTCGTCCAGTTCTTAATACGCTGCAGTTGAAACGTAGCAGCCGCCGCCTGGGCTCTTTCCTCAGAAGTTTCTTCCCCTTTTGATGTGGGAACGTGGAACTTAAGAATTCTTTCCTTTGTAGTCTAACCCTTTTTCAAGAGCTCGAGTGTTATAAATTAATGCTGATGGAGATTGCATAGCAGGATTGCAAATACATACTAATGGCTTTGATTAAATCTTGCATCAGTTTATGAGAGAAGGTAATATGTCATCCCTGCCATGTTGCCAGTGTGATACCGTGGCTCTCGGTAGCAACCGGATCGATAATTTTTATCATGACGTCTGAAACTTTTTCAGTCACTGAAAATGCCTAACTTTTATTGTCTCATTTCTTTAGCCAGATGAAAACTCACTGGATTTCTCTTCTTGTATGCTGCGTCCAGGGATTAAAAATGCCCAAGATCTTGCCTGTGGAGTGTGCCTCCTAAACGTGGATTCAAGAAGTAAAGTAAGTATAATGGCCTCTACTGTTAAACTCATTTCTAATTTACAGTGTGGACTTTCATTTAGGCCTTGGGTGTATTTAAAGAATTCTCATGGCTATAATTTGTAACTGGAAGTGGCAAAGGCAAAATCTGACCTATAGATGGGACTCAAATAATCAATGTCCTATATTCATTGGGCTTTGGGTATGACACGGATGCAGATAAAGGGTTGAGTTAAATTGTTCATAATGGGGAAGAAACTGGGATACTAAGATTTAAAAAGTATATATATTTTTTAAAAAATAAAAATCTTTTAATGACTTTTCTTTATGAAATGCATCTCTGAGGATCACCAGGAGGGGACTACTGCAATTAGCAGAGCTGGGAGGGAATCCCAGGATATGTACAGAGTAATGCCAACCCATTAACACATATCGGCAGTTTTGCTGACTTTTTGGTTTCAACATTATTTCAGAAAGAAGAGAAACCTGTGGAAGAGCTTCCTAGAAAAGTATGAATCTGTAAAAACCATGTTCTTTATAGAATCATTCTTAGTTGAGTGTGGAAGGCTGAACTGCTAACTGGCTTTCAGCTGTCATTCTCAATTGTACCAATCATTAATCCTTTTCTTCGAGTCATTTTTTGTGACTGTAACACTTGATCTGATCAACTAACATGCTCTAGAGCCCTCCTTTGTCTTGTCTGCATGCTTGTATCTTGTGAATAGCTTTCTGGTTTTGTGCTACTTCTGTTGTGTGGTAGAAAATTCACTGCAGTGAGTTTCTGAATTTGTAGCTGCCTGTGTGTCTGTTGCAGAAGAGGGGGAACTGTAGGGGTTTTTTTGCTACAAATATTGACTTTTGGCTATATGTAGTAGGCAATGGCATTTTTAGAAATCTCTGCAGGAAATCTGGGGTGTGAGGAACAGGATTAGAATATTTTTTTTAAATAGGTAGCTGTGAAGCATTGGAAAATATCTCCTAGCAACAAACACAGAGATGTTTTAAGCTTGTTCATGGCTTCACACGCTCTGTTCAGAAGCTCCTATTGTAAAGCAGATTCCATTAACAGAAGAAAGTAGATCAAATTCAACCTGAAATAACACTAATATCAAGAACTGCACCTGCCTAAATCACAGCAAAATTTGAGCCAGTGAAATAAATGCAGTAGCTATCTACTGGCTGGCAGAACAAGCTTTTCTCCTGTATGGATATGTAGCAGAACTAGAAGATGCATGAGACAAGGTGAGTTAGTTGCCAGGTGTCAGATCAGGCAGCATGCTAATCAGATGGTTCACTTAACACAGGGTGTAACAGGCAAAGTATGCATCAGGTGTGATGGCTGGAGCTTCTGTCCCCCTGCAAACACTTCGCAGACTAAAATAAAATATTGTTCATTGGGTGATCTGTTCAGAGAGAGAGGGTCCTGCCATGCTGTGCCATTCTGGGGTGATACCTGTGCAGTATCCATTTTCCACTCTAGTTTCTAGATCCTGGAGTAGATGAGACTGTCACACTTCTTTCAATTCTTATTATTTTAGGCCTTTAATTCAGAAACGGATAACTTTAAGCTGGCATATGGAGGGCACCAATACCATGCAAGCTGTGCAAATTTCTGGATCAACTGTGTGGAGCCAAAGCCTCCGGGTCTCATCTTGCCAGACCTGCTCTGAAAGCAGTTGCACTGAAGATGGAGTATCAGCTCTAATAATGCGGGACACTTGGAGTAAATGGTGTTGTAGGGTAAGTGGAAAGGCTTGAGGTGTGGTTAGTGTTTGAAATGTTTCAGTTTGATTTTTGTACCATAACGGGTTAAAGCCACTGTCGCATACAAATGGCTCGTGAAGAATTTCACTTGAAATGGCCGGTGTTTCAGAAACAACCAGGAAAAAAAATGTAGTGTGGCAAAAAATGCGGCATTTCAGTCTTTCTCAAGATGAAAGCGGGTTAGTCTTTGTAACAAACGAGTCTGCTAACCAAGTGCATAAATCTCAGAGAGAGGACAGTACCTAGCTTCCAAGAAAAACTGAAATGCTAGACTGATTTGCATAGAAGTGACCACTTAAATACTTGAAGTACGTATTTGCAAACAAATCTCCTCTTTAATGTTTTTGGTGTATGGACCATGATGTTTTTCTTTAAATATTTGCTGCTATAATATTACAATGCATACAATGCACGAGTCACAGGAACTTTCAAGGCAAAATGAATTATTGACTTAGAAGGAATGAGACTGCGGAGAGCCGTTGTATATTTATACTTCTACTGTTCTGTATTGTAAATTATACTGTATTCCTAGGCATAGCTGGTTAGTACTGGGGGATAAGGACTTGGAAAAGTTGTTGAAATTTTCCCTATCATATCTGGATTCTTTAGTACAGGCAGCTGGATTTTAAAACTTGTAGTCTTTGCTACTCTGTTGTAAATATAGACAAACTCCTTCCTTGGACCTGTCCTGAACTGCAGGTATGATTTGTTATGTTTCACCCGACCCTTTGGTAGTTGTGTGGCTGCATCACTGTCGAAAATTGGACTCCACTGATACAGCGTGTCTGCTCCTGTATATGTATATTTTACCTTTTTTGTACGTTAATACGCTTTTCTTGATGGGATGCCTGCATGTAACTTGTGCAGTCTAGTGCTATCTGTAATAACGTGTTTCTCCGACTCAGAACTGGCAGCACAAGATGGCCCTTAGCTCCCGCTACAGGCGGGTGTGATTTAGCACTGAAAGTTGGTGGCCTGAAGCAGGCTGTTTTTTGAAGCAGGGTATTGCACGCCTGCTGTTTCGTTGCTTATGGTAGGTATTTGCGTACACCTCTCTGGACAGGAGGAGGTCAGTATAATAGACTATGACAAAAGGTTACCCGTACATCTGAAGTACCTGATTCTCTCTTCAGATACAATATCCAGACGACAGTGCAATCAGCTGTAGTGCCAGTTACAGAATTTTAAACCTAGTGGGAGCTTCATGGCATTATTATAAGAGCCTTATCGCTATACAGTCTTACTCAGTCTGCAGTGAATGAAGTGGGGTGTGCACCCATCGGGTACAACTTGCTGCTTAATTCTCTGACTTAAGTTTCTCAGATCTCTAGGAAATCTCCCTTCTCTCTAAAGACATCAACAGCTTTTCCAAGTTAATCTTGCCTCCATTATAAGTAGCTGACACTGACCGGTGGTTATTTGCTGAAATAGAAATTACAAGGAGGAAAAATGATGCTTCGTAGTTTAAAAAAAAAAAAAAAAAAAAAAAAAGGCTTAGGTATACTAAACTATTAATTATACCACATGAAAGAATCTTGGCTAATAGGAGCGCTAGGTGTCTGGCCCCTTATTTACACAAATTAAAATAAATCTTCTTGCTGCCTGAAATTAGCTCATTCATAAAATAAGCAACTTGTGCCTCCAGTCGCAAGCTCAAGCTAACCAAGTGGTAGATTTTCCACAGCGTGACAGTGACCGCCTGCCTTCTGTTGCCCAGTAATTATCAGAAAAAGGGCAGTCACTCATCGCTTGCTCTCTATGTCATTTATTAGGTGTGAAATAGTTACAGCAGTCAGCACCATAGCTTTTGACCACGTACATTGTTTTCCATCGTAACGAGGGGCTGCTGTATACATCACCAGTGCAAGTATTCCCACTGATGTTTGGGGTCTACTTGGCACAGTGAGCCAGCGCTCACTTTTGCATCCTGAGTTACAGAAGCACTTAAGCATTGCCTGACTTCAAGCAAATGCCTCGTCTTGCTGCTAGCAAGGGGACTTCTCAAGTGGCTTTGAGTATCTGGCTGACGCAAAGGCTGTTGCTTATGAAATGCTATATTGGGAAAAGGGAGTTTATTGTTAGCGTGGGTTTCCCCCACAGTTCCTGAACGTTAGCTAGATAGGATTTTTTTTTTCTAATTAAAAGAGAATGCCACAAATAAGAGGCCACAATGTGAAACTTAAAGCAACCAGTATTTCAAATACAGCACCAGCTATATTGTCGTAAAAGCATTTGCCAGTGATGTTTTTCTTGTACTTTTTAATGTACTTGTTAAGTGAGTAAGTTCCCTCTCTAAGATGTATCCAGCGTGTCTTTTGGCCCATAAAAATAAGGAATTGACATTTACAATTATAATTGCAGCAGAGCTTACTGAAGTCACTACTGCTTGCTTGCTCCCTACAGAAGGGAAAGCAGCAGGCAATATTACTGCGTTTGTGGCAAGCAGAAAGCGTTCTTCTGAACACCTTTACGTCATGGGAATACACCAAATGTTTTGCATGTAGATACCCTTGATAAAGGCATTGCACAACGAGGATCATCTCACTTACACATCCTAGTCATTAAAATGACTTACTGTTGCATTCACCATCTTCTCAGATATTACATTGCCAGCCAAAGCCCAGTGTCCTTGCAATCCGTATCCAAGGTTACAGTATTTTCTACAGTGCATTGTAACAGACCACGTTCCCCTGCTTCCTTTGCATACAGGCTAATGGACACACTGCCTTTCGCTTTGGTTGTGTTGAATTTCATAAATGTAACTCCTTTTTCTGCATGTATCTTTCACTAGAAAAGAGAAACGGGATTTTCTTTTTTTTTTTTTTTATTTTATTTAATGTACGTGTTCTCTGGAGCTGCCTTGGGATTACCTACGGAAAGTGATTTTTCTATATATTTGTGTATATTTGGAATTCTAAGAGATTATTCGCTTGGTTATTTAATGTATATATCGCTTTACCCCGTTGTATTCCTGATGCTTCTGTGCTGTCTTCGCGTGTTGCAGTTTTCCCTCGGTGGTGGGAGCGCTGGGGAGCGAAGAGGCTGCTCCAGCCTATTCCCCTGCCCGTCCGTTGCCGTGTTTCGGTTCGAGTACCTCCCCAGGCGTGCCGACCCGTATTGCCTGTAGCTGCTTGGAGGTTATTTGTGGCGTGGGAATTGTTACGTTCTGCACTTGACCATTCCGCTGACTTTTCCTCTCTGGCAGCAGCTTCTCTTCACCTGGGTTTGTTCTGAACAGCTCCTTCCTTGAAATTCGTGCAGTGTATATGAAGTGATAGTGAAGTTCAACCTAAGGTTGAGAAGCCGCTCATGAAAACCCAAGGAATGCTCCCGACTTCTAGTTAGCTACGTGTCGGATTAATTAAACTTGAAACAGAAACTGCCTTTTCAATAAACGCTGCTATTGTACAAACTACTTTTTCTGAAAGCTTTTTTTTTTTTTTTTTTCTCTCTGGACCTGTATTTAATTCCAGTTCTTAATATTAAAATATAAATGTCATAATTTTATGAAGAAAAGTGGTCAGAAAACTTCTCTTTATAATGTGATTCTTTATTCTGCCCTCCGGGCGAACGTTATTTCTCTTTTAGAAGTGGTTTTGTGATTAGTAGTTGGAGCTGTTTCGGTTTGTGCTATGCTGGAGTCACTGCTGCTATTTCAAATCCAATGAGAATAAGTGTTATTAATGGACTTCAGTACATTGTTTACTCCCTTAATTCTTGCAATGATTTCTAAGTCCTTTGTGGAGATTCAAACCTTCTATTCAATAAAGAGCTCATTTCATATCTGACCAACCTGTGAAGTGGCTTGTTCCAGGATGCAGCTAGAAAAAAATGCTGCTTTTGCTGCTTGCTGGTACCCGAAGGTTGTCATCTCTGTAAGAGCTCCCCGGGCACTGGCCTGCCGGGGGGCTCCTCCTCAGAAATACATGGGCAGGGTGAAATCTTCCCGTGACTTGGGTGAAGCCTTGAAAGGTTGGCCAAAAGGGCCTTAAACATAATGAAGCTGTAGAAGTGAAACCTTCTTTGTGGCTAGTATTTGAAAGACGTCTCGCTGAGTAACAGATAAAATATTCTTCGAGCAATTAAGAGATCGACCATTTGGAAAAGCCTGTGGGGAGCAGGAAGAATGATCTTCCCCTCACACCCAGCCGGTGTGCTTACAGCAATCCGGAGTTAAACCCTGGCTCACTCTCTTCTTTGGTTTCTATAGATTTGAGGATGCATGAAAAACTGGATTTTGAGGGAGAAAAACCACTCATGTAAAATATCTTTTGTTGGAATGAACACAAGAGGAACTTTCGCAAAGAAATACCTACCAGTATTAATACCATTGCACTTCTCCATAATGTAATCTCTAATGGGTATTTCAGGTGAATTCTTTATTTCCTAATGTGCTTTATTAGGCAATTACATTTTTTATAGGTCTAGCTTTCCTTTTTGTTTAAAAGTCAGTCTTGATGCTTTCTTGGCTGAACATTAGTATCTTCCCCTCCCCTAGGTATGAGCACAGTGTGTGTATAAAGTCTATATAATAATTCAAAGTGGAGAGTTTTTACCTTCCAGTTTTTATATAGAGAACACTGTTAAATTATACATAGTCCATTTTTTAGGTAAACTTTAATTTTGCAAGCGGATTTCAGTTTTTCATATTTTTTTCCCTTTGAAATGTCATGCTTTCGGAATGTCTCCAGACTAATGATTAGTCTTGATTTTTAATCTCTAGTTCCTTTTCTTACTTACCATTTCCCTGGTTGCAGTTTAACTCACGATAAAAATAGAGAGATGAGTAGAATTATTTTTTTTAAATGGACAGTAGTCTCCTATGTCTGTCTGTCTGTCACTGAAACCAGGCCGCAACCGTGAAACCTGAACCGCGCGCAGCTGATGCCAAAACTCTTTTAGTGGGGCAAAACTTCGTTCTTGCTCATCTGCAAAAGCAGGAGACGACCTCCCTCTGCCAGCGCGGGGCTGCGCTTTGTACTCGTCATACTGAAGGACACCGAGATCCGTGTGTTGATATTGTTGGAAAAACCAATGTTGAAGTATTTGGGGGTTCTTGGGTGCAGTTTTGTCTAAGCACATCCTGGATAACGGCTAAAAGTAAGGGTTTGCAGGGGGAATGGGGGGAATATATATGTGCATGCAGGAAACTTTTGGGCTTTGGATGCCCTTGTAATGTTGAGGAATTTGCAGTCACTCTTTCCACAGTGGTGTCTCCGTGCGCAGGTTTGGCATTAATGCAGTTTGTTGAAGCTGTGGCCAGCCTCGTGACTTCCATGCCCGTAGGGGCTGAGCTCTCTCTCTCGTGCCTGCGTGCCACCAAGCCCCTCCAGTAAGTGGCCTTGGGCCTAATTTAAAGTCTGTGAACTTCTACAGCAGTCCTCGCTGACCTTGCTGGACCTCTCACCGGAGCCTGGAAATTACAGAGCACCGTTTCCTTCCCCTGGTGAGTATAAGCAAGTGGCATTTGCCCGGTCTGGTAGAACTCTTGTCTCTGCAGTAAATTTTAAAATTGTGGGTCAGAGCTCGTCAAAGCCTCTGTATCAAATTCACTCTGATCTAGACTTTTATTCCAAACAGGTCTGGTTTTACTCATGATCCAAATGAGGCTGAAGGCATCTGCGCAGTTTTGCATCAGCGATAACGGTATTTCAGCCCTAGCGGCTTTTAGTCTGGGGAAACCAGAAACCTGCTTGTGCTGCAATCCGCACGCAGTGTGGTTCAGCTTGGAGAAAACCTTTAGCCGTGTCTACTCTTCCTTAAAACCTCAGCTGTTCAGCTAGGACTTCAGAAGGTAAAAATTTTGAAATAGCGAAATTAATTGCCTGGCTTTTGTGATGAGGACCGGGAATTGCAGGACACCTGGATGGTCTGTAAACTGATTAGCCAAGTGACAGGAACAAATCCCAGTATTTTTCTCAAGGCTGAGGTCCAGATTTGTTTAAAGCCACTGCTCAGTATTACACCATGTTCTCGCTGTTACTTGAGATACATTAGCACAGTTCTGAATAGGAAACCAACACATGTTTTTGTTTAATCTTTATTGATTTTTTTTTTTTACAAGTATAGAATCTCATTTAAATCAGATAGCTATCTCAGCATCCAGCAATCTGCGTATTCCTCCTTCAGAGATGCAACAGAGGACACAAATGTCACATCGAGGAACGGACTTGCCTCGCTCTCCTGGTGATCCAGTTACGCTTCAACAAAACCAGTCCCTTCCCATCTGCAGGGAGGGGAGCGACGTCCAGGAGGCAGTGGCTACGCCACGGAAAGGCTTCGCCCACGTCTCGGGTTGGAATCGTTCTCGTCACACGCAGAACAAGGCAAAGCCTTCTCCGTAAAGCCATCCTTGTCCGGGAGGTTGAACAGATCGCCATTTTGCGCAGAATAATTCTAGAATGCAGCATAACCTTGAGGACATAATGAACTGATTTAGAAATGGGCTAAGGCAGATCACAACCATACTTAGAGCTAAGTAATCAAGCGGATTTACCTACTTCCAATTTACTGGTTGATTGAATATTAGAAAACACAGCCCAGCCCCTTTGGAAGGTGGCCATGCACAGAGTTTCCTAAACATTTCTTTGGCTGTCCAGTGCGGGGAGGGTTAACCTCTCGCTTCTGTCTTGAGCCACGTTTGGACAAGATCTCTGTTTACTTGCCAGCCACAAAACACACCGGCATTTTTCAGGAGTGTAAGTGTGTTCCAGGGCTATTGCCCTGGCATGGAATGAGTGAAAAAGGATCTTGTATTTGATTTGAATCATTCAAATTTTATTTTACTTGTGGCCGACATGGACTGACTTCACTTTTTTTTTTTTTTTTTTAAACTTTTAATACAGATTAAGAGCTGACTAAAGATCTCAAACACTATATACTGAGAGTCACTACGGATGTTAAAGAAAACACCAGCACTAGCACCACAACCCTGCACGCCTGCCTTCCTGGCTCTCGGAAAAACCCACTGCCGTAGAGTAGGACCTCGCTCGTTCTGTGCTAGTGCCGCTCCCTAGCCACTACAGGATTTTGCAAGGAAGCAAACAAGCTATTAACGAAATATCCAGGCTACCGCATCACAAAGTGCACTTTGTTCATTAACTCTGCCAAACGCCTTTTAGGCCTTTCCTCGTAGGATACTAATAAACTGACTAAAAAAGGGAGGGAGGCTTTATGAAAGGAATAAACTTATAAGGAGACCTCATTCTGCTAAATCAGAGAAATGCGGATGGGGGAATCCCTGTAGAGAGAAATGCTTTGAAGGGAATCGTTGGCCTTGCAGGTTAGTGAGGTGAGAATTAGTTGAGGTTCTGCTGTATGGTAAAGAACCAAAGTTGGCTGTAGAAGGAGAAGGGAATGTCTCCAGTCTGGTCGACTCAGAACAGCGAGTCCCTTCTGTTGTGCTTCCTGTCTGCAGTCATTAAATTCCCCAGTAAGGCATCAGGGGTCTCCTCTCTCTCTCATAAACGTCTGGGATGATGCCATATGGTGTCTGTACCATTTTAACCGTCGTCTTCCCAAAGAGCTTCCTCTCGTAGTCTATCAGTTGCCTCCAGAAGCCCACGTTGGGGCGTATAACGGGGCGTCTCGATTTGACCCAGTTGTATGCCTCGAAGAGGGACACCTTGTGGTACTTCATCAGGTAGGCGATGCAGAGGGTGGCCGACCTGCTCACGCCGGCGGCACAATGGACTAAGGTGGCCCCGTGCTTCCGCGCCACGCTGTTTATCTTGTCGGCGACGCTGTCGAAGTACAGGGAGATGGGGGCGTTGGGCATGTCAGCCAAAGGCACTTTCACGTATTCAAACTGGGGCCAGTTAAAATTGGGAATCTCGATGGTCGCATTGATTATGCAGGTGATTCCCCGGGAGAGGAGCAGGTGCCGGTTGGAGGCGACGCTGCCCCGGCTCAGGTACAGCGAGGGGGTGATTTGGGCGATGCCCCCGAGGGCACCTTCGGAAAGCATTCGCGGAGCCATCAGAGTTCTCGGTAAGGAGTTGTGGCTTCTGGAGGTCATGGAGGATCTTGGCGCTCACGCTTCCATTATGGGAAGAGATCCAACGGGATCTTCAGCCAAGGGAAGGATTGTCTGGCCTGGTGGTGCTAGGACAGCAAGAGCTTCCTCCGCTTAGTCACTGCAAAACACAAGCAACGCCACGTGAGCGGGGCAGCTGTCCGATGAGACCGTGTCTATGCAAGAGAAAAGGAAAACCCAACTCACCCTGCTGTGGCCTGGACAACCTCCTACTGGCAAACCTCCGTGGGGTAAGGTGGTTCTGGGTTTGCACAGGGCTTATTACCATGGGGCCCCCAGGCATTGCCTGGACAGATATTAAGCAAAAAAAAATCTTCCAGCCTAATTAGCTCCAATTACTCGTCGAGGCTTTAGGCAGCCCTACCTGTGGGCCTGGACAGCATTTCACCCGGATTAGCGCGTGGGAGATTAGCTACGCCTTTTCCATGCTCAAGAGCAGCCACTTCACAACTGGCCAGAGTCCAAAGGGATGGTGGACGGCTCGCTCGGGCTGGATGCAGATGCCAGCAATTTAGATTACCCTGCCCTCTCCCCAATGCCACCCTTCTCCTTTTTTAGGTATATGAAAGGCCCTGCCAAAGTACATAAACGGAGGAAAGTTGCTCATTAGAAAAGGCAGTGAGTCATGTCCATCCAGATCAGTCATCGGCTCTCATCTAGGCTGGGGAAGTGTGGAAAGAGTGACCTGGTTATGTCAGAAGCTGAGAGTAAAACCAAAGCAGAGGCTGGGACAAATGAGGCTCTTTTCCTGCTGCTTTAATGACTGACTAATGCTTTGGAGAAACACACGCTCTGCAAAGGCTTGCGTTCGCCTGCGTGAGCCACGCGTCCCCGGCTGCCTCCGCTGCGGCCCCCAGGAAGGATCCCCGCTTTTATCTCCCCTGCTTCTTTAGGACTTCTCCGAAGCCAGGGGAGAAGCCGCAAGCAAGGGGACGAGCCCCGGAGCGTTAATAACTTACCAGTCCCTTTTAGCTCTGCATTCTCTGGCTAGAGATGGGCCATGGGAGAGGCTCCGGTCTGCGCGGGCCAGGGAGTCCCTGCTCTGCCCAGGCACTTCTGAGCCTGCCCAAAGTGTCGCTGGGCGCCGCGTGGAGGGGATCTGGGGGATGCTCAGCGCCTTGGGTGAGAGGGTGTCTGTCCCTCCGGCAGTTAATTCTCCGGGTCAGAGAGTCCTCAAAGGGCTGAGAGACCCCGACTGCGGCTTCCCCGGCCCTGACATGACAGTGCAGCCATCTGTCTGCATCCTGCACTCCGGGAAACAGCGGCAGGTCTCAGCAGCGGCTGGTAACGCTGCCAGCGGATTTTTGGCACGGCTTTGCGGTATGGTAACTTAACGAGCACAACACGGTCTCCTCTGTGGCTTGTTCCCTGCTGGCAGCTACTTGAGCAGCTCCTGAAACCATGGGCCCAAAGTGCCGGTGCTGCAAGAGTTCATGCCCCAACAAGAAGATTTTTGCTGCAGCTGCGAGCGCTCGGCTTCCCCTGCGGACACCCCCCACCGCAGTCACCCAGCTGGAGCAGCAATGAAAGGCATGGTTTTTTCAAAGGAATAAAGTCCTCTGAGTAGGGGAAAGCCCTGCTCTCAAATAGCTGTTACTGACAACGCAAAGGATTCGGGCACTTACGCTCGGTAACAAACTGTCCTGCTCCAAATCACTGACCAGCACACGGACGCTGTGGGTTGCTGAAGCTGGGATGTCTCATAGAGCGTGTCCAACGCTGAGCTGGGGAGAGAAGAGAGCAGGGGGGTTACTGGGATCTGTGCTGGACCCAAACGGGACAGCAGGCAGCCCCCTCCGCTGAGGTGTGTTTCAGCCACCCAATTTAGATAGTTGTCCGAGAACTGGGAGGACCACGGCTTCCCTGCCCGCTCCCTGGGGAGAGACAGAGGCCTTGGGAAGGCACTTGCTGCCGACAGCGTAACGTCACCAGTTGTTGCCAACACAGCATTCAAACTCACAGCAGGCCCAGAGGAATCTGAGGCTGGCACAAAAGTTATGATTTAAAAAAAAAAAAAATAAAAATAGTTTAAGTAATTAATTTGCTCTAACGTCTCCTTTAGCATCCACCAAGACGCTCGCCTAGTCCCAGACAGCTGGTGCAGGTCTGCGTTTCTTCTGACGGTGCCCAAAGCACGCTCCTGGGAGCCCCTCTGTGAGGACTGTGCTACCCGCTCCTGTTCCCCGGGGCACTGCTGGAATTACAGGGGCAAACGGGAAGGGGCAGAGCTGGTGCCGTAAGCCACAGCATCCCGCTCCTGGAAAGCAGAGGATGGGGGGCAGCATCCCCTTTTTTTATTTCTCCAGCCAGACCAGAAATAACACAAGTCCCCAGAGTGCAGGTGAAGCAGCTGCCGGCTGGGAAACGCTGCTGGACCACGGGAGAGTGGGAGTAACGCCTGCCCCCAAAACAGCTCTGAGCAAGGCAGACCCTCCCTCGCCCTCCCTGCTTTCACGCAGCTCATCCGTCGGCCATTTCTAGCACAGCGGGGCCGGCAGCGAGGGGCTGGTGGCTGCTCTGTGCCCCCTCCCGGGACACGTGTGCGGAGGGAGGGCCAGGGAAAGGACTCGCTTCCCCTGTGCAGGGCTTTAAAATGATGAAAGAACCTGCACGCTGAGCTCCGGAGCGGGAGTGAGGGGGAAAGGGGCCGGCTTGGCTTTGCAGCTGGGGTTGGAGAAGGGAGAGCTGCTGCGCCTGGCGGGTCTCGGTGCTTCGGGCAGGCTGCACGGCACGACGGCTGGCCGGGGAGGCTTTGCACAGTGCCGCGGAGAGGCCCGTGCCGGCACGGCCACGGTGCAGGGCTGCTGCGAGGCAGGGCGGGCCGGGAGGCTCTGGCAGGCACTGGGGAGCTGAGAGAAGCCGGCCGGAGGCCAAACGACAAACCCAAACGGGATTTTTAACGCCACACCTCCCTTGGGGATGGCTGGGAAACGTTAGCGGAGGGTGACCTGCAAACATGCTGCGGGGTGGCGGGAGAGGCCGGCGGGTGCTGCCACGGCATCTGGCCCCGCTCGCCTGCCAAGGGCCTGCTGGTGCCTCTGGGAGCAGGGCAGCAGCATCCCTGCCTCGCTCCCACAGACTGAGGCACCCGAATCTCTGCCCCAGCGGGGCCCTGACGCGCTGCTTGGGGGTGAGCACGCTCGCCTGCCCCACATCCATGCTGCTGCGCCTGGGCTCCAGCTGCTCCCCAGGGGGACTCGGAGCGCTCCTCGGGGCGGTCTGGGAAGGGCTTTGCTGCTTTCCATAAAGTGGTTCCTGTTTGCAAGCAGCAACTTATCCGGATATTTGCATGTGACAGGCTGGGCTCGCTCTGCAAACTCTGCCGCCGCCGGGCTGGCAGCAAACTGCCGGTGCACGGCATGCAGCCGGCTCCCGAGCGGCCGCCCGAGACGGCATCGCATGGCGGCAGAGATGGACGGTCGGTCGGACGAGCGGCTTCCTGCTACAGGACAGGCTGCTCCCCTGGGAAGAGAGGAGCAGCGCAAGGGAGGCGGCCGTCTGTCCCACCTCTGCTTGCTGTCAGCAGCAGTGGAGGAACGGGGTGGATTTTGGGACCAGCTGGGAACGCAGGCGGGTGCCCACAGCCCCATGTCCCAGTTAAACACACCACTTCCCTGGGGCTCTACATGGCTGACACCAGGCAGCACTGCCTCTGCTCCAACCAGAACAGCTCTCATCCAGAAAGAGTTAATGTTTTGGAGAGGAGTTCATTATATAAGTGAGAGAGAAGGCTGCTGTGCTCGTCAGACCAAATGCCTGGTAGCAGAGGATGCTGCCCGGGGAGCAGATGCTGGGGGAAAGGTGCTAAGGGAGAGGGGCAGGTGCCAGCGTCCCTTCCCGTGTTTGACGGCTCTCGCAGCAGGAGCTGGCTGGGATGCCACCGGCTGCGACATGCTGTCTCAGGCATGTGACAAAGCCGTGGGTCCTCCTGCCCACACACACCAGGCTGAGCAGCTGCTGGCTTGCAGGGAGCCTGAAAATGAAAGGGGCCTCGTCTGCCTCGGATGGCAGAGGCTGCGTGCTGGGTGCGGCACCTTCGGCTGATGACGAGGAGCTGCCACCAGGCTTGCAGACGTGAGTCTTCATCTGTCCTGATAGCTGCACTTTCTCGTAACCCTCCTGCCTGGCCCCAGCCAGCTTTGGACAAAGGCTTGCCTAAAGTCCGCTGTTTCGCTCCTGTGAAACTCCCTTTTGCCTTTCTCAACACACCCGCTTTATCCTGCCGTGTCCCTGCTGTAATCCAACACTGTTGCTTTTCATGCAGTAGTTCCCGTCATTGTGCTGGGGCAGAGAGAGAGGCAAAGAGTGAAAAGCCTCTTCCCAGCCGTTGCTGTGTGCAAAAAACAAAAAAAAAAAACCAGAAAAATAGCTGAAGATCAAATGAGGCACGCACACAGCCCGGCCCTGGCTGTGCCACCTGGGGTACCTGCAAAGGACAGTGGCAGAACAGGCCAGCACAGCGGCAAACAGGCTCCTTGCACGGGGAGAGGTGCTGGCTGCGGGTCCGGCCGTGCCTCATTCAGCCTCTGCACAGCAACTGCACAGAGACGGGGAGAGCTGCACTCATACAGCCAGTCGGCACCATCGCACGTGGAAAAAAAAAAACAACCCACATCTCCTCCCGTTTCTTCTTGGTTTGAGTTTCTGAGTGGTTGCGTAGGCTGGGGTGGTCACACAAGCCTGAAGTCGGTGTCCTCGGGGTGCTGCAGCCTGTCTCAGCTGGCTCGTCGCCGCGCGTCACCCTGCGAAGGGGCCGTGGGTGCTCTCCGGCACGCTGCGCCCGGGCTGCGAGGCGGCGCGGGCTGTTACGCCGAGGGGTCAGATCCAGGGCTGTCTCTAAAGGAGCAGCTGAAAGCCGCCTTCCAAAGGAGACGGGATGTGGTTGTGGTTTCCTGCAAAGGGCTGAAATTCCCAGAGGGTGCAGCGTGGTCCTTCGGGCAAAGACCGGCTGGTGTTGGGCCGGTAGCAACCAGGTATTCCTGCCATCGCATCCTCGTTTGCTGAGCTGACTCCAATTAATGGATTAATTAATCTCGTAATAGCCCTGACCCACAGCAAATCCCCTTCTAGACTCTGCCTTGGTCTTCCCCACGCACAGAGACCAGCTGCTGCCACGTGCTCACCCCGCTGGGCTGCTGGGGAGGGCTGGGACCCCCCAGGGTGGCAGGGGGTCCCTGGGGTCCCTGGCCCTGGTGACACGAAGGTGGGACCAGTGCAGCCTCCTCCCTCCCCAGCAGATTGGTGGGTTCTGCCAATTTTCTCATTTGCATAATTAGCAGGTAATTACAGCCTGGAGATGACTCTGGTCTTCAAAGCCTCCAGGTCCTTCCCACGCAGCTCCTGGCCAGCACCATCCTCGGGTGCAGGTTTATGGCAAGGGGACACTTCTCCAGCACCCACCGTGGCCGGGACCTCATCCTGCACCCACCGGCTCTCCGCAGACCCACTGCTCCCAGCCACGCTGCTCAGGTAAGTCTCGCTGGCTCGTATTGGGCACTGTGCATGTTTCTGTTGTAGCTCAAAGCTAAGCTGCGTGGTCCATCTGCGGTCGGGTCTGCAGCGAGAAGGGGCAAGCATTTTGCCCATGGTAGCGGCTCCCATGGAAGGCCAGTGGTGTGTGCCTTCAAAGGGCTGACCAGTTTGACACTGGGTCGTATCCCACCTGGGCTGGATTTCCTGGCATCAGAGCGGCTCCTCTCCAGGCAAGGGAGTTTCAAAAGCAATACGACAATACTGATGTAATGGTTTGCGTATCGGGTAGTGCAGTCCCTTGGAAAGGTTGCTGCTGGCAATGCTTATGGCTCTGTTCTTCCAAATCTTGCAATAGCTGGAGTTTGTTTCTCTTGCTTTCATTCCCGGGAATGCAGTCCTGCTAACAAAGGCTGAAATTCCCAAAGGAAAGCATTCCTGGTTCCTGGACCTCCTGAGAAAGGCTTGAAAACACCTCTGAAAGCTCAAAAGACAGGCAAACAGGCAGATGTTAGTTAAATACACAGCGATCTCTAGGACAGGAGGGGAGAGCCTTGCTTGTTGGTCTCTAGACAGTGAGTTGGCAAGTCTGAGCTTCTGGTTTCTTATTCTGGTGCTGCTGGGTAGTTTTCTCTGATTTTTGGCGGTTTTATTTTCCTTTTTTAAGGGCTCCTCTTGCTTGAGAGCAGAGGCTGTGACTTGTTCCTGAGGGACCTAAGACTTGCAGTTGGCATCGGACTGCATGTCAGTAACACGGCAACGTAGCTGGCACCTGGCAGAGGTGAGAGCATCTCCCAGGCTCTTTTTCCCCTGGACCACATGGAATTCTGCAGATGTGTGACTCAGGAGCCAGCTCACCGGGTGGGAAGGGACGGCTGGTCCTGCTCCCAGCTTTGCTGCCGCTTGCTGGGTGCCTCCGGCTTTCTGGCACCCGTTCTGCTCCTTTTGCCCTAACGCTGCCGGGAGGGCCGTGGCTGAGCAGGGCATCCTCGGAGCGGTGCGGAGGGCAGGGCCCGAGAGGTACTCGGCAAGTTTAGTGCGTGGGGAGGACAAGGTGAGTCGCGGGCCCTGCTCTGCTGATAAAGCAAAGACACCGAAGCCCCTGTTTTTATTCCCAGAGCATCATCTGGGATTCGAAGCAGGTTTGTGGGCTGGGTGTGTGAAATGGCAGTACTGAAGCAAGCCTTCTCCCCCTTCCCAGGAGAGGAAAAGTTATTCATTTTAGAGATGACAAATGCTCTCTAATACTGCAGTAAAGAGAAGAGTCAATACTGCAGGCGCTGAATGAACGAGCCTGCTCAGGGCTCTTCCTAGCCACGCTGAACAACAAATTGCTTCAGAAATGGTCTTGGAGAACAGCATTTAAAATAAATTTCAGCAGAGAGCACAAACTGCAGCCGTTCTCAGGGTCAGGTCTTGCTCGGGCTGAGTCCAAGGGAGTCTGAAGTGGGCTTGAGGCCATCAGCAGGCCCGCCTCTCCCGGCTGTCACAGCAGCGACCGCAGCTCGCTGTTTGCTCCGCTGGGGTCTTTGCTTTCCTACCTTTGGCTGTCGTGGATGTGCTCCTGAAGCCGTTACAGACTCCTCTCGGGCGCGTGGTTCAGAGCTGTCAGCACACCCTTGTGACGGAAGGGACGAGCAGTTTGGTTTTGAAGCGGAAAAGAAGGAAGGGGAAGCAGGAGGGGATGGTGGGGTGATTTGGGCTGTGACAGAGGATGCCTTGACCAAACCCTGATTGATTCCTGCCTGCAGCCTGCGTTACCCTCTCGGGTGTGCACAGGATGGAAGCTGTCAGATGTTAAATCCAGACAATAATCTGTCTACCTGAAGCTCTGAGCAGGCCTGGCTGCTCGTGCAGCACACAGCACAACTGGGTCTCCCATGCTTGCAAGAACACACTGGTAACTTCCCAAAGGTTTCACCGCGCGTTTCAGGCATGACTCCCCTTTGCACAAGAAACTCGCAGGGTTATGGCTGCAAAGGGTCCCAGGCTTATCCTTGCTCAATGACACCAGATCAAACACGTTTAGTCCATAAGCACAAAGTCTTGCTTCCTCTGGTGTGGCACTACCTCCTCCACACACCTGGAATTCAGGCTGCTCCCATGACCCAAGCCAGCTCTCTAGGCTGCAGGGCTGACGAACCCTCATTAGCCTGTCCCAGCCTGCTGTGACGCTGCCTTTGGAGGGGTGACAGCAGACGCTCCTGCGTCACAGCTCATCTCCCTTCCACGGGCACGGATGGCGTGCCTGGCACTCTGGGCAGGCTTGGGTAAGGCCGGGACTTTGCAAGCCTCACCCGGCTGCCTCCTGCAGCCCAGGAGCAGCATCCTTGCTCTTGCAGTCAGTCTCTGCTCACGCTGCAGGCGCATCGCAGCACCAAGCCTCCGTCTGTGACCAGGCTGCTGAGGTCAATACACTGAGCAAACTTCTGAGGGGTTAACGAGCAATTGCAAAGTGCATGGGTAGCACTGCAAGCATTTACAGACCATCAGGGCATGCCTTATGGTTGGTGACTTCTAAATCAGCCCAACGTGCCCAGCTGATGAGCTCCTAACTGTCTAGCAGTGCTCTGCCAGACCCTCGGTCCCTCCCCGCTCTGTGAGCCAAAGCCTGGCTCCCTGATTTGCTATTCTCCCAGCACCAAAGGAGCAGAAAAAAACGGGTGGTGAGGTTTTTGGAAGGATCCATCCGAGGATGCTACTTGGCCCATCGGCCAGGGTCCCTGGCTGCCTGCTTTCTTGCTGCCTGCGTGCCTCTCCCAGGCAGGGGGAGGCAGCTCCACTGACTCTTTATGCACGCTGCCACTATTTCCTCGGCGAGGCAGCAGAGCCTGCCCACGGGCACGTTATGCGCTCCCTGCCACGCAGCCGCCCCCCCTCCTTGCTGCTGTGGAGTGGAAACAGGCAGGGCTGCTTCCTCCCCTCTTGACAGCTGGATCCCGCCAGCTGCGAGCAAAACCTCTCGCCACGGGGAGAGCTCCCGGCCGGCGTGCAGCGGCAGGGACAGAGCGAGACGGGGAGCAGGCGCGGGTGCAACCGAGAGCACGCTGGTATTCATAAACGCCTGCACGATACAGCTGCTCCGCTCTGGGGACAAGCTTCCCTCGGCAACCAGCAAGAGGATTTTATGCAAGAAACACAAACCATCTTTCTTTTTAGAGCAATGTCTGTTATTTTGGAGCCGCTGGCTCTAACGTGCCGTGCTCTGCGTGCCAGTCGCTTGGAGAGAGCGGCGAGGGCACAGGGCTCACCTGCGGGGCCCCAGTACAAGCCAGTAGTGTGGCCATCTGCATCTTACTTAAACTCTGGCAGGGTGCATGAAACACTCTTTAAAAACCAGAATTAAGCCTTGAGGAGGCACGAACGGGATCCTACAGTTGCATGCAGCATCAGTTCTGTACTCAGCTGAACACCAAGGGCTGTTTTCAAACCCCGCGTGGAGATATCATCTGTTCTGAAGCGCTACAGCTTATTCCAGCGCCAGCTGATGGCATCTGGATTGCAGGTGGAGTTTAGAAAAGCTCCCCTGCTCCATCCCCTGCCCCCTGTGTCTGAGTATGCGTGACCCTGGGGGGACGTGGATGGAGAGGAGCTGGGACATGCTTGGGGAGCAGACCCAGAGCCTTGCTCTGGCTCCCGGGGTGCTGCAAGATGGAGCCTTGTTTTTCCTGGGGACGTGCCCCGTGCAGTCACAGTTGACAGGAGGGACACAATCTCTTCCTTATTAGTTGAGCAAAACACAGGGACCTGGTGTGTTTGCTCATGTGTGACCCTGCTGGGATCAGGGCTGCTCGGCTCACGCCGCAGGGCTCACCCAGGTCTGTGCTGCCGGGGGTTGTGCCTCTTGCTTATGTGGCAGGGCTGTGCACAGGGGCAGCAGCTCTGGGCTCTGCCCCATCCCTGCCAGTCCACCTCAAAACCCATAAAATTGAAGGCAGCTGCAAATTCACTGCAATATGCCCTGGAAACTGTCCGGTGCTTCCATGCTGGCACTCACCCGGACCTTTTCCAGGGGCACTGCCAACTGGTGCACACTCTGAATGCAGCCTGACTTCTCGGGGCGGGGGGATGGTCCTCAAAGCCTGGCACCCCTGGTAAACCTGACTGTGACACAGCCCTCGCTGGAGGAATCCCCTGCAGGCAGGTCAGGCAGGGGCTGCCCACGCTTTCCAAGGCCAGGCGGTGGTTCGGCACAGGGCAGTAAAAGCAGGAAGCAGGAGCTGAAGGGGAGAGCAGCAAGAAAGCAGGATGGGCATGGGCTGGTCGGCTGCGCCTGCCCGCCCGCAGCAGCTGTAAGGAGTGAGGTCACCTTCTGAGCACATCGATGGGGTTGCTTAGGGTAACAGGAAGGGAGGCCAATTTTAATCAATTAGTTGGAAATCAAGTTTACATGCGGCAGCGAATGCTTCCCATGTAAGCAGTGCAGGGCCAGCGCCCCTCGCCTCCCGGTACGTAGCTCGCTCTGCTCACAGCTTGGTGAAATTGTATTTTGCTCAGCAGAATGGACACTGAGCAAATTCAAATTTCCTTCGCGAACGGGGACTCCTGCCCCTGCGAGCTGCTGCTCAGCCTCCTCCCAATGGGAAGGGACCCGCAGCCACCCCCCGCGCTGCCGGGTGGGATGTTGACAAAGGGTAAAATTAAGTCTCATCAGTTCAGGCACCCCAACCCGCCCGGCTGTGGGGCGCAGAGCTGGAGCGAGCGCGGCGGCACCTGTTGAACCTTCCTGCTGGGAAACTAAAACCTGCCTGGTTATTATTATTTTTCTTTTTTTTTTTAAAGTGGGGGAGTAGCCATGTGAGGCTAGCCCACGAGCTGTAGTGCTGGCACTAGGGAATGCTCCGCAGGCACCGACGCTGGGGCAGCCACCCCCAGCCCTGCAGCAGCCCAAGGAAGGGTGGGCAGTGCGTTTGCCTTCTAGTTTAAGGCTTTATTTCCAAGCAGCTGGGGAGCTGGGGCTGCTGTTCAGAGATTTCTCGGCTATTTCCAAATGCCAGAGCCCTATCTGCTAGACGTTCGCATTTCTATTTGCATTATGGTTGCTCGGCGTGTCTTTTTTGAAGCGATAAATCAGCGCGTGTGTGGCGAGGGTTGTGTACCTGGAGAGGAAAGGGGCTGGGAGAAGCTCCCATACCTGGTTTCAGGAATTACCCCCACCTTCTAGGGAAAACCATGCTGGAAGGAAGGTCCTGCAGCAGTGGCAAGAAGCCTGGAAGGCTTCTCTGCTGCGCTGGTGAACAGCCTTGTGTAGACGGCTCTGCTGGAGCCAGTCTGTGGTGAGCGGGAGTGAAGCTGCTCCTGGTACCTGCTGCCTTGCCCAGATGCCTTATCCCCTCTCCTCATCCCCGACTCCTGCCTGGATGCCCAGATGTGCCATGTGGCCGGTTCCCTGGGACAAAGCTGGTACCGACTCTCAAAACAGAGGTCTGTTTGAGACTTTCTTGTGTAGGCTTCTGCATCTCTTTCCTCCCTCCTGTAACGTCTGGTTTAGACAGAAGATTTTCCCCCACACCCTGTACGTTTCTAGCACTAGAGCAGCATGAGCTCTCTGCCTTTCCAGCTCCGAGATTCCAGCTGGGATCAGGTATTGAATTAAGCCGTGCAAATTTCAATATTGCCCTGATGGACAAGGAAGCAGTGCCAGAGCCTGGAGCAGACCCCGCAGAGCAGCGAGGGCTTGGATGAAATCCCTGGGATTTCACCTTTGTTTCTGGAGGAAGGATGGGATGTGCATGCCCCTGTCCAGGACCCAGGCGAGCCCTCGGGGGCAGGAAGGACAGGCAGAGCTGCACGTTCACGCCTTCTAGGCGTAAATCGATTAAAACCTGCTGCATTACTGCTCCCCTCCCGACGTTCACCAGGGTCACGTTAGCCAAGTCATAGCAGCAGATCTGTGCTGGTGGGGAACGGCATGTGCTCTCCAAACTGGGGACTCTTGTTTTTCATTGCTTGGGAACTGGGGTGCTACAGAGCCTGTCCCAGCCACCTGGAACACGGCACACACCAAGGTGGATGGAGAGGCCTGGGGGAAGAATCTGCTCCCTGCCAGAGTAGGGACAGCTGATCCGGTGTATCATAAGGGAAAACAGTGTTTTGTCAGTGCTAATCCCTCCACCATTCCTGTGGCAGTAGCATTAGGGATAAACTGAACTTGCAACATGATATTAGGGCATCTGTCAATACTCGGAGCTTCAGAATAAAAGACTCATTTGCTGCCCAGTCGAACAGGTTATAATCCTTCCCAATCTCCCTACAGCCAAATGCCACTCATTGATTACTAGTGTTGCTCAAAGCAGCTACTCCAGAGCTGAGTCAAGGGCCATGCACGCAACCGGTTTGGTTTTGAGGCCAGCCAGCCGCAGGCACGCGCCAGGGTTTGCCGGCACTGGGGTGTCCTGCGAGCCGGGGGTGCCAAGGGCGGCCGGCACCCCGATGGGCAGGAGCCAGGGATGTGTGCTCTGCTCCGGCACTGCCCGGAGCGCGGTGTGGGCTGAGGCTTGTTTCCACATCGAGGAAACACACCCGACCTCTGCACTTGGCTATTCTGGTGCAGATCTGAAGCGACTCCCTCTCTCCAGCCAGGCTTGTTTGGGGTTTAACCACCCGCGACCGGGTTTTTTTTTTGCCTTGTCCTGTTCTTTTGGGCACCTTCTGGCAGAGCCGCCTTGGTGGTCTGCACCGTCCCACCGCAGCCAGCACCATCTCTGCGCACACGGGACTGTCCTGACCCTGGCAATGGCCACAACCCGGGCAGCCGGACTGAGGGCCGCCGGGGCTGCATCCAGCTCCTCTGCACCGGGGGGGGGGGGGCTGATCTGGTCTCGCATCGGCACAGCCCGAGTACCCCGCTCTGATGGCGGCGGGGGGGGGCATCTCCTCGCATCCCTGCGGGACGGGGAGCAGCGCTGTACGGGCAGGCCTGAGGCCACGATGAGGGGCTGGGGCACCGGGGGGGGGGGGGGGGGGAGAGACAGCGCTGGTCTCCCAGGCAGAGCCGGAGCTGCCCTGCCTCCCGGGGAAGGCACTTTAAGGCACGTTTACCAGGGCGAGCTGTAAATAACGCAGCAGCACCGGTACGGCAGCAGGGAAAGCCGGCAGCCCCCGGCCCCCGCCGGCCGGAGCAGCCCTGGCAGGCGGCGCTGGCTGCCGGGCGGGGGCGAACCCGAGCCCCGCGCTCCCCTCCGCCCCCGCGGGGCCGGGCGCCCCTTCCCCTCCCGCCGCCTCCCTCCCTCCCTCCCTCCCCGGGCAGAGGCCCGGGCGGACACCTCTCCCGGGGCCCGGCCCTGCTGTACACACACAGAGGCACCCCCGCTCGGCGAGGGCCCGGCCCGCTCTTACCATGGCTCCTCGGTGGCGGCGGCGGCGGCGGCGGCTCCGCGCTCCCTCACGGGCGGCGGCGGCGGCGGGGCAGGACTTTTATCGGGCGGCGGCGGCGGCCGGGCTCCGTCTCTCGGGCTGCCACCTGACCGCGGCGCTGCCGGGGCCGCCCTCCGCCCGCCGAGCGGCGGTTACCAGGCTACGGCGGGGCCCGGCCCGCCCGGCTCTGCCCCCGGGCGGAGGCAGCTGGCGCCCGGCCCAGCCTTAAAGGCGCCGCTGCCCGACGGGGCCCGGGGGACGAACCGGGCCCGTGTCCCGCGGCGGGTGGGGTGCGACAGCTCTTCCCTCGGCCCCGGCCCTCTCCCCGGGGGCCCCGCGGGGACGTGGCGGGGTCGCTGTGGGGATATGGTGGTGTGTGGGGACGAGTGGGGGTCGCTGTGGGGATATGGTGGTGTGTGGGGACGAGTGGGGGTCGCTGTGGGGCTGGGGATGAGTGGGGGTCGCTGGGGGGGGGGGCATGATGGGGGACGTGTGGGGATGGGGATGTGTCAGAGTCCATGAACGGATGTGGCAGGGCCCCCCTGGGGACATGAGGAGGGTCCCTGTGGGCGCGGGGATGTGGCAGGGTACCTGTGAGGATGTGACAGTGCATGGGGATGTGGCCAGGTCCATGAAGGGGCATGGTGGGGTCCCTGTTAGGGATGGGACGTGTCATGTCCCCAAAGGGACCCTGCCAGAGTGTGTGGGGACGTGGCGGGGTCCCTGGGTGGACATGGTGAGGTCCCTGTGGGGACAGAGATGTGGCAGGGTCCGTGACGGGGGTCCCTGTTCGGGATGGGACATGTCATGTCCCCATGGGGACGCTGCCACCGTGTGTGGGGACAAGGTGGGGTCCCTTTGGGGATGGATGTGCCAGAGTCCCTGTGGGGACTAGGTGGGTGCCCAGCGGGGAGGGGGACAGCCCTAGGAGAGAGAGCCGAGCCTGGTTTTTGTGGACTCGGGACATCCCCGAGCCACAGCTGCTGCTCTCTCCTCCCCGTGCTGGGAACCAGGGTAAAGGAAGGAGGGTGGCCCCGGGGGGCCCCTCGCTCCCATGGCTCCTCGTGGGCACCATGCTGGGGGCCAGGCTGGTCCCTTGCCGGCGGCAGGGTGGGCTGGGGTCCCCATGGAGGGACGGCGTGGGCAGGGGGATCCGCACGGCAAAGGGGAGAGTTTGTCTTCGGCTAGAAACCATCGGGCTAAAGTGGAAGGGTCTGCTCCCACCCACCTCACCACCATGGCAGGGATGGGACAAGGCTGCCTGGCACTGGGGAGAGGAGGAGGAGGAGGAGGACAGCCTCCACTTTAAACCCCCAGCTGCTGGAGCGAAGCGTTGCCACCCCGGCCCGCTTTTGTTCAGTTTCTGGTTTTGTTGTCGCACGTTCAGACCGAAATAGCAAAAATCCCTAATAGGAAGCTTCCCCTACCCCGAGCCCTCTGGCTTGTATCTCACTTCAGCAGGTTTCATGACTCAGCAGCCCAGATGGAGCCATCCCTCACAGCCCTCAGCACCAAATCTGTTTATTGCTCCAGAGGCTGTTTTTCCGAGAGCCTCGCTGCTTTGTAACAGCCAGCGCTCTTCCTTAAAACCTGCCTCTCCAGCGAAGGCTCTCGTCACACTCAGCGCGGAGGTGGGCAAGGAACAAAAATAGACAAATTAAGAAAACCTCAAAAGGCCAAAAAATGAAAATGTAAGGATTTCGGCTCTGCAAGCTCAAGGTTTGCTTTGCCTCCGCGTTGCATCAGCTCTGCTCTGCTCTTCCTCTGCTGCCTTCCTTGGAGCTGCACCATCTCAGGGCAGAGACGAACCCCTGGGCGATCTCAAGTCTACCGAGAAGCTGAAAGACAGCTGAACCTCCGGGGATGTCTCCCCGGGAGCTGGGGTCGAGGGACCATGCCCTCGGCTGGGGGCTCGGAGCCCTTGCAGTGCAAGCCTGGGGTGGTGTCGGCCACGGGCAGCGTAGGGACCGATGAGGATGGGTTTTGAGGTGGCAGCCTCAGCAACCTGTGGGGTTTCCTCCCTAAGCATCTAAACCCCTCGTTTGCCCTCCATTTGACAGTCATTAAATGAGAAACAGGCTCTTGCAGAGCCCTAGCCACTTGTCCTGGGCAGTTCTTAACTACTCACGCAACTGTGGACGGATGTTTTTAATGCTGGTGTAACTTATGCTTTTAACCTTCACCCTGCCGGGAGCTTTATGTGTTTTTAGTGTGGGTTAGAGGATGCAAAGAGGGAAACTTGGGAGGCCTTTGACCCAAGGACACAGCAAATGCAGCAGGTACCGGAGCTAAAAGGAAATGTCAGCTCCTCCCCGCACTCAACCCCGGCAAAGGCTTCGCTTGCGGGCAGCTGGGAGCGAGAGCAGGGAAGGGGGGAGCCGGGGGCACTCGGCGGGCAGGCTGGGCGCTGCTGAAAGGCTGGTGTCCTCCAGCCCTCCTGCAAATAGCGATTTCGGCCAGAACGGATGCGTGGCGGGGCAGGAGGGACCGAGAGGGTTTGCTCTTGAGCGCAGGGGAGGTGTCGGGCAGCGAGTGCTTTCTCGGGTGCCTGCTCGCCCTCTGCCCTGGCGTGGGGGGCCAGCGGTGCCTCCGTGGGACCCCCTACCCCAGGAAGGCAGCCCGTGCTCCCATCAGGTACTGTCCAGGTTATGCAGGGCAGCCGCAGCTCTCCTGTAAGTGAGACATCATGTTGCGGGCAGGTTTCCCCCCCTTCCCATAGGAACTTGTGCATCTCCTGGAAGAGATATGAAGACTGTGTTGGGGCAAAGATGCTTGAAGCGGGACCAGACCCTCTCAATTACACCCTGCGGTGCTTTTGGGGGCAATGGCATCGGAGGGGCTCAAACCCACCTCACCGCAGCCCAGCCTGGCAGATAGGCACCGGCTGTGCCCGGCGTGCTGGGGTGAGCACGGCAAGGTGCAGTCTTGGGCACATTCCCGAGGGGTGCGTCTGGCCCGCAGTCCATTAGCTGGTCATTAGGGCTATTAGCTTAATCACCGGGGTGTTTTCCTGCCACGCTCTGTGATCGGCAGCAGCCGCAGGGTCACGCAGGCTGGCAGTGAGTGGGGAGCAGATGGCTGCTTTCCGCACGGCCGTGGCACGCGTGTGCAGGGATCCGCCGCCATCCATCCATCCATCCTCTCCAGTTTCCATGGCTACGCCAGAGTTTACTCTTCCCCGCCTTCGGCCGCCTGCACGGGCGTGATGCAAAAAAAGGTCCCCGCGTGATGCAAAAAGCCCAGGGACGTGGGACCTCCTGGTTTTTGGTAGCAACAACCGCATCCCAGGGTGATCAAACCACAGAGCAACAGGCGCTGACCGTCCTGGCAGCACTTGCGTCCCAGCCGAACGGCACCTTTGAGGTGTTCGGGAGAGCTGTGGCACGGTTTTGGGGTGCTGCCTTCTGCTCCTCGCCTCCCTGACGGCAGCAGGGACCCGGGGGAGGCAGCGAGTCATCTCCTGGGGATAAATCCAGCCGCGGAGCCATCGGCAGCCTCTCGTTCAATGCGAGGTGACAGCGCGGAGCAGAGATCCCTGAACAGGCGCTCAGGCTATGGCTTGTTAATGGGGGAAAACAAAACCTGCGCTTTAGGTCACTGCGTGCGATTTGAGTGGCGGAATGTGGGTCACTGGAGGCCTCTCTGGGGAGGCAGGGGGATGTCACAACACGGCAGGATCTTTGTTTGCTTTCCAGCGACACAAGGAGCAGAGAGGGTAGCGCATCCCAACCCACAGCCGAGTTCCCGGGACAGGGGGAGATTTGGGCTTAGGGACTCCCGGGAGGTGGCTGGGGCGCAGCCGGCTGCGAGGGCGCGTGACCGTTTCCAAATCCACAGAGTGCTCTGATTCATGGGGCTGGTGGGTGAAGTGGGAAGTGTTTCTGTAGCCCAGGTGTGTTGCACCCGGCCACATTCGGCTGCGGGGAGCCACACGTGTGAGAGGCTTAGTCACCTCTGGGGCAATCCTCATGCCTCGCTCCGGCAGCCCGGGCATCCCTGCCGGCTCCTGGCTGACCGGCTGGGCTGCCTGCACCGCACGGAGGAAAGCACCATTGCCCAAGGCCAGTTTTCCCTCTGCTGTCCCACCTGTGGGCTATAGGTGCCTGTGGGCTGTATAGGGTCATGGGGAGAAGCTCCACTATATGTTTGTTGCATTGAGGGGTTCCCTCATTAGACAGCGGGGGAGCAGAGATGGTGCGTTGTGCAGGGACCCCATGGTGTGGGCTGCGTTTCGGCAGCTCCCTGGGCAAGACGCTGGGTACAGAGGGTGCCGGGGTGCTGTTTGGTCTCGGGAGGGTGGGGTGGGGTGAGCTCCATCCGGGCGCTCGCCTGCTGAGTCACGGGGCTGTGCAGCCACGTGAGCCGGAGCCACAGCATGCGTGCCTCCGGCCTGGCTGGTGGGTGATGCTCTGCGTCCTTCCCCAACCCCTCTCCCTGTGCCCCGGGGAGAAGCTCTGTGGCCAGGCGGGGAAGCAAGGGCTGAGGGACTGACGTGGCCTGGCAGCTCAGCCTCCCCGAAAGCGCTCACTGCTCCTTGCGCCTCTCCTACCACAGCTCCCTCCTTCCCCATCCCAGCCCACACATCACCGCCTGCCTCCCGGGCAGCCGAGCCGGGGTCTCTGCCCCATCGCAGGGACCTCAAACATCTCCTGGAAGCCCAGCCTGCAGCGTGCTCCTGCAGAGCCTGCCCCACCAGCACTGCACAGGGGTGCTCCAAGCTCGTGTCCCCATCGCAATTAATGGGAAGGGTTGGGGAGTGCTGGCGCCTGCAGATGCTGGTTCATGAAACATTGACTTTCCAGACAGGCTTTGCAAAAGAAATGAGATGTTAGTGATTGTACAGAAAGCTCAAGGGATGCCAGGCTGCTTTCTCTGGGGCAAAAGGTGATCTTTGCTTGGGGCCGGCGGGGAGCCTGCGATGGAGCAGGCGTTGCCTAACAGCTCCCGCGCCGCAGAGGCCCAAAACGCTGGGCACCCTGCGTGCTCCGAGCTCGTGCTTGACCGCCTGTCTGGGTTTCTCATGCTCTTCCCTACTCCATTGCTGCCTGTTGGGTTCCCACCAGTGCTGCCATGGTGTGCCAACACACGGCTGGGATGTGTGGTCTGGCCTGCGGTTCCCCTGCGGAATCACATTTGGCTCCGTGGGGAGCAGCCAGGCGGGACGGGGGCACAGCAGGACGGGGGGGTGCGGGCGTTCATAGCGTGAGGCTGCCGGTGGGTTCGCTCCCTGGCACCCTCCATCGGCTCCAGTTGAAGGGAGTGGGGTGGAAACACATTTGCTTCCCCTGAGCCACTGCACGCACTCTCTCCACACTCCCTAATAAATCTGTGCTGGTTTTTCCCGGAAGGTCACTGAACCAGTTTGTTGGAAGAGCAGAGGAGATCGCTATGAGGCATCGCCGAGTGGTTTGGATTTTTCCCCTTTTTCGTGTCGCACCAGCCAGGAGGGCGGCTCTGGTGTTTCTTTAACCGCAGCCGAAAAGCTGCCGTTCCAGCGCGGTGGTGTTTGTCTCCAAAAGGAGGTGGTTTAGGTTTCACCGGCCCCACCTGACGGGAATTCGAGCAGGCGGTAAAACTAGGGCTCCTTGTGCCTTCGTTATCAGCGTTATCTGCTCCGCTGCAGCGGCCGTGGGGAGTGGGGGAGCCCGGTGCTGCGCTGGGGGCGGCGCGGGCCCCCGGGATCTGCTCCAGGCAGCCCCCACCTCCCGGGGCTGAGTCACCGATGGGCCGAGTGCGTTTGCTGCTGGTGTGACGGCAGCTGTGAGACCCAAAAAAAACCCCAGCACTGATGCTCTTAATGACAGGCGAATAACACAGCCCCAAAGAAGATTCATACCGTGCATACCTCATGCGACGGCTATTAGTGGTGACTAAGACGGTGCTGGGATGGAGCAGTGACAGCCTCCCCGCATCGCCCGAGTCCTGGTGTAATTAATTCTGCAGGTACCCGTATCGGCACTTTAACCCAAACTGGCCGTCTTCCCGCCTGTCCCCAGCCTTGTTCCATATTTAATCTTTCATGTTCACCCGAGTCTCTAATTAAGCCAACTGCAATCCTTAGCTGAGAGCCTGCAGTGTACTAACGAGGTCTGGCGTTCCCGGAGCGCTGTGCATGCGAGACCTGCGCAGCAGCCCGCCAAAACCAACCCCCAGGCTGATGGTTTTTCCTTTGTTTTCTCTTTTTACTTCCCCCCCCGCCCCCGAACTAACACTGGTCCCAAAGCAGGGTCTGAAGTGAGCGCCCGTTAGCAGCAAAGTACTTAAAAAAGGTGTGTATGGACTGTCCTTCCCCCCCCACTCTTTCCCCCCCTTTTTTTACAGCAAAGTCATGACTAGTTAGTTCGAGATATCTGAAAAGCACTTTTATTGGGTTTCTTTTCACTGGCAGCAGCTGTCTGGAGACCTCGTGTCTGGGTGAGGCAGGGCAGCATGGAAACCCCGTGTCCTGCTTCCCAAGCCACAGCCCAAGCAGCCGGCGGAGGAGCCGGCCCGTGGCAGGGGCAGGAGCAGCCGCTGTCCTGCCTCTGACGTCCCGCCTGGCTGCCTTCCTATTCCAGCATCCCGGTTAAAAATAAAACCACACGCCAAGGCAGTGAATGGGGTTCTGATTTCCCTCGGTTGCTGCACGGGTCTGGGTGATGGGGAGAGATGCGCGTTGTAAATAGAACAGCATATCCATGGCAACCTCAACTTTTCATTATTGTTAATTACTTGCACAGTGCCAGAGCCGCGCATGGCGCTTCCCGGCGCGGATAAAGATAGATTTCCCCCCTTTCAAAGCCTCTCCAAATGACATCGAGGCGACAGCTAGCTCTTGGGAGGCTGGAGCCGGGTCTGGCAGGCAGCGACGGAGACATTTTGTGAGGAGTCGGAGAGGAGCCGGGATCTAAAGGAGGAGGGACCGGCAAGGCAGCCGGGAGCTCGGGGACAGCTTTCCTCCTGAACAACACCTTCCCCGAGTGTCGGGAAATGGTTCAGAGGGGCCACAGCAGCGCGCAGCTGGCTGGGAGGAGGGGGACAAAAGTGATGGGGAGAGGGGCTGCCCTGTGCCCGAGCATTGGCTTTTCTTTCCTCTCTGTTTAATGGCGCTCGTGAGAGCGTGGAGGGGAGGAAGCGCCAGCAGCGTTTGCCACTGAAGGGGCAGGGATCTGTTGGCGTTGGCTGGAGCCCTTGTGCCCTGGAGGAGCCTCCTGCAGAAAGCCTGCTCTGTTTTAAAACCAGTGCAGCTGAGCTCGCTTCCGAGCGGACGAGCCCGGCCTCAGCTGGCAGCACCTGGGTGGGTTTTGTTTGTCTGTTCGTTGGGTTTTATTTTATATCGGAAGTGGTTTGAAAGCTCTTGGGTGAAGAGATCCCCATCCTGCCTCCCCCCTCCGTCGGCCAGTCTGGCCCCAGCCGGTGTTACAAGCGTTTGGATTTGTACCCAAAATCCTGCTGTCGGTGTGTCTCCGGTGGCTGATCACTCGCCCGTCCTCAGAGGGCGGGTGTGAGCAGCCGTGGGACGGTCGTGCCTCGGTGGGCTGTGCATGGCCATGGCCACGGCAGCGGCCGGCCCCCCCGCGCCTCCCCCCAGCCCCTGATCCCCATCTCGCCCCCGAGCCTGGCGCAGGCACAGATGGAGCTTTTTAACCCAACAGTGTTTTCCTGATGTGACTTTTCTGGCCTTCTTTGTGCAGCACAACAGTACGTTGTGTTAGAGCTTGGCAATTAAAGGTAATGGGAGCAGCAAAGAGGCGCTGACCCTGGCACAGGCGCGCTGGAAGCCTCTTACCTCCCTGCTTTGGAGATGCCCTGTGAAAGGGGAAAACCTGTTGTTTGTGTACTTTGATGCTATCAGAGGGAAACATCCCAGCCCCGCTTCCCCAGTGCCTCACGCTCTCTTACTTTCCTCGGAAAAGTCTCTTTTCTGTTTCCCCTCCTGGCTGGCTAACAGATCGCAGTTCTCGCCTTTCCAGAGATCTTTTCTCCCCAACATTTTCCAGAGGGCCAAATTATTTAGCACTGCCCAAAGCACAGGGCTCGGGTTTGGGTAGTTCTGTGTTTGGTCAAAGCAGGTCACGCTCAGAGTCTTGTTTGGGTCCCTTCGGGGCAAAGGAACGTCACTAAAGCGTGCTGGGTGGGGATGTCGCTGGTCTCAGGATGGTCACAGCAGGTACCAGTGTCTTTGGCTCACTTACTGCTTTTTTTGTACAAGTCACGGCATAGGAGACTGGGCAAGAGGAAAGGTAGTTTGGCTGTTTGTTTAATGTTAAAAAGACAACCGGGAAAAACATTCCCAAGGATTTACGGCTTACTTTGTCCCTTCCCTTGGCATTCCCAGTCTGTGCAGTCTCAATTTCTACAGACTTTAATCTTCAAGATGTAGTTTATTACTGCTGCTTTTCTTTAAATAGTAGTATTTTCTAAGTAAGTAATTTAGTGGTCACATCCATACAGCCACTGTTGTGCATTTATCTCCTCTCTCTCATGGTGAGAAGCTGATGGATATAGATACAGGCAGTTGCATGACCTTTACAGTCTCACTCGGAGTCCAGGAACACGGATGTAAGATTGTTTCAAGTCATTTTGATTTTATTACAAACCAAAATACTTCACATTCAATGGCACCTCAGGTACACAGGATAATTACTCTTGGGGAAAAAAAAAAAACCCAAACCCTAAACACCTTAAATAGGTATCAGTATAGTTGTAGCTCAGTTAGGCTTTTCCACATGAGATCCCAAACTTGAGAGCACCCAACATCCCACCTGCTTTGGCTGTTAGGTTACTTACGGGACATTATTTCGGCACTATACGTTAGCAATGGAAGCTGTTTGATAAAGACTTTACTGCCTAGTAAACCATGCCAAGCTGCAGCTGAAAAGAACCATCTTCATTATCCAATTGTATTTTCAAATACAAATGTTTTGTACCGAAGTCGTACAATGGATCATCTGATGCGACAGGGTGTCGCACATGCGTGTGTGTGTGTGTAGTAACTTGTTGCGCCTCATCATTGCTTTGTTGGTCAACTGGGTACGTTGCCGCTAGTGCGGTAAGCTGAGAGAATAAGGCCCCACGAACAGGAGGGCAGGAAGGGCTGAAGTGCGTGCTCCGGGCAGTTTGTTGCGCTCTTCGCTTGTTATCTTTCGTGAGAGAACGTCGGGGCACTGAGCGTCTTTTTATTTATGTTCCGAACGGCTGCTCTGGTTGTAACACCCAGCCTTTCCAATGAGCCGGAGCAATGAAGACTTAAACTGAGGGATTATATATAACTTGACAATCACAAATCAAGTAGCGAGCAGATGAAGCTTATTGGTTTGTACAGTACTCTCATGCTGTGATATGTGCTAATATCACATAAAAGTAACAACTGTTGAGGAGCTTCCCTGCAATGTCCTTTCCCATCCTTTATCACAATTAAGTTAAAAAGACTGGACCACTGCAAGCTCTATTTTTATACCCTCAGGCATGTGCTATCTCCTTTGAAAGCTGCCACTGTTTTAGGAAGGAGTACAAGAAGGGAGGGGACTGCATTTCTATACCCCTGTACTCACACAAAGTCAAAGTGTGACTCTCATTACGTGCTGCTCTTCTGTCCTTATTCTGTGTCACTGTCAGCATAAAAGTACCGTGATTCTCTTTTTAGTTACAAGAGGTGATAGAAATGAATGCCCATTCACATTTAAGAATAGCTTATACGGCATGTAATTCTTTCCAGCGCTACGTGGCAGCGTACTTCTGACAACAGCAGTGTTAAACAGCAGAGTCAAAAGGAAACCAGACAAAGAAATGTCAGTATTCATACAATTTAACAAAGCTCCCTACTTGTTTTTACAAAAAAAAGCCCCCAAAGATTTTAAACAAAAGGAAATGTCCTTCATTCAACACTGTTAAAATCTTTCAGCGCTCTCAAAGTGACTTCAAAGCTTCTCCACATCTGTCTGCTCCAGCCAAAGCGCTGATGTCTGTCCTCAGGCTTTTGTGATGTACCCTTCTCTGATAAGGAAGTCATAGATTTTCCTGGTTTTGTTCACATCGATCTTGATGAGTGCTCTAGCCTGCGCTAGTCTCAGGCCTCCTTGTTTGTTACACTCATTCACTAAAGCAGCTTTATATTCTAAATAGGCTCCAGGGACCAACCTCACCATCTGACAGAGCTGGAAGACAAAAGGTGAAGTTAATAAACACTAACACTTGTCATGCTCTTTCATTCTGTGATCCCTGTTGGGGGAGTAACACTGTGAATATTTTTCTGAAAACATTTTAAATGTGGTTGTTTTTTTGTTTTTGTATGGGGGAGGCATACAGTAATTGCATTATGAGCTGTTTCGATCCACAGGTAGGGAAGGGAGGAGCTTGCTGGCTGCTGCATTCAAAAACATTCCTGACTAAAAAATAAACTAGGAGGATGAAAGCAAGCTCTCGGCTCACAGGAGCGTAACTATGAGTGTGTCCTGTGTGGGCGTTGTTCTTTACAAACCAAGGGAAGTGCACATGCCAAAGAGACTTGCAACCAGCAATTCAGCATGCTGGACGAGAGCCAGGGAGGGCATCTGTCTATTAATCCCCTGCAGACTAAGTCTTTAATACCTTTCTACAAAAGCAGCTATGCACACAACGCCTGCCCCCTCCGGAAGTCTAGGATGGAAACTGTGCAGGGAGGGCATTACGTGTTTTGGAAGTTTGGTAAAAGGAATCGCTTTCAAAAGCCCCTGCGCTCTGCTGTTAGGTTGCAATGCTCCTATTTAGCTTCCAAATACCAGCCGCCTTCTAGATGGTGCGCTGCATTGCTCCCCATGGAGATACTGGCTGTCTCCTCCTTTTAATAAGGAAATGCTTAGTGATTGTTCCTCATTGATAGGAAATTGCGGAATTCAGAGGAACTCAGACTTTATGTCTCAGCTGGCGAGGAAATCAGATTCCCCATATACACTAATGTCCTAGTCACAATTATTTATATGCTGAATGGAGCCAGAAATGCCATGTTCCATGGTGAATCTGTGATCTGATTTTCAATGCTGCCATCTCCAGTGAAGGGGAAACAGCTTCCGCACAGAGGGAAAAGTCTGAAATACATCTGCGTTTCACATACGCTGAAATCTGCCTTGTGGACAATCTAAGGACAGATTATGACTTCTATTAAAAAAAAAAAAAAAAATCTTCAATATTTTCCAGCGTTGCCTTTCACTGAATTAGAAGACAGGCCTACACTGGGCTGCAGAAGAAACTGAGCCAGAAATACCCGGCAGGCCCCTTGCTGCCGCCTTTGCCTCTCCTGGGGGCTGCCGCATGGGTTGCGGTCCCACTTCTGTCTGCTCTGTTGATCTTTCCTGCGCCTCTGATTGCGTTAGGTGACTGTGCAAGAGCACTCTATATGGGACTGCAAACTGCAACACCAGGCCGAGCTCACAACCCATGGCTTAAAGCCAGAGCCCATTCTCTGCCATACGTGCATACAAAAAGCTTGGTATATGCACTGTAAAGCAGAAATATGGAAAAAACATGAAAAAAACAATACGCTGTTATCGCCTCCACGGTTCACATTAGTGTTACAGTGAACAACCAACCATAACTGGTTGAGGTTTGGCTGTGAGGTAAAGAGCTCTGCTGTTCAGGGTCAGTGATCTGTCCAGTGAAGCCCTTGACGAAATCCTCTGCCAGTTTTAAAACCAATGTTCATTAAGAAAAAATGACCCTTCTACTCACCCTAGTCACACAACGGAGGGAGAGAGGATGTCATGCTCTGGATGTTATAATAACACATAATAGCACCTTGGCGTGCTCCACCTTTCTTTGCTAAATAAGCTAATTTGCTGCAGCTACGCTGTACGTATAGTACAGTAACTGAAATTAAGAAGCCAACTGGAAAACCCGAATGATTTTTGTGAGCAGGAAAGAGTGGTCAGGGCATATAGCTGAGGTGATATTTGCAGCACCTGAGACAGATGGTGTGAGCACCCCTGCACTGTGAAGATAAAGTTTTATAATTATCTTTCCATTCCTTTCCTCACCTCCTTCTCCTTCTCATTAAGTTTCTCTGTCCCTGGGAGACCTGTGAGGTTCAGTGGTGGGGCACTCCGTCTACCTGCGGAGACAAGAAAGGAAAACACTGAAGAACTCTGAGCAGTTTGGTGGTGGCTGTTCCTTAGGTGTGTTATCACAGAGGCAATTAAATCCCCGTGATGTTAACCCAGTATGATCCAAGTGTTTATAGACAGGGTTATTTAGGGCTTAACACAAAAACTGCACTGATTTGATAAAAGGTATGATTTTGCAACTGACATAGTTAAGCGCTGTGAATATGTGCACGAGGCTCTTATGCTGTTAACCCTGGCTCACTGGCTTTTAGGAGGAACTGAAAGGCAGCAGCTTTCTGTCAAATTGGCACTGCCTGTGGTTAAGCTGGGCTGTACCTCCTGACTAAACCAAGTCTTCCAGCCGGGGTCAGGGAGGTCAGTGCTGTGTGGAGGGTGTGCCCCGGGTGTGCACAGCGTGCAGGACTAACTCCCAGCGGGTGTGAAACCAGCACCTTGCAAGGATGCTGAGATGATTTATTGGTGTGATTAGCAGCAGATTTCTCTGGCATTACTGACAACGTCATGAAGCAGCGTTTTCTTTAAATGCCTTTAAATATGATGCAGATATTGTAAAGCAAATGCAGTTTGTGGATTTATTTTTGTCTGTTATGATAAACAGTACTGAAAGAAATATCTATCACAAGGTAGTCTGATAGTTCTCACTTTCGCGATTGTTTATAACTTTGCTGAACTTTAACTGGTGCAGCTTAAACTTTCATGAGGGCTGTCTACTTGCAGGTTTGGGTTTTTTTTCTAATAGTATTTTTTTTCATCTTCCAGAGCTCAGAACAAAGCTAGGGTTATTTATTTACATTTTTAGAAAGTCTATTGCCCCTGTGCTGTGGGTTGCATATTTAGCACTGTTAGAGACAGGTCTCTCTATCTCAGGACAGACTTCCCAAATTTGGCAAAGGGATGAGATCTTGGGAAACCTGCAGCTCCATTTTCCTAAGGACTGTGCTGGCCGCTGCTCCAGACCCTGCCCTGTCCGGGTCCGACCTCTGGGACCGGGGAGTCTCTCTCTCTTTCTCCTGTGCATCTGTAGGAAACAGATGGGAGTCTGGCTGGGTGAGGGGAGCCTGATCAGAGAGAGAACTGAAGGACTAGAAAGACGCTGGAGTAGTGAGTCTCTGGTAGGTATAGAGGAAGCTATTTCCCAGCACTGCTCCCTCTTTCTACGGCCTGGAACGAGCATGCTATGATGAGACACAACAGAATTTGGTTTTACTCTTTTATAAACCTAGGAAATAACACACACACGCAAACTACATTAAAGAAAACATATTAAGGCTGCAAAGGCAAGAGCTCAAAATCTAGAAGTAAAGTTAAGCAACATTAATTTGCCCTCTAGTATATTCAGTATGATGCAGCCTTTAATTATATAGACACGTGGCAGTTTTTCCGCAGTATCCTTGCCTTATTCAGTATGCAGGATGTTTGCTTAATTAGCAACTATATGGTATTTTGTTTGGGTTTTGTTCAACATGTGATACTGGTTGTAAACACTGCATGCTATCTGAGTTCCATAGGCAAAACAATTCTTGTTCTCTTGGGCTCTTCTCCTTCATGCGCCACTGAATACTTGACAAAAAATTAATTTCATTCTTCATACTAGCCCTTCAGCTGGGGGGATACTGTCCCCATTTCATGGACTCTGGATGCCCAGCCTGAGATACACAGTGCTATTTTCTCTTCAAAATACCCAATCTTGTGATCACCAAATATGTTTAAAACATAGTGCATACTGCAATGACTAATTGCTTGGTATTCTGACCCAAATTTCCAAGGCTCCTGGCAGAAATGAGGAAGAACATATAGATTCAGTGTCCACCTCTAAGAAGTTTGGTTCAAGTGGTTTATTAGCACCCACATAAAAACTGGATGTAGAGACAGAGCTAGAAGCCAGTTTTGCCTGGCAACATTTAACAGCCTTATTGTAAAACTTTATCCTAGTCTCATTCATTGCATGCCACCCTGTGACCTCAACAAACGGGATGGGATTTTATAGAAGTCTTGTTCAGGAGGGCCTTGACTGACACCTGAATCTGTCCTTAGTGGGTGGAGTAAGGGGGTGGAAAAAACCATAATTTGTGATTACAGAATTAAAGAATATAAAAGCATATTCATAGAAAACATAGAAGTTGCATAGGCAACACGTATCATCTCATTCTGTCACTCTGGAGTGCTTGATGCTGCAACCATTGCCTGCTTCTCAGGCAACTGTTTTTTGGTGTTCTGCCCTCCCAAATCTGCTTTCTGTCAGGTTCATATTGCTATGGTATGTGCTATACACCTTCATTAAAAACCTGGATTAGTTTTATCTTTTAAAGATAAACTTTTGTTCTCATGTGAAAATTCTTTTCTTTCCTGCCTTGTTAATGTAGCTTTAGGATGGGTTTTCCACCTGTAGTCAGAAAAATCTAGAAATTCAGCAAAAAATCCTAAAGGATTTGCACATCGAATGAGTTGCAGATTGAGGTAATGTTGACTTAAGCAGTGCTTAACCATGAGGCTTGAGGACTGACGCTTTAGCACTCAAGCAAAAGAGTCACTCTCCAGCTGGCTGTCAGAACAATTACTGATGTATGGCTGGCTTTTTATCACAGACCATCATCTAACAGTTACCTGAATTTGAAGGAACTGGTACCGTGGGACTCAGGCCGGAATCACTGAAAAGAAAGGAAATTTTCAAATTGCCTTCATGTTTTTTTAAGAATAACTGCATATGTTGGCCCTGAAACTACTTTTTCCCCAACTTCCAATAATTATACAATTCAACTTGCATAACCCAGGCTCTGATCTGATGTCAACAGGATTTCTAAATATTTAGCACTCCCAGATTGAAGACCATGTCTGAAACCTGTTTTAAAAAAAAAAAAAAAAGGGGAGGCAGGGGGAGACAGTAAAAAATTCAGTGGAGACTGACTGGAGAAATTACAAATCATCTTCTCAGACCGCGTGGCATACAGGATGCACTTCCTTTGCATTGCAGCTTGCTCCTTAAATCAAAGTGCTTGTGCAGGGTGACTACACATTAATAATGCTGCTACATCTAAAATCATCTGAAACATTTCAAATGTCATCTGTGCCCTCATTAATATCCATAACGACCTCATTTCTCTCCATGACTTTATTAACAGCAGTTAAGTTCCTGAAATATAAAATACAGAAAGCTGAGATTTTGAGCCTTTACTAGTCACTTCCTTGTCTGCACTTCAACAAGCACTATTGCCATTATCCACAGTTTCTTGCCCTTCTGGTTTTTGCAGACTGTTCCTACTGTAATAAATTGGGAATGCATTTGTTATTATCACACAGAAAAATGTGTTTGATGCACCTGACTAAAGCATAGGCATGTAAAATGCACAGTCTTACTGTAACCATACATATCAGCTTGTCGACTGAGCCACTGCTGGCAGGCACTGCTGTCCTGGATGTACTGCAGGACTTCAGAAAGCATCGTGCGCTTCAGGCGTTCCTCATCTCTTGTCTTCTTAAGGTGATCGTATGTTCTGGCACCTATGGCAAACAGATACCACATTCTCACCAGCTGCCTTGGTCAAAATTTTCAGACTGTTGTTTTTCGACTTCAGGAAATAAGTGAGAAACTGTTCTCTAGCTCTGGACCAGACTCTGCTATTCTCCCTAACGACAACTACTTGGCATCAGAAGGTATTCGATTCCACCCTGCACCCCTCCCCCCCTTAATTTCAGGCCAAAAACAAACAAAAAAGGCTTCCATGATCCAACTCCAGGATAAAACAGGCCATTTCATTTATGTAGAGGTCCTAGGCCTCTCTCCAGATATCACGCTTGTTGATAGCCAGTGAAAGTGTCCAGAGATAAAGCACTGGAGACCACTGTGCCATGACAATTTTTTTCTGAATCTTTTGCAAAGTGGTGACTAAAGCAGAGCTCTGCTAGACAGCACGTTCTCCAAGCTGATGGCTCAAACTAGCTTTAAAAAAGCACAGCTGGACTGAAGCATTATTGCTAAAGCCTTGTTCAGTTAAAGAGCTAGGCAAATGTATTTCAAAAGTGTCTTTTTATTCAACGCATCCTAAATGTTGTAAAAATCATCCTTCCACACCTTGATGAATGGGAATGGGCTGAATAATGCATCAGGTACTTACTGCAGAAATTGGTGATTCCTGCTGCTCTGTATTCCTGTAGTCGCTTTATTTCCCTTCGCAGCTCAAATTCCACTGTTTTACCCCAAGAGTAAGCAGAAGGGAAATCCAAAAAACAAATGTGAGTCAGTGGGGGTGGCAGTGAACTGTGGTGTACTAGGAACATTGCAGTTTCTTATTTGTCTACACAGTTCGGCTATGATGTATACAGAACCACAGACAGGGTTAACCTCTCTGCACGTCTGTATCAGATCTCAAACTCACTGTGTCCTAACACTCCTTGATCGCACATTTAAGCTGGTTTCTAGCATTTGTGTGCTCAGAAAAGTTATTTTATCTTCATGCTTTGACAGTTCCTTTCCCATACCCTGGACAAGGCAAATAACAATAGTGTAGGATTTCTGGAAGGCACTTCAATAGGTTTGAAAAACTACTCCATCCAGGCTCCTTACAGCATCTAATATTGTCTTTGAACTATGATTTTCATAACTGGACCTTCCAAAATTTTTCCTTGCAGACAACTCTTTTTCTGCAGTCAGTAAGATTAAATGTTTCTTTTGCTCAGAGATATTTACTGCCTACAGCTTTTATCAGCTGGCTTCCAGGCATTGCTTAGTTTTACAGTGAGCAAGTTTGCTTGTCTCAAATTTGTTTACTCATACTACTCAGGAGATCTGTATAATGCATGTACTTGACTGTCAGGTTAACTTGAAAACTTCACTGTCAGTACAACAACAAAACTAGGTTCCAAGACTAGCACTCACATGTGGGACTCAGGATTTTGCAGCATCATACTTTTGGTATTTCACACAGGGTGTCCTGAAAATTCAGTCGCAACTGTTTAAATGCTTTCTTCCTTCTATTGAGCAACAATTTTCCCAGTTTAAGTCACAGAATTAGGCAGGATGTAATGACTCGTACTGGAATTTGCCTAAATGCATGCTATGGTTATGCATAAAGACTCGAGATGATTCGGTGATGGAACAATGCCTCTCCCTTTAAGGTAAGGGACATAATGACTGCTGTACTATATAATTATGTACACATATAATAGTTTAACATGTATCTTTCAAAGAATTCACAATTTGCTGCCAGCTCTTGATGTCTCAATACAGACATAAATTTTAGGGATTTTGTTCTTTCAGTGATATAGAGTCCCAGTAAATGAATAGTGGTCTTTTGATAAGAAAATGCTACTTCCAACACATGACCAGAATGTTCAGTCAACTGAGAAATCAAACAAAGAACTCAGAGACAGTTTAGTGGAAAAAAACCACTTGCTACTCATTTAATGTATCAAACCACAAACGTATTTGTTTTTCTGAGGTAGTTAGATGGGGGAGGAGGAGAAAAACAAGCTCCTGCCCTCCAGGAATGGTATATATTTAGGAAAGATTGTAGATGATGCAACCCCTCATTATGCCTATTGAAGAACATATATGCTAAAATCCTCAAAATACTTACATGCATGGCTTTCAATGAACTTATCATGCTCTACCGGTCCAAGAATTCGTGCAAATCGTCGCATTGTTTCATAAAGGTCTTGAACCTCCTTTGGATATCGCCTTTCCAAAACTGGAGTGGGAAAAAAGTGACACACCTTATCAGTCCTACTGTGAGGAGAAAATAAATTCAGTAGAACCTGAAGTGACTACCAGCCTCTGTGAACTGCCCAAAGATCCATATTTGGTACGCTTCTTGGCCGTTTTGGTGTCACAACTACAAATTGCTGAGTAAAAAGCAACAAAATTATACAGCCCTTAAAATTCTAAAAGCATAGAGGGAGGATGATATTTAAATGTTGTTCGATCATTTCTTAGAATAGTGAGATGCACTTAAAAGGCCTAGATTTCACCTTCACCCCTCTCCCTACTCAGTGGAGCCCAAAATGCTTCTGAAGAGCAATTCCGAGGCAATAACTAAAACACTGAGCTGGGAGTAGTTAGAGCCAGCCAGTTGGAAACAGTCAGGGCAGGAAATCTGCTGGAATTCAGACCATCTGAATACGGTTCAGTATGAATAAACCACACTGGTGCACTGGAAACAGTGAACATGCGAAGTTTTGCTTCCCGAGGAGAGGCCATTTTAAAGTTAAGCAGTTACACCTGATACTCACTCTGAAATTTTCTGAGGTTGATTAGGCCATGATCTCTTATAATTCTGTAATTGAGAGCAAAATGGTATTAATAAAAGGCATTAACTCACGTATTACCTCATAAATACAAAGGCTTCAGAAGAAACTTTGATTTAGACCATCAGAGGGGTCTAAAACTAAACACGTATGAAATTTCCATAACCCTTGAGCTGGCTAGCTGAGAAACATGATGTAGTGATGCAGCACAGCTTTAATCAGAGTAAATTTTGGCTAGTGGTGTGCATTAGTCCAGCTTTGACAGCACTAAGCACAAAGGGAGCTACAATCACTTCAAAGGTTTGAAATTGCTTCTTTAGGCACAGATTTCGCATCTACAGTGTCTTATAACTTGTCCTTCCAAAATGGGAGGTAAAGGAATGTCTCATGAAGCATGATTTCCAGCTTCAGAGAGAGACAAACGTCCTTCTACTAGAGCAAGGGTGAGAGATGGACTGTAAATGTCACCACTGGGAGCCGGATGAAGGAATTTTACCACGACAGCTTAGATTTTAAAAAGAGGGAAATGATTTAGGTAACTCATAAGTTTGAAATGCTCCTGACAGGATCAGGGAAATGAGCAGAGTAAAAAGGCAGGTAAGATATTCACAAGTGCATGACAAATACATTTGTCACCGGTTTCAGCAAATGTCATGTGGTCATTGCTACATGGCGATTCGATAAACACTCGACTTTTGCAAATGATAAGAGATACTACAAAGTTGGGCTCGTCAAGGTCAGGTTGGAATTTGCTCTCTAAAATCCATTACATTTTCTTTAGTATGTATAAAAGAATATTCCTGTCCCATGTACAGAAGCCTTTCTGAGAGTGACATCAGCATTTTTATGTCATTTTCCAGTTTTTTGTCCCATCCTGCTGTAGGAACTTTACAAAAACTGACACCGATTTGAGTTATGTAACTAACTGAGCCTTGTGGCACTTTCTTTTAGTATGACATGATTTATCATAATGGAAATGATACCACATAAATATTTTTTATTTATGAATTATAACGAACCAGGTCAAGACATAGCAACTCCTACCTGTCATTCAGCAGAACTATGCTGTATTACGAGAAGAGGGAATGGAGTCATCTTACTCCAAATTACTAACTCTTCCAGCAGGGAGTAATACAGCAAGATATAATTTTAAATATTGAACAAAGTATTTGAAAGTTATAATAAAATTGAATTTAATGAACAGAGTCATTCTAGGAAGCTGTCAAATGAACCGAATAAATTATTCAAACTCACGTCAGCAATATAGTTATCTTCATTACACATTGTGGAAAACTAACTTATGGACCACTAAGAATTAAAAATAATGATGCAAACATTTCTGTGGAGAAAGTGGGGGTCTAGCAATTAGTCACAGACTGGCAGCTTTTTTTTTCCCCTAAAGTAGAAAATGAATTATGTGCAGTCCATCAGCATTACGTAAGGAACAAAAAGAACAGCGATTTGCCTCTTTCTCTGGTTCCTCGCCCTGGATCTGTGACCGGTTTCCCAGATAGTATTTCAGTTTCTCCTTCTGCAAAATGGCTACGTGATCTCATAAGGTGTGCTAGAAGCTTAGTTATTTATGTATAACTGGATTTGGGATAGTAACATGAAGAGCACTGCGTACATGACTTTCACGCCCTAAAAAGGACTGGAAAATAGGCTTTTCACAATTAATGACTTGTTTTGAGAGTTTAAAGGAGAGTTATGGTGTGCAGAGGTCCTTTGCCAACCATGTGTACAAATAAGTATCAGGGTCTGTTAATCTGTGTTTTCTGGGCTGGTACCCTTGCGAAAGCCATGTGCCTGATCTTAATCTGTGCACAGAAGCAGAACCACACATCCAAGATGAAGCCTGTCATGCAAATCTCACAGCAGAAGGTCTCCATGCATGGGAATTGTCTGGAAGGATGCTATAGGAAATCAATTATGTTTATTATTAGGACAACACTGGGGACCAAAACATGGTAATGAAGCAAAGGAACACAGTTATTGCTTGAAAACTCACTTTTTTCTTCTCTGTCTTTCCTTTAACCTGGAATGATAGATATCTACAACTGCAATCTTCAGAGCTGCAAAGTAATAATAAAAAAAATTACAGAATACCTAAGTAATCACTGTATTAGGCTAATTTTCAAGCCTTTATGTTCATGGTAGGCTGAAATGGTCACTCTACTTTGCTGTTTGAAAAATCCCGTGGCAATTTTACAGGGGCATAAACTCACTAGAGGCTAACCTTCTGCAGACTATACATCCTACCTGTAGAAGCTTTCTTTTGCTTACTCCTTCCAAATACATTACTGCCTGCAAACATGAACCTGGGTAGATCCTGAGAACTCTTTTCCTCTTCCTTCTTGGACTGTTTTACTATTAGCACTTACTTGTTCCTTCATACATGCAATTGTTAAGTATTCCTTCTCCTGAAAAGCAAATTTATCAGATTTAAGGATCTGAGGTATCATCTTTGGACAAAGGCTTCTTTGCTCAGAATAAGGAACTCAAAAAAATAGAAAGACACAGTTCTGAACTGTGAAGATTCAAAGTAGCCTTTGCTACAGTTCTTAAAAACATCTACAAGATTTTAGCTTGTTAACTTCTAAACTTATCTGTCTGCCAGAAGAACAAAAAGAATAGTTCACGACAATGTGAAGAAGCACAGGAAAAAGCCATGCTCATTAGAAATCATATCCTTTTCAAAATCAAATCTGTCTGCAGTCTGGCTGATCCACTCTGAGATCCTTCAGCTTCTTTGTCCTGTAACCATTAGGTTAATAAACTTTTTTGGTAAATTCTTGAAAGAAAAGATAAGGAGACACCTATCGCCTTCCCTTCCCTCATTTTGTTAAATAATGCAAAAATTCTAGGTCGTTAAATAAGTGTAGAGTTGGCTGATTTCTTGGTTGGCTTTTTTTCCTTTACGTTAATCATTTCAATATGCTCTCAGAAGGAAGAGGCTTAAGACCTGACAGTGGGTTTACAGTCTGTAGAGACAACATGCAGCTCTTGGAAACCAAGCAAGAGCATGTCCCCTTTCAGCCCACTGTGCTGTGCAAACAGGGGTGGCCCAAGTGTGACAGAATCCAGAATCCACTCCTCTCTCTGTAGTTATAAGAAAAGAGCAAAACTGATACTGGCAGTTTATTGATTGCACTCTCCAATAAATGATTAATAATGCAATTAAGAAAGAAGGGTGGTTATGTGTCTTTTAAAATATGTATTTATATGTAAACACCAGGAAGCCCCTAGCCGCTAGGCAATTCATCTGTGCAGTCCTCTGGGTAATAAAATTTCATACAAAGAGGGACAGCCAAAGCCCAAAGGCTGTGTTGGGTCAGGAGCCAACAGTTTTGAGTTACACTTGCTGATCCTGTATTAGCAAAAAAATCTTCCGTCTATACAAAACTGATTTGATGTTAATCTAGGAGCAAAAGATTACGTATGAAGACAGGAGGGGTGGTACAATATTCTTACTTCTTTTTGCAAATTTCTTGCAAAACCAGAGTGTTCAAGAATCATCATGTATTTTCATAAAGAGGTATTTAAGTTTCCTAATTTACGAACAAGCACAGGTAGCAAATTCTCCTTCTTGCTTAAATGTGGGGACAAGAAATTGGGAAATGCAGCAAGTTATACATGAATGAAATATATTACTAAGTGTTGGAATCGGTGCCAATTTATGGAAAATATTTTTATATTTTTAAACCCTCTGCAAGCTAAGCTAACATGTTATTTTCTGGGGTTTGTGTGGGCAGAACTTAATAAGTACATGCAGAAATTGCATTGGAGAACCTCTATAAATATCACAAGTAATTATGCACCTATAACCATTGCATTTTGATGCTTTCACCTGAGTGCACACTATTCTGAAAGAAATTATGATCAACTGGGGAGGGGAAGGAACGTTCATGAGAACAAATGAAGGAAAAAAAATGGAGCTTCTGCTTACAGAAAAATTAGTATTTGCTGCCACATGCACTTTTGGAGGGGCTTTTGTTTTTAATAGACATATTCACACAGGAACAGCCGATTACAAAATCTGGAATGCATGAATAACTCAGACTACTATACTGTTACATGCTGCATTGAAATGAGAAAAGAGATGCTGTATGAATGAAAATTATTTGCCTGTGCTTTTCCCCATGGATTGTACTAGGGAGGCAGTTGTTTGTACTGGTAACTTAAGATAATCCAAGCTGACACCGTGTTCAAAGTGTCCATTTTGGGAAATTATAAGGTTCTTTGAGATGGTCAGAGTAGCTTTGAAGGAACCAGTGATAGGCAGAAATTCAAGGCTCCTTTCTTCATTCCAAAAAATCAAAATATTTTGGTTTCTCAAGAGCGTGTCCAAAACAGTTCCTTTGCTTTTCATTCCTCTTCAGCCTCATTTGGTCTGCAAAAACTTTTTTGAACACTAATGAGTGAGACCTTTGTTTCATGCTAGCTAACCTGTTTGGCATGCAAGGCCCAAATAATGGGAAGAATGCAAACTAATCAAAGTAAACAGGCTGTGTATCCAGTGTGTGCCTTGGTTGGTACAAACTTCATGGCTACAATCCAAATTCACCCTCCCTAGTAGAAAGCAGGACCCTCGGCAAACAGAGTATCTGCCTTCAGAGCATGTCAGGAACTTCCACAAAAGAATAAATATCATGTAATATTTAGAAGGACATTGACTGCCTTGTATCTTATAAAATGAAATTTCACTATTGTACAGCCAGAGTTGCAGTCTATTTCCACTCAATTCTAAACTTGCGGTTTCAGCAATTACTTTCCAGTGTCAGAAGTAAAAATCATTTACATGAGAAGGAAAGTGGAGAAAAAGCCAGGAAAAAGATAAATTACTAAGGTTATAATTCAGTCTGATGAAAACTTGTAATTCATGAAATATTCAGGCACTCTGGGCTGAATTAGATTTGTAACTAGTTGTTTCTTTTGATCTGTCCATTATGTTTTTGCTTAACTGCAATATATATTTGCATGCACTTATTATATTGCAAGTACTGAATAACAGTTAACAGTTCAAGAAGTGAATTGAAATATAAGAGATTTCATACAATTTCTACCATCTCACTAATACCAAGAAGTGACTGAACAATGTCTGTGACCTCCTGTGTGGTGGGAGGAGCTGGTGAGTCAGCCGGTACAGGCTTCTGTGTTCCTCAAAAAAGGCTGCCTGGGAGTCTTTCCACCTTGTATTAAATTGCACTCTTCCTTCTTGTGGGAATACTGAGAACTTGTTTAGAGCGACACAGGAAAATATAACAGGGAAAAAGCAATGATATCAGGAAACAGAGGTCAAGCAGCTTAGGTCTAGAACTTTTTGTAAAATGATTTTTACAAAATTTTAAGAAAAGCAGAGCAGTGTGGAGGAAAGGGAAGAAGGGGGAATTCCGTTCCAATGAAAGCATCAAATACTCCTGTATTACGTGCAGCCTAGACGTTGCAGCACTGATCTGTGACTTGTGAAACAAAAGAAGGAAAGAGAGACCATAGAAATTATTCTGGTCGGTGTGTTCTCAGGGTCTAGCTTGAGTAACTTTCAGAAAATGGAATATAAAAGTAGTTTTCAAAAATTAACCTTGAACCCAGTGAGGTTTAATGTGTGGCAGGAAAACAAACTGAGGATTTTTTCACAAACCTGATACTTAATCCGTGCTGCAAGACCCCATTTGGGTTTCTCTGGGCTATAAAACGTGTTAAAACCCTGATTTACCTCTTTACCTTTTAAAAAAAAAAGTTTGCTGTTTGGCCAGCAAAAATATGTCTCGAGCAGGTGTGAGAGACAGCCACAGGGCTGCTTTTCAAGGACATTTCTGTAAGATCTAGTGTAAGAAGTTTGCCAGTGGGCAGGGCTGGGGTAGAGAGGCACATGAGAGCCGCTGCCTGCCGTAGTGGGACAGGCACCCTCGGGAGAGATTACGAGAACCTGGGCCTTCAGGGCTGCCTCACAACCTTCTCTGCCTGTTGACTAGAAAGTACAAAGGTTTCTTAAATCATCCAAATGCCTGTCGCTGCCTTCAGATCCAAATGTTGAGCCGTCTTCTACAGTATAAAATCCTACAGTTAGGCTGCAAAATATTCTCAAGCAATCAAGCAAAGTCAGCATCTGAGACCTTTAAAACTGCAGGACAGGGAGGATGTGGCTCCTTCCTTTTTTGTATTAACTTGGAGAAGGGAAAGATCTAATTCCAAAGTTTTTTAGAAAATAATTCTTTCTCTCCCCAAGATGCCTCATGTAAAAGAAAAACAGCTGGCTAGACCCTGGGACTTCATTTTTTTAGGGGCATTCTCTTTCACGTGGGCAGATCTAGGACAGCTGTGGGAAGGAAGATGCCAGAGTTCCTGAGCTAAGAGATCGAAAATGTAGTTGGTCATGCTCCATAACCTCTGCCAAACAGTTTTCACAGGGCAAATGCCTGACATCCTATACTAAATACTGAAGACAACCGACGAATGGACTAGAGAACATGCAATGAAATTATCAAGCAAAAGATCTGACAGACAGAAGGAAGTATTTTTTCACACAACACATAATTAAATTGTAGAACTCCTAACCCAATTGTGGAACTCACTGCTACAGGATGTTATGGGGGCAAAAGTACAAATATATATAGTTCTAACAGTAGTTAGCTAAGTTCATGGAGGGCAGGTCCTTTGGTCAAAATGGTCTGAACACAACCTATGTGCTCAAGAAGTCTCTAAACTTATCACTGCAGGGAATGTGGAACATATGCCAGGAAAAGTATCTGCCCATACTTGCCTTTTCTTACATTGTTCTCCTGTGCGTCTGCTATGGGGTACTAACAGGACACTGAGCTAGACAGACCAAAGGGTCTGGCCCTGCATAGCTTTACGATATTCTGAAGAGATGAGCAAAGCTGATTTTTGCATTCAGACTGACAACTTAAACAGGAGGCTGGTAGGAGATATCTTAAATGGCTGAACTGTGCAGTGGGAGGAAGACAGGTGTGAAGGGTATGGAAGACAGTGCTGGTAAACCAGCTTGAATGAATATTAAGCTATCGATTAGTGAACAGAACTAGGAGATTATTTTGCTTTTTCAGTTTACCAGGACTCAGAATAGGACATGGAAGCAAGAAAATACATCTTTTAATAGTAATAAAAAGAAACAGTAGAGAGATGGCATGATGAATCCGTGACACGTCCACAAGCCAGTCCCCCTTTCAATAAACGTTAAAAGGGAAGAGAGACTGACATATGATTCTCATGACCTTTTTTGAGCCAAGGGAGTTTGCATTCCTTAAAGCTCTGTGCACATGGCTAAATTTCAAACTAATTTTTTAAGTTTGGAAAGACTGTCTATACATAACAGGATTTGTCTGTCTCCAAGGGATGCTAAGGCTTTAGCTTAGAACTGCCTGACATAGATGGGAGAATTCTGAAGCATAAACACAGTACTTTTAAACACTATATATACTTACAAATGTGGGGAAAAGTATGATCTTTTCTTCTCTATGGATTAAAATGTCATTTTAAAAATTCCTGTTATTTGGTATTATTAAGGCAGCTACGTTCACAGAAACTCAGTAGCAGTAATTGGACTCATACAACAACCATCCTCTTCAGAATAGAAAAGTTGTCACATATACTTTTGTCACACACAATGCTACTATAACTCAGCGTGCATGTTTAACGCATGAAAAACCACACTTCAAAACAGTTTCAATGTGTTGCACATAGTCTTAAACTACATACCTGCTTGCTGCCTGTATTAACACCTATCCTGATACCAGATTTCCTAAACTAACAGAGGTTAGAATAAGTGACTGTATCTAAGAAACTAGATATAGTAAGGGAAAGGGGTGTTAGCAACAGAGAAGAAAGTGTTCCTCTTTCTGAATCAGAACAAAAGTTGTGCCTTGCTGTGATGCTCACAAACATTATGTAGATGGAAAGAATATCTTTCAGCCAGGGAGGGGAAGTAATATCAAGGCATTGATGTTTCTGTTTTTTAATAGGCCTGTAGGTCTGTTTATTCAAACACTGAGGTACTGCTACCTGTTTCCAGACAAACTGCTATCTCAGATAATTTGCTTCTACTTAGCTGAACTTTCTCTAGAGTTTATACTGGATAAGACATCATTTGTGTCTTTCCTAAGGAGATGCCTACTACTGGTGGAGACTATTCGATTTCAGTCATATTCTACTTTACAACTGGCTACATTTCAGTAGTGAGTGAAGTGTATTATTCTATATATAAGTACCACTTGTACGTCAGCTGATTAAGAGCTTTTAAAAGAGATTTGAAAGTGAGATTTAAAAGTGATTTGAAACCACAGAAATGCCAGTGTTTTAATCCCAGCACACAGAATTGAGATCATTAAAAATGTATGTTCACCTTTTAAAAAGTATGTAGAGAAAAAGAGACCCAATGAAATGCTGTGTAGGCACTCTGAAACTTTGTTTTCAGACAATGTACAAAAATGTGGGACTTACCATGCAAAATGTCTGAATCATCTTCTACAAAATCAATATCTCTCAAATCCCATTCAGCGTAGTTGTCAAACTCCTGTTCAGAGGTGATTAATAAATTGTCACTAACGAGCACTAAAAAATTGGTATCAAGTTTCCGTACACGTAGAAGTACTGAAAACAGAGATATTTACTCATACACAGTTGTACAAGGCTCCATCCTTGAGCAACATACATCACAGGGGAGCTTTAACTAGGGAATGTATGATATACACCCCCATGGCTGGAACTGGAACAGGATGCTGTGATAGGATAATGAGAATTAATCAGGTAATCTCCATGACTCCCACACTGTGGTAGAAATTCTGCTCAAATGTACAAAACCAACAAGCCCCTATATGGCTGAATTCATTACTTCATGTACAGGAGCTTGTTTTGCAACAGGAATTAGGGCGCTGGGCCCACAGCTAAAAACCCTGAAAACAATGCAGGTCTTTCAAGTGATCTTTGGATCAGGCTCCTATGTGCTTCTCTAAGGCAAATGAAATAGAAGCATGCTGAAGCTGACCCCTTTTGCTAAGCATCTAATTCACAACATCTAGTCCGCTTACGTAAGAGCCATTCATCACTGGACATCTGGCGGTAGCAGCACGCCTTACAGCCCGTAACACAGAGCCAGTGACTCACAGGTTGCCTGCGAGCAGCTTTGTAGGCCTGCAGCGCCACCTCTGTAATTAAACCCTTGGTTTAATCACTCGATCCTGTCCTCTCTTCTAATGTTTTTTATGTGAAGAGTAAATAATACCTATAGGCAGGGGCAAACAAGTGTGTATTTGCTGATCACACATTCAGTAGCAAATTTAAAATAATGGGAGAAGAGAGAGTCTTACCTCAACAAAGTCAGCTCTTGCTGGCATGTACCCAGCCATATCCCTGGAGAGCAAGGAATCAAAAGTAGGCCGTGGGGGATCATCAGCAGCTGAAAAAATAAAGGTTTTCAGTTGTTGTGTAGGGCTTGGGGCCTTTTTTAACACAAAACAATCTGTAAATAGGTGTTTCTTTTGCAGGAAAAGCGGGAATAATTAGTTGAAGAAAAACACCCTGATTGGGCTTTTATTCAGCATTATATTCCGAAAAAGACTGAGTTCATCCAGAGAAAAATGCAGTAATCTGAGCTCTTCATAGTATTCTCAAAAGTCAAACACAGAAATTCAAGGTAATAAATAGGTTATAAAATGTAAACTCTACATTTCAGAACTCAGCATCCCCCCGGTAAACCTCTGCAGATCACTCGGTCTCAGCGTGCAGGTTCTTTTAGTTAATAGCAACAGGGGTGTTAAATCTGCCATCTTCTGGGTGCCATTTACAGAGAGCTGCAATTAAAGCTATACAGCTCTGAATTTTTACAGCGCTTCCCAACTGAGGAGCTCAGTATTTTACAGACAATAATGGACCAAGGCTCACAACACACTTGTGAAGGAGCTAAGCATTTTAAGTCCCATGCTACAGATAAAGCAAGCGGAGGCACAGAGAATTTGTCTTGGCCCAGGTCACATAAAAAAATCAATGACAGCCAGGGACAGAACCAAAATTGTCCAGTTCCTACTGCTTTAGCTCTAACCACTTTACCGTGAAATTTAAACCTCCAGATACCAAGCAATCTCTTTACCCAGCCATTCTGAGGAGCTTTATAATGGAACAGCTGCTAGACTGGAGGAATTCTAAAGGTGTTAAATTTAAGGAAAACTGAAAATTTGTTAAATCGCTGAAATTTAACATACACTTTTCAAAAGGCAGTTTTAAAGAGAGACGTGTGAAATCAGCGGAGTTTAAAGGGGATGATTTTATGACAAATCACATCAGCAGTTAGGCCTAGTACACAGTGCATAATCAGATGAAATGTTTTAAAGGTAGAAATCCCTTCTCAGTTAACATTGCTACGCAGGGTCTCGACAAGACAAGTAACCACCCCAGCATCAGGGTGAGAACTCACACTGGTATTTACCATGAAGGACACGCTGTTATATCGTGTCACATGTGGAGTAGCTTTGAGGTAGCTTGTCCTTTAAATAAATATGCACATCCAGGCTTTTGCTGCAGTGATTTCTGTGAGTGACCATTTCCACTGGCTGTGCAGGAACTTCTGGTTTTGAGAACCTGATGTTTGTATCAGACCACTCTGTTCCCTCCCTCTTCCCAGCCTTGGCTGAACTGGCAGCCTTGTTTATTTGATACACCAATGATTTAATACAGTGTGAAGAAAACCCTACTACTAACATTAATCAAGTTAGCCATTAGAACAAGCTCTCCTTTTGGGAATGAAAGCAAACTGCATGTGTGGTGCATGCCTTTCTCCAAAGGCTGCTCGTTCCAGTTTTGGAAGAGCAGAGACCTTGCGGGGAAGCTCCCTGCATGTGCTAGTGGGCAGGGTATACTCACGGTGGAAAGGAATGGCTGTTTCGTTGTGCTGCGCCTCCTCCGCCTGCTTCAGGTTCAGTAATGTAGATGCAAACAAGGGATTGTTGATAAAGTGTTTCATATAATGTTTCTCACACTCCTCCTTGGATTTTGTACACATCTGATTGGCTACGTCCTGCCTGAAGTGGGGAGAGAGGGAGGCTTAATTATGAAGAACGCAGATTGTTTAGGGTTTTTTTCTTTCTCTAGTGGGAAAAGATAATTTTGGACAAGAGATTGATCGCATGGTGTGCAGAGAACTGATCTGTGATGACATCTGAATTCACATTTTGCATACGGACACTGAGCCAATACTTACATGTTTGATACAGTGCTAGGGAGCACTTTTTTGGTGGTCAGGAGTAATGCAATTCACTGTCTTCACATGAGAAACTCCCTGGCTGATGGAATGTACCAAATCTTTTATATGCTTGAAATTTAGTATTGTTATTTGAGAGCTTTTTATACATTTTAGTAATTCCAGGTAATGGTAAATTCTAAGTCCGGAATTGCATTCTGCTTCTCAAGTTTCTGTTGCGATTTTAACTGGATAGTGGTTTCCCCTTTCATGTAGCGATGTTAAACAGGTTTTTTTTGAACACCATAATGGTTGTACAAAACACATTCTAAAATCTTTGCCAAACTTTCTTGGAAAAGTGGTTGACTAAAAACATGAAGTATTTTGTCTTAATAAAATGGCTGTGTAAGTTGAGGACTTTAAAAAAAAAAAAAAAATCCACCAGCAGCAATCATTTTAATTTCTGTTAAACTAAAAACTGGATGCAAGGGATTCCAGGAAGAAAAGTCAGTTTTTCCTTTCTTTGGTAAAGGCTGAAAAAAAAGCCAAGTGTTTAAGGAAGAAGTTAAGATTACTTGTATTGCTAAGTAGGGCAAAGTGTGCTGGACAGCATACTTGCAGAACATAACTGCAACCAGTTTTCAGTCTTAATTATGACAGCAGTGTACACATAAGAACTCACAGTTCTGTTTCAGTGAAGTCTGGAGTTCTGTATGTTTAATACAGCTATTTTTTCATGAAGGAGAAGAGAAATAACTCATGACTACAGATCTCCTTTATTTACAAATGCATAAAAATCCTGTAGCAACTACAGAAATTAACTTAACAGAACATAATGTAAAAATATTAAATATTTCCAGTGCTCTATCCTAAATATGACGGAGAAGCAGGAAACCTCCAAAAATAACAATACCTAGCTAGTCAACTGTAAGCAAACCGAAACCACACAAGGTAAGAAATTCTGTAGTCGTTTTTTACATAGGAGCAAACTGAGGCACAGAAAATCTTGTGCAATAGTTGAGCTCCTTCAAAACCTAGTGACTTTAATGTGAACTGAGGGAACTTTGTACTTCACTGGAGGTGCCTGCATCTCACAAGAAGCCTTTAACAATTTCCTCGGGTATCTAACAGCAGATTTGAAAACAGAATCTGCTACCCCAGTCTTCCACTTTAGCTGCTAAATTAGTATGAATACATCAGCTGCACTGATGTATTCAACAGTAAGATCCAGTGAAAGGAAAGGAAAAACTACCCATCATTCACTGAAGTTGGCTGAACCACTAAATTCTCACCAGTTTCCAAATCCACAGTCCATCACAGCTTCTAGGAGAGCCATTTCCTCTTGAGCTGTCCAGTTAGGATCCAAGACAGGGAAATCGGAAGTCTAGAGAAGAAAAAAGCAAATCAGACTGCTGTGATCCTCTGTTATAATCCACCACATGAAGAGCAAAGAAGTTCTAAACGACAGGGCAACATAGTATATAATACTGGTAGTTTCAAGCTTTTACTGGGTCCCATGAAACCTGATCAAGTAATTGTTGAATTATTTAGGCCATTGGGTCATCAACTACACTAAAAACTAGTTTGTCGCTACAGATCTTCTGAATATACTGTTAGATGTTGTATCTACCAGCTGTAATTCAACAATGTTGTGCTATGAAACACAATAAAAATTACTGAAGACTTTTAAAAAGAATAATTTTGGGAAAGAAAAAACAAGAATAGAGAAACACAAGTTGATTCACATGGTTAAAGAACTGGAAGTCTAGTGAGATGCATTGTGCTATCTAGGCACAATAAAAAAATGTAGCTTTAAATGTCTCCACTATTCCATTATGTTCCAGGTGGATATTTTTCTTTGCTCTCAAGGAAGACTTTTTCTTAATAGTTCTAAACCTCTGAATCAAAGAATTGTATCACTTAACTTTTCAATGTAATATCAGGAAGCAAGGGTCTAACTCCTAGGAAGTTATGAAAGCTCAAGATTGAGTAGGTGTTATCTGAAAGGAACATTTACCATTATCTCGTAAGTATGATCACTTTGATGTTTCTTGTATTCAAATCCTCGTGTGAAACACTGTAGAACAAAAGATTAGCATTATGTTAGTCTCTTACTTCTGCCCTGAAAACTTTTTAACTGGTCCCTTTTTTCCTTTTATTCTCTGACCACTCGGTATCCAAAACTGACCACCTGATATGCTGAAAAAGATATTCAATTTTTCTGATTTCGTTTTAGAAAAAACATAAAATGGTAGAAAAATCTTTGTTAAAATTGTGTTAAATCTGCCTTTGTATCTTACTTGTCTTATGCACCAAGACATAACTCCTGTGAATCGACATACTTTTTTGTTAAGTATTTATGGCAAAGTTAGGCAGGTGAAAGAAAGAAGCTTGGTGGTATGTTTCAAAGAAGTGGATCGTTCCAGGAAAACAGCACAGAGTATTTCTTAAGTATTGAAAAAACAGTTTCCCTTTAATCTTCATTTTCTGTTTAAAAGCACCAGCATGATTTGCAGCTATTTTCAACAGTTAAATTTCTGGTTTTTTAAGTACAGGTAAATGAACAAAAATATACCCAATATACAAAATACGGTTTTGTGTATTTTGTACGTATCTGAGCACAAGGCTAAGCTCCTTTTTCAGTTTTAGAGGTTATTGCCATTTTTTAACCATAAATAATGCAAACTTATTTATTTAATAATTAAAACTAGCAGTACTTTCTGTGGTTATCAGATCACACACATAATTTTTGAAGAACTATATCTGGTCACAAACAATTATTGTCAACATTGCAAACCTTCCCCAAATTTTCTTGTCCATTTGGGAGGAAAAAACCAACGTGTGGTGACAGGGAAAGGGTGTTTCTTGATGGCTTTTCTTTTCCATGCCATAAAAAATGACAGAAACGATACCTCTCTAGACATGCAGCGGCATGCTCCGTTACACAGTCAGGCTGACTGCATGTCTTTAGGTAGCTTTGGCTGCCTTCACAAAGATCTCCTTCAGCTGCTCATGCCTCAATTCTTCAGCCTCCAACATTTTCTTTGTCATTTCCCTGTCCCTGAGCAAATAAGTGTGTTGATACAAGTTTACAGAGACCAGTTATTAATGTGTTTATGGAACAGCTTGGCACCGGACAGGCCTTTGATGACTTTCTCAAAGAAATTAATGCCTCTGCTTTTATCCTTGCACTCACCTGCAAACACAGGAGGAAGGGAGGAGGCCCACACTCAGCACACTTAACGTAGGGCTCTGTGAGGTACGAAGAGCAACCTCGGCATGGAGGCTTATCAAAAGGGTCATCTGCGAAGCCAAAAGTAAATCTCATGCAACACAAACAAGGCGCTGGTTTTGCAATCACCTAAATTCACTTGTGCCCAGTAATTTTAAGTGAACTCAACTGTATATAACCTCTTTCCTACTGCAGCTTCTCCAAATAACTGTTAAAAGTTCCTTGTTCAGCTGGAGTTGTGAGAGAGATGTTGGCACTGCATCTCCGCTAGACCCGATACACTGAGGGCTAAACCTGAACTTGTGCAATGGAGTCAAAAGAAAATCTTCTCTGTAGCAGCCTCCTGGTACAACTCAGCAAGCTCTCCTGCATCGAAGACCAGGCCTAAGGCCTTATTTGTGGAGAATACTGCACAGACAGCTGCAGTCTCCCACCCATCTACCTCAAGTCAGACTCGTAAAGCATATTGCTGTGGTTGCAAAGGCATCAACAAGATTGTTCTGTAACCCGTCCAAACCTCAGACTCTGCTCATACTGCTGAACAAGGAATGAAACACTGCTCTGCAAGTTTTTCTTATTTTGTTCATTGCAAAGTAGTCAAAATAAATAGACTGTCAAGTTATAAGCCGCATTTTTTCCAAGAAAATGGATTTGAACTAGCCCAACTATAAAAAGTAGATAGAAAAAAAGACCCAAATTCCCACTGAATCATTCACGTACTCATGCTCTTGAGAATTTGATCAAAGAAGTGACCCTGTGGACCAAATATTGCTAGTTTTTTGTCTCTCTCCCCCAGATGGCTGCTAACGTCTTTAAACAATGGCAAACACTTTCCAAATGTCATCTTATGGTACTTACTACTGAAGGAGGCCAGGCGCTCCATTCCCCTCCCTCGGCAGTGTTCTTGCTCCTCTGAGTAAAACTCGTCTTGCCTAAAAGCCCGTAGCGTAAGGCTTGCCCCAACCAGTATGTCCAAAAAGGCTGTTCTCTCCCTGCAGATCTCTCACGCAGCCCTCACAGATGAGATCCTGCCAGAGCGTCCTGAACACAAAAGCAAAAGGGCTGTCAGCAGTCTTTGTAGCAGGGACCATTTGACAGGGCTGAGAACCTGTTTGCGGCGTATGAGAAGAAATCAAACGCGGAGAGATGGGATACAGCGTAAGAAGAGATAAGAAGGGATGGGGATATAAGCCAATCCTGAACCGAGGCTTTCAGTGGGAATGTATGTGCTGAGCAGAGAGTTATGAACAGTTGTTGTGCAAGAAAGTGTTTTGTACCTCCCAAGAAGCACCGGGAAGAGAACAAACAGGTTAGAGGTGGCACAGACACAGCAGTGCAAAAATCTACCACGCTGATGTCAACTACATTTTCAGTGTTGACTGTGTGGCAGCTCCTATGAACAGGCTTGATTCACCAGGACCTGTATAGTGAGGTTCTACACTGCTGTCCACCATCAGGGAATTGAGTTGCTTTCCATTGTGGGATCTCTAACATGTCTCACTTTTACAAGGTATTTTTGCTGGGAATGGCTCAGGCTTCACACTTATTGAAATTCATGTTTCTCCTTCTAGACTTTTCTCCTCCATGCACCACAGGAGGAGGCATGGTCCTGCGTCCAGGGACACCACTGAAGCTCTGCAGCCCCTCCACGCAGATGGCAGCTGCTTCCATCCCGACTACACATCCCTGCACCTCTGCTTGGATCCTCAGAGAACCGAGAGCAACTTCCAGGCTGGACTTTTTACCCCGTGGCCGTAAGTGACACCGCACAGCCACCTCTGGGCCCTCACTTCACTCTGTGACCTGAAAACCACTCTCGCCCCGTCTACAGGGCTGCTTGAACCTGTGCACCACCAACCCGCCGGTGCAGTGCCAGCACCGAGCACAGCAGCACAGGTCATTCCTGCAACAGCCCTGTGGACTCCCCCATACCCCACTCCCCCAAACCCCACTCCCCCATACCCAGGCCCCGTCCAGCCCTGGCGGACCCTTCTCCCCATCACCGCCAGGCGGCGCCCTCCGCCCCGCCCCCGGCGAGGCCCCGCCCCCAGCAGGCGCGGGCGCGACCGGTGAGGCGGGTGTGGAAAGCGCGCGCTCCCGGCAGCCCGCTCCCTCCCCCCCCCCCCCCCCCCTTCCCCGCCGCCGGCTGCCCGGACACCGCCCTTCCCGCTTCCCCCGCCCCGGATCGGCTCCTCCCCGCTATGGTACGGTCCCGATTTTCCCCTCGACCCTCACGGGCCGGGTCGGGCCTGGGGCGGTGCACCGAACGCGCCTCCGCCGCCTCTCACCTCACGCCGGGCGGCGGGTAGGCCCCGCGCGCCACGGCCTTCCGCGCCGTGCGCCGTGCGCGTGCGCGCGCCCCCGGGCCCGCCCCGCCCCTCGGCGGCTGTGGCTGCTGCTCCCGCGCTGTGGGGCTGCGAGTGCGTGGGGCTCCCACGGGGCAGGGGCAGCGGCAGGGCCTGTGCACCGCGGCGGGGGAGGCTTTTTTCCCCCCCCCCAGGCGCCAGCAGCTGTGTGTGACGTGCGGTGCGTCCCCGTCTCCTCCGCCCCGCAGCTGACAGGGATGTGCGCCTCTTGATCCATCGCTTTGGCGGCTGCCCGGTGCGGTGCGTAGTGAAGAGGCCTTGGCGGCCTCGGCTCTCCCTGGGATACAGCGCTGTGCTGCACTGCAGATACACCAGGGAGGAATTTAAACTCCTTCCCATAGCAGTTAATACATCAGCTTTCAGATGGTTCCTGCCAACGAAGTCATCTTTTCGGGTTCATCCTTTAAGTTTCTGAGGTAGTGAAGGCAACTCTTGGCTGACTTTGGCTTGATAAAGGGCTCTCCAGTCCCTTCCCTGTCTGCCTGCAGGCACTATCCTGCCTACGAGATCTTCTCCTGGCTGTCTCCCATGTACACTGCGGATGTCCTTGTGAACTGGGTGCGCATGTGGGCTTGTTGAGAACATCCAGTCAGAGGGATTTGAATAGGGCTTAACGAGCCTTGCATTGCATAAAACCCTAAAGCTCGGGAATGATTTAGCTAGTTGCTTTGTTTAAAATAGTCATTTGTTTTTGTATTAGACGGCCTGCACGGCCAACCTGGCACAGTGGCAATACGAACCTCATGGTATCTCTCGTCACCTCTGCGGTAGCCTCGTATGCTGTATTGTGTTCCCATGGGGACATGGTACTCATTCAGAGCCTGGTGCAATTGTACAGCAATGCTGACAATTAAAATGTGGTTTAACACAGTTATTAAGTAGGTTCTCTGTATGTTTATGGTGCCTTGGTGCTGGCAAATGTAACTGGTATTTCATGGATTTCAAAGACTTGCTTATACTTGGGCGCTGTTCTTGCAGTAAACTTGAGCTGCCTGGAACACCTCACATGGTGTGTCTACCCCACATAGCTCCATGACCCCGTACCTCTTCCACAAAAAAACTCCTGTCATTACTGTTTCTGTGCAACATTTTTTTTTATGCTGTTGTGAGATACTAATTTTGTGTGAAATTCTTCTGGTGCCCCTCAGAGCATGCATGATGTTGATTTAGATGAACAGGATCTGCCTCACTGGGGGGAAGTGCTATACTGTTCACTGCGAGGCTCGAAGGCTGCTTCTATTCATTTATGCAGATTCTGGGAACTTGAGATGAGAGCTGTTCTCTGTAGCAGACAGATGTAGCCTTTGGCAGTTCATATCTGAGAGCTGAAGATTGCGTTAGATATAAGTACATTGCAATAGATCAGAGATTCGCTTTGTATCAGCACATGAAAATGTGCACCTACTCAGACCTAGGCAAAGGCTAAAGCTCAAAAATTAGTGTCTGCGTTATTCCCGTTGAGGCTGGAGGAGAAGGTCTGGTGTCCTAGGATGAGTTTGCTACATGTATGCTCCTTGTCTGAACTATTTAACTGCAAGACTAAAACTACTGGAAATTATTTCCTTTTCTTTTTGCCCTGGCCCCAAATGCATGTGAAAAATTATGGGGAAAAATTAAGAGTTTGGAAGAGGCAGAGTTTGGAACATCAATGAAATATTTATTACTTATGCTAACAGGTTTTTCCTGTATTTGGGAATTAAAATAAGAGTCTAGGTAGTTAATGGAAAGAATCAGCATATGAGTGTCTTCTCAAAAGTTGCTTTCTGCTGTTTCTAGTAAGTGGTAAGGGAAAGGTGATGCATCTTCGCAGGTAAAAAAGGTGTTCCTCTGAGGCCTGCAGCTTTTCACGGGTAGGTTTCATGGATGATAATGATTTTGGATCTTTTTGTGTAAGGGTCTTGCTATTATGCGTCTGTCTGGCAAGGGAAGAAAAAATATTCATGAGGAATGTTAAACAACCCTACTCCTAGAGTCTTATACCAGTGCTCGCATTTTTCAGATCAGTAATTTAGTGGTGCGACACCTCCTGGCTGAACTGAACTAAAGACGTTACAGCATGCCTGATGTCTCCTGGAGGGAGCAATGACATAAAAAGTCTTTTGCCTTAAGTGTGTTCAAATGGTTTTCAGCTTAGTAGAGGCCCAAAGGTGTTACCACCTGATGGCTGTTCAGTGGCTTGTGTGAAATGGCTCTTAAGGGTCTCAGTTCAATTTCCGAACCTCTCACTATAGCACATTTTTCACTACAGTTACACTCCAAGAAGATCTAAGTGGATAATTGGTACTGAATAATGTGCTCACATGCTGCCTTTTTCTACTCAGAAGTTTTAACAAATGAGGTAATTTTCATTTGCTGTTTGAAATTATTTACTGATAATTTCTGCAAATTAAATGCTCTCAAGCGGTTTGTTCTGTATGTGTAACATCCAGAGGGCTTCTTGTGTGTCAGCAGGGCTAAGCACTCCTGTCTCACTACAAGGCAATTGTTAGAGCTGGGTGACAGACAAGTAACTGGATAAGCCGAAGTTAAGTGACTTGATCCCAAGTCACAGCAAGAGGTGGGAGTAGACTGTAACTGTTCAACCTCAGCAGTTCACTTAATGGGGTAGGAAGCACAAGATTAAATCATTTCTTCATGAAAAGGCAGCTTAATAATTCAGGGATATGTACTTTTTTGAGGGGGAAGGGATAGGTCTATCTTCAAGCACAGTAATTGTTGCTTAGATGCACCTAAAGCCAGGTTACCCTGTGAAGAGTGGAATGGATGAGCCCAGACTGGCCCCATACATCCTCCCCACGCCGACAGTCCCAGCTTCCCTCCTGTCTCCCTTAGCTCCCTCCTGTCTCCGCTTGTGCCCACGGGCACGATGGCACATGCTGCGTGTGCTGTTTGCCCAGGAGGTACACGAGGCTTGTCAGATGGCTGCCAGCCAGCATGGGGATGGCTGAGCCCACCCAGCTTCCCCCGGGGACAGATTTGGCTGTCTCCTTACTACCTAATCAGATCTTCACTTGGAAACTTGCTTGCATTGAGGCCTGCTATCGCTTGGTCAGATTTGGTTGACGCTGAGTGGTTGTACCTGGGGAAGGGAGGCTGAGAGTCAGACAAAAGCTTCCAGTGGCTTCTGTTCTGTGCCCTTCATAAACGGGGTTAAAAGGGTTGGTGTTTTGTCATGCACTGGGACACAGGCTGCAAACAAGCTTCTGCTCCTGCTCCATACGCTGTTGATCCAGGCAGGGCACAAGCACTTGGGAAAGAAGGAAAAGCAGTTAGGGGTGTGTAGGGGATGGTGGGGAATACCAACTGTTCAAAACTAAAAAAAAGGCTATGTGTTTCTGGAGGGGACATGGTGAATGCTACTGGATTTTTAGGCATCGAAGTAATATGGCTTTATAGAAGGAAGTTGGCATATCGCAGCCCCTGATGTCTTTTGTTTTCAGTATCTCCTTCTTGTATATATGTCCTCAACCAGCATGCTTAAATAGTTCGTCCCGCAGCCTAGAAGACTAGAGAGGGTTACCTGTCCTTTCAAAGTCTTGCCTCTTTCACCCCTAAACTGTTCTTCCTCTGGCATCAGGAGTACCTCTCCCAGCTGGCCAGAAGCTGCCCATTCACAAGAGCACAAGGTTGTTCTGGGCTGCTTTTTGGCAGAATTGCCTCACATTGACAGCAGTAATTTGGGGAGCAGTTGATTGCAACCAAAAATCAGACCAGTAGCTGGGTTGACAGGCAGCTAGTGAATTACTCTGCTGCTAGTCTCTGCTGAGGAGGAGGAACAAGGTTTCCTCTAGGAAGAGCAGTGTACTGTTATATCAAGAAGTTTGTGAGATGGTTGCAGTCATCATAGTACAGTGAATTCAGGAGGTCTGCAAATTTCAGACCATGTATTTTTCTTGTCTCACTGTATTAAGCACACAGCTTCTGTCCATATCTGTAAAGACAGTTCTCCCTTCCTGAGAACTTGGTAAACATATTTCAACTCATCAGTCATACTTACAAGGCTGTGGGGGATTGAGATGAGAAGCTATCACGTTCAAAAACTTACCAGGCAGGGAACTTCATATATAACAAACACGATATAGGGTATTGCGAAGGCTAACAGGATGCAAGCGATGAACACTTTTATGACGATACTTAGTTTTTGTCTGTTCAGCATATCTTTGTCATTTGTGGATGGAATTCCCTCTAAAATGAGATGGCGAAGAATATTTAAAATGTGTTTACAAGTCTTTGACAGTTCAAAATGTTCTTCATTTCGGTTAGGTTGGGCTAAGTTAGGTGGACCAGAGCAGAGGAACAATTCAGAGTCTTCTGTAGGCTTTCACAGGAAGCTGTAAATCTCTCTAGAATCTCAGAAACTTTTTACTTTAAAATATTTCAGATATCTTTCAGTTCCTGCCTGGTCCCCAGATGGAATTGGTGTGTAAGCCCAATCACAGTAGTAAGGCTTGTAACTTCCCGCTGAAGTCAGGTGAGGTTTTTAAGGGAAGCTAGGAGCCCTCGTGGGACACACTTAAACATGGGTAACTTCATGTGAAGGTTGGTGCTTAAATACTGTTTTCTCATTACAGCCATGGATTCACAAAGCACCTGGGCCAATGCATTTATTAGTAGAGACAATACTGCTATTCAAAGAAACTGCTGTTTGGGAGAACTTTGTCAAGGTTGTGTGTGTGAAAGCCAGTATCTTTTTCTATCCTTACACCTCCCGCTATGCTGCTTTTGTGACTCTGGAGGCAGAACTGGTACTTACTCTCTAACGTTTGGTTTTCTTGGTGCACATGCGGGACAGTCAAACCCTCTGCAAAAATTTTCAGCTTGGGCACCTTTGCTGTTATAACACAATTCGATATCCCTGCTAGAAACACTGGAAAGAAAAAGAAGTTTTAAAACAGATGTTTGTTTCTATTTAAACTGAAGAACCAGAAGCAGTTGAAGGCTAGAATTACTTGCAGGCTGACACAGTTGGCAAGAGGTGGCAGCGAACCTGGCAATTTGCAGTGAAGTACTAGAGAACTTCAAGTTCAAAACTACAAGTTTTCTTGCTTGTATGCAATTTCCCAATGTACAGAATTTTCTATATGTATTAATATTGGAAACTATATTTGCCAAAACTTCCTGACCCTCCCAAAAGGAGGGAAAACAACAGTATGGAATTGTTCCAAAACCTGAAGCTTTCAGTAGTGTTAATTCTAGATCATTACTTTCTCTAGGGTTTTTTTTTTTTTTTTTTTTAATAGAAAGGTACAAGTAGTCTTTTTTAATAACTGCTAAGGTATCAGCTATATGAGATTGAAGACTGCCATCCTCTGACATACCTAAACATATATTTGCTACATTGAAGTTTTTACCTTTTTCTCTAAGAATAAATTTTCTCTGAAACTTTTTCCTGTGGCGTGTCAGTAAAACACAGGTGTGGCCGACAGCAGGTTTCCTGCCTGCACTGGGAATGACTTTCAGGCTCTGCAGGGTACATTTCTCTACTGTCTGGCCTGTCACATCTCCATGCATCTTCTCCAAATACAGCAGATTGACTTGCACGGGGCTTTGAAGACTAAAGCATTCCAGAGTGATGACTTTTTGGGTTCTGCTTAACTTTCCCTTGGTTGCTGCTATCCCAGGGGCTGGAAAAGAATAAGAAAGATGAGAAATGGCTTCTCTTAAATTATTTGCAATTCTTCTTGCAAAAGATTCAGGCCAGCACAGTTAGCTGTGAGGGATGTACTGCTGTAAGGGAACTTCAGAGACAGCTCGCTGTTAATGTTACAATGAGGAAAATTCAAGCAGGTTCTCTTTGTCTAATTCCTTTGGTGGTTCTTTTTTGTCCGACTAGCTTTATTCTTAAGGCCCAAGCACACAGTAAGTTGCTACACTCGGGCGGACAATGTTCACACCGTCTAACTTTATAGTAACATAACTACCTATGGGCAACTCCCTGAATAGTCGACAGACAGACCCGACAGACAGACTCTGTTTGGGGTCCCCGTTGCCCTTGGGGACTCAAAAGGCAGTGTGGGAGCTGAGGCCCTTAATCGAGGCGCTCAGAGGCTGAAATCTGAAAGTTTCAGATTTTATGCATAATTACTGACGGCAAGCGACACCAGCCCATCAAAGGTTGCTATAATGGTCTCTTTGGTTTTTAGCAAAACAGAGCTAAAATTTTGCATGATCTTTTGTATCCTTTTTGGTCAGGTGGCTGAGGAATAGCTGAGACAGCTGAAAATGTTAACCACACCATTAAGAGCCCTGACAGCTTTCCTCTTCCATTGACTCCTTACCTTGCAGGAAGATGTTCAGGCTTCTTACGCTGCCAGATATTTCTGAGGCATTTTCCACGTGACATTTGTAGTCTCTGGGGTCTGAGGGAATGGAGTGAAGGATGAACCACTTTTAATTACAATGCACAGTTAAGTCAGTACTACCCTCTTTTAGTAACTAATTTTAAATGTCAACGTTTTGCTGACAGCAAAGGTGCAAGAATTTGAGGTGAGGGCGTATGGATTAAAGACTTAGTTCAGCATATGGTAGAGGAGAGAAAGTTAACATACAAAGATATATTTGTTCCTAATATTACATAAGTTAGTCTCTTACAAAATCCTTAATTTTGTTCAGTTAGAACTTGCAACTATGTGAACAACTCACCTTTTCTGCTGAGATTGTTGTGCGCAAACAGTAAGCTAAATATTAATATTGTGAGCATAATTACATCTTCTCTTGATCACCTCGAAGCCCTTTTTATCTTTATTGCTTCCTTTGAGTAATGTTGTAAAGGTATTTAAGCAGATACTCAGCTGATCAGTAGAGATCCCTCAATAGCTCTGTCATCATATATTCCTGTTCAAAACTCCTCCACCTTTAACCTGGTCAACATATGGAGGGTTTAAAGTTAGAGCCTTATTCACTGGAGATTGAACGAATTTCTAGTTTTGACCCAATCAGGAGAAATGTGGAATTTGGTAAAAAATAGACCTGGAAAAAAATCTTACCTGTCGGTCAAATTTCCTTTCAATAGGTATGTCACAAATTAACCCTGGTCCTGAACCCAAGTCCCAGAGTTAAGCACTGAAATGGGTGAAACAGGTAAACACGGCGTCTCGTGGGAGAGGGGTCCGGGCCACACTGGGGTCTTGGTGTGGGCTGCGGGCCGCTGGTTGCCGTGGGGCTGAGCTCCTTCTAGAATGGGCCCCATGGCAGCCACCCCATTGCTGAGGGGCAAACAGAACCCTTTCCTAGAGCCTTCCCCCCCCAAAGAGAGGGTTCTCAGCAACCTCCTGAGAGCTGTGGGGGGGCTTGAGCCTTCCCGGGCCCTGAACACCCGCGGGCCAAGGGCAAGCCTTGGTGTGCAAGCGTGGCTAAATACACCGTGCCGCTGGGTGAAGTAAAACCAGCACCACGTAATCCCTCAGCTGGCATCGCCTGCGCTCACAGGTCGTTTGTAAAGAGGAGCCTTCCCACTTGCCTAGGGCAGCTCCGAAGGGGGGCAAGGACAGTACTGCAAAGGGTTGCAAGCGCTGGAGGGGATTTCCACTGGAGCTCTGGCACGGGGAGAAGTGATGTCAAGCAGGCTGGTCCCAGGTCATTTCAGGCTTTTTAGATTATTGATAAAGCCTAAAACTGCTTAGGAAATGAAGGTAGCCTGTGCTTATCTGCCGGCCCTGGTGCAGGTTGCTCCCAGGAGCGAGGAGGGAGCCCAGGCTGAGCCCCACGTGCCGCTGGGTGAAATGCAATAGCTTTCGGGGCAGCTGTGCCCAGCAAATTCAGAGGCAATACACAAAGGCAGCATACAGAAATAAGTGGGAAAATTATCAGGCTACTGTCTGCAGGTTTAATCAAAAAGACCTGGTGAGATTTCTTTAGGCTGTTGGGTGGATTGTTTTTGGAGAATTGGCATTTTCTAGATTAGACACAAGGTGGCGATGGAAATCACTTTTTCCTGCAAAGCCTCTGGCTTTTAAATGCTGAATAACCACAGGTTTCCGTCCCCGATCACAGAAGGAAGGATAGAATATTGCTGTTCAATCTAAAATAACCCCTGACATTTCAAATGACTGATACTCTAGAAGACGTTTCCATAAGCATTGATAATGCCAGAAGATGTTTAAGTTTAAAAAGAGAGCAAATGGAGTGGCAAGGGCTTGCATGTCAATATTTATTCTGCATGCCTATGTAGTTCGGATATTCATGGTGGGTAAGGATGGATTTTAGTATAAATATTTAATATTTACCATCTATCAGGTGGTATAAAAACCAGATTCTCTTTGCACTTTTCTGCAGATTTTTTATTTTAGCGTATTCCGCTGCTTTAGTTCAATGATTTTTTCATTTAAAATTGAAAAGCCAATAGTAGAATTGGGAAAAAAAAACCCAAACCACTATGGTAAAGGTGTGAAAAGAGAAGATAGTGAGAATCTCAAATAGCATGGCTAGTGTGAGGTACACTTGATCTGCTCCATACCTAGGAGGGCTTCCTGATATATTGGCCCTCATATTTATGATTGTGTTAAGTATTTTTCTGTAGTGCTGTGTTTGTTTATAATTGACATCCAGTTACTATAAACTGCAACTTGACACCAACCATAACGAATGAATGTAGAATAAGGATACCATTCACCATTTTCCAGTGTAAAAAAAAAAAAAAAGAGAATGTGAATCTTCCTGAGAAGTATAAAACCCCACACAATCCTCCCCGCAAGTGTAGTACAAAGAATATGTAGCTGCAAATCAACACATTTAAATGCTTATCCAGTTGAATGAATCTTTTATTTTGGAAATAGTATATTAATGTAAAATAAAATAAAAATGTTCACTGCCATTTCTCTGCTTGTGAAATGCAGTGCATAGATCAAGGAAGACCTATTAGGATCCTTTATAGAGGAGGATTTCATCAGCTTGTCAATAAGTGTGTTCTCACTCAGCTAATCAGATACTTCTGTATCCTTTTTTTAAGCCATATTTCCATACTTGCTAATTTTTATGCAACTTTCTGAAGATAGAAACCATTAGGAATCCAAAATTCCTCAGCCTTGTAAATAAAACCTCAAAAATATTGGAAAGAGAATTAGATTATAAATAATTTCAAACAACTAAATGTTTATTTTTAATGCGGTTATCCAATACCGTTACTAAATGTTCACCATCCCATCTACAGTGCTCAGTTTCGCTTTCTGATGAGTTCTGCTGCTTCTCTTCCTGGGCTGGGAATGCCGAAATGAGCCTAACTTTGCAGTTTTACAAGATGATTTAGGGTGCTTCCTGAAGCTGTAAGAAAACTTAGGACGAATAACAGCAGATCTTGTGGACTGAGCTAGCAATGGCAGCTAACCTGCTAACTGGAGAGAATGAGGTATCTTCTTAGTGATTATCCTTGAAAACAGGCAGATATTGTCAGTGTTGTGAGGATTAACATTTCATTTCTGATGTTTAAAATCTTCTGTAACACTTTCTAAATAGCTAAAATACGATTTTGCTTTAAAAAGTGATCTGACCTTTCTCTCTTTTACTTGCCTGCCAGGACGTGAGTTGTGCCAGGATAGATGTCGTCACTAACCCCCCTAACCTAGGGTGATCTTTCTTGTGTTTGCACTGGTGATGTTATCAGAGCCTGGGGAAGAGATGTGGAACCCTAACTTGACGTCATAAAAGGTAATAACATTTTCCCTGTATTTTTTTGGAAATTATTTACTTGCATTATTAAGGCTACACTTGCTTTTTTGAGAAAATAGGGGGAGGGGTGGGGTTGCACGTGTAAACAGTGCATGCACTCTTAAGTCACGTAAGAGTAAATAATGTACTATGTCCAATTTCTGAACATAATAGAAAACAGACATGCGCTTAACCAACCCCCTCCCGCCAAAGCAGAAATGTGGTTACAATTCAAAATCTGATAAAACTATTGCAAAGTATGTCTGAACTTTGTGAAACAGTACGTTCGTATTAAAACACAGATGATTGCTGCCCACAATTTGAAGCTTGAACACATTTTTAACTAGTCCTTTGTAACTACCTCAATCTAGAATTGAGGGAAATGTTGAACGTATTTCTGCTCCTGTGCAAGTCACAGCAAAATTCACCAGGTGTCCTAAATGCGGGATTTGATTCAGCGTAGCCAGTAATAATTGCTGGGTATTCCTTACCCTGCAGTATATTCCAAATCAGTTACGGTGATTCCTCCCAAATTGTATTTCCTTGTAAAAAGTCTTCCACCAACACTTGTTCACGATGAGGCGAGATTTTATTGCTGGCTTCAGTGGGTAAGAGCAGGTGTGAAAGATATAAAGCCCCAAGCTTTTATTTGCTTGTGTAAAATTCGCATAATGGAATATTTTGGGATCTGTTCTGTGCTGTATGTATATAGGCTCTTCACAACTGTCCTTCTGTACGATGTGCCCTAGAATCCATCTGTGAAAAAGCCCAACCGTTGTTATAATGATAAATGAAGTGCTGCTTTAAGGCCATCAAAGCTGAGGGTGGCCCAAGGCTATTAGTACTGTTTAATTTCAAAAGCACCTTCCAAATCCATGCTTTATTTTTGAGGTTAATGTATTTAATTTGCTGTTTTCACGTGTTCTTTTCTCTCTTTGCCCTTGAACGGGAGAGTTGCTACAGGATTTAATTATATGTAGCAATCACTCCTCCAGCAGTATTTGAATAGTATTTATTAACTGAATGGATGAAATGGGTAGGGCAGACAAGCAGCATGCAGGTTTTAGCATGACCAGAGTACTCGGAACACTAGACAGGGTGAACTAAGCACCTGTCGTAATCTCCGATTTTGTAAGTTCTGTATATAGTTATTATCAGTGATTTAGGACACAATCCTTCAGCATGCCAAGTACTCCCCCTCACTTTTGTATGAGTTGGGATTTAGTACTGTATACGATTAAGCTAAGATTGACTAGCCTTCTCTTTTAGCTCCTTCATAAAAATATTTAAATGGAGGAAGATTCTTTATGTAAAAGACGTATCTACAGAGATATAAATAAAAATGTCCATGCCCGGAACAATTTTCCAGATTTAGTCCTGATGGAGGTGAGAACATGGTCTGTTCCCCCCTAATATTATTATTAACCACAAAGCTACAAAGCCCCAGAGAAGATTTTCCAGACGTGTAGTACTTGCCTGTAGTAGGCACATATTCCAACATGCGCTCCCAAGTCAGCGTACTGTTTCCTGGTAGAGCACAGTCTCACATCCCCAGTAACCACTGGCTCGGTCTTAAGACACATTTTAAAAAGAAATGGCCTGGAGTTTTAAACTGAAGTCTGTGGCTGAGGAAACTCACTGTTCTGTTATTGCTCCTGCTGTTGCAGTGACGTTTCTGGGAGCCCAAGACAGCTGTCCCGGAGCGGTGCCCAGAGCCAGGACGAGCTCTCTCAGGAGTATCCTCTCAAACCCGGCATCACCCTTTATTCGAAGGGCGGGAATAAAGAGCCCAACGCATGTATAAATCATACAACGGAACCCTGTTTCTCCATGGAGGAGAGGAAGGTACAGTGACGTACGGGTGTTGGTTCTGTCCCTCTGACCACCGCAGGAGGGTACTCACGGTGATGAGCCCTGCCTGAACACTGTTTGAATAGACCCCAAAACTGTCTGCGCAGATACTTCTGCTTTCAGACCCCCCTAGCACCGCTGCTGCTCCCAGCAGGAAGAGGCCCTGCCTACACAGATGACCAGATCCAGTAGCATTAGGAATTAAACTTGCATTCCTTATTAAATTTCAGCAACTCTGTAATGCAGCAATCTTTAAACAGAACTTAAAAAGTAAAAAAAAAAAGCCGAAGGGGTAATTCTTGAAACGGCTGTCTGTCCACAGAGCAAGTGGCTAAAGGTCAAAGAACAAGTCGGAAGCGCTCTGGCAGCGCCTGGCCCGCTTCGCAGTGTCGTGGCCGTGCGTTATCTGCCCTGTCCCCATGCCCCGGGAGGCGACAGGTCTGTGCCCCCGCTCCCCGCCGTGCTCTCCTGCGCAGGGTGCCGGGGTGCCGGGCCTGGCGCGTCTCGTTGCAGGGCTGGGGTCGCTCCCGCTGCACGGCCGGCGGCTGCTGGGGGCGAGGGTCTCGCTGGGTGGTGGTGGTGGGGTCCCGCTGCCTGTGCCAGGCCCTGCTGCGGGCTGGCGTCGTCTCACGTTGCCGGGGCCTCGCCGCGTGTGCCCGGGCCGTTGTACGCACCAGGCCTCGCTGCCTGCGCCGGGCCCGTGCTTGGGCCAGGTTGGGCCCCATTACCGGCCCCGTTACCAGTCCCGCTGCGTGTCGGTCCTGCAGCACCCCCCCCCCCCAATGCGATTTTCCCCAAAATAGAGCGGTTTCGGGACAGGAGGGCGTGTGGGGGCGCTCAGGGGGTGCAGGGGACGAGACCCGGTGCTCCTGGCACAGCCCGCCCGCGCCTGCCGCGCACCGGAAGGGTTAAGGGGGCGCGAGGGGCCGCGCCAACAGAGGCCGGGGTGAGGGGGGGGGGGGGGGGGGGGCGTGTGCGTGAGGCAGCCCAGCCAGCAGCGCCGCCCCCGCGCCGGGAGCCAGTGGGCGCGCCGAGCCGGCCGCTCAGGCCATAGGCGTCTCCTTATTGGCCACACCCCGCGCGGTGCTTGATTGGTCACGCCCCCCGCTGTGGTCTTCCCGGCAGCCAATGGGAGAGGCGCAGGGCCGGGACCGGGAGGGGTGGGGTTAGAGGTGGCTGACCTGAGGTAACCTCTCGCATCACACCACCACGGCGGCGGTAGCCGGCGCGGGGGGCGGGCCGGGCGCGGGGGGCGGGGCGGGGGCGGGGCCGCACGGTGAATGGGGGGGCCGCGCCGCGTTCCCGCCGGCTCTGCTACCCAGCGCCAGGCCGGGGGCCTGCCGCGCCTCCGCAGCACCCGGCACCCTGAGGTGAGCGTCCCGCTCCGCCGGGCCTGCCGCGGGCTGCGGGGCTCGGGGGGGGGGGGAGGCCGCCGCGCTGAACGGCCGGAGGGGAGCGTGTGGGCCGGGGCCGGCGCCCCGGCGGGCGGCGCTGCGCGGGGCCGCGGGGCTGGGCGGGGCCGGGGCCCGGGGGAGCGCGGGCCGCGCCGCTCCGCGCCGTGCCGTGCCGTGCCACGCCGCCGGCTTTGTCAGCGCCGCCTGGGCGGGCGCGGTGGTCGGGGGCTGCGGGCTCCCCGGGTCCGCCTTCGGCTCGGGAGCGGCCCGGAGCGGTCCCGCTCCGCATGCGGAGGGCGGGAAGGGGGTTTCCAGCCGCGGGGATTCGGAGCGGGCAGCCGGCCGGCGCGGAGCGGTTCCTGCCGACCGGAAGAGCCGGCCGGTTTCCTCTCGGTGGTGCCCGCGGCGGAGCGCGGTCTGGTGCGGGCCAGCCCTGCCGCTGCGGGAGGGCCGCCGGAGATCCGCGGTGCAGCGAGTCGTGCCGCACCAGGGGCCTGTGGTCCCCGTGTGCTGCTGGTCTGATCACTCGGGGGGCCGCCCCCGGTCCCCTCCCCGCGCACCTCCCGCCTGCCTCGGCGGACCTGGTGGTCGCGCTGGCGGCTGCTCCGGCACGGAACAACAAGTTGGTGGTGGCTTTGCCGCGTGCGAGTGAGTTAATTCACAAAAAATCAAATCGGGTGTGTTGGAGCCACCGAATCAGCGGAGGACTGGAGCATGAGGCGCTTGCTTTGCCAACTTAGGCATCCCTCTTCTTTATTGTCATCCTTCTTCCATCTCTGGTGGGATTTCAAGATCTTAAGGGAGGAGTTTGGGGCCTGTTTTTTCAGAGGGGCTGCAGGGAGCCCTGGGAACGCCTTCTGGAAGGTGCTGCGGGGTGCTTGAAAATAATAAAGTTGTAAAAGCGGATTGGCAGAATAAGCCAAATTATTATTCTCGCCTCTCGTTTTGTGGTGTCTCTCAGATCTTTGTGAGAAGGTTTTAAAATGAAATATACCACGTTAAAAAAAAGCACAAAGTAAAATCGTAGCCTGTTCCAATTTAGCAGGCTGTAAATACTCAGCAAACCATTTAAGTTATGCCTAATTCTCTCAAAGACAATGGGATTTAGACACGGTCTTGAGCGTTTTAGCAAACTAGGATAGCTGTAAATATAGGCTCTTTTTTTGTCTTTATGTTCTTTTTGGAAGTGACGCACACATATTTTACCTGAGGAGACCTAAGAAGCATATATTCCACTTGTATATTTAGCTTTATGTGTCTAATATTGATACAGTAAATCTGAAAACTAACTAACAAGAAGTTCTAATCTGTGGACATATAGTTTGTGAAGTACTTTTCAATACATTAGAAGCAAAAGAACTTCTCAGGGTATTTGATATTTGCTGAGAACATTTTAGGATAGGAAGTGAAGCAATGCACAATTATTAAGCAGGAGGCATGGCTCAGGCGGAGCAGAGTTTGAATCGTGGCCCACCGTTTGCGTGGAGATACAGGCTGGCGATGGTTTGAGACTGAGCGAGTCTTAAAGTGCAGCGGCAGCTGGCCTGACAGAGCGCAGGCAAGGAGCTCTGCAGGTAAAGGGTTTGATGCTTGGTGGCCTGTCTAGGTGCAAAAGTCATCTCTTCGCCCTCTCCTGATCTGGAAACTCGCTTCCAGTCCTGGTATAGGTGAGCATGTTGCTGATTTTTTTGTGTTCAGTAAGAGCAATTAAGTAGTCAACTTGTTACACAGGCACCATCTATTTTTACTTTGTTTTTACCTTTTTTGTTCCTTTGGTTTTACCTTTTTTGTTCCTTTGTTTTCTGTGATCTGTGTTCATTCAGTTAGGGTGGTGAAAGTACACATGTCCATTTCATTGTTTTAAAATCATTTGTGTTGATTAGCAATACCGCAGATCCCTGGGTATTAAACAGGAGACCTTTAAATAAAACTAGTTTTGTTAATTTCCTTGTTATATGACTTATCAATATTGTAGAGGTGCTATTCTGAGTCTTTGAAAGAACCTACAGCTCATTTTCACTGAAATAATAATACTCTTTTCAGTAGTGTAATTGTCTTTAGAATGGGGTGGTTTGAAAAAAGTAGAAACTTCATTTCCAACTGGCGTTATGCAAGTTTCATGCCTAGGTGTATTTTACAATAGTAAAAATGATCTTAAAGTGAAACTGTTATAAAAACTTCTAAAGTGTAATATTTTAACATGTGCATTTTACTGTCAAGCCGAAAATGTTACTAATGATAGTAGTAGAGCTGTGGAGAAGTGAATTGGGTTTTGTTTCACCTCGGGCAAAACCAGATACGTTACTTTTTGCATTTGGATTGCAGAGTTTTCATCGCTTGTAGCGCGAATACGATTTGGGTCTTAAATACCTTCACATCTGCAGAGCTGGGGAGTTATGAAAGTGCTGTGTATCTTCAGACCTCTAATGGGAGCTGATTTCTTCAGGAGGAGGCAGGACAGCGTGGCTCAGCTTCTGTAGAGATTCAACTGTGATTAAACATACTTATGTAACTGAGCAGGCTCAGAGTGCATGATGTTACCTGTTCTTAAGCCTTTGCAGGATCTAATTCTCAATCTATCCTTCTGTAACTTACTTATAGGTTTTTTTAGCAAAAAGTTCTCTCTCTGCAAAAGCCTGTTCGACAGGCTGTTGACACCTGCAACAATAAGTGTAGGGGCTGCATATAGGTGAGGAGCCAGACAATTTTGGTTTTTAGGGTCTAGTTCAACATTATTGAAAGAAACAGTACATCTGCTAAGGTTAGTGGTACGCGAACATTGTCTCGGTGGTCAGCTGGATGCTGCGTTAGAAACTATAGCGAATACAATATGCAGAGGTTTGGTGAGACTTGTGCGTTCTATTTGCAGCATTGGAAGCAAAAGGCTTCTGTGAGGAGATTTCTGAGAAAGTCTGCATTTTATTTGGCCCCAGACAATGCTGAAATTAATTTAAATATGAATAACAAATTTCAGCATGCTGAGAACAAGCTGAGCTTATGTCTAATTCAATGCAGTGTTGGGTTACCAGCTGATTGCAAAACATTAGCGGAACTCATGACTTTGGGACGGGACTACAAGGGGTTGGAAGTGCATTGGTAAATGGACTTGAATGGGGCTTCACGGATAACTTAACTGCTTTTGAACGGAGTTGTACAAACAAGATGTTTGAGTCAAGTTGTTTGAGCGTGGCGTTGGGGATCAGGAGCCTTGGCATTGGTTTGATGCTCTCTCATGGAGTATTTGAGTGAAACGCTTCACCACCTGTTCCTCTGTTTCCTTCTCTGCTTAGAAAAGAAAAAACCTTGAAACTTGCTTATTAACATATAAGTTCTTGAAATTAGAAAAAGTTTTTCTTTGTTAAGAAAGAGTTGAAGTTAGTTTGGCTGTATCCCAGATTCTTCAGCGCTGATGATTGTGCCAACAGTAAATCCGTGTGTATGAAATTCTCTAGGAGTGATCTGATGCCAGGATAAATATACACGTAAACATTGTCTTCATGTTTACGTGTGCAAACAAAATTTGATAAAACTTTGTGCTGTTTGAGCTATAAGTCCTGCCCAAACACCTCAGTTTAAGATATCTTCCTGTATGGTTTAGTTTCTGCATGTCACAGATAGGTATGCAGACTTCACAGTCATGCTTCCTCTTCTTCTCCATCTCTACCCTCAAAAAAGGCAGATCGACCCACCCTTTTAATGCCCATGGCGGACAGAGATTTGTGGTTTTTCAGTCATAAAATGGTTAAGTACATCTCTCTGTAAAATGAACTGCCTGTGGCCCCAGTGAAACTGGAGTTTGTGGGAGTAGTGATGTCAACACAGGGTTTGATCTAAATAATTCAGTCAAGTACATTCATGGTAAAAGTGCATGAGCCAGTTGGATCAGTTTTTAATTCTCAGTTACTGATGAAAAGAAAGAGCATGGTGTTTAAGGATTGCACTGTCTATAAATTCCTTGTCTGTGCTCTAATTAAAACTGCGATCATGTCCTGTTTGTGTTAGAACATGGTCCAGTTTTGCTTGTGTACCGGATGAAAGCTGTCATGTTCATATCAAAGCAATTATGCTGCATCCCTGTACTTGGCATAACATGGCTATAATTAGCAGGACTGACAAGGTTTTCCCACCGGTTTAGGATGTCAGTGTGTGGCGTGAGAGTTAAAGGTATCAAAACAGTCTTTTCTGCATAGTGAAGTACCTGTTGGGGGAATGGGGCCCTGAGATAAATGTCCCCTTGTCTTGTCCTTGTCTGTATTGCTGTATCACGGTTTGTTTTACAGGTAAACTATTGTTTTTTTTCTTGTAAAAATATGGCATGTCAGCTGTGTCTTCTAGCCACCAGTTTTTCATGAGGTTTCTAATTGTCATTGGGATTTACTCCTGACCATCTCAAATTCAGCTGAAATCGGCCAGCAGATTCAGAAGTTGACAGAGGAAAAAAAGTTTGACATAAGTAGATAGCACTGGCACAAAGGGTAGTTTCTTTTAGAAACAAAACTAAAACATATGTGGGACGATCAGGTGTGTGCTAACACATTGCTCAGAAGTTGCCAGAACGATGGACTAGCAGGAGCTGCCAAGGCTTAACTTGGACATCGCAGGTTCAGTTCCCGATTTACTCTGTGACCCAGAGCAAGCGATCTAGTCTGTGTTGTACCTGTGGTTTTTTCACAACAGTTTTGTATTCAATGATTTGTATAGTCGGGAAAACACACACAGAGTATTCTTCGTAATGATAATATTTACTTGTTAATTCTTTTCTTTTCCAGTTCGTTTTGGAAGTGGATAACTGCTCAGATTGCAAGAATAACAAGAGGTTAGCGCATTCCTAATTTTATGATGATGTGATTTCCAGCTGTGTGTAGTTGTCATGTAAGTGCATCGAAGTCAGGCAGAGCAGGGCATATCAAATGTTTATTCCCCATCCCACCTGTCTTTGTGCTGTGAGGTGCTCCTTTGTTTTCTCTGTCATGCTCTTTCTCAGTTGTAATTATTGGTTTTTTTTAATTTTGAAGAAAATGCATTCATTCCCTGTTGGAACAACACTGAATTTTTGATACTTGGAGTTCCCCATATTAAGACATTCTTCTCTATGCAATGATTTTTTTTAATGGAAAATGGAGACCTGAACTTTTGTATTTTCCTCTAACAATTGTAAATCATGCTACTAAGTTTCAATATATTACCGTAGATACTATCCCATAATTGACATGGATGATCTGGGACCAAGAGGTTAAAGTCAGGGTGAAGTTACAGGAGATGGCTGAGCCAGTAGCCTGAACATCAGGCTGCTAGTTCACTGCTGCCAAAAAGGGGAGGTTTTGCTTCTGTCCCCATCATTCCTTACCAGTATCTTCCCATCTGCTCCCTTTGTTGCTCCAGTTGCACTTGCTAACCTTGCAGGAAATCAGCTTTTGTTGGTTACAGTTCTGATGATTTTGTTGAATCAGATCAGAGGGTGGTCTGGAAAGCACCAGAGCTGCTGGGGAGTAGGCAATGTGAACACATAGCTAGGGTGGAGAAGGGAAGAGGTAGGTATGAATGGAGTGAGACCTTGCACTTTGACAGTGATGGGTTGTTAGATTTGTTAAAAGTCATCCTGGTGGTGACTTATCCTCAGACTTGAACGAGCGTTGAAGATTCAAGTCTTCCTAAAGCTTGATCTTTTCAGGTTAAGGATAAAGCAGATGGCACAACAGTATGTGGAAGAAGTTTAAAATTAATTACTGCTTGTGTTATACCTGTTATATATATAGGGAAATCTTAGAGAATTTTTTTTTATAAGATACTCAGTTAATCCTGTAGTTGTTCCAGAATCTGTGGATGCTTCTTTAAGTGAAAACTTCAAAATTACTCACTTTGCCTCAGTTGAAACTTCATGCCATTAAGCCCAAAGGTAGCAGTTCTGGCTTGAGATGTGCTTGAGCTCTTGGCCTGGGAAGCTGAGATCAGATTTTGGGAAGGCAAACTATGTGTTCAGCCCGTTCTTTTTCTCTTGCCCGAGTGTCTGCTATTGACCACAGTTGGAGGTGGACTCGTGTGCTGAACAAATCTTAGGTCTTGCCTGGCCCCCTGGCTGGCAGGCTGCTGGCCGGTACGCTGTATCTGCTCCCCAGTGTTTGGTAGATCAGCTCAGATTCCTAGAAGAATCCTAAGAAGCATGAGGTCTTCTGAAAAAATGTGAGAGAGAATGTGTCTTGCACCTGGCAAGGGCTGGGAAAAGGGTGTTTTTGGCCAATCAAATCCATCGTTTGAATAGCAGTAAATAATGCTATGTGCAGTGCCTAACACAGTGAGTCCCAGCGCTCAGATGCTGTTGAAATACAAATTTTTAATCACAGAATGGCTGAGGTTGGAAGGGCCTCTGGAGATCGTCTCGTCCAACCCCCTGCTTAAGCAGGGTCAGCTAGAGCAGGTTGCTGAGGACCATGTCCAGTCAGGTTTTAAATGTCACCAATAACTAACTAAGCAAAGAATAATAGTCAAATAAAAATTTTGGATTTCTAGTCATGCATTTGTATATGATTTTTTTTTAATTTTTTTTTTTTTTTCTTTTAAGTGCCTACTGCAGCTCTGTCTAAACTAGCAGGTTCTGCCACAGATCAGGATGACCAGCTGCTTTGATCTTATAGTCCTTGTGCAAACGGAAAAGTCAATGATTATAGCAGAAGTAACTATTCTTGATCCTGGACTCCTATCTGGGTTCAGCTATGGTGTTTTAACATTGCATTTCCTATCAGAAGTGAACCTTGCTTTGTCCTCTTTGTTCTGCAATAGCAGATATTAACCTCAGGTTTTGGTTTTTTGCTTTCTTTTGCCCTTTACAGTGCTGAGAGCCCAATTTGTAGGAGCTATGGAAGAATCTTCTCAACCCACTAAACCCCTGGAGATGAACCCTCACTCTCGCTTTATTATTGGCTCTGTGTCAGAGGATAACTCAGAAGATGAGACGAGCTCCTTGGTGAAACTTGATCTGCTAGAGGAGAAAGAGAGGTCTTTGTCGCCTGTATCTGTCTGCTCGGATTCTCTTTCAGATCTAGGACTTTCTAACACTCAAGATGGCCTGGCAAGCCATATGAGGTATGGATAAAATAGTACTCAGTTTCAGTCTTCAGTCTTTTTACCCCATCCATTCCAAAGATTCAACTTCATATGCGAGTTTGGCCTCAAATGTTTTTCTTGTGCCAAGACATCTTCCGGCATTCTGTTTCAAAATGACCTCTTGTATGTTTATCTGTATCAAAACCTTCTGTTTTCCATTGGTTTTAATGAAATATCTGTGCCTAAATTCCTTAAGCACCTTTCAGACATCTCAGCTGTTGAGTGTTATGGTAGGCTTGCTTATACTGCCTATCTCTTGTCCCAGCTTTCAGAAAACTGAAATGTGCTGAGATCTTTAAAGTTTCCACTTGTGTATGTGTTTTAGATGGGCTGTGTTTGTTGAGAATAAGGACATTATTTGCTTATTTTGTCTTTATATGGAATTGGCTGCTTTGTATGTAGCCAAAGAATTGGCAGGACCCCTGGGTAAGATCAATGACTCCATATCACTTGGAATGTTTTTTGTTTTGGATAGAGAAAATTTTGTTGATAAAGAAAAGATTGGTATCCTCCAAAGTGGTGATAAGCCAAGGCTTAATATGGCAGCTGCTGCTTGCAGCTCAGGGAGATGTTGGCCTCACAGCTGGGAGAAGGGCTGTTTCACTCCTACTCCGAATTCTTTGTGGCTCAAATGAACTATGAAGTTGGAATTTTGAGATCACGGAGTTAATATTTGCTTGTCAAAACACCTCTTTATTTTCATGGTGTTCCTGATTTGCATACCACTAGCGGGATGTACCCATTGGGATTTCCTCTGTTATAGGCTAGATATCTCGTACTTTGCAGCGTGTGTGCAGATGACAGTTTCTCGGTGTCTGATCAGTCTTGCTTTGCACTTCCATGTCCCCTTCATTTGTTTCCCATATTCCAGGAGGTCTGGTGCCCAGGCCTGTACGCAGTACTGTACCTGAGGCCTTGCCAGTGCTGGGTGGAGTGAGGAGATATTGTACGTGGGGAGCAGCAGTCAATGAGCAATCACCATGTTGAGTATTGCTAAAGTTATACTAGGTGTAATATTTGCATTTGTGACTACTGAATTGCAGCAGCTCATTTCAGGTTACTTTGCCACCTTGTCAAATTCCTTTAGAATTAGATTCTTGATTCCAAAGCATCTTCAGTTGTTCCCAGTTTGATGGTAAGCTCATAACTGATAAATTTAAAAAGAAAATGTTAAACAGTGTTGGTGGCAGAATGAATCCTTACCAAAGACCCGCTTCTTACATCCTTCTAGTTTAACAGAACAGTGCTCGCCATCGTCTGAATTTCCAGCTACCCTGCAGTTGTTTCATGTATACTTGTTTGATTTATGAAAAAGTAGTTTTGGACAGTGTCAAAAACCTTCCGAACATCCGAATTTACTGCAGCAATTGACAGTCCCCTGTTTGCAAGCCTTTTTAGCATGTAAGGAAGGAAATGCATTTTTGTTTAGGAAAGATTTGTCCCTGACATCTTCTAGCTGGATGTAACTTACTACCTTTTTGTCTGCTAGTTCCTTACGAATAGGTTTGTGATTGATTGTTCTGGTGCCTTTCAGCCTCGGGTTCTCCCAGCAGTTCCTCCCCGTGGTCAGAACCAAATCTAGAAGAGCTTCCTCTTGATGTGCTCTTTCTGCCTGCCTTTTTAAAAGGTGTCATCCCATTCCAGGAAAGTAGAGGACAGTCTGAATCCCACTATAGTTTTTACTGAACAATCCTGCACTACCTTTACTTTGTTGCTTTTGAAGAAATGGTTGGTTCAAAAAAGGCTTCTGGCTTTTACTGACCAGTAGTAGATATTTATATGACCAGCTAATCCTTTCAGGTTGTTCTTCTGTTTTGCTGGTTTCTTTGCTTGTGCAGATTAAAGAATTTTAATCTGCCCTTTTATTGGTGGTTCCCTCCCTACTTTAGGGAGACAGCCTCTGAAAACAAATAGTAGCACACTCTTTGGGTTGGGGCAGAAGGGGGATAGTAGTCCATACTTTACAGAGTTGTTATGGTCATACTGATGGACATGTTTAGCCAGCTGGCAGTAATATAACAAATATAAGATCTTAATGCAAATTTAAAAGGGATTACCTTTCCAAAGGCTGCCAGTTATAATAATTTGGCAGCGCAAAAGGTAATTTTGAAGCAGGAAAAGATCTAGCCCTGTAACTATATATATTTTAGGAACAGAAGCAGCTGGAAGAACACATAACCATTAGTGTGGAAACAGACGGTAGGAGAGCAAGAAAATCGAGCAACCTCTAGGACACTGCCTGGCATCAGAGAGCTGTAATGCAATAGGTGTGCAACCTTGAGCACCTCTGTTGTAACTTGCTTACTTTGGCACTCTCTTTTGAGGGTACTTGACTTTCAGTTAAATTGGAGAGAAATGCCAATTCAAATAAAAAGTTTACAGCATTATAGGCTGTTTTTCTGAGATAAAGTAAGATGAACTGAAAGAGTTTTCCAGGATGGTAGTCCCTTTCATCAAAAGAATGCCAAATAATATTTACAGATGGAAAAACTGAGACAAAGACAAGTTCAACAACTTGCCTGAAGTCATTCCGTGACAGTGAATTAACAGAACACAGGTATTCTTGCTTCCAGCTTCCTTTTGGTAATCACAAAGGTACAACACTTTCTGAAATGACGAAGATAAATTCATGGGGAGTTCTGTGCAGTTTGACTAATGGGTCAAACAAGGTGCAGGTCCAAGGGAGCGTATCTTTTTGAAGAAGTTGCCAAAAAATCTTTCCATTTGCTGGTTAGTTTCACACAGGAAACTTTGGTCAGCTAAAGATAGAGATAGCTTGTATTTGAGGTGAGGGGCTTTGCTGCAGAGAAGTCCTTCTCAGGGAACAATTATGTCTAAAATCCAGAATTTAGTCAGCTGAAAAAGGGTTTGTGAGTGTACCTGTGGTAACAGGCGTTGCTGCTTCTCTCTTGCTCTTAGACCCCCGTAAAAAGCGACATGAGATTGCCAGTTCCTGAAGCACAGATGTTTCAGTAGACTGTTTGGCATATGTTCAGTACCTGAGATTTGCAGGTCTCCCGTCTGAGCTGGAAAACATTGCTGATAGCCTTATCATCTGACGGGGTTGTGATGTCTAATCGATATATCCTGACCCAGCTATGGGTAGTCTGTATGCCAACTCATGTTTCTTCATTTGAGCATGCACAGTGTGTGTGCACTGTGGTGTTCCATCTATCACCTTATTGATCTTGTTAAGTGTTTATGCTGTTGCTAAAGACAGTCTTGCTGGGACAGGGTGTACAATGTAGGCTTCCATACCACTAGAGATCTATGAAGAGCTTTGATTGTGCCAGTTGGCTGGTACTACGTAGGATTGAGAAAGCCACGCTCTGATAATGAACTTTAAATTGGTGTGTGGAACATCAGCGCTTAACAGAAGTTGTGTGTTGGAAGAGTAACCATGCAGACTAAAATGTTCTGATTCTTTTCTTCCTTGTAGTTGTGCTTTATTTAAAGAGTATCAGTAATAAAAATCATGTAAATGCCCTCCTCACTGTGTTAGTTGTAGCATCTAACATTGAAAACAAGTGTCCTTGAAGAAAGTACTCTGCTTGTGTACAGTTTGCATCAACAAAATTTACTCTCTGTTGCGTTTTGCACCTTCAGATAATAAAACCAAGCATACCATTTTTTTCTTAAATCTTTTTGCTTCCAGGCATAATTGTGTTGTCTTTGAGTTCAGAGATTTCCATCAGCACTTCCAGCTGAAGGCAGTAGTCCTGTTGGGATACAGTTTCTGCTTGTAGAGTAGTGAGCTGTTAGAGAGTTGCTGTGCTCCTTTCTGAAGTTTTAGTGGTAGATTAAGTAACTTCTTTATAAATGCCACTTGGAAAGTACTTTGGGTCTGTTTGTTTCATTTAATAAATTGTTCTTGACTATTGCTAAATTTAATTCCTAGCTTCAAAGATGGCATCTTGTATCAAATTCTTGTTTAAAATAGAATAAATCCTGCATGCCTTCTGGTATTTGTACATCAGGCCTCTGGTTTCATAAGCAATGAAATGGGTGTACAGAGTCACCTGACAATCCACTTGCATCAACTGAAAGCCAAATTTTTGGAAGTAGCTCAGCTGTTACCTCTGATATTAAGCCCACAGAGGCTTTAGCCCTTAGCACCTAACACTATTTGGACTTCTCGGTAAATAATCTCAATAAATTACTGAGATGCTTGAGAAGAACTAATCATCTATTAAAGTAATTTTGGAAGAATGCCTTGTTTTTAGTTGGGACAGTAGTGTATTGAGTATGCCCAGCCTGGCACTGGGACAGGGTGCCTGCTTAGAAACCAGTCATAGAGTGATTGCACAGAGTACTAAAAGTAATAAAGGATCCTTTTGAGCTTGTTCTGAATTTTAAAAAAATTCCTTTCCAGTCCAACTGTTTGTGGTTAGGAGATTACACTATAGAGCATTGATCTTGTAAAATTGTAAGTGGTGCTGTAATTTTATGCGCAAATGTGTGCATAGAAGTACAAGTATGCTTTAGTGTCTGCAAGGCTGATGCTTTCACTGCCGCATCTGAGACTGGTCCAGCTGCATCAAAAAGGATTTCTCCTTTGCTGAACTGATTCCTTCCTGTTCCAGGCTTTCTGCATCGTCCTGGCTGTGGGGCCGCTGCTGGAGTTGAAGGCTCCTCCTCTTGCTCTGCTGTCTGTGCTAGCAGTTGCCATGGTGCTGCTGAGGTTTTTGTGTAGGGCGACTTGCATGGGTTTGCATCTCGTGGACCAGAAGGCCGTTAATGAAACTGGAATTGCATGCTGCTTGCTGAGACATTTTCCTTTGCATATGATCAATTGCTGTTGGCTCAGCAGATAGGGGACAGTGATACTGTTGCATGTTTCTGCAAGTTATTGAAATAAAGCTGTGCATCTTCAAGGAACCGCTGCCAAAACAGAGGATTTAGTTCCCTTTTGTTAGCACTACTGCCAGTGAGTGACGTTATGATTTATATTTTGAACTTCATCCACCTGGAGTGAAAAGTTGAATTTCCTCCGGCATCTGTTGAAAAAGAGGAAGCTTGTAAGGTGTTTTGGATTCCTAGCTGTTTCTGGTTGTACTGATAACCTGTGAATTATAACTTTTTTCTTCTCTGAAAGCTACTCTGTTTAGTGAACAAATACACTTTAAAGGACTTTTCATCTGCATACCTCTCAAAAGTAGCATTCTTCTTATTTTGGTGTAACAGATATTTTACTCCCTTTGACCTCAGTTAACATGGGAAACATCATCTCTAAATTCAGTAATTTGTAGGGAGATTTTGCAAAGATTAGCTGGCTGAGATACCACAGCGGTGACAGTGTCTCCTACTTGCTTACTTATCTGATATTTCTAATTGAAAAGATAACGAAGCATACTTTGTCCCGATCAGAATACTTTAGGGCCCCCTCCTGTGTTTTGCTGAATGCCCTCGCTTTTCACCCAGATGGGGACGTGTAGCAAAGGCATTCAAAGGCAAGTGCTTTTGCAGAATCCCCTCACAGCGTAGTGCTTGTATCTTCAGTGGCTGCAGGAGAAGCTGTCAATGAATGCAGGCTTGCAACAAATCTGGGAAAAGAGGAAGTGTCATTAAACCTGTTTTAGGTAGGGAAAGCAAAGAATCTCCACGCGAGGGAATAACTTGGATCTCTTGACTCCTTATTGTAACTCTGTACGACTAGTAGCTGAAATGGGCTGCACCGTGCTTTCTGTACTGGATTCTCTTATACTAAGCAAAACCTCTTTCAGTGATAAATTTTATGCAAAACTCCCCCACCTACCCCTTTGATTCTGGTTGTTAAAAAAGATAACGTTCTCTCGTTCATGCAGATCAGATCTGTTCAACACTTGAACTCTGTCAAAGAGCACTGGGAAGGCTCCTTTCCAAAAACTTCAATTCTGCTTTCTTCTCAGTTGCACAACTGTCTTTTACGGTTGTTGTTACTAACTTTTATCTTGGTGGCAGGGCTTGACCTGGAGAGTGTTAGGCTGTTGCTCCAGGAACATGTGGAATTTTGTACTTCATGAGGATGTAAAAGTAAAGATCTTTCAGTGCTTTGTGGTTTTAGGAACTGGAGTATGGATATCAATTCGATATAAATTTGGCTATTTATTTGGATTGACATTTGGATTTACGGGGTATTTTTGAGGGGTGAAAATTTGGTTCCGTGGGTCTAAGCGGGAAGGACATGATGAAGAAATGGATTCTGAAAGATAAATTTGAAGGAGAAGGAAGGGGCTTGGAGCGTACAGGAGGCTAGAGGCTTGTCGAGCGTGAGAGTCATAAAGTTGAGGGCAAAATACCTTGGAAGGAACAGTCAGAGGGAATGGGGTATGTTGAAGAGCCTCAGGAGTGAAGTGGTTTTGATCATAGTACATAAGAATGTGTGATCCAGAGGAGCTCAGTGAGCTTTAAATCATCAGGTTCCCTCCCCTAATAACAGCTGTGATGTTGCTTTGGAACTTGCAAGGAACACCAGTGATTTGGTGTGTGCGTCCTGTGGGTATGGTCCAGTTTAAAATGCATACGGCATAGCAGATAAAAAGCCAGATACGTGGTTTAGGAAAAGAAAATATCTAACAAACAAGTGTCTCAGCACTTAAAATCTGCATCCATTGCAGCTGTTGGTACTTGGTTATTTGAGAGGAATCCTAGCATTTTGTGCCAGTTTGGGCTCTGTAGTTTTGGAACCAAAGTTACTGCTTTAGGCTAAAGACCTGCCTTGATGGCTGTTCAAAGTCTGCGTTAGCGTGGAAGTGAAGTTATTAAGCCAGGGAGTAGGGAGAGGGCTGCTTTTGGTTTTTGTGCTGCATCCTTTATTTAATTTCCTGAAATAGGCTCAATCCTTTGTCAGAGCTGAGTCGAGTTTCTTTTTTTTTTTTGATTTATAGGTTGAAGCACTGATTTCCGGCAGTGTCTGCATTCAAGCCAACTGTTCTGTCTCTTTAAAAGCGCAGGCAAAAACTGTCTTTGAGTAAGTCCAGATTGCTGCCTCCCAGCGCCTATTACCCGAGACATAGTGAACCATTTACTCCAGCTGCAGAATTCTGTGTTGCTTGCTGGACTACATATATGCTTGCTCTTTCTCTCTACCTTTTTGTGAAATAGGTTGCAAGGGCAGATCTAAAACTGGAGCAGATCTTAGAGGCTTCAACTGGCTTGAGTCTTACCACCCAGATCAGATACATGTTCACATCAGTGCTTACATATTTGCAAAACATAAAGCCCAAATTGATGATGAGAGCTGCCCTCTCTCCACACCCTTTACAGGCCAAATCCGGAGGGGAGGGGGGAAAAAAAATCCTTTCTCGGGGGGGTGTGTGTGCATGTGTGTATGTGCTGCAGTCTCCTTAAGGCTGCCTTTCAAACAAGCCAGCTAGTGCATCACTGCCTTTGGAATAAACTGCTACGTCACTGATAGCACTTGGCATGTTACAGTGCTGGGATCAATGCAGGCTCCTAGCTGCAATGTGCGTCAGGTATGTGTCTGTAATGAATGCTTTTTTTCTTGGAGGCTAGAACAGAAGAGAACCGCGCAGGCTTTCCTTTTGTCTAACAGCAGGCCTAGGGTCTAAGGAGGGGGATGGTTTTCATATGATATTTGACATTTGGGTTCTGAGTAGTATTATGTTTAGGAAATGAGCTTTGTAGAGTGTGTGCGTGTTTGATGGTAAGTATTGTATCAGAGTGACACATCCTTGTGTAGCATGTTTTTGTAGGGATGTTGCAGCAAATCGTGTCCATTGATTTCATAGCAGTGAGTTCAGCTGGTAGAAGGCACGATGAATATTTTTAAACAATGCTGAAGCTGCTCCTCTAACACCAAGCTGTGTGCACATGTAGGATTTGTTTCCTTGTAGCTACGATGGTCAGAAACTGTTTGGATTGGGGGCTGTGGGTGGGGTTTTTTGGAGCACAGGCAAATATTTGGGAAACTGTTTTCACAAAACCTGAAAAATAAAATTTCAGTTATACTGTGTATAAATTTTAATCTCGACTCAGGATCAAAACCTGAGGAAATCTAATGGAACCATAGATCATGCAAGTATTTTATTTTGAAAATGATGGAATATCCCATTTTCTACATGAAATACATATCCAGTAGAGTTGCTGAATGTCTGTTGGATTTTGCTGGTCTTACGTAGCGATGACCAGAAGAGAAAGTGACACAGATTTTATCAAGCAGAGTCTGTAGGTTCATGATTCTCTGCCCTTACTGGTGAAATAGTGGGTTTGTGGTAGCCTCCCTGCAGAGGTGAAGGGAAGTAGGAGCCTGGAGAACCCGTGAGAGCAGACTTCCATGGCTGGAGTCATGCGTGCTGGGGTGTGAGAGGCAGGGACCCCGAGTTCGCTCTGGCGGGCTGGGCGCAGGGATCTGTACCACACCAAGGTAAGTGGTACGGTGGGAGGCCTTTCAAGATGGAGCCAGTGCTGGAAAATATTTCAAGACAAGTTGCTTTTTCTTACATACTTCTGTTTTAAAATGAATTAAATGGGAAATTTCTGGTGTACTTCATAGTTGGGTAGTTTGAGTAGCTCTTCAAAGAGGAAACAAAGGCTGACAGGTGAGAGAGGCATTTAGTTATTAGGTAGATATATAATGTTGGGGTTTTTTGTTTGTTTAAACTCTGTTCTTTCCCTGGTATCTCTTGTCTCTGCTCTCTGGTGAAGAGATTTCCACTGTGACTGCCTCCTTCACTGCCACAGCGTGTCGCTGTCCCCTTTACCCTTCTGCTGACAATGCTTGAAGAAATTGGATCTGCACAGAATTGTTTGCCTGCACTTTATCAGACACATGGCACTTGCTGTTGGTCGTCACTCATATCGCCTGTACTGTTCTTAGTTCCCTGTCTCCTGCGGTGACCTCACCTTGCCCTTCAGGGCTCAAGGTTGCATACTGTCATCCTGTTAATGTGACACTTTTCCTCTGGGTACTTGTACCTTTTTTTGAGTGATCCCTTCCTGCATGATTGCATGGCTTTTGCTCAGACTCTTGGAATGTGTGTGCATCAAATAAAAGCTGTGCTACCTGGATATGGCCCTACACCAGGACAGCCCCAAATGTCGTGAAATTTAAAAATGTAATCCAGTTGCTGCATCTAGTTCCAGTCCAGGTTTGATCATCACTGTATTGCTGCAGTCATTGCCCTTGCTTATCCTTTCCCTACCCCCAAATTTGCAACTTATGTTTTTGCATGTGCTCGATACTGAGTAAACATTCTTCCTTTCTCCAGTGATGTTATTGGACCCTGCAGTACTGTAGCACTTTGCTTGTGAGGATATTTGTTCTTAGAGCACTTGGAGTGATCTCATCTCCGTTTTATAGGTGGAGAAACAGAGGCACAGAAAACTTAAGTGACTTGTCCAGGGTCTCCCAGCTTCCACGCTGGTGTCCAGTGTGATCTGTTGCCTCGTGTCTGGATCACCGCTGTGCTCTGTGTGCCTGTACAAACTGTGCATCTGACTTTCTTCTCTAAAGCCCTGGAAATGCTTTCCTTGTCACCTCCCCACCCCTCCTGAAAATCTGATATTAAATCCTACGTGTTGATTGAATTCTTCGGGCAAATTGGCCTCTGTAGTTGCTCCTTTGCTCTCGCAAAGCCAGCTGCTGAGGAGGTGCTCGCCTGCTCCCAGCGCGGCTGTGCAGCCGGCGGTGCAGGTTTCCTCTGGATGCTGACGGAGCGCGTGGGGAAGCTGTGGAGCCTCCGCTTCCTTGCGTGACCCCCGTTGTGGGGAGCGTGAACTGGGGCTGACCATTGCTGCGAACAGCCACTGTGCATCGTGCGGGCCGCAGCAGCGGTGCCGTGTGTTAAGCCTGATTACATAAGCTGTAGATCATTTTCTCTCTTTCCTGATCAGCTGCTTTCCTCTGAACGCAGAAGAGGGAAGCTGCTACCCTCTCTGTGCATGCTGCGTCACAGAAGAGTGACTGAGAGAGGGGTGGTGGAAAGCAAGGGAAAGGTTAAAAGACTGAAGCAATCTGGGAAGTGCCACTGCTTCAAGGAGAACCGCATGAGTGCAAGAGGCTCTTTGCAGCTTTCTCCTCCTGGGTTTTGAGCTGCAGTATTGAAAAAAAAAAAAATAGCAGCAGCTACACTAGAGTCATAAGCAAGCCCGAAATCTGTTAATTCCTTCACTGAGACAGCATGGAGGATTCTGCAGAGCAGAGTCAGGAAATGAGATATCACATGCTGCAAAGGTAAGAATTACAGATATGATTGTCTCCTCATAGCAGCAGCCGTCTTGAACTGAGGCAGTTGGGCACTCTGTACTGGAAAAGCATGCTGATATTTCTCCATGTTAATTTTATCCTCTGAAACCTCGCCAGTTACTGTGAGGTATCTGTGCATGCAGTTTGTGAGAAAGATACTAGCATACATCTTAGTTGGGGAATCAGTGTTAAAAAAGTTTGAGATTCTGCACAACTTCTAACCTCTATAAACTCTGAAGGATAGATGAGCATTTTGAAAGTTCCTACGTAACAAAACACCGCAGTTGTGACCTGGGGATTAATAGGGATGACTGTTACTAACTCAGCATTTATTCTGGTTTGTTTAGAGCTCGGTATTCTTTCTTCCTTGATGCCCAACTTCTACCTCATCTTACCCTGCCAAAAAAAAAAAAAAAAAGTCTCTCCTGTTTTGATTATAATGTGCAGACTGTGGTTATTAGTAAATAAACTTAATGTTCTTGGTATGCTTACTGTCACAAATTAAACTGAACTATACTTGCTTATCAACAAGTGTTTGTGCGTTATTCTGGATGATGAACCTCTGGTTTCATTGACATTTTATCTGTAGCAGTATCTTTATGTGTGTAGTAATTTCAGCTTGGCAGGATAGTTCATATTCATACTGTTCACAGATTCTGACCCCAAGATTATCTTTTTTCTATCTTTGTTGAGGCTGCTCTCAAACCTGCAATGAATAAACCTCTCTCACTTGTTGGACCGTGCTCCTTCCTTGCCACGCCATAGATTCTGACCCTCTTCAAATACACAGATTTAGTAGAAATTCAACCTTAACAACACCTTTCCTCTTTTTCTTGCCTGTTGGCTCCTGTCCATGAATTCCTGGGCTGAGATTATCACAGAGCAGTTTGTGAACGCGTGCTCACAGGGACAAGTTTTAAGTTCAGTGATAACGTCTATCTCTGAAAGTGCAGCTTGCTGGAAGAAGGGAAAGTACACAGGGGAAGAACCTCCGCACACATTAACTTGTTCTTATGGCCTTCTCTGGATATCAGCTAGCAGCTCTTCTTTGAGGCAAGTTACTACACTGGATGTACTTTGGTCTGACCTAGTACAGCCATTTGTATGTCCCAAAATATCACTGGGAGATAGGCATCTGTTTTTTTTAGCATGCTTTAAAATCACCCTATTGATCTTGTTTTTCCTGTTACCCTTACTTCTCCCACTCTTGGCTTCACGGATTGCTTCAAAGCCTCTTTCGCTGTGCTTCACGCACCAAAACCAGGACAGTTGTGCTAGATGATACGGGTCAAGATCCTTTTTGTTAATGTGTACTGCAAAGCACAGCGTAGTCTGTGTTAGCAGCATGATTGCTCATAGGAAAGAACATACGAAAGATTGTTCATAGGTAAGAGAAGAATCTGGATTTAAACCAGATACTAACTACAGTTTGTTCAGGGCTTCTTTTGTCAGCAAATTTTTTAGTCAAGATACTGGTCTGTGGTGTTACTGTGCTCCTGATGAAGAGTTAAGGAGGGTCTGCATTCCAGATGGGTAAATCTTCATAAGCCATAACGTATTTATGAGGGAACGTGAGGGGGAACCTGTGTGATTCCTCTCAGGCTGTCACCAAGCACCTCTAACAGCACCTCATTCAATCCAGAATGCTCCAAACCTCACATGGGGCGGTGAACCTCACAGGCACAGCTCTCGGGCTACCTGACCTTGGTGGCCGTGTTTATAAAAGGAGACCTCTAGATGCTGTGCATGGCTTGGCTTGTCCTTGGGTTGGTTTTCCCTTCGTGCCCTCCCCCAGCAATTCCAGTCGCTTTCTGCCACGTCCCATCCCATTTCCCAGTGGGGTTGCTCAACGGCAGCAGCCCTTGAGCAGCTGATTAGGCCAGAGGTTCCTGATGGGTTTCCCATGGCCGAAGGGCAGCCAGCAGGGCCTGCGTGGCTCCTGGGGACAGATGCTGCCACTTAGACAGCTGCTCCGATGGCACTGACCCCCCTGGTTGCTGTTGGGTCTTCCCAAAGCATTGAGTAGTTTTTTCAATACCTTCCCAATATTCATCTCTCCTTCCTACAGAAAGGTCCTGTAATCCCAAGTGGTAGCAGGGGTAAGGACTTCAGTGTGTTTGTGGGAAAGGAACCTGTTAAGAAAAGCACGCTGAATACAGTAAGAAAAATGGGTAAACTGTGGGGGGACCTGAGATGTAAAGCTTCAGGGGCTTTAAAATAAAAAGTATCTTGTTATTTCCCCAGTCATGCTGCACTATGGTAGACGCACAGTGTGAAGAGTAGGTCTTTGCTTTTCTATTGAGTTTCCTCTCATGTTTTCAGCTTTGTAAATTTTTAGCAAATCAAATCCTGTAGTGCTTGCAAAAGCAAAGGGTGATTTATCCATGTGTTATTTCTGTGGAAGCTGAAGCATAAGAAAGGGAAGCGACTGTCCCATTCCCACACAGAAAGACGGTGGGAGAGCAGAGAGTTGATGTTGCCAGACACAAAACTGGCTTTCACTGTTTCTAGTAGAAGTAACGTGGTTAATTTGTCCTCTAGCTCTCAGAACTTTTGAGGAAGATATTAAAGGCTGGATGGTGGAAAATTCTTGGAAAATGATTTTAAGTAGCCAGTCACAGGCTCTCTCATTTGCACCTGGAGATTTATTTGCTGTGGTTCCCCAATAGGATTTCCTTACGGAGTCTGATCTTAGTAGCTTGTTTTACCAAAGCCAGAAAACATTGTTGTCATTTTCCAGCTTTCCTAGATGAATTGGAAGCAATGTGGTGGAGCATTGTTGTCTGTGTTGGGCAGCAATATGCAGTGAACACATTTTTACCTATTTATATATTAGCATAACTGGAATTTCTCCAGATAACCTGGCTTTTGCAGAGAGATAACTGAAAGGTAGTTAAAAACCAGAGTCATCCCTGTAAAAGCTGAGGACCAGGCCATGGTGGTCTGGAGGCAAGGAGTGATTCTGCTTGTCTGATGGGGGAATGTGGTCAAGGGGAACTTCACAAATTATTCGCATATTCTCTTCTATTTGTGTACATCTGCGCTGCCAAGTTGCTTTTTTCTGTCTCCCACAAATTTCCTTAGGCCCAGTATGTCTGGTTTACACCTTGTAAAGCAAGGCCGGGACAGGAAGAAAGTTGACGTACAGCGGGATTTCACTGTGGCTTCTCCAGCAGAATTTGTTACTCGTTTTGGAGGGAATAAAGTTATTGAAAAGGTAAGTTACTGACCTTTCTGACTTTAGCATATTGCATTTTGTTCCCTTCTTTTGAGCTATGACTTCTCTCTGTATAAGGCTGTACATTACAGATACCAAAATTTTAATATTCCTGAACTTGAAAGTTGTACTTCTGCCTGTAATCATTGTGTTTCCGTTTTATTTTATATGTGATAAATAAACATCCCATTGTTTTAGCTCAGTGTGACAGGAAAAAAATTTTGAGTGAGCTAGAGCACTTCCACTGATACAGAAGGATTTATAGACAGATACAACAAAAGTAGACTGTAAAAACCACTTAAGAAATGTATTTAAAAATACATAATCATTTAATGGTTGAGGTCCCTTCCTTTCAGGTATCGAAAGTTTTAGCCACTCGTTATGCCTATTCTCATGTGTCCTTCTGTTCTCTAATCCAAACAAAGCATAACACGTTAAAATCTTGGCGGTCGAGCAAGAGGTGATTTCTGAATTGACTGATGGGCCATTAAATGTTCTTGCTGAATTGAATGCTGGCTAATGAAACTGCACAGCCCCAAAATTGGACGAAGTGTCTGCAGAGAAAAAACTGTTTTCATTATCGTTTAGTGTTTTGTGCTATTTAGACTCTGTTTCATCCCTGCTTCTAATATACTCAGGTCCTGATAGCAAATAACGGCATTGCAGCAGTGAAATGCATGAGATCCATCCGACGCTGGTCCTACGAGATGTTTCGAAATGAGCGGGCAATCAGATTTGTTGTCATGGTGACTCCTGAGGATCTGAAAGCAAATGCAGGTGAGTTGTAAAGACTAGTGAAGGTGCACAACCTCCTTGCACAGACTTTTCTGGGAGGAGATTAAGTACTTCCAGTACTGTAGATTTAGAGAGTTTTAGACCAAGTACTGTTTATTAGATTTGCAATCTAAATGAGACCTCCTTTGTGTTTGCAGAGTATATTAAAATGGCAGATCACTACGTCCCGGTTCCAGGAGGACCGAACAACAACAACTATGCAAATGTGGAACTCATTCTTGATATTGCTAAGCGGATTCCAGTGCAGGTGAGAAGTGTCAAAGATGGTTCTCAAAACAGGAGGTAACACTAAGCAATCTTCTCTCCTTAAATTACAAGTTGTATGTGGGGGAAAAAGACAGGTCAAAGAAATTGAAATTACAAACCTATACTAGCACCAAAAGGCCATGCATATTACAATGCAGTGGATTTCCCAGCATGAATATCTGCAGGAGATAGAAGGTTCCCTTCACCCTTCCACTTTCCTACACTTAGTTCCTCTTCAACACCTTGCTGCAGCAGCCTTCTTTGACTTGTCTACAAGATGCAAGACGTTAGCCCTTTAAACTAAGCAAACCATGTAGTTCAGGAGGCTGGTCTGGCTTATGACTGTTATGAGGCTGTTTTCAATGAGGAAAAGAAAGTCTTGAAGTATCTGCATGCGTTCTGTTTCTACTCACTAAAACAAAGAGTGAATTATGTTATTTTCTTCTGCAGGCTGTATGGGCTGGCTGGGGCCATGCATCTGAGAACCCTAAACTACCAGAACTTCTCCACAAAAATGGGATTGCTTTCATGGGTGAGGATATATACTTCTGATCTAATGTCTAGACCTTGTTTTAAGATGGGTAGGTTTAGTGAGATAGAAAATCCTGACTCTAAAAGAGAGCCATGAGGTATGGTTTACAAGTGCAAGATTGATGATGTGTTCTTTACGGTAGTCAGAGCAACGGACTATGCTAACAGTGTAGTCTGTTTCCAATCGTCGAGGCTAATGGAACTAGATAAGGTTTGGACATATCCTGGGAAATAGTTCTTGTATGGGAGAAGTGGCAAATTCTCCGACATATCTTTGAATATTGTGAGGTACAAAAGCAGAAAAGATTCCTGTTAAAGCAGGCTGTTTCAAAAGCTGAATGTCCCTGTTGTCATTTTAAAGAGGGTGTTTGTAGTTTGGTTTTATAGAAAGAGTGGAGTTTTATGTGGACAGTACATTAAGTTTGTGATCTAGTTAGCAGTGTAGTTAACCAAGTGCTGGAGATGTTTGATGCGGTAAGCCTCATCTCCTGAACCACATGGATCTGAATATTGGATAAGGTTTTGGACACATGCAGTGTTTAGAACTAAAGATGGACTTGTGATAAAAGTCACGGTCTGAACATAGCCTGGGGACAATTGTATCCTGTTCTGACTTCTACCAGATCTTTTTATCTGTAGTGTGTTGAGCCATAACCGCAGAAATACTTTGGACCTTTGAAGAGGAGTGGATTTAAAAGCTGTATTTTAATTCCAGTTTAAATCTCTTACCAATCATACGCTACAGTCCCATGCAAACCACATTTCAAGTAAAATCAGGGCACTGAATTATTATTGCAGTAGCGTGTGATATGCACACCTAATACCAGTTACTAGTAGCTGCCATCCCTTTGAGAGCAGGCCGAGCTTGAGGACACATGGACAGAGAGCGGTGCTTGCAAGCTGAGTCTGCCAAGACTTCTTTAACAGGATGGGCACTTAACAAGCTGTTCTGATGTGTCTGTGGTTGCATTGCTGTAGTTTCAATTGCCTTTTCCTCCTTCTTGGTCAAAAGTACTCTAGTCTGTTTGCTTTTAGTTTCCTGGCTGATACAGCTCATGCTCTCTGTTTCAGTTCAGAAATGTTGATTCATACCAGTTGAGATGTGGCATGCAGCAACCCTGCTAAGGGTGTTTATTTATCCCTCTTACATGGAACCTAAATTAGACTTCTGGACATTTCCCTAATGTCTGATATCTCTTGTATCTCTCTTATGCATTGTTTTTGCTCTTTGCAGGTCCTCCAAGCCAAGCAATGTGGGCCTTAGGAGATAAAATTGCTTCTTCAATAGTGGCTCAGACTGCTGGCATTCCAACTCTTCCTTGGAGTGGCAGTGGTAAGAAGGAAATTGCCCTGTGTTTATCAAGATCATTCTAATCTTTTTTTCTTCAACACGTCTAATCTTTAAGAAGTGTCTGTGCACAAAAAGGTGTTCCAAGAGATGTTCTATCTGTTTAGGGTTTCAAATTTGTATTATCTGAGGCTTAGACATAGTGACTACGATATATATGGATAAGTCGGGCAAAATTTACACGTTGTGTAACGTGCTGTTAGTCTAACAGTACAGCTGTAATATCTGGTATTTCTGCAGTCTCTACTTTTCTAGCATGTAGCGTGTAGTTTTGGAGCACACAGCCAATACTCTTCTTCCATGGAAGCTTTATGCAGTTTCAAAAGACTGTAAATAACAACCTGTTTCTCAGAATTGCAGAAGGTAAATGAAGGAGGATATAATTTGTTGGATGAAAATATCTGCTCCCCAGAAAACAGAAATGTCTGTTTACATTCTGCATTCTCTCTTTTTTTTAAATGCTTCCAGACTAGTTCCTTGTGGAACTATGACTGCTGTTTGTTTCAGCAATGTCTGACATGTGAGTTCTCACTGAGCCTTGCAGCAGAATGAGCTAAGAAGGTAATGCTTGTATTTCAGGTCTTCGAGTGGACTGGCAGGAAAATGATCTTCAGAAGCGTATCTTGAATGTTCCTCAGGAACTGTATGAAAAAGGCTACGTGAAAGATGCAGATGATGGACTGCGGGTAGGTGGCTAGTATTTTGGAGGTATATGAGGTCTTGCTGCATGCACACCTGAAGAGCGCTAGAGGTTTAATTTATTTTTAATGGGAGTACAAACTAGAACTAGACTGTCAGCCTCACAGAACTGAGTCTTGGAAATTGGAAAGTGATCTTTCACATATCATCTTTGGGCCCAGCCTGCAGAATTAGGTGAGAATTAGGAGAAAGAGACAAAATATGGGACCAAAGTTGTATTTTATTAACGGCGCTCTTCTGTTTTTTGTTTAATGCAGGAAGAAGGTGTTTTTAATAAAAACCCATGACCTCACACTTCATTTCATCTTTTGTTAAGTTTCTCTTTGAGGGAGATTTCTAGAATAAGAAATATTCGTGCCACAATACAGGATTTGGGAGTTTTCCTTTGTAAAGAGAGGGGGTGGAGTGTATGATTTTTCCATGTTACCCAGCTTAATGATTTTCTGTGTTATACAGAAGCTTTTCTGTGCATTTGTAAATTTAATGATGTGAAGCACTGACAAAAGATTTTGTTATCACTTCGAGAGGCTAGAGTTCTTTGTAGTCACAAAATCACTGCTGATTTTTGCAACTGCAAGCACCCTCTCAAACTGGAATATTTGGTTTCTATCCCATTCATGTCTTGGTTGCTAGAGTCAGACATGGAAGCTTGGACACAAATCAACAGGGAAATCATGATCTTTTCAACTTGATTCTTCTACCTTTTTGTACTTACCCATGTTTTTCTGCCCGTCTCGATCAGGCTGCTGAGGAGGTTGGCTATCCTGTCATGATCAAGGCTTCTGAAGGAGGAGGAGGAAAAGGAATTAGGAAAGTTAACAATGCAGATGACTTCCCCAACCTATTTAGACAGGTAACTTTTCCCACTGATTTGTGCTGTCTTGTTCTAAATGTTCAGGTTGGGTGATTCTGAAACCACTGTATTGGAAATGTTAGAGAACTGAAAAAGACTGCATTATGTATCAGAGCCTGTTTAGCTATTTGACTCATGAGTTCATGCTTTCTTTGCTCTGTATGTTGGTAGGATTTCAATATATCTTGCATATCCAATACAGTTGTCAAATGCCCAAACATCGTAGGAGACGCTGAATAAATCCAAGTAATGGAGGGCAACTGCGGTGTAACTCAAAAATGTTGAGGGACACGAGCCTTTTTTAGTTTATGCATTATTTAGGAAAGCTGAGAGGAATGGAAACGGCACTGTAATTATATACAAGCAAACATACGGTATTTTCAACCTTAAGTGGCCCAGGGGAAATATGGATGTTCCTTGCTTAAAAAATTAACTTGGGATGATTGTGACTAAGATAGGTGTTTACAAAAAATGATCTGCCTATTTATATGCTGTCTCTGCTGTAGGTTCAAGCTGAAGTGCCAGGCTCTCCAATCTTTGTCATGAGACTAGCCAAACAGTCCCGCCACTTGGAGGTACAGATCCTGGCAGATCAGTATGGCAATGCCATCTCTCTCTTTGGCCGGGATTGCTCCGTGCAGCGCAGGCACCAGAAGATTATTGAGGAAGCACCTGCTTCTATTGCGACTTCGGTGGTGTTTGAGCACATGGAACAGGTGAGAGTGGCTCTGCAAGTTCTCTTTTCCTTGTGAGACTCCAGAAACAGGCAGGGCTTTTTTTTTTTTTTTTTTTTTTTTTTGACCTCGCCAAGAGTTTGCATTGTTGAATCTTTTAAAGGAGCAATACAGGGTTGCGTGTCTTAAAATGCTTCGTGTGGGCGACCACTCACATTTCCGAAACTGAGTCTGCCATGTGCTGACAAACAGCTGTAGAGCTCCCTTCAAAAATGCGTGCACCCCAAAAATAGGAGGGAAGTGTGTTTTAAATGCATATTGTCATATTAAAAGCAAGCTGCAGGAGTTGTATGAATTGTCTAATGCTGTTATACATATTTTCTTCAAACTCTGCCTTCTGTAAATTGTAAATGAAATAACCTGGAAATCAAAACTCCTGTGCCACGTGCTTTTCTTTGAGCAGTTCTCGGGCCTGTTACAAGCTTTTGCATGTTTCAGAATGCCAGCAAAAAAGTCTGAAGTGGGTGGAGTGGATGAACAGCGCATAGATAACTGAGCATGGGGCCTGGAAGTCAAATACTCTTTTTTTCCTGTATCCTAGTGTGCGGTGAAGCTTGCCAAAATGGTGGGATATGTGAGTGCGGGCACTGTGGAATACCTGTACAGCCAGGATGGCAGTTTCTACTTTCTGGAGTTGAATCCCCGCCTGCAAGTGGAGCACCCCTGCACAGAGATGGTAGCTGACGTTAATCTGCCGGCAGCGCAGCTCCAGGTGAGTCAAGTGCCCGGGCCCTGTGCTCCGGGAGGCTTTCAGAAGTACTCAAGATGTGGTACGTTGAAGAGGCCTGAGCATGAAAAACCTGTTCTGCTGAAGCCTTAGCAAAGTAGGGGGGCGGACTCTTGTCTGAGTCACAGCCGGGGTTCTGTGTTAAAACTGGATCACATACTGACATTATGCAGATGACTAGATCTTGGTACTGATAAAGGAGGGAATATAAAGGAAGTATTAGAGAGCTCTACCAAATATGGCCTATATCCTCATGTGCAGATAGGTGATATATGACTCCCCCACGTTTCCTCCTCAACAAAAATAGCCAATAACTGAAAGGCCCATTTTGGTACTTTCTCAGCTTGGGATTTATCTTCTGTGGCTGGAGCAAAGCTTCATTCAGTATTCCAAAATATATGTATGCATCCCTTCTGTTATGACTGTTTCACTAAGTTGTAACTCTACCATTTGGCTCTTTCTGATTTGGAAAGCGAAGAGAGGTTATTTTCTAGTTGTTTCTCCTGGACTGCTCAGATAGACCTTCAGTTAAAAGGAGTGTGAAGGGAAGCAATAGAGGAATAAAACATAGAGGTAGGAAAACTGATTTAAGGAAAGGCTGTGTGTAAAAAAGCCTGTCTCAACAAGCTTTAGCCATGAGTAGTTCAACTTTAAGCTCTGAAATTATTTTGTGAAATGAGTTGGCTTCTGAGGCTAGCCGTGCGATCAAATGCTGTGCCAGTTTTGAGGAGTGCATCGCCCACTCTGCCTCCAAGGGACAGCAGCCTCTTCCCAGAGTTTCTAATGACAAAAGGAGGGTAAAAAGAACAGACAGTTGGATTTTTCATCTTTCAGCAAGTTCAGCAGTTGTTTGAAGTTCAGGAAAGTGACTTGGGTCTTTTTAATTTTGATGAGCAGTTCCTGACTTCCAGAGCAATTGTTTCCACCTCTCTAAGCCCCTCACTCATCGCAGATGCTTCCTCCTCCTGGCTGAGGTCCCTGCTCTTCAGCCTTTCTACAAAACAGGATTTGTGCCTCATAATTAAGTACTTGAATAGATGTGGCAAAGTGACCAAGAATTTCTCTTGATTTATTGCTTTTTCAAGGGGAAGTCATGACGGTGGGTGACAGTTATGGCTTACATGAACCAGCAGGCTTTTTGTTGTTCTGATCCCCAAAGTAATGAGGGGGATCATTCACAGATCTTGTAGAAGGCATATTTATTGCATATGCTGTGGCTCATCTGTCACTTGTGCATCCCCGCCAAACTCCCTGGGTGCTGCCATGCTATCTCCCTCTTCTCAGCCCCCATCTTTTCCACCGGTGGATGAATGCCGCAGTCCTCTTTCCCTCTTCTCTGTCTTACACCACATTAGGACCTCTAGGTGCTTTTCTACTTCCATTTTCTCAGCCCTCCCATTCTTACCCTCTTGCTTTCTTTCTAGTTTCTTTCTTCTCCCTCCTGTTTGCATTTTGAAGTTTATTGGATATATGGTAGAGAAAACAGCTGAACTGTAATGTCTTGTAGGCTGCTCAGGAGCAGGATCATCTTCATTTTGTCAGGAGGCTATTCGGCTTTGGCCTGAGCCTTCTCTCAGCAGGTGATTGCCGTAGCTCTATGTCTGTATTTGCCAGGCACTGAGAGTTTTATAACTGGTCAGATGCTTTCCTTGTTGTTTGGGCACTGTTCTTCATATTGCTGATGCTAGATACAATTTCATAGAATGGCGCATTGATATTGTAACCAGTTTGGCCTTTCGTCTGTTGGTGTCTGGCTAATACACAGCTTAAATAAATGGTTAAGCTGAAGCTCAGCCTTTTTGAACTGTAGCTGTAAAAAAAATCCCAGCTAATGAACAGAACAGGTAGGACTTTACTCCGTAAGGATACAGCCAGCAGCCAGTTCTGCAGGTTACCCTCTCTGCAGTTTGTAATTGCAAAATTCCACAGTTTCCTACAACCAGTTAGGGGCCTTCTGTCTCGCTGGGACCTTAGTATATTTTTAACAGGCCTAATGCATGCCCATCCTCAGCTGACCCAGCACTGGCCAGCTTTCTCTGGAGCCTTTTAATCAGCCAATGGAAAATACTGGCTGAAGGGCTTAAGGTGGATATTACACTGAGCTCAGCTGTCCCAAGAAATACGAATGTTCCAAGACATGTCAACGGAGAAGGCTCACATCAGAAAACAGGCATGCATATTTGCTATACTAGAACTGCAGCGTCAGCTTCTGCAGAGAATTGGTAGAATTAATTTTTCAAGGAATAGGTACTCTCTGTGAGGAGAGAAACTTACGTAGTGGTGGTTTCTTTTATTTTATTATTTTTATTCTTCTTTTCTTATTATTGTTTTTCCTTAGATTGCCATGGGGATTCCCCTCCACAGGATCAAGGATATCCGAGTGATGTATGGTGTTTCTCCATGGGGAGATGCATCTATTGATTTTGAGAATTCAGCCCATGTCCCCTGTCCACGCGGCCATGTCATCGCTGCACGTATCACCAGTGAGAATCCTGATGAGGTGAGTGTTTTAAATTCTGTAGTTACTGATCACACTCTGATAACTGTAGACTTTACACCTAGGTTCAATCCCTGCTGCTGATCCTGAAAATTTTGGCAGCGATTTAAAAGACTCTTCCCTTATCTCACTTAGTTGACGGTTCTGTAGACTCTGGTTAGACACAGCCTGAACTTACTTGTGTATATATCATGTTGCAGCACAAAGAGGTGCTCTAGCCTTCAGAACTCTAATTACTTCCCTAATTCTGGATTATTTACTTTTTCTTTAGGATGTATAGCAATGTCTGTCTGTCTTTACAGGGATTTAAGCCCAGTTCTGGTACAGTTCAGGAACTGAATTTCCGCAGCAATAAGAATGTCTGGGGCTATTTCAGTGTTGCTGCTGCAGGAGGGCTTCATGAATTTGCCGATTCTCAATTTGGTCACTGCTTCTCTTGGGGAGAAAATCGTGAAGAAGCCATCTCGTAAGTAGTCAGAAGAGTGGTAGAACCGTGGAAATTCTTGGTTTTGTCCTCTTTGATCCAAAGGGCCATGGATAAAACAAGACTCCTTACTTCTGGGAGTTTTAAGAGAAGTTTCCCTCTCTTTATCTTGTTTTCCACATCATGGTCAGGCTTCTCATCCTGTCTTGCTTTGCCGTTCCACTGTGTTGCACCTACATTTCTACACTTTTCGCTTACTTCTCTTTATTTTTTTCCTTTCTGTTTCATTCCTGCCTTGTATACCTGCTGCTGGGGTATGATACAGCTACCATTGTGTTGAAGTCCCTCTTGGAAAGCATTCAGGTGGAAGGCTTCTAACAGGAAAAACACTGCTAGCTTGTTATGCCAATGCTTTGTAATGGTTTATAAACCATTGAATGTCCTTGTGTGGTGTGGAATGTTAAAGCATCCGGTCATAAGACAGGACTGTCTGACCTGTCACCCATGTCGTTTCTCATCCAGAGCCTTTCATCTGTTCCATTCTGAGGGGGATGGAGACCACGTCTGTCTGTCTTACATATAATTCTGACACGTGGTAGGTGCCTAGATGTTGATAACAGTGGGAACTCCTGATCTCATCGCTGGTGCTGCCTGAGCTGCTCTTGTTCACACCAGCTTCTTTCATTCCCAAGCATGTCATATAGGATCTTGCTCCAGTGCACATGCTCTTCTGCTGTTACCTTCAAACTGTGTTTTCCCAACAGCTCACGGGGAACTATCTTGAGTTACCAGCTTGCACGTTACCGTTAGTATGGGGCAGATAATAGGTATTCTTTTCTCTTTCAGAAACATGGTAGTGGCTTTGAAGGAGCTGTCCATCCGAGGGGATTTCCGAACCACTGTTGAGTACTTGATTAAACTGTTGGAAACAGAAAGCTTCCAGCAGAACCGCATTGATACCGGCTGGTTGGATCGGCTTATTGCTGAGAAAGTTCAGGTGCGGCTCTTTGCTTTACAGGACTACAGATCGGAGTGAGGAGGGGAAGGGGCTGGGGGGGCAAGCTTGGTGCATGCTGGTTGCAAGAGGACAAGGATTTAGGAGTGGTTAATTTCCACTTACCGCTTTATGAATAAACATTTTCACTGGCCTTAATTCTTATTTATATCAAAATCCCAGGTCATCCCTGTCAGGGAAAGGTGGTCTTAAAGTCGGCCAGAAAAGCATCTTAGTGTACGTGTGAATTAAGGCTAGTATTTTGGTTTGCAGTTTGGGACAGATGATAGTGGAAATGTAGGTGGAGCCTCAAGATTCGATCCAGGAAGAAAAAAAATGTGGTTTTCTTTTAAGGAGTTACAGAGGTAATTGCTTCTGTATGGTGTTTGCATGGATGCTACACCAACTTAATTTTAAAGAGAGGTTGGCCATGAACGAAAAATAGAGCTGAGACTGTTGATTCTTCAAGTGGGTGTCCAGAATGGACTGAAGCTAAAGGAGGTGTAACTGTGTTATCTACCCTTTCTTTCTAGGCTGAGAGGCCTGATACCATGCTGGGAGTGGTGTGTGGAGCTCTGCATGTGGCTGATGTGAGCTTCCGAAACAGCGTCTCAAACTTCCTGCACTCTCTAGAAAGGTAAAATTGCAAACTGGTCTTGGTAGATAGCTGATAAGCAGATAGTAAATTAGTTTTGATTTACAAGTTTTGTTCAAGTACAGTACAGTCCAGAAATGCACAGAGCTTATTATCTGCTGACTGTTCTCTGGCCCCAGGAAGCTGTTTATCTACTGGCCTAGGAAAACTGGCAGATATCTATTCATCTCCCCAAAATATCCTCTGCTGTTTGCACAGGTTGGTTCGGTTTCTGGCAGTTTTGGTAGAAGCTCCAAGAAATGGCTCAGAAATGTGGAGTTCTTTCTCTGTGTGCTGCTAGGGCAACATTAGGGAGTCTTGAATCACCAGATATTGTCTTCCTCCTGTTTTGAGGATTGATTTAATTTTCCAGATTTGACATAATTTTCCAAACTGAATGCTTCCCACTAGTACTTAGAAAACCCTCTCTGCTCCTCCTGGCTTTAAAGTAGAGCAGGCACTGTAGGGAAACTAGTCATAACACTCCGTCAGGCTAAACCTGGTGTGATCCAGGCAGGTCCACTCTTAACAGGGTTCTTCCCCTCAGTGTCCTTTTGGTGAGTCCATACGTAAACAGAGCTGCAGGGGGAAAAGCTGCTTTATCCCTATGTTAAGGCATGCTGTGTGTTCTGTAATTCAGGCTGTGACGTTCCTTTTGCAGACTCTTCTCTAATGCAAAAGTGGGTGAATGGAAAGGAGAGTAAAGCTGGTCTGTGTGGCTGGAGAGAGAAGGGCTGCCTTTGTCAAACTGATATGTGTCCCTCCTAAGAAGAGACAGTTTAAAAGCCTATTCCCATCTCTCTGCTAGTGTTTTCCAAATTCTTGCATGCATCTTTGAACCTGCTTGGGCCCCTGATAGCCATTTGGTGGCTTCTGGAAGACCAGTTTTGTTTTGTACTTGTCTTTCAAGGGGCCAAGTCCTGCCTGCTCATACTCTGCTAAACACTGTGGATGTGGAACTCATCTATGAAGGACGGAAGTATGTGCTGAAGGTACGATGCACAGTGTGGAAACCCATCCTCTTGCCACTTTTCGTTGGAAATGTCTGTTTGTGTGCTGCTCTGGCTTAATCTTTGTAATATGTGTAATCATTGGAATTAAATCTGTGCGGGGTTTATTTTCTCTGCTTTAGTGGGGTTAAGAAATCAGTACAATCTCCCTTATGATGATACCCCGTCACATCTTTCCATTGCAATATCTCTGTGTATCTCTGTAAACGTTTTAACCTTTCGGGGTCAAGAAATGCTCTGCATAGGGTGAAGAATACTTTGTTATAGGCAAAGACTACTGCCTGTTGGTTGACCAAAACTTTCAGTTGATGTTTCTGAATATGTAGATCTACTCTGTTGGATGTTTGAGCCCAGTTTCATCAGCATGACAGAGTTTGTAGCAATTTTTCCCTTTAGTGTTCCTTTTTCTTTGCTAACATTTCTTTCAATGTTAGAAATACTGTTTAAAGGTTGCGAAACCAAGCATACAAAAGTTAGAAAATACTAGACTTAAGATTGCCTGTGTAATCTCAGTTAGCTTCCTCAGGCAAATTCATTATGGTGAAGTTTTTAATTACATGACCATATACTGGTTTTTGCAGCTATAAGTATTCTGCACCCCTGCACCTCCATGAGTTTATCTTGGCACCCCTTTGATGAGAAATAGAGAGGCACTGAACAGCAGCTAAATTATGCTTTAAGTGATTTACCCAGCTTCAAATAGGAACTCTGTGGCAGAGACTGTGATAGGATCCCTTTTTCCAGGGAGAGCCTTAGCTGCTTTCTCTGTGAGACAATCTCTCTCTCTTCCCCCCCCTGCCCCCCCCCCCAAATTATCTCAGTCGTTACGCAATTTTAGTACACAACTGTGGCTTGTACGTAGATCGGGGTGAAGAAATGGTATATGATTGTGTAATCAAACCCATACACTTAATGCATAAGTGTGAGAGGATTAAATCAAGATTCATGGACAGCATTAGTTCTGGCATCTCTTGACTGCTAAATGCTTGGCTTTGTGATCCCAAATTTTTTTACATTGTTTTTCCCCATCTAACATAAGAACAAATGGCTCTGTTCCCCTTCTTTAATTCCCACTGTTGCAGTGCTTGAAAAACTGTGTATGTTGTGGCAACCAAGGCACTATCAATGCTGTGTTTATTTCACGTGATACGTACCATTCTTGTGGATCCGCAGGTGACCCGACAGTCTCCCAATTCCTATGTGGTCATCATGAACAGCTCATGTGTGGAAGTTGATGTGCACCGACTGAGTGATGGAGGACTGCTCCTATCTTATGATGGTAGCAGCTATACTACCTACATGAAAGAAGAAGTGGACAGGTAGCAATGTGTAAAGATTAATGTTTAACATTGATATACAAGCCAAAATTAGGTGTACTTGTAACTTTATGCTTCCCAAAGATCAGCTGGGAATGGAATTCTCTCCTAGAAGAAGCTACTAGATGTATTATGGATGAGTTTAAAGGGAGAAATTGCCTTCACCTGAAGAACAGATCTTGGCTACTGTTAGAAGAAAGATCTGAATGTGTAGCCATGTGGAGTCCATATTCTCGTGCTGGTTCTCCAAAAGTGCCCTTTTGGATTATTAAAAAAAAACCAAAAAACCAACCACCAAAAAACAGAACATGAAGATCTTTAAAGTTCTTGAAACTCCACAGCTGCCTTAGAAATAGATTTAGAAGATAAAGATTAATAGATTTTAGATAGTAAAAGATTTACTATTTCAGTGCATTCCCTCAAAATTCTCTGCAGGGATCATAGCCATAAGGTCAGTAAATCTCCAGCTTCTGGAATGTGAACCACTGCCCCCTCTACTGGTTTCTTTTCTGTCACAAATGTAACGAATCTGGTCAGGGATACAAAGAGAGTTTGGGTAACTTTCTGGGCTGGCAAATGCTATAAAATCTCAACCTCTCAGTCTGCTACATGGGTGTGTCCTGCTCTTTTCAGCGTTGCTCTGTATACAAGAGGATTTTGCATGAGGTGGGCAGCTTGGCGAATGTATTGTGTGTTATGGCAAGTGTAATCTCCACTAACATCAGTTTTTGTTTATATGAAATCTTGAACTTCGTTGGGTCTGGTTCTGACAGTGAGTGATACCTGTTGATAGAGAAGCAGCACAAAAGTAACATACATACAACTTTGCTAAGGGCTATTCTAGCTGGTTTCTGATTCTTGGCTTCCATAGTCCTGTTTTGATATGATTAATCTGAACTTTCCTATGCGGGGCCGTACCGTTCAGCTCAGAAGAGCTGGTTGAGGTGATTTTGTTTAGTTTTGGTTTGAAGTAGAACAGGGAAAGAGAGAATGGATTTTCCCCTTCCCATGCTTTCCACAAGGAACTCTGTTGCAGTGATTTGTCCTGTTCTTTCCTAGGTATCGCATCACTATAGGTAACAAGACCTGTGTGTTTGAAAAGGAGAATGATCCCTCCATTCTGCGCTCCCCTTCGGCTGGGAAGCTGATCCAGTATGTGGTGGAGGACGGGGGACACGTGTTTGCGGGCCAGTGCTTTGCAGAAATAGAGGTAAAAAGAGTCTCAAAGAACTGACTTGGCTGCAGATGCTGAATCTGCCCAGGCAAAAGCTCGGGGGAAAGAAGTCGAATGTTTGGACCTGGGAATTGAGCATGAGGGATAATTCACAGTATTTCCTTTCCAAATTTTGTCTGTGTTTTAACGTGGACTAATGCAGGAATCAACAGTGAGAGTGGTGAGGTGGGGAAGAAATTGCTTAACAGCTGAAATTTGAGTGTTAATGACTGTATACCAAGTGATAAGCAAAATTTCTCAGTAGTGAGGCCATGGTTATCATCTTGCTGTGATACCAAGGGAGAGTGGGATCCATGTGTACTGTGTTTTCTAGCTGTGGTGAAGAAGGCTTTCTGCTTGTAGACCACTACTTAGTACTAACACAGACTCAGAAGCGGAGTGATATGCCAGGATTAAGTAACAAATTAAGACTTCTCTGATTACCTGATCATTTATCAGGTTGAGCGGATGAGTTAATAAGTGTCACTCCTCCCTTCTCCCTCGGAAGTTACTTAACTCTTACAGAGGAGGAGGATGAACAATTTCCGCACCACTGTGAGGAAAGCACGAGAGGTTGTGTAGGAGTGCATGGCTCAAAACAGATTTGAGGGAGGGGAGGGGAGGGTGTGTGTTGACAGAGGGGCAATTAAACCAGTTGAGAACAATGTGTAGGAGAAAAATATCAAGCCAGAGATCCAGATATTTTATGTAAGTGCTTTTACACTGCAACAGAGCCATGGCTAAGAAGGAACCACCTACTCAATTCCTGTGTGCCCAGTTGTGGTGTATAGTATGGCAATTGTAAAACTAGACTGTCTCCCCCCATACCCAACCCTTCTGCTCCAAAGGCAGGAGCTTCCATGGTTGAGCTAAGGAAGCATCTCTGTTTGTGAGAGCGGTCTGAGTCCTGTGACCTCTATAGAAAGTAATCCTAGTTTCCTCTGCTAAAAGTGAATGTGTTGCTGTAGCTTTTGGGAGTGGCTCTCCCACTTCTAGCCTTTAGAGTGCAGCAGCTGCAGCAGTAAATTGTGTCTGCTTTGTTCGTTGTGTTGAATGTGGGACCTTCTTGAGTAGCTGTTGGTCCAAGCAGTGTAGAACAGGTGACATTCCTGAGGATGGCTTCCTGCTGCGCTAATTAGTGGCCAATTATTTTGTTCTACGATTCACTTTAGTGTCTGGGGTTTTGTTCCCAATGTGTGTGCTTTTAAGCCTTTGAGAAATCCTGAAGGCAAAAGGTGCTCATGCAGATTAGTTTGACTGTGGGAGGACATTGGCTGCTGGCTCACAAAACTAGAACCATTTGGGGAATATGGAAGCTGAGCGTGTAACCTGTTTTCCTTGCTACAGGTGATGAAAATGGTGATGACGCTAACAGCAGGAGAATCAGGCTGCATCCATTATGTCAAACGCCCAGGGGCAGTCTTGGATCCAGGCTGTGTGATTGCCAAGCTCCAGCTCGATGATCCCAGCAGGGTTCAGCAGGTGAGAAGCTGCAGAAAGCACAGATGTTTGTTGTGTTTTTAATAGGGGAATGATGTTGAGAGTGGTACGAGATGGTCCAGTGTACTGAACCAATTTCAGATTTGTGCGTTGTACTGGAATTGTCACTTTACCATCTGTTTGTCTGACATGAGGACTAGGACTCAGATTATTGTCTCCTTTTCTGATTCAGGCTAAGCTCATGTACCATTCTTGTTCTTTTCTTACCTCAGTGCTATTGCGGCTACATGGCTGTCTAGGATATTGGAGGTTGGCCAGATTTTTCTATCTGCTTTATTCCTATGCAAGTTTATGTAACTTCTTTTTATCATGTATTCTTCTTCAAGTGACCCTCTTTGGGAGGACAGGAGTTGGTATCCCAACTCCAAGAGTGTCGGGTCCTGTCAAAGCAATTGTAGCAAATGTGGAAATACAAAAAAAAGAGCCTAGGACATGGATCTTTTTTAAGGTGAAAGCAAAAAGTATATTTATTTAGGGATGGTAGGCTGGGATGTAACTGGTGGCGGTGGAAGAGAATCTATTGTTCCTTTAGCAATAGCTAGTTGAAAATTGTGGGAAGTTGTTGTGCAGGGGGTGGAAAGTGATTGTCAGCACCAAACTGTTGGCTTTTCCTGTGCTTTTCTTTGAGATCTTTGGTCATCCTGGATCTAAAAAATGACATCAACTGTAACATATTCGGGAGAGAGGCTAGAAGCTTATTTTGTGGGTGTACACAACATAGAACTATTGGAGATCCACCTTATAACTTTTCTGTCTCTCAACCAAGTGCATTTGCCACTCTGGGAATTCTTCCAAGTTAAATCTGAGCCTCGAGTCGAGGGTAACTGGATGTTACCACCATGGCTGATGCCATACAGGAGGGTTAGTGACACTGTGCTGTTCATTGTGTTTCCAGGCTGAACTGCACACGGGTACCTTGCCGCAGATCCAGAGCACAGCACTTCGAGGCGAGAAACTCCATCGCATCTTCCATTATGTCCTAGACAACCTGGTCAATGTGATGAATGGATACTGCCTGCCAGAGCCCTACTTTAGCAGCAAGGTACTGGTTACTTCTTGTTTCAGAGTGAAAGCACAAATTTTCTTTCAATTCAAGGTAAGGCTGGCCAGTTTGCATGTGACAGCCAGAGGACCAAGAGTCAGGGCAGTACTACCCTGCTAGTGCCAGCTCGATTCGGTTCTCTTTCTTAGACTTCCTTATAGTCAGTCTCACCAGAGAGTCCCATCTGTGGCACCCAAAACAAAGAGAAAGCCAAGGAGCTGAGCTTGATCTTTACTGCTTGTGCCTGCAGCCTTGTACATGGGAGCTGTGTGCATAGCCAGCTGTGGTTGAAGTCCTAGAGGGAGTAGGAAAGAAGGTGGATGAATCTGTGTCAGCTGTTGGCGTAAGGCAGCACAGCAGCTTTGTCATTTATTCCAGTTCTCTCTTTTAGTCCATGGACTAGCTGTGTGATAAAACAGTCTTGAAGAAGACCTCAATGAAAAGCTTTTCCTTTTCTCCCTTGCTGCTTATTCTTTTCTTCCTGCTTGTCTTTACACTGACTTGTCTCTCTCTAGGTGAAAGGCTGGGTTGAGCGACTGATGAAGACACTGAGAGATCCATCTTTGCCTCTGCTGGAACTTCAGGACATCATGACCAGTGTTTCTGGACGGATCCCACCCAATGTAGAGAAGTCCATCAAGAAGGAGATGGCCCAGTATGCCAGCAACATCACATCAGTCCTTTGCCAGTTTCCCAGCCAACAGGTGATCAACCACACTTACATAGAGGAATAAAAATTGGTTTGCATTGGGGCAGAGAGAGAGAAAGTTCCTTTAAATTATCTGGAGGTTAGTTGGACCTGAAAGGTGCATTTGAACATGGGTTCTTCATGATGAAAGATACTTACCTGTATCACTTGAGCTTAAAGGCTTGCCTCCTTTACCTGTGCTGCAGGGTATGTGTTCCCTGCTCAGTATAGCTTTAAACAGGCAGTTTGGAAACAGTTTAATCATATCAGTGGCCTTGTGGGCATTTATTTATTTGCTTTTTGCCTGGTATGTGTGCTGCAGTGCAATTTGTAGTGTCAACGTAACCTTAAAAAAGAGTGATTGCAACTAAGGGAGGCCTGATCAGGTAATGAGGTGTTGGAAGATGATTTCTCCAGTATACAATCTTGTGGATTGATATTTGTATCATTGTCAGGTCATTAACTTCCTTAGCAGCTTAAGGCTTTGGCCTTTGCTGGAGTCTGCTGGAACTCTGGTCTGGTCTGTCTGGAAGTTCTCAGCTTCTCTGCTGGTTGTTCAGCCAGATCATCCCATCCAGGACTGGGACTGTCATGTGATTGCTCTCTTTCAGATTGCCAATATCTTGGATAGCCATGCAGCCACCTTGAACCGCAAATCAGAGCGCGAGGTCTTCTTCATGAACACTCAGAGCATTGTGCAGCTTGTACAGAGGTGAGCCATTTTCAGGGGTGCCCCTTAACTTTTTTTTTTTTTTGCTGCTGTTTGAAAGACCTGAGCCTGCTTGTCTTTACTCAAATGATTTTATTACACTCAGAATCTAAATCACTAGGAATAAGCCTGCATACTTCCCTCAGGGAGGTCAACAGTGAGGGGGCCATGTGTGTGTGGCTCCTGGCTGCCTGTGTTAAGCACACATACAGATCCTTCCTCTTTTTCCCTTTGCCATATGAAAGAAAGATTTAACTTCTGTCCTGACACTGGTCACATCTTGGCCATTTCATCAAGCTTCTGGTGTGTGTTACGCCTTTCAGTGTCTGGAGTTTTGAGTATTTTTAGAACAAAAAGGACATTTTGATGCAAAACATGAGCCATGCTGCCCCACAACAGTCATGGCAGGGGTTTTCAGAACCAGGTACGCTTCTTTCCATAAGCAAACAGGCTTATTCTGCCACTCGTGTTGAGTGTTATTCACTTGCAGGTCTTCAGAAGCAAGGCCATGCCAGTCTCAGTGCTAGGTTTGACTTACTTGCTTCTGCAGGTACCGGAGTGGTATTCGGGGTCACATGAAAGCAGTGGTGATGGATCTGCTCCGTCAGTATCTGAAGGTGGAGACTCAGTTTCAGCATGGTGAGTCTCTAAGCACATTAAGGATTTGATTTCTGAAAGAACCACATTTGGTCCCAGAAGGTCCACAGGGACGCCCTTCAAGAAAGATTACTCTTAGCTTTATGGTGAGGCTAAGCTACACGGGTTTTCTTTTAAAGGTCTGCCAGTCAGAGCCTGTTTTTTGTAGAGGAGCTTATGTCCAGTTTGAGTTTTTGTGGTAAGAGTGCTCATAATGCTTATGACAAGCAAATGGCAAACTCCACCCCAAAGCTGTCTGTTCTGCTGGTTTTCCACTGTCGGTATACCCATCATTTTTTACATCCCGTGTCATCTTACCCACAGTTTGCATGTCATAATGTGACTCTGGTCTCTTTTTGGTGTAGGAATGCTCCTTTTCCCTGTAAATCTTCAAACGAATAGCTCCTATATGAGTTTATGATCCTCTAAGTGAGGACGTTTGTATGACCTGGAGTAAAAAGACAGACTCACTGAATTATGAGTTTCTTTTTGTTGCCATTTCTAGTCTGTTACTGAGCTTGCTAAGGCTTAGCCAGTCTGTGTGGTCTCTGCTTGTTCTAGATCAGAGATGAAGCAGTTTTCCTTTGCGTTCCCTCACTGACTCTGTCAGCAGTGGCCCACCACTGGAGAGTTCCCCCCACTCGGGTATTCCACATGTAGATGCTTCATATTAGAAGCTTGATTTTTATTTCCTGATTTCTGAGCATCTGCAGAAAAATCAGAATCAGAAAAACTGTTTAAATTCACCACGCTATTTAGTTCTATCTTGCCTGTTTATTAAATTCTATAGTAAAAACAAAAAAAGTCACTGAGTTATTTGCACCTGCTGTGAAATACCAGGAAGCTCTTTGCTATTCATAAGAACAAACCTCAAACCTCAGCCTGAAACTGAGAATTGAAATAAAGGCATTGCACTGCTGTATCCAGGCACAAGATGGCAATGAAGCACTAGCTAATTTTGAGGCTTTAGCTCTTACAGGTAGTTCAGATTCCACTCTACTTTTCTTTTGTCCTGCTCCAATACCTGCACCAGCCTAATGGTACTGCAGATTCATTTCCACTTCAATTTGCTGGTAGTAGAGGATGGTGCAAGTCTTTTTGCTATTACTTTATTTTGGTTGCCATTTGAATGAAAGACTGAGGTCACCATTCTTCTCTTTGTATGGCTCACAAAGGAAGTATTTGGTATTGGAACAGTTTTAATAAGAGTAGGATGTTTAAATTAAAGTTTGCAGTTGAGGGGGTGGTGGTGGGAAGAATGCTTCCTTCCCAGCATTGATTGTGTGGACCATGCAAAGTAGATTCTCAAAACATATATGTAGAAAAATAAAGACACATCTAGTAACTTGTATTCCTCGACACAGAGGTGTGGAGACTGGAAAAAAATGTGCATTTCTGATTGCAGGTCACTATGACAAGTGTGTCTTTACTCTTCGGGAAGAGAATAAAAGTGATATGAATGCTGTATTGAACTACATCTTCTCACATGCTCAGGTCACCAAGAAGAACCTGCTTGTTACAATGCTCATTGTAAGTTGTCTGTTGGTGCTCTAGAAATTTGCTGCTTCTTGTAGTTGTATGTTTGATGCTTTGAAAGGTACTGAATTGACAGCTCTCATCCTTAAAGATGTGAGCCTTCTAGCTACAGAAGCAGTGGCAGCAGTGTGGAGTTTCTTCATGTGTTCTTAGGGCGTGTAAGCCATGCATTAGAGGAGACCCAGAACATACTGTTCAGCTCGGTGTCTGTACGCCTGGTTCATGACTGTCCTGCATTGATTGCCTATCAGAGTGCAATGAAGGCTAATTATGCAAGTGATTTGTGAGCATCTGTGGGGAGATAAGAATGCAGACTTAACTCTTACATTGGGAGGATGCTAGAGGCTAACTTTCAGACACTGGGCTGTGACTTTATACTTGGTTTAGTTTGCTGCTTCATCTTCAGTGGTCTCAGAGAGGTCCTGTCTTTATATAGCTCATGGTACTCAAAATGGAGTTGCTTGGAAAGCAAAGCAATATGCTACCAGCACAAAAAGCAGATGATTTTTTTTTTTGTGGTAATACTTCTGTAATAGCAACATTTTTATGGTGCTTCATTACTAATGAGGGTGACTTCCTGGTAGTGAATAGCATCAGCCAGCCCATATGGAGGCCCTTGAGGGGTTTCACATGCTCTTCGTTGATGAGCCATAGTTTGGTCTTACAGGTTTGGCAGTGGCTCTCTCAGCTTCTTCCTGGTTATAGTCTCAGAAAGTCTTATCTCAGGTCTGCAGTGGTGCTTTTGGACCGGCTGTACTCTGGGCTGCATGATGGAATCTGACTAGTTCTCAATATCTCAGCACAAAGCTGGTCACTCCAGGTCAGGCTTCTGACCCTTGGGGGATGGTATGCGGCTGTCCAGGGGGCTTGTAAAGGGATGGGGAGTCTACTGGGGTCGGAATTCCTCTTGGACAGACATAGATTCCACCCTAGAAACACAACTGAATCCTCATGCCAGGACCTGCCATCACCTTCTCATGTTCTTCTGGCTTGTTACGCCATGAAAAATCTCAGTTCTCATTAACTTCAGTCCCACTCTAATGGGTAAAACTCCCATTACATTCCCAGGAAAAATAATTAAAAAAACAACAGTTGAGTCCTGTCTCTTTTTTCCCTGTTTCCTAAAAGGCCTCAAAAAATCCTTGTCCTACATAATGCTTTGAAGCAGAATGAATGCCCACCTTCCTCAAGGCAGGATGAATTTAGCTACGGCATGATTTTCAACAGACTAGAGTTAGGTATCCTGCTTTTTAAGAGGCTAATTACAATACTATCTCTCTCTCCCCCACCTTTTTTTTTCTTTCTCCCCCCCCCCCCCCCCCCCCAACATGGTCTGTTACTGCCAAAAATATGTCCAAAGTAGCCATCCACAAAATAACTCTCAAAAGCAGAAAAAGAGTCATAATTGTCCTAGGCTGAGGCTGGGTTTCTTAAATTCTAATTTGTAAGATATAAGGACCCTGGCATTCTTTCTTTCTGGCTCTCCTTTTTTCCCTTTTTTTTTTTTCCCCTCTTTCCCTTTTTGGTGTGTGGTGTGATTGTAAGTAACGCTTGCCTTAAGAATCTCATTATTTGAACACGGAGCCATATTTCCTCTGAGAATTCTGGAGTAGCTTTGAGCCGGGGCTGTTCATTTCTCAAGTAATCATGCTGGCGTGATGGAGAGAGAAAATGGCAGCTGTTCGCAGCTCAGGCCTTCAATTTTCTTCAGAGTCCAGTCACTCAAGTGTGTAATTACACGGGGGTGCCGGGGAGGCGTTAGGCCTTGTCAAAGAGCTGGTTTGATGCTTTGCTCGCTGCCTTTGCCAATCAGTGCAGGCAAAAGCCAGTGCAGCGCCAGCTACCTGCTTTATTTTGTTGTTGTCATCCTGATTATTTCTTGCTAAAATGGGACTGAAACTTTTTGTCTAGTTTTTCACCTCCGTGCAAGCCGTGTCTTGGAGGCAGAGCCTTGCTGTGTCTTTACGTTGGCCGGCACAATGCCCGTCTGAGGGAGCGAGGGGCGTGCTGGGAGATAGGGAACGCAGAGAAACATCAAAGAGTTTTCCTTTTTCCTTCCTGTGTAGTCATTCGTCCCACCACTGTCAGTTATTTCTACTCAAGTAAAGGCTGACATCCCAGTTTGCTAGAACTTAAAACATACTGGAGAGACCATGCTGCACGTGGTGGAAGAACAGCCGGCTAGCTAGCCGTGATCTGAGCGCCATTTGTATGGCCTCTGCCCGAGGCCTTGCAAACGGCCGTCTGCCCTCACACGAACGCTGTGTCGCAGGGACTTCTCCGATCGAGTGGGTAACGGGGGCTCAGGAAGGGCGACGTGCCTTTGGTCACAGTGTCATCTGTGGCACAGCTAGGGATTACCGTCTGCTGAGCTACAGGCCACGCCGTTAACCAAAAGACCGTCATTCCTCTTTCTTCCGACTCACATTACTCTTCGTGTCTGAGGGACCCCGTGGCACATTTGGTGTAATCATGGTGAAGGCTGTGGCATTTTATGGGTTGCCAAGCTATTTATGTGGGATGGTTTAAGTTTGTCCTCCAAGGGCAAACGTCATGTCAAAACACCTTGATGCTTATGTTGCTGTTATTGATGTATCCCTAGGAATCCATTATTAACAAAGGGCTCTGAGGATGGTTTTAGTAATAGTGTTATGCTGCCATCATTCACCTTTTTTAGCTAGCAGGCGTTTAAGGCAGGATGGGAACTACTTCATCCTTCATATATTTGTTGAAATATAGTCTGATTTGAAGTTGTATGTTCATTTTATGTACTCAACTGACTGTTGTATGCACATCCTAGCCTTAACTGGGCAGAATTGCTTGTGGCATGGCAGATGTCCTGTGTCCTGTCAGATTTTTGTTACCTTGAGCAGTAACATTACAACACCCAGGAATTTGTATTTCAAATGCGACGAAGGCAGTTCTTGAATTATGCACTGTGAATTCACACAGTGACCTGGAGTGGATAAATTTACAGAACTTTCTTTGGGAACAATCATTGTAATGTTTGCTGGCCCAAGACTGGTTAGTAGGGGACAACAATCGAATAAGATTTGTAAGACAACAATCTAATAAGATTCTAGTAGCTTAGATTTTTTTAGTAAGAGTGGTTTGACTGTGGTCTCTCTCCCCGAGAGATGTATGCCATCATTCCTAGAGATGGCATCGTGCTTGAGTGGGGTCAGAGAGAAAGGGGTCAAGAGCAATGTGGGGGAAAAGCTATTTAGTTTTGGAATCACATGTAGTATGAGCTGTTATTTGTTAGTCAGTCTATGGGACTTGTATTATTTGGTTTTCGTTTTTTACTTCATTTTCCCTGGCAGGCTTATCAGTCTAACCTGCTGCGCAGAGGTTTCCCTTTTTCTTCAAAGGGCCTTTTCTGGACTGTATGTGTTTAAAATCTCTTAAAACTTTAAGGCACCAGCTCTCTTTCCTGTTGCAAATCCCTGTTTCATCTCGCATTTTCCTCCTATGATTCATTTACCAAGAGAAAAGCTGTTAAGTGCTGTATAGAAGAAACACATTAGAGGCTCCTAGCGGGTTTCCAGCTTCGGGAGTGGGAGGGAAGAGGCTCACAAGCCAGTATGAGTAGTTGAAGGCTGTGGGATTATTCATGGGAATTGAAACTATTTTTGGAAGAAAGTGTGTGTAAGAGTGCAGCTCCTCTGTTCAGAAAAAAACCCCAAGTCTTTACTGTTGGCATTTCTTTGAATGGCTGAAGCCAAGAGTCTGGAAACAGCATTAACACTGAAAATTATGCTGTTCAGTTTTATTGTTTTATCCAGCCAGTTTAGACAGTAAAGTAAGCTAGTGAACGTCCTCAGAACCAGGATTCTCTGATTACAAGAAATATTATGGAGTCAGTCCTGTACTGTGGCAGGAAACACATTATATCATTTATGGTTTTAGTTAGCTTTGCTTAGCCTTGTTAGAGGAACGACAGGTTCTTATTTTTCTGGTGTTGCTGAAGCTGTACAAAGCATGTGGTTGGTTTGTGGTTGTGGAGTTGTGGGGTTTTTTTGGTTTTGAGGTGTTTTTTTTAAGTGGACTTCAGGAGATTCTCCCAGCAGTTAAACTCTGGTCACCTTTCACGGTGAAAGTTTGCTAATCTTTGCATGCTACACAAGGCATTTCGCTACAATTAAATGCTCTTCGAATTTTGCATTGCTGCTACGGGAGACTTCTGCTACAAAGCTGAAATTGGGTAATGGGAAAATGTTTTACTTGAGTCTCTTTGACAAGTCAGTGTTTCTCTTGTGTTTGGATGCCAAGACACATGCTACAAATAAGAAAATGGGTGCTGGTGCCAGTCCCTTCTTTCCTCTGTAGCTTTACTTATATGTGTAAAATTATTGAAAGCCTAATCCTTGTACCCTTGTCAGCACAGGATTACAGAATAATTTAGATAGGGACATCTAGAGGTGATGTGGTCCAGCACCTGAGTGCGTGTGTGTGTGTATTTCAGGTTTAAACTCCCTTGCAGGAGGACAGAAGATGGTTTTCCTCTGTTCTAAACATTTTCAGTTCTCTTTATTTTTAGGACCAGCTATGTGGTCGTGACCCCACCTTGACAGATGAGCTGCTTAATATTCTGACAGAGCTGACCCAGCTCAGCAAGACAACCAACGCTAAAGTGGCCCTGCGAGCACGGCAGGTAAGGGAGCGTGTTTAGCAATCCAAGCTGATCCCTGCTAGAGACAGCTGTGCCACTGCTGATCAGATCAATACGGACTGCTCCCACTTGGAGCTCACTCTTTTGGAAAGTCTATATCTCTTGATGTTTATTTTGATTACTATGCAAATGTGAAGCGTAGATTACTGTGAGCAGCACTTTAACAATGAAGCTAATTAACCAATGATTAACCATTGTGACAGTCTAACAAAGATTGCAGTGGATTCCCAGTCACTGTAAAATTTGGAGTTAAGATTACATTCCTTTGTCCCTGCTCCTCCAAAAAGTTTTGTCTGGCTCAAATAGGAGTTCATTGAGAGTAGCCTATGGTTTGTGCGACAGAGGAAGTCAAAATACATGGTCACTGTAGTTCCTTCTGGCTCTATAATCTGTGAACCCGCCAAGCACAGGCTGCCTGGAACGTGCAGGCAGCTGTACAGTAAGCAGCCAGGACATGCTATCTGGGTTCATCAGCTACCTTACAATTGTGAATCAGTGTGTGCAGAGAACAGGGAGAGAACTTTACACAAGAACTAGATGTTCTTTGCAACTGCTAAGGAATTATTGCAAAGAATTACGTTGGTTTTGTAGGGTTTCTTCTCACTTTTGAGTTGCGTTTTGTCGGTTTCTTTTTAACCTGAAAATAATTGGGAAAACTCTTGATACTGTCAATTCCAGGAGTCTAGTACAGATAATAATTTGAATGCCAGGTATCCACCTGGATATTATTGTGAGCTTCCTCTTTAGCAGTTAGTCTGTAGCCAGGAAGGAGTGAGAGGGCGTAATCATTTCACGGTAATGCTAACCCTGTAGTCTGATCATTCCTCTCACTCCACAGTCCCTGTCTCCATTCTAAAAGTCCTAAGCAGGAAAGCTGACACTTTGGGGATCTCTCCTTTTATTTCAGAGCTTGACTGTTGAAAATGAATGGGGTGTTTGAAGCTGCTCAGTGACCTTATGTTTCCTTCCGGATTGTATTTGTGTCCTTGAACCATTCAGTTATTGAACCTCTCAGCAGCGTGCTGGGGATGGTGCTGCAGTCCTTGTGTATGTCTTTATGTTGCTCTTTCACTTCATTTTCCCCTGCAAGCTGCTTCCCCTTCCTATCTCCATATCCTTCATGTTGGGCATTTAATACCTGGCACCAGTGTGTCTCTTGCTTCCTCTGCTCGGAAGCTGTGAAAGGCGGTCTCCGTTGCTGGCCTCCCCACAGCTGCTGCCTGCCAGATCTGCTTTCCAATTAACAGCCGGTCAGGCAATCCCCAGGACTAGCAGCTCTGCAGTGCTAAATCACATGCACTGATGGAACTTGATTGAAGCTGTTCCTTTTCTCCATGGGGAATTGCCAATAATACAAACCGAGCAGATACACAAATGAGGCTGGGGAGGGGAGAGAGTTTGCAGCATCACCCAGGTGCCACAGAATTCACAGGAGAAACCAGTCGCCTCTTCTGGGATGGAGCAGACTATCACTGCCTTGGAGGTAACAGCCTCCTGCCGATGGCCCGGCATAGCTCCTTTCACTGACACTCCTTGTGTTTGCTGTTTACCAGGTTCTCATTGCTTCCCATTTGCCATCCTACGAGCTGCGTCACAACCAGGTGGAGTCCATCTTCCTGTCCGCTATTGACATGTATGGACACCAGTTCTGCATTGAGAACCTGCAGGTATCTCCCAAACTTCTCTCCTTTTTTCCCTGCTTTCTTCTCACTGATCTTAATGTTTCTGTATTAAATCTCACCCGTAGTCCCAAGGGTCCTTGTGGCTTTAAATTCTGTTGTTCTGGTTTCTAGCTTCCCTCCATTTTTGTTTTCATTCCTGCACTGATATCAGAATGACCTCATCGCAGTCTACAGCTTCCTCAAGGCGGGCAGCAGAGGGGGAGCTGCTGATCTCTCTCTGGTGACCAGTGATAGGACGTGAGGAAGGTTCTTCACTGGGAGGGCGGTCGGTCACTGGAACAGGGTCCCCAGGGAAGTGGCCACAGCACCAAGCCTGTCAGAGTTCAAGGAGCGTCTGGATGACACTCTTAGTCATACGGTTTAGTTTTAGGTAGTCCTGCGAGGAGCAGGGAGTTGGACTCGATGATCCTTATGAGTCCCTTCCAACTTGAGATATTCTATGATTTAATATGAAAAGGTCATAATCCTTGATGAACAACAGGAAAAGCATGGAAATCGGAACTAGTCAGGCTTGATTTGGGGTTTTTGCTTTTTTGCCTGATCCTGTTTGCAAGACAGGCAGTTCACTTTTAAAACTCTGATTAATGTGATCTCTTCTAGAAACTCATTTTGTCTGAGACATCCATCTTTGATGTGCTACCCAACTTTTTCTACCACAGTAACGAGGTGGTAAGAATGGCAGCTTTGGAGGTAAGTTTATTCCTGTTGAAAAAAAATTTTTTTTTTTTCCCCTGTGTTTTTTGTTTGGGGGGGGGGGGGGGATTGTTTGTTTTGAGCACTGTTACCCTGCAAGATTAAGAGAGCTGTAGGTTGTGTGGAATCTGGCATACCCGGAGTCTGGCATTTAACAGCATTAATATCCATAACTGACTGAAATTTCGGATTGAAGTTGTCTTCTTTGCTTGAAGAAGACTTAGGTGTTTGAAAGGATTGAAAGTGAAGCTGCTGTCAGAGAATGTGGTCAGCCTACCCTGTGTGCCTTGTGCTGATGGTTGTATCCTGCCAGACTGCCTTCCTCAAAGAATAATATTAAATTCTGGTTGAATTAGAGTTCTATCTAGATATTCATTTGGAGGTATCTGTTTGGTTTTTAGTATTTTTGAAGTCTCTGGTGTATTATTTGTCTTCCTTCTCTCTTTCTGCTTCCTTAGCACAGTTAAGCTGATTGAGTTTCTCTCTAACCAGGTGTACGTTCGAAGGGCATATATTGCCTATGAGTTAAACAGTGTCCAGCATCGCCAGCTGAAGGATAACACTTGTGTGGTGGAGTTCCAGTTCATGCTACCTACCTCCCATCCAAACAGGTCAGATAACGTGTTCAGGTGCCTTTGGAATCAGAGGTTTAGGAGGGGCTACATCCTATCTTGGCAAAGAAAACTTGCAATAGAATTGGTGGAGAAAGGGAGAGTCCCAGTGCCTCAAATAAGCATAAATTATTTAAGATGAAACCCTACATTACCCAGTTCCTTCTGCTAAGTTATTTAAAACCTCAGGAGCTGTGGGTAGCAGTTTCTGCAGTTTGGATTCATTTAAATATGATACAGTTTTCATATTTTTAAGTTCAGCTTGTGTAGTAACTTTCCTCTAGAACTTCAGTTCTAGCTGAATCCCAAGCCTTCCTAAAGATACAGTTCCAGACAGAATAATCAATTACTCAGAATTTTAATAAAGAACAGTCAAACAGTCTCTGTCCCCTTCCTGCAGTGCTCCCCTGCCAGCCCTTTGTAACTGTTCGTGATTGGCTCTGCTTTCAAACCTGGCTTCACTGGATAAGGTCAAATCTTTCCTAGTATGTGGTTTTTTTGACTGAGAAGACCAAGATGCATGTATGAATATTTTATATAGAAATGCTAGAGTTGACATACTTTGGTTTTCAGTCAGTATTTTTCAGAAGTATTTCTCATGACTGCAGCCAAAAGCATCAGCTATTCGCTGCCCTGTCTTCTAGAAGAAGGGTCGCATCTCCTAGTGTGTGCTAAGATCATTTTTAAAAAACAAACAAACAAACTTGGTTATCAGAACTTCTTCAGCATCTGTCAGGTTAGTCAGTTCCCCTGTTTTTTCATTTGCAACAGGAACCCAGGAGGGTATTTTAGACAATATTTTATTTTTGTCCCAGGCAGCGGAGAGCGTGCTGGAGCCAAGAGGCGCAGTGAGTCTTCGTGGCCGCCGGGTGCCACTGTTGATCTGTGCTGGTTTGGCAGTATGGTACCAGTGCTATTTTTCTCCTTTGTTTCCAAACATCTTTTTCTTTATTTTATTTTTGGTGGGGCTGGGCAACGGGGTCCAGTCTCGCTTCATTGAGAATCCATCAGTACATTTTATGAAATGGTTTTCAGAATCTGGTTTGCTAGAAATGAATGACTGTCCTCAACAAGCAGCACAAAACACTCATGATACAAATGGGACATGCATTTGGTCTCATCTGTTTCCTACATTTCTAGAATATTTGTAAATAATTGCATACTATTTTTAGTACTCCTTTATAATACTCCCCCCTCCCCTTCTTTCTCCATTTCTTCTCTTTGCTGGTCTCAGTTACCTCTGTTGCTTGGGGGTTGTTTGGCTTGCCCATGCTGACCACTGCTCTATTACTGTGTGCAAGCTTAATTAGACAAGGTCAGCTGGAAGAGGAGAACTGTCACCTGCTTGGGGAACAGCTTCTTTGTCCTGAAATATTCTCTCTCCTTTACGCTGAATTCGCTGGAGCAATGTTCTGAAGCTCAGTTCTGCTCCTCAACCATCGGCACTGCTGATGGTTGACTGAAAATGCATCGCAGTCCTTGCACAGAGGCAAGCAGGCTTGGGGACAAATTCACTGCTTGCATAGGCAGGTTCAGTCCCTTTGAGTTGCACCTCCATCTGTTAGTGATGAATTTGGCTCCTGTTGCTTGATGCATCTTCTTGCAGTGTATACCTACTTGTGCGGCTATTGTGTGGCTGGGTGCTGAAGCACAGCCAGTAGCAGGGTACCTAGGGTCTTAAATTAGCACTGAGTGTGTAGATTTAAGCTAGCTGTAAAGGCAGACCTTATGTTAAGCCCAAGACACAGAAATCTCAAAACTCTGACATTGTCTTGCTTAAGTCTTCTTTGTTGTTTTTGACCATGTTCTACGTCCATCGTATGTTTTTCTGTATCTTCTGTAGCATGAACTTTTAGACTGAAAAGCTAAAAATGCATTCCAAGGACAAACCCCAAAGCCAAAATATCCCAGCTGACCAAGCAAGATGTCCCTTGAGGCTCTGCAGGATTGGGTCGTGGTGAACAGGAGTAGGTACCAGAGAGCCCTTAAGAGAGCATTCTCTTTTGGAGCTGGGGTTAGTTGTATGATGCCACACATTTTTCAGCACTTTATCAGATATTTTTAAGCCCTGGTCCCTTTCGTGTCTGATTTCTGTGGACATTTAAGGGGCTGAATTTTACTGGAGCAAATATTCATGTAGAGAAAATTGCAAACTGATAATGGTCGCTATATTTAAGTTCTTCGTTATTGGTATTTAACCTCGCTATGCCTTTACTTAATTGTGACAGTCACTACTTCTGATCTGACTAATCACAGCTAGGCACTCAGACTTTGTATTTTTGGCCACTGAATGATTGCCATCAGCTACCCACAGGAAAGCTTTACATGGAAGGAGAGACGAACGAAAAGCTGTTAAATCTGCTAACAAAGTCATGGAAATGCAGCCTGCTCCTGGTGGGTTTTGTGGGCAGAAACTGTTTGGGGAATTATTTGTTTAAAATAATAGAAAACATCCTGTTGTAAGAATCCCCACTGATCCCGATTGCAAGGGTAAGACATAGGGAGAAAAACTGCTTATAATTGAAACCATAGAGGGCTTTATAGATCAAAACCAGCATTCGTTATTGCCCGGTGCAAGGCAGATGAGGAGTACAGTGTAACCATCTGGTGCCTTTTGCAGTAAATGGAGTTTGCAAGCCCTCTCCAAGTAGAGGGCGTTGCAGTAATCCAATCTGGAGGAAGCGATACAAGGGTATCTACGGGATGCTGATCGCTGCATGCTGCAGCAGGGTACTGCAAACAAATGCTTACGTGCAGAGCCCCTTGCATTTGGATAACCTGCCTCTTTCAGTCATCTAGAGTCCTGGTGAGAAAAGATGTGAGAAAGAAATGAGCCCTGTTCTGAGCTGTTCTTTGCTTCCCTCTTGTTCAGACTGCCCTGCTGAGATGGGAAGCTGGTGGAATATTGACTGGTGTTTAGAGAGTTCAGCTTCCTTTGTGAGAATGGCAAGCCAGGTGACAGACACTGAAAGGCCTTTCTTAGGTGTTCAGTACATGAAACAGTGCTTGCCTAATCTTAGCTTAAAATCTTCTGTTCAAAGAAACATTGTGTTTCTAGTATAGGGAGAGGGAATTATAGTGCTTTTTCAACAGGAGAAGTTTTTTTTCTAATAATCCCCCTCTCCTCTCCTGCTTTCAAACAGCCTTTCTTACGTCTAAAGCTGTAAGGTTTAAATTAAACTGGGACATTGTCTGCTGTAGCCAGCTTTTGGAGCCTGCTGCAGAATCGTGCTGCTGCGCTGCTCCTCCTAAAGCATCCCCTTTTCTCCAGCTCACTGCATTCCCCCAGCCAGGTTGTTCAGCTGCTCTCTTGATCTTTCCTTCCCCAGTAACAGATGTGCTGGAGGCTCAGAAGGGAAGAACTCGGAGGTAAATGTGTTCCCACAAAACAGATCCGTCTGTTTTACTCAGAGGTGAATGTATTCCCTCTGTCAGACACTAAGACAATTGCTGACAAGGGTGACTTAGAGATGCTGGATATATCTTTATTTTGGGGTATGGCAGTGATACCGCAGGGCTCTGCCTTCTGAATATGTTGAGCCCCAAAGGAAACTGAATTGTAACCCAGCCTGTTTTGCTCACTCTGATGCCTTAGCCATGCCTTTCCAATCCATCTGTGCATTGAGCCCACGCCTTCCTTTTGTCCCACGTGCCACCCCTAACTGCCACACTTGGCCTTGAGACATCCTGGGGAATCTGGAGTCAGGATGTACTGTTGGAAGGTGGAAGCGAAGGAAAGTTCTAGCACTGCAGATTAAGGCTTTAAGTTTTGATAATTAGCTTAGTTAGCTTTAAAGCAAGTTTTACTTTTCAAACTTGGTAAACAAGATGTCTGATACCAGCTAACCCTAGTTGCACTTGGAGTTGGGAATGCACACAACTCGGCAAACATGGACATACAGGCAAATGCCTTACTTAGACTTGTCTAGGTTGAATTCATCCTTGGGACTACATCCTGCTGTCCGTGATGCTTTCAAGGGTGGAATTCAAGCCTAGTCACTGGTTGCTTTGTATTTCCAAGGGTATCAATATAAATGTCTCAACTATCTTGTGCTTGGTTTTGCCCAGTATCTCCTCTTTCTGTGCTTGTGGATGTTTGTTGACACCCTACTTGGACTTCGATATTGCTGACTTCAAGGCTTAAGAGTGGTGCATGATCTCTCCTTTGCTGTCTCTTGATGTTTTATCATCTATGGAGTATTTTGGTTGTTCTTTTTTGTCAGCCTCTTCCTTAGCTTACAGGTAGAAACCATTTTGAAGGCTGAAAGCCAAATTAAATAATGCTGTTTCCGAACAGTGCTTTTTAGAGAAAAACCAAAACTCGCTTGCACTTAAAGCAGTGTTTATAGGTTCCTTCCTACAGTCATTTTACAACGATATACTCATAAGAGTTGAATTTCTGACAAAATGGAAGCATTTTCTGTGGACTAAAGTAGTTGCCAAAACAGCCTCTTGCATCAGTCTTTGGATTGCCAGTATTGAATCAGCTGTGCCGCTTTGGATTCTAACCGTACGAGCCTGGAGACCTGAGTGTATAACTCGCAGCGTATCATTAGGTAGCCTGAGGTCCCCTCCTTGTTGCGAGAGACTGGCTGATATCGGGAGGGAGGAAGGGAAAATGATTCCAGGACACCTGTAAATCCCTACAGTTTCGTGCTGAGGGTTTGATGTTAATTAGACAGCAGGCAGCAGTAATGTGTTGCAGTTCCCTTGGCTTGCCTGTTTCAGAAAGGGCAAAATCTTCCAACAGAGCAAAGAAGGGGCTGTTGAAGGGGCAGCAAACTGAATGGAACGACGATAATTTTATGCAAATTGGACTTCAGTAGCGGATTCAGCTTGGCTGAATCACAGAGGGAGCAGAAGAATAAGGAAAGAAAGAGGGAGAGGAAAAACCCAATCAAACTGTATGGTTTGAGGCATGTTTCACAGCCTTCTGTTTAGATTCTTCTACAGAAATGAAGAAACATAAGAGGAATGCCACTGGTCACAGCCAGTGGAATTGCTCTTTCTCCTGTGGTACTGCTGTTAATAACTACAAGTGGGTTATTCAGCCGACCTCTGCTGATTCCGCTTTGCTGCCTGATTTCAAAAGCTTTGCCCTGCGCTGGCACTCAATCACAGCTTGATATAACCAGTGGCGCTTTGCATGCGTTGCCATCATTTTCATAGGGGAGTGCTCTTTTTAAAAAAAAAAAAAAAAAAAAAAAAAAGAAAGGGAGGGGCAAGGGGAAACAAATTCAGATTCAACCAGGAGGTGCAGGAGGGAGCTAAGGGGATTTTTGTTGCTTGAGCAGAAGGAGTAATTGTAACAGTAGAGCTTGTGTCAGTATGGAGCAGATTCCTAGTGATATCAGCTTCCCCGGTCAAGAAGGGCCTTTTTAAAAGTTCAAGAGAGATAGGGAGAAGGGCTGGGGCTGGTGTGGTGAGAAGGTTTCTGATCCTGTGATCAGCTTCCTGGAGTTGGCCGTGGAGAACACTGTCGGTGCGTGCTCCATCAGCTCTGCCTTTATTTGGCTCCTAGAACCATGGTGCTGCTCCTTGGCACTGATGTTGCCATGCGGCTGAGCAGGCTGGCTTGCAGCTCGTGTTTTATTTGTCAGAGCTGCAGAGGTGTAGCTCAGTGGACTGTAGTGCCTTTTCACAAGGCCTGATTGTACTGCAAATATCAAACCTTTACTTCTTAGTGTGTTTCAGTGACAAGTGACAATGCAGCTCCTGTTGCGAAAAGCCCTCCACAGCTATGATGACCTGTAGATATAAAGCCAACCCCATAGTGTGCAGCTTGAAGACTATTCCTCTGTTTTTTTTCTGACATCTCCAGCCACTGGGTCTTCTGTTTTCCTCATTGCGATTCTTGCCATAGTCTCTTCACCTCCATACTGAGTGGCTGGAGAACAGTTCCTGGATCAAGGCAACAGGCCTCCTTGCCCTTTTTGAGACGGAAAGGAACATTTGTTATGCTGGGGTTTTTTCTGTCTCTTTTCTGAAAACGTTCCAGGGACCGCTACACAAGTGTACCAGGTGTAGGAACTGCCAGTCCTCTCCAGACTATTTTTCCAACAGAAGTAGATCACATACAGCTTTCCCACCATTTGCCAAGCTAAAAAAAATAGTCTGAACCCCCTGAGGCCTCATGGCCCTTTTGGTTCTAACCGCAGGCTCTACAGCACAATGTCTCTCCCCACTGTCTCCAAATGAAATTAAATACTTGTGTCATTTACCATTGAACAGATAACTCTTTAGGCCATTTTGTGCTTTCTCCTCTTTGGCTTAAGGAGATCATGGGAACTTTTCATGCCTCTACCAGTAAAGCACCAAACACACAACCTTGTAGTGAATATGACTCTGCTGTGCCAAAACCAGTTTGAGAACAGGACCAGGTGCAGTCAGTGTATTTAGCAGTGTGACCATGGAAATACACTGGTCATTAAGTACTGAGACTTCATGCCCAGTAACTTGGGGTCTTGCCTATGGTCAAGGATGTTAAAGTCTGTGGTTTGATCTCCTACAGATTTCTGCAGGGAAGGGGAGGGTGAATGTCCAGTTACATGCTCCCTGAAGCTTGGCTTTCGATCTTTTCATGTTTGCTAATCTCTTTGCACAAGCTTCATGTGTGCTTGTAATTTTTTTTTTTTCAATTTAATCTTTACTACGTGGAATGTCAGATCACAGCAATTTTTACATCTTGCATGGAGCAATACGCCACCTTATGCTTTCATGAATGTAGCTAGCATGGGCTAGACTGCGCTGTTCTTATGCTGGTATGAAAATGTGCCCCTCAGCTCCTTTCTGTCTTATGTGCGTCACTAAGCCCTAGTCTGCATGCAAATATGTGAAGAGTTGGGCTGATGTTATATAGAAGGAACTGTAAAATTTTCCTAAAATTATCCTTAAGTTCTGCTTGTTCTTTTTGGTATTCAAGGCCTTGAATGCTGAAAATGCAAAGTCTTACATGGTGTTTATGTGTGTGTTTGCTTTATTACTGCATTGTTGTGGGAGCCAGTGTGTAGGCTGCTGCTTGGTGTAGAGGTTTGGCAATGAGGATTTGGCTTGTTTTCCTGAACCTGTTGCAATTTTCTTGTGTGATACGGTCACTTTTTGCATCTGTGCTGTTTGCCCTTCTGTCAGGGAGTGGAAACTCCCCGCTCTGGTCTTGCTTGTGAAGCTCACTTGGTGTATGCAAAGGGCTTGAAGTGGGTACGATAAAAGATGCTATAGAAATGCAGGGTACCTTGCAAATACAATGTGTTTTCCTGGGGTATATTATTTGCATGTTACGTGCATGGTCTGTGCTCATTCCCATGGCAGCCGTGGCAAGCGAAGTCAGGTGGTGGGTGCCTTCTCAGGGTCAATGAAATTGAATTCTGCCTGATACCTGATGGTTGACAAATTTTGGTTTAGTAAATTGTAAACTTGTTGCTGGTCTGTGTATCAGCTTGATGATAGTTCTTTATTATGGCTTTCACTAACCAATCTGTAACTAACTGTGGTTGTTTGATTACAGAGGGAACATCCCCACGCTAAACAGGTATGGTACTTGTCATCTTTTAAAATTTGAAAAGACAGACTAGAACGAAGTAGCCTAGTTCTTAATGTTTTAACATGTTTTGTTTTAGTGCCCTTATCTTTACTTGGGAAGCTCTCAAACATAACTCTTCTTTTTCCTTCCCTTTTCCTCTCCCTTTGTCTAAAACATGTTTTCAGCTTTTCTTTACCCTTTAAAAAAGCTTTGCATGCAGCAATCTTTAATTTGCCAGGTGACTCAGCTCATCTGCAGTATGGTACGCAGCAAACTTCTAGCAGAATGCTGCTTCTAGGGTCTCTTTTTTGGAACTGGATTCCCAGCTGTTGACCCTCTGCTAGGGTGTCACAGTGAAACAGGCAGTTACTCCTAGCCGATAGCATACCTGTTGCTACTCTGGTTTCTTGTAACTAGCTTAGAATTTGTCGAGGCTGTTTCACCTCCCTCACACCATAGATGAATCTACATCTCAAACAGCTGACAGCATGTTTTGTTGTGTTTTGGACGCTAATTTTTCCTCCCATGTCTCAGTTGAAAAGTATTTCTTGTTTTAAATAATACATGAAAAATGTCTGCTGTCTTTTTGTTTAGTTACTGTTCTGTGGTATTTTTTGTATTAGTTGTAAGAAATGTACACCAAGGCATGTCCTGAAAAATTTTTCTCTTTCAAAACGTGAATACCTGTTATTTATTACTGCTTACAAGCCTATTTAGGGAAAAATAGTAAAAATGGGCTTGAAAGTCTCATGGCTCTTAATCAGAGATAAATTACGGAAACATAGAGTGACTTTAAACATGGAGAGCTATTAATCAAACTGATGGTACTCTAGACTTGTTAACAGTATACTTAGGACTGTATCACAATGGTTTTCTGTACGTGGAAAGAAAGAAATCTTAGTAAAGCCGGTAGGTAGCAGTGTCAGCAATCCACAGTTTGGTCCTGAATCTGTGTGGCTGGCAGCGGTGCCGTAACCAGCATGGCTGGGCCCCTGGTTTGCCTGCTGTGCCACTGGCGTCTGCTCCAGCACGGCAGCTGAGCATCTTTTTGACTTTACAAGTTGTAAGTCAGTCTTGTGCTGTGCTGAATCAGTGCCCTGATTTTTTTTTTTTTCCCCCCATTGCCTTCTGCCTCCTGTTGTGGCACCAGCTGGGGAGGACAGAAACTTAACTTCGTTAATGTCTTCCTAAGCCCCGGGGAGAGTGAAGCAAGTGAGAGTGCACTGTTCCTGTGTCGCAGAGCACTGCCGTGTGCCAGCTCGGCATTTCTGTCTCTTCAGAGCAAGCTTGAAGGTCTCGCCATGTTGCAGGGAGCTTTTGAAGTAGGTCCCTCAGTGAATTAAGATGACTCTGTAGCACAGTTCAGAAATTAGAAATAATTACTGTAGAGAAGGCAAAACCCAGTTCTAGTAGCTAGGGAAAGGATGTCTAGTTAGTTGTATGCTGTTTGTTCACTGTGTGAGAAACTTTCTCTGCTAGTTTTGACAGTAACATTGTTGGTCTTTAAAAAAACACAGTAATAATAATAGCCCAAACCCCAAAATAACACAAACTATTTCACAGCGGGCGTGTGCTGCCTTAGCAGTTGAACTATATGAGAACTCAGTGATACTTTAATATATTCAGGATCTTGCCCTCTGCCAGGAAGGAATGCTGACCTTTAGTGAACGGTGCTCCTGCTTTAAATACAAGTCTCTTACTCAGTGCCTTCCTCTGAGCTTGTGTAAATCTGTTCCAGTCCTCCTCACTTAAATGAGGAATTGGTCCTGTACCAGTGATGTGTGTACTGCAGTGTATCTTAGTGCTTGAACAACAGACATCAGGCATGAGTATGACAGTAGTACGTGTCTGGAGCTCTGCCTTCCTTGCTCCTTAAGATAGATGTGTTCTGTGGCCAACTGCTTGTATTTAACAGCTGCCACCTTTTAGCAATCAAAACGGAGCAAAATAGATGAGTAGGGGGAGTTGCAATGTTTTTAAAGTATGGATTAAATTAGATGGAGGAGCACATGAATTTGGTCAGCAGTTAAAGTGGAAGGCACTGTAGTAGGACTTTATTTAGGGTAGGAATAGTAGTGTAACACTATAGAAAACCCCGTTTCCAGTATAGGATTTTAGAGAGGTCACTGTACGACACTGCATTTGAGGAGCGTAAATTATAGTATGACCAGAAAAATTGTGGAAGCAATAAGATAATATAGCTTGGTACACTTCAACTTAATTTGTAAAGGTTTACTAAATCTTCAAAGTGTCAAAGCTTAGAATTTGTTTATCTCAGTATTCCACCTGTAAAGCAAAACATACATACAGCAGGAAATATACGTTCAGCTTTGCATAGTCGTAAACCTGACATTTCAAGAAACTCCTTAAGAAATACTTGTTTTAAAGGGTTACAACATTATTTCCTAACTCTTTTAACTGTGCCTGAACATTGGGACAACGTCCAGGTAGGGGCATTAATGGCACCAGAGGCATGCCAGCATTGCAGGGACTTTGGCGAAGACAGCACAGCAGGTCTGGTGTGCTGAAGAATATAACAAATCTTGCAACAGTTATATTGGATAAACAGCCACGCTTCAAGCGGTCAAAGCATACGCACATGCACAAATCTTTTTCCAGTGATATTCTTCTCTCCCTTGTCCGTACTAACTGTGATCTTATTGAATTGCCATTTAGAATGTCCTTCTCTTCCAACCTCAATCACTACGGGATGGTCCATGTAGCTAGCGTGAGTGATGTACTGCTAGACAATTCATTCACTCCACCGTGCCAGCGGATGGGTGGAATGGTCTCCTTCCGCACATTTGAAGATTTTGTCAGGTATGTGGGGAAGGGTGACAACTGTTTGTGTTGCCAGCTTCCTAGGTGGGCCCAAATGGAACTGGACAAAATCTTTGCCTTCTCTAGAGTCAGGTTTAAACTGGTCCTGAGCTTGTTTGCTAAGGTTCTGGAGTTTCAGGTGGAAGTTTGTTTGGATCCCCTTGTCTGTCTCCTTGAGATAACTGAAAGTTTCAGACTGCTATAAGAGCAGTTTGCAGCCAGAAGGATCAGCATCTTGAATTTCTGCTGATTGGAAATCATTTGCAAACGTGCTGGATTTCTTCTAACGCTAATGTTCACGCGTATATATGTGGGAGGATGTGTTCTTTATGCGTTCAACCTTCTAGGGGTAGGCAAAAAACCCCAGCAGAGCCCATAGCAGTTGTAAGGGCCTGCAACCATAAGATCTTTGACAAATGTTAGAAGATCCAAGCTCTGCTGTAGTTTAAGGGGTGGAGGAGGTATTGCCTCCTATTGAATCTTTTGAGTTTCAGTCCTGCAAAGGGAAGGAGTCCTTCTCTCTCCCTCCCCTCCTTAGCAACATGATTTGTGGATTTTAGTGCTATATGCTTTCAGTGGGCTAGCAGCAGTGTGTTGATGACTAATACTTCTCTGGTGTATTTCAGAATCTTTGATGAAGTGATGGGTTGTTTCTGCGACTCTCCTCCCCAGAGCCCAACCTTCCCCGAAGCTGGCCATGCTTCCTTGTATGATGAAGACAAGGTACGGTAGTTTTTTCTCTTGAGATTGCTCTCAGGTTGGAAATAGAAGGCGTGCAGAATGGCGCAGTGACTGCAGGCTAGATACTTTTCACTAGTTCGAGTGCTGGAAGCAGGAGTTAAGAGCTTTATGTATTTATGTATGTGATTTGTTTGCTTGTTCCACAGCAGGTGATTCAAAGTAGGTGGCCATTTTCTGACTCTGTTCTAAAACTACGGCTAAGTCTCTTACTTTCCATGTAAATTCAGTTTGTAGCTTTTAACGTCAGCAGAATTACTGGATCCGCAGCAGTGTAACTGAGAGTTTAGACCCACGATTAAGTTTCCAGACTTCCTCTGTGCATCGGGGTGTTGAACTGCATATTCAACCGCCTTTACCTTAAGTCTGACTTGCCTTATTTTCTGTCTTACACCCTTCCTAGTCACATTACATTCTGATTCTTCCCTCTGTTCTACCTCTTAGAATTGTTTTGAGGAGGAATAGACGAGAGGAACCCCTCAGTTTTTGCATTGATGTGGAGAACAGGTGCAGAGGAAGCAGACGGTTTATAATCCTTAGCGATAGAAGACCAGTTTCCCTTAGAGACACAGGTAGCTGCTCCACTGCTCTGTCCTGCCCCCCAACAGCGGGAAGCTCTGTTGGAATACAGTCTGTGTCCAGAATAGGGCTTGGTTTTAAACTGATCCATTGATCTTGATGTGTGTAAGTACTGTAGCCTTGTTCCAGAATATTACCATCAACCTTAAAGTCCTCAGATCTCTCTCTTTACCTCCCCTCACCTCACCAAGGATAATTTCCTATTCATACTCAGTTTTTCACAGTTAACCGCAGGCTCTTAAATGCTAAATTTGTCATTTCTCAGATTTCTAATGTAATTGATGCTTCCACATGATTTCATTTTGTTGTAGGTATGAAAACACACATTGTTTTGCTCCCACACTTTGAATTTGCTTAATTTCATTACCTTTCTTGATGCCGAAGTCCTCTAATGTCCTGCCTGTACAGCGTCTTGTAAAGAGAGGACCTGACCCTGCATTCTTTCTGCATCCAAATGAAGCACACTCGAGTTAGCCAAGTCAGATGTGACTGTCAGAATTGGATTCTCCAAATGAAGCTCCTGTTTGCTGTTTGTGGACATTAACTCTTACTTCTGTGAAATTGCAAATTTGTGAGGCTGCTTGGTCAAGGATTTCCCTCATAGTTTTCCTTGGTTTACAGCATGCTCTGCTGAGGTCATTTTTCCCTAGGGCATCTGTATTTTAGAGTTGTATTTAGGGAGCCTCTTTTGAGAACTCACAGGTGTTAAGTTGTTAACTGTTTATTTATGGGGGATATTTTCTTTGAATTGCAGGCTGCCCGTGAGGAGCCCATTCACATTCTTAATGTTGCTATTAAAACAGACAGTGACGTTGATGATGATGGGCTGGCAGCCATGTTCAGAGAGTTCACGCAAAGCAAGGTAAGTTGCCTTGATTCTCTCTCTGGAACTGCGTGATTGTGCAGGACAGTTCTGTCTGCTTGGGGAAAAGTCAGTATGTTCCTCAGTTTTTTGTTTGTTTGGTTGGGTTTTTTTCAAAACAAATAAATGCAACAGTTACATCCTTAATTTATCCCATCTCTAAAACCTTACCACTTCTTTAACTGGATGTAGCTGCACCTTTCTGAAGCCTCCAGGTCATTGTTTCTCTTTGCAGTGCATTCTAATCCATTAGGTCAGGACTTCTTCCCTTTAATTTTTCGTAGGGTAAAAGACCTTTAAGGTTTTAAACGCATTGGGTCAATCTTCAGTATCTACCTCCAGATGCTCTAAAAAATGTGCTGTATCCCTCTCCCTGGTGGTAAAGTTGTTATATGAGTAACAGAGGCATGGAAAGTGACATTAAAATGGCCTGTATTTTCTGTGTCACGATAGTCTTAATGCAATTAAAATTTGTTTTCCTTGTTGGCTTGCTGGAGCATCCACCTAGTATGATATTTCTGGCACAAGGTGGAATTGATTTGGTATGTTCTGTTGCTCCTTCGTAAGTACGGGATACACTTTAGAGCACCAAATGTTAGTCCTGTGGTCAGTTGTGAGGCGACAGGATTGGAGATAGCCTCCTCGTGTCCACTCTGCCCTCCTGTGCCTGCCTGCACTTGCTTTTCTGGTTGGTGTGAAGAACTCCTCAACTGGCTTGTGGATGTGAATAGCCCATCAGGCACTGGGGCCCTGCTGCATCCGTGGTACCTGCAATGACTATGGGAGGACTGAGCGAGTAGTTTCTAACTTCGCTTCCCAGTGTGGGAGGTGGTAATACATTCTGCAGAAATGAGGGGTTCCAAAACGGGGCTGGTATCCACGGGACTTCGGCAGCTTCCTGTGTCTTTAAGCAAAGAAAATAATCAAATATAAAAATTAAAACTAGTTCTGCTTTTCATCTGCTTGATCATGCTCCAGGCGTTTTATGGGAGGGGATAAAAGGAAAGAAATAAAAAAAAAAATTCCAAAACACATTAAACTATCAAATAGGTTGATCCAAATTGTCCAAATAATCTTCTAGTCCCAGCATGTTGTGTGTGGTTTTTTTAATAGAAATTAGGATCATATACTTGTAAATGACTTGTGGAGGAGATTGAGGCAGTCAGTGTAAATGGAGTTTCTCCAGGTGCTGATGGCTAATCGCTCTGTAATAGCTGTGGACTTGCTGTGAGACCCACATTATTACGATGTAATCAGAATCCTGTTGCTATGCTGTTATTGTCTGCCACTTGTGGAATTTTAAAAGCAATAACAATTTTTGCTTTTTAAATCATGGCATTATTAAAGTTATTTTCTTCCTCTTGCCATGAATATAGTCACTGATGCTCATTTTCAAAGGGCTTAACCTTAGTAAAACATTTCAGTCTGTGCCAAAAGGGGTTGTTTTGTTCCTGGTCTAGCTGAATTCTTGTTTCTTTTTTGTTCTTCCTTTTTTTTCTTTGCTTTTAAATTGGAAAAAGGAGGAGAAAGGAAGAAGTTTTAGAAAGAGGAGCAGAATTATGAGATCTTAACACTTCAAAAGATCAGTGGTGTGGCAAATACTGATGGCAGCACTCATTTGAAATGTGGCTTAGAGGAATTTGATAAAGAAGCAACCAGAATGGATATTCTCTCATCTGTTTTAAAAAACTAAGTAACACCTATCATTTATCACCTTTGCAATATTGACACATCTGTCCTTTAGTCTGGGTTGTCTGTGTGTTTATTGTGCCAAAATCAAGTATGTGCTACATGCTTCCTTGGGTTAGTTCCTTTAAAACACGTTTTCCATGGCCTTGCCATGTCTACGCTGTGCTCCCTTCAAAAAGTAATCTTTGCAAAAAAGACCAACTTACTTTGGCAAATGAACAAGGATATTTTCTGCAAGACTTGTATACGACACTTCTGCTTTACTTGTTAGCAAGGCTCAGCTGGAATACTACGTTCTTGTGATTTGGTTAGTTACCTCTTCAGATGTAGTGTATTTGCTTATGTGTGCTACTAGACGATCATCAGATGAGCAATCTTAGCTATGAGCAGGCTGAAGTGGACTAGGAACTTACAGCATAGATGCAGGAGGGTCTGTAGAGCTTTTTCAGTTCATAGAAGACTTTGACATGTTTTTGATGTGTTCTTTTTCTGTTAATCCAGTCACCTGATTCCATCCTTGCCTTTTTACAGAAATCAGTCCTGATTGAACATGGGATTCGGAGGCTGACTTTCCTTGTAGCACAAAAGGTATTTTGATATCTCTCATGCTGCTCAGCAGTCTTTGGTTTCTAGCTCATAATAACATTGACATTTGATGTGTTTTTTCCCAAATTAAATGCTGTGTTAACTGTATTTAGTTCTCTCTTCACTGTTTTTGTTCTCTAAAATTTGAGATGGTTTTGATGAATTCGCTTAAGAAAATTAATTTACAATTGTAAACAATCTTGGCACCTCTTGTATTCTTGAATTAATTAATTTTTGATTTTCATCCTAATTGCTAGCTTTCTTCTGCTTTTTTTTCTTGTCTTCCTGTGTTTGTATGTTTCGTTTGTAAGGACTTCAGGAAACAGGTCAACTATGAGGTGGATCAGAGATTTCATGTAAGTAAAAAGGGCCTAGAACACGGTGGTATTCTTGACCTGAGGCCAGGAGACACGTAAGTGACTCTAGGCTTCTCATTTGGTTCTTAGTCAGGCATTTAATGCCAGCATTGGTGTCAGAGTTAAGGGAAGTATTTAAACAAACTTCTAACTTCAAATACAGGAGCGGGCCTTTTGCATTCAGTGGGGCCATTCTCATGCTAAAGTCTCTCTTGTTACCTGGCTGAACTCATGACTGCCACATTAATAAAGATCTTGTTTGTTTCAGTATTGTGTTGTATTCTAAAATGTAATTACACAATTAAATTTTTGTATTTCTTACGTGGTGTGTGATTTCTTTAGGCTTCTTACTGATTTGAAAATAACTTAGAGGAGTAATTGAAGTGACTTGCTAAATTTCGCATAATGGCTCAGTGATGTGGAAAATGTTTGATGCTCTTACTGCTAAGAATTACTTCTTTCCCCAGGGGTTGGGCATCAGTGAGGACTAGTTTAGCCCTGTTTTCAAGGTGGCAATGTAAGGCATAAACCCGATTTTTATCCCTTGTGTATCTACTTTACAACTCTGGAAGTTATTAGGAGTCTTGAAAGTGCAAGAAATTCATCCTGTGCTCAACCTACCTGGTTTAGCAAGCTTTATGAAAAGAAAACTAGTTTACAAATCAGCAAAAATAGTATTGGAACAACTGTGGGTATCACCACATGGGAATCGCTGCCCACAGTATAGGTACAGGTACGTGTCAATCAATGGCTTACATAGGAAATTAGACTCTTTGGAGGGGTGTTGGGACCTTAAGCAAGAAAGCCCAGTGTTTAGATTTTAAAAAAAGGGAGGTTTAGAGAACAGAGTTGATACTTGGGGAATGAAAAAAAGAGTTTATGAATAAACACTGTAGCGTGCGTCAGTGGTCAGAAAGGAGGCAAAGAATAAAAGGAGTCATCACAAAAAGTTTTCCCTGAGCTGCCATTGAGAGCGATGGACTGTTAGGATGCTCCTAGTTCCTAAGCCAGAGGAGGCAGCGTGGTATGTCATCTGTTTGCAAAGTTTGTAGAGTACCTCTGGGATCTTTTGTGAGTGTCAGTCTTTATTACTGTCTCCTATTCTACTTCGTTTATTGCTGGACCAACTATTAACTTAGCCAAGGCCTGGGCTTGGGTTTGTTTTTGTTTTAATTACAGTCTATATAATTAGTTCCCAGCATGTTGAGGTAATAGAGAGTTGCTCCAGCAAGCTTCCAATTTCCTCATCTCATTAGGTTTTTAACATGATTATTAGTATAATAATCAACTATGATGATTTCTGTTGTAGCTTTTCACATTCTGTGGTTTGCAGGGTGTCTTGATTGGCTAATTTAGGCAAATTATTTTGATTGTCTTGATGATGGTTGGTTGATTAGAACACAGCAGGGGTATAATTCTTCTGCCTAGGAAATGGAGCACTCTTTTGGATTTTGGTACCAGAGCACTGAAAATTTTTGTGTGTGTGCACATCTAATTATTATATTTGCCCACAACACTAATCAAATGCCTTGAAAGCAATTACATTAGTGGTAGAATGAGCATGGATGATGTTAGGAGAAATTGGCAGCGTGCAGAGGAGGACAGGTAGGAGGGATTTGGAAGAGAAGTGAGGAAACATGGAAGTGGTTGTTTTCTTAGAGTATAGTTGATGCTCTTAGGCTCACCTAGTATGCCCATTGCCTGAATTTTCAGGCAGGATTTCTTGTACCACTGGCTAGTCTGGAAGACATACTCCAGGCAAATAAAAAAGTTATTTTGCTCAACTGAGAGTCATCAGGTGAAGTTCTGGGGACTGTTTTTTGTAGGAGGTACGGAAGATGACTAGCTAGAAGATTACTTTAAGCCTTAAAAGCCATGTTGCTCAGTGGAGCCTTATACTCTGTCACCATGCACTGGTTGTTGCACAGAATCAAGCTAGGGTTGCAAGTCTTTCATTGATAGTGAAATGTGATTCAGAAATCCAGTGACTCCAGGTCAGATAACTTCTTTTTCTCTTAGTAAGACAGTTCTGGCGTTGTGTATGCTCTCTCAGGTCACCTTTAACATAAATGGCTGGTATTCTCATGTTGGTGCAAAGCATTCACAAAAGTTCCTCCAGCCAGGAACAGTGTAATTCCACAGAAATGGATGGCTTTGCTGGGATGAAACTGGAGGGAGATCTAGAAGGATGCTGTCTAGTCTTTCTCATTCTTCTAAGACGTGCAATATGCCACAAAAATATAAAGCCCTTACCATTTGCTAGGATTTTATCTGTGCAATAGAATAACAGAGAAACCTAATCATATTTGGGGGATTTTTGTAGAGTACTATTTAATATGTGAAGATAAAGTTATTTGATTACAATTCATAGTTTTCCTTGGGAGGAGAGTATTTCTAGCAGTAATAGTATGAAGAGAGCTATGGAATACAGATCATTGTTTTGTGTACGTCTGCTTACATAATGGAGTGTTAATATCATTGTATGGCTTCCAAACATTTCCACAGTAATCATAATAGAGCTAGAAGTTGTTTCCCACTACTGTCTGGACAGTTCCATGTTATTGTCTGTTAATAATTGACAATAATAATCAAAAGCCAATCAAGTAGCCTCTGTTGCATTAGCAGTGAAGACAGGTTTAAACTACCTCTGCTGCCTTCTTGAGGGTAACTTGATTTTCCACCACCCTTTGTGATGTTGAAAAAGTAGCTTGTAACAACTTGTGTCATCTCCTCTGCTGTGGTGCTGCCCCAGGTCTGGCCTGTGAGCATTCTCTGGGTAGATCAAATGGCTTACTTCTGGAGGGCTAACATCATTGTTTTTATTTTCAAACAGAGGGAGTTTCCAAAGTTCTTCACATTCCGTGCCCGGGATAAGGTAAGTTGTATATTCTTAATACTTTTCTCTAAGTGTTGGCTTTATCCTTCTTTCATGTAGCTGTTTCTTGCCAGTCTAAGAGGGTGGGAGCTACTTCAGCCCAACTTCACTGCCTGGTGCGGTATTTTCTCCTCCGTCACTAGGCCACTCGTCTGCACACGCAGCAGTTGATGTCAGTAACAATGAGTCTCTGATATTTGGGGATAAAAATTCGTGCATTTGGAAGACTGAACTGAAGCTTCTGTTTATGCAGATTTTAGTTGCAGTGTAACAAGGGAGCACTGGAAGCAGTACAATGGTTCAATACCAAACTTTCTGGCTTCTGTGAAAAAGAGGGGTTTGGGGGAGGTGAGCTTGAGAACTCACTGTCTTGCAATTTGTCTTCTACTCGTAGTATTTCAACAGTTTCAACGCAGCTCTTAGTGTTAATGACTCTGCATGAGTTAGAAAACTCTGGGTTGGATTCATTTGAATCTTTAGTTTTTTAATTCAATATGAAATTTCATAAGGGGTGTTGTCTAGTTCTTCCCATCCTCAGTGTTTCAGCTTCTTAACCCACCATCCTCTTTTACACCCTTTTCTGCCTGTATGATGCCGGGTGCGTCCAGTTTGAGGAAGATAGGATTTACCGTCATCTGGAGCCAGCTCTGGCTTTTCAGCTCGAGTTGAACCGAATGCGAAACTTCGATCTCACTGCCATCCCGTGTGCCAATCACAAAATGCATCTCTACCTGGGAGCAGCTAAAGTTGAAGTGGGAACAGAAGTGACAGACTACAGGTTCTTCGTGAGGGCTATTATAAGGCATTCAGATCTGGTTACCAAGGTGAGTTTTGTCGCCCATGCAAGGTCTCTTTCCAAGACAGTGTATGAAACACTGTAAGTCATTCTAGGAACCTGCATGCAAACGTATTAACTGTATAGAGTACTGTGGATGTGTGCCCTCTCTTTGCTGGTGCTGGCTCTGCAGAAGCATGTCTTCAAAGCCCTAGTATTCCTGTGCTTCAAGGAGGTTTTTCTGTGGCCCAAGTGGATAGTCAGAAACTCTTGCATTTTGAGGCAACAGTTGTTTCTCTGTGTTTCTCCTGCACTACTGCAGTAATGGTTTGCCCTGTCTAGTTTTGGATTTATGCTGACCTAAACGAGGGCACAAGTCGGCCGGGTATGCGAATCTAGGCAGTGGGAGTACGGGCTCTGTGATTGTGATGGATCTGTTTCAGGGTTGCACATCCTGCTGAAACAAATGTAACCTATTTTCTCAGTCAAGTCCTTCTGCAGTTTTTCAAACACTGTATTCTTGGGCTGTGATTTTTGAGTAGAAAGTAAATTATTTGTTGACAATACCTGGCAGGAAGCCTCCTTTGAGTATCTGCAAAATGAGGGAGAACGATTGCTTTTGGAAGCCATGGATGAGTTGGAGGTGGCATTTAATAATACCAACGTGCGCACTGACTGCAATCACATCTTCTTAAATTTCGTGCCTACTGTCATCATGGACCCATCTAAGGTATGATCTCTTCCCTAGCTCTGAACTGTTTGTTTTTCTCGGGCTTGACTCACCAGAATTAATGGTCTTTTGTTGCCTTTTTATGCTATGTAAGAGCACCTATTGATTGAGTGCATTTTAATACCATTTGGTGAATGACGCGCAGTTTCTACTAGCCGTTTTATAACGGAAAGCACAAGAAATTGGGGACCAGTATTAGCAGTGGTATCGTGAGGGTCAGTTTAGTTACTCTACAAATACCGGAGTTTTGCTTTGCAGTAAAGAAAGTGGAGTCACATAACTAATGGACGTCTCTAAAGATTGCTTGTTGAGCTGCTAAACCAACTTCTCTTCAAAAGCAGAGAGAATACTTTTTATTTTAGCTAGTTAAGGCAAGCAATTAGTTTGTTTCATGTTAGGAACCTCTTTGGCAGTGAGGAAGGAAGTAAGCTTTGTTTTTTTCTTCCAATGTATGAATAAATATTAAATGTAAGATTTCAGAACTAGCAGAGCTCATATTTTTAGTGGAGTAACGCTGTCCTTCAGGCAATGCAGCTCACTTCCTCTGTGTAAACTAAGGAACAGTTTATTAAAAATCTGTTTTGTATTTGAAACTAAACTTATTTTTTCATTGTGTGTTTGAGATAAACAATTTTAATAAGGAAATAGCTTTAAATGCTCTTCTGTTTGTTACAAAAGTCCAGATTCTATCCAAATAAAATGTGAGATAAGTCATGAATGTAAGAAGAATTTGTAAATTCAGCTACAAAAAGAAGTGCCTCATTTTCATTCTCTGATACAGAACCACAGAGATCAACATTATAAATAAATGAACATTAAGCTTTGTAGATGCATAAATGAAAGTGTTTAGGCATAAAGCATGTTTCTGGTTAGCAGAACCACCACAAAGAAAGTCCCAAATAAACTGTAAAGGCTGCATTTAGTTGGAAATCAACATTCTATTCATGGTTACCGAAAGATGAGAGCTGACCTTTCCTTATGAGAATAACTGAAAGTTTAAAAAGATGAATTGGTTATCAAAATAAGTATCTCTTGCTTGCTGACTTTTAAATCATGATTAAAAATTGCTGGCTTAAATCGCTTTTGAATAAATTCTCTCTTGGCGCATCCAAAATCTTTTAGTTCCCAGGAAGTTCAGAAGAAGCTGGGAAATTCAGCCCCTGGAAGTTAGGCTGCCCTCAAATGTGTACCGTGACTTTTCCCTGAGCTGCTGTGGAAAAGAGACTTTTTATTTTTTGAAAGAATGTTAAAAACAGCCTGTAAATTGCCTTCTTTTAATATGCGCTATTTGCCAACAGTAGTATATTATAAAGTTTAATAGAACACCAGAAGGCCAAGCTCCAAGTAGTAATTGCTTTGTTGATTTAAAGTGCTGTACCGCATGCGTGGTGAAACATGATTATTGTGCATATAAGTGCTACATAACTATTTGTCAAGGATTTCACTTTCCTGCATTTTGTAGTTCTTAGCTGTGAGCTATGCCTGCAGGAAGAAAGGTAGATGAAGGGGAAGCAGTGGGCACGCTGTGCCTTGCTGGGGTGTGATGTGCCATGAGGAAAAGAGATGTGAATCCAGCGCTGTCCCTCTACCTCAGTAGTCCCTGGGTTGAGTTCAGTTCCTGCCTATCTCAAGGCTCGTTAGGATGAGAACGGACAGGCCACCGAGGTCCCATTACAGCACTGGGCACGTGCTGCTGTTTGGTGCTTCCATCTCTCCTCTTCTGTGGTGTTACCCTTTGAGCAGGACCTTACAGCCGTGGGATGGAGGGGTGACAAAGCAGTGGATGTGTCCACAAAGGTGAGGGAAATTCTTCTCGTGTGTTTTAAGATCGAAGAATCTGTGCGGAGCATGGTGATGCGCTACGGGAGTCGCTTGTGGAAACTGCGCGTCCTCCAAGCCGAGCTGAAGATCAACATTCGTTTGACACCGACTGGGAAGGCAATTCCCATTCGTCTCTTCTTGACCAACGAGTCAGGCTACTATTTGGACATCAGCCTGTACAAAGAAGTGACAGACTCCAGAACAGGACAGGTACAGTTCCACATGGCTCCGTGGTTTGATGAGCAAATTATTTGGCGGGGCACACATTATACCTGATGAAGCTCTTCTGTGGTTTGCGGTGTTTTCAGGTAATATAAAATTGCCATTCGACTTTACCAAAGGAAGAAGCATGTAAAGATAATCTTGCAATAGGCATGTAGGTGTGCAAAATTTAATCAGTTATGTAAAAGTGCGTATCTTCTAATTGTTTTGTACGTACCTTCAGTCATTTGCACATCTCTTTTTCTCTGTGGCAGAGTGCTCAAAAAAGTAATAGAAAAGTAGTCACTGTTGGTGCTCATCCTGTAGGTCGTAATAAAAAATATTATTAATTATACGTTTCCCTGAGTAGATAGAGAAAATCTGTGAACTTGTCTTTTAAATTCTAAAGATATAGGGAATGACCTGGGTAGGATGATATAAAATTATTGAAGGTGCTTTTATATCATTTTTATGAAGCATAATGGGCTCTTTTGTAATGGTTGTGGCTATCCTGGTATTTCTGCTTTTCATGGCATAGGAACAGTGTGGTTAACTGAGATACCTACATATGCTAAAATACGTGGAGCATAGGATGCATGAAAAATATTTAACTACAGAAATGTTTACATCTCCCTCTGTAATAATCTCTCTGCCATGCAGTAGTAGCAGCAGAATAAATCACTTGGGCACCGTTAACGTTGAACAGAAAGTGCTGAATCACCTTTTCTCCCGTTCTTCTCCATTTAAATTTTTCCAGCAAGTGCCAGGCCATACAGTCCATCCAGTTCTGGAGATCCTAGGACAGATAACGTCTGTACGTTTTACTTCATTTCTGCCTTTGAGTGGAGATGAGGTCTTTCATCATCATCAAAAAAGAATATTTTAATAGTCTCTAGTAGCTGAGCTTAACACTTGAGTTTTGTTAGTCATTTGTGAAGGTCACCTTTCGTCTTAAATTCTGTCTCTGATGAGTTTGGTTTTTTTTAAAGCTAGGGGAATGCATTTCTGTGTGTATGGCTTTTAGCAACTTTTCCAATATTTGATATTTTTAAATTAGATTTTTTTCCAGGATATTAAACCAGGTTCTAGTAAAAAATTATACTGATAGGAATTATTTCAATTAACTCTTTGAGTAGTTGGCAGGAAAGTTTGTCTTACAAAGCTTGAAGGTGTTAGTTTTTTAAGAAACTTTGGTAAATCCTCCCCCTCATGACAGAAGTTTATAGGACGGGTTTAGATCTGTGTATTTTTTCCTGTGTTTTCAGAGGGTTATTTTGAACTTAGAGAATTCTTTTAAAAGAATTCAGACATTACTGATGTACTGGGTGCTGGGCACTTTCATGACTTCTGAAGAATGGAAAAATAGATTCATCATGAGAGAATGACCCTGGTCTCTTGTTTCGCAGTTTCTGTGGTAATGAGTGGTGATGCTCAGTACAGACTTCTCCAGTTCCCACAGAACTTTCCAGAGATTTAAGGAGAATTGGGCCCCAAGTGCAGTAGCAGATCCTAACACAGGCACTGTCACAGATACCTGTTACCCTGAATAAATATTTCTCCCATTGAAGAAGCTACTTCAAAAGCAACATTTGTGAAGACTGAAAAGAGCATGAACTACTATTTTTAATCTAAAAACTAAAGTAGGGCTTACTTACTGAATTTTATCTTCAGTGGAATTCTTCAATTAATTCATCTTCAATTAGAAAAAGATCTGCCGTTTGTAACATCAGATCTGATCACCATTCTGCTAAAAACAGCCTAATCGTGTTGCTTCTGTCAGGCATGTTTCTATTAAGCAGCATTTGTGCAGTGTTGTCCCAGTTAAGCAGTGCTCCTCCTGTTTCTTAGTTGAAATAGATTTCCGTCTGAGTCCTGGCTGAGTGGAATATATAGTGCCATGAAGCATGGCAGCTGATAATTCATGTTGCTACTCTGGGAAAATCTTTTAAACTTATAATATCAAAACTTCAAGCCAAATGACATATGCAAGTCTTGACCTAGCTTCCATGATCAGTCAGTGGAGATACGGATACTGTGCTGTTCGACTACATAAATAACAGAGTTCTCCTCTCTGCTCCCAGCTATCACAATCCATCGGCATAGGTACGGTGTCAGGGGAAATACTGGTGAATGTGAAGTCATCTAAGTCACGGGCTTTTTTCTGTGGGGATGTGCCTCTGTTCACTTAGCTTTCTGCTGTGATATGGTAATAAGTCAGTGATACTCAGATCTGTGCAGTAATGGTCCAGCACTGTCTCCAAAGGGTAGTAATGCATGATGAAGCATGGTGTTACAGGATATGCAAGTATTAACATATTTGTAGAGAACAGAAACAAGCCTGATCAGTCTGGAATATCCTGATGATTTTTGGTAAAGTCTGGATGAGATGGGTGTATGGAACCAGTGGATTAAGCAGTAATTGGTTGTGTTTTGTGCTGCAGATTATGTTCCAGGCATATGGAGATAAACAGGGACCACTTCATGGGATGCTGATCAATACCCCGTACGTGACCAAAGACCTGCTGCAGTCCAAGAGATTCCAGGCACAGTCTTTAGGGACATCATATGTCTATGACATTCCTGAGATGTTTCGGCAGGTAAGTGTTCTTAAGGCCAAGTGGGTTGTTCTAAACTTTTGTAGCTGCAAAGCACTTCTATCAGTTGTCATCCTTGCTTGTCAGGGAAACAAGTGGCCTGGAGTGGCCAGCAATTGTCCCCCAGGGTCTATACAGCTATGGATTGAGTCTGCTTTGAAAGAAATTAGGACTCTTGATACACTGCTGCTGTAGTTTCATTAATAAGTAAATGGTAGATGCTGAAATGTAAACCGTCTTCTGTTTCTTGTTTATGTTTCTTTGTTTTCCCACCCTGTTATCTAGACTTCCTAGAGGGTTAGGCAGTGCAGGGGTGATAGTTCCTAGGATAGGACTCATACATCATTGAATGTGTTAATGAGTTGCAGAATTTGTTATGTTTCTGATTTGCTGGGTTCTCTCCTGAATCACATAATTTGAATTACACTACTTTGGGTGAAACTGTGTTTCATGGTTTAAATTCCAAAGTAAGTGATATCCACTGAATATTGTCAGTCAAACTGGAGGGAGGAATATTTCAGTGTTGTGTCTTGAATATTAAGTCACAGTGGATTGAATAAAAATATTTGCAGATGATGTTCTTAACAAGAATTTATCTTTTCATCGTCTAGTCTTTGATTAAACTCTGGGATTCTATGAATGAACATGCATTCCTGCCAACGCCGCCGCTGCCTTCTGACATACTAACGTACACTGAATTGGTGTTGGATGATCAGGGCCAGCTCGTGCACATGAACAGGCTGCCGGGAGGAAATGAGGCAAGTTGCACTTTCTTTAATGCTACTTTTCTTTCCACGTCCTGCAGTATATTGTGTTTTGGACTAGGTTTGACAATTGTGATGAAAATTTACCAGCCAGGCACAAAATCTATTCATTCGGTCTTTCACAGATGAAATCTCTCTCCTGAAAATGAGATTTTTGTTTCATTAAAAATTAATACCTTCCATACAATGGGTATTTTAACCTCTATAGTAAATGATGATTCCATTTCAAACCTGTGCCTATGCTGTTTTTCCTTCATAATTAAAAAGTGCCCATTCAGCTATTCCAGGTAACTGGGGTTTGTATTTGAGCAAAATACATTTTACAAGACTAAATAGAAATGTTTTCATTTGCTTAAAAAACCGAAAAACTAATTTTATGCTTTCCATTTAAATACTCACCATGCAGTGTTTGTGTAGCACACTGGCAAGGTGTGTGCAACATCCCCCTCTAGTGAATGATTTACTTGAGACTAACAACCTGCTAGTGCTGTCGGGTAATAGTTACTCCTTCAGCTCAAGCAGGAGGAGGCTGTACTGTTGTGGTGGGCTTTTGCTGGTATGTCATTACATTAGCAAGCCACAGATTGCAACATGGAAATGACTGGAGAACAAAGCTAACTAGTAGAAGATGTGTTTATTTTTTTGCCTAGGCTAGGTGGGATTCAGTAAGTGAATGTTCCTACAGTAATTTAAATTTGAACCATTCTAAGTGGTGGTATCATTTATTTTTTCTTGGCATCATTGAACTAGCACTGTCCTTTTACTAGATACATAACTTAAGATTTGCAAAAGCTCTGTTCAAAAACATCAGGTATAGTGATGAGAGGAAATAGGGGTTTTCATCACTATTTACTGCGCGTATCTTGTCAGGGGAAGGTTTTGAATATGATGTTTTCAAATTGAATCTAATCAGTAAATGGTGACTACGGGAGCACTATGTCCTTGTCTTTTGCTGGCCTATAGGAGAAATGTTTTAACTAGTATAATTAAACCTGAAATGAGCTATTCCCTGCATTCTTAGTGAAAGCTGAGGCTGCGGTGCTGTGGAGGCTTATGCCATCATCTTTCTCTCTCTGCTCTCATTCAGCATTTGAGTGGATGGTGGCTGGGGAAATAGCAAAGTCCCTCAGGGATGTAGCTCTGTTCTTGCTGAAATTACAAGCACAGAGCTGCCTGGGCATGAACATGTAGTGTTTACTCTGCCAGTATGAATACAAATAGTCTTATTATAAGAGATTCTGTACCCAAAGACCACCAAAAAAAATTAGGAGGTTTTTTAACCCTTGGTAGACTTACTTGTGCTCAATCTGTAAAGAAGTAACATTCCTGTTGTGGTGTGCACAGTGTTGTTATCTAATGCACAGGTTCAGGCCCTGCCTCTGTGGCTGTTACGCCGAGGGGTTGAGACACTGGAAAGTGAGATAAACAAGGGGAAAACATGATGTTCCCCCCCCATTTTTCGGTCTGGCTGCTGAAGATCGCTTCTTGTGGAGGTATATGGCAGACTCTAACCTGCCTTTTAATGACTTCCCAGAAATGAGGCGAGGGCGCTGGCCGCAGAGGTGAAATCCCAGCCCAGGGTTCGGTGTCTCGGGTTAGCCTAGCGAGTGGTCAGACCGAGGCAGTGCTCTGTGCCTCCCCAGAGAGGCGTGCAGCTCACGGCTGGTCCTGCTAACCTGTCAGCCCGGCCGGTCTGCAGCTGGACGAGTCGCTGTAGGACCACGTGCAGCTGGAATGAGGTTTGAGGCTTTGGTATTGAATTCTGTTACCAATAGCCACCGCACACAATAGCGCTCATTCACAGGTGAGAGCAGACAATCTGAAGAAGAGGTTCCAGCAGCAGTCTGAAGGACAGGTGACATTCAGGAGGCGACGAGCTGCCGAAGAGATTCATTCCTCCATGCTGCACTTTCTTTATCTGGATGAGCTGACTTTAGGCTTTTATGGTTTAATTCCGTTCAGCTGAGGAAACAAATTTTCACAAACGCGGGCTCAAGTTTCTCTTTCCAAAGAAGATGGCTGCAGGGGTGGAGAAGGAAGAGACAGGATGCTCGATAAGTTCAGAGCATAAGCCTTTTCTTTGTTAAGGCTGTAAGTGGATCCATCCTGCTTTTTTTGAGAATCAGTCTGCATAGCATCTGAGCAGAGAAATACAGTATCTTATCTGCCAGGAAGCAAAGATCCTTGGGGTAATCCATCTATATGGCAGTAGCTGGTAATATTGCATAGGAAGAGGAGACATACCAGAAGGAGCAGGAGAAAATATTAATTGGTTCTGCACTTCTTCCACATAATACAATGGTGAACCGTTCTCAAAATATGGCACATTTCCTTGGCTCTCTAAACTTGCCTGAATTTGTTAAGGAAGAGTTTTGTCCTCAGATAGATGTATTTGAGTTCAAAATGCCAGAAGCCCATATACACTGAAAGTTGTGTTACGGGGAGATGATCCCTAAAGAAACGAGTACAGCAGGGAAGTCCAGGTTCCTAAGCTTTGCAGTGGCTTGCTTGGTAGTCTTAGTCAAAGTTTTCACTGCTTCAGTTTGTTCATATCCTAGTAAGATGGGACTGCTCTGGGGTGTTATGAAGACAATTTAGACGAATATGTTTTAAGAGTCTTTGAATTTGTACTTGCTAAATAAGTGCTGGATATTATGTTCTACAGCATTCCCCCAGTTTTGGTTAGTAACCCTTGATGGTCAGTGCCAATGGAGTCTGTGCCCCAGAGATCCAGAGGCGTGAGCTGTTTCCAGTTCAGACCACAATGAGCTGACAGGCAGGAGTGTTTGGTAGGAACTTTCCAAGTAAATGTGATTCCTTCCCCCCCACACCTTCTTCCCAGCAAAAGTTGCTGATTTTCTGAATCCAAAGTCTTTTGAGAGATTGTACATCATGTGTTTTTTACTAAAGAGGAAATTTCTGTTGAAAACTTCTGACTGTGGTAAATAGAGCTGCTGTTCAGTGCATTTAGGTTCCTATTACTGTTCTACTTGTTTCAGATCAGAGACTCAAACACAGCTATTCATTCCCCCATTGCAAGTGAGTGCCTTACCATCGTGGTATCAGCTGTTTGAGGTAGGGCTTGTCTTTCCTGTTGGAGCTGTGCTACACAGTATGAACAATTACATTTTCTCTATGTGAAAAGGGGTCAAGACACTCTTCGTCTTAAAGCATTCAACTGAGCTGAGCGCCCTAATTGTTTTAGCTAGCAGGCGAAATTGAGAAACCAGCATAAAATCCAGGAGATTTGTGGTCAGTGTGTTCAGCTGGATGTCAACAACCCAAGTTGCAATCCCTGCTCTAATACAGGGCAGAGCAGGAGCTCAAAGCTGAGTTTCTCCTGTCCTCTCAGAGTTTGCAAGCAGCATTCTGGGCTCACCTGGCTAACCTGTCTACGTTTTCAGGAAAATCTGTGAAATGGGAATTCTCAAGAACCTTCGCAATACAAGAGGTTTTTCTCTGCTTAGCTTGTGACCACTTCACGTAGCCCACCACCTCATTTGGCAGTAATTATCTCTTTGCTAGTAGTCTCAACAAAGAAGCCAAGGACTTAATGGACCGTGAAAATACAACTTGCTATTTATTCCTAGGCAGTGCTGCTCCTCCTGAGCAGAGCATCCTGTGTCTTGTCATGGCCACGCGAGGGAGCTTGCCGTGCTGCTGGCCCTGCCGCCTATTCTTGCGGCACAGAAGACATCACTAATGCAGGACCTTTTTCCAACCTCTTGTCCACTCAGTGCAGCCAGAGTTCTTCCTGAACCGCATCTACTGGGTTCAGGATTCACCCAGAATCCTGGGTGTTACCTGGAGCTTTCTGCTAGACAGTTTCTGTTCTGGATCCTTCATGTTAAGCTTGTGACCTGTGTCCTGGTCTCTAGTTACTCTTTTTTTTGTTTGGATTTCTTTGTGTGTGTGTCCTCTGTTACTAGTCTGGCTGCCTTGACACTGTTCTGATAAGCTCTGTCTGCTACCATAGGATTTCAGTAAGCCAACACCCTTGACAAGACTGAATGTGCCACACTAAAAAGTTGAGAACAGTTTGTAAATAATTCTCAGAGCCAGCAGGTATAGAAGGGAGCTGAGGAAGTCAGTGTTTTATCAGCAGAATCAAACACCAGTCAATAGCTCACTTCTAATGCTCCTGAGTAAAGACTGAATAGACTTTGGGACAAATGGGGTATAATTTATTGTACAACTGAGCATATCAAGAACTAAGCACCAGAGGTGGATGCTCAGCCTGACTCCAGTCTGACTCTTGAGAGACATGGACCATTGAAATGTACAGAGATTATATAGATGGGAGGAAAAAAATCCACTTGTAGTTGTTTTAAATCTTAGGCATTTTACTCTAAAGTGTCTTTAAGAAGAAAATTTTAAGTTCATACCACAGCCTGGATGATTATCTAGATTATAACACAAGACTTTTAACATTTCTGCTAATTTTTTTTTTTTTTTTTAAACAAGTGGAAGCCTTTTTTTTTTCGGTGGCACAATCTTTGATGTTTCTGGCTAAGATCTTCATTGAGCCTGTGGGGTAGAGGTGTGTGATTGGGACTTTCTACGCTAATGTTGGGAGGGATGGGCTTGAAAGGATGCAGGACCTCACCCTGTTTGACAGTGTAAGAGGAGCTGATGGCTGTCCTCCGGGAGCCTTTTGCCCTGGCAGCTCACCTCTGTCCTGCCTGTCGTCTAAGCCTCTGATGTTGCTCTGTAGTTACGTGGCTGTGCTAAAATGGGGAGATCTCTGAAAGAGTCAGAAATTGTGTGAGCACAGACAAGTGAACAGGGCTAGAGTTCAGAAGTGTATGGCAACTCGCACAGTGTTTAAAAACGTGTTGGTTGCAGTAGCTGTGCTGAAGACACGACCTGTAATGTAGTGACACCCTCTTCAAATGCCCATTGAAGACGGCTTTGTTCTGAAGATTAGCATATTAGCTGAAATCTTAGTGTGAAAAGGTAATTCCCTCAGCCTGTTGGAGAACTCAATATATTACTTGTCATTCTTGAGCTGGGCATTCTGATGTTTTTCTATAGCACTCTATGTATTTTGACTACAATTTACCGTGATCCTCTGGCACTAGGACAGCACCCTCCGCTGATAAGACCCAACTAATCTTCAAGGACAAGGAGAAAGTGAGTGTAAGGAGTCCCTGCTGCAACACCCCACATTACCCTTCATCTTAGTCTCATGCAGTATCCGTGTAAAATGTGTCATTTTCCCTATTGGCACTAGATGTCACAGTTTTTCCTTCTCAGTAGCGTGAGGATCAGAAATAATCCATAATCGGAGCTGTTAGCTGGAGCGTTGGCAGGCACCCTTTCTTGTGAACGTGGGAAGGTTTGGCCAGGTGGAAGTTCAGGACGGCAGTGGGCAGAGGGCTGCTGGAACTCTGCTTCGGCAGCTCCCTGGATTGCCTGGGGCTGCAAGGTGTAGCTAATGAATTTTATACAAGCAAAGCTTAATAGTTGAACTGCATGTTCTGCTTTGTCACCCCATGTTCCTGCATTTTATGACAGGCACAGGGTATTAAAACATCCGCTGGGCTACTTATGGCGGATGGTAAGTACTTGAGAAAAAGCAGAGAATGAGTGATGGCAAAGTCAGTGAATTAACATGAAGGTGAAGGAAAACACCCGCGCATCTTCTCCCCCCTGCCCCGGCCCCACCATTATTTTTCCCAGAAATTACTGTAAAAATAGTTGTTCCTCTTTGGGTTTCCCAGCCCTTCTTCTTGATGAGTTTTGGGAACAATCCTGACCTGAAGGCTCTTCTGGCAGTAGGAATGGGTTTAAATAACAGGGAAGCTGGACAACTGTTCCTGCCGCGCAGCAGGTGATGTCTCCTCATCTGAAATACTTGTGATGCAATTTCAGAAGGTGATCCTCCTTTGGCAGAATAATTTAGCCGCTATCAATGAGATGCTCGGAGGTCACAATGAGACGTGGGGGTAGGGATCAGGACAGAGCATGTTTTTGTCATGGACTGGAGAGTGTTATTTTTAGTAAAAGGTGGAATGTCTTGTGACAAGTGGAATATAATACAAATTAAAAGAGGATGGGTCCCCCTAGCATCACTGAAAGCTGATTTTTTTTTCCTCACTTATATGCCTAGATCGTTTAATGTAACTTGAAGAGTAGCAGGTGTGTGCATGGGAGGATGGGACTGGTGTGGGGGGTCTTCTGAACTCTGTTAGAGTTGGGATGGATGCATGTCACAGTGTATATGGAGCATCTCCTTAGCTGAACAGTGGTTGTACAGTTGAGCAGGAGTACTCTGTAATACCTTGAATTGTTTGAAGGGTTAATATTCATGCAGATCAGTATCTGCAATGTGCTCTTTCTCACAGTGTTGTAGACGCAGTATCTCCCATGGCCTGATTTTTGAAAAGGTACATGTATGCTATAGCAATACTAGAAGTTCAAGATTTGAGAAGGCTTTCCTTACAGAACCAGAGGTTATGAGCCTCTAACATATGCCTTTGAGTTAGAATTTATCATAATTATTTAAAAGATGAATTTTTGGAAGGTTATAAGTAAAGTTTTTTAAAAAAAATTATATAATCAGGTATGACTGTTGAATTCCATAATGCTATCAAACAAATACAGAATTTTAATTTTGTTACCTTTCTTTTAATTCTGATTTTTATCAAATGTTTACATTTAAATCACACCTCTAGTAAGTGTTTGTGATATTTGTTAACGCTTTACAGAAATTAAACTCTTGGGCAGGAAATAACCGCACATATCACAGGTGAGGCTCTCAGAGGACGCTGAAAGCAGTGACCACCCAAATCATGTCTTATTCAGAGAGCAACTAGAGCTCCAAATTTCTTGAAGGGTTTTAAAATCCTCAAATACAAGCATTACTAGATCAGAGATATAAGTGGTGGAGCAAAGAGTTTTAGTCTGTATTTTGATATGTATGTTTGAACGCGTGTATATGGATAATATGGATACAGTAGGCAAGAAAGTTCCTGCCTACAAGAAAGCTCGTAATAAAGGTTATCTGTCGCTCTCTGTAATACATCTCTATCCGTCTGTAACTTCACCAGATGCAAACTATTTCAGCTGAAGTTTTCAAGCCTTACACTCTGCCTAGGGAGAAGTTATTGTTTAGTTTAGAAAGCTTCATCAAAAATGCTTTTGTTTTGGTGAAAAAGCTGTCAGTGTTGCTCACAGTTGATTTTGTGGGCTTGCAGCAGGAACTTGAATTTAATAGAGAATTTGGTTTGGGTTCAGCATTATGCCTTTTGCTATCCCAAAGAGACACTGTGCAAGCTTCGTACCTTGCAACACAGATATGTGTGCAGTAAAAAGTACTTTTACACTGTCTTTAATGGGTTTTTTTGAGCTTTCCTTTTGGTGCTCTGTGTGTCCGTCCGCTTTCCCTGAACATCAGCCAGCCTTTTGCTGGTTTGCTTCCTGGCTTGCCATCCGAATGCCCTTTGGTCTAGTGCAAGGAACCAAGACAGCACAAATTCACATCTCCTTCAGCCCACTGTACTGCGCAACACCTTTTACTGAGCAAGCCTTTGTCACGTCTCATCCTGGAACCGTTTCTTCCCATCTCTCATCCACTTGGCTGCGTGCTGTTCAGAAGAACCGTGCCAACGTGTGCTTGGCTGTGCCGCCTCCGCCCATTGCTTTGATTGCTAAATGACACCTTTTTCAGAGCCAAGAAGAGAATGAAGGAATCCTGAGTTTTGGCACTCCACCCTTGTCAAGGCATTAAGTCTGAATGCCTCTAGCAAACCACGTGCATCATGCCCTTTTTCTGGGAGTTGGTTCATGCTGAAATAAAAATTTTACAGCTTTTGGTCACAGTATAAGTGCAGAGAGTCTCTCTGGGCATCAGATTCAAATGATGAAATACCAAAATTGCTACGTCTGCATGAAGTAACATTTCTGGGGATGTGTTTATTCCCTTTGTAAAACACACCTTGTCCATGGCTGTGCAGCAGAGTGATTCAGCGTCCTGGGGTCAGTGGACACTGGTTTACCTCCAGAATAGACAGAGGTTGTGAAGGGCGAAAAAAGCACGTGTTCCTTGATTTGACAATGTCAGAACGTGTGTGCGTAGCAGGGGAGAAATGTGCTTTCATTAATGTTCAGCTTCGGCATTTCCAGTGCTTACATGCTAGACTGCTACAACTGTTGCATTTCCTTCCTTGTTATAACTTTTGTATGTAATAAATACTGACATACAAATGTATTCATGTTTTATAAATATATTTTTACATATAAAACTTACATATGATACAGATGCAACACAATGGGAACAAGACAAAATTGTTGTCAGGGTTCTGTAAGTTCAGTTGTCCTACTTAGAGATTTCGCGACCCACATTCAGGTTTCCCAATTTGGATGTAAATACACAAAATGAAGCATAGCATAAATACCTAGGCTCAAGCATCAGCCTTGTAGTGAGAGAAGTAGAATAAACCAACACAATTGGCATGGCTCAAGCGTAGATGCTGTCAAATAATAAGCTGTTCTCGTTAACATCAGATTTTCTGTCAGCTACGCTTCTCCAGGAATTACAGATCCTGTTAGGAAGAGACTTAAAAGCTCCCTCTGCCTGAGCACCAGCCACCATTTGTGTTGGCTTCCCTTCATTCGGAGTCCGTTGTGCTTTCAGGAGGGAGACTGGGATCGGTTTCTTCCCCATTCCCCTCAGTGCCTGTTGTCAACAGCTCCGGCTGACTAGCAGTCAATTTGTAACTGCATCAGTGTGTGTATTACTGTTCACATCGATAGCGCAATTAATGTTGAAGTCAATTTTGGTGTTAATTTTAGGCCATGATTAGTGTTGACACTGTGTGTCAAACTAATGGCATTTATGAGCACCATGAAAACGAACGTTAGTTAATATCGTGTTTTTACTATCTGTTAATGGTTACATTAAGCCAAAGATCTAGTGGGAGAAGGTGTGTATAAAATTATATATATAAAACTTGTGTGTAATATATGTGTGTCATGCAATTCTGCATTGCTGGTGCTATTCAGGGAGCAAATGACATCTGAGCACTGAATCCTAATCACAGTTTGGAACATCAGAAATAATGATCACTTCTGATCGGAGGTTGTGAATAATTCATCTGGTTTGATTTTCACGTTCTGTCCAGTGATACTTTTCAAACCAAATGTGTTCCTACAGGAGAATAATGGTCCCACTTCTTATGGAAATACGGTGGCACAAATCATTTTGCCAACATAAAAACAGTTAAATAAGACGGTTCCTGCTTTTATTTTTTCCTCCCTCTCTTCTTCATTCCCGGGTGTGCTGGGAATAGAGCTGTGGCAGGAGAAGCACTTCCAAACTGCGCTGGCTCTTAAAAAGAGCCCGTTTTGAAGCCACTGCTGCTTACCATCACCCATTATTGTTCTGACAGTGCTCTTAGGTGATTAGCTCAGCCTGTCTAATTAACCTGTGAACTCTCCATTTTTTTGGCATGCTGCCGTTAAGTTAAAAATCTCATCTTTTTTTTTTCTGAAATAGAAAGCTATCCTCCACTGCCCATAAATTTAAACGAATCTACTTTGTTCATAGCAAAAAAATCCTTAGTTGTGCCCTGTGATTTTTATTACTGGATAAATGGCACAAAGCACGCTATGTATTGGGGAGGCAAAAAGACACACAAGTTAATAAAGTGGTGCACTTCAATTTTTCTTTTCTTAAACTGCATATGGTTGCTCCATATTTATCAGCTGTAAACTATTTTCAAGAGTTTGTGTTTACTGTGCCCTGGCTAGATAGTTTTTCCTATTCTCCTAGTGAGCATTAACAAAAGGGGTTTTATTTATGTAGAGTATACACAATTTCGGGTTAGGGAGCTATTCCAAGACTTCTTTTACAATCTGAATTTTCTAAATAGGAAATGCTTTTAATTTGCCTGTTTTCTGTACTGTTAAAAATCATCAAGCTGATGAAAGTGAGGAAAATCTCTTAACATCTTGATAGGTGAGACAGACTGTAGGACCAGTCCTGGATACTAACTGAGTCCCTAAGCCCTGGAGCAAGTCTTAATTCATCTGCCTCACATGTGAGCTGGGGGTGCTAGGAGTTTACTTTCAGTATGTTGTGGTTATTGTGTAGGTTTCTGGCAGTGTCTTTATGTGTTTCTATCTTGCAGTTTGCTGCAGTGACAAGTATTTAGCAAATACAAAGCCTGAGCATTTCTCCTGTTGCTGGTGTGGGTTGTGTTCATCTCATGGTGCTTCAAGCTTCCTGGTGTGGTCCTGGCTGCTGGGATCAGTGTAGCTGTAAGGAAACAACTACTTAGGCAAAAACGCGTAAACTAGTGTTACTTCTGTGCTATTTTGGAAGAAGTTTACAGTGCAGTTTTAAAGAGAATATTACCCCATCTTCCCTGTGGGTTTCTGTCAATAACTAAAGCTGGTTTCTGAGGTGGTATCAGAAAGATTTGGTAAGTGCCCACTTAAGGATTTTAGTTATGGCAGGGGAAAAAAAAAAGCCTGTAAAATATGGTAAAGAACTGAGCTGCAGTAGGTGACAGGGTATAGACAGGCATCCCTTATTTCTTAGAGGCTAATCTTGAAGCCTTTAACTTTGGATTTGCAGACTTTTTTAACCTGCTGTTTCTAATTGCAAGCTTGCCCACAGTTGAGAGTTAGAACAGAGACACAATAGCCAGACCCTGGCATCTCTTTTCCTGCAACAGTCAGGCCCGAAGGACAAAGCTTACTTTTCTTCTCCTTTTTTCACCTTTATTCTTCCTTTTTCTGCTACAAAAGTCCAGCAGCAGAAGTCCAAGGAACCCCTCTGGCTGTGTAGGTTTATTCAGGATGAATTAGGTTGCTCTTCCAGATTCTGGACTGGTTGTCTGTGTGACGCTCGGTCTCTTTGCACACACTTTTGGTCTGTGTGCCTGACCAACAGCTGCATCCACTTGTTTTACAGCATAACAACTTTTCCCTTTAATTTGGCAATAATACTGGTATTTTAGTAAAGCACCCACTGACTTTTAGGGATTTGTGCTCCTGTCTTTGAAACTGCTGCAGTCTCTCTCTCTTCCAAACACTGCAGTTGGATGCTAAGATGTCACTGTAAATCTGCAAATATTCAGAGGCAAACAGATTAATCCCTTGTGACCTATCAGTCAAAATAGCAGTGGATGAAACTGAGACCAAGGAGAAGGTGAACTGAAACACCATCATTCTGTTAACTTGCAATCTCAGCTCTCAAAAGGGGAGGTGTAGCTGGTTGTGATATTTCTGGATTGCTGCCTGCTTTACTTCCGATGACCCTTTGATTAATTCCTCTGCCTTTTTATTTTTTTTAATGAGCCTATTATGGCATATCTTATTGAAGATGCTGATTGGATCTCAACTGTGTATTGTGCCATTTTGATTTGGATTAAATGGCACATATCTATCTGCTGCTTCTCCCCTCTCCCCCTCCCGCTTTTAGTTCATCATGTTCAGAATTCACAGTCTCCACAATGAGAGTTTCAACCCTCCTGATTGCAGAGGATGTGCAATCGGCTTGAGGAATGTGTACTCAGAGCTTATGATCCTTGGGCAAGCGGAGACTGGGTGATGCATGTGGCTTTCAAGCGACGCTGCTATTTCCATCTGTTAATGGCATTCCAGGATGGCCAACTCCCCAGTGCAGTGATACGCGGCAGCTGAGAGATGGGAGATGCAGGGTACAGATGTTGCTGATCTCCGTAAGATGGGCCAGAAGAGATCATCCGGTGATTTTAAAAAGAAAAATATGCAGCAAAAAGCATTACTTATCCAGGCAGGTTTGGAAAGAAACTGATGCAGTATTTGGGAAGGAAAAAGGGAAGAGCCAAAGAAATGAAAGGAAGGACAGGAAAAAAAAAAAATGGAGGTAGTTATGAAATAAAAGGATTATTAAAAGGAGGGCAGGGTGAGAGAGAGCCAGGGTGACGAGGTTCTGGGGTGATATCTGGGTAGCCTAAACAGATGGTCAGGAGTCCTGTGCAGCAACACATCCATCCTCACCCTGTGAGCTCTGGCATACGGAATAAATGCAGCACCCTGCGAGAGGGGCGTTTGCAGAATGCGTTTTGGACCTGTGACAAATCCCTGAACGGGGAGAGGGAGGGCCAGTATTAGTGTCTGGGGTGGGAAGAGAGCAACGGAGGATGTGCTCCAGTGAGTGTGGAAAGGATCAAGTCCTGCCAGCTGTGCTCTACACTGGCAGCGCGTATCAGAGCTGCTGTTACCAGAGTTCCCAAAGAAAATATACAAAGCGCCACATACATAAGAAAAATGGCCCCTGCGTGATTCCCCTCTTTCACATCTTGAAGATATACATTTAGGTTTTGTTGTTATCTGCTCTTTGATTGCAGATTGGGATGGTGGCCTGGAAGATGACTCTGAAGACCCCCGAGTATCCAGAAGGCCGTGATATCATTGTCATTGGTAATGACATTACATACCGAATAGGTTCTTTTGGGCCTCAAGAGGACGTGCTGTTCCTGAGGGCTTCAGAGCTTGCTCGAACACATGGCATCCCCCGTATCTATGTGGCTGCCAACAGCGGAGCCAGGATTGGTTTGGCTGAGGAGATTCGGCACATGTTCCACGTAGCTTGGGAAGACCCAGATGACCCATACAAGGTAAGGAGGCACAGGAATCAGAGGTGAAACTGCAGTAGCTCACAAAAGAATCTTATTTTTACAATGCCTCTTTTAATAGAGGTGAGGGTAAATATTTGCCAGACTGTTAGGTCCAAAGTTCTCCTTGGTATTGGATGTCTCAGGCAGCAGGATTGGCATCTAGAATGAGTTAGTGCTAAATGTTGAAAACATCCCTAGCTTTCACTGACCTCAGCTGGAGCTCCGATGTTAAGAGAGGATGTTCTTATCGCTGTCTGGAATTAAATTCTGCTCCCTTGAAAGTTCCTTTTTGGAAGGGGTTATTGGGGATTGGGAAGGGACTACAGGTGGGAATGAGATGAATGAACTGTTTTTCCTTGCAGGGATACAAATACTTGTACCTGACTCCTCAAGACTATAAGAAAGTCAGTGCCCTGAACTCAGTTCACTGTGAACATGTGGAGGACAATGGAGAGTCCAGGTAAGCACAGACAGGTCGGAATGAAAAGCTTTCTCTTCATCCTTGGGTCTACAAGGTGGTGCATGTCACATCCTTGTCTTCAGCTAGGACATTCTTTAGGAGCCAGGTATGTAGAAAGCCATAGCTGTGTGTGGTCAGAGCATGGAACAAGAGAGTTTAAAGTTGTATCATGACATGCCTTGTTTGGGGTAGTGCCATGTTGACTCCTGCTGCCTAGGGGCCCAAGTCATGACTGAGGGTCCTGCAGTGGTAAACACTGAATGACCAGGACAATGATTCTTGCCCAAAGACTTGCAGTCTAAATTTTGAAAATTACTTTTCTGCTAGATTCTGTAGAAAGGATAAAAGAATTCCTGAGCGAAGGCTAAGCCCTCCGTGCATTTTGAAGGGTTGGGCTGCAGTGGTTGCACTAAACTGCTTTATAGCCTATGGTTTTCCACACACGTCTACTCTAGGTGTCTGCATTTTCCCAGCTACATCCCAAAGGTAACACATCTGGAAATGAGGTGTAAAGAAGCTTTCAGAGCTAGACTGCAGCTGTAGTGGTGCTCCTGGGCAGAGGGAGGAGGATATGCTTAGGAAGAAAAAAAAAAGCCTGGTTTGCAGACTGGCAAGCTCTGAACGAACAAAAGTGTGGTGCTGGGTGTGGGGATGTGTGCGTGCCTGCATGTGTGGTGGGGAAGCTGGTGGCTCTCTTCAGTGAAGCACTGAAGCACATGCTCAAGTACTTTGCTTGGCAAGGGCCTAGTGGAAAAGATAGAAGCCAGTCTGAGAGTGCTGAGTAAGAAGGGACCGTGCTGGGGAAGGAAGGCATGACAGAAGAAAGTAAAGAAGAGGTAAGAGCCTCATCATAATCTCTTGTTCTATTTCTTTTTCCTTTTGGCCTCATTCTTTTCCTTTCTTGCCCTTTTTCCTATAATCAGCCTGCTCCTCATGTCCTGCGGGAATGACAGAAGAACACTTTTCACGGGCATTCCTCTCCCTTGGCATTTCCTCTTTGCAGTGCTGCTTTGGCTGCTTATATGTAGGACTATTCCATGGTGTTCAGCAAGGCTGCAGAATGAGCCCATGTACAGGTCCTGGCTGGGTTTTATGCACATTACTCTTTGGAGCCTTAATGATATTTAGTCACTGTTCATTTTCTTCATAGCAAACTGATTCAGCAAGTCGCTGGACCTAGTGACTCAAAGGCTGTATGTGTCTCCCTCAGGTATAAGATAACAGATATTATCGGAAAGGAAGACGGACTTGGAATAGAGAACCTCAGAGGATCTGGCATGATTGCTGGGGAATCATCTTTAGCCTATGAGAGTATTATCACCATCAACTTGGTAATCCCCCACTGCTTTCTATTCTTCAAACTGTATTGTCTGTTTCAGCTAAAAATCCTGCAATGATATCCAGAAGAAACATCTGGGATCAGAATTCTGGTTGATGTAAATGGGCTCCTTTATGCTTTGAGCAACACTGCTGGCACCATTACAGGGCTGGGTCCCTTTCAGACTAAATTTAAAACACTTTTAGAAAACAGTCATTTGGCTTCATGTTTGCTCAGTCTGTAAGTTACTGCTTCTCTTTTTTTAAATAAAATACACATGTTCAGATACTGTGTTTTACAAAAAAATAGATTCTAGAGTTTTGCAGTGAGAGTAGATTTTATAGCCTTGTAATACAAACATGCCTAGTTTTATCTAGATGTTTGAGTCGATAGGTTTTGGCTGTGTGGTAAGGCAGAAATCGATGTGATTCCTTTTTTTTCTTCTTTTTTTTAAGGTTACATGTCGGGCAATTGGAATTGGGGCTTACCTTGTTCGGCTAGGTCAGAGGACTATCCAGGTTGAGAACTCTCATATAATCCTGACTGGCTGTGGAGCCCTCAACAAAGTAAGTCTTTGCATTTCAGTCTTCAGAGCTATGTGAATTGCGTTGGTGTTTCTCTGAGTTCTGCTGGAGATTCAAGGAGCTGCCACTACTATACCTGTCATTGCGCTTGGTCCCTTTGGCTTTCTCCCTTCTCGGGCTCCTTTCGATCAAGGAGGAGAACTGACACAGGGCAGCAGCTGTGAAACTTTCATGCCTTTGCAGTCTTTTTCTTTATTCTTTTCTCTCTGGTCAGAAAGCAGTCCTTTCATGCACCTGTTTTTCTTGACAAGAACATCGTATTGACAGCCAGAGGCACTATTCCAGGCATCCTGGTTGGAGATTGGCAGGGGACCTAGGCAGAACTGCAAATTTAAGGGCTTGAGCATGAACCAGGTGAAGGGAAAGAAGGAGAAGCAGCTTTTAACATAGGTTGTGTGCAGTGACTAAATGACAGAAGTGGAGAAGAAGGGCAGCGTCTTCTCCCACCCACTGTGTACTGTGATGGAGGAAACAGGGCTGTTGCCAGTGTCTGGAAGACCGTGTTTCAAAATACGTGGGCCAGAATCACCCTGAACTTTCAGCCATCCACAGCGTTGCATTAATACTGGGGGAGCACTGAAGCCTGAGAAAGAGTGTGCGGATGGTGGTTTTCAAGGGGTCAGACCTGCTGGAAATCTCAGCTGTGGGGGCAGGGAGGAATAACTTGGGCTGTAAGAAAACTTACTGCTCTCACTACTAAAGTGGCTGCTCTTCTTCCCCCCCCCCCCCCCACCAGAGGCAGTTTTTCTCCCTTGCTGCCCCAAGCCTATTAATATCACAGCCTCCAGCTCCTTGTCTGTAGCAGACACGGCTCACAGCCGACTCCACTCTTGTCCCTCTCACTGAGGGCTTTGTTTACGTGGGAGTTAGGATTGTGTGGGCGCGAGTGCCCTTCCCCATTGTGCAGCTTTGTTCTCAGGCACTCTCCAGCACCTGGGGTGGTTGTGCTTCATCGCAAGCTGCGTTTCAAGGAGTGCCTGCCTGACAATGGGAGATAAAAGGAAAATAGTCTCTCGTTGAATTATTCCCCTGAATAAAGGGGGCTCTGCAGAAAATGAAGCATTGATCCTATCAACTCTAGGATGCAGCACCCTCAGTTAGATCTCTTACACACATCACACACACCTGCATCAATGGAAGGAAAAGAGGCATTTGAAGATCCATCCTTTAAAAAGAAATTGAGTCAGTTTAGTGCTTGCTGAAGTGGAGTAAGTTGCCTGGTTCCAGCTGTCATTTGTTGGGGATCGGGGCCCTGCAGAGTGTCCCAGATGGCAGGGCCAGTCTGTTTAGTCCTCCTCTTCTGCTCTCTTTCCAGGTTTAACTGCACACTCTACTGGTGGAGTGAACGTTTGTTTTTATAGGACCAGATTAATGTCACTAAATTTTAGGCACTTAAAAATTAAGGTTTAGTCTAACTTAAGCACCTGACATCTGTCAGCAGACGTAAGCAGAAGGAGATGCTTTCTGGGGGTGACTTATCCCATCCCAAGATTTTCAGTGGGCTGAATAGTCCCATGTGTCCTTTTCTCTCCTCCCTGCTGTGTTGGAAAGGCATATATTTTTATGTATGCACTGAACCTCTACCTACCTAAAGGTCAGGCAAAGGGAGGAACCTATTGCATCCTATCCAGTTTTCCCAGTAAGACAGCTAAGCCCAGACCCAACAATAAGTTTACCTGTCCTTGAATAGTGGGGGACTGGGAATCCTCACTCACTGCTGGATGTTATGTGATGTATCTTGCTAGTTCATATGATCTTCATTTTCCAGTCCCTGCAGTTCTGGTCAGAGCTTCTTGAATGGATTCAGCTATAATTGTGTCCCAGAAGTATGTCTGAAGTAGTGAAATGATGTCCAGTGCTAACATGAAATGACCCAGCTCAGTCCAGTTGAGATCTTAAGAAGAGTGTGAAGCAAATGGTGAATGTTAATGCATTTCCATCATCCTGCCATGGAGGCAATATCTACTTCAGACTTGCCCTCTGTCTCCCTCTTCTTATGTGGTAACTGTTAAACACTTGTCCCTTGAATTTAGATGGACAATTTGAATTTTCTTTTGGCTCGAAGTCAGGTCTCTATCAGCCAGGGGCCAATTAAGCAAAGTCTTCCCTTGTAGGAATGCAGAGGCTGTTTGGGCATGATAGACGATGTGTTCTTGTTCATTCACATGAGTATGACTCCAGAATGGTCTCATGGTGGAAACCTATTGTGGTTTTTGTCTGTGGAGCAAGTGAGCCTTGCTGCTTCTTGTACCCTTGGATTAGATGGTGAGAAGAGCCCTGTGCAGTAAAGTCAGTGTTTTACTTTGTGGGAATTAGAAGGTCACCCATCCAACTGGCAGAGTCTTAGAGGAAAGATCATGACTGAAACAAAGATAAATAAATAGAAACTGCTACCTTGCATGGCAGTTGGAAGTGAATGTTTTCTAACACAGTTGCACTCAAATATTCCTTTAGTTGTTCCCAGTTAGGTGTCAGAGATTTGGGACAATTTTTTCCATTGCTGACTTTTAATTACTGTCTTCATAGAGGATGCTGTACAAAGCTTACGCGTAGTCTTGTGTCTGCATACACATCTTCAAAATGTCTTCTCTCTGCAAGAAGAGAATGTGCAGTGCAAAAATGTTTCTGCAGCAATGGAGACAATTAGGCTTTCAGAGAGCAGTGAGGTTTTTTCTGGAAAGTTGTTTGATGATTTTTTTTTTTCTTTTTTTCGCTGTGAAATACTGGATTCTTTTTAATTTACAGGGGGAGCAGAGGGGGACTGTGACAAACATTACGTGCCAGCAGATCTGTTGCTGGTCTTGTTCATTATCATTATGTAAAACCAGCCTGAGGGTTTAGGTGTAGAGGGAAAGGTCCAGCTGCCAAAGCCAGACTGTAACCTATAACTTAGATGATGAGCTCAAGGTCAATATCATTTTTAGCTGAAGCTAATGTTTGGTTCTGGAGGTTGACTAATCGCATGCTGGCTGTTCACTGCGTTCGTGTCACTGCTTTTTAAGTAGAGAGGCATATCACTGTAAGACACTTGATATCAGGCAGGTTTAAGGATTCTCTCAGCCCCATTGCCTGTCAGGGGTGACAAGAAACTGCGCAAGAGCTGTACAAGGTTTCCCTCTGCTCCTGATTAAGCTGTCTTTGTTTATAGTCCAGACCGACAGGCAAGGGAAAGACCTGGGGAAAAGGTGTGATGCTCTGCGGTGGGGACAGTGCTCTGCATGTGGGGCACCAGGGCTGCGTTTCCTCTGTACCCCTTTTGTCTTCACCATTGCATTTCAGCAGGGGGTGGAGAGGTGGAAATGACATTTCATTCCTCTCCTGTGAGTGTGTGCGCGCGCCTGTGCTGAGCCCGCTGACCCCCCTGAAAATTGAAATAATGATAATGCGCGTCTCCTGACTGCATCAAAGTATCAGCACATCAAAAGCCAGGAGGCATGAAATGCAAATGATAAAGTGAAAGCAGATGGATTGTGCATGATCGCCTGATGCCCAATGAATTTTAAAAGATGCTGGTTCACATGGGGAGAGGGGCTGAAATAAACACGTTATCCCTGCAATTTTTTTTTTGTTCTTGCTGCTCACTCCTGACAATATTTTTTCACACTTCAGCGAGCAGCCACTCCATCTCTCTCCCTCCCTCTCCCTCTCTTTCTCTCCCTCTCTCTCTCTCTCGCTGTCTACCTCACACACGTCTCGGGTCATGTCGCCGCAGCTCCGGTGGAAATAATAAGATATAAACCACGAGGTTGTTATTTGCATAGAAATAGCATGGAGCCCCAGGCAGCATGGGAGAAGGACACAGAGATCATTTGTCTAAAATTTTAATGAAAACTTTTGCTGAGGCAGAGATTTTTTTTTTTTTAACTTTCCCTGCCTCCCCCTTTTTCTACCCCCGTACCTTCCTCCACCTCCCTCAGCTCCCTTTCCTCGTCATAAGCTAAACATGGTGCAGTTTCATATGAGATAGGTGACGTGCTGCCGCCATGCACTAACAGGTTAATTTCCACTGGTTTTCTTTTTAATAGAAGTAAGAGTGAAGAGCCCAGCACTCCCAGTTTATGCATTGCTTATATGGTTCAAGCTTCCAGGAATACATTTCAGTCCTCACAAGGATGTTCCCAAGTCTGTTGCTGACCTATTTTTAATTAGTTTGCTTTTGTGTTTAAAAGAAATCCTGTCTTTAAGACTGTTTTGCTAATGTAAACAAATAGTGGCTTTCAGTCACATTTTCTCTACAGGTACACGTTCTAGGCTTTGCCTAAGGGAAGACAGGTTTAGCAGAGGTTTTCAGGAACTGCTCCTAACTTGATGCACATCAGTTCGTTATATAGACGTTCAACTGGGTATCTCAAACAGTTCATTTTCTGAGTGATGATGAACTGTCCCACACACTGCACTTCACAATAGGACGTCTAAAGTGGTTGTCACTTCTGGAGGTGAAGGAAAGAACCTAACCAGCAGACTGTTCTGTTTCCTCTCCCTCCTGTTTAGCTTTATTTTCCCGCAGACTCTCCAGGCTTGGCCTGCCCGAATGATGCATCAGGCCCTCAACCTGTCCTCTGGTGTGCTCATCCCTGAGGCCCCATGGCACGATGCTCTTGGCCTGGTTTGTCAAGAACATCCAAGTGTGCCAAGCGTGAGCTTGACAAATACCACCTGCCAGAAGTATACGTCCATGTAGGGAAAGAGGCAGTGAAGATGAAGAGTCAGAAACCACTAAAATATGAAATGTTCAAAGCACAGTTCAAAACCAGAACTCTGGGCTTCATTTCCCAGTCTGCAGCCAACTGCCTGCCTGGTTGTGGTCTGACATTTTTGATCAGAACGGGTATAATGGCAGTTACCTGCTGACAGCTTGGTCTTGAAACCTTAGTTCATTTGTATTCGCAATGTGTTTTGAGCTCATCAGATGGAAAGTACCTGCCAGCAGTGGTGCGTTGGCAGGGTAGGTAACCCCATCCTCAGGATTTCTTTCTGTGGAAGTTTTTGCCTTCAAAATGATCTTAATTTAAACAATGCGTCTGCTTGTATAGCCTATTCTAGACCTGAAAGAGCTCAGGAACCAATTTACCAGATTAGTAATGCGCTATTTCTGGCACTGTGAATTGCTGTTTTTTAGGGGGAGAAAACATTTCTGAAGAAGAGCTTTAAGAGGGGTGTTTGTGAGATGAACTGATCAGTGGAAACTTGATGACTTGCTAATGCAATATGTAAATAGCTAAGAAACTTCTAAGCCTAGTACCAGCAATTGTCCAATGACCTTTCTTGAGTACATCTTTCATTAATGGAGACACTGCTTGTGCATGGTAAAGATGTTAACATGATAGGTGCCATACTGTGTCAAGATAGCGTAGTGTATGTGTCAATCACGTGACTGTGGATGAGTCCCTGAGGACTTGTTGATACAACAGACCATAATTGCTGCAAGGATCGTTTTGACAATCTGCATTTAAAACCCAACACCCCAACAACCCCTTTGCACGAGGCCAGAAGAGAATATCCTTGTGTTTTAAATTCAGTCCTGAATTGTACTGACTGCCAAAGCCAGAACAGAGATCAGTGTGCCTGCTTTTGAGGAGATTTATGGTTTCATCGGTGTAGATCTGGGGTAGGATTGCAGCTGAACTGTGGGAGCATCCGCACGGCAGGCAGAGGAGCAGCGTATATGTGAGCTAGCTTGAAACCAGCTCACTCGGACAGTGGTTATCCCCAGCTGTAAGTTACTTAGTGAGACAAGTATATTTTGAGGCACTTCAACCAATGTGGCTCTCTGATGTTGGTTGCTCTTCATTGTCTTCTGACTGACACGTGGATGTACCCTGCCTGCTTGTTGGGATGTCATTTGGTCTCTGTGCTAAAGCAGCCTGGCACTGACCTGATGTTTGCAGGTCGTGGCTGAGGGAAGCTGCGGAACTTGTTGGGCGCCCTGGGGCTCGAATAACAGGGTGAGACAACAGGTCAGGGCTTGGGAGGAGCAGGCAGAGCTGCTCCGTGGTGCTGTGCCCATGCGAGAGGCTGCTGGGTCAGGTCTGAGGCTCACTGGAGGAGTTTATGTGAGGAGTAGGAAGCTTACATGATCTGTCAGTCTGTCTTGTGTGAGTGATCGGTCTTCAGTATCACAAGCGGTAATATTTACTTCATTTTCACAATCTGGAAAAAATAAATAAAAGCCCTGTGAGACTGATGCTGTTTGGGGGTTTTACTGTAAAATACAGAATGTGGAAAGCTCTTTTTTTGAGATTCAAGGCAGGGATAGCTCAGTATCTGCTCAAGATGACTCCAGTCTTGGGATTAGATCAAAGCAATCATGTGAGAGCAATCATGTGAGTTAGAACAGCAAGTGCCATCCCTGTCATTCAAAGAAGCATTATAATTATTAATGCATGATATGAATCTTTCTGTAGTGGCACAGCAAGACTATTAGGAAGATACGTATGGGCGCAGGGTGTTTGAGAATGCTAATCAAAGAGGGTCTAGAAAATGTCAAACAGAAATTGACACTTCAACAGCATTACCCATCAGTCGGTTCCTCTCGTGGATCTCACCAAGGTTACCTCGCTCTTGGCTCCGGTGGTGGGGGAAGCAGGAGGGGCCGCTCTGCTGTGCTTTGGGTGGTTATGGCAGATGATGTGGTGAGAGCAAGGGTGGTTTCATGGGTGCAGGTTGGTTTCTTCAGCTCTCTTTGAACCGATGCAGGACCTCGGTGCTGTTGGAGGTCTCCGTGGCATAGGTCACCATTGCTCACACCCCACAAAGCCAGTCTGGTTTGAGAACCAAGATCAGAGTAGAGCTCTTGTAAGAGTCAGTCTCAGTTTAGCAATATTTGGCAATAGGAAGAGAGCAGAATTCATTTTTTTTAATGCCAGTGAGAGGCATTAGCTGCTGGGAGTATCTGGTTGGTGGCAGTTCCTGGTAGCACAAAGGTCTTTGCTCTGTGTAGAGAAATTAATATAAGCAGGATGGATGCCTGGACTTCAGACAGGTGCAAATAAACAAACACCACCCTCCATTTCTACATTTTATTTTTAATTGCCTTTCTTTAAGTGGTGATATTTGTGTATTGTTCCCATTAGAGACAATTTACGTTCCAGGCATCGCATTATTAGTCCCTTTATGTTTGCTTAGGGAAGAAAGTCTAATAGATTTCTGTTGACTTTTTTTTTCTCCCTCCTTCTATCATTTTTAATATGGATCTTGATCAGTTTATCTATGTGGATGGTGCCTGTGCTGTGGGGGCTGTGTGTGTATTTATTCCCACTAAAGAGGAGTTTAGCATAGTGGCCCATATTCTGCCTATCTAAATCTCTTCCCGTACCTTCCAGGGAAACTCCTATGTATTCTAAACCCTATAGATGTTTCATGTAACTAGTTTGTAGTTACATGTATCCCAGTTTCTGGTGATCCTGCAGGGTATGTTATTACTGGAGCGTTAACTCTGGTACCTGATGTTCCACTGGAGCTGAACGGAAGAAGGCACTTTTCAAACATGTCCCAGAAGAACTGGTCCTGACCACCCCTCTCTTGGGGTGTCACTAGGAGAATATCAGGGTGACCTGCCTGTGGGTCTTTTCTGCAGTGAATCGTGGAGAAATTATCTGCCATTCTGGACACGTGAGTGGGAACTATAGGAACAGCATTGGAGAATCGTCACATATCTCATGATTAAGCCTAAACCCGCACTGCAAAGTGAATAAAGTTTCACTGGGCTGGTGAAAGAGGTACCTGCACTGCAGCCTGGCCCCTTGGATGGTCTCTGAATAAGAGCATTCTGTTGGGGTCCAGAAGGTGACCAAGGGAATGACCAAACCAAGATCTTTAAGTATCATGGAGACAATCATTAATATTGTTTATAGGGCTAGTGTCTAGATTAGGGAACCCCTAACTGAGATAGATGGGATTTATGAGTGTTTGCACCATGTAGAATAGGGGGCTGTAATTTTAGTTTGCAAAGTATATTGAGTCCTTTTGATTTACCACTGACTGATGGAGTGACCTTGAGCAAAACAGGCAGTCTCCCTACACCATGAAAGGAGAGCTAGGCAGGAATTTTTTGACAAGACATTTTTCATTTGAAAATGCCAGTTCGCTGAAACTGGATCTCTTCAGGAACATGTATCAGTTTTGCTGAATTTCTCATTTGGAATTTTTTGGGTCAAATGAAAAGGTCTCCCCCCCCCCACCCCCCCGACTTCTCTTTCCAAATTAATTTTTATTTCTAATATCTACAACAAATATTTCAGAAGTCAGAAGCAAACATCTTGACCCTGTCTGATATTTGTTCAGATCTCAAGATTGCAAAATTTGATTTTCTGTTGCAATGCAGAAATTTTCCAAAGTCCTCATCAGTTATTGCAAGATGGAGAAACTGTTTCCTCCCGATAAAGTTCCATGTTGCCATCTGCAGAGAGAATGCCTCTGCCCTATCTGATCAGCTGTGGAGCCCTGCTCCCTTTGTATTGGTAAGGTGCTTTGGGATCTTCAGGCAGAAGGTGGTGTAGAAAGGCCAGCTGCAGTTGCAGTGTCCATCTGGATGCCTCTTCCCCTGCTGCCTCCGAGGTGAAGTGCAATTGCTTTTTCCCCTTCCCCCTCTGATCTCACCAAATTAAAGCAAGGAAAAGACTCCACCAGCAAGACCTGCTTCTGGATTTGCAGTCAGTAGCCATCTCCAATAACCATCAGGCTGTCAGCTTCCCCCCCACCTCCCCCTACCTCCCACCTCCCCCATCACTCACCAAAGGAAAAAAAGAGCTGGAGCCACAGCTTGAAATATATCATGCAATAGTGTATCATGAATTTCTTGTGAATCACATTGGTGAAGCAGGTTTATTTATTTCTGAGACTTTAAATCAATACAAAGTAGGTCTCTTAGTTCTGAAGCTGGGATGGAGTGTGAAAAAATGAGCCCATTGTACTCTTAAAACTTTGGGGAAAGGAGATGACAGCTATATAATTCCATTTACCAGGCACTAGGGGCTTTAATGTGAAGGTGACGGGGAGCTCTTTGTGCATTTAGAGCACCATATCTTCTAAATAAAAGATCTGTAGACTTGATAGTGGAGTATAGCTCTGACTTTAATAATCTCCAAGCATTAGACCGAGCCAATATGTTCCCAAGTCAGAAGGGTCCCCCACCGAACGCTCGTAAATTAAAAGTGCAGGAACTGCACACATTCATAGATTAGAAATGCAAGAAGTGCAGTCCGTCTCCAGGCAGAGAGGAGGTGTCTGCGCTCGCGCCGCCATGCGAATAGGCTAAAGACTCGGGAACGGGTCTGTTCGGGAGCACGGCTCTTGCTGGCATCTTGCCTCAGCTTGGTTCTCCTGTTCGGAGTTGCTGCTATTTTACCCTCTAATGACATGATATGTGTGGGGGAAGAGCTGAGTGATAGAAATGAACACTGTAAGATCTGTTGAGGCTTGACTGCACATAATAGCAGTCAGGTTTTAAGTTCCTACATTGTGTTTTCTGATGAGACATTCATTCTGATCGTTTCTGCCTGTTTATGAAAAATAGGCTATTTATAGTATGTGCATGTGCCTTTTCTGCTTCAGGTTTCTGGCAGATAATATAAATTGTGGGATGGGAATTGCAATTATTGAAATTATTCGGATAAAAATCTGGCACTTATATTTGATATAAACACATGATATGCTCTGAATAATAACAGCACTTATGTTACATAATGATTCCCATTCAAGCCCTCTGCTGTCATTTTTTCAGATCTTTTATCTTTGATGAAACATATGAGCCAATCAAGTTTGCAGCCAAACCAGCTTTACAGTGAGTGTCTCAACTAACTAGCAGCTCAGTTTCTGAAAAGGAGCACAGAGAAAGCAGCTGGTCATCATGGGTTTGAGTGCTAGAAAATGATTAATATGCATATGACATGCCTGTAAACCTGTTGAGGACGGTCTTTTAAAGGCTGAAAAGGCTGCTAGAATCCTGGCTCTCCTTTGTACTTTCCAAAAGATCCTCTGAAATAAAAAGAAACGTGGTTCCCCATTACGGTAGGGAGAGTGGCTTTTGGAGAAGCAAATGAAGTAAGTGTTCACAATACTGCCCGTGTATTTTGTAAGCATGTGGTATCAAAGGTTGCATTATCTGGAAAATAGTGTGTGTTCTTGCAGTCATGGGCTGAGCTTTAGACGTGCAGTTCTAGAACTAGCATTGCCTTCTGACCACTTCACTGGTGTCCTCATCCTTTTGTTGAGGTGGGGGCACAGAGGAAGCATTTTGTCCTGTCTACCCTGTTAAATGCATTGCTTTCTGCACACTTGGAAGGTTTGTTTTCAGGAGCAAAGGAAGGGGAGACTGAGCGGCTCATCCAAATCCAACCCGGGTCCCTAGTGACCGGGAGGCTGTTTGGCACCAAATACACAAGGAGTGGGTGGTGGCAGTCCTGCTTCGTTGGTTATGGTTAATGCTAGTGCTTGAAGGGGCGGCAGGGGACAGGCTGCTGGTAGAAGGGAAAGCAGACCTGTTTGCTGACACCTTCCAGCGGCGGGCGGCAGCGCTTGCTGCACCTCGCTCAGGAACGTCAGACCGGCTGCTGCTGAACTGGAAAAAGGAAATTATATCCAAAATGCAAAGGCACTGGGATAATGTGCAGGAAAGGAGTAGTAACAGAAGTGAGGGGTCCTCACTGGAGACTTCAGAAAGGGCAAGTTTGGGGTCTCTGTGTGGGGCCAGTCACCCACAGCAGCTTCCTTTGACTGGTAGCATGTCAAACTCCGGGTGGACAGAAACATGGTTTCTGCATTTCCGAGCTTTCCTGGAGTGGAAAGAATTGTAATTTAAAGCAAATTTTCTGGTGCCAGAAGCTTACTGTCTGGTGCTTTGCTGTTCATGGCTGCTCTTTTTTGTCTCTTTTTGCCGTTGGATTAAGCACAAGATCAGAGGTCAAATATTGCCAATATTCAGGTATATGTGTATTGTGTATCTCAGCTTTAAAATCCTGGGACCTGTTCTTTCCCACCCCTCTTGCTGGACCTTTCTTGATCTCTGGTCTATGGCAGCTGACTCTGGTAGCTGCATCTTTGACTGTTCCCTGGAGTGCTAGTAAGCTTTCTGCTAGGAAGGGCCTGCTTTGCAAACTTAACCCTTCCATGCACGTGTTTGGTTGTTAAACGGATGCCTTCTATAAGCCTTGGGCTACTTTCACTTCTTGACCTCCTACTTCATGTGACTCAGTGTACCTCCCTGGCGGACCCAAACTCTCAGGGTTTGAAGTTTACCATTTTGACAGATCCTGCTCATATCAGATACAGGGTTTAATCCTGTGCAGTCTTTTCTCCCACGAGTTTGTTTCTAGCATTACCTGTCTAACTGATTTAGCAACATTTCTAAATCCACTCATGCCTCTGCTGACCATGTGCCTTACTGAGGAATGTCTGAGTCCTTTAATTGCAGAAGCATCAGTTTTGGACTTCTCCAGCAGATGTATTCTCTTTCACCCTTGGATATTTTCTTGCAGAAACATTTATACAGCAATATGCATTGCACCATTTAAGATTGTTAATTGGAGATTGAATTACTTGTCAGCCTTTAAAAATGTAGTTCTCTGAGGTCAGAGATGAGGTGGTTAGCAGAGCTGAATGGATGAGCTATTGCATTCATTTTTTTCTCAAGCCCAATGATCATTGTCTATAAGCTGGCTAGCCCTTCAGTGCCTTTTAACCTCTGGCACCCAATTCAGTCTGCAGCTGTATGTGTGAAACAAGCTGGCAGGATCTCTGATCGTTCCTGAGTAGACAGAAGAGCACATGTGCAGAAGCAGGTTAGGAGACCAGCACCCAGCCTCGCAGTATCCCTGGAAGACAACCTCTTTAACCCCTTGGCTGCACTGTTTCTGCACCGGGGACTGGAATAGCTTGCTTTGCGTTTGGACTGTGCTTAAGTCAGGGTCTGATTTAGAGCTTGCGTGTGCCCATGTTACACGTCCCTCCTCCTGCACTCAGTGCAGGTGCAAGTGCACATGTGTGGACATATATGTCATACAAATGAAGGCAGCGAGCGCTCATTGGTACAACTTTTAAATGCGGCTTGGGACTACGTTGCCTCTGCTGACAAACACTGACAAGTAAATAGTGCGCTCGCTCAGTCTTACAGAGGGATTTCATTTGCACAGCCCCTCACAATGCTCTGCCACTTCACTGAAATGTCTGGAGCACTCGGGAAAAGGAACTGCATATTTATCTTGATCTCCAAAAAGGGATTTAAGGGCGAGAGCAGGCGGTATATTAGACTGTTTTCATTGCCTGTCAGCAGTGGTAAACCTGAGCTGTCTACAGTGTCTCTGGATAAGCAGCAGCAGAGGCCCATTTTGCATGTACATACGTTTGCATTAGTTCATAGATGGGGAGTTTAAATCCTCTTTAGTTTTATTTTCCTCTGTGGAAAGCATTTAGCTGGCCTTGTGCCTGGCATCTGGAGGCCTGTGCTTTTCTTTTCCTTGAACCTAAATCTATGCTGCTGTCTTTTCTACCATGCCTTTTCATGGCACTGATTTTGTTAGAAGAAGGTGAAGGTATTTGAGCCTAGAAGGGAGACCCAGGAACATCTCTGTGCAAAACTACAATGCTTACATTGACTTCTAAATTTTTGGGCTAGTTGCGTAACTTCTGTGCCTCGGTTTCTTCTGTACGTAAACCTCAACTGACATCTGTCTCACAGGGAGTTCTGTGAGGATCATTTAGTGCTTGTGAAGTGCTGAGTTTTGTGAAATGCCAGACCACCGGGCCTTTTCTTCTCCAAAGGAAAATAAATTTGGACTTAGCAAATGATAGCGTTGTGCCTTACCAGACGGGCACAGTGGCTCCCTGACCCCAGCTGTGATTAACTGATCTTGTGCAGGAAGAAAGCTAATTGGTCCAGTTTTGGACTACAATTATAAAACTAATTGTAGTTTTATAACCAGATCAAAATTTTCTATTTTCATATCCCTTTAGCACCTTCTTACTTTCAGCCCAAAAGGTCAAATCGTGAGAAATGTGGAGCTCCCCTCTGCTGTGGGTGAGATGAGTTATGTCCCGAGCGCTCATTGTAGGATGTCGGGATGAGGATGAAGTCAGACCCAAGCATCCCTTCCGTAAGGACTGGGTTGCCGTGGGCTCCGGGCTGCTCCTCTCTTGGGGTGGCCCTTCTTCCTAAAATGAGCTGCGCTGGTTGTTTGGTGGGGGAGGGCAGGTTGTTTGTGTGTGTTTGAGGGGTTTTTTAAGATCTAAATGAAGCAGGTATGTAATGCCCTCTGTCTGTTAGAAAGACTCAACCCATAAAAATAACAAACGGCATGTATTTGCTAGAATGTCAAAGTTATGAGTTTATTTTGTAATGATGTGCTCCTGCCTTCATGAGGTAAACTGGCCGTGGCAGAGGTGTTATTAGTAATATGGACTCAGTGGAGCAGAAAGCTGAGTGACCGAGAGATCAGTGTATCAGTCAGTGAGAGGGCAAATGGAAAGAGACAGCAGGAGAATGAGAAAAGAGCTGCGGTGCCTGGGCTGAGATTAGAGATGGAGCTGTGCAAGAGAATTAGAAGCCCAGTAGTCACAGTCTTATTCCTTCCAGTCCCTCTAAGGAGCTGGTATGGCTTTGTCTTTGCTATACTCGTCTTTGTGCGCAGTGTTGTTTTTTTCCCCAATTAAAGGTTTAAATGGGTCCACCCTACCAGTCATCTTAGTCAGAGCAATTTTGAGTTAGCGAGCTGAGCTCGGGTCAGCACCCAGGAGACTTGGTCACGTATCAGCTCCATTGCTGCTTGGGGAAGGGCAAGTCGTGTCACTGCCCCCTGCCTCAGTTTCCCCATTTGTATCATTCCCCTTGGGGATCACTGTTCCTAAGATCTTATCTGCACACAAGGCTTGGGAAGGTCTATAGTGAGTGATTTGCTCCATCCTTTGGTGTTGAAGTGATCATGACTTGCTGCAGGAATGGGCTTGTGTGCATCTCCTTAGCCAACACCTCCTTGTCGCATCCCATCCACTGATGGTTTTCCTGTTTTTCTTTCAAAAGGTGCTGGGACGGGAAGTTTATACCTCCAACAACCAGCTGGGCGGGATCCAGATAATGCACAACAACGGAGTGACGCACAGCACTGTGTGTGATGATTTTGAAGGAGTCTACACTATTCTGCAGTGGCTTTCCTACATGCCGAAGGTAATTCCTGGCCCTGCAGGAGTGCAAGGTGCCACTACCTATTGGGGGGGTGGGGGGCTCTCTGTATCTGTGGGTTTTTTCTGTGTTTGTATGGCAAACACGTGTTGCCTAGCAAAATGGTTTAGGCTTATGATCAAGACTGTTAAGCATTATGGTATTGAAGTCAACAAAGTAGTTTTTGTCTTCAAGAGCTTCAGGAACTGGGATGCGGGGCAGCCTGGCACTGCCTGGGGTACTTTCACATCACTCCCCTGGCGTGCTGCCCTCAGTACTCCGGGCAGCAGGATTTTATGTAAGCAGTGGATTGTCTCTTACTGAACAGAGTCTAAAAGTTCCCCTCTGAGGCAGTAATTTGTAGGAGTTGATGTATATGTGTAAGCTGCTCTGCAGCCAGGAAGGTAGCAACAAAACACACAGGTCACCTTCCTTCAGGAAAGACTGCATAGAATGAGTCAGGTGGCCTGGTCACCTTTCAAAAATTAAATTGCAACCCCTCGCTAATGCTGGCTATGCCTGAAGTTCAAGAGTAAGTGAAGTACGGTGTATGCCAGATGATGCCAAAGGAGGGTTTGAGAGAGTGTATGGAGCACCTTGGAAGTTTCTTCAAGCTCTTGCCGAGGCTCTGGGATCCCGTCAGTCGAAGGGTTGTGCAGTGTCGGGGAAAGAGGACTCTGACCAGGTCCTTTACAGCTGGTGTTTGGTGCAAAGCCATGCAGGAGAACTACTTCCTTCAATATTTTTCTTTTTCCCTTAGAGTGTTTACAGCCCTGTTCCTATCCTCAAAGTCAAGGATCCTATAGACAGAACCATAGAGTTTGTTCCTACCAAGACTCCCTATGATCCTCGCTGGATGCTGGCTGGACGCCCAAATCCAAGTACGTAGATCTTTGGTGGCCAGGGTATGCAGTAATGCGTCTTGTTTCAAGACTGGTTGTCAAGGCTTTATGTCTGCAATCCAAATATATTTCAGAGCTTATAAAGTAATTAGTTCTAAACAATTTGAATATAATATATAAAAACAGCATGTAAATTCTGAGTGCTTGAGGACACCTACAATTATTAGTTACTTTTATAGATTTTCTTTTTTTTTATGGTTCAGAGGAAAGTCCATATACAAAGGGTCTGTACGCTAAAGGAATCACAGTATTCCTGCAGATCTTGGAGAATAATTGTATTGGAAATGCTGCAAACCATTGAACTCCCATGCATGCTTTTGGGGTTGTGCAGCCTGTGTACGTACAAGCTGCAAACTGGGTGACCATTATGCCTGCTGTTATTAATGAGTTTGGGGGGCTAAAATGAGATTTGTGATAAACTAAGTTTTCTGTTTTTGGATAATATTTTTTCATCATCTCTCAAGTAATTCATCCAGCTGTCTGAGTGCAGCTAACGCTGGCTTCCAAATCGAGTGACTTCAGATTTTAATTTAGTGGAAGCGTTAAGGAAAGCAGATGATTCCCTGTGATAAGTTAAAGCAGATATCTCCTAGGTGAAAAGTTAAAGCCATTTATTAGAGGAGATATTGCCGTGATATTCTTCAAACTGACGCCCGACACGAGGCCAGAATCTAAACGATCAGCTTTGGGCTCACGATAAAGAGATAATTTTGAAATGGATGGTCACATTTTACAGTGGGGCCACAGAAGCAAGGAATGTAGAACACAGTAATTACAAGTTTGGTCTTGATAAAACACTCTCCATCCTGTTTAAGTCAGCAGAGGTTAGCTTGCTTGGATCTCCACTTTTAATTGGTTTTGGACTTGGGTTTGCAGAAGCAGAGGTGCTTGTTCAGATTAAAGCATTCCCCAGAAGCTGTGTGCCAAGGGGTAAAGCTGGGAGGGATTTTGGGTTGGGTTTGTTTTTTTTTTTTGCAGAGCTTCATGAAGCCCCAGTGGAAAGCAGGTGCCCTCAGAGAGTTGGATTTCTGTAATTGTCTGGGTGGGTAGAGTATCTCGATGCCTTGACTTTGGGATATACAACTTACACAGGCTGGAGGACTGCAGAAAGCGAGCTGTCTGCAAATCTTACTTGTCACTCCCTAATCCAGCATCAGCAGTCAGCCCAAATGAAAGCTCTTCATTGTGGCCTTACCTGTTCACTGGAGTAGGGTCCAAGCTGAAATATTGGAAAACCGTCCTGCCACGGTCTTCCTGTCTGGAGAGTGGAAGCAGTGCCATGCTATGGCACAGGTCGGCGTAGTGAGGCTTAACTCGTTCGTAGTGTCTTTCGTGCCTGCTTAAGAAACACCCATGGAAAGTAGAGAAATACACCGTAAACTGCCACCCCGCTTCCCGTGGGGGTAATTGTCATCCTGAGAATTTTATTTGAAGGAATGTATGTGGATTGTTAGTGAACAGGTATGTTGTTGCACATGGGGATGGAGCGATGTTGTCAATATATTGGAGTCTGTGATGCAGAAGGAACGCCAAGTCTGATACTGCACTGGCTTTATAAAGGGCAAATAATACTAGTTCATAGTTAGCATGATCAGGGTAATCAAGCCCTCATACTTCAGGGTAGAAGCTGATTGTCTGCAAGGGTCAGGGAAAGTTTATTTCTCTTAGAACTGCACAGTCATCTTGGTAGTGTTCTCTTCAGGAACAGTTTGATTTCTCTCAAGCATTAGGAAGTGGCTGCCTTCTTTGGGCAAGAGAATTGGTCTGATAGCATACGGTCTGATCCAGGAGGGTGACTCTTAAAGCGTGCTTTAGTTTAGGGAGAGGTGCATCATCTGGTGTCTTCTGTGGAGCAAGTAGGCTTTTGGTATCGGAGTACTTCATTTCAGTTTTTCTAAAAGAATGTGTGAAACATGCCTAGATGTGTGGTCTAGTTTTAAAATATCATAGAGATTTTTATATTTAGTTCCTGAATTTCTTCAGCATTCTTTCTTTAAAAGAAAGATTAGGCAGAATCAAGAGAAAAATGTGAGAGAAGTTTTAAAATAGAAATAGTAATTTTGAAAAACATCTTTAATGACTTTACTGCCTTTTGACAAATATTTGTAGTGTCTTGAAAAAAACAGAGTTATTTATTTAAAAGCATGCAAAGTCCCTCTGCTATCCGAACCCCATCGTTTAACAATAAATGATGCTTTTGCTGATAAATTACTGTCTTTATGCAGACTAGCAAATGAAATAAGACATGATGGCTGAAGGCAGACAAATGCTCAGCTGTCTAATGTTCCCTTGTATTATAATCTATTTAAAAATAAATAAATAAAAAGACAGTGCCACATTCTCCAGTTGGCATTTTTAAGCAAGTTTCAGTTGCTCCTTCGATATTCTCTCTTCTTTCTTCCCTCCCTCCTCCCTCCTCTGATATTTCCATTTTTTTTCCCTTCCCTTTAGGTCAAAAAGGACAGTGGCTAAGTGGTTTCTTTGACAATGGCTCGTTCCTGGAGATCATGCAGCCCTGGGCGCAGACAGTTGTGGTTGGCAGAGCAAGGTAAATTCTAAGAGGCGTTTTAGACATTTGTAGAAATTAAGTTTTCGTTATGCTTTGCGTTTTTCTAGAACATCCTTTGGAAGTTGATGGCTATAAGTAAAAATAAGTCATTACTTGAATAGGATACTTCTTTATCACACAAATGAAGCATGGTCTGATTGTTTCTCCTGGTTTGCTTGGAGGTGACAGCTTTAACATGCAAAAAGCCAAAAAGAGCGAGATTGTTAAAAATTACGGCAGACAATATATGCTTCCCTAGGTACATGGTTGCATAGTGATGCCTTCTTGCAGCTCTGCCTTAGTTGAAGATACGTTACGCAGGTTATTGTTTTGCATTTTATTTGGCTTGCAAGAAAAGTTCAGCTAAAACTAGAGCAAATGGCAAGAAACTCTGCAGAGAGAAGAGCTTAACGTTGCAGAAGTGAGCACCCGCCACACCTGATCGTAGTTGTTTTTCGTGATGCAGAGATGTGCAGCTCCGGAGGCCTGTGGCACTCGCCTCCTCCCGAGGGGAGTCACTTCCCCTTACCTTGCTGCGAAGTGGCACCTGTGCAGGATTCTAAAATGGTCCCCGTTGCCTCGAGGTTTAGACCCCTGCCTTGAAAATATTTGCAGCCTGGGTCATTCTTGGTGTTGCAGGTCTGTGAACTCTCAGAGCTGGCAGGAAGCAGAAGCCTGGAGATAGGATCCTGTATTTTTGACAGAATGCAAATCAGAGCTGGGCTCAAAACCCCCTCAATCACCTCTTTTCTAGTTTCTTCTTTAGTTTTTTGCCACTCCACCTCCCGCCCAAATGGCACTGAGAGTTTCCTGATCTGATTGTCTGCTTCCTCTCAGAATAAAGCCATTTTGAAAGAGTACATTTATCTCCCTTGAGTTTCCACTACAAGTGCTTGAGCTGTCCAAATGCCGCATGCTTATCCTTTGTCACTCCTCATTCCTCAGACTACCGCCAGCTCTCCTCTCAAGACAGAGCTTCATACTCTTGCCTCCAGCAGACTCCCAGCTCCTAATTGATGTCAGTGGTTTTGGTTAATTGTCAGCCTTTTTTTTTTCGTTTTGTTACCAAGTGAAAGGGGAGAAAAAAACCTGAAGTGCCTGAATGGGATCCTGGAGGCTTCAGGTGTTACACTTAATGAGATACGGTCGTGCCCGTGCATGACGGGTGTTCAGAGTGCCTTAGCAGAAGTCTGCATCAAAGAAAAATCTTTTATTTACAGATCTTTCACCTCCCGTACTGTCAGTATCACAGTGCCAACAATCCAGAGCCAAATTACCTGATAATGCTTACCATCTTCTGGAAATCCTGTGGCCACCCCTGGGGTCTGACTCAATCAGCCTCTAGCCTCACAAAATTGGTGACTCAAGGACTGACCGTAGTACCAGGATATCCCTGGTGATGCTGTGTTTGATTACCAGAGCATTCGGTGGGAGACAGGGAGAGACACCACCGTTCCTGAAACACACAGCACAACTGGGATAGCCACCTAGGCTCCCAGCCAGCATAGCCATGAATCAATGCTGTTTCTTATCTCCATTATGTTGATAGCACACGTGGCCCCAGAATATTTGGCGCTGGGAGCTCCCATTTCTCTCTTCGACTTTTTAAAGCCACAGCTCTACAGAGTCCTCCTAATGAGGGTCAGAGAGCCAGAGGTCACACTGTGACATTCACTAGAGCTCACGTGCAACATCTCAGAGGATTGTGTCCGTTCTGGACATCTCTAAAATGGCCATCAGGAGCTCTGTTAATATGTTAATGAAATGCTACATAATAACTGAAGGAGGCTTCCAGATACAAGGGTGTACTCAGCAAAATGTCCCTTTGTTGCTCTTTTCTTAAGACTTTTGAAGGTCTTTAATGGGTTTAGAACTGCCTTTGGACTCTCCTAGTGCAGAATGTGATAGGGAGAAACATACCCATTTCCTCAGATATCATATCAGGGCAGGAGGAGTCGTCTGTGCTCAAGACAGAGCAACGTGGTAGTGTATGGGCTGTACGAGCCCAGCTAGAGACGAACTGCTGCTGAGCCAAAGGGGCGTTCGTGTGCGGGTGCAGCTCAGCTCTGCCTTCTCGGAATTTCATGTCTCTGACCACTGCTGGTCCCAGGGCTCTGAGTGCTATTACCTCTGAAGATCCTTTCCACTCAGAGTATTGTCTGATCTTTATACATTGTTGAGAGGAGCCGAAAATACCTGCTGACTCCACTCCTAATTGTAGCACCTAACCTTGGGATGTCCTGTGACCTTTTGATACACTTGGGTATTTTTATCTGCCATCCATGACGCTCTAAAGTTTTATCTCACAACGTCCTATAATTATTTAAAGGCTTTTAGCTTAAGCAGTATACTGGGGGGCAGGGGGGGTGGGAATCAATGATTTGGCAAAGCTAGAAGGTCTCTGTCCAGGCCCGTGCTCAGCTTCACTTGCAGTTCCTTTCTTCTGACAAATTCCAAGTTGCTTTGGACTCTCACAAACAGGTATATATAATACAAATGAAACTGACTTGTTTCAAAAGCAGTGGCATTTTGAAAAAACAAATAGGAATGTATTCTTCTGGGATTGTTACTGTAAGTGCTGCCAAAACTCATCTTTTGTATGTATGTTTGGAATATGTGTGCTGTTGGCTGTAAATTGTCTTTTATTATTCTATGGCAACTTGTCCAGGGACACACTATAAAACAAGATGTAGCATCTTCATGTGCTAGCCTGATAAAATTTATATGAAGTATAATGGAAAACAGAAGTTGTTTTGAGCTGTTTTCAAGTTCAATAAATAACTGTAATACTTGGATAAAGATGTTCTTTATTAGGTCACATGGGCCCTAATATAGAAGTTATAAGTTACCGATTTAAGACGGCTTCTGCAATTACAGGTTTCTAGGCAGACTCTTAATCATAGTGAATGGGAATATTTTCAACCCCCTAGTGCACATAGGCCTTGTCGCTTTTTCTGCCTGCAGCGCGTGTCATCCAGCTTGAGGTGGTTGAGGAGAGAGCGTAGGCTCTGCTGGGACTCCCGTCCTGGGAGTAAGCAGTTGTCATCGCCAGCAAGATGCCTTTTGTGTAAAGGAGCGGTTAGATGCTGTGGAAAGCAGAGCTGAGCATCCTCCCTGGTTCCTATGCTCCCTGCTCATCCCTCTGTCCCTGCACCCTTCCCACCCTTGCAGTCATCCTGCAGCAGAGGGTCTGGGGAGGAGATAGACGGGCAAACCCAAACCTTTTGCCCGTCATTCACCCTAACCTCTTGGGAGAGGGAGGTTTTGTAAGCAGTGGAGGTTTAGGGTGGCTGAGACATCAGCATTGCTTAGACCTGCAGCCTGTGGATGTATTTCATCAGCTGACAGTGCTTGTGAAAACAGGGCTTGGGAAGCCTTGGGTCTTCATGTTTATTTTTCGTGGTCAAGACCGTCAGTATCAAAATCTGTGTAGTGGCAGGTGAAGGGTGGTGGAGATGTAGCTATATCATTCAAAATTTGGGCTTTGGTTTATTCTATTTAGTTTTTAGTGAGGTATGTGCTAGTTTTTAGAACTAGATTTTGCTTTGAGAACTGTGACTTCTACTCTGAAATTCTCCAGCCACATGCCTAAACTCTTAAAAAAAGCCAGAATGCTTCTTCTGCCATTTGCTTGCATTATTTGTCTCTCTTGAGTATTTTGGTGCAAATTGGAAAAAAAGTCTAGTTGTGTCACAGTAGAAATACGAATTTTGATTTGTCTCGCATGTTACCAGGCTGGGAGGAATACCTGTAGGAGTAGTTGCCGTAGAAACGAGAACGGTGGAGCTCAGCATCCCTGCTGATCCTGCAAACCTGGACTCTGAGGCCAAGGTAGGTTGAATGTGTGCTCAGTTGCTTGTTTGTCCTCCGCAAATGTCTCTGTGGAAAGAGCACTTGTTTTGATGGGATTTTTTTTTCCCCAAACGTGGGACGAAAAGTATAGCCATTCCTTGGTGAGATGCTAATGCATGGCAGTTGCTGGGAGGAGTGAATGGACAGTTGTGTTGGCCGTTCGTACAGGAGACACGTTCCCCGGCAGTCCTGCTTCTCTTATGACTTAGGTGAGGTGCAGGGACTAGGGCCCAGGAGATCTGGCAAGCAAAAATCATTTCCCTGTTCTCTTGCTGTGACCATAGTGTTTCATGGTCTTTCTGCTCTGACATTTTGCTTTTCTCCTGCCTGATTTCACACCTCTGGCCCTGCATCATCTCTTCAGGGTTTTCTCCTTTGCATGTCCTTTTCATTCTCTCTTCTCCTTCACCTTCCTACAGCGGTCATAGTGTCAGGCTTTCCATACCATCTCTATTCTTCTTCTTAGCTAAATCAGTGGGAACACTCCTGTTGATGTTGGTGACAAAAGGATTGTCCCAATTTTTCTGTGGGCAAGCAGATCCTAAGCATTTCGTGCGCTGTGTTCCTCGTTGTTAATTCCACATCACAGCTCTTGTTGCATCTATTTCTGTGTTTTTATGCCAACTCTTACATTAATGTGTTTGAAGGCTTAACAGTCTTTTTTTATTCCCAACAGATAATCCAGCAGGCTGGTCAGGTGTGGTTCCCTGACTCTGCCTTTAAAACTGCACAGGCTATCAATGACTTTAACAGAGAAGGGCTGCCTCTGATGGTCTTTGCAAACTGGAGAGGCTTCTCTGGTGGAATGAAAGGTAACCATCAATTTGGATCCCCATTTGGCGTTATCCTGTGGAGTGGCTTGTCTTTTACTGCTCAGGGCACTGCTGCTGTTCCCCGCCATGGCATACCCAATGGCACTAACTCTACTGGTTTAGCATCCTGAAGCAGTTCTCTGGGGACAAACCAGCAGTGGGAGTGTGTGGCAAGGGACGCAAGTAGGTCCTGTCTTTGGGCAGCAGCTAGCTATTAGATTGGCTTAACTGTGGTGACAACTTGTACCAGTAAACTTGCAGAGTGGATCTGCTTCACCCATCTTTGATGCAGCCTGCATCAAAGATCCAGCCCCCCTCTTTCATGGCAAGTATGTGACCTCCCTTAGAAATGCTAATAAAGGGATACTTTTCTAGGCCTGCCAAAGTGTTTGGACATGTCAGCCCTCTGAAATCATGGCAGTGCTCTGCCCGGCTCTCCTGAAAGTCAGTTGTGATCATTGTACAACCAGCTAGGGGAAAGGGACGCTCTACACTGCAGTAGCTGTGGTGTGAAAGGGTTTCATTCCTCTCCTCCCCATGTGTGTCTTGTCTTTAATAGGCACATAGCAGGAATAACATAGAATATGCAAGGTGCAAATTTGATACCAAGTTCTTTTCAAAATATGCAATGCAGCTGTATTTTTATATGTACCCTCATATACAGTTATAGGAACTGGCCAGATCATAGAATCATAGAATCATTTAGGTTGGAAAAGACCTTGAAGATCATCGAGTCCAACTGAGTCTCATCTGCAGTGAGAACAGGTAATTGGATGTTAACAGTGGTCTAGTTGCTAACAAAATTTACAGCTGCCAACCTCCACTGGTTAAACACTAATCTCAGGAAACCCCTTCTGCCTCAGCTTAAAAGTGGGGCTGGATAAGCCAACAATATTGCATATCAAAAATGTATAGGCATATTCTGTCAACATTGTCTCTGATGATTTTTCACACTGTAATATTGTCCTATCGAGGACTGTCTCCTAGTTGACTCTCTTCGTGGTAGTGGTGTTCAGAGGAAGTGAACAGTTATTAAACTGTGAATTAATATACCAGCAGTTAGATTTTTGCACCACATATTGCTACTTTAAATTTTGTGAAGTGCCAAGAATATGAGATTAATACTATAAAAGTATAAGTAAAAGATTACGGCCCCTTACTTGCATGAGGCAGTTAACAAACACAGAAGAAAAGTTACAGATGCACTAAACCAGTGAAAGTTCCTGCTCTGGAAAGCCTCGCAGGGTGACAAAGGCTGTCTTGCTCTGCTTTCTCATTACCTGGGCAGAAAGCAATGCCATTGAGTTTGCAGATGCAAAGATGGAAGGTGGCAAAAGGTGGCAAAATTCTTTCCTCTGGAAAATATCTGTTACCTTTCAGGATGGTTTCTGCTCCATGTGCTGCTACTGCACTCCCTTCGTGACTTGCTTTCCCTACCGCACAACTCGTGGGGAAGTTGTTGATGTAACTTTACCAAGCATTCGTTAAATATTATTTTGGCTTACTATGTTGCGAGATCTGTCGGCTTTGGCAGTGCCCTTTGCTGGGTTCCTCGGAAACTGAGTTTAGCTTTGGAGTTGGGACCAGAAGCCCAAGGTACAAAAGGCACTACAAGGCTGCTAATATTTATATTGTGTATCCCCACTTACTCCACCCCAGCTGGTAGCAGGAGGAAGAGAGAGCCACCACAGAGGGGAGAACAGAGCCATTGCAGTTTGCACCTTGGTCCGTGCATTTTCCTGCATCTTGTTTGCCGTTGGGGCCTGCATAGCAAGTGTTGGTCTCTCCTGACACTCTCTGCGGTCCTTGGGGAGTTGTTTGCAGTTTTGGTTTCAATGCTGGCTGGGGATTATGCAGGGAGGGAAAATAAACAATTATGCCACCCCTCAGTGCACACAAACACACTGCCAGGAGCCGACTGCACTGTGGGTAAAATGACTCCAAAATTGTGTGTAATGAGTAGGAAAAGATTAGAGACAGCTCTTGCTATGCTGAAAATTGACATTAGTGGATGGGAAAAAAAAAAAAGAGAGGGGGGAAAAAAAAAACCTCTTTCCTAGTCGGCCTAGGAGGTCTAATTCAAGCTGTAAAATAAATAAATAAATAAATAACATAAATAAAGGCATATCACAATGGTATTGGTGGTTTCCCCAATGAGCTCTATCTGGCCAGAAGGCTATTCAGCATAATGCAAAATTAAATTATAAAAACTGGCTTGAATATTTAGATGGAGGAGCCATTTGGAAGTGGTTTATTTAGGCGAACCGGCAGTGACCCACAACAGGGAGACATCAAGCGTGAAATTTACTGGAAATTAGCACCAGGGTCTTGGACTCGGCATGAATAGTTTGATAGCATGCAAATCCCCGCGACATTAAACTGCAGCGCTGCTTGTGCTACAGGGTCACTCGCAGTTGGCTTTTCATGTTTTACTTATTATTTTTTCCTGGGACATGTTATAAATAACAATAAAAAAAATCTCAGCAGAATGAAAAGGCTGTTTTAAATCCCTGATTACCTGGATGTTGAATGACGGTATTGCTTGTGTGTAATGGGTTTATGAGGGACATTATGTGTCTGCAGCCAATATATGCCTGGTGTTTACCTTCAGGTCCTATCTGATCATCCAGCCAAGCTGATGAGATCCGTTCCAGCTTTGGAGGTTCAGGGCACGCTGCCCGACGCTATGGAAATGCAAAAAACTGTCTGCAGCCTTTCTAGCATGCTTGATGCATCTGACTGCCAATATTTACACATACAGTGTAATGATAACAGCTTCCAGCAGATTTCATGTCTGTGTGTAGTAGACGCTGATGCACACTGCAGCTGAGCAGGCAGGCAGAGAATGGGAAAGTGTGCTGCGAACACTGTCTGCCCTGCTGAATAACGAACAGCACTGCTCTTCCTAGAGGACTTCTGCAGCATTTCTATCTTGCAAGTGGCTTATTATGCTGAGCTTTAAATTAATACAGGAATTAAATTTGGCCCACCAATATAATATTTAATTTTAATTTTTCCAGTCTCAACATAAGCAACTTCTTTGCAAGAACAGTTGTGCAAACAGTCTGCTCTTAAAATGTGTGTGGTGATCTTTGCTGCACGGATGATGATGGAAGTGATTGGGTTTTGTTTTAAACATAGTAAGTGTGTTAGTTACAGTATTAATGGTTTATAAAGTCTGCACCCTACCAAGGCACTAGGGCTGCACGGGCAGCTCAGGCACAGAGCAGTGGGCACCACTGAGACCTGGCATCATTTACCCCCTGCAGCAGATAGATTTGGTGCACTGTTTTCCATTGTAAGAGTGGAGAATGCAGCAAAACTGCAAATAAGAGGCAGTTGTCACAGTATGGCAAATGTTTCATAGTTTCACGCTCAAGTACAGTATTAACGTAAATCAGGGAGGTTGTGTGTTCTGGTGATTGGGTATGGGGACTACAGGCAGGCGTCTTGGGTTGTCTTTGCAGTATTTTTATGATCTTCATCAACTCTACTTATATTTTACCTCTTAAAAATATACATTCTTTAAAAGTGCCCACTTTGCGGAAAAGGTAAGTGTAGGCAAATTGAACAGTTGAGATGGCGGGAGGGGAAAACCCTGCAGAAGAGCGGGCTGCTGTTAATGCTAGAGACAGTTTAGGGACCCTTCCATAGCCTGTGGACACTGCAGTTCCCCTTGGCTTGTCTCTGAAGCTCAGCAGCTTCTGTGGTCTGGAGCTGTGCGTGACACCATGGGGACCCTTTGGCGGTGGCAGTCAGATTGATTGTCTCACCTTTATTTGGGCAAAACTCAGTCTCCATTAGTGGAAGCTGTTACCTTAAAAAAAGGGGAAATCCTCTACAACAGAGGCATTTACAGCCAGATCTGAAACTAGTGCAGCAGCAGGTCCATTGACCTCGGTGGAAGTTTTGAGCATGCAAGAGAAGCCAGCAGTTGGTGTAAATCCATGTATAAAATATTAAACTAAGGCTGCTGGGACATTCCAGGAAAATGAAGTGCTGTATTGCAGGATCCCAAAAGGAGTAACTGTGTACAGAACCACATAGCGGTAAAGTTCGTGCGTCTGGATAGCTTTGACAGTCTGATCCGGAAAGTGGTGTAGGCACAGAAATACTTCCCTCACCTTGCTGACGCCACCTGGTAAACCTGAAAGAGATTTGGAGCTATGCGCAGAAAGCATCAAGTTTCTCTCAGTTTCTCTGCTCCTCCTCCCTCTGCCTTGTTCAAACAAGTAGCACTTCTTTTTTCTACGCTTAACCTGAGTAAAATATATACCCTTGGCAGGAGTGAAAAATGTATTGCTAATTACGCAATTATTTTATTATGTAGCACTAGTAAAAAATGTCTAGTAAAGAATTAATTCAGTTAAAATAATTTGAATCAAGCAATTATTTTCTTAACACTAGAATTAGCTGAAAGTACTTCAAGTGGTTTATTACTAGCACTACATAATAAAATAATTGTGTAATTAGTAATAAATTTGTCACCCCTTTTGAGGTCTTTTTCTTTGCTCAGGACAAAGGAAAAGGTTGGAGTTTTGTTTGGTTCTCAGTCCCCACTGTCTCTGCCAGAATTTATGTTTATTCGCAATTAGAGGAAATAAATTGTTCTTCTCTTCATCAGCGTTTGACATTTCTTAAATAACATGAAAGTCCTTTTCTTGGGTACTTGGACAATGACCTTGCAGATGAACTGGAGAGATCACATCAGTGCCTATGGTGCTAATATATATATACACACACTTCATATACACCTCTCTCGCTTGCTCTATATGTGTTAGCGTGTGTATATATATGTAAGAGTGTGTGTGTGTATTTCCCAAAGAGTTAAGTGCTTAACTATGTTCATGTTAATGCTTAACATTAAACTGGGGTTAAATGACAGGGGGACCTTGGCTGGAGTCTCTTTCTTCCCCAGAAATGATGGCTTTCTCAAGTGATTGTAAGGATTTTAGATGAATAAAAGTGTCTTGGTCTTTTAAGCCTGTTACTGAAGGCCAGCATGTGTGCGTGGTACATATATGCAACCCACTTAGTTTTTCTGCTCTATGCACTGGTATTTTAATGGCCAGAAAAAATTAGGCAAACTGGGAGCTGCTAAGCAAAGAACAAAAATGATGAAGGGGATTGAAAATACTGTCCCGGGAGACATGAGAAATGAATACCTACAGTGTGTCTAAGGAAAAAAAAAAAAAAAAACCCAACACTGAAAAACCTAGTGCTATTTGTAGCAAGCCTGAAGGAGTGGAGAGATTATGTAGGGTGATGCAAGGAGTAGTAATATGAAATTAATGGAGATGGGGAAGGAGGGGAAGTTTGGCTGAATACTCAGGAAAATTTCATCTATTTGGCTGTGGAAATGCCCCTAAAGAAGTAGCAGATTTATTGTTTGGGATTTCTAAACGAAAGCTTTAAAAAGCATTGGGAAAGAAACATAGGATACAGTCCTGTGTGAACAAAGAGATGGACTAGATGATCCTAATAAGCATTTTTCATTTCTTGTGTATTTGATTTGATACTTCTATATATAATTATATGTAACAAAATATATATATTCGAGGGTGCCTGTTTCCATTACAAACTATATCCATTATAAACTATATCATCTCATATAAATTCTTTTGCCTTCCTTTTTTCTCTTTTATTTAAATTGCCTTTGGGGCTGATATTTTCAATGTACTGTCTTTACACAGTGGAGTTGTTCTCATTAATTTTGAGCAGAATGCCTTAAATTTTAATGCAAGAAGAGAAGAATGCCATTTCACATCCCTAATTTTTATAAAGATATGTAAAAGGTCTGCTGCTGTTAGGTGTGCCATGCACATTACATGAATCAGGATACAGGTCCATGGTAGTAAGTCTGAAATTGGGCAGCTGCGCTCGTATAAAGCACAGGAATAGCTGGCCTGACTTTCCGAACTGCTGTAATACTCATTGGCTTGGCTGGGAAGTAAGGGATGGATTATCTCCAGGACACATGGTGTAGGACTGGCTGGTGTGAACTGAGGACCCCGTAGTCCATGTTTTGTGAATAGATGTGGTTATGCTGGAAGTAACCAGACCAGATCTCCAGAGTGGAGGTCCAGTGTCTGGGAGCAGGGCTGATGGGGGAACACCTCCTTTCTCAGTCTGTCTTGCCCAGGTCCAGATAACGCCAGCCAGAGCTTGCAGTATGGTAGAAGGAGGTGGCCAGAAGAGCTGAATAATTGTGATTTTTTTTTTCCCCGTTTGACCAAGCGTGGCAGGGCTGAAGGACTGACATACTGTGACTTCAAATGCTGTGTCCTTTTTCTGCAGACATGTATGACCAAGTGCTCAAGTTTGGTGCCTACATTGTGGACGGGCTGAGAGAATATCGTCAACCCGTGCTTATTTACATCCCACCGCAAGCGGAGCTGAGAGGAGGATCCTGGGCTGTGATTGACCCTACCATTAATCCTCGTCATATGGAGATGTACGCAGACCGAGAAAGCAGGTATGGCAGCTTTCTCCTCCTTCTGTAACCACCTGCTTTGAGGCATAATTACCTGGCTGAGTGAGAAGCTCTCAGTTAAGAATGTGGCAGTTTGTTACTGAAAGGGGCTGACTGCTTTCCAGTTGCAACCCATGTCTCGGAGGAGTTTGATCACAGCTAGGACAGTTCGGATAGTCTCCTGGCTCAGACTTAGATGGGGGTAGATTCTGTAGCCAGTGTGAGCCAGCCTCTGTGAAGGTTCATTACTAACACTCACAAAGCACAGTGAGATGTTGGCGCTTAGGATTTTTTTTTTTCCGTTCTGATATTTCCACACACTGCTTTGTGCTATGAAACAAGTGCCTGTGTATACAATTTTGCAAATTGAATAAGTGTAAATAATTGTGCACTTTAAAATCCCTGAGTGTTGTACTATCTGTCATATGGGCGCTTGGGTAGTTGCGCTTTTTTAATAAACTACAACTTGCGTAAGTGAAGTTCTAGTTACTGGCGGTTCAGGATATAAAACTACAGGCAAACTCTTGGAAGCAGGTTTTTTTTAATATTTTAAAGAATCTCTAAAATACAGAGGTACTGAATCATTTGGAGGAAAAAGGCCGCCCTACCTGGGCTATCTGTAGCAGATAGAAGGAAGGTGTATAGAAGGACAGCATGAATATTGTGCTATCAGGGCATCCTCTCAACTCCTGCCATCTGAGCAGGGCGAAATTCCTGGGCAGCTGCTCCAAGGGGAGGGAAAAAAGCGTATGTGGGAAGGAGTTGAGAAGGCGCCCTTCCCAGACGCCCATTTCCCTTGCCCTTCCCAGCTGAATTTTGCTCCTGATGGGATGCTTGCCTCTCTCTCTGTTCTAAAGAAGCAAGACAGAGACACCTGTAGTCTATTGGCCTCATTATTTCCTGCATCTTGAGCAAACATTGTCTAATCTTCACCTCCTGGACGTCAGAAGTTTTTGCTGTTCTTTTCCTACTTAGAAACATGGAGCCTGTTTGCTTCACAGTCAGACACAGTGCGAGCAGGATTTCTACAAACTCCTTCCCCCACCAAGTGTTTTTTGGGGTGCATGCAGGAACAACTCCCTCCTGCTGCTTCTGCCCCATACCTTTCTAGGATGCTGGCAGTGTGAGCTCGCCTCTTGGAAATCTCAAGCCAGCTCCCCACCTTGCAAGACATCAGGAAGGACTGTGTGTGGTTTGCAGAGCTGTAGTTGGACTCTAGAGGTCTTGAGCTCCAGTAGCCAAGACAGATTATTTTGCAAAATATGTCATCCTGTCCCTAAGTACCGTTACGCATTTGTAATAATTCTCATCGCTGTTGCTGTTTCATAACCCTCAGCACTGACCTTCCTCCTCGTCATTACTCCCGCCCTCACAGTTAAAGACTGAAGTGATTTTATTTACCGAGCCCAAGATTCAAACCACGTGCTCCTCTGTCTTTGACCTGGGAAGTGGGCAGGATCTCTAATGAAAATGGCTGGTTAATTGGTTTGTTTCATAAAGCTTACCTACCTTTTGAAAGAGCTTTCAGGTCACAGCTTAAAAGAGACTGCCTGCTTGTACCAGGCTGTACTATATACTGTTGGATAGACGTGTTTCTGTGAAGCCTGGTGTACATTTGTGGCATTGGATAAATAATAGCTAAGATTCTTTCTTTCTTGTTCTCTCTTTCTCTTTGTTTTGTCTCCCTCCCCCCCTTCTCTTCTCTTCTTTTTTTACATACTTTGTAGATAACATTGAACCATTCCATTTTGTGTTTCCCCTTGTCTGATGACCTGAAAGTGCCTTTCTTTTCTCTTTTCCCGTCACTGATCAGAGGAGGAATCCTGGAACCAGAGGGGACAGTAGAAATCAAATTCCGCAGGAAGGATCTGGTGAAGACGATGAGGCGAGTGGACCCCGTCTACATCCGCCTGGCAGAGCGGCTAGGTACGGCTGCGCGGGGGCTGGCGGAGCAGTGATCCGTTCAGCTGGTGGCTAATGAATGTGTTTATAGACCTTAAAAAGGGGCACTGAGGCATTTTATCAAATTCATGATAATTTTTATTTACTGTCATCTAACTTGGGAAGAAAACCAGATGAGACAAGCTGCATGTATGTACATGTGAGAGATGATATTCGTGTGCGTTTAGCATACCTAGGGTGTGTGTAATATAGTGTCTTTTTGAACTGATTTTTTGTTTTTTTAATTGAATGGACCTTACAACAGACACTTGGTACAGATGCTTGAGTCTAGTTGCCATCTCAGCAGTTGCTCGGCTCACTAAAATCTCCTGGGCCAAACCTTCAGCTGGTGTCATTTGGTGTAACTAAGAATTTGGTCAAAGACATTTTGGGCTGCTGGACTATCACTGTGTGCCTGAGGTAGTTTTGAGTAATGATATCTGTCTACTCTTCAGTTTCAAGAAAATAAAAAATATTCTTCACCTCCTCAGTAAAACACGGGGTGATCTGCAGTGCTCAGTGGCTAGCACGTCACTGAGTGTGTTGTATTATTACTCTGCCTTTTGCTCCAAATGATCCCAGCGCCTGGTATACACCCAACAACCCAAAATACAGAGTGTTCAGCAAAATGCACTTAATATCAGATATGTACTCTCTCAGGGGAATAGACTCTTTAAATAGTTCTTTACTAGCTCTTACTGTAAGAGTATAATCTTACAGAGCCTCTTTTTACCTCCAAAATTGACTACATTTCAGTAGTGGAAGAAGCATGCTATGTGGGTATGGTTTGAATTTATAAAGCCTTTTGGGATCCTTCAGGAGGAAAAGTGTTCTGCAAATGACTGATAAATCGTGGCTATTGCTGCAGTTACATTTTATTATTTGGCTTTTTTTAATTTATGGCAGTGCAACAATTTATATACAAAACAACCATTCTGATATGCCTTGGGAAGAGAATAATAATTGTAAAGGGTGCGGGGAGTGTTAAGAATCAGACTGCTTGCTGAAAACTAGGTTCTTACTGATGTCTTTGATATCATCAAAGACATTTTCCCTCTTTTTTTAATGATAGTATTTTGACACTCTCTTTGTTTTCTCTCACTGTGCCGATTGCTTTCTGGGCAAGAAGGAGGTTAGCAGGTGTTTGAGTTTTGCAGACCAGCACAAGGCAGCAGTTTTACCTGAGTTCAGATCTTGCTTATGTGCATTATGTGTTGCTGCACGAGAGAGCAGACACAGATACCCAGATGGGTGGATGTGGTGTTCTGTCTGCCTGTGTCTGTTGGAATTAAAAGCCAGTTTTAATGTTTGTAGTTGCAGCAAGGAGATTCTTTTCACAAAACCTCACTTTTGACCTATGTTAGACTTGACAGTGTCCCTTTAGGAGCAAACAGATAGTGTGGCTACACCAAATCACGGAGACCCAGCACAGGGTCCCAACAAACGCTCTCCTAAGGTGTTTCACACTTCACAGTTTAAAGGCTGCAGTCGAGTTCCTTACGCAGTCAGGGCTCACAGCTGCACCTCCTGCGGGTGTTTGCACCTCCGCGGCCGATGCAGGAGAGCTGCCTCTCCGGTGCGTGTCTCCAGGGGAAGGAGAAATCAGATGTGTGGTTAGAGAAGGCAATATGCTGAGCAGTCAGCTCAGGTCCATGCAGATAAATGGCACTACGGCAGGAGCACTGTTTCTGAGAGTATTTACCTTCACCCCACCATGAAAAGCACTGGCTCTGCCGACGAACAAACCAACCTACTGCCTCTGCAAAGAAACGGTATCTTCTGTGCGGCAACCGCCGGATGAATCCTTTCCCAGGAGCAGAGTCACTGGCTGCGGGCAGAGAGGGCTGATGGAGTGTTTAAATCCTGAAGCAGTGGAGGAAGGTGGGGAGCAGAGTAACACGCTAATTCGCTGTCGGGTGGCCCCTCCAAAGGGTCCGTCGGGTGGGTGCGGGACGCCTACCAAGCACCCTTCAGTCACACCGGTGGGACCTGCACCAGCATCACCGGAAAAAAATACAGGGAGAAAGAGGGGATACAGTTTTCTGCCAACAGTCTCAAAAATCCAACACTGCGCTATGTGAGGAGGCAGGAGCCTGTTCAGGGTTTTTTTCCCCTCTTCCTCTACAGGGTAATTACTCCCAGCAAACTCCATACACTTTAATTAAAATGACTGCAACACAAGAGCAAGTCACTTACAACTGTACATACAGAGAGCTCTAAAAGCTTCAGTCACTGATAAGCATCTCACTTAGATGGCTGGTAATTGCTCCCAACATCGGGCGATCATTGCTGTTGTTTTGCCACTAATTCCGTACCATAGCAGGAAAGCCAAGATTGCAGGACACAGTGAATTGCATAATTTTTTTTTTTTTGCTGGTTTTCTTTCTGGCCAATTTAAAATTTGTCAAAGTCGGTCTTCTTCTGGATCACTGCCCTTTGATATTTCGCGCACTCCATTTGCCACAAACAAGCCGCAGGGCCGCAGTTCATGCTGACTCCAGCAGAAGCAGAGAAAGCTCCATTTATCTTACACTGCCTGCTGAATTCTTACTCATTAGCTGGGGGTTCACTGCCTCTCTTTAACCCCTGAATGGCTGTCATCCCTCCCTGGAGCTGCTGAATAGCGGGGGAAAAGGGAGATGCTCTCAAACGTGTGCCTGTTGCAGAGGGGTGGGGAAACCGGGCGACGGTGGTCTCATTCCAGGCGTCTTGAGACACTGGGGTTGGACTTGCAACTGGGGAGTGTGAGAGCAGAGAAGGCTGGCAGATATTGAATAATTTGACATAAATCTGTTCATTATCAATTCTCCAGCACTATTGCTGAAATGTTTATTAGCCCCATGTTTTATTAAAATGTCACTCAGAGTTGTGCTATTACAAACCAGCAAACAGTGCGGAGCAAACGGCAAGGAAAGAAAGGATAGCCCTTATCCTGCCCAAGAGCACATTTCCACACTGAGTAGGTGTGCAAGGAGAACGGTGATTGCCTAGAAATGTAGGAGCGATTCAGACTGCAAGCCTCAGGCCGTAGTTAAAAATATGGAGATTCAATTTTATTTTATTTATTTATTACAATTAGAGTAAAACATGTAGGAGTGGAATAAAAATCAGCTTTGTCATGCAGATTCTGGGCATGTAATGTGTCAGATGCACAGTGTAACGTACGGAAAAATTTGGTGGAATATGAATGAAAGGAATGGCAAAATGGCTCCAGTTAGAGCGAGATTGGATATTACATTTTCACATTTCTCCTATCAGGTATTTATCTCATAGTAAAAAGGAAGCATCTGTTCATCACCTGATATATGTTGTAATAGTGTGAATATTGTCTTCAGCTGATCCTGTGAAATAGTTGCCCGTGTGCTGGCATGCATCTTTTAATTTTATTTGAAATTATATGCCCATTTTGCATTTGCCTGTATACACTGTACAAGGTGCAGGAGGGGGGAGCGTACGGCTCCACATGTACAGCAGCACGTTGGGAAGTGGGAGGCAGTGGTTGTTTTCTGCACAAACTCCAACGCTGCAGACAGCCCTCAACTTTCCGCAGGTAATATTACCAGTCAGTCTGTGCTGCTGGCTTCTGACTTGCTTCACACTTTTATTTGGCTAAAGGGTATGCAAAACTTTTCTTAAATTTCCAAATAATGAGTGAACACTCAAGCATCGAACCCATAACTCCACTTTAGCATAGCAGTTCCTCTCTGAAAATAAACGTGCCCGGGGTGCGGTACCAGAATTGAACCCCCAGGTCGCTCCTGGCCCCGACTGTACCACCTGGTGAGGACTTTGCTGGTGACCCAGGGACAGCCCTGACGCAGCCTTGTTTCTTGAGTGGCTGAAAACTTCCATCCTGTGACCTGTCCCATTCCAAGCTTTAGCTTAGAAAGTTAGATTGCAGCTCTAAAGTCTAGTATTTCTTTTTTTGGGGGGGGGGAGTGTTCGTTCAGTGTTGTAATTAATCAAAATGCCGGTTGTTTTCTTGAGCAACAACTAAGAAAAAGGCTGCTGTTGCGATTCTGTCTCTCGTGAAGTCTTGGACAAATGCAGTCAGTGTGGTTGTAGCTTTGTCTTTTTAGGCGATGCTGATTTCCAGTAACTGCTTCTATATGCAAGTGCTGCTGCATTTAAATTATTGTTAATTCACAATCATGAGTCTAGAAGAGCAAGTACTGCTTTCTGTCAGCTCCTTTGTGACAACTGGCATCTTGAATATCCTCCCAGGCGGGCCATAGATGTTTCCCCCAAAATAGGAATTTTTTGGCATTACGTACCTGCCACACTTTGCCCGTTTGCTCTGATGCCAGTATGAGACCTTAGGAGCAAAGAGTTGGAAAGGACTGGAGTGGAACATCACACGGTGCAGTTGTACAAGGGTATTTCAAGCCCGTGTCATGAGCGTGTGTGACCTTTGCTGCTATTTCATATTGCACCTTTATAACATAAATCCTACTGAATATTTAGTGAAGCAATTACAAGCAGTCTCATTTAAAGAAACAAGCGACAATCCAAAAACGCGTGTCTCTCCAGGGACATGAGTGGCTCTGAGTGACCTTCCTTCTCCCCTCTGGAGCGGCTCCCTCCAGCTGGGGTGGGAGATGTGTTGCCTGGGCAGCCCGGACGCCGTTGGCATTCTTGCTGCCTTTGCTGAATTTTTGTCTGGCAAGAGCTTTGTTATAGGCAGAGGAAGAGAAGGTGAGATTCAGGTAGGACGGTTATTGTTGCAGATGTGGAAATGAGGTGGGACAGTCATAACCAGGGTTAAAATCGACATTTAATTATGTCATTGGATGCAGAGCAACCGGTGTACTTCTCCAGAATTCATGTCCTAAGGGCCCGTCCAGCACATGCTGCAGTGGGATTTAACTGCTTTGCTGAAAGGAATGGCCAAAAGCAGCACACTCACGCTCACCAACCACTCGTGCCTCTGCTGTGTCGCTGGCTGGGTGTGATGGGCTGGAGCCTGGGTTGAAGCCGTCTGCTTTGCCCAACTCGCAGCGTGGCAGAGCCTGAGGGTAAGCGTGAGGGCCGTCTCTGCAAATCGGTTGGGTCAGAGGCCTTGGTGCTGGGCTTTGCCCAGGTCTTGGAGTGCATGTATGGGAAAGAGGCAAGAAAATGGACAAGTAAATGCTTGGCCATGCTGAGGCTGTGCGCCGAGGGTGAGGGAGAAAATCCCACATTTCAACAGCTTAGAAACCGTAAACCATCAAATTGATTCAGAAGCTGCCTGGCTTTCTGCAATCAGAGGGAACCTACAATAACATTTCTTGAAGTCATTTTGTCTAACCTGTTAAACTGGTCATATTTAAAAAAAGCACTTTGCTACTAAATGTTATGGGAAGCCGTGATTCATGGTCCTGCTGAGCCATTTCCGTCTGGCAGGAACTTTATTAAAGGCAGCCCATGCCCTGCCACCGCAGCAGGCTGCAGTCACTGCAGGACACTGCGTTGTCAATGGCTCCCTCTGCCAGGCACATACATCGGAGGGATGCTCGGAGACGCTGCTTACTTCAGAGCAGATTTTTTGTTTAATGGAGCACAAATCAAAATAGTTTAGATGTTGCTTTCCCTGCCATGATGCTTTCCCTTAACTTTTGGAGAGGAGTATAAATTGATATTCAGTATCAGAGCACTTTACAGGAGAGGTCTCTGCGTGGATTTATTGCGGCAGCTTTTCCATTTGTCTGCACGGGGAGGGCAGCTCCTCTGAAGCCTTCCTCCATGATCGCAGGCTGTAAAGCACGCGTGCATGTCCCTGGCTGCAGTGGCTGGGAAGTGCTTCTCTGCAGGGGGGTTAAAGGGCTTGTTTTGGCAACCGTAGTGTCTGGCATTTATTGTTCCGTGCCACCGGGGTACTGAGGGCCCCTGCCTGAGGTTTGGGCGCCTGTTACGGGCTGTAGGACACAGAAAAAAGAGTTTGTAGCCCCGAAAGCCAGGCTGTAGCAGCTGAGTGGGGAGGCTGGTGTCACCCCGCGGAGAGACGGCAGAGATGGGCACAGGCCAGGGAGGGGACGATGGGGGAGACAGGCAAGCACGAGCTGCCAGCTTCCTCTGGGAAGTGTTTGGCAACATTTTAGGTTAAACACTTCTTATGTGTGGTTTTAAACTAGATTTTGTTGGTTTAACTGGGTATGTTTGTGCAGAGGGTTTTGGCAAGACCCAGGCCACTGCTCTTTTGACCTTCGAAGAGACTCTCTAATCTTTTTGGTACCCCGATGTTATTGCTTCCCAAGGGCATTTTTTCAACTTGTTTAAGGCAATTTTGCTACTGATAAAAAAAAAAAAAAACAGAAAAGACAACATAGAATGAAGAGGTCTTGGTGCATTTACCACTGTGGGTAGCTTTAAAGGTGTTGAGGGCAGAATTAAGACATTTACCTGGCCTCTTCCAATCATGCCAATGGCTGTGATCATACCAGCACTATATATAGATGCAAGCGTACTTGGAGACTGCAGAGCAAACTGCAATCCAAGATAAATGTGACATTTTATGGCACTTAGAGTGCTGCCTTAGAAAGCATCCTGTGCTGCCTGCCACGTTAGGAAGGTCACACGTGTTCGTTCTTCCTTTAAATTGTCGTCTTGTCTTACCTGCGTGCCCCACCTGCATGCCAAAACCCGCTACACTTTGTGTTTGCATTGTAATGTGGCCGTTTGAGTGCTGCTTCTTTTGTTTCTCTATTGATTAGTAGCCGATCCATACCTAGAGGTCTATAATGTTCCTATGATTTAAACTTTAACAGTTTCATTAACTGTCAAGTACCTTTAGAGCAAAGGAATCCCATATTTTAACTCCCCTCTCCTTGCCAGTATAAGATTTGTGGAAGGAGACTTCTTTTTCTGAGAAATAAATAAATAAAGCCCCAGCTTTCCGAAAAACCCTGAGGCCTCAAGATCTGACTAGGAAAGAAAGAAAACCATTCCAAGATATTTAATTGTACAGGGGGCTTACAGGATTGATCGAGAGCTTAGCTTTTTACAATAGTCCAGTGAATAAGAAATGCTCCTGACAAACGATCGATGATGGGATAATCACTCTTTATCCCCCCTCCTCATTGTTACCTTCTTTCTTCCAGGAGAACAGGGTTCAGAAGTCAAAAATCTTTATAGACGCTGCTTTTAAATTAAGCAGAAAATAGACATTGACATATTTGTTAATCTCACCTAAATCATTACTGGGCCTGGCTGGTTTGACTGTACACCGTGAGTGTGGCAGATAGGCCAGAATACATGAGAGTTTACTGGCTTAAGTGCATGCATTGCCATTTAAAACAGAGAGGTGTAGGAGCCTGTGAATTTAACATGGATAAATATATATAATTCTTTATTCTGAAGGTTACAAGAGTAGCTTCTCTTAATTAAAACCTTCTTACTAGCATTTGAAAGGTTAGGTAACATTTATATTGGTAGGCGCATAAAAACATTCCTTCCCTAGAAAGAATCATTGCATGGCTGGCCCGTGGCTTGGAAATGTGCGTGCGCCTGTGTGTTCAAACCTGTTCTGACTTGGAAGAGAAGCTCTGGAAGGAAATGAAGACACAGGTAGTGCAAAGTAGGAAAGAACAGGGCCTGCATGCAGTGGCCCCCTGAAGGTGGGTCTGAGCCAAAGCCCCGGTGTCACGGTGCTGTGCATGAGCTGCTGCGGTGCTGCACCCACTGGTGAGAGCCACTGGGGTGCTCGGCCCTTCGGTCCGGCAGCCCTGGATCATCGTGTCTGTGGGAGCTCAGCCATGGATGCTCACGGAAAGAGTAGGAGCGTCGTGCAAATGCAGCATGATGCTTTCGCCAGGACGCTGTCTCAGCTTCCAGCAGTCCTGTGGTTTGGAGGCTTCCCGAGAACAGATTAATATCTGATCTTCATGCTTAGAAGCCTGTGATGGACTTACCTTGCATGAATTTGTCTGATCACTTTCTGTAAGCCCATTTGTACTTTTGGCACCCAGGACCTCCGGTGGCAATGAGTTCCACCGTTTGATTTTGCACTGTGTGGAAGTGTTCCCTGTTGTTGGGGTTTCTGTAAAACTTCTGCCTGCTAATTTAAGCTGGTCTTGTTGGGAGGGACTTGGATTGCTCTGTCTTCCTGCTGCAATTCCAGAGCCTGCTGTTGTCAGACTAGACGGTGGCCGTGGAGGTGCTGAGGACCCCCGTTGCTCAGCTCTCCTCCTGCCTTTCCCCAGCGATTGCCTCCCATTCCGCGTCACCCAGCCTGGAAGTGTGGCAGTTTAACAATAGGTGTTGATGTAATGGTAGATGTTGCATTTAATCCCATTGACATTCCTTCGCAAACAATAAAGATTAAAAACAAAAAAAGCTCGGTGGTGTTCACACACCGCAAAATGCAGTCCTGGTACTCAGGCTACAAGATAACAAGGACAGGAGCGTTGTCCTCCGGCTGAATCACCGTGCCAGCTTTTGTTCCAGGTTCTCCCGATGACTTCTTGTGCTACTGGGTAGGACACCTCTTTGTTTTATATCTCACTTCTGTACACTGAACACGCAGTCGTGCTTGCATGTCTCCCAGGCGCATGGGCGGTTATATTAACATTTGAATGGAAGGTGCCGTAGGACAGTTGAATGTTACAGCCCACCAGTGCTTGGAGCAAGACTCGTCCATGACCCGGCTTCAGATTGCCGGCGACCTTGGCTTTAAAAGGGGAGGCGGGATGGGAGGCAGCTGTCTCTGAGGCCGTGAACTTGCAACCAGAGCTTCTGGTGTGGGTGGGAGGTTAAAAAATGGCACAATTCAGCAGAGGATCCAGTACTGTATAATTTGGCTCAGATTGCAATCTTTGCTTAAATTGAACTAAGATTGGCTCTAAATACTCTGCCTGTGCACAAGGACCTCTTGCCACGTGTTGGTGAGGCAGTGTAGGAGAAGCATCAACCTACTTCTGGGCCAACTTTGACCTGGTGTAAATTACTGCAGGTTCAGCAGAGAGTTGCACTTATGGTTGTGCTCCCTGTGGCCTGTTACGGGGAGAAGAGGGGATTTACATTCTTGGTTTGATAAAGGGGCAGCTGTGGGAAGGAGCACCTTGTTCTGCTGCGGTAAGCGGCAGGAGCTGCGACGTGCCTCCGCAGCACGGTGTGTTTCCCCTTGCCTGACTTACTCTGGGTCAGGCAATTCCAAAATTAATCGGAAACTGTTTAATGCGTGTTTTTGTTTTAATCAAAGTTAATTTTATCTGAGCGGAATGTTTTAAAATAAATTAAAAGTTAATAACTCCACAGGACATTATCTTCTTGACACAGTTTTATTCTTGTCCATCATGTCAGTCCATGATTGCGACTAGTGTGTGCTGATCACTGGTAAACTGAATGTGAGCAGTTTTGGCGTCTCTAGCGTGACTTGTGTTTTCCTTAATGAGGCAGTGGCTCTAACAGCTACTGGCAGGAACCAGCCTGCAGGAAGACTTGAAATTGTGTAGGTGGTTTTACATTGTCCATGTTTCTTGCTAAATGAACTGCGTGTTGGGACATTATTCTTTTTTAGGAGTAAGTCCAGTAAATGTCACTTAATTGATGGCTCAGCTCATTGGCATTTAAATGGAATAGAGTTTCCATGGTGAAAACTCCTTCGAAGCTCTTGCCTGAATATCGGTGTCAGGAAGTCTGGGCTGGAACACTTACATTTGACTCAAGACTCTGCTTGGCATTGCTGGGAGCTGATGGTCTGGTGTTTGTCCTGGCCAAATGCAGGCTGGGTTTCACCTGTATGCAGGAACAGAAGAAACCTCCATTCTCCCTCTGGACTGTCCAGAGCTGCTCGCCTTTCTTCCGTGCAGCAGTCCTTTGTACACCCCTCTGCTTTACCCTGTCAAAGGTCTCTGACGTGTGGCTGTGCCTGGTTGCAGGTACCCCTGAGCTGAGCCCTGCTGACCGAAAAGAGCTGGAGACCAAGCTAAAGGAGCGGGAGGAATTCCTGATTCCCATTTACCACCAGGTAGCCATGCAGTTTGCTGACTTGCACGACACACCCGGCCGGATGCAGGAGAAGGGTGTCATCACTGTGAGTATCACGGAGCTTTCCTTGGGGACATCGTTGGAGGGTTTGACACATGGGAAATGCCAGTCTCCGTGCGGTGCGGCAAGCTGCTGCTGGAGGCAGCCTGCGGGCCTGCAAATAAACCTCTGCCCCAATGACTCTTGCCACAGGAGCAAACCCTCTCCACCCGCCAGCCGTTTTCTGGCCCCAGAACACAACACATTGTGGTTTTTAGCACCTTTACCTGATCCGTGTCCATTTGAGACCCCACATTTTCTGGGCTTCACCGGTAGCTCGTTAGTGACCACATCAAAAACCCCACAGAGCACATTGCAGTCTGCCCTGGCAGAACGGGAAGGCAGGGAAGGTGGTGAGCCTCTACCCATGGGGACCCTCAGGGATGGGAAGGGCTGTAACGGCATAGCTGAAGGCCAGCTGTCATGTCAGGGTTTGAACCCTGGCCGATTAGATTTTCCTAGTTCCCTCGCCTCTTGGATGTGCGTATCCTGGGCTGTGCTGCTCATCTGGGAAGCTGTGTCTCTTTTTGCAGAAGAGAGCAGACTTCTCGTAGGCAAAGGAGGCTGGACGTAGCTTCTGGTGACTGAATGGTATGACAGGGTGGAAGTCTTCAAAGCTCAGACATGGGAGTCTTTGTATTTCTCTTGTGCAAGTGGTACAACTAAGTATATAATGAGTGCAAGCCTTTTTTTGCCATTGGGAATAAGGCACATATGTTTCTCCACGTAAATGTTGTCCCTCGCTCATTTCTCCTTCTCCACTTATGTCTTGGGCAGGACATTCTAGACTGGAAAACTTCCCGTACCTTCTTCTACTGGAGATTAAGACGTCTTCTTCTAGAAGATGTGGTAAAAAAGAAGATCCATGATGCCAATCCTGAGCTGACTGATGGGCAGATCCAGGCTATGCTGAGACGCTGGTTTGTGGAAGTTGAAGGGACAGTGAAGGTAAATGAAAAAGCAGTTTCACCAAGGCATTATTCTTTCCTGGGCTTAAGTTCAGTGAAGTTCTCCCAGGTGGAGTTTGATCTCTGGTTTTTAATTGTAATGTCCACGGACATTTTAGGTGATGAAAGAGAACTTCTGGGTAATGTTCCAGGTCATGAATTGTTTTATGGGGACACTTTTTATAGCAGGCCAGAAAAGCAAAATAGGTTTTTTCCCAAGCATGTAGCACTATTGATATGAAAATCTGAGCATCTTACAAAGACGAACAGCTCACTCAGCAGAGCGAGGCAGGGCAGTGTGTGGGAAGAAGGCTGCGCAGAGGTGCTGCTGTCTGGCAGAACTGGCAGCAGAAATCCCAGGAGTCACAACACGTGCTCTATGTACCAGCCCTGAATATCTCCATCTCCTTGTTTCTGTGCACAGTGTGCCTAAGATAACACTGTGGAGCTGCTCACGGTTACAGAGGCTGTTACAGAGGAGCTGGCCTAGCTGTGCAGACTGGTCCCTGCATACCCTTGGGATCCTCTGTGATGTGAAAGCAGGATTTTTATTTTATTTTTAATTATTCTTTCTTACTGAATAATATCCTCATTCCTGCTCTATCCCACTGACACTGAGAAGGGTATGGAGTTTCACTGCTTGTATCCAGATGTTTCCTCTGGCAGATGTACAGCCAGCCTATCTCACCCTCCTGTCCTGCTGCCTGCAGAGCAGACCATGGCCATACTGTCCCCCCTTCCCTGGGCTGCCCTCGCCTTCCTTCCCTTTCCCCGGGCCATGAACGTAGAGATGGTGGGGACAGATCACACGTGCCTGGCAGTCTGTCACCATTGCCACGTCTCAGCCCGGGAGAGCCCCTGCTGTTCTTCCGCCAAGCGTCCCGCGTCCCCCGGGTTGCACCGTGCTTTAATGCCACGCGGAGCGGCATGCGGTCAAAGGCAGGGACACGGATCAGCTGTAAGATCTCACTGCTAGGGCTGGGGTGGGCGATCGCCTTGGCACCATCCGCAGTCCTCATCTGATAGCTGTGTTGAGGATTTCTTTTTTAATTGTGCTTAAATTGGGAAGCTGGCAATCTCTGAAGAGCAATCTCTGGAGCTGCTCTTAGGTTGTTTTTGTCACAGTCCTCCAATCTGAGTTATTTTATTTATTTTATTTTATTTTATTCTATTTTTAAAGTCACAAACACTCAGGGGTTCCAGAAAAGGGGGGGAAGTGTTCTCTGGAGGGCAGCAGGCTTTCCAAGGTAGTGTCTGAGCGTCTTTAAAAGCGGGCATCTCGTTAGCTAATACATTACACCAATCAAGGAGAGTTATCTTAAGCCACAATTAATCTGCTCCCTGGCATATGTTGATAGGAAAGCATCATGCTGTTTCTTAATTAAAAGCAAACGGATTAAAAATGATTAATAAGAGTATTAAATATTCTCCTAAACTAAAAGCTTTGGGATTCTTGGGTAAATCTAGCTTTACGCAGGTCTGCAACCGTAAGGCAGCTTCTTGGGGTTTTTTTTCCCTTCCCTGAAATCTTCCTAAGTGCCCTACTTTGTATGCAGGGAGCATTTCTGTCGTGTCTAGGGGCAGAAGCAAGGAGCAAAACCTAACGAGTTTAAAATAATAATAAGAAAAACCAATGAAATAAGCAAAATCTTGAGGTTGAAATGACATCACTGATTTAAGACAATCATATACATAACGTTAAAGAAAAAAAATCCTGGCTTCTTATTAAAGGGTGTCAGGCAGGAGCAATGCTGGGGGCTGGAATGGGGTCTGCACTTTGGGCTTCCTCACAGCAATGCCGGCTCTCACCCATGGGCGCAGCAACACCTTCATCAACACGGGGAAGGCGTGCTGCTTGTGAGAGTCCCAGGCAAGAGGGAAACAATTTCTTGGACTTTGGAAACTGATAATTAAATATATAAATAAAGGGTGAGCAGTGAGGAGGCTCATCGGCGCGAGTGCTGCCTTTGCGCTCCTCTCTGGTATTGGCAAGGACGGTGGAAAATGAGCTTTGCGAAGGCTTGTAATGGGCTGGCAGCTGTCGAGGTGCAGGCACCGCTCTGTTGGGAGAGCGGGAGAGGTGAGACGCTGCCTCAGGCGGCGTGGCCGGCTGCAGGAACCCATCTCATGCAGCCAAGCAGAGTCCTGGTAGGGGAAGTATTCTGCTGGCTTCACTGCTACTGCTCCAGGGGTTTCCAGGGCCTTTGCAAACATGCTGCCCACCCACACCGAGGCTTCACCTTCGGGTGCAAACATCCATCACGTGCTTCTGCCTCCCGCTCCTCGGCCAGCCCCTGAAATCACCCCGTTCCCAGTCAGGCCGCAGAGGCAGCACAAGGATCAAAGGTGTGTAGGGTGCCCGGGTGGAGCAGTGCTTGCTCTGCTGCCCGCGGCTGCTGGGGTCTGCACCCGTGGCGGGAGGGTGCCCGCTCGGCCCCCCGGTGCATTACTGCACCGAGCTCATTGTCATTCTGACTTTGACTTCGTTAGTGATAACAGAGAAGGATAGTGCACCTTTAAATGACGAGCTTTGTGTTTAATTACCCAAATAAAATGACATAAATATGAATGAGTGCTAATGGCAGTACTTGCTTTTCCGGAAACCATTAACAAAACGATTCTTAAATGATTTGTAAAGAAAATGAGAGGAGAAGAGAGGAGCGAGAAGGCTATTAGGCGTCTAACACACTCCTGAATTATTATGTAGTCAACTACCTAGCAAATATCAGGTGAAATGATCTTGCAAAAGAAAAAGAGGGGTTTGTTGCCAAGGCTTTTCAGGGATGTGGACACCCCGATCTCCTCTGCAGTGCACACATCTGCTGAAGGGGCTGTTCGGTTTCTGGGCTGGATCAGGGATCCCGTGATTGTTGGGGCACACTAACACCGGGTCAGTCTTTAGGTGATGGGGACTCCTGGGTCCCATGACAGCTTAGCACTGGGAGAAGCCCCAGATCAGCTGCATCTCTGACCACCCCTGCCCTCACCTCAGCATCAGTGGTATTTCACCAGAAGTTGGGCATCTGATCCGGGAAGGAAACTGGGATTTTAGCTGGGGCAGCTTCTGGGGCTGATGCAGCTAGTTCGGTGTCAGCCGCTGGCAGCACTGCTGCCTCCGTGGTTCCCTTTAGTCACATTTATGGAAGGAGACGCGAAAGAAATATATCATCTTTTGACTTTTGCTCGTTGTTCGTTGTGTTTATAAAAGCCACGCACACACTGGGAAAACCACAGAGGGCTGCCAGCCACGTGTTTTACCCAAGGCTGCCAATAATTGCGAGTTAAATTTCGGGAACGGTGCGTGGGGAGCGGGAGCGTGCAGGCAGCGGTGGCTGCACAGCACTGGGACACCGGGTGACACGTGCGGTTTGTTCGCAGGCGTACTTATGGGACAGTAATAAGGACCTGGTGGAGTGGCTGGAAAAACAGCTGACGGAAGAAGAAGGCGTTCGCTCAGTTGTGGATGAAAACATCAAATACATCTCGAGGGACTACATCCTCAAACAGATACGGAGGTAAGCCAACTACACACACTCTGCCCCTGCAGAACAGGGATTTTAAAAAGTTCAGCCTCTGATCTTGGCCACGTGCGCTTCCCCGGCTGAGGAAAACGGATTCATTGGCCTTCTTGTGTGGCAAACACATAAGGAGTATGTGGAAATGCAGTTTCCTTTGGAAGTGCAAATACAGGGGCAAATGTGGAGCTCCTGTGAAACAGAGGGATTTGTACAAAGTCTACATCTCCTGTTCCTCCTGCGCAGGCTGTGGTGCTGCTGTACGTGCAGGTGCCTTGAGCAAAATCACAAGCCAGCAGAGCGGAGATCTAATCCAGCAGCGCCCAAACCTCCCTGCCCATGCCCGCCCTTTACTGCAACAGGAGCTGTGAAGAGCCAGGGCACAGAAATTTCACTGCTAATGTGGCTTTTCTCCGTTTGAGACAGATAATGGAGAATTATTTTAGAGGTCTGCATACTGTGTGAAGCAAGGAGAGAAAGCAAATCTCTGAGCTGTGCTACTGCTATCAAAGTGGTGTGTTGACCGCACATGGCCAGAATATCCTTACGGCTTCCTTGCCTTTATTTTTTCTAGCCCCAGACTTCCCAGGCAAGCTACCTAGTTTCTTCTCTGCTCAATGTCATAAAAAGCCCAGCTCCCTTCAATTGCTGTTTGGAACTACACCAAATAAACCCTCAAAATACTAAAACATTGGTAGGGTATCTATTCCTCCTGCTTCTAAGAGTTATTGTGCGCATTTGCACAGACATTCATCCAGCGGAGCCAGTTGAGCCTTGTGAGCCAAACATTTTGCTAGACTTGAACAGATCGAATTTTGATAGTTTTTGTGCCTTAGACTGGAGGTCTCTTAAAGCAGCTTTGCCTCCGAGAGAGCTGGGGGAGGGCACCGAACTGCGGAGTGAAGCTCCTGTGGTTTCCGTGTCCCGTGTCTGACTCCGTAGGGCGACTCTTCCCGTCATTTCCACCAGTTTCTCCATCCGTGCTGCGGTGGACGGGGCTCTGCGACATCTGGGAGGGGGAGATGTGGATGCTCTCGGCAGCCTCTGAAGGTGCTGCTGGTGGGATCAGAGCACGCTCCAGCGCTCCTGGCCGCCCCATGTCTGCCCTGGGTCCACATGGTCCGGCCTCTCGGGCTTTCAGCCTCCGTGCGTGTCTGAGCAGGTCTGCCACCAGCAAATTCAGTGGCACAGGGACCTCCAAGCGAGCACAGCTCTTGCGCTGCTCGCAGTCAGTTCACACAAGTGCCTGCTGCCTCGTCCAGTCTCTCTTACAGACCCCATATTTCAGTCCTCCCCCCCTGGGCCTGACGGGGAGCTGTCGGACGCGCTCCGGTGCAAGTGTCGGGGCTGCCGTCACTTAACTCTCGCTTCTTTCCAGCCTGGTCCAGGCCAATCCAGAGGTTGCCATGGATTCGATAGTGCACATGACCCAGCATATATCACCCACCCAGCGAGCCGAGATCGTGCGGATCCTCTCCACAATGGACTCGCCTTCTTCAACGTAAGAGCATCGATTTCCCACACTCCCCCCTGCCCGGTACAGTGGAGGGAAAAAAAAAAAAGAAAAAAGCTCAGAATTGCCCTTTGTCTGCTCGACTGTGACCACTGTACCGAGACGGGGAGGCTCAGGGACACGCTGGAAGAGTGACATTTTTATTTTTTCAAATCAGACTGACCAGAGGAAGTGTGTTCTTTGGCCAGAGACACGAGGAAAATGTATAAACACAAGCGCCTGCGGAATTGAGTTACAGCTGTCTAACTGTACCTTATTTATTTAACAAAGTGTGACTGGACCAATGCATCAGTTCGCTGTTCGGCTGCCACCCAAAAGCGCTACAGCCAGGCAATGAAGGGTGCTCCGGTACCGTGAGGTCTTGGCATAGCAAAGCAGGGGCTCGTTTAAATTACACCCCTGTGCCCCTGCCTGCTTCTCTTTTCACAGCCCGCCTGATAGCGGCGGCTTTGTGCTGACAAGTGCCAACGTCACCCCCTGCGAGAGCACTGCTGCAGCCGATGACGGGCTCTTCCTCCCAGGAGCGGGTGGGAGCCCAAGATCCTCCCGCCTGGCGTCCTGTGGGCGAGCGGAGCCCACCGCTGAGTCAGCCCTCTTGTCTCTGTCAGCCGGTGGTGATTTGTATTATTTCAAACGTCTGTCTTGTTGCTTACTAGTAGAGGAAAAACAGTGTTTAAGGCGGCGTGGCCAGGGCTGTCGCCGTGCCCCAGGCAGGCTGCGGGGAAGGCTCCTGGGCTCCCCAGGACTGTGAAGGTGGCGGGGCAGGATTTTGGAGGCTAAATCCCCGCTCGCTTTGCCTTTGTGCCCAGTTCCTTTAGAACGGGTCAGTAAACTGTGTGAAAGGCCCTTCTAGGAGGAGGTAAAAGAGGAGACCACAACGCAGCTGCTAGGCCATTTCTGCTCTTCCTTCCCTACTTATTTTGAGGGATAACAGACACGGGCAGCCCCACTCTTGCATATACTTCATGTAAGTGCTAATCCCTTTCATACAGGTAGGTAACTGAAGCAGAAAGCAGATACAGCCTGCCAGGGTAAGGGAGGGGAAAGGACCGAGTCAGATACACCAGTGGGGTTAGAACTGCGAAAGGAAATATCAGTCTAATGCATCTGAGCAAAGTTTTTCTCCATCGCCCACCTCTGCCCTGGAGCTGGCTTGAGTGGAGCTGCCTGCACGTGGCTGGCCCTGGGGAAGGGACTGCCATTATTCACGTGGGAAGACGGAAATAAAAGTTATTTTTGGTAATCCCATTCCAATGGTCACTGTTTGCAGCCGGTCAGGAATAACTTTCTCCATGGCAGGTAAAAGTGCGGCGCCAGCACTGAGCCAGGCTGCCCAGGTCGGCAGTGGGGCAGCAGCGTAGATCACCGCAGGCTGACCCCAGCCCAGGTCCCTGGCTTATTTCTACACTTTTTTATTTTCATGGGCCTCCTGACCATAATAAAAGATGAGAGAAGCTGGAACTCTGGAGGGAAGCACAGTCAGCCCCTAACACGTAGATACTGTTATGGAACTTGGTCTAAGTAGTACTGGAGAGCTTACACCAATGATTGTCTTAAAAGTATTTCAGATTTTACAGTTCCTCTTGTAGTATAGCGTGAATCAGAGGGGATGTTTTTATGAAAGAAATAATTAATGATGATGCCAGTGCCTCCCACCTGTACGGTTTCCTTCTCAAGTGCAATGCAGCCCTTCTGCGCCTGTGGTGCCAGAGCTCCTGTAAAATGAGGTGCAGCACCGGGGGTCCCTGCTCTCCTCCCCGGGGGGACGAGCAGCAGCGGTGCAGCCCTGCCCGTGGCCAGCGGAGCTGTGTCACCTGAAGGACTAGCTTTTTCTTAATAGTTAAGAATCCTAATTTGATTTAAAAGAGGTTTTTTTTTTTCCACTAGAGCCCCCTGAACAACCCCCAAAGATGCTTTTACTTACGCCAGTGTGGGCTGCAGCAGGACACGCGGGACAGAGAGAGAATGTCTCCCCAGGCAGGACCGCTCAGGGGGCATCACGGCAGGGGTGACTCGCTGGCCACCTCCTCCACTGTCACCAGGATTTCCTTGTGGTGGTGTCACAAGTCAGTCCCTTATCCGGGACGTCTGCCGGTGTTACGGGAGAAGTCCCAGTGCCCACGGCTCCGTTTCTTCTGCTTGGGGTGGGAGCCGTCGCTGCCACAGTCTCGTGCCTGCTGGGCAAGAGCAGACCCCTCTGTTTCAGTGTTACAGGCGCTGGGTCAGGCTCCACTTAATTTGGGGGTAAAGTAGCTCCAAAAAAACAGCCGTCCGGTAACGTCGGAGCTGGTCTGAAGTCAAAGTCCAGCACTAGCCCTGGGAGCCCTGTGGAGGTCCGGGCCTGCAGCAGCAGCGGGGCAGCGTCACCGGCCAACGTCCCGGCCGTTCTCCCCCAGCCCCGGCTGTGGCCGCAGTGCCGGTGCTGCAGTGCCGGTGCCGCAGGCGTGCGGGTCAGTTACCCAGCGGGGCGGGGGCGGCAGGGAAACCACCCTCGGTACATACGGTTCTCGCCGGTGCTGAAGTATTTCACTTACCTCAATTTCTTTTAATAAAAAGAATAAATTACACCTCTGTTGCCGGGAGTGGAAATCTGTCACCCCTTGTCCTGAGTGCCCCTCGGGGAGCTCTGTTCTTGCCTTAAGGAAAAACAAGGAGTTCTATGCGGCACCTCTCGAACGAGGTCCGGTGGCCGCCGATGCGGGGAGGACGGAGCCGCAGTCCCTCGTGGTCTTGGCTGTGCCCCTCGCCTCAGCCGCTCGGGCTCACCACAAAAACACTGCCTCTCGCCTGGCCCCTGTTGCTGCTCTTGTGCCTACCCACGGTCAGACTCTGCAGGTGCTTGAAATAAACCTTCTGAGATGTGACCTCGCAGGGCAAAGCCCGTCCCGACACCTCGGCCAGCCAGAGACAAGCGGTACTCGTACAAATCGGGCACGAGTATTTACCTTTCTCCGCTTTGCATCCTCGGTGGCTGCAGGAGCTGGGCGGCCGGCGCCGAGCCGTGCTGGAGCTGCGGGTGCCGGGGCAGAAGGACCAGCTCCTCGTCCCACCGCGGGCTCTGGTCTCTGCCCACCGCTCCGGGTGTAACTCCCGGCCCACAGCCGCCATCCCAGCCAGCCGTTAGCGGGTCCTGTTCCTCCTCCACGGATTTCTTGTCTTCTTTAACTGAAACAGAAAAGAAAAACCCAGCCCCAGCCATTGCCTCCAAGGGTGGTGGGAGATCTTCCATGAACGCTCTCCCCGGAGCTGTTCCGTAGGCAGGGACCTGGTCAGCAGGAGCCCACTGGGAACGCCGCGGCAGGCCCTTCGGTTGAGGGGTGTCCCCTGCTAACCTGGGGGCTCGGTAAACACCAATGCCTCTCAGAAGCTCCCCACGTCGAAGGTGAGGATTAGCGTGACGTTAAATTGGACCACGTTAGCAAACACAACTCCAGCAGTTATTTTTCATGCATTTTTCAAACCGGAATCCTGATAGTTAATCACCTTAACAAACGTAATATAATTGGGGGTGGGTGAGGGGACGGACCCTACTGAACTCCAGAAACGCATTTAAAACTCTTTAGCCTAAAATATCTACATATTAAAATGCCAAGAAAAGAAGTACCAAAGCTGTAAGCTCTCAAAAGCCCAAGATCAAAGTGCCATCATCTTTTAATGTAAACCTTTTGTTGCATCAACAGTCTTAAGAGGGATGAGAGACATCAAAATAAAAACTGAGACAAACTGTGGCTTTGTAGCTGTTTTTTGTTTTAGTCTCCTCTCAATTTGGGCCATGAAATAGGTCAGCTCCATTACTGATCAGCCTTCCCACAAATATTTAAAACAAATTGAATTGCACACCCAATACCCATCACAATTACGCCAGGCACAATAACTAAATTAGCAATTCAACAAAATAATTGGAAATGCGATTCTCTCTATTCCACAGCCTCCCTCAGGGGTTTGGCCGATCTATGGGGGGAAAACTCTGCTTTACTAATTCTGCAGCTAATTAGAGACACACTTGTAAATGAAGTTGTTTGTCTGAAAGTTGAAATTCTTTGCTATTGTGGGGTTGGGGGAGAGGATTAACAACACAACCCCTCTGTCCCCCCCGTCGCACACACAGTTCCCCAATACACCACCCAGTTGCTGTGCAATGTTGTGCAAAGGTGTAATGCCCATTTGTGTAGGTACTAATTAGCAGCTGTATCATGAATTGATAAAGAATTAATATTCTATTGGGGGGGGGAATATCTCACTTCCTTGCTGTTAATTGGCAGCATTAGGAAAACTGAGTGGAAATCACCCTGGTTATCTGTGCCCTTATTAAACAGCGCTCAACGCTGCTGCCCGTGCCGCAGCCCCGCGATATCGGACGCCATCGCTCTGAACCCGCCACGGCTGCTGGTGCTGCCGCTGGGCCACGGGGCAGGAACTGGGTGAGCAGAGCCTGCCCCAGTTCACCCAGACTGGGGGTGCTGGGGTGTAACGCACAGTCCAGCCTCCCCCCCACGCACACGTAACCCCCTCCCCGGCCGAGCGACTGTCCGTTGTGCGCGCTGGGGGCTGCAAGGTGCCCTGCAAGGCACCCGCTGCCGCCCAAGCTGCGCCTGAGGGCCGAGCTGCGGGGCCGCCGGCTGCCCTGCTGCTGGACACGGGCCCGTCACCACTGGAGCCTCTCCGGGCGGTGGTTCTGATGAGTTGTTACTCAGGGATTACACAGGCTGCACTTTCTCCTGCAGCACAATCAAATCCAGGCGAGGGAGCGTTTTCATGCCAGGAATAAAGCACTGCCCTTACCAGCAAGGTCAGCAGATGAAACTGGCCTCATAAGCTGACGCTGCCGGCCCAGGTTCTCCCCGTGTATCGCACTACCCAGGTGGGGGGGAGATGGCAGGGAGAAAAGCCTGCTTAAACACTGATAAGTAAATTCAAAAGCATGCTTAGTAGGGCTTTGACTCTTATCTCTTCAAACAATACAAACGAGAAGTTATCACCACATTTAAAGTGTTTCATATTACCCTTTTAACATTACATCCAGCTCGCTCTCAAAAAAAAAGAAGAAAAATCAAGTGCCCTGGTGCTACAACGGTAAAGGACACAGAAGTCAAACTGGAAAGGGGTGCCAGAGCTGCAGCGCGTACCGGCAGCGCCTCAGCTACAACGAGAGGCCGGACAACTTGCCAGCACAGCAAACCCCAAAGCGGGAGAGGGACGTGGTGCTTTCTGTTCAACATCCTTAATGCCTGCGCAGACAGCGCGAGCAGCGTGAAACCATTCCGCCGACACAAACTTTGGAGCAGCCAATTTCCTCCCCTTGATGCCTTTCAGAATTGTGGTTATTAAACCATGAGGTTTTAATGGTGTTGGAAGACCACCCAGCTTTGCTGCTGCTCCGAAAAGAAGGACAGGTACAGTTCTAACAGGTGGGGACACACGCCTTGACTCTCAGCGGGCGGATTGTGCCAACACGGCATGGCTGAAGGTGCTGCCGCGTCACACGGGTTTCTGCCTGCTGCTGGGGAGCTGGAATTGATGGGGGGGGCCTGGACGGAGGGGACAGGACCTGACATATTGCCAGGATTTGCCCTGGAAGATGCTTACACCCAGAGGAGGAGGCCTGTAGGTGTAGCCCTCCACACTGGAGCAGCCCACTGACAGGCATCACACTAAACTAAACGAACTGGCTCACTAACGAACACGGGATTGCTCACCATACCTTGGTACAGGCGTCTTCTTAAAAATCAGCCCTTCCCTGTAGCCACGGACCCTTTGGGCCCTTCTCCCCGCAGCTCCCCGGACGGTGCTTCGCCTGTGACTCTCGCAGCTTGCGTGAGCTTCGTGGGAGGGACGAGTGTCGCTGCTGGGCTCTTTGCTGTACGTAAGGTCGTTAGTGGGATCCTGAAATAGAAAGGGCAGCAGAGAGGAGCCAGCGGTGACATTTAGTGCGTTTCCACCTGGCAAATTTTGACCAGAGAGCTGCGAGCTGGAGGGGGACGGGAGAAATCAATGCCCTTCCCTGAGCGCTGCAGCTACTGCTTCGCTGCAAGTGAGCATAAAGATTTATTCACCTATGATATGTACGTGCTCCACGCAGAGTGAATACTCGCCTTGGCACTTATTTTCTAAAGCCAAGAAAAATCCTAATTCTTCCACAGGGCAGGGAGCCCGGCCTCCGCTGCTGCCTCTCCCTGCACGGATCGAGAGGGCCAAGGACCAGCACCAGCGAGGAACAGGGAAAGGAAAAGCTCCGATGGCTTCGCAGAGCCAGCAGCTCCTCCTGGCACAGCCAGCGCTGAGGCACCGGGCCCACGGCTGCCTAAAGAACAGGCAAAAATCCAGGTAGTACTCTTGGGAGCACTGGTCGGAGGAGCTGTGCTTAACGACATTATCATCACACTTTTTCTTCCCTGCTTTAAAAAAAACAAACCAAAGAGAGTCACAAAAGAAACCTGGGGTAGCGCACCGCCTCCTCGCCCAAAGGAAGCCCTCCTGTAGCTGGTAGCTGGCCCCTCACGCCACGCTGCCCGGGGCTCCCCAGGCTGCTTTGTGCAGAGGCGGCAGAATTCAGCCAGAACGGATCCAGACACAGGTGCGGGGCTTTTTCTGCTTTTAAACCCAGGATTTCACCCACCCACCCACCCACCCCTGCTCAAGGCAAGTCTCTGCAGCTGAGCTGGCTCGCCCTTGCTGTGCTGGGCTCTTTGCTCCCTACAACACTGAAGGTATTGGGAAGCTATTTATTGGAAGCAGGTGACTAGAAGGGAGACTTAATTCTGTAATGATGAGGTGCGAAAATGATTAATTAATATCAGCTCTGCAGACAGCTCCAGGGACACAGCGAAGTGCAATAATGCAGCTACAGAGAAAGTCTTCTAAAAGGGAAAAAAAAGGGTGAAACTGTGTTGTAATACATCCCATTTTAAGCAGAGGCAGGACGCGGGGAGCAGCACGGCAGGAGCAGAGGGAAAGGGGTCATCGCCGCGAGGAGACACAGTCCCGTACAGCGTGGGATCGTCTGCTCCTGCACGCTGGGCCTCGTCTGCCGGGGAAGCACGGGTCGTGGAGCAGGCTTCCCTCCCTGTGATCTAACCTGTTACACACTTAAAAACAGAATGTATTTTTAATTAAGCTTAATAAGAAAAAGTAATTAAAAAAGTAAAATTTAGTTGTCCACTGAAAAGCTGGTAAGGGAAAAAACCCGAAAAATACCCCGTGTGTTACAATGAAGTTCAGACACGGGGCTTTTCAGCTGGTGAACAAAAATGTAACCGCTACTGCAAGCCTTTACATTTTCGTGATGCGTGCTGGGCGTCATCAGCACAACGCCCACGGCTCAGTCGCTGCTGAGCGGCTGCAGCGGCCACCCTGCACCTGCAGGAAGCAGCTCAGCTCGGCGGTGACGAGCCCACAGCACCGTCCGGACGCTCAGAGATGCAAAGCTTCCCCGTGTCAGGAACAGGACCTCGTGGGGCGAGGGTCTCATCCCACCAGCACCCTGATCCCTGTGAACTCGCTGTCCCGAGCCCGAGCGGGGCTGCAGCCCTCGGCACCCCAGGGACTGCCGGGGGACGAGCTCCAGCTGCACAAGAAGTTTCCAGCCCCCGTCCCGCAGCGCTCCTGCCTCTCCGTCTTTAAAACTCCCTGCGCGTTCTGGCCGTTTGCTGCTCGCGCGGCTCTGGCTCCGTGCAAAGCGACGCCGAAGACGCCAGAGAAGTAACGCTGCGGTGGCGGGGCTGAGAGAGGCCGTGGCTGCTGGTACGTCCTCTGCACTGATCATGCTCAGACAACCAGTTTACAAAGCGTTTTAATTGGATCGCGCCAAACACAAACCAAAGACAGCGCAGTTCACGTGCTCACAAGCGACGGCCACCTCACGCACACATATATGCACGTATTATTTACGCAAGATAACCTCCATTTCAGACTGATCACAGCAGGCTAACAAATTCCCCTTCCGGGATTTAATCTCCAGCTTCTGACTTTTGGATATAAAAACCCCACCAAACCCCTCAAGTGAGTCATCTCCTCTGGCCAGTTTTACATTCGTGCTGGCATCCTTCCACAGCGTGTCATGGTGATGATGAAGACAGGATGGCTCAGAGTCATGATCAGCAGAAATAATTAAGTGTACAGGATCAATGCTGGACTGAAAAATTCACCGATAGGTTCTAATTGCAGAGCCATCCCCAGACGTACCCCCCGTGCTGAGCTCATCGCCAGTCAGCAAATGTCCCTGTGTGCAGCGAGCGCTCATTCAGAAACGGGAGCGTGAAGGGGGAGCTCCGGCTGTCGGCAAGGAAGAGCACCTTTTCTCTGTTTTAAGGCTGTGTTAATTATGTAAATGACATTTAAATCCTCTTGACTTGGTGAAAAATAAAGTCACACATTCCAGATATGCAGCCAACGACCAGAACAGCACGCTTAAATGCCCCCCCCTCCCCGAATCCCCCAAATAAAAACCTCTAGGGATTTAACACAAACGTGGGTGACCTGATTGCAGGGGGGGCTGGTGGTCCCTGCCGGTCTGAACCGCATGTCCCTCCCCGCAGCAGAACACCGTGCCCATGCTGAGCAGATTGCAAAATCAAGGTCAGGAATTTAAAAGAGAATAGTTAAAAATGGATTGTCTTTGGGAGGAAGCAGAGTTCATTTTGAAGCTAGAGAGGAGGGCGTTTAGCCAAGCTAAATGTCTACCCCCTCCCCTCTTCTTTCTGAGCCTGTGTGATTTAGCAGTAACCGTATTTGATGTTCCCTCCGGGAGGCTTTCAGGAACAAACCAGAGCTGGAGAGACCTTGCTCGGGGTGCTCCCCGGCAGCACCCAGCGACCACAGGAGGGCAGGGCCAGCAGCTGCCCAGACGGAGGAGATGTCACGAGCCGGGGCAGCGTCCGGCGCAGGGAGCGGTGCCCCTCGCACTCCGGCCGGGCCGGGGGCGTGCGGTGCGGTGCGGTGCGGTGCGGTGCGGTGCGGAGCGCTGCCGGCGCGGTCAATCCTGGCGCGAAGGCCCGACGCTAATTCTGCTCGGGTTCTTCGGGACTCGTCATTTTTCCAAACAGCGAACGATAAAGCTCCGTCCTGGGGAAAGGAGGAAGGAGGAGAGGGGAAAAGTTACTTTTCAAGGTCAAAACGGAAGGAAGAGGCTGCCAGCAAAACCATCCACTCCTTAAAATGTAAAGGCCTTGTGTAATTAAAAATGCATTCAACAATCTTTATTAATAAACACAGGCAAAGGGGAGAACTTGCATAAGACCAATCACACACAGTACAGAAATATGTAAATATTTCAGTGTGCCTGGATACCATCTCTCTAGAGAACGAGGTTTTCTATAAGTTTGCCCTTTACAGACAGGCTCTTCAAGTAAGAAAACAAGACTGAACATTTTAATAGGATGTATGAGACCGCAGAGCCATAAGGAGGATTCAATCAGGCAGTCTACGTGGGACTATAATTTAGTTTTCATACATTTTCTTGGACTTGACGGTACTTGAAAAACAATGAAAATGACCCAGCAACAAGGTTCCAATTAGTATCACACATGCAGCAATTCTGATAACAGGAGCAAGTTTCCCTTTTAAAAAAAAGAAAAAAAAGTGGGCTGGTGTTATTTATCTTTAATTTTAGAACCAAAGTAACCTGAGAAGAGATGGGGGAAAGGAGAGAGCATTTTTATAAATCATGCATTTCTGGAAATCAAGGAAAAAGCATCAGGAGAGCCTTATTTTCCACATATGCACTTTCTAAAGCAACGGCCTGTTGTAAGAGGACGGCACACACAGAGCGGAGTGTTGGCTGCACGGAGGATGGGATTTTTCCTTCAGAGCACAGCAACAACCATCAGCGTTATTAGAGCAATAACCAGACGATCCCATTGCTGTGGGCCAGCGTCTCAACGGTTCGTCAGGGCCGGCGCCCGGGAAAGCAGCTCCTGCAGAAGCCGGGCCAGGAAAACTGTCAGGACAGGCAGAGAAAAGAGACTTCTCCACCGCTCAAGAACGAGTAAAAGCACGGCTTCAAAGGATGACATTCGGACCTGACAGAGATACTGTGATTTTGGCTGCCTCCTCAATTACGACCACAACGGGGACCACTCTCGCGAGGGGCTGCTTTGATGCCTTGCTCCTTCACCGATCGATAAAAGATGGCAACTGGTTTGAAAACTGTCTGCTTCTTGCAGACACTTCCACAGAAGAAAGTTACCTGTCAGCCTCGTGAAAGAAGGAACTTCGAAGTTTTGAACAGTGACGGCAGAAAAACGCCAGCCGTTAATCCCAGGAAGACAAGGAACAAAGTATCCGTTCCAGCAGCGCAGGAGGATGGACAGACGTGCACGGACCACTGAGACAAGAAACCCTTCTAATTCACAGGGCCACATCTCTTAAATTAATTTTAATTTAGAAGCTAATTAAGCAATCAGCTGCTCTACCCTCAGAAAATGAGTCTGTGGTGAGGGATGCATCTCCTTACCTAAGAAAATGGTCGACACGGTGTTTTGCGTGCAAAGCTCAGCTGAGCCTGCGGGACCACAACTGGAGTTTCTGTCTTAAATCAGGAGTGTGCACACAGGTTTTGGCAAGTTTAACACAAATGCAAAATCAAAACACTTCTAGAAAACAGAACCGATACATGAAAAGCTGAAAACTTTGACACTTAAAAGAAAAAAACAGAGGGAGAGGAATGCCTTACCCAAGCCTACAACATTTCCCATCTTTCCTGACTATCAACTGATAAACGTAACTCGCTTTTGCTGTTTCAACTGAGGAATCAGACGGCAAGCGGCACCACTGCCAACAAGGACGTTGCGACTTTAAGGCTCCGTCAAGTGATCGGAAGGAAGATGCAGAGCGATGCTATTCAGTCCTCCGACAATCACGGCCCTCCAGCCTTGCTTCGCCGGCTCGGCTCAGACCCCGTCATTACACTGAGCAAACGTTTCCACTTGTGCTGCAATCTCGATGAAATTCCTGGGCAGCGCGCAGCGGTTCCTGTCCGCAGCGGGGTTCACGTGTCGGGAGCAGAGAGGGAAACGCTGAAACCGGTGTTTTGATAGAAGATCATTTCACACTCAGGTGGGCAAAGCTGACAAACGCTCGCGGCTTGCTCCTGTCAGAGGAGGCTGAGCGGCTCGGGTACTTTTAACGAAACGTCACCGATTTCATTCTTTCTCCCCTCTCTCTGGTATACGCCTCGTTTTAAAAAGGGCAACTTAATTGCATTGAGGAAAACAATCTAAGGAAGGTAAATGACAATACCAAACGCACCCACTTCGTTGGCTTCCAGCCCGCAGGTGCAGCAGCGGGAGCCACACAAGGCCTCGGGGAGCTGACAGCGGCAGACTCCCGCCTGTTCACTCCTGTGCCAGAGGAGAGCATCTCTGCAGAGAAGAACCCTCCCGGCAGCCAGCAGGCTCTCGCGGCTCCTCTTCTCGGGATTGTTTCCGTTTTCGCTTCCACCGTAGGGATGCTGCTGTTGCCCCGGCTCAGGGCTCAAAGCCTCTGGTCTGTGCAGCTCCTGCAGTTTGTTTGTTCTAAGGCACGTGCTGCGCACAGGCAGCACAGGCGCTAACCAGACAAGTTCGGTTCTCAGCTATTAAATAAGACCCAGCTCGCGCACACGGACTCGCTCCCACCCCTTCGTGCTTTGCTAAGGAACACCACGGTCTCTGCACATTGCCAGCGCTCTGTGTGCTCTCCCACAGATTTTGTACAGCCGACCTAAACACCATTTCAGATCTTAGTCCTGATCCATCACGCGGCTCTGCAGGCACGGCTGTTGCTTGGGAGGATCCGCTGCTCCCACTGCAGATGGCTCCGCTGCCCTCCACCGACGTTAACTGGCCAGTGTGGGGATATTCTTTGTCCTGGCTATAAACCTCACACTCTCCTCTGGCCACTGAGCCACTTGGGCAACACAAAAGACTGGGCTGAAGAAATCCTGTTTTGCAGCCTGTGTAAGCGCTGCCAGGGGCACGAATCCGCTCCCAGGCAGACCCTGTTCAGCCTGACCACTGCACACCCTCGCAGCAAACTGCAGGCGGGTCTTTTCCTGCTCCTCTTCCACACCCTGGTGCCAGCGAGCAACAGAATCTGCTTTTATTTTGTCCACAAGCCTCACCCACAGGTAACAGGCTTCAAACCTTCCGGCTCCGCTGGCTGCTTGCCAAACACACCTCAACGGCGTTTTGCAAAACTCAAAGGGGACTTGCTCCCAAACGTCACCTCCACCGCGCAGAGGGGCTCCCGGCTGCAGTTTCTCTACAATACACCCTTCTCCTCTTACACATTCATTCATTTTTTTACAGTCCTCTGTAAGTTCAAATAGAATGTGCACATTCTGGGGAACCCCATAGAAACTAGCCAAAGACAGCAAGAGTTTCTCTGTTTTCCTGGTGAGCGGGCAAAAGCCAAAAGTAATGTTTCTTTGCTGCCTGCCTTGGCGTTTCCCACTGGTGGAGAACCAGTCTCCGCAGGTTTTTGTCTTCATTTTTGTTTTCTGATAGTCTTCTGATGGGTACAAGAGTTCAGGGATCAATGCTGAATTTGCTCCAAACCTACAGGTTTTAAATAAACAGCCATTTTTCAAGCAAGCAGGGCCCAGGGAGACTTCAAGTAAGAATTTGTCTTCGCCGGCCGAGAAATGCTGCCAGCTCTGACAGACTCTCACTTTTCGCGCCCCAGGTTTCAGGGGTGCAAAGAGGGGCTGCACCCGCAGCCGCAGGCAGGCAGGCCCTGCAGCGCGAGCCCAGCACCCCCAGAGCCCCCATGCTCCCGGGCACGATGCTGGTAACCTCTGTTGAAGTAAAAATTCAAGTGGAGCTGTTTGGATAATAACACAGCATGGGCAGACACCCTGGAAGAGAGTGACAGGAGAAGGAGGGAAATCAGGTAACCCCACCACCCCTGAAACAGAATAAATATTTCACCCTGCAAAAAAAAAAAAAAAACCCAATCTTTTTTTTCCTCTTCTCATCATCTAGGCCACCTTTCTTCTACAGCATCTCCCCTCAGCAGGATTTAACCATGCATAGAGTAAAACTCATCAATCCTCCAGGTTTAACCTTGTCTCTGTTTCAATTCACCAGGGTAAGTGTGGATTTTAATACTTTCAGCCCCCTTAAGGCTACGCATAATGAACTTGGATTTTGGTTAAAAAATATAAAATTTCTCTCCTCCACCCACATATATTAAATATCAGACTTGAGCCACTGAGTTGAAACAACCCACCCCACTGCAAGTCCACTACCTCCAGATGAAGGGAAGGTGACTTTAGCACAAAGAGGTACTGGTCTTAGCAATATGCTGAGGAATAACCTATGCGAGTAATTAACAGTACTTACACCTCAGGTAGAGAGTGTGGAAGAAGCAGGTCGATACAGGGGTCTTCCTTGAATTAAAATTTAACTTACCCTTTATTGCAACCTACAAAAGCAAGTAATGAGCACTAACATTTTTATTTCTTTTAAACTGTCATTTAGGCTGTAGAGGGGATAATTACCTATTTCCACTGTAGTAAGGTTTTATCACCCTTAGTGAGGCATTTTCTAATTTAATATTTTTACTATATTATCATAAAACCTGTTTCTGGAAAAAATGATCACGAACCACACAGCCATTTGCCATAAAACATGTGTGTGTAAGTACCTTGGCTTAATTATTTATGCATTTCTTCCGAGCGGACTCCAAAGGCAGAGGAGGGCACAGGTGCTCGATGCAGCGGGAGCGCCGTGCCCAGGCACTCACCCCTGCCCACCTCCAGCGCCCGCTCCACAGGCACCTAGAAAGTTTGTGCAGCCCCTTCTTTCAACGCACCAGCAATCTGAGACAAAAGGTATACGTGAGGGAGGTGGTTTACTCTGCTCTCCGTGCCCCTGCGCAGTCAGAAGAATCCTGTTTTCGGTGCAATTCGCAACTCGGTTGTGGCTACGCTGGTTTTGCGGGAAGAGGAAGGAAGGGATGCCCCCGCGCTGCCCACCACCCCAGCCACGCTGCGGACCCTGGGGAGGGCATTCCCCGCGCAAAACCCAAGCCAGCAGCTTGACTGTCTTCCCATTCACGGCTTAACACGTGCACAGCCCTTGGCATGGTCACAGCAACGCTTGGGGCTGCGGGGAGCCCCCGTCACGGCGCTGCGACGTGCGCTTTGCAGACAAAGGATCCGGCTGCGCGCAGAAGAGGTGCCAAGGCCCGGCTCAACCTGAGCCCCCCCTGTGCAGCCCCCACTCCACGGCACTGCAGAAACGCTGACCGGCTCCCCACCATGCAAACTGGTGATTTCATGTCAACAGCAGTATTTTAAAAAAATAAATAAAAGGAACAGCTACTTCACACAGTGAGCTTTGTGTGCTAATTGACCAGTGGACCTTACCACCCGCCAAATCCCAGGTATTGCTACTACACGCATTTTATAGGCAAAATCCTCGCAACAGAGAGCAAGGAAACACACACAGAGAGGGCAGGAGTGCCTTGGGTGAATATTAATAGCAATAGCACGTTTGATAAATATATGAATCATCAAAATATAAGTCATAAAAACTGTTAACAGTTCCCCAGAAATCTACTTTGCCCATCTGCAGTAGCACTATTCCACCAAAGACAGAAAAGGGAAAACAAATACATACCTGCACATGGGAGGGGAGAACAGCTAATGCTGTACTATTTCATGTAATTATAGTCATGTTACTTCTTTTTTTTAAATATAGTTCTGTAAACTAGTAGAAGAACAATATTAAGGGGGAAAATTCAGTCTCTGCTGGGTTTTTTTCAGAGTGTTATTAATATAGCAATACTGCATGAGTCACTGCTGTGCTGTTTTAGTAAAAATACCCTCCAACAAATTTCTCTACCTTTTCCCATGTACCTTTTACTTCTTCTCTTCTTCCAGGCCAAAAAAAAAAAAAAAAAAAAGATAATTTAGAATATGCCACAAGCAGTACTGAAATAACTATACCTACCCCATTCCTACTGACATCCTCCATTGGGAACAATGAATTTTTAATTCACAAAAACTGGCGGAAGATAGAACATGAACACCCACGAAGAAAGGGAGGATGAGAAACACCGCCTCCTGATGAAAACTGACGCTGGCTGTAGATGGCTGATCATTTTCTTGGAAAACTTTGTCTGTATCCTAAGAAACCTTTTGTCCAGCGGTGTGAAGTTCAGATTACTAGGTGCCCAGCAAGCAGAGCAGGTACCCAGGAAGATAAAACAAGCTGAAGCCCTTTATTTCTCAATTTCTAGTCGAAGGCATTACCCTAAATCAGCACGTGGGGTGTGGGATTTGGCTCTGTATTCACACACCTTCCAACATGCATTCCCCACTCGGGTACTTCCACAGCGACAAACCCATGCTACGGTCGATGACGCGGAGCAAAAGAAGCAGCAGCAATCATCAAAGCAGAATTAAAATACCCACGTCTTTTAAAGCGAGGGGCCTGGAACGCAGAGCAGGGCGCTGCTGGGTGTCCGGCGTGCGGTGCGGTGCGGTGCGGTGCGGTGCCGGCAGCGTGGCACTGGCCAGGAAGGCAGGCCCACGAGATGGCACTCTCTCACTCGCTTCCCCGCCACGGCCCAAAACCGGAGCGCACAACTCCGGCTATAAATTACACAGCCAGACGGCTCTCATCACCGTGCCCGGCGCTTGAAGGAGATTCAGAAAGGTCTGCCGCAATTCCCTCTCGCTCAGGCAGGTCAGGATTGGGTCCTTCAAGTCTGTGCAAATGCTTTTAGCCCCACGGCTTTAAATTATGAAAGGTGACATGTGACCTCTGGTTTGTCTCATGAGACCAGGCACAAGATTTATAAATATTTCAGAAAGCTTAGGTTCTTGCCCTAAACAAAGGGACTCTGCACATTTTGTGAGGCTGGATCTGGGGATGGGGTGGGGAGCGGGAGGACAGCAGAGAGACAGAAGGGCTGCTGCTCAAGGTACCGTCCCCCAAACTTAACCAGACCTGGGGTTCAGACCTGCCATCTCTGTCACCAATTCTGAACGTTTCCCCTTTACACCAGCACACATCTGCCTATTCACCAGCCTTGAGCTCAGGACAGCATTAATGGCAGCAGAGATGGAACCCCTCTCATCCTGATTTTTGTCCCAATAGCATTCATGTTTTCGTATGAGCTTTTACAGCACAAAGCATAAAAGATGTGGACAAGTGGCTGGAGAAGTAGGAAAACAGAGGGACGTGCAGAAACCTCCAGCTTGCTCCGCTGGCATGCTTTCCAGCAGCTTTAATTTCCCCATGAAATTCATAAAATGTTGCCTTCTCAGTCTCTGTTTTTAGATGGGTATTTGAGCAGAGCAGCCACTATAATGCGGCATGTGAAGGGCCCTGTGCAGACGTGCACACAGGCGCACGGAGGGGACCATTCTTTGTGTACCTTAACATCCCATATTCCTAGGATGATTTCCCTCTTTCACAGCTTGCCTGTTTTATAACAGATTTGATGCAGGAGAAGACAAATTGTCTCACAAAGGAAGGACGACAAATCATCTTGCAGCTCTTAACAGGTTATTTTTTTTCCCTTTAAAAAGGAAATTTCCATAACAGAGGCGTCTGTCTTCTTACTAGGGATGTCAAACATCAAATGTTGGGACACGATGATTTCAGCCCATTGGCACTAAGCGGGGTCACGTATACCACTTCACTACTGCCAGCTTCAAAACATACAAAAATTCCTTGTTCAAATACCAGCCCTTCTAACAACTATGGTTAAAAGCGATATGGGATACTTAACTGCATCTACATGAGCTGACTTCTAAGGCTAAGTCAAAGGTTAGGGGGATAAAATCCACCAAACAATACGATACACAAAGGGCAGAATGATACCGAAGCCACTGTGCCTCGGGACCAACAGTCAAGCCAAGCAGATTTAGTTTCACAGGACAACACGTGCTTTTTTTCTTGGTTCCCAGTACAGCTCAGGTCTTCCCCGCACTGAGCACCAGGCTCCCGACTGAGCCAGCTCAGGGTGTGCAGCAGGGTACACATCACCTCCCCAGGAGAGTCCATACATCTCCCCCAAGAGACCGGAGAGGGCCCCTGCCATACCAGGGGGCTCTTCCAGAAGCCCCAGAGCCCAGGTAGGCAGCTTGCCCTCCCACCCGCAGCCTCATGCCAGAAACACCAGTTTTCCCCAAAATGTCAGAGCACTGCACACTCCAAGAGATTGCCCTCCCCATTAGCGCTACTCCCTTTGTTTCCCAAAACAAAGCCAATACAAAGCAGGACAACCTTTCTTCCAGGCTGTGTCTACATAAACTTAGAATAATTTTTCTCACACCAACACGGTCACCCGAGGTTTGTGCCATGCAGCACAGAAGCTGCTGGTTCAGTTGTTCTGGAAAGAAGGGCTTTGCTTCCTTTCAGGGACTTCTGTCGTGGTGAACGTAATGGATTGACAATCGCAGAGCCCAAATTCCTCCATTAATCTAGTCTCATGGTGTTTTAATACCCAAAGTACAAAGTGAGCTAAGTTAAAGGCTGGTATTTCACCAACCTTTTTTTTTTTTTAATATTAAACTCTTATGTCATATAAGTAAATTAATCTTTTAATACCAGGACTTGCTACTATGTATCCCCCTCTGCTTGCAGCAAGACACACTGTGACAAAGCAACTGCACTAAGTCCAAGAGTGAGAATGCTGATTGGGAAAATACACAATGTCCTGGCTGAAACCAAGGGAAATGCCCTAATCCAGACCTCACTGGCAGCTGGATAATAGTCTTAATTCAGCTTCCCAGCAGGCACTGGTCTGCTCGTGCAAGAAAAAGAGTGGGCTGGATGCTCTTCTACCAAGAATGACCTGAGGCCAACGGGACTGTGGAGTCATGGGCTTAATTTCTTGCATTTGGCTGTGGGATTTCAGGCAGTGATTCCTGCCCTGAGCCCAGTTCTGCTGCCTTCCAAGTCTGCACTTCCAAAGTCAAACAAAACGTACCACCACAGGTGTGGAGAGACTGTTTATATACATATGTATATACATACAGGTATCTATATAGTAATGCTAAGTACAGTGCGCTGGAAATACCTGGTCAGCACTTGACCACGTGCTAAAAAAGAGGGAAAAAAAGCAAAGGAAATATACTGTGATCAGCCCTACAACGCATGGGCAGTACACAGGAGCTGGGAGAAGGGAGCCACAACACGGACATGCATCCCTAGCGTGAAGCCCCAGTTGCCTGGGGTTCCTACAAACCAAGGACATGACAATAAGGTAACTTCCACCACAGGCAAACAGGTTATCTGGCTAAACTAACACCATCAGCTGGTGGTGTGTGATCAATACTGCCCGAAGGCAGGGACCAGTTCACTAACTGGTGACAATCACAATGTTGAGAGGTGTGAGAAGAGCAGGGGAAATTTCCCCAGCTCCTGGAACAGCTTCCGTGCCTCACGCTGCGGGTGGAACTGCATGGTTTGACACAGTCCCATTACAGCCATCTTCTTCCCTCTAATTTGGCTCATAACGGATGCAAAGTCCTCCGTAATGAAGAACCATTTGCCGAGGTAAAAAGCAACCTATCTAAAAGCCCATATATTCTCCCCCACTTTCACTCAGTTATAAATCCCTGTTCTGAATTTCAGCTTGCACTTGAGAACACGTCTCTTTTGTCCTGCCTGACTTTACTGCAGAAAAGCCTCCTTTTGCCTCCCATTGCTGCACTGGGTGCCATCTTTAATGATGATGTATGGGTGTCCTTTTCCTCAGCGGTGCTGTGGGGAGGGGGTCAAACATGTGACACCGCCAGCATGTGTATCAACAGCAAATTATAAACCGTGTCAATCCAAGTTAATGCAAAGCTGTAATCCTCTTTAACAAGAGATCAAATCAGTGCCATGAGTTATGTTCATTCTGTAATCTGATAAGAAATAGAGTGAGCCTCTAATAAAAGAGTAATGAGAGCCCTTAATGATGCTGTTAAAAGGTAGCGCCAGTTAAAATATTGCTGTTGTTCCAGCTGATTAGATCACTGTTGCATATTTGCACAATCTTGTTTTACCTGTCAGAATAACCTGAGTCGTCTTGGGAGATAAAGGTGTTTGGACCAAACATCTGTGTCCTTAAAGAACGTCTCTCCTGCAAGTTATCGTCCTCCAGAGGTGAAATAATGATGTTCATCAAACTTAGCAGTAATTTGATATTATACCTTTTTTTAAAGTGTCTGTGTTTAGTCTCTGCTCCACACACACGTACAATGCAGAGATCTGAAGATCTATATATCAAAGCTGACAGAGAGATACAACAAAACCAAAATCCACACACAGCTCTTCCCAGGAACACAGACTTTACCTGACCTTGCCACAACTAGGCTGTTTATAGGATCCACTCCTGCAAATACGGCAACTCGGCACATACTGAAAATATGCTCCCTTGTCTATGGACCTGCAGGCCTTCAGTGGGAATCTCTAGCCTCAGTTTGCCCATAAAGAAATACATCTATCTAGCACAGGAGTTTTCCGTGGGTGCACAGACGTCTGATCTGGAAACATGAGGCTGTTGAGAGCTGGGCTAGCTGAAGGTGGCTGCACAGAAGATCTGGGTTCAACTACAGCTCTAGCCCAGACCTGCTGTGTCACCTCTGGCAAGTCACTGAGGCTCTTGACTCATGGATTTCTGGACCCAAATGCCTTTGGAGATACGGGCTATCATTTCTCTGTGCCTCATTTCCCAAAGTGTAAACCAGAGAAGACTGGCATCTTCGCAACTCTGTTGCACATGGATGATTACATTAAACATAACACGACTCTAGATACTGGAGCAATGGGATCAGTGAAGTACCCTAGGTCATGAAGATGGGAAAAGTGTATTTCAAGGGAAGTCCAAGAAGTGGCACCCACATGTTGCCATCCTCAAACCCAGGCAAAATCACAACCAGAGACAGATAAATGTTCTAATCCTGGGTAATTCCTCCCCAAGACAGCTACCCTCTCCTCTGGACAACCACCACAGCGCACTTACATTCAAGTTTTCGCCTTCAGGTTCCTTGTCTCAGGGCAGGCCCATTTACATGGCAATGACCTTGGACCGATTAGAAAAACCTTGGCCCAAGAGTACAATAAATGTATTTAAGTCTATAAACATATACCCCAAGATAACCATAAAAATCACTTTCCAGTGTATGTTTTAAAATACTACCAAAGAGGGGTTAAAATAGAGGAGGGCTCGAGGCCACCAGTGTCCCACACATTACAACATAATATATGTGAGCACAAGGTTAAACAGCCATGCCCATGCGTAGGGTGCATGAAAAACTGGCAAGTGGAAGATTAATTGCCTGCACAAATGCTATTATTCCAACCAGCAGCAAGAATAAGAAAGAAAGTGGCAGTGATGTTGACAAAGGCAGTTATTATACTTGTACATTTCTTTTCTCAAATTCAGGCTGTAAAACAATTCTGGAGTGACTGTTCATCCCCTTCTCTACGCAGCGCTCAGGCTGCCTCTCCTTACATGCATTTGTTCTTTGTTTCCCCAGCCAGTGGCAGCGGCAAGTGATAAACTTGACGTGCCACATCCCCAGAAGTCCTGGGCATCCCACAGCCATGACAACACCACACAGGGACCTTCAGGTGAGTGCTAGGAGTTCCCTGCACTATTTTAAGGTCTCTCTGCACAGCCAGAGTAGTGTAAAATGGCTTAAATGTACAGGAGAATCAGGCCCCAAATGGATTCCTAGGCTGCATTAGCTAATTAAATATACAGAAAACAGCAAGGTACTACAGTGATACACAGACTTCTGCCTTCAAAAGCACTTACAGCAAGCAAAGCAAGACAACAGTCACAGACAACTCCCCTTTGCTTTCGCCCCAGTGACAAAGGCCTTGTGCAGTTCATCATGGGGAGTGAGGACTTGGCACAGCCAAGGAAGAACGAGAACTACACCACCACTCGCCTCCCCCAGACTCTACGCCATTCCCCCCAAGCTTCTGCCTATCCACATCTGCACACACATATTTATTTACTGGCATTTTCCAGGTATCTACCTGCCACTGTAGCCACTGGTAGAACTTAAGGGGAATGTTCTGCCAGCTCTGTTTCTACAACCCTTTTTTATATACAGCTCACTGACACTTTAAAATTTCTCACAGTACAACACAGAGTGCCCCGTTGTTCAGATGTGTATTTATTTTGGGGTCATGCCTTTTAAGTGCCTGACCAGAAAAAAAAAATGGCTCAGAGCATGATCACATCACTGTGAAGTGTATACTTGCATTTTCAATCTAGTAATTCACACTTGCAAACAATAAAATTACCTTCTTCTGTCACAAAGGAAAGCTGTTATCATTACTGCTTCCCTCTCATGCGTACAGGCCTGGTCCTTTCTTTTTAATTCACTTGCAGTTTAAAGCCAATGCTGAATTCTTCTTGCCTTGTCCGGTACAGCTGTGTGCTGCTAGAGAGGTATTATGGCCCATGGCAAGTGCAGGGGCATTTTAAACAGAGATGTGAAGTGACCCCTAGAGAGTGGCTACGATTTAAAAAAAAATGACTGATAGCAGCAGATATCTTCATTTTGGGAGAGCTGAACCAAAACACCTCTAAAGGCCTAATTTTCAGACACTGGCCACTCCAGTATTTTGAATATGTTTTATGTCTGGATGAAACACAAATGGTGTAAACTAGGGAGGAAAGAAAGCAAGCTAAGCTAAGTAACACCCAGGTTTTCAGTGTGCAAAGCAAGAATGCCCACCCAAATGTGGAAGGGCTGCTGCGAAGAGGAAGCAAGAATCTGTTCCTAAAGCCCACATTGAACAGGACAAGAAATAACGGGCCTAAATTACAGCAGAGGGAAATTTAAGCTCAACATTAGGACTAAAAAATGCCAAAGCACATCCCATGGGGAGGAAGCTGCAGAGAAACTGCTTAAGGAAGACTAACGCCCGCAGTAAGCAAAGGTAAGGCATATTCTTTGTGTTACAGGTAACTAGCACGCATTTTGGCAAACCTTGAGGAAAGCTTAGGGTTCTAATTGTGCATCTGCCTCTTGTCTGAAACAAAAGCTTTCCTATGTATGTTAAAAAATTGAATACTACTGCTACTATTACTAAACCACTGATTTTTACAGGCACTTCTCAATAGCAGACCTCTGTTGCACAGAAGGGGAATCGGAGACACAGAAACACAGAGTAACCTCCTCAAGGTCATCCATGAAGCCACTGGCAGAACTAGGAACAGAACCTGCCCAGCCTGGTTCCGGCATTGCCCCATCCATGTCCGGGGTTTGCTTGAAAGCCTGATCTTGGCAGAATGGGATACAGCTGCCCACACGATATGACCCTCAGGCACACTTGCTGGTGTGCGAACACATCAACCGACAGTCTCACTCTAGACGGCTAAACCAACATCAGGAGATAAGTGACTAAAATGCCATTAACAGAAAGTATGGCGGGCCTCCAAAGTGACTAATAAACTTAATGTAAGAAATAAGTTCCCGCAGTCAGACAATAAGCAGCAGCAGCTGCTGCCACACTGCAGCCACCAAAGAATCAGTAAAACATGCAAGCGATGTAATAACCCGCTCAATGTGGAGAAAACCCCCAGGAGACATTTTCAGTAAACCAAATGTCAAACACTCTGTCCCTACCACAATGATAACTATGTCGACACAGCATAACGTAGATAGCATCCTATTAGCTGTAATAGCTTCTGAGGGTCAGCCAGACGCCGTGCAGTTTGTGGTGGACTCAAGGTGCCTCCCGAGAAGCGAGGGGAATAAGGGTTATGAAGATGGCAGCCAGATGAAGTGTAGCTGAGGCCCAAGAAGGCTATTGTGCAGAACAACTCCACTGTCCCAGCTGTTTTGATGCACTTCACGTTTGGATTGACTTACTGGAGGATTTTGGCTTACAGAATGCATTTTCTATGCAACTTTTGGAACACAAGTGAGTGCGGTGGACTGCGAAGGAGGAAGCAATGTCACCTCTGGGGACAGCCAACATAGTATGATAACTCCTAGATTATTAGGATCGGTCTCACTGTTTTTTTTTCACCTTCCTCCCCCTCACACATACCCCATGCAAGCTAACCTTGCCTTCATTCCGGGGACAGAGCAGGGGTCTGTATGCCTGCCTAACCTGTAGGACAGTGCAATATGTAGTATACGCAAAAAATGACAGACACCCTAACCTCATTCGAAATTCTCAAAGCGTAAGTAGTAACCAGTCAACTGGATGTAACACTACGATAGAGAAATATTAGTCATGCATATTATTAATGAACATGGTATGAACACATACGCCACCTGCTAATGACCCTCAGACGAAAAATGTGGGGAACAAACAGCACATCCCAGAACCATTTCTGCAGGATGGTACAACTCTACTAGGAATGCGTGTCTGTCCTGCCCCATGTTTTATTTAGGGCTATCCAAAACAGCAGACACCAATTCCATACAGGTAAGGCGGTCCTTGCCAGCTGGGAAGCACAGAGAGCTGCTACCTCAGGCCCTGCATATCAGAAACAAAAATGCACTTGATTTATTTGCCAAATAGGCAAAAGCGTGTATGTCTAATCTCACAGTGTCCAAGCCGCTTCTGTCCCTCTCTTCCTATGATCCAGGTAAGAGGGTGAAAGAACTGACCATTTCATATGGCTGGAGGCATAGCTTTCACCCTACGCATGAAACACATTTATTTTTGTGGCGAGAGGATCTAGACAATATTCAGAAATCAGAGCAGTTTTCTCACTTGAAAAAAAGAAAAAAAGAAAGAGTCAAGAAACTATGAGAAAGATGCATGACGAAACAGCACAGGTCTTATTATGGACACAAAACGTTTTAGTGTCAGCTTACTGGAGAGCTCTCATCCAGAAGTCTGTGCAATATCCCAAAAGGCAACAGTCTAAGAACAACGGGTATTTGGTTCCCATTTCACAAACAGACAAATGACATCTCTCTCTCACAAAACACAAACATGTTCCACAACCCAGGGGAAAGATGTTTCTCAAGCCTTCTACATCCATTCACTGGAAAAATTATTCCACCTCCTTCCCACAAAAAGCTCAGCATTTCGAGATTTAGTTTAAAAATGTAATACTTAAGAAATATGGGTGTATATGTAGAAAAACTATCTAGTAACTATGCACAAAACTTTATTGATATTTTCTTTACTAATTAGCACATTAAAACATTATAGTCTTCCAATAAAATTCTTCACTCTTTAAATAGACATAAACACAAGCAACATTTAGGTCTTGAGTGAATCTTGACTGAACTATTCCAGTAATTAACTGATCTAAGAAAATGCATACTAAACAGAACTTAAAACAGTCGCCATTTCTGTTAAAAGACAAGTTCTTTGTAAGTTTCGATTATACCTGAAGACACCGGATAACTTAGTTGTCTATTTCCAAAATAATTCCATAAAACTAGAAGATTTCAAAATCGGAGGAGTTTTAAAGCAGGAATCAAAATGTAGGTACCAAGATTTATGAAAATTTCTTGTTTGGTGTCACAGTAATTACAGAGTGAAAGCTCAGCCAGACTGCCTGGACAGATGTGACCAAGACACCCAGGCTATGATGCCAGTGACAAATGGTTAACTGATAAGAAGAAATGGAGGGGGCGACAGACTGAAGAACAGGTCAATATCATGCTGTCATGAAGCCATTTGAGAAACATAATTAATCTATTACTCACCTGGCATCATCATTCATTGTACAGTGGTCAATAGGTGCCATGAAGCTCACCAGCTTGCTATGGACATGATACCTGAGTAGTGCAGGAAATAAGCAGGCAGCACATTAGTAACTATTAATGAAAAGGAAATGTTGCTGCTTGAATAGAAACACACCAGTCCCTGAAATGCAAAGCACTGGCTTTCCTGGTGGCTGATATCTAATGAGTCACTAGTTGTAGCTGGCAATTGCCCCTCCCTTCCCTCCTCCTCCTTTCTTATAACATGGACACAAGAATTTTTTCGGTAACAAACTGAATAGCAAGCAAATCCTTTTTTATCACAGCTACAAAGAGGACATACAGCATCCATTAATTGTGTGCGAGTACCTAATCAGACTCCCAGACAGACAACCCTGAAAAGTCAGAGACAGAGAAACAAGAACTCATTTTCAGCCTTCCGTTCAGCTGGCGTCTTAATCACCTTCTGGAATTCATGCCCAAAGAACCCACTGCAGGCAGCAGAAGCGTCAGAGCATCAGACCTTCTCAAGCATCCATCTGCTATCACTTTTTCCTTGCTCTGTGGTATCTAGGGCCCTAAAGGATATCAAAATCCCACTCTGCTAGCCATACCCATAGTTGGAAAGTCTTACCCTGAATAACTTACAAATGGAGCATGTAAAAACAAGTAAAGAAGGAGACAGGAAAAAGACCTGTGCAAAGAAGAGATGGGGCATATCCAAGGTGATACAGTGCTGCATCTGCCTCTGCTTCTGATCCACCAAAATATTTCTGCAAGCTGTACTGCCCCTCCAGATATGGGATCCCCTTCCCGCTTTCCACACTGGGCTAGGAACTTGCAGTAGATTTCATGACTTACATTCAAGGACCTGACATAAAATTTAACAGAGCACTGAAAAACTCAGAATGAAAAGGTGGCTTTAAACCCTAGCGTCTAAGGGCAGGGGATTCCAAACCAATGGTTTCTGGTGTACACTACCATGCTGCCTACCCAAGTCTGAAATGTTTTATCCAAGCTGCTGCTATTTTTAGAGCTTGACAAATAGCAGGCAAAAGGATTCACAAGCATTTGCCCAGAATCACCTTTCCACTCTGTCACCTCTGCACTCCCTTTTGTTTGCTTATGCAGGAACATTCCCTCGAGGGGATTTTTAGCTCACAAGACTATTTCAGAATGGCTCTTCAGGCACAGCACACTCACCCTTACACAAGGGTTTCTCTGCACAATCAAGTCTTTGTCACTCGTAATGGAAGCAACTGCCCTGGTCTAACGCTGTAATGATCGAGTCAGGGAACAGACATAGCCGTGCAGGGCTAGTACTGCAACAAAAAACAGGTCAATAGGCTGGACTATGAAATAGTTCGCTTATGAGACATCAACAACTGATGGATTCATATAGATCAAAGCTTATACAGGGACAGACTGCGTAGTGGCAAGGGGACTTCGCAATTCTGATAAATTCTCTTGACATGAGTTGTTTGTCCAGAACTGATTACTGTCACATTTTTTAAATCAGGATTTTAAAAATCCCAGTCTACTAGACATAAAATATTTAATTTCATTCACAGAAAGACATCCCTTGTTGCAGCAGCACAGGACCAGAAATCACTGACATGAAAAATAGGTGTGCACACATCACTCCTTTATATCTACCTCAAGAAAACGCATGTCCTAGCGAGGGTATAGCAGAGTCCTAGGCACCAGGTTTCTTAACCTTGACTGCGGAGTTTTTGGATGAGCTCCCTTCCCCTCTTAGTGCCCCAATTTCCCTGTCTATGAAGGGGACAGGTACTCATGTCAAGTGGAAGATCGACTGCTTTTGAAAGCACTTGAAGATCCTCAGACCCTACAATAAACTAGCACATTTCATCCAAACATGCTATAATATTGAACATTTGCTAAAGGATTGCTAGAAAGGAAGAATTATGGCGACAGGTGAAACGTAGTACTAAATACTTTGCTCTCCAGGATCTCAAAGTCCTTTATGAAAACAAATCTAAGCACTGCTGCCCCAATTTTCAAGAAGGAAAAAGAAGAACAGAGGATAAGTGATCTGCTTGGGGTGACTCAGTGGAAGAACCAACTATTTAAAAACACCCATGTGGGCTCTACTGGACTATTCTGAAAAGATGCTGGAGCTTAACTGCATGTTAATCCTAAACACAGACAATGACACTTTTTTCTTTTATTGATATTTTCCCTGCAGGGTCAGTGCAACTTTTATTTAAAGAAGAAAAAAACCCTAAGATCTAAGAGGCAATTGACTTGGCGAGATAGCTGATCTCTCAGGAATGCTGAAGCGCACAGATTGCACACAATGAGAGACTTCCCCATTATTCCTGGAGGTTTACGAGTCTGACTCAGTTGTGTGATGTTGTCAGTAGTTTTGACTGAATCATGAATATATCCAATTATGTGTGATGCTGACAGAAAAGAATATTGATAGTCAATAATTATAGGCTTTTCAGGCCAACAAAGTAGCTCTTCCTTCTTTTAATAAATTATCTTATGACATCTATCTTAAAAATTGCTATGCCAGGCCTGACCCAGACTGACTCCACTGACTTTCTATCAGATGCCATCTAAACTCACGATTTATAGTTTACTCACAAAAGGATGGTTAATGTTGCAGATTTTTCAGGAAGCGGTGCAGCTTTTCAGCATGCCTCCCTGCCACAAACACCTCCTCCACTACAAATCATGCAGTCATGCTAAACTCAGGGAGACTAATATATCTGCTCTGCAAAGGGGAAAAAAACCACTATCCTCTCCAGACTGCTTCCCTTTCCACCCCACTGTGTGGAAGATTCTTCCCTGGAAACACAATGGGAGAGATCAACCCAAATTAGTGATCCAGGAGTCAGGACATTAAATGCTTTGAAGCTAAAGAAAGCTGCAAAAACAAAAAAAAGGACTTACAAAAATAAAGAGAGATTAGACACCAAATTCCAATTGACAGTCAGTGGGAAATAGACATCTACCTCACTGAGGCATTTCTGCACATCTTCCCCTAGAGCTGCTATCCACGTTTTAGTCAGCTAAACATATATTGCACAAGAGGTGTTTATTGGCTTTCACTGGAAATTACGGCCTCAAATCGCTCAGGGACATTTGAACACCTCTCTCCAGTGTTTTCTGAGACCAATGAACACTCTTGCCAAGACTTATCTGGGGAATGCTCACAGGCTGCATTCAACCAAGCCCTTATTCTAGGCTCAAAGAACATTAAGATTCCCCAGTGGATGCCCCAGAGCAAGACATCTTGCCCTAAAAGGCATGAATAAGCCTACCAATGCACCCCTGAGGCCAACACAGCGCAGTCAGATTTTATTTGGCAAAATCAGAACTTCTGTTTGCTTGCAGAAGCTGTCACCCACCGGATTCTCCTTCCTTTACTGGCTTTTCTGTCCACTTTTTTCTTTATTTTGCTTCGTAACTTCTGGATGGCCAGCCATTGCCTGAGGAATGCAAAACGACAGTTACACAACTTTTAGAGCCACTACGAAAAAGAGCATTAGGTACACTACGGTCTGAGGCCCTTCCCAGCCCTTCTACCTATTGCATTTACAGAAGTGAAGGAGATCAGAACCTCAGGAAAACAAGTATGAAACTTCAAGTGCCCATGGTACTGCTTCACCCCACGGACATGGCATTTAAATGATAAGCGTTTCTCCTGACTCCAGCCACAACGGGACACGCAGACCAGACCTGCTGATCCAGATGAGACAGTCGCTGTTCAGTGAGAATATTGTACCTGCAGGGAAATCCATGGAGGCCACAAGCCTGGCTCCATTTTTTATTCTTTCTTGAGTACTCAATTTTTAAAAGAATCTTTAGAATTAAAAAGAAAATCTTTACCAAATATAAATGCTAAAATCTGTAAAAAATGTCTTTACAGGTACTGCTTTTTTGTTTCAGCCTTGATTACTAGAATTACTTCTGGTTTGCATATAGAAAGCCCATAACAGAATAGATGCTCTGCCACATCCTAAACTGATTCTTTAAGTGAGATAGGTTATGCTAACTTCATGAACAGAATTACCATGATGCAGTAGATGCTCTGAATTTATTTCCGCCCTCAGTTTTGCAAAGTATATTGAAAATTATAAGCAAGTATTTCTCCCCACCATCTCTGATTTAAACCTGGCAAATCTAGCAAGAAGCCCTATGCAATGCTCCAACTATTACTACACAAAACTACACAAGAAAGAAAAGCAACAAACACTTTCAGAAAGTGCTGTCTGACCCCTGACTGTATTTACAAGGGAGAGCTCAGCTCCTCAAACAGAACTTCATCAAGTCAAAGAAGTTTTCAGCAGGGAAAAACTTCTACTAGTTATAAATATTTTTTTACGAAAACGAGCGTCATCTTACCTGATTTATACAATGAAAACTCGACATCAGGGGAAAAAATCTAGCAAAATCCAATTACTGCAATCTTAATATAATCTTAATTACTGTAATCTATTTTATTGTAAAGTCAGATAAATGTACAATGTAATCACCACTTAAATGTAATTTTGTCTATATCAAGTTAAATTATAGTGAATAGCTTTCCATAATATTCCACACATACACAAAATAAATTTGACACATTGCACTAAAATTTGGGTAATATTTTACAAGGATAAAAGTTATTTCACCATCACAAAATTTCCTAATGCATTTTCTCCCCCTCCCCATACACATACCCCCATAGCACTTTTTCAGTGGAGAGCCCTACTCCAGCATTTTCAGCCTTCCTCTGCTTTTACACATTTCTAAATTATAGCCCATGGCTATTTAAATGTACACTGTTCATTAACTGGTATTTGGAAGATTCTTTATTTTCTAACTATAGAATTAAACAGAGAAATAAGAGCTTCCCTGCATGGAATTATATTTTACTTCTGCATGCAGGAAACATTCCCTGATACTCTTTTAATTGTATAGTATCTTTTCTTACAGCAGGGAGAGCATACACAGGAATTGCTTTCACTGATCTCACATCAGAAGGTTTGCTCCTCTAAAACAATGACAAATCAGAGCTCATAATGAGAAAAGGCCAAATTTCAGCAGTGGGCAGTCACTCTGTCCAGTTCCCCCTCGCTAGGGTCGCTTAAGTCACCCCTCTATGGATTCCTGTTGTGCTGCCCGAACCACTGAGAGACAGAAATATCCTAAGTCTGGAACAAGCCTTTTACAACTGGAAAGCATCTTCAGGGGATTGCAGACAAACCAGGGCACAGCTCAAAGGGTGGCAAACTCGGAGTCAGACAGTGTGATCCATAACTAAGGAATATGTTACAGAGGATGACTTTCCTGACTAATGTCATACTGTTTTTATAATTCGTTATGCAATTTCTTACACCCAGATGCTTTCTCCAGAGTCATTCCAAATTTTGCCTTCTACAATGAACTGGACTGGAAGCCCGTAAGTCGTTTTGCACTTCTGGACTGGAATGCAGTGCTGGGGTGAAGCTAGTGATGTTACAGACAACCTCCTACTTACCTGCCCATTGCTACCTGGTCATTGGGGTCCAATGAAGTGGTTTTACGTTCTATAAGTTCTCGAAGGAGCTAGAAGAAAGACAACAATCCCATTTAAAAGCACAGTAAAGACATGTTAATGCAAACAGGCTCACAGGTTTCTCAGAAGACTTAAGAAATTAGCTGCCAAGTTCCCAACGGAACCTGTATACCTCATTTCTTGTAACTACCTGAAAACTCCAAGCCCAGAACCAAGGCTTTTGAACATTTCCTCTGCACAAAAGAGTTTTCCAAGGGAAAAAGCTGATGGCTATGCTAAAAGTTTAAGTAACTGTAGATCATCCTCCTCTTCCAAAAAGGTCCCCATAGAATATGTGACTGGAGCATAACACTGAAGGCCACTACAAAGAGTTTCTGTATATCATTTCAGATGGGTCTAAGAGTAGTATAGTCTTTCCTTCAACGCATCATGATTTATTCAGGTGACATGTAGCATCATGTCATTCATCTGAAGAGAAGCTAAAAGGTTATGCAGAGCCAGAGGGGCACCGTTTAGCAGCACTGTGGTCCAAGCACAAGAAGCCCTACACGGGCAAAGCAAACTAAGGATCTTAAGTCTAAGCACCGGCAAAGGACTGGAATCCCTGGGGGCACTGCAAAGCCCCCTCTGGGATTGTCAGATGGGCCAACCGCTTGGTAACTGCTGGTCCCAGGAGCCCAGAGCAAAGTGTACAATCCCACAGCGGGCAAATAGGTGACAACCTTGGGGGGATGTGAACAGCTGAGCCTCAGCTTGTATTTCAGAGGCTGGTACTGTTCCTTGGGCTTTTGGAAGGACAAAAAAGGCCTGAATCTTCACAGGCTGTTGTGTACACATCTCCCATGGGCAAGAGATGTAACGCAGGCAGATCTGCAGTAAGATTTCTGCCCCACAGGTCTCACCCCACACGTCGAGTGGGGAGGGCAGGAGAGAACTGAAACACTTCACCAAACAGAAGTCAAGCGTTGCTGGACAGCAATGCTCGCTCTGAGGAACAGCACAGCAAAATAATTTTTATAGCTAGAGCAGGAATGCTCAAGCAGGCTTTTCTATTTCTTTTCATGTCCTGAGGGTTGTGTTTTGTCCTTTTTGCTTCCTGCAGCCAAAGAATACTGTGAACAGCCTTTTTGGATACTCAACCAGTGCTATATGTTTATCACCGCTCACTGTAAATTGTACGTGCTGTGCCTTGGGTATTAGCCAACATATTAACGGAAAGAACAGACATAAACCCTCCAAAACTGAGGGGCACAGGCTGCTTTCTCGATGCTGACATTTCACTTGACTAGTGAAGTTACTGCCTCAGCTCAGAAAGCACCGGTAACAGACCCACCTGGAAACCAGAGAGTCCAGGCAATTCCACAAAGATGCTAGAGAAGAAAGGATGAAAGATGCTTTTCCTCCACCCTATACTTTTGCTCAAGTAGGAGAGCTGGATTGCAACGGTCAATCGAGGTACAGTGACAGTCAGGGAAAGCAGGGCTTGGGGAGGCAAGGCAAGAGGACAAGACAGAGGACAGACAAGGCAAGAGGACAAGAAAGAAGCTCCACATCCCCGCCGCAGCTGGGGATGTGGAGAAGGAAATACCCGCTCAAGTGAGATGACAGTGTTTCTGAGCACAGCATAGCTCTTGCCTACCACCGTGCTCAGAGCAGCCTGCTCTCAGACAGCTTCCCAGGCACCGACGCTGCCCCACCGAGCGCAGCTGACACCAAAAGCTGTCCCGGGCACAGTGCTACATGAGAAACTCGCTGACCCCCATAGTTTCTGATCACTTAAGTACACTACTGGAGTGAGGGAAGGAAAAGGCGTGCACACCACAAAAGAAAAATGCCATAAAGGTAGATGGGTATTATTTTATGACCCTTTTTTTTTTTCAAGTAAGAGACACTCAAGCCACAGAGATAATATTTATACCTGTCCACATCTTTCCTCTCCTTCAAGGCATACATCATATTACAATAAAAAGAGCGATTCAAGTATAATTAAAAACCTGCCATGGCTTTTTTTCTATTTGCTTATTTTTGGAGATTATTACTGCAGCAATTACATTTAAAAATTCCAGGAAGAGAGGCCACTGGTTTATTATCACTAGAAAACAGCAAGCTACTTCTCTGCCCTGTTTATCTGATTGATTCCCAACATCTTTCTGGCACACAATCTATCAGTTTATCTCTCCCACTTTATCACAGTCACTTCTGGCAGCTAAATACAAGATCCAAATCCAGTGTTACACAGACATACGACACAGTAAACCTATGTAACACCGCTACTCTGTAAACAGCTGCCCTTAAGGCTAAGCAGAAATGGGATCTTGGTTTCTAGTCAATATTCTGTCAAAAGCAAGGTGGGAGGGAGGGTTTTAACAGCAGCGAGAAATGGTGCAGCAAGGTTTTAGTGGTTTCTTCCTGTACAGGCAATAAGGTGTGTTTACTGTCTCCTCTTATCTTGCCTCCTTGGCACGGTGCACAGAAAAAACTGCTGAGTAGTAATGGCAGAGGCTAAGGCACAAGAACACAGTAATGCACAGACGTCCTACACTCTTAGAGAACTCAGCAGCAAGACATTTTCAGCAGGACTTGCTCTTCCTGGTGGCCCACCAAATCCACAGGCTGGTAGACTAAGGAGCGCCGTCAAGATCTTACAACTACGTCCGCACTGGTTAGAACAAGATGCATTTTTGGGGCAGGTTCCTAATGCTGTACCTGGGAAGCGGGCAGGATCCGGTTGGACAGGATCACTCTCCTTTTGGCAAGGCAGCGTTTCCCATCACGGCTGTGAAGGGCAAGGATTTGAACTGCGTGCCACTTAGCAGGGCGACAGCAGGGATCCCATTATTTGCTGGGGGGCATATCCTCTCCTCTGTGTACAGAATTAGCAGGGAAAAGCTTTGTGCAGCAGTAGGAGACTAAACCCTGCACACAGTCGTCTCCTCCGCACTAACTAGGCCACCAGCCGATCAGCCATTAGTTGAGGCAGAGACGGTTTTGTTGACCTTGGGGCTGACAGTGAAATGTTCTTTCAGTGCAGCATCAACTGCAGGACTGGGGACACTGCTGGGGAGAGGAGAGGGAGAAAAAGATGAGGGGGAAGTAAAAAAAAGCAGGAACAAGAGGGAAATTAGGAAATAGAAATAAAAGCTGTGAAGCATCTTATTACATCTAAATAGTGTACGTCTTAAAGCTAAAGTTATAAATCATGCTAACAATGGTTACTAAAATAAAAGTGGATGTAGCCAGAGGCTACCACTGAAAAAGTCAGTCTAGACCTGCCTCGCTGCCTTTGGTCTTTAAGGATTTGATTAGTTTTTCCGCTTTCTAGTTCAGAGTCTTGCATTCAGCCCATGCTCCAGAGCCAGCCAGGGCTCAGGATACAGAATGAATGATAAATTCATTTACTGAATAAAGCAACACTGTTTTCACAGCACAAGACTTAAAACACTTCCGAAGCTGTAATATTTCATTAAGCTTGGTGATTCTGGTTAAAATTTATTAGTCAAAACAGAAAACTCTCATCAGACCCCATATATTCCATTAGGAGTGATATATGGTGTCTCCCAATGTCTAATTATTAACTAGGAAGTGTAAGTAAATCACTATCAGCATTAAGCCCTGATGTGTGAAGACAGAGTTTGAGTTAGGCAATTTCAGCATCAAAAGGCTTTCATTTGAAACATACCCTTTTTTGCTTTCCCTCCTTCACCTCTTCACATCTTCCCTGAACTTCAAAAAACTAAGCTCAGTCTTCCACATAAGCAAACACAACTGCCTACCTGCAACGAAGTGCAACCACGTCCAGCAGTCTGCAGCTCAACTACCAACTCCAAGCTGCTCCTACCAAAAGCTGGAACCAGGAGGACAAACTATGTGCAAAGTGGACAATGGGCAACAGTAAGCAGAAGAAAGTTGCTAACGTCAGTTTTGCCTTTGGAACGAAGCGGAGATGCTTGCCACGAGTGCTTCTGCGCACGTGGGTTTCTGAACTCAACGAAGTTTCGCTATTAAAACCAACCCAATCAGACTCTCTAGTCAAAACCGGGGACTACCAACCTCACGAGTAAAGAAAAGCACGCAGAGGTCGCGTGGTTTGCCAAGGCCCACAAGCCGTGTTCGCGGAGGGCCGGGAGCAGACGGGAACTGACTCTGCCTCCTGTGTCCTGAGCACGTGAGAGAGCTTAAAATCCGCAACCGCTAGCAAAGAGCAAGGCAGTGTTCCCACACAACATGTCTGACGAAGGAAAGAGCTTCAAAAGCGGTTAGTATTCACCTACCTTTGCTGACACCAAAGCCATTGTTAAAATTTACACTGGAGTCAATGATGTGTGCTTTCTAAAGAATTCACCTTAAAAGGACTCCCTCTCTACGCGAGTTAAAGAGATGCACACAAAGTACATTGTACAAAATTAGAGGGATTTAGAAATGCCATCAGGGTGTTGTTCAAGGGTAATAGAGATTCATTTCTCATTGTAGAGGTCAATTTTCATTTCAGAGGTTAGGTCTCATTTTCATGCACTATCTATCAGTGTTTCTAATACTACAGTTGCTGACCTTTCTGATTTGCAGACCCCTAAGAATTTCCAGTTGAGACAAAGAGCTAAGTATAGCTGAAATAAGCCTCGTGACAAAAGGCTCACTTTTCTTAGACCTCACAGATCAATTCAAATTAATACCTCGCAAAAGTTGATCTATAGTATATCACAGGAAACAGTTGAGTTTACAAAGCTTAGAAATATAATCAGAACAAAAGGAACACACTTTCTCTGATGTTATTAAAATCTTCAGAAAAGCCAGTAAAGGCACAGGTCATTTCTGCTACAGTGCATCAAAGCCACCTACTCTGTCTTGCAAGTGGCACTGCTGCCTTTGAATTCACCAAGTCGGGTATGCAAGGAGGTGAGAGGCAGCCTCAGCCCGGCCACTGTGCTGGCTGCTGTACGGGGAAGTCAAAACAGTCCTGTCGGGCTCCTTGCGCCAACAATAATAATATCAAACAAGGGTCTGACAATGTTCATTTTAAAACAACTGTGCAGAACAACGGAAAAGCAGAACCTCGTAGCACTTCTGACATCTTAGTCGCTTGCTGAAAGCAAAAGAAACAGAAAAAGATTCGACTGTCCATGCATTCTGAAACAATGAGAAAAACGTGAGAAACCCAGACTTCAGGATTACTGGCAGCTGCTTACCTTTATTGGAACACCCTGTCACTCCTTGGCTAAAAAAACACTCAGTTTATTTTTGTTATTAGTTATTGGTTCCTCAGTTATTAGTGAGGAACTCTAAAATATTTGCAAAGTGCTTATGTGGACTTTTCTAGCTAAATGTATATTTGTTACTAGAGACAGTAAACAAACAATTATTGTGGTGTGAAGGTCTACTAATGGCGCTCGGTTATCTTTTAACACGGAATCCATTCAAAAGCTCAGGCAAATTACCTTCATCCTGCCTCACAGAGCCACAACATGACATGTCACATTGAAAAAATGTGTTACTGTTAAGTTATCTTTCAACAGTTTAAAAAGCAGTTATTTTTTAACAAAATCACTGTAGGAAACAAAAAGAGAGAAGCTAAGTACAACTTGTCAAGTCCAAGTAAAGAAGTAAGACTACAAACACTAAATGCTTTTCCTCTCTCCTGGTGAAAATGCAAAGTCACTCCTGAACAGAAAGTTGACAAAGCTGAATTTTATCAATGCAATTTCATTACTTTATAATTTAATTTTTTTCTCCTTTAGTCTTTGGAGAGACATGGTAAATCACATTAATTTTTCCTTCTTTTTCATATTTATACACCATACAATTATTTAAAACAGCATAAATTATGAAAAGGTTGCTTCTAGTCCAGGACTCATTCAACGTACATTTTACACTGCATTCTGCCCAGATGTAGAAACAAGCTGTTTCTTTTCCTCCCTCAAGCTCCCACACAGTAGTAGTGTAACACCATTTGGATTTCTAGCAACACCAGAGAAAATGTAGACTGCAGCTCAAATATTATTTTTAAATCCCCTTGAAACACTTGTTTTAAATTTAATTTTCTGCAATCTATTTATAATGTAAAAACCTAAACTGCAAGATGAAATCACTGGACAGTCTCTTTTTAAAAAACATTTTATTAAAATTCAGTTTTGTATAAAATAGGCATTGACTTGCGTATTTTCTAATAACCCATTAAGAGAAGTTTCAAATCAAGCTTTAAAACGTGTTATTAACCATCTACCCAGCCATTTGAAAGATACATGCCTGTGATAAGAGTATTGTATTGCCATTAACCTGTGGGATGGTTCGAGACATCTCTTATTCACACAAAACTCTAAATGCATCTAATTAAAGCCACAAGATCAGCTGTCCATATTAATCATTCACCAGTTTAATTAAGGTAAACCAGCTTGTCAGAAAGCCAGTCTTCTCTCTATTCTTCACCATTATCGACTTTTAATAGTTCACTGGATTAGTAATTACTTGTTTATGGCATTATCAAATACCTGGGAGAGAAAACCCCAGTATGTGCCCAGGGAACTGCTTTAGGCCGACTCTTGCTTGGGACACGAGGAGAAATTTACCCCATCAGGTAAAGTTTTCTAAAAAGCCATACAGTGTGATTTAGACACAAGTACAACTCAGAACAGAAACAAATTGAGCTAGAAGTATCTTAACAAGAGATTCAGACTTGCAAGTTTTTTTTGTGGTTACTCGGATTAAAGCAGGCATTCTGAACACTAAGCTAGGAAAAAGGAAGTTAGTGAGATCTCTTGCTCACTTGTAAAAACCACATCTGTCACGCAGAGTGTGCAAGAGTGGGCAGGCACATACAGTGCCACTCCACAAGCGACAATAAAGAAAGTTACAAGTCCTACAATTAAACAACATTTTCTACAGGATCAACTCCTTTCCTAAGTAATTAGGGAACAGATAAGGAAGGGAGCAAGCCTCTTCCTCGCTATTCAAGCGTGCTCACCTTAGGAGTAAATCCCAGACACTAACAGTTCATTTCAACATAATGCAGTAGCTGAGGGATGACAGTCCTCTCCAACCTGCTGGCAGTCCTGCCTGGCAAACGGCTGCCATCTCTCTTTGAATACTTCAGTGTTTCGTTAAATGTTCCCCATCCACTTTGGCTCTGCTCAGCTTCTGAAGCTGTGGTGATCACAGATAAGACTGACGATTGCGGGTTGTTATAAAATGCAATGACATACAATGTAACCAAAACCAGGGGGAGGAGGGAGCAGGAGAGCAGAGGAAAAAAGGGATTATGTATATTCCTAATTCTCCTTAGGCATACCTGCTGCCATCAATGATGAACATTTGTTCTGGGAAGAGCTGCTACCAGTGGAACACTTAGCATATGAACACTAACCTAATTCCTGTTGGAAATAAACCAATTTCCACTCTCTCCTTTACTAGAGGAGTATTTCAACCTACTAATAAAATCTCCACTGTAGCATGTCAGACCAGCAGCTCTCTGGTAGCAGGCTGGAATTTTAAGTCTTAATGCTGCAATATCAGCTGTAATGAATTCTACGTAAATATGACTTCTAAGAAGAAAAAGCCTTTTTCTTCCTTTAAAACCATGTATGAAAGAGAGTTTAAAAGAAAAGGAAATGGGGTCTAGCCTCTCACTGCTGTCAGTAATGAGGATCCTCCTGAAACAGTTTAACTATTCCCACACAGTGCAACCCAAATAAAAACATTCACTTGCATTATTCAGCTCGGCTTTACACGAGCATTCAACATGGGCCACCACAATAAAAATTATAACTGCTTATAAAACAAGTGAAGAATATGAGAAAAGGCAAAGTGGGATGAACAGACAGAACAGAGTTAAATCCCGAATCGTCGTAAAATTCCACCAGCCCCACATGGTGAATTCCACTGAATACCAAGACCCGGACAAGAAAATTGTTTTTCCATAGGAAAAACAGATTCATTAAAGAGTTTTGTATTATAATCTATAACAAAACAGTATAGCTACCTATTCTGTTATCATTAACTTGTGCACATTCATCAGATCTCATTCATTTTTACTTGCTTAATTTCACACTGAAACATACAGGAAGTTGTTTTCCAGTGTCCTCCTTTATCGGAATGTTTACCTTTAATAAACCATAAGCAGTAATCAAAATAAGCTAATCATTATAAAATGTTATTTAGAAAAATAAACGTGATACTAAAAAAAGTCTGGATCTAAATTTAAATACAAAGAAAAAAGCACTCATTGAAATGTGCACATATACTTTGCAATAAGTATTATGCACAGAGGTCAGAGTTTCTGAGCAACCTCAGCTCCAACAACCCGAGACATTGCTGCCAATTACTCTTGAAGAACCAGTTCCCTTTCTACATTTTATTTATATATGTACATCCACACACGCAATCACACATGCACACAAAAGCGCTGCACAGTTATGACCCACCTGAAAGAAAACACATTCACTGTATTGTCAGTGCTCTATTGTAATGCACTCTACCCTTTCTGAATGCAACGTTCAGCTTCAGCTTACCACCCTGACAAATAAAGGAAAGCACTTTATGAAACCAATTTAATTGGGAGGTGACAGAAAACATACAGCCATTTTCTTTAGCCTTATCACTGAATTGGCTTCAGCTCCAATCTCTGCCAAATCCCACTCAACAGAAGACATTAACCAGGTCAGCGGAACAGGTGCTGCGCGGTGTCCGGCAAGGGGCTGGCATCCCCACAATTACCTGCACACAATGAAGCAGTAATCTTTACAGATCATCTCGCCCAAGAAGCATATTGGGGACGGGAGGAGAGGAGAAGGGTGGAAGGGAGGGAGGGAGAGAGGGATATAAAAAAAAAACAAGCAAGAAAGGAAAATGAATGTGTAGCTGCCTCGCGGCTCAGCAGATGTCTGTGCGTGATGTACGAGGCTAGGATAAGCTGTCGTAGCCTGCTGCCAAAGAGTGGTAAGTGATTAAAGCCTCCACCAGGCTAAGCACCATATTTAGAGTCTATGGGGTTTCGAAGTTGCACCCATTGCTTGCTGTGCTGCCAGATGTTGTTGGCTGGTCCTGCTCCTATTCACTGTGTGCGGGAGGCAGCAGTTGGTACAGCGAGGAATGCAATCTGGAACGTTTCCGGAGGTGCCGTACATTAAACCGGTGTCACCCATCCTTCACCTCTACCGAATGCTGAAACAACTCCAATTTGCTGCCACTTCCCTCTTGGGAAATGGCCAAGATACAGTTGTGCCTGGCAGACCCATTTGTTTTACTCAGGTGATTCTCTTCCCTCAATGACCTCTATTAGTTTAAGTTTTAATTTAGATTAACCCCAGCACCCCAATTAACCAGTGAGGGGAAAAGCTAAGCTGTGACTAGTCATATTTCTGAAATCACGATTTATCGAACTTAAAGTTATTAGAAGGAAAGACGGCCCATTCTTCTATTGCTATTTCTCCTTTAAAAATTTAACATTTCATGGCCAATAAGCACCTTGTCTGCGCAGGTCCATGGACTGTCAATCACAGCTATTTCTCCTCGACCACTTCATGATTTTGTTATACTAACTTAATTTGCTCTGTGTTCTTAGGGTCCACTTGGCCCCCAAAGCTGGGCTTCTGGTCCACTTGGACCCCAAATTCCACCTCAGTATTATCTCACTGCCTTACAGGTTTGGCCTCTTCAACCACTGCTGCCAACAAGACAGGCACTCTCCGATTGCCATTTTAGAGCCTACACAGATGAACCTGGCATCTTCACGTGCCCAAGAGATGCTGCTCAATTCACAGCAATACTAGCAGAGATGCTCTTACAATAAGTACACAGCCTGGAGAGGAGCTAGCTTGGAATACAGTCCTGGCTCTGAGGCAGGCTGCTTTGAGTAGATCCCTCACAAACATTAAATATTCAAACTGTCCTAATTCTGCACTAGGTGAGGTCTACTGCAAAAATTTTCTTGGACATCTACAGCAGTAGGGTTGGAAGGGTGTTGAAAACCTTCTTGGAGGGGAAAAAAAAAGGCAGCATGAAAGTTCTCTGTATTTCCTATCCGCAAAACACAGATAAGAATTACCAACTTAATACATCTTTTTATTCACCTTTAGTCCCGGCTCTGTACATGAAACCCCAAATTTTGAAAGTATTCAGACGCTTCCGGTTAAATGAGTTATCAGAGCACAGTCACACGGCAACAGCTCTCTTCCACTGCCCTAACACTTTACCAGCCACTCTAATAACTATTCAGATCAGAAATTTCTGCCTTTCTAATGATATAACGGTATTTCTTTAGTCTTGAAGTTAAAGCTCTCTGTGGATCATCAGAGCAAAACTAGTTTTTCGTGCATTGGGGAAGGACTTACAGTGAATTGTACTCCTCAAAATATGGCAATTTCAGTATTTCATAAAGCTGACACTGTCATTTATTAAATAAATTACAAACACAAGGCTTCCCTAAGCTGCAGCCTCCATGCACTGGGTGCAGATTCCTTGCTTCTAAGAATTTTGCAAATAAAAAGAATAACTGGCCGAAATCCAAGCTAGCACAACTCCAAGAAAAGTGCTAGAGAAGCCCTGCAGCCTTTTTATTCAGTAGGTAGATGAGATGATTCAGGTTGAGAGTAACTTAGGTGCTTTTGAGGATCTCCTAGAATCGTTTTTCATAATGGGACTCTACCCACAGAGAACAGTCACCTTCAGAATTCAGGAATTTTTCTCTTGTGTAGCAATGTTCACCAGTGAGAACAACAGGCATAGACCTTATCCTGCAGCCCTGACTCACTCAAGTACAGCAGTGCCAGTAATGGCAGGAGGTTTACATCCACAACGCAAGTTTAAGCTCACATAGCCCTATATCGAAAGTTGAGAGCAAAGTCCTCTGAGGTATCTACAGAGATTTCGGGTGTTAAAACAGGTAACTGAGTTTCACTGGTAAGAGAAATTTAGAGCAGAGAACCAACCGCATTAGCTCTGTAAGTATTAAAAAGCAACTAGTGCCCTAATTCCAACACAGATTTACCATCACCTACCTGGTGATAAAAGTCATCATCATCGAATATCTCCTCGTCTATGTCCTTCAGGTGCCTGTTGGAATCTGACTGAGGGAGGACTTCCTAGAAGCACAAAGGAAATACTGAAAGCTCACATGTGCATATTTCTGTCCCTAACTCTGATGACATCACGTGCAGCAGCTTGTAAACACGCTTGAAGATATGAAGGAATGGAGAAAAGCTCCCAACATAACAAGCTTTTAAGGACTAGGAATACATTTAAAGGCAAGGCAGAAACGCTGCCAGTGCCAAAATAGATTTATGATACCCTTACTGGGAAATAAATAGGACTGTGCAAAGTCTTTCTGGCAAAATACTACAGATATTTTTAATGTAATGGCAAAAATATATCTTGCAAGTGCAGTAATTCTACATGATCTCTGAGAATTGAGTATTTATTCATTCTTAAATACTAAATTAATAACAGACTTACTACTAACGTATTCTGTAGGTTGTATGCAGTATGATTTCAGAAGTGACCTTCTGGGTTAAAGATTCTAAACTCCAGACTAAAAACAAAGTTTTGTAGCCGCTACCTCAAAAAGCAGATTTAGGGAGCATCACTTCCTACAGCACAGGAGGGGCTCAATCACAGACCAAACCTACTTTTCCCCTGTCAAGAACCAGCACAGGAGATAATGCAAACACCATAAAACCGAAGTTGAAATGTCTACATCTTTTTCTTAGCCATTACATTACAGGAATCAACACTCAGATATCTCCTTCATAAATCTCTCACAAACAATATTACCTGCTAAAGGCTCAAGCTAATTGTTTTGCAGAGAGTTTCACTGCTGCTACAGGATAAGTTACGTAAACAAAATACCCTTACCGAATTTTCAGGCAAAGATTCAGGGACCGGATGAGATTCCTGTTCCTGCTTTCCCAGCACTGTATACACTGATCGCTTGGTCTGTGTCCGCCGTAGTAATCTCTCTTTGTCCATCATAATATGATCAATCTGAGTCAAGATTGAACGCTCAAAGGCACCGAAACCCTGCAACAACATTAACTAGTGTCAGATAATGCAGAAAGCTTTTCCTCAAGGCAGCAATGTTCCTCTATCTTTCCATGTCAGTGGATAAGCAGACAGCATTCCAAGAGGAGGGGGGTTGGGTTTCGTTGCAAGGATTTCTGCTAGGATTTTTTATTTGTTTCTCCCGCTCTCTCCCTTCCCAACCTGAGGCAACCTGATGCCTGGCTTAATAAAATGCCTTTGCTGTTCTGGTTCAGATGAACTTCTCAATGATTAATACTAACTCACAGATGTTAGGAGACCCTGGATCTTTGGATGAAATGATTACCCATTGTATTAAAGCGTACACTTCATGGAGGAGGAGAGCCTCAGAAGCCCCTAGTTCTGTTATAAAACACAAACAGCTTGTTGATCAGCAATAGTGGCATCTTCATACAGCTTACTTGCTGCTGGAGACTGGCTATGATGAGATGTTTGGTTGGGAGAACTCCAATATTATTCAAGAGTTTTTCCCAAAACTTCGGAAACCATTTGCCCCTGAAAAATTTTTTCCTGTGCATCTGCTCAAAACAAGAGAGAGCAGCTTATGTCTTTGAAATCTGAGGGCTGAGCTTCTTTCCAAACTCCTTTAAGGCTGGGGAAAAGTGTGTACCTGTGTATTTCATTCTTACTGCTGTAACTCTCGGCTTAACTTGGAACATCCATGATGTGAAACTTTCAAACCAACTTGTTCCACAGATCTCTGCTAAACAATAAGCGTGTCAGCACACATAAACAAAGACTTGCCTTTCCCATTTTGCCAGATGCCAGCTTTGTCTTGTCATGCCACTTTTGCAAGACGTTGTTCCGATACGTCCTGAAGTCAGCGTACCGCTTGGCTATGAATTCTGGGTAGTCCTCCATCTTTAGCTTTCGTTTGGGGAGGCTCCTCCTCTTCTCCTGAGCCTTATCCACTTGCTCTTCATCACTACTGCTAGGGATTTCATCATCACTAGAACAAAAATACACAGACTAAACACCCTACACTTCTCTAAGGCAACAGGTGTGAATTCTTAACGGCCCCTCCACTACCACCCATGCTTTTTCCACACCATGGTGATATTTAGGGCAAAAGACCCATGGTTCAGCCCCTCCTCCGTTATCAGAAAGATTACAAAACAGACTTCCCACACTGGCAGAAGGAATTCAAACGGTCATTTGTCCAGAGTGTCTGTCACTCAGATACAGCAGCAACTGAGAACAGCAGAGAGTTTGGTCAGGAAGGCTGTGCATTGTCCTGTTTGTTGGAGAGCTGGAGACCAAAGGATTCAGAAAGGTCTTGTCTTATTTTGTATTCACCTTTCAGTTCTTGATTGCTTTCCATCTACCAGATGCCTCGTGCCTGGGTATTGATAAAGCAGCTCATCCTGAAGGTCCACTAATACTTTCAGCAATGCCTCCAGGGCTTTACAACCTGCAGAACAAGAGACACAAGTGACAATTTCCCACTGATCCTTGCTTCTGGTGAAGACTTAGCTTTGCAGTGCTTAGTTTCTCATCTTGAAGCTGAATTTCTGCCACAGCTACTGCATGTCCCATTAACTGTTTTTCTCTAATCAGTTAGAGACGTGGTTTTACCTTCAAACTGATTTATAGCTGTTAATGTCAAACACCACCACGGTGGGAAAGAACACTTCTTTCCTAAAAAGGGAGGAAAGGAGGCAGGACTGCCTTCTAAACATCTGCCTGGCTGCACATCGGGAGTATACTGATCTAATGTTTCATTGACAAACATTCAGACTGCGGAGCCTAAAGGATTAACATATTGAAGAAGCAAACACTGTGTGCAGAAGTGTCTGATGACACACGCATACGACAACAACCTTTTTTGCTGACTCACTCATTTCTCTCCTGTGTTAAGTTCTGCAGTGGAGGCCAGCTTCAGTTGAATAATATGAAGCAACACAAGGGAAAATGTATATATGTACATCCCATCTAAACTTGACCTCTGACTTTTCTTTCTTGTACATAATGTGCACGTTATAGGGAGCAGAAGGAGGGAAGGCAAGAAGAAAAACCAAACTCCTGCAGGGCTGTGACTACCGCTGGTTTCTATGCCGCTGTGCTCACCACGCAGGAGGTATAAGAAATTAGATTGTAAGTAAAATTAAATGTAGCAAGATCTAATCTATGGGGGAAACTTAAACAATGACCTGGCAAGTTTAATGAGAAGATTCTGATCAGAAAAGCAGAACTGCAGGCCCAGAGATCCTTAGAAAGAAAGAAAGTGAAGAAAAGATTGGGGTGGAGAGGTGTACAAAATGATCAATACATGGTGCGAAGGTTAGTTTTACAGGGATGACTAGTTGCTTTCCAGGGTATTTGCAGACACAAATCCTGAATGTAGATCTGATGCTGTGTATCCAAAGGCTTTCATAGCTGACAATTTTCCTGTATCTATGCAGATGCAGAGAAAACAATCTGTGTTCCAATGATCTTACGTTCTCCAAGGACACACAGTTGCAGCTGACTGTGGGAAGGGTTAACTGCACACTGTTGCAGCATCTGTTCTTTAAAAATAGTTCTTTTGTGGCAACCAACAAGCCTCCCTGCAGAACGCTCTGATACAAAACAAGTGTTTGTCTAGGCCTACACAAACTCTCCCTTTGTACACTGCTACCCATCAATCACAGGGTCAGCTCTTCCAGGTAAAACACTTAGTACGCTTCTATCCAAAAACCTAAACTGAACTTTACACAGATTAATTTACATTTACCTGACACTGGTGTATTGCCTTCTACTTTTACAAAGTGGCACCACAGAAAGGGGAAAAAATGCACCGCGTGGAGGAACGTAGCACACCATTTCAGGATCTGTTTTCTTGCAGGATACGTTCACGCAGGCTTGGCTTCCCTCCCCACGCACCCAGAACAAGCATCCTCGCAGGCAGCAGTGACTCCGGCTGACAGAGCCCATGGATTTGTTCGGAGGGCAGGAGGAGCACTGCGGTGGTGGGACGTTCCCCAGAGCTTCCCCTGGTACCCTCTCTGCCAGTTCCTCCACTGACATGAAGTCAGTAGGGGTGTTTTGCTTAACTCCCAAACCTGTTTCTTTCTTTGCAGTTAGCATAAAAGAATGGAGAGAACTTTTCACCACTCGATTTTTTTCTTTATTTCTTTTTTTTTTAATGGAGGACACAGAGATCATGGGTAGAGTGAACAGCAAATCTTCATCAGCCAGACAGAGACAGGGCAAGCAGAAATCAGCCCAGACATTCAGAGGTCTCAATCTCCCGCATGTTACCACTGTGATATTGCTCAGTTGTCACCATCTTCAGATAAATTACGGCCTGACCTCAGTAACAGGAATGTCAAGGAGAAGATGCTTTAAGATTTTTGTTGCAGATCAGCTGTTGGATTCATCCTCCCCTGGCCCACAGTTCATTATAGATACGTTCTGACAACTCTTCTATATAAACCTATTAACGGATTAGGTTTGCCGTACTTGTAAAACAGTCGTGTGTTAGCATCAAAACAATTCCAAGAGACAAACAGACAAAAGCCCTTAAAAATGTATTTGTGGTATGTGTCTGCAGCTAAAGCATCACTTGCAAAAGGAAAGTGCCCCCACCCTAGCCTGAGTGCACAGCTTACAACAGCAAAATCTTTCCCACTGCCTGCAACACAGCTAAATGTCCCCAGAGCTTCCGAAACTGTTTATTTTCTACCCGCTGCCTATCCTCCAGCAGCAGTGCTAATGCACCCCAGGCGGCTTTGATCCTGTCAATTACAACTGGAGTAGCACTCCAGCTCTTCTGGGGTATATCAGGGCCACGGCAAGCAGGCAAGGAATAAAGACAGGCTCAAGCTCCCCCAGGCTATGAGATATGGACCCCAACAGAAGTGGGGATGGGGAGCAATTTTATTTGGAGTGAAGGGGATGGAGAGGGCAGGGAAGACAATGACCGTGTGTCTAACCAGGTGGGAGGGCTAATTATTCCAGACAGTGGCTTCACCATGAGCCTCTTACAGCTGGGTAATTTCCGTGTTTTCAGTTCTTGTGTATATAATAGCATTATTGGATGGCATTCTCATTGTTACTGTTGGGTGCTTAAGTGTGCTGTAAACTCAACTTCAGAAGCCAAGTGTCACCCTCCCCTGCCCTATTCCCATCCAGCTCTGCCCTATCCATTTCACGTTTAATTCCAGAAGGGACTGTTTTCTTCCCAGTCTCCTCTCTCTTCATCTTCTCTTCCCTCTAATGCCCTCATCTGCCTTTACACCGTCTGCTTTGGGGAAAAGACTGAGTCCATTTGTGAATGAAGGCAGCATAAAACAAAACTGTTTCATAGATGCAAACTGTCTCATTCTGAAAGCAAGCCGGATGCTAACCCTCCTGCTCTCCTACCCGCCCCGAGCACATTTTTTTTTTTTTAAATGCTGCTCCTTGTCTGAAACAGACAGTTAAACAGAAAGAGTCACAAACATGGAGCTTTCAAGCACGCCAGTACATTAAGGCAACCAACTACCAGCTTTGACATGTGATAACCATCAGGGTTGTACCTCCTGCTCCCCTCCCTGCTCTGTTCACAGAACAAAGCCAGCAATACCTCTAAGAGCACAGGCAATGCCAGCCCTGACCATGTAGCAGGGGCCTCCCATTGCCATGAGCTGTGTTAGGTCCTAGGCAGTCCCTGATGATTTTCAGTTTCTAAAGCTTTCGGGACCAAGAAGGTTATTGACACTATGGTTTTCGCAAGCACCACAAATCGGCTGAGGCTGAAACAATGCTGTTAAAGCTCTATGACTACCCTCCCACCACTCATTCACCAGCGGGAAGATCCTGATGCCAACAGCTTATTCCCAGAGCTACTTACACTAACTCTGCCATCAGTACGACTTCTGGGTGCTACTCTGTTGTGTTCGGCCAACTACTGCTGCTTACATTTCCCCAGCCGCCCCTTCCCAGTCCAGTGCACCAGGCAGCGGTCACTGACTGCAGGCACAGCACTGCGAAAGCAGCTGTATGTTGTGGTATGCAAAACTCTCCCGACCTGACTTTGCAGGCACAGCCTATCACCCCAGTTGACCCCAGTCTGTGCCTCTCCCACCCCTTCTCTCCCACTCTCGGCTGGCAGCTTTGCTGCATCTCTCTTATAATCTGCACTGCAATGTGCTGGGGTAAATATTCCACCTTGTATCGACATCAGTGTCACAACTGACACCTTTAACATTGGGCCATACGTCATTAGTGAGAAAAATCTCAAAACTATCTCCTTTTCCAGGAGTTACTTCTGCATGTCCGACCTGTGTTTTTTGAGGACAGGTGGCTCAGCACTGCCTTAAAAACAAAAGAAGCTGGATCCCTTTACAGCATTTCAGTACGAGCAACTGAAATCCCCAGAACAACAACTCATACTCGGTGTGTAGGAGAGGCCAACTAACCCCAGGACAACACGCAAGCCCTCCTTCCATCAAACCTTTTCTAAAGCTGCCCTTTGGGAAAGAAAAAAGGATGCTGAGTGGGATCCATCTGCAGCTGCTCCAAGAACACAGCAAACGTGGTTTGAATATAACTTCCAGCTTAAATGGGACTCAGAGTGTCTGTGGTGAGACGCTAACTTGTAAGAGCCACTTTTAAGAGCCATGGGAGCCCCTTCATTTTGTGTACAGGAGTGAAAAAGTTGTTCCAGATCCAGCAGACAGCATATCAATCCACCAAGAAAGCTGGGAGCCAGTATCAGTAAATCAAAGTGTGCCTTTCTGTTAATACTCTCTCATACGTTCTCATTTTATACATCCCTTCACCCAGTCAGAAAGTAGCCCTGGAGTATTTAGCTCCATTCAGGGATAGCACTGCCATGTATCAAAGTGTCAGGAGACCCACCAGAGATGAAATCTGTCCTACTGCTCTCAAACCACAAAAATCAATTTTGTCAATGCCAGTGGTTACGGACAAACTGGCTGTGCTGCTGGCATCCCCCTCTGTGTGGGGTGGCTCCTGGCTGCAGGGTACCGACCCCACCAGGCGCTCCCCCCACCAGCCCTCTCCGCATGCAGAGGGCAGCTGTGCCTCCACTGCTGCTGAAACCCAAGCACTGCCGCGCTGGGGACTTGCAGGCATGATGGCTTCTGTGCTTGCCCATCGCTGTAAGTTCAGCATTTCTACCGCAAGGCAGCTTCCTGCGCAGAAAAATATCTGTGCTCTTTTTCATGACCTCTAAAAATGGGGTCTCATTTCATCTTCCCAAGCAGCTGCGGAGAGCAGCAGCTGGTGCGGAGCAGCAGGGAGCGGCCTCACGCAGAGACACTTTAAGTCGATGGAAAAAAGCCGGTGCCTCAAGGCCAGGCTTTCAAAGGTATTCACAGAGAGCCAACCAGTGGGATTCCCAAAACTGCTCCACCAGGCAAGCTCCTCCCCGCCCGGCCCTGGTGCATCTATCCAGCAGATTCGGAGTACGACGGTCAGGGACAGAATCCTCAAAATTGGGGCAAAACTCCCAGGATTTTCACTCCATCACTGTATGTTCGTGGCACCTTACAGGGCATGATGGGGCAGTGCTGTGGCAGTGCTCCCCTACAGAACGGTGCCTGTCCGCTACTGTGTACACACCGTACGCAAACACAAACAGGAGCATCGTTACCGTGATGTACCAGCACAAAACACCAGCACACACAGGACATGGCTGAAATTCAGAGCCCACGCCAAAGCTGGAAATTAACTACTTCTTCCCCTCAATTAAATCTGAGGACCTGGCATCAGAGGAATATCATCGGCATGTAAGCTTTTAATTTTCCATGTACCTCCACAGGCTGTATGAAGTGCTCACACAGCAAAGCTGGAACAACGCTGGTGTTTGAACCACGGTATGGAGAGCAAAAGCTGAGCTGCCAAATATTGGTGGAGTTCCCCCTGCCACTGGGGAGTCACCGTGTCACCACTGCATGGAACAGGCACAGTGCCCAGCACACTGGTCACGTTATGCAAATAAAAAGGAGAGGAATCAAACCTCTTTTATTTTAATAGCTGTACATAATGAAAAGTATCTTTATCAGGTCCATGCATTTATCCCAACATTCAGATGAAGAGGGGAAATTTTCACTCCTTTCAAATGACTGTGGGACAGGAGTTAAACTACAGGTCAAAATGGCACTCAATATGCTGGCCTGAGAACAATACTTCTCATTCAAATCCACAAGCCAGCCACTTGCACTAGTCATCCCCAGCAATTAATCCCCCAAGAAACACGTTTGATTAAATCTTTTCAAGCAAATCCTTTGCTTTGCTTTTGTTAGTTCACTTCTTGTCAACATCTATTAAAATATGCCTTTAATTCTCCCACAATCTTAAAAAACACCGATTCCACTGTCTTCAACTTTAATCAACTGTATGGCCGGCATTTTTCATTTCATAATAATGTGCTGTTTGGAATTCAAGAGGCAGGCTCAACATCAATCATTCGGCAAGAATTTTTCCACTGCAATAAATATGCAAATGAGGAAAGCCAGTCAGTCGTATTTCAGGCCCGACTTGCTAGTGTTTTAAAAAAGACACAAATTTATTAATTGCCGTTGGCCAGCGGAATCCTATTACTTTGGGCATTGATTACAAAGCTGTGTGAGTGATTATTGTGCAACTCGCAGGCTATCCAGGCATGAGGAAAAATTATTAAAGCAAGGCAGAGATTATCAACTCAGAATAACAATAAGCCTTAACATTTTAGGCCTCTAACTTCTTCAACAAAGAATTACACCAGAGCTCCAGTGTATCATAATTCTGAAGTCTGTCAGTATTACTTTTGGAGCTTGCTCTATATTCCCAACAGCAGAGCAACGTTACCAGCCAGGAAAAGGCAGGGGGAATTCCTCCAGGTATCGCATCTTAAACATGGGGCTTTGGACAACAGCTTTTCTGTAATTCCCACCGCGTAACTAACTGTAGGAGGAACAATATGGTCCAGGCAGGACTTTCGCTATCTTCAGATTTGCACCCCTGTATGTCCTGGTGCCCCAAAACCAAGATGGCACAGAAATAAAAGGCTACCGATAAGCGTAAGATAGAAGCTACAAGAGCCAGCCTAGACTAAATTATAGGCTAGCTGCAAGCCCTTTGGCAGTAGAGAGTGATCTGATTTTTTTAAAGGTGGTATAGTTATATACACGTTTCTCACGGACTTCAGCTGAATCCTAACACAAAGCACTTGTAAATCTGTCCAGGTTATTTTAGAAAATTATGGGAGTAACATTCCCTTCATGCTTCCCAAAACACTGAGTTTGTGGAATTTTATCAAATGATAGTAGGAAAAAAGCCGACTTTTCTGTTGATTGCAATAAAAAGGTCTGCTTCATACCAAGGCCCAATTTGTTGGTTCCATTGGAATGCAAATGATGCAAAAGCCTTTGCAGAAGGGAAAATTGTATTCCTTCAGCACAAAGGAGCCAATGCTGCAAACCCCTTTCACACAAGCAGTTCAGCCGACTCCCAAAGAGTTACAGAACGGACTCAATTTAGACCTTTCACTCTAATATTGCTGCATTTGACAGTAAGGACAACAGGATCAGGCATAGATGAGTTCGCTAAAAGTAAACAAAATAACTAGATGCAACAACAGAATAAAAGGCTTGATATTCAAGGATTTTATTAGTGGGGACTGGGGGAGGGGGAAAGCTGAGAAGGGAGAGAAAGAGAAACACTTCCATGAAGTTCATGCTCTACTGATTCGCCTCAACCGTCATCTTTTGATATCAGCCCAAACCAGGGAGGGGACGGGGCTTGTAAAAATGAGATTTATAAAACCCGATGTTTTACATTACTGTAAATATAAAGAAGCTGACAGCATGCATACCTGCCTCTGCCAGGCAGGAATCCCCAAGTACATATGCAAGAATGAGAAAGGAATAGGAAATATGAAATTTCATAGTTATCTAGATATTCAGGCCAGAAGGGAACATTAGCCCATCTAGACTGACCTCCCCATATAATACCAGGCCATTAATTACATTTATCATTACAAGCACTGAGTTTCCATCTCAAGGTAACCAATTGCCAATTAATCCGAGTTAGCTGACATTTGCACATGCTTGTCTGGATGCTTTGCAAGCCTTTGTTTCCCTGCATCTTGTTTGTGGAGTATACAGACTAACATGCACAAGTATTTAGCTAAACTCAATTTAATTAGCTATTAATTATCTAGGGAAACTTAAGTGCAGGCAAACCTATTTGATGTGTTTAAAGTGTGGTGTAATCCCACAGTCCGGTGTTCGGGTGCATCAGGTCAACAACTACAGACTCTCCTAGTATTTCTTGCACTAGAATTTAAGACAGCTTTAAAATAAACCTCAAACGCCAATAGTGTCCAACACATATGGTTATGGAGATAACCTATAAAATGGGAGCATTTCAATTTTACCACATCTATACAAGAGAAGCAGACAAAAATTCTGCTCAAAAAGACTAAATACCACAAGCTAAAAGCCTTGGCACTCAGTGAGGAAGGGCAAGAGGTTTTTTCCCTGAAAAAAAGCCCAAAACTGCATGTTATATAAATATCCTGCACTTCTCCACTACCTCCCACACATAATTTCTGAACAATTCACAGACAGTAACGACAAGCCACAAAATACTTTCCTGGTACCTCGCACAGCCCAAATTCTGCACATGCACACAACATCACACCTCCCATTACCCAACTAAATGCGCACACAAACTACAAGAGAGCTCCAAAACCGATACCTGTGCTTTTGTCTAAAGCTTCTCACTTCGTATCTCTTCCCTCTCACTCGCTGGCACGTACGCAGAATGGCCACCCAGGAGCCCAGGAGCTTATCATCCTTACTGACCCCAGCTCTTACCAAAAGCTCTCCAGGGCATAGGATCATTACAACAAAATTTACTAAAAAAGGGTCTGATTCATTCATTTATTTTAGTCAAGAGAAGTCTTCATTAATGTCAACAGTCTTTGGCTCAGTCCCAAAGAGTTGAATAGATTCTTCATTGGATCAGAGAGGAAAGGTGAAATTTGGGGACACCTGCATCCATGTCCATTTAAATAAAATTCAACCCTGCACAAATTGACAAGCACGATGTTTTCTGTATTCATAAAGTGTCTAGCCTAATACAATTCAATTAAAATGAACTACCAGTTTTAAGTAGGCTAGATCTGATCACAATAATTTACACTCAGGCTTGAAACCCAGTTCTGCTGTCACACATTTGTGCAGGCTCCCAGTAAAATCTTCAAAGGAAGAATATATTTAAGTCCATGATCTTGCCTAGCACCAATTAATCCTGTAACTGCTCTATGCCTCTGGAAACTGTGTAATCTGCCTGTGCCTCAGTTCCTCCCCCGCTCCCCTGTGACACCCACCCCGCTCTGTATTAATGCATTATCATCTCCAGATGTATGTATGGATATGTTTTAGTTTTAAAAGTGATCCACGAATAGAGATGATAACAAAATTATGAGTGAATTATTGGCAGCTGATTCCTGCAGGCTTCTCTGAAAAATCCCCAGCCTGTGTCAATAAAGCACATTTCATCTGGCAGCTTTTCTCTAACCAGATGCGTAAAATGACAACCAGGTGCAGCCAAGGAGGGAGGCAGAGGGTGAGCCCGTCAGACAGAGCGTGCTGCACAACTGGAGAGGAGGACGCCTTGCCAGACACATCCTCTCTTACAGGAAGTGGAACAGGTTCTCCGGTACCTAAAGCAGACTTGATCTTATTTAAAGTTAGTCAATGCTTAATCAGCTTCTTCGACATGACTTACCTGGATGTTGTATAGAATGTAATTATTATTTTTTTTAAAGATCAGGAATCAGAGTAACAGAACCCAGCAAAAATCCTCTATTAAAAACACGCTGAGAACATACAAACAAACATACACTAAACAGACACTGAATAGAATCTTTCCCTCTGTCTTGAGTCCCTTTTCAGCAAAATATTACAGAACCAACCCACAAGAAACTAAAGATATTCAGCGTGAAGCACTCATACAGAAATGTTTAATATGCAAGAATGTAAAACCAGAAAACACATGGCATCTTTGGAGGTCTCCTGCTGGCAATGAATGTAAGTGGGATTCTTAATCACATCCTTAAGAGGCCTTGTCCACAAATGTGCTGTTTAGTCACAAGCCACAGATATTTGTCATGGGAGCAGTTAACCAACCTGGCGTACCAAGAGCCCAACTCAGGCAATTATTATAAAGGTCCACATAGCTCCAGGTGGAAGCACAGTCCTTTACCAGCACATCCACCACAAATGCACCTATTCCCACCCCAGAAACAGACATTTCTGGGTCAGTCAAAGTGTTTAGACTGGACTGTACTTTTTAGGAGCAAGAAGTCAACATCTCCTTCAATTCCCAGAAGGCACCAAACACCCAGCCTTGTGCCATCCCAGGCAAGTCCTGCCAAATTTTGTAAGTGCTCCTTTTAGCTCTACTTTTCAATAAAGCATAATTGAATAGCAACCATTGGCTAGCTGCACCTGAGACATATAACACCTTAAGGGAATAACTAATCAACATGTAGTATAAGTTATCCAGCAACTGACTCTGAGTTGAAGAAACCGGCTACAGTAAGATGACAAATAGTGAGTTGCTTCCTGCAAACTTTACATGTAGTTCACACTCATTTCCCTTGTTTCATCTTTCCATATCTTTCTTTTGAATAAAGTTTCTTCACAGCACCCCATTTAAAACACATATTGAAGGACGTAAAAGGTGCACATGCTCCAATATTCTGCGGTCCCAACTCAGTATGGAGAAGGAAAGGCAGGACTGGCAACCACTGCTCAGGCAGCAACTGCCATTTCCCATTTCAAGGTGTAATTGCATCCCTAGAGTGGCCACAAAGAAACACACTATCCGTAACGCCACACAGGCCGCAAGGAGCACTACTGGTAGGGCACAAAAAAGGACTGGTCTCCACCATTACTTGTTTAACTTGTTCCCAAGAGGCAAAACGCACTATTCTACCATCCTCGGGCCCCGGTGCAGCACGCTCATAGGGTGAACAAGGTCATGCATTGCAGCATTGCTTAGCAGCCAGCTGTGCTAACTGCAGCACTCTCCAACGCCCTGTCTCTGATAGAAGCTCATCTTTTTGTGTGAATGAGCTCAACACAACAATTCTTCTGGAGGGATTTCAAAGGGGATACTACAGAAATGCTGCATGATGGGGGAAACAAGGTTTCTTCTGGATAATGCACCCTCCTTGAATACAAGGAATACAGGAATTGCGTTCTGTGCATGGATGCAATGCCACTAGCCCATGGCCACAGATAATGTCCATGGATGAATCATCTAGAGTAACATCACAGTGGTCAGGAAAATAAGATATAGTTGACTACAGAGAATACAAATTAAAGTTCAAACATCACTGTGGGTTGAGAAAAGATGCACAATTTAAATTCAGCGGAATTTAAAAAGCTCTATACAATTTTGTATCTATTAGCAGCAGACAAGGCACTGTGCTGAAAAGTTCAGGCCGCTGCTAGGCAGAGCTCACTGCTGCTGCTCCATTAACAACCCAGGCAGGTTTGGGGATAATGGCCTTGCAAGCACATGGAGCATTTCATTTGATTTTTTTTATCCGATTCACTTTATTCAGGTTTATTTTCTTATTGATCACAAACCTTTGTGCAACTTCTCCACAGCCCTACAAAGTGTAAATAACAGTTAATATTTGTTGTCCCCACTTTTGTTCCTTCAGTAAGCAAATCCATTCTTACAGACCCTGCATATCTACCTTTTACCAAAAGCACTATTTTCTCCATTTCTCCAAAACAATTTATCTTGAGCTTATGCTGAAGAATAGAAATGTGGGATTCCAATATTTTCTCTTAATCCACTGACAGATGGAGTCAAAGCAAAAAAAAAAACCACAAAAATTCAGCCAGTAGTTTACATTTCAGGGACCTATTGAACTCTTGGAAAGTGAAAGCATATACATACGAAAACGTACACAACTACTTGTCTGTTTAAAGTCTTGCAATTTCCATCAGCATCTTCCGTCAGCATCTTGCCTTCTGCAAGATCCTCACCTGGGTTTCTGTATGTTTTTAACTCCTCACCAACTAAAAACTGAAAATAACACATTTATACTATTTAAAAGCTAGAATTCCCACCTCTTTTTGTGGAGCATAAAGTACTAGTCACTGAACCATTCCCAGTTCAGCATTGTTAACTGGAATTATAAAGAGAAAGTAATTAAAATAGCAAGAACAGAGCTACATGACCATATTGGGAAGCCCAGCTACCCAGGGCACATAGAACAACAGCTTCTAGCCTTTGTTGATCGAGAGAGATCATTTCTTAAAGCTCTTGTTGCCCTCCTGCCCCCCAATTAACTGTGGTTTTTTTGTCACTGAATCAAGATTTAACATAACAAGCCCCAAACCTAAGAACACTTTAATTCCTGACACTGGATGTGGCTTCACTAATGTTGCTTCCACCTCTTCTTTGGCTCTTTCTTGTCCTTGAGGTAATTTTTGGTGACATTTTCACGAGATCCACTTCCAACCTTCCTCCCCCTTGAAAACATACATAGAAATATGAATGGCAGGCATGCAACCTGTGCAGAGACACAACACAGAAACTTGCACCTTGCACTCTTTTTCTATGTAAATAATGCAAGGATCCTGCGGGAACATGCCAGGGATTGGAATTTTTAATTAATGGGTCTCTTTAATGTGCAAATCAGGAGCAGATTGCAAATTCTGACTTGCATTGATTATGAAAAACATTAATTGAACGTGCAAGACCCCAAACAGAGGCAACATCTCAAGCCCTGGACTAGACTGGAAGATACGGTGCGAGAGAATACAAATGTATCTTGGAGAAACAGACCACTCCAGGCAGCAGCACCTCAGAAACGTAAGCTGTGGGAGTTCACGTGTGCAGTGCATTAAACATTAAACATTTGCACTGCATTCAGAGTGCAGTCACTGTGATTTCAGTATTAAAAAACACTCAGACCTTCTCCATGGATGCAAAACAGGAATAAACATGAGCTCCATGACCACAGTTTGGTCTCCAATTTGTATGTAAAAAGGGTGACAGAAAAAAAAAATCTGGAATATAATTAAAGATTTAAAAAAAAAAAAAAAAGGCAAGAAAAAGTAAGACAGTGCAAACAAAGCAATGCTGTCTCTTTAAACAGAAATTCATCCTATATAAATTATGGCCATAAACTTTTCCTGCAGTGCAGCCTAATTAATTCTTGTTCTATACACAAAGGGAAATGCTGGGTGACAAATGGGTGTGAAGCCTGAAAGCTGCCAGGTCTGCAAAACATTTTCTACTTCAATTTATAAGCAATTTTGCAGTAAATCATCCACCAGAACCTGAGATCTCAGGAATCCAAGACTGTCCAAAGCGCGTTGTATCATTTTTTAGAAAAAATTATTTCATAAAAGATTACAAAAATAATAAATTAAACACTTGAGGTTTTGTAACCTCCAATCTCAAAATTTGGAAAACAAGCATGACCTTACCGTTTTCACTCAGATTTGGCTTTAAAACTGCAAACGTATAGAGCATTGCTGTCTACTCTTTAATGCAATTATGCTCAAACCCTTAGGGAATTTCACTACCACCACTAGCTGCACAGAAGGTTGTCACTAGTGGGAGATACCACAGAGGCAAATATACGAAGTACCATTTTCCATTTCAAAAAATTCATCCATCCTGTGAGCACAGAGCAGAAATTTCATGAGCAATGGAAGGACTTGGAATAAATTACTGAGAGCATTCTGGGGCAGCTTTCAAAGAGATGTGAGGGACTTGTCCAGGACCTCAGAGAGAGCTGGGCACCGAGATCTCTCTGTGCCCTCTTGCCTTCAGCTGGCTATAGTGTACACCGAGAGTCTGGATTTTTGGCACTGTCTGCTTTGGGCAACTTGAACACCAAATAATTTCCTCCTGTTCAATGAAGATGATGAAAGCATGCCAAATTTATTCTGTGGATTTGGAAAGAAGTGCTGACGCTTCCCTTGAAAGGAGAGTATCATCCAGTCCAAAACAGTGTCAATGTCATGATTATCCCAAATCCTGTCCAAGACTGAAGCGCATCACGTACAATGGAACCACCTCAACATTCAGTATTTACAAAGTCCTGTCTTCCACTCATCTCTAAACTTACTCATGCACAGTTCTTCTAATTTTTCCTGTCTGGGGAATGGGATCCTACCCATAAGCTGGTAACACAACTGGGATGAGAACTGAGGAGTCCAGAGATGTTTACCCAGCCCACTACATCACCGTCCAGAATCGAGTAAAAAAGTTTATCTTTATAGAAGCCACTAAATCCCTTCATCAGCTAAAAATTAAGACTTTTATTGGAAGCTGATTTATAATGAGTGAGATTTTTTCCCCCTCATAAATCAAGGTGCATCAATTCATGAAAGAACTTTAAATATATTATCATGTATATTTTCAGAAAGGACTTAGTTTTACCTCCTGAACTGACAGGTCACAGCCCTGTTATCCAGGCAGAAGCTCCATGAATGAAGATGTAACACAGCTCAGACTGCCCACAGTGTAAAGCTCTAGCTGTTCATTAGATGTCAATCCCTCTCCCAGGGCCCGACATAGCAAAGCAAGAGAGAAATGGGTCTTTGCCTCATAACATCAACTACATCCCCAGTCTTTCGTAAGATCTTCATGTATAAGTTTATTCCTTATTTCATGCTTGGCACTTCGTAACTTCTGGAAAGAGTATCTTTGCAGGGCAGTGAAAGCTAGCTGCATTAGACAATAGTGTAGCTCATCAAAAATGACTATTTATTGTCACCTACTTTATTGTACAATTACAGATTGTATTTTAAAAAAACAGAAATAAAAAAAAGGAATATAACTTTGGTCCCTTAGAGAACACCAGAAAACACTAAACAAGCCTAGCAGAATGTTCCTAAATTCATTACTTCCCATCTGCCAGTCTGAGCCCTTCCTCTGCTAACTTTGCCCAGGTCACTCCAGCTTCTTCACAGATGAAATACGGAACACCAACCCAGGCTATCAGGAACATCAGAGCGTACTACTGCAACTTTCCTGCCCCGATTACGAGAACAGGGTGGGGAGGGAATCACTGAGCAGTTATGAACAATAGCTTTTCCTTTAGTGTTCTGGACAACTGAAAGATTAGCCTCTCTGCTGTACTGTGTACAGTATTATACTCCATGTTCTTGGATGTATTTTGCTTATGGGAAATACCAAAATGTCAACCATTGTTTCTGTTAAAGGTCTTTAATGATATTGCATTTTAGACCTGTAATGAAACATGGTGCTCAGTGCAGTTTGTAATGCATCTCATTAAATACATTAATAACATGTATTTCACTGAAAGGTCAGCTTAGTATTATTGGGAGTTCGCCTTTTTTTCCTTAATCACTTCATTTAAAGCAGCAGAGCTAACTTTAAAATATAAAGTACCTCACCGGCTGTAACTCCAGATAAGCTGATTAGCTACCATGTTCAGATCAGGTACAAGCCGTAAGATGACAGCCAAAATTTGGTGTAGGAGCAAGATTCAGAGTCAAGTTCAATGATGGTGAAAGTTCCTAATCCAGTTTTAAGATGACTTGTGCCAGCCCAGGCCAAAATTTCTCAATGCGCAGGTATCACTACCGCATGTACAAACCGGCACATCGTGTGGCTGAATGGATATACAACCACAGCAAACCAGACAGTTCAGATGATGTCTCTGACGTTTAGCATGAAAGGCTGTAGACACCACTACAGCGTTTCCTACCAACTGGTTGACATAAGGGTGCTTCTTGGGATCCTCCACGGTGTGCTCACCTAGGGAGCTGAAACGTTCTGGAAAGTGAGCAGTATCTCAAGATTGGGAAAGAAGAAATAGAAGTGAAAGGGATAAACAACCTGGCAAGCTTTAAAATGCTACTGGGCTTATCTTTATCGTTCAAAATGACTGGAAGAATATCCTATGAACCTCATTAATTTCTGATTAGTGGGATTAGAAAAAAGAACAATCTGTGTTCTTAGTGATCCTAAGAAATAAACAGATGAAGCAGCTCCAAGCTGAAAAGATATTTGCTGTTGACTTAGCAGCACAGGCCCTCTCCTTTGGGCTACATTACTCCTGGTTACGGCAAATCTTTGCATTCACTGACCCAGCACGAAATTGGTACCACAAGGTGTCTCTGGGCAAAGGAGCATGCCAACTCTGCACCCAAACCAATTATTTCTAAGATACAGCATGAAACTTAAATTTGATAAGCAAACTTCAATCCCCACATGAACTAGAAATAGCAGCAGGACCTGAGCTGAGGCTTTCCAACATTATGTAAGTGACGACAGGCCACCAGCAGAGATCAACTAGGCATATACAGATGTGGGTGACAGAGGACATTTTCTTTGTCTGGGGTAGGAAACAGTTTTTGGTTTCTGTTTGCACAGTACCTAATTAATGATTAAGGTAATACAAACCAACAGCTAATACTACAGACACATGCAACTCAAAGCCCTCACCTTCCCATTAACACTTTCCCACACAGGCAAAACATACTGGCTACAACAGAGTCTACCCAAAGTAGAAAGATTGAAGAATTCTTACAGTTCTCGACAGCATTGTCAAATTCTTGTCCACCTTCTTTTCTGAAGATTGGGTAAGTATCTGGCTGTGGAAGCCGGTTGGCTGTTACGAGCGCCTTCTGCATCTTGATTCTCCCTTCCAATAGTAGATCCCACAGTGCTTCATAACAAAGAGAAAATAAAACAATTATTTAGCAAGCCAAAGCACTTGCTCCTTGTGAAGGAGCTGCTGACTTAGCAGCACAGGCCCTCTCCTTTGAGCTATATTAGTCCTGGTTAGGGCAAATCTTTGCATGCACTGACCCAGCACAAAATTGGAAGGTGTCTCTGGACAAAGCTGCATCCCATCTTATGATCCTGACTGCAATTCTGTGATCCACAAAAAAAATCACCCCTTTGCTTGACTGTTTAAAAGGACATTCTGCAAATGGAGGTTTGACAGTTTAATAGGACAGATAGGAAGAAATTGCGTTCAGTATTACATTTTGAAAAGGAACAGAAGCGGTATCAGCATCACACACAGCACTACCAGTGTAGGAAGTCCCCATCCCCACCAATACAACAAGTATATTCAGTACTGGTTCAATTAAGCCAGTGCATAAATACACTTCATAACAGGAGATTTTGCAGCAGCAGTGACACCAGCTTGCATAGCAAATTTGGCAGAACATCTGCAAATGACTAGGGCTGCTGTAGTATGCACATGCAGTATGCTAACAGCATGCTAACATGCTGAAGTGGCTCCTAACATGGCCAGTTTCTATAGTGTCAGCAAGGTGAAAGTCTTGTCCAAATACAAAGCAAACATGCACAAACCTAGCTGGTTCTTCACAGCTTTTCCTTTTTCTACTTCTTCAGCCTCTTGTCCTTTTGAGAATGTCATCATCCCCCCATCATCTTCGCTGTCTTTGGTTTCCTTTATATTGTCATGGTTTTCACTCCCATATTCCTCCTCATCGCTCCCTTCTTCCATGCTGGCATCATCTTCGTCTTCCCCTTCACTGCTTCCTACATCATCCATCCCCTCTGTAAATTTCTCAAAGTCTGTGATATTCTGGAAACTGAACTTCGATGCCTTGGCCTTGACAGATGGATCTGTCTCTTCATCGTCTTCCAAGTCATCCTCCTGGTCACTGCCAGCACTGCTGGGCTTCTCCTTTGTTTTAGTGCCTAAGCTGCCATTCTCTTCTGAATCTTCACTGCCGCTGTACCATTCATCTAATGCTTCTTCTGCTAATAATTAGAAGACAAAAAAAGTTATTTACTTAGCAGCAAAATGTGCGACTTTGCAGTATGCATCATCAATAGCTACAAGTTTCAGCTATTTGAGCTCCAAACTCCGTTTTGTGTATGATGTTACTCTTTGTTTTGGCTAAATAATGGAAACACAAGGCCATGTTCACAAAAAGATCTCAGCTCACATTTTCTGCAGCAACGATTAGCAGATCCATGGCTTAGCTTTCCCATGAAACAATGACATGATAAGCAAACAAGGTGGTCAGCATTTGCTATATGCATTTTTAAAATGAGAATCTGTATATACTTGCAGTCCCCGAGATACATTGGCTTAAAAATGGGAGCTGCTTCTTTTCCTCCACACAAGGTTCAGTCAGTGCACTGAACCTCACCTTACACTTAGTCACACTCTTTCCTCAATCTGTAGAAGTGACCTCCTCTTTGGGATTTCCCCTTCGCTCAGGCCAAAAAATATGGCCTGAATTTCAGGAAGGCACTTCAAGAAGATGCCTAACTTAACTGTACCTCTTTATTGCCCTGCAACAGGGACCTAAAGTTTGTCATCTCAGTTCAGACGGCACTAGCTCAGTTAACATGCTAACATCAAATTTTGAGTAGTCTAGTGAAGAGGGGAAAGAAATGAGATTTCTTACCAGACCCTTCTTCAGACAGAGCATCTCCCCAGAGTTCTTCTTGCAAAGCTTTGCGAGATGTAGCTTTTCCACTGTACCTTTTATCAGCTTCCAAGAGAGAGGCTGAAACTTTTTTCCGTATATTACCAACAGGGAAAATGTCATCTGCAGTTTCATCCTCAAATTTGTCAATCACTTTAGCAACTGTAGCTGTGGGGAAAAAAAAAAGGAGGGAGGGATGTCCAAACCAAACTGAATTTCAGACTAGAAGAACTAACTGCAGGAAGGAGCCATGGAAAACTCCTCATGCTCTACAAACAAAAATATACTGCAAAGGTGAGTTGGATGGCAACACAGCCTCACGTAAGAGTCTGGCTTTTAGGCTTTGAGAGGGAACAAGGCTCTTCCCTGCCTGGTGAAGGAAAGCCAGTACACTAATTTTCTGCAAAGGGGGAAAGGTTGCTCGGGAATCAAAGGCAGAGAAAAAGCCTCAAAGCTGGGTTTTGTGCAGATCAGCAGCAGTCCTGCCTAGAAACTACTGAGTAAAGTAATATTTAAGATCTAGCAGAAGAGATAAGACAGCTCCAAGGGTATTTTTCAGAAAACATCCTGTGACTCCTCTGCAGCCAGAAGCGTTCTCCCACCTGCCAGGTTAACCTTTGCAGGAGGAAGGGAGATGTTACATGAACTGACCAATTCCAACCCCCCTCTCAGTACTCTGGACTTCTCCATACACAGGTTTGGTACCACAGGGCTCACCTGCAAAGTAGAGATGGATGTTTATTAACAAACACCAAAAATCCTGCTGAATTCTTTTTTTTTGAATGAACATCGCCTACATTCACACTTTCTTCCCTGCCTCTTCTTTATTTTAGAGAACCCGCACAAAGCGCTAGACAAACTAAGCCTATCCAAGCCCTTCCACAGATTCATGAGAGTCTCATGAGAAGTGCAGTCCTCCAGGTGGAAGACTCAGTAAAGCTGGAACACCTTCACTCACTTCACGCTTACAGATTAAATGAGGAAAACTGCAATTCAGATGCACTTTGGCCTCTTGCTATATATATGAGCCACATAAATACATAAACATTTTAGAATGGCTAAACAGAGAAAATAATTTCACTGTGGTTATCACCCTCTTTGATACCCATCTTCTCCAGGACACAGGAATGGAGCAGTCCAGCAAAGAGAACACATCACACCATACTCCCTCCTTATTTTCATTCATGTGCGAGACACCCTGTATGCAAAATTACAGGGTTAGCTTTGTTCAACCAATTGAGTGATCCAAGTGGCTGAACATTGCTAAGTGCTCTTTTAATGTGTGTTTGGAAATGTTAATGCCTCACATATAGTGTTTACTTGAAGCAGGGGGAAGCAAAAAAAAATCTCTTGCTCATAATCAAAGCAACAAGATCAGGTCTAAATATAGTCACTCCAGCTACAAGAGGATGGCAAGATGCTCAGCACCAAAGAACGACTGGGCAAGAGTGGCAGATGCAGAATGACCTGTGGCACTCGACGGATCTTCTGGCATTCTCAGTCTTGGCACCACTAAAATATGAAGTCTGAAACTAAATCATGATTAGTAAAATGGGAAAACGCCTCTGCTGACTACATTAATTTCCTCAGTGGTTACTAAGATTGCTTACAAGACACTATTGCTCTCACATACACTTGTATAAAAGAACCAGGCTAGCTGGCATGTTTACCATGAGTGGTGCATAGTACCTCCTAAAGCCAACCGCTGTCAGCGTGTGATGGTTAACTCGCTATCTCAAGGGGTAAGTGCTGGCACTGTGTGACAGACATGCCCTAGAGATGAGTCCTGCCCCACGGCTTGGCTGGTCTACTGACCGGTGGGGAGACTCTGCTCTGGAGAAGGTAAGTCAAGGAAACGGCAGGCACCAGCCTGGAAACTTAGAAGATGACACCGCCACCTACATGTCACAGGGAAAGGAACAAATGTCTCAAAAAACACAACTAAGGCAAAAAGAGCTTGATTAAAAACATAAATTGATAATTGCCCACTGGTAAGCATCAAACAAGACACGTGCAGCGCGCTGCGCCCTGCTCTGAGCGCTTGGTGTGCCGGAGAGGGGTGTCACCAGCCACCGCGTCCGCTGAGCCTCCTCCCCGCTCCTACAGCCGCACCAGCTGCGCTTCACCGGGAGAGGAAGCAGTCCTGCCCCGATGCTGCACTTTTACGTCTCTTTTCTTGGAGATTTCCAGCCGGATCCGCTCCCCAGCCTGCGGCAGGGCCCGCACCGGGGCAGCCTGGCTTGGGCGGCCCTGAGGTAACTCGGCGCTGAGGTAACTCCAGTCCCGGCCCCTGAAGTAACCCTGATCCTGGAGACTACGATCCCTGAGGTGAGGTAACCCCGATCCCTGAGGTAACCCGTCCGGGCGCGGTGCAGCGGGTGGCGGCAGGCCGAGCGCCGCTCGCTGTGGGGCCGGGGCTGGGGGCACAGCGGGCAGAACCCACCTCCGCCCGCGGCTGGGGAGATCGAGGCGCCCAGCGGGGCCGAGGGGGCCCCGTCCCCGCGCCCGGGCCGAGGCCTCCTCCCCGCGGCGGCGGCCCGCTGCGGCGCCACGTGCGGCCGGTCCGGCGGCGGCGGCGCCCGGTCCACCCCCGCCCGCCCCCGCCGGCCGCGGGTATTAAACCCTCCTCCCGGCCCTCCCTCACCTTCCTCCGCGTCGTCCTCGGGGTCGCGTAAGCTGGGCCGGGGGTTGAGCAGCTCCTCCAGCTGCCGCGCTAAGGGCGCCGCCATCTTCTCGCGGGAGGGAGGGAGGGAGGGGAGGGGCCGCGGGGCGGAGCTCAGCGGGGGCGGGGCCTGCTGGCGGGGGCGGGGCCGGCGGCCCGGGACGGGGCAGCGCGAGGCGGTGGGACGGGACGGATCCTGCCGGGTCCTACCGCCCGCCGGCTGAGAACGCGGGGTCCCGCCGGGCCGGAGCGGGAGCCGGTACCGGTGCCCGGGCCCGCAGCCGGGGACAGCGACCGCCGCAGGGCGGGAGGAGCCGGCCCAGCGGGTCTCGGGGCTTCGCGAGTGTCTGCCCTTTGTCTGGCGGGCGTCTGGGCTGAGGTGCGCGGGGTAGATAGAAGCAGCCGCACAGATACACCCCCGGCAGCCCAGCCGTGCCTGGGGAGGGCTGCCTGGCCCCGCCGAGCCGCCTGTGCCCGCTGCCCCCGTCCCTCCGTCGTTAAGGGGGGGAATACTGGTGATTGTGCACCTCCGGGTCGTGAGAACTGGTGTTTGCCCAGTGCTCTGAAGCTGAGCAGCACTGGGATAATGGTTAGCGGTACAAAAGCAAAGTCCTATTATATAATGCAAAATATTACAACTATTTCTTTCAGTCAACATTGCACTTTTTTGTTTGCTGCACAGAACTGAATTAATTCTTTTCTTGTCCCATACGTTAAACATTTTGTGGCCTGTTGAAGCCAGGGCCCCTCTTACAGCAGCGAGAGCTGAAAGGCAGGTTCTTCGGTTAACCCCAGTCCTTGCGCCCAGATGGATCCTTACACCAGAGTTACACCAACCTCAGCGAATCCATACCAGCACCAAAGCTCCTGTGGTGCTTTTGCCCGGCTCTGGCCTAGAAGCAGGAGCAAAGCGATGCAGAAGTGACCTGCTGAGAGCGTTAACAAGAACCAGCTCTTCGGGGTTTGCCCGCTGACAGCTTCTCCTGGCTGCGGTGTGGGGTGAGGTGGTCTCAAAGCACGAGGTGAGACCTGGAACTGGGGAACAGCAATCGAGGCTGGCGCATATTTTGTTACAAGGCAGTGGGGACCCAAATCAGCATCTCAAATCTGAGTTGCAGATATAGGTCTGAACTTCAGACCCCACAATGAACAGCTTCAGGGGGTCAGGATTGGGGCTTCCCACAACCGGCGTTGGGATTTTGCCTGCGAGGGTGCCAGCAGTGACCTGCAAACTTGAGCCGGGTACCGGCTCGAGTCCTAGCTCGGAGACGAATTGCATAGGCTGCTCGCTCATCCCTTTCTTGTCAACACAAAACTCTTCCACGCTCCTTATCTGCTTTTTAAACGCTATAAAAATGTAATCCAGACGTGCTTTCTAATTAGAAGGCAGAAAGGTGCGGGCCTGGCGGGAGCAGCGGCGGGCTCGCTGTGGGCTGCAGCAGTGTTCCCCGCAGCGGTGCTCAGCACGGGCAGCTCTCCTACAGAGGGCAGAGGAATATCATTAATTACCATCGCCGCCCGCCGCTGCTACCCGCCAGCTTCAGGGGGGCTTGGGGTCCTCAGAGGCACCGAAGAAGGAGACCGAGTGGGGAAAAAACCCCAAATATCTCCCCCCCTTCTCAAATACCCTATGACTCTCCCTATAAAACTGTGTGATATTGTGTACTGTGAAGACAATACGCAGTTCAATTTATATGAAAACTAATGTTTACTGAAAATGCACATTTTCATTGCAAACAAAACCCTTGGGTTTTATGCTGTTGAGTATTTCAATCCTATTTCAACTTTATTTTGTAGTTTGTATTTATTTTATCATACCATGATTGACAGCTATAATGCTCTGCATTATATGTTATGTGGGTTTGCCATTGCTCCAGCAATGTGAAATTAAGCACTGCTATCTTTTTTTTTTTACGAACACATGGTTTTATAAAACAGGAGATGTGTACAGTGTGTCTTCCCTGGCTTTGCTTCTAGGCTTTTTTTTTTCTTTGAGTTTGTAGGCATTTTGTTTCCAGAGTAAAAGATGCCATTATAAACAAAGGGAGGAGCCTGGAGAAATAAATCCATAGAAAATTAAGTAGCAGAAACAAGTGCTTACCTGAACAGTTACTTAGGAGTAACTAACCACTCACCAAACCGAAGAACTAGTGCCAAGACCCCCCCTGCATAATAGCATTTTCAAACCTCCGCACTCTTACAGAGTGAAAAAGGGATGTTATCTAACCTAACAAATAATAAATAGCCCTGTTAATAAAGGGAGAGAGGCTTTTAGTGATGGTTAAATAAAACATACCCAATATAATTAATTAAAAAAATTACACAGTGAGTTGCATTAGTCCTTTGGAGTAAAAAATGGGCTTCTTGAAGTCAACAGCATTTTTGCCACTCGCGCCAGCGAGATCAGGATTTCGCCCGCTGAGACTAATGGGACAACTGTTCAGCATAAATCCCGAATCCAGCAATGCCTTAAAATTCACGTATGTCCAACTGCAAACTCGAGGGGTTCTGACAGAGCTTAGAGCCCTGTTTCTTTTCTGCCCTGCATCCGTCGCTCACATCGGTGCAAAACAAACTTGAAGGGGGAAAAGCACGCTACGCTCAGACGTATGCATCGCACATGCCTTCCCCTGCGCTGGTGTGCGGGGGAGAAGGGGGGAGCCCCCCCGTGCTGGGACTTGCTCAGGTTAGCCCAGCTCCGCTGCTCAGCCCTCAAAGGGCTGCGGGAGCTGTTAATTCAAAATTTGTGATAAGGAGATTCAGTCAATATAAACCAACATCAAACAGAAAACGCAGTGTATGAAAGTCATGGATTGTTAAAATATTTCACCGACAGAGCCTCCTTCTTCGCTGTTTATTCTCTCTCTTTCACCTTTCACTTAGCAGGGTAATTAAATCAGACTCTCAGGCTCGGTTTTAATTTCTGGTTCACATGCCCTCAAACCATGCTGCCGCGGTTTGGACTCATAATCATGTGGGGGAATATTTGTACAAAAATTATATCAATACATTTTAATTTAAGTCAATCATGAAAGCCTTTTTATGCATCACGATATGTTCTGTAAAACCCTCTGCCTGTTTATAAACTATAAGCAGAAGCCATCAAACTAACTGGCATAATTTCTTTGGCATTTTTCCTCTTAATTTTACTTTTTATTTACGTGCTTATTTGCTAAAATGGCAATAACACCCTAAACACAGAACAGATAAACAAGTGAATTTTGAATAGTCTGTACTACAAAAAAGCACTTTTAATTTCTCACACTCAGCTTCTTTTGCTCCCGTGTATTTGTGGAGCTTGTCATCTTTTAGGAAACTGTCAGATTAGATGGTAGCTTTGGCAGTGAAAGACCGTATCATCCTTGCGCGTCTGTAGAATTACAGGTTATTAATAAGAATCCATTTTTCAGAGCATTTCTTTACTTAAATATATAAATAAAGAAACGTGTCGGAAACGTCAAGCCATTCAGACGCCACCACCGAGTCATTCCCTGCTCGTCTGCGTCCTGCGTTCGGCAGCACCCGGCCTTGGGTCCCTGCCTTGGTGAGCAGAGCGGTGGGAGCGAGGTGGGCTGCAGGCACCGATCTGCGACGGGATTCCCATAGAGATCCACGGGAATTACGCGCGCCAGAGTCGCCTCTACTGAATTTAATTGAATTGCATTATCAACGGCAGAATTTGACCCATATACAGAGGACTGCATGCTGTCCAAAAATAGCTACAAGCCGGAGCTGAGCTTATCTTTCCAACGCTTTGGCTAGCAAATGTAATTTTCCAAACCAACCTTTTTCATTTCAGTCACACTATTTCATTTCGAGATTTTCTTTTTAAATCAGCAACACAATTTGTCAGTGAAAAAGAGAAAAAAGAAGAGAAAAAAATTGGGGAGAAGCAGGGAAGAGCACACATAAAACCTAGCCACTAAAACAAATTACATAACAGGAAATTTAGATTATGTACATAAAAAACTACGCTCCTTATAAATATTTATTACTATTTTTCTTCTGTGTTTTTATTTACTTGAGCGTTTTTTATATTCCTAACCCATCACTCATTCAAAAAACACAATTGTTTTAAAGATTTAATCAACCCTTAATGGTTCTTACGTCTAAAAATATAATGAATATAGTGTGTCTGAATAGATGCACAGCCTAAAGATGCTTCCAGCAGATAAGAATTTTAAAGGCCACCCAGAGACAATTCAAAAACTAGAAGAAAACCTTTTTCAGACGGAGCAAAAAAATCTATTTTTCATCCACAAAAAAAACCCTCCCCGTGCACACCCCACGTGCGCACTCCCCCGTGCACAGAAACGCCCGCACGCAGCTATTCTCGAGACGCCACGCACCATCACGCAAGGCAGCGTTTGCCGTAAGCTTCGCTCCCAGCGATTCACCGCAACACCTCGGCATGCGTCTCACTCCAGCTCTATAGGCGCCGGGGGGGGGGGTGGGGGTGTGTTTTCCAGCTCACGTTTACAGTCTGTGCCGCATCACAATTCCTCACGCCATATAGAGACCTTGCAACAAAATCACACTGGACCTGTCCTGCAAACTTGGGCTTCCTCGATTAGCAGCGCTAAGGATTTCATTCCAAGCCACGTGAGATACCGTCAGCCTCTTTAACGGTTCAGATTCTGCAGGAAGCAAGTTTGTATGAAAACCAGTCAGGAAAAAAAGCTAATTCTTACAGTTGCCAAAAATGCTCTCTCAACAGTGCACCAGAGGTTATCAAAGCAGAGCTATTCCTGAATTTGAAGACAGCCTGTAACAGAAGACTGAAGAGAGACCAGTTGTGCCCCTCATCCCCGAGGAGGATTACGTAGAGGGCCGAGGGGATTCTCCGAGAACCGGACCGTGATGTGCGCAATAAAAACAGCTACGTGCATCCCATCCAGCGATCCCCACATGCAAATGGTGAAAACACTGCAGGAAAATCAGTCGCCCTAAGAGTACCTTTACCGTTCCAGTTACAGTAATCCCAAGTACAGAGATTCGGTAATTTGAAGGTCACCTAACTGTAAGGCCACATTAACTCTTCCATTTCTGCATTACAATTTTGCATGTAATGAATGAAAAACTCTCCGGACAACAACAAACTCTGCTTTCTAAGCATGACCCCGTGCTCTATAGCTAAAAGCACCACAAATACCATTGAAAAAGAAACAGAAGATAGCAATCCCAGAAGGATTTACAATCAAAATATATTTTTAATGGTCCCATTAATTTCATTTATAACTTCACAGATATTTTGTTGGCACGAGGAACACTGAGCACCCCAGTGCCATGGCAGACACAAAGAAAAGACCTTCCAGAACCTACTCCAGCATCACAATTCCCTGTTTCCAGCTCAACAGCGTCAGCAGCATTTAAGGATATGTATCAACTGTTTAATCTGAATAGATGTGAATTTATCTACTAGGGGTAGTAACCGAAAGGGAGACTGCAAATGCTTATATTTAATATTGTAAGAACATGCAAAGCTTAAATACAACACTCTTGTTCAGGGAAAAAGTCCAGCCTATGGCAAAAGGAATCGTTCCTGAGAGGACACTGCAATATCTGCCACTTCCTAGGATGGCAAAAGTACGTAAATCACCACTGATATTTTTAAATTATATTTATTTATAGATTTGTATCGCGTACCCATCGCTCAGCACCTGGGTACACGTACACATATTAAAATAATATACATCATTTGTCTACAAATCGTAATTTAAGTACATTCTTACTCCTGGGATACAGATCTTTACAAATCCCCTACCATTCCCCAAGCAAAGGCCTGAGTAAATAGATACCAGCAGCGACTGGAGACGAAGGGAGAGGGCAGAGAGGAGCATCGCACAGTGACAGCGCGGGGGGACACGGTGCGCAATCAGTTTGGGCCTAAAGCAGAGTTGTTTGGATGCTGGAAACTCACGGCATTTTAAAGACGCTTTGATTAGCCTTCCAAATATCTCCTTCATACAGATTAGCTCAATACGAATAATACTTACAGTATTTGCCTTGCACCTTTTTCCTAGTAAACGGCAAATGGTCTTACACACGGGGTTTGCACAAGTCTTCAGCCTCGCACATTTAAACGCGGAGCTTCCCTCGTCCGTGCCGGGAGGGCGCGTACCGCTCGCCCTGGCTGATGCCACGGATGCCATCCCAAAGCGGGTGAGCGGACGGGGGCCTGCGCAGGGTTTAACGTCACCGAGCTGCACCTTCTGCTGGGACACAGCAACAAGGTGAAGGTCACCGAAACCAGCAGCAGTCAAGGAAGAAAAGATCAAAAGAGAGTAATTACTTCTAAAAACGCTTTTGAAATTACATTGCACATACGTATAGTTGCATGTTGCATGTCCGTGTTTCTGCAGTTAAAAAAAATTAATACGCACACGTAAAATCCATCCAAGCAGCACGTATTTTCCGAGGCCCTTCTCCTGCAGACCTCTATTCACCCAAGTAATGCTACTGAAGTCAATGGAAATGCTCTTGTAAACAAGGACTTACAAGAACCCAACGTGACAATGATTTCAAAAGGAGTTTTGACTGTGCAATTGTTGCTGGATTAGGGTCTTCAGAAACACCGAGCTCGCTCTGAAGAGCACAGAATTCAAATCTGCAAAGTGCTGGGGCCTCCAGAGCGGATCCCGGGAAGCACTGAAGGACGCGCTCAGCCTTAAGCATGGGAACGGCTCCTGGGCTCCCCCCCGAAGATGGGCAAAACCCCTACGGAAGGGATGGGAGCTTCGAAAAAAATACAGGCTCTCCTCCCTCCCTTGTATAAGCCACTGACCTAAACTGAACCGTATCACATCGCTGCCTAAATTAACAGGGAATAAACTGTACAAATACCTCATTAGACACAAAAAAAAAAGGGGGGGGAAGAAAAAGGAAAAAAAAAAAGAAAAACCACTTGGCAGACATGTTTTCTACAAAATAAGCCTATTGGGTGAAATTCTCATTTAAAATAATTGATTCAACAACAAACCAGCAGCATAGACCAAAAGCACAAACAGCAGTATTTATCAATAGCACTTGCCCAGATAAGTAAAAGTTTGTAATAAATAGATCACCCATTACTTTCCTTATATAAATGCAAAACAGAGCAACAAAACATCGCAACAATACGAAAGACAAGTAAATGAGTTAGACACGGAGTCCATGAGTTTAAGAAGTCTGCCCTGTATTTAATAAAGCATGAATTTTTTTAGAAACACTAACAGATCCCTTGCAGATAGTTTTTATCTTTATATTATTATTATATAAGACATTTTGTGTTTAAAGTGAACTATTGCTTCATCTAGGTGGCCCCTCTGCTGGGCATAGAAACTAGGTTGTGAACAAAATAAAAAAATCACCATTGAAAATTACAAATCATACAACTTTAAAGCATTTTTATTTTCTCCCCCCCCCCAGTCCAAAGAGAGAAATAATCGAATTGCTGGGAATGTAGAAGTCTGTGTTTTAGCGTAAATTTCTGTGTCTATGTAAAATAAAAAAGAAGCCAGCCAGAGTCACGATTAGTTGAGAGACGAAGGAAAATATGCAATTATAGTTCATCCCATTCTATTAGCTCAGCAGGTGGAAAACATTTAAACCAGTGACTTTTCAGAACCGAACCTAATTCTTTGTTTCTAACACAGGTCAAAGTCCTCTCGGAATCAGTGAGACTTTTGCTTTTGAAGAACTGAATATTTGGGATTCTGCAATCATTTATAATTAAAACATTAAATCTGTCATTTCACAAGGTTCCAGAATTCTTTGTTTCATTTTTCTCCAAGAAAATTAGTATGTATCTAGTGCAAAGCAAAATATTCTCCCCCGCTGCCCTTCAGAGAACTTCATATATACCAACCGCTATTAAACAATTGACTTTGTATCAGCTCTAAAAAAGGATTCAAATTACTTTCATGACATTGAGGTTATGCTGTGTTCAAAACCATCCAATTAGGAAAAAAAGAGAAAAATTACCTTTGGAGAACTAATTTAACTAAAAATGGATCAATTAAAAACCATCTCTTTGCAAGTTTTTTACATTCACAATACATTTTTGTTTATGCATAAAATAAGCACTTTGAATATGTTTTCTCTTAGCATAGACCCAGAAGAGGCTAGTATATTGAACAATTTGATTAGCTGCCAATTTTGAAATTTAACGTACAGCGTAACATAGTATTTGTACTTCAACGACTGAGCCTGCAGATGGAAGGAAAGGCTGGAGCTGCCACTGACTGCTATCTGCATCGACACCAGGGTTTAGACTTCCACCAAAGCAAAAGAGCTATACAGGATTATCGGCAGAGTGGATCATTCTTTCTCAGGGCTATTTTACTCAAGAGAATCCATTTAAAATTGCTTAAAACATCAAATGAAACACAAGTTATCTAAACATCAGATTTTCTAATTTTATTAAAAACGCACAAATTTTATCCAACATGTTTTCTTTCATACAGTGAATGGTCTAATATGCACTGGAGGTCACACAAGCTTAGGTTTATCAGAACAATAAAAGACATATGAGAAATTTAATATATAAAGAAAAAAGTAGCAGCTGTTGACTGCATATTTGACCATAAAATTTAAATATTTTGGACTTTTATTTTAAAGACACAAAAATAAAACCTGTGTGGGTCTATATAAGTCATATTAACAATTCCATGAATGTTCAACAGGACTAAAAATTAGCAAAGATGTTTTTTTTTTTTTAACCTTGTAACACTTTTTAAACACCTTCTCGGGTTGCTGGTGCAAAGCACCTTACAGTATTTGTGCTATATATTTACTTTATTTGGCAACTGTCTGGGTTTCGTGGGGTTTTTTCTTTGCCTTCTGTAAACAACACCTTTTACAAACTAGCACAGTGAACCACAAGCCCTGCAATCTGTTATAACATCTACAGAAAAGAAAATGAACTATTTTGGTTGGTTGCTCAAAATATTTTGCTTTTGAACAAGAGGTTCTAAAACAGGATTTATTAGTAAAACATTGAACTCCTGAATTTAACATTAGACGTAAACAGTTGACTGTTTTTAGTTCAATAGAGTCTTTTTGTTTAGCTTTTCTCTCTCTGTGAAGGTAGAATACTTTTTGTTTGTTTTTTTTTTTCAAGTCATTTTCGTTAGAGGTCTGGGTGGTGACCTTTGCTATGACGAGGAGGTTTTGTACGTGTAGCTTTGTGAAGGTAGAAGAGTTGGTGCTGAGGGCTTAACATTTAGTATTTGTTATTTTGGAAAACAAAACAAAAACAAAGGAAAAAGAAAGTTGTCCCACCTGATAGTCAGCAGGCTGAAATGGCTGAAGCTAAAAAGAGTTTCTTGTTGTCGAACTTTCTGAGAGACAAAAATTAACAAACAAATTCATAATGCCAGAACCATCCTTAACCGGGAACGCTAGAGTTCTTGAAGCTTTTTTTCCCCCTTTTCTTTGACCTTTCCTTCATTCAATTATTATTTTTTTAAATGAGAAGTTTCTAAGGATTGTGGCTCTTAGGATGACATCCAACAGGGTAATCAAACTTACGCCATCCTACGGCATGGCAGCACTTTACTGTACAGCTTCACCAGTTTCTTTGTCAATGGTACAAAAAAGTCCCCTTGCTTGTTTGACACAACCATAACATGAAGATTGTCCTGGTCTAGAGCAAAGCTTGCCTTGGAGCGATTTGGATTCAGTTCGTTCCCAAGGTAATATTGTCTTAGGGCAGGAGAGATGTTATATTTATTCATTTCTGTACACCGTAACAATAAGCAGACTAGATGATCATCACTTACTTAGACCCAGTTTGTTTTAAAGCTACCACACAGCTGCTTCATTCATTTCTGGTGGATGTGACAAGTGATTGCCATAGTTAGCACCACCGTTGACGGATATCGAAGAAAATGGAGGACTGGGGCCAAAAACTTCCGCGGACATGGAGTGCAAGGACCCGGGCAGGTTGGGTTCGGGACTGGGCGAGTCTCCTGGGGGGTGCGACATGATGTCAGTGAAGCGCTGAGCCTCACTGGAGGGGTGATGTCCGGGCAGGGGGTGATCCATGGCCCCCAGGGGAGTGCCTGACGGCCCCGAGGAGGGCACGAAAGGGAGATCCACGGGTGTCTGAGCTTGAGATGAAGGAGGTCCTTGCGGGAAGAAATCGTAATTGCTTCCAGGGCCGTAATACTCGCTCTGATAATCTGGTGGACAAGGAGAGACAGAGGGAAGGTAACACGCAGGCGAAGCAACCGAGTGGAAAAGACACGAGAGCGCGCTTCAACGGCGGTGCATCGGGGTGCCTCAAAGCGTCACCCAGAGCTCGCTGAACCCACGGGGGAAACGTGCTCACGGCTTGGCCGGGCTCTGGCTGATTCCCGGGGATCCCCTTCTAGCGGAGCCCCCGGCCAGCACCGGGGACACCGAAATGAAACGGCCCGGTCTGTAAAACTTCCCGGGTCCCGCCGGCAGCGCGGCAGCAGCAGCCCCCCCCCGGGGGCAGGGGAATTCCCCCCGCCGGGCTCCGAGGGGCGAGGAAATCTGCCGGGCCGCCCACCCGCGTCCCTCGACCCGGTGTCGTGGGGGGGGGAGAGCCCGCCGCAGCCCGGCGAGACGGCCCCGGTGCGGGAGGCAGCGAGTGCCCGGTACCGAGCGAGGAGCCCGGGCGCGGGGAAGCGGGCATCATAACGCGGCGCACGGCGGAGAGGGGCCGCGGGGGGAGAGGGTTACCCACCTCCGTAGAAGGAGAAGGGCCCGTTGGGGATGAGCTCCCCGGGCTCCAGCCGGTCCACCAGCGGCCGCATCCTGCGTGGGCTGCGGAAGAAGGCGTGCCGGCGGGCGCCCAGCGCGCTCAGCTGCTTCATGCGCCGCTCCTTGGAGCGCCGGTTCTGGAACCAGACCTGGGCGGGAGAAGCGCCGGTCACGGGAGCCACGGTCGTGGGTGTCCCGCTCACGGGAGCCCGGGACCCGCCGCTGCCGCCCCGCGCCTCCCCCGGCCCCGCCAGGGACGATCCCGATCCCGATCCCGATCCCCCCCCCGCCGCCACCCCCGGGGCTGCGCGTTTCCCGGTGTCTTTTGTTCGGGTGTGAGGCGGGGAGGCCCCGAGCCGGTGCGCCCCGAGCCGCGCTCCTCCTCGTTTCAAACGGGGCCGAGCCCCACGCGTGACGGCGGCCCCGCGGCCGGCCGGGCGCTCCCCGCCGCCCGCAGCTCGCCGGCTGCAGGTCAAGAATGATTGAGTTAATTCTTATTACCCTGACAAGATTACTCCTAATTACCCTCACACTGAGACTCTCCAATCTAACCTCGTCTTTAATGGTCCTTTAACCCCCCATTACCCCCAGCGCTGCGGGTTTATAAACCTTCTAATAATTCCAGCGCATTGTCATTCTTATTTATCCATTAACCCCTCACATTTATGGTTATTAATTTCGATACCATTTGCAGCTTCTTCAGGACTTTCTAAAAGAAACCCGCAGCTCTGCCCCTGCCCACCGGCCGGGGCTGGGGGGGGGGGCCGGGGCTGGGGGCTGCCGGGCCACCTCGATAATAACGATTTAAAACGACGGCAGGGCTTTCCGCGGCCCTGCAGTGCGGGGATTGCCGAGCGCCGGTCCCTCCACGCCACCGCATCCCCCGGAGCGTGCGGGGCGGCGGAGCCGTGCCCGGTAGCCGGTGCCCCTGGGGGGGGGGGGGGGTCGCGGTACCTGGATGACCCGCATGTTGAGGCCGGTCTCCTGCGCCAGCTGCTCCCTGATGTGCCGGGTGGGTTTGGGGGTGGCCGCGAAGGCGGCTTTCAGAGTCTCTAGCTGTTTGGCTTTGATGGTGGTGCGGGGTCCCCGCCGCTTGGCCCCCAGGTTCTGGTCGTCGTTTTCGTTGCTGCCCGTCTCCTTGTCGGACACGTTGGCGCTTTCCGAGTCCTTGGCGTCGTCCTGGGAGGGGTCTTGGGAGTCGGGGGACAGGCTGGGGTCACTGCCGGTGGTGGCTGGGTGAAAGCAAACCGGGTCACGCTCAGCCTGGGGGGCGGCCGGGGGGGAAATACCGATCGCGGGGGACGGGCCGCACTACGACCGGGGGAGAGGAGAGGAGAAGGGAGAGGAGAAGGAAAGAAGGGAGAGGAGAAGGAAAGAAGGGAGAGGAGAAGGAAAGAAGGGAGAGGAGAAGGAAAGAAGGGAGAGGAGAAGGAAAGAAGGGAGAGGAGAAGGAAAGAAGGAGAGGAGAAGGAAAGAAGGGAGACGAGAAGGAAAGAAGGGAGACGAGAAGGAAAGAAGGGAGACGAGAAGGAAAGAAGGGAGACGAGAAGGAAAGAAGGGAGACGAGAAGGAAAGAAGGGAGACGAGAAGGAAAGAAAGGAAAGGAGAAGGAAAGAAAGGAAAGAAAGGAAAGGAGAAGGAAAGAAGGGAGAGGAGAAGGACAGAAGGGAGACCAGAAGGGAGAGGACTGGCTCTCACCCCGCGGAGAAGCCGGGGCTGAGCGCATCGCCGCCCCGCATCGCCCCGGCCGCGCTCCCTCACCTGAATGCAGACTGTTTTCTTTGGCAGTATTGCTGTTATTTAGGTAATCTTCTTTGCAGACAAACTTGTTTTCGTCTATGATGTAGAGCTCCTCGCCCGTGGAGAGTTGCTTGTTACACATCATACACGTAAAACAGTTCAAGTGGAACACTTTGCTCCGCGCCCTGCGGACCAGGTCGCTGGGGGAGATGCCCTGGGCACAGCCCGCGCACTTGGTCCCGAAACACCTGCGGAGAGAGGCCGGGCAGCGGGTCAGCACCGCCCGCCCGGCCCGCGGGGCCCCGCCGAGAGCGGCCCGCAGCCCGGCCCCGACGGGCGAGCGCACCGCGGCCCCGCGCCCTTCACCGCGGCCTCCGCTCGCTCCGGCGAGCTGCGCCGCTTGGCCATTGCAGAATGAAACGAAATGAACGAAAGCATCCCTCCAGAGCGTTCTCGCTTCCTAACGAGCGAATGCCTGAAATGCTATCTTTAAAAAAAAAAAAAAAACCAAACCAAACCCAAAAAGACCCGATCTGGGCAGAGGATGAAGTGCTGAGGGATTAATTAAACGCCGGGGCTGCGCTGTCCAGGGTTTCCCCTCTGCGCCCTGACACGTTGATTAACGACGCTCTAATAAACATTAAGCAGAAATTCTTACACGTTATGAATCGCTCACGGCCGCGCACTGGCCGCAGGAGCTGCCGATACGGGCTCGGCCGGCGCTGGGGAGCCGAGGGCCGGGCGGCACCGGGGCCCGCTGCCTCCAGCGCTCCGCTCCGGCCGGGGACCGCACCGCCGGGGCTGCCGGCAGCCGGGCCCGGGGCAGCGCCGGTCCCTGTGCCCGGGGAGGAGCGGCAGCAGAACGGCGGGGCTCGGGGCAGCGCTCCGCCGCGCCGGGCGATGCGGTGTGCCGGTGTGCGGCGGGCGGGAAGGGCTCCGCGGCCATCCCGGCCCCGAGCCGGTCTTTGCCGTTATCGCCGGTGTCCGTGCGGGCCGGGGCGGCGGGGCCCGGCCGGGCAGGGGCACAGGCGGCCCGCTCCGAGCCTGGGATTTATTCCGGCGCCGGGGCCCGCCGGGATGCTCGGGGGAAGCGGCGGCGAGCGAGCGTCGGTACCCGCTCCCCTCTCCATCGATCCGCCGGGGGTGGGGAGCGGGAAGGGGGTCGCTGCCCTCCGGGGCGGCCTCGGCTCGGTTGGACGGGAGGCGCTGGGCCCGCCGAGCCGCGCACCGAGCCGCGGAGCTCCGCCGCACCGGGCCTTCCCCGCCGGGGCGGCACCGGGCTCCGGGCGTGCTGAGAACAACGCTGCGCTCACGGCCGCGGAAAGCCCCGCCGGGAAGCCCCGGCAAGTGCCGCTGAAGCGGCGGCGAGGTCGCCCCCGGCTCCGCAGCACCGGGGCCGGGACGGCCCCCGCCCGCCCGCCCATCCGCAGCGGGGCCCGGCCCGCACCGCCCCCGCTATCGCTCCGCCGGTCGATAGTTTCGAGGCAACTTTGGGGAACTCTAGCTCGGCCGGTGCCCGCGGAGAGCGACCGGGCCTCGCCCTGCGGGTCCCGACGGGGCGCCCGGGGGCCCCTTTCCCCGGGCCTGACCCCCGCCCGCCCCGCCGGGCCCCCCCGCGCCCGCCCCGGGAGATCACCTGGAGAAATAACAACGGTTTTGGGGGTGTTTGCGTGTGCGCGGGGAGGGAAGAGGCGTTTGTGGGTCACACTGAACAACGGGGGGAAACAAAAAAAAAAAGGGGGGGGTGGAAATGGGAGATGAAAAATGGATGCAAAGGAGCGACGGCTGCGGGCAGCGGGGCCGCGGTACTTACCGAAAGAAGTCGTTTTTGCAGTAAAGCTTGCCTTCTCGCGAAAAGCATTTCTCTGTCAAATTGCATTTACATTCACAGCACTGAACACACTTCACATGCCAAGCCCTGTCCAGTACATTCAACAAAAACCGGTCCAAGATTGGCCTTTTGCAGCCTGCACAGTGAACCATTGTCTTTGGTTATTTCTGAGAGTGGGGGGTATTGGTTTCCCAGATGTCAAGCAAAAAAAAAAAAAAAAAAAAAAAATTAAAAACAACAACAAAAAATTTTAAAAGACGACAACACCGGCGTAGGTTTGCTTTTTTGTGTTTGTTTTAAAAGCCTTGGAGAAGTGAAGGAGGAGAAAAAGGAAGGGAGGAAGAAAGTCTTCGTTCGAGTGTCCTAGGAGGGATACACAGGAGAAACCGCCCACTGCCCGAGGAGACCAGCGCTTCGACACAACCGCAGAATCCCGGCCGCTACCAACCACGACAGCAACAATGATAATAATAATAATAATAATAGTAACAATAAAACAACAACGACTATAAAGATCGGCGCTCATAAAAATTAAAAAAAAAAAAAAAATTAAAAAAAAACCAACAAAAAAACGCCGAAAAGCGAGCGTGATGAGTTTTTCTCAGGTCTGAGGTAGAGCAGTCAGGAGTCAAAGTGCTTTTCCCAAAGAGAAATCAAAGGAGGGAAAAAAAAAAAATTAAAAAAATAAATAACAAAACGAGACATGGAGACCCGACAGCGGTCAGAAGGGCTTTGGCTGCTGCCGCGGCGACATGGCCCTACGCGCCGCGGAGCGGGCCGCCGTCCTTACGCGGGTGGGGGGGGGGTTGTGGGGGGGGAAGACGCTCCGCAGCTCCTCGCTCCGTCCTCTCTCTCTCTCTCTCTCTCCCTCTCTCTCTCTCCCTCGACGTCTCGGCGGTACCGTCGCGCCCGGCTCCTACCTACCCCCGCGCACCGCCCTGCGCGCCTACCCGCGGCGGCCGGCCGCGTCCCCGCCGAGCCGGCGCGGCATCTCCCGGCGCTACCGGCTTTTGTTTCCCCCCTCCCGGGGCGGCGGGCCGGGCCGAGCCTGGCCGGGCCGGGCCGGGAGCGTAGGGGAGGGCAAGGGCAGGGCAGGGCAGGGAGAGCGGCGCTGCCCGCGCTGCCCGCGCCGTCCCGGCAGCGCAGGGCGCACTGCATGTTCCCGGCAGCCCCGCGGCCGCAGCCTTATGCACCGCGCGCAGACGTCACCGCTCGCCCCGGCCAATCGCCGCCGCCGCCGCCGCCGTCCGTCCCCGTTTCCCCCCCCACCCCCCCATCCCACCCCCCCCCCACCCCTCCACCCCCCGCCACCCCACGCGCGCCCGCCGCGCCGCCGCCGGACGGGGCGTCCGCGCCCCTTTATAGAGCCGCCGGGGCGCCGCCGGCCGCCTCCGCCCGCACCCCACCGCACGGCGGAGGGACCGACGGCCCGCTGCCGCTCGGGCCCGGCCGAGGCGCGCCCTGCTCGGAGGCGCGGGAGCGCGCTGCAGCGGGTAGGTGTGTCGGTGCGCGGGCGAGCGGGGGTGGGGATGGGGGGTGGGGGTGGGGGAGCCGGGAACGGGGTCGCTCGTTGGGGTCTGGCACCCCCATAGGGTTACGCATCCGTTATAGGGAGCCACCGGCCGGTTCCCGCCGCCGACCAGCGGAGCGGTTGGCTGGGAAGCGGCGTCCAACGAGTTCCCGGTTTTTAGCGTGGTTTACTCCCGTCAATAAACGGCGGGCCCGGAGGGCGGGGGGCGCGGAGCCTGCCGCGGGGCGGTGCGCGGCGCCTCGACGAGGAAAAACCCGCGACGGCTCGCCTTTCCCGGGAAAAAAGGTGCGAAAGTGCCGGGACCGAGAGCCGGGGCGCTCCGACGTGCCCGGGCGGGGCCGCGGTGGCGGGGAGGGGGCGGCGGGCCCCGCTGCCGCCCGGCCGCCGCGGGCAGAGGGAAGGCGCCGGTACCTTCGCGTTGATTCCGTTGCCGGCGCTCGCAGCGCCCGTCTGGGGCCGATCGGCACCGGCCACCGCTGATGTACATTTTTTTGGGTTTTTTTTTTTTTTTGGCAAATAAAAATTCATTTGCTTTTACCTTCCAGGGGCTCGGTCGGTGGCCGGGGCGGTTAGGAGGGACGTGATTTCTCTTTCCTTCGCGCTTTGCTGCCCGGCGGGAGCTGCCGCTCCGGGGAGGTGTCACCGCCCGGCAGACGCGGGCCGGACCCCGGGACCCTCCCGGCCCCTCCGCGGCGGAGCCCCCGCTCTCACCTTCCCTGCGGGCTGATTGATCCTCCGGTGGGGAATTAGGAGGGAAACGGCGGATTAAATGGCCTGAACGTGCCCAAGGGTTACACACACGGCTGACGGCCGGGACCGGGCGCGGTGGGGCGCGCACCCTCCGCGGCCGCGGCTGCCCCGGGCCCGCAGCATCCCCCGCCTCCCCGCGCCCTTACCCACCGTCCGCGCTCTCTTTCACGTCTGTTTTCCTCGTCCTTGAGGGGAAAAAAAAAAAAAGAAAAAGAAAAAAAAAGTGGGGGAGGGAGAAATTGGAAAATAAAAAGGAAAACGAAGGCAGGAAACCCCCCTCCGGTGCCGGGGCGCGGAGCCTCAGGTCCGCGCCCTGCCCGCCGCTCCGGCCTGGGGGCAGACGGGGCCGGCGCGGGGTGCGGAGCCTGCCCGGGAGAGCCTGCGGGCAGTTCTCGGGGCTCTCCCCGGGCCGAGGCATCGCCTCGGTGCTCCTGCGGGTGTTCAAAAGCTCCGGGGCTGCGTCCGCGATTTACCTCCCCCTTCCAGGTCTCCCTCTGCCCCCCGTACCGGTCCGGAACCGGCCATCACCGCCCCGTCGGGGCCGCGCACCGGGGCGCGCAAGGCTTTCCGCGTCGCTCCGCGTCCCTGCCCAGCTGTTGGGTTGCTTTGCCGCCGCTTTTGCCGGGGATCAATAGAGCCCTGGGCTCCCGCCCGCTCCCCCCGCATATGGGCCGCTTCTCATGCGGAGCGGAGGGGCCGAGGCGGCGCGGGCGGCCCCGCTCCGCCGCCCGGGAAGGCGACAGCTGTAGGCTGCCGTCAAGGGACCTCTTCCCTTTGACTGCGGGCCCCCAAGTGACATGTGTTGGTGGGGATGAATGAGGGGAAGGAGATGAGCATCTTATGTCCATCAAGCACCAGTTTTTCACAGCGATTTCCTCCCCCCCCCCCCGCCCCCTTTCCCAGGCGTTAGCGAAAGCATCTGGTTATCCCCTGCCCCCTCCCGCCGCCTCCGCGCAGGGCCCGGGGACGCTGAGGCGGGCACAGACCGCTCTGTGTGTGTGTGGCCCCCCCCCCTCCCCGCCCCGGTTTGCGGAGGGGGAGCGGAGCCCGCCGGCCCGGGGTACCCGCCGTACCGCTGCGATGGGGCGGGCAGCGCTGATTTACCGGCGGAGCTCCCTACCCGCCCGTCCCGGCACACGCAAATCCCCCGAAAACCCACTCCGGAGAGGCAGCAGCGCAGATCGAGGGGGGGGGGGGCTGCTCCTCCCCGGGCGGTGGGGACCGTGGGGTGCCCTAGGTCCGCCTAGGGGGAGCCCCCCCCCCCTCCGGGGACTCCGACTCAGAAGCAGGCGTTTGAGAGGCGAAATTGCCAGCGCTGTTTCCAGCAGGCTCCGAAAAGAAAAACTCACCAACCCCGGCCTCCTACGGACCTCCCTCTGCCCCACGGGACAGGCGTGTCCCGGCGTGGGGCACCCACTGGCTGGGGAGTCCGCGGAGCCTGAGGGGAGGGGGGGAAAAATCCCCCCCGGCCACGGGGATGGACGGCACGGCAGCAGCCGGCCTGCCGCCGCCCCCTCCTAGGGCAGTGCGTCTGGGTTGGGGTGGGTATTTTTTTTGTTTGTTTGTTTGTTTTTCATCGTATTTTGCAATTCGCCCAGGTCCGTTCCCAGCCGGGCCCTCGGCCGGGCACAAGCCCCCAGCCCCGGCGGCGGGCAGGAGAGCGGGGCCGAGCCCACCCGTACCCCGAGGAGAGCCGGCCGGGGTATTTCAGAGCCAAGCAACCCGGTGCTGAAAAAGAGGGAAATTAAAAGAGTTTAAAAAAAAAATAAATCTCAAATTTATTTAAAATCTAATACAGAAGAAAAAAAAAGTCCCTTTCAGGCGAGTTTAAATTTGCATTTTATTGGTGTCGTTCCCGTCTTTTTAGTTAAACATCACCCTGTTTATCATCAGCCTTTCTACACCGCTGCGCTCGGTAATGGGATTTCTCTCTCCTTTACGGGGCACTAGCGCTGTACAAACACCGGAGCCCGCTCGTCCCGGACACCGCACTGTCCGGGGCTGCTGGCAGAGCTCCGGGGACCACCGCCGGTGCGGTGCGGTTCATCCCTCCCCCCCCCCCGCATCCCCAACCTCTCCATCCCCCCCGAACGAAGCCGAGGAAGAAACTTCCCTCCCGCCTGGGCACAGACACTTTTCTCTGCCGTGTCCGTCCCCCGGTAGCACTAAGCTTTCCCCCGTTTTCTTTTTTTTATTTTTATTCTTTTATTTTTGCCCTCCTCCTCAACATTTCACAACGACCGCGCCTCGGGATCGGTGATGCTGCCGGGCTTTGAACGACTGGCGTGAACCGCTTCCCCCCCCCCCCACCTCCTCCCGGTACCGCCGTGACCAGCAGCATCCTCGACGGGGCGGGGGAGGCAGGGCCGATCCCTCCCCGCATCCCGGCGGAGCGCTGCCCGGGACGGCGGGTCGGTGCGGTCCCCGCCGTCCCGGGCAGCGCTGGGCGGGGGACAGCCCGTTGGAAGGGTGGGGGTCACACCTTCCCCCCCCCCCCCCCCAAACTTTCCCCCGCAGGAAAGAGCGCCTCCGCCTGATTAAATATATATGCGGCTAATGCACTCAACAAATATTGAAGTTAAGATGTAATTAAGCCTGTAGAACATCCCCGCGCAATAAACCCGTTGCTGGATAGGATCCATCGCTGCGCGCCGCGCCAGGTTTGTTTTAAAGGAGCCTGGAAAAAAAAAAAAAAGAAATCTTTAAATTATGTATTAGAGGGTCCCAGTTTATTCTGCCACACTCGGGTCGATGCTGAGGGTAAACACGCCCGGGCGGTCCCGCTCCGTGTCCCCCCCCCCGCCCCCGGCTCCGCTCGCCTTTCCCTTATTTATTTTTCTGCCCCCCTCCCCCTTGATGAACCCTCCCGGGTTTCCTTCCACGTCGCTAAATGTTGTCGCTTACACTCAAAGCTCATGCATTGTTTATGGGAAATATAGTTAATAAATAATTACGGATCCGAAGTGTGCGTCTTTGCGTTTTGACTGAGAGCTGTCGGCGGAGACGGGAAAGTGGCCGGGAAGGGGCCGGCGGTGGCCCGGGGGCGGGGAGGGGGTCCCAGCCCGCCCGGGAGCGGGTCCCGGCGTGGGGGGGGACACACGACGGGTTCCGCCGCCGGCGGCTGGGGGTCGGGCCGGGCCCGGGGCGAGCGGGGCAGGGCACGGGGAGCCCGGCCGGGAAGCCCGGGTGTGTGACAGCTGAACGGGATTCTCGACGTTGTTAAAAGAGAGAAAGGGCAGATAAAAGACGAATAAAAGAGAAAAGAAAGAAAAGTAAAGAGGTGGCGGGGGCGGGGGGAGACTATAAAAAAAGAGGGTGAAACAAACCCCAGGAGGATGCACCGATCCCGGCTCATCCATCTTCATTGTCTCCGTGTGTGCAAAAGCAACTCCAGTATAAGGAAAAGCCACTATCAAAGCCATGGCTTTATTTTATATCCTATAGATCAGGAGGGAGGCAAAGCTTTATTTTCGCCCAGAGACAGATATTTTATTTCTCTCTTACGGTTTTATGTGTGAGAGATGTCAAAAAGGTAAAATAGATTGCTAATGCATAGGCAAAACGAAGCTGTTTTGGCATGCTCTGTGTCATGAGGTCTCCCAGGGAGAGCAGGCTGGGGATTTAGGGCTGATGGGAGACTCTGGGGGATTTCTGCTAAAACATCTCTCTCCATAAATTCAGCCGCATGGTCAGCTCGATAGGGAGAAAGAGTTTTAAAGGGGAAGAGTTGGAGCGCGGCGGGAAGGCGCGGCGCGGCGGAGCGGGGACCCCCGCGCCCGCCCCTGGCCCGCCCGCCCCCGCTGGCCCCGGCCCGGCTCGCCGGGGAGGCCCGGTGCGGCTCCGGGGGTGTGTGTATGTGTGTGGGGGTGTTACAGCGGGGCTTTCGATCGTTTCTCTCCGCGGAGCAGCGGCGCTGGGGACCCAACCGGAGCCGCTCCCGGCGGCACAAAGCGCTCCCGGCTCGTCCCGCCCTGCCGAAACGCCGGTGCGCACCCATCACCCCCCGGCAGCCCCGCTCCAGCGCACTCCTCACCTGATGTTATTTCATTTTAATCCCCCCCCAAAACAAGCAACCAGCCCCCCCGCTCGTCGGTCTAAAGCCAGCGGCTGGCTGGGAACGGCAGCCCCCGGCCGCCTCCAGCTGCAGCCCGCCGCCGGCGCGGCACGCTGCTCGGCATCTGCCGCTCCCCCGAACCCCAGCAGCGGATTTGCGAGGACCTTTTTGCAAAGTTAAAATATATCTCCCCAAGCTGCAACAATTTTCGTACTTTTTGACCTCGGGGATTTACTTAGCACGCTAAGTTCAAGGCTCAGAAGCCCAAGGCTATTACTCATTTAGGCACTCCCACCACCACCACTTTTCACCACATATTTTATCATTTGACTTCCTGGCTTAAATTCATGTTATGGCAAATAATGGATGGTAATACTTTCCCCCTTCCCCATGTTAATTGTCTTGTCTGACAACCTCCGCATTTGAAATGATTTAAAGCAAACAACGGGTGCAGCGAGACCAGGAGACAAACCAGCACAAAACATCTGCAGGAACCCTGCAGCTCCGGCTCTTCCCTTGCAAGTTGGTGGCTGGATCTGGGGGCCGGATCCAGAGTGCAGCGAGGCCCCCCCCGGAAAGCATCGCCCAGCTCTTACTGGGGTCACTGCAGTGCTAAGGCAGCTTCTCCCCAGTGCCCTCCAGCCCCCGGGGTGCCGTGCCGCCACGCTCGGCCCTGCCCCGGGCCCCTCCGGCTTCGCTGCCCGAAATATTGCTCTTCTTGAGGTGGCTGAAATGGGGAAACAAAACCGAGTGCTATTTGCAAATTAAAAAAAGCAAGGTGTAGTTGATTAGCAAATTAATTATTTCAGTACCCCCAGGATTATATTGTTTTTCTAAGTTCTGTGGGCCTGTGTAATTTACTAATTTCACAGTCGCTGAACTTCCCTGGGAGTGAGAGTCAATCTCATCCACCTATCTAACACGTATATGCGATTTTGTGCAGAGGCAGTGGGTCTGTCGGCAGTGTCGGAGGCAAGAGGGCGTCCAGACCTTTCCCCCCGCTCCTGCCGCTGACCTGCTGCGTGACTCTGGGCCAATTCTTTGTTTTTCTTGTCTCTGAGGGTGGACAGTACCTTCCTACCCAACAGGAACATATCTTCCTGCTTAGAAAGGAGTAACTGCATGGACTTTCCTCTGCTGAACGCTGTCACTGGCTTCCCATATGTGTACAGAAAAAGAGCTGCTGCGTTATTTGTCCTTCGCAAGCACCTGGAGAAGAGGGTTCCCAACACAAGAGGTTTTTTATCATCAGCAGAACGTCAGCTTTTGGTGTCTGACATGACCGTCACGCAGAGCGTTTGAGAAAAATAATCGAAATCAAACCAAAGAGGACTATCCCAATAAAATATAGGGATAACACGCCTGCACTGGTGGGAAACCAGCACTTCCCTCTGCCTGCCTGCTGCAGGTGCAGGAGCACATCTCGGTTCGGGGTGACAAAACAGCATCACCGGGACCAGGTACCACAGCACCACAAACTTCCCTCGCCGTTTGTGAAAATGAATCCAGAGCTCCTGGCTGTGTTTATATCTGTCTGCTTAGTCCCGACCTCTGATTAATCTTCTTCTATATATAGATTCGGTAATTTGATACCACGTTGCTATGTAATATCCTATGTCACACCCTCTTTATATAGGCTTCTATTTTAAGGCTTCTGACAGGATGCAGAGGCTCTGGCCAGCGTGCCCTTCTTTCTCCCCACTTTCTCATACGCGCACCAATCGAGGCAGCTGGGTTTATGCAGTTGGAGCCCGACAAAGTTCCTGGCTGCCGGGTGTCCGCAGCTCAGCGCAGCATTTTGTCTGCCTGGGCCAGGTGGGCAAGAGCCAGGTAAAAGGCAGACGCTGCGTGGGAGCCCGCGGCTCACCGGGCTCGCACGCCCCTGCACTGCAAGCGTGGAGGCAATTAAAGAGGTCACCGGCACGCTCCAGACAGGGCTTGTTAGCACTGCACAGCACTGCGCTGCTCGTGACACCTGAGCTACTAATTGAGCATCTGATTTCTATAGAGTCACCGCTGCACTGGCATGAAACTGGAGCATTGCGGTAAGGAGACGTGGCCGAGTATGTTATTTCCTAAAAAATGCACATTTAAAAACCCTGATACCTTCCCTTTCTTTGCACAGTAAGTGATGTTCTAAGTTTGGCTGTAGGCATACACAGCTTATTTCACTACTATAGCAAGGATATAGCACGCACAGCCACAATCCCATTAGTCTGAAATGCATCAATATACCATTTTCAGGATGAAAAAAACAGATCATTTTGTTCTAGAATGTGAAATTTCACTAGTTTCAGCTACTTTTTCCAGGAGAAGCCAGGGGTAGAGCTCCGTCCCCGTGAGGGTCCTGCCTGACCATGCTCTGCTGTCCTCTGCTGTGCTCCCAGACAAGTCTCCCGTGCAGGGCAGAGCCGCATGCCGGCATTACCAAGGACCAATCCTCCATGCTCAGAAGCTCACTTTAAAAAACACTTACTGCTCTAAAAAAATCATTCCTCGACATCTTTGTCGCTCATATTGCAGCTGGGCCTGGAGATCCCTGCCAGCACTGCTGTGTTGGTGAGGCAGTGCCGGAGGGCACAGGGTGGGGAGCAGCTCCTCGAGGGTCACCCAGAGATGGGCACAACCCAAATCTCCCAACTCCCACGCGGATGCGCTGCACCCTTCAGACTCCCATCACCTCTCAGCTCCCTTCCTTATCGTGTTGCCTGGTGGATGGGGACCCCCCCCCCCCCCACCCCAGATCCCGTCTGCGTTGCCCTCCCCAGGGCTGCTGCAGAAGGTTGGACGAGGCTCCGGAGTCTGGCAGCACCGGAGGGGCTGTCTCGCTCCGCAGAGCATCACCTGCACTGGAAACGCAGCCCCACGGCGGCATTATCATTCCAAAGTGGCAAAAATGTCACGCGAAAGGCTGCTCACCCCTGGCTTTGTTACGCTGCAGTCTGAACCGGTCTTTTCCCCTGTTCGGTACTTTCAATGCACGGTTATTTGTTGAACTCCTGGCAGCAGGCTGTTAACATCGCACGTTACAACTTCTCACGTCAGCTGCTCCCAGAAACACGCACGCATGGTGCTACATAACCAGAATAGCTAATGAGCCGGCTGGGGAGACAGCACCCCGCTCCGCTCCTTCCTGATGGCCTTCCATAACTTCTTACCGAGTTTGTCGCTCACGAGTTACGGGGCACTGAGAACTTCCCATCAGCCAGGTCCCTCGGTGCTCTTCTCATCTCTCTGTATCCACAGGTGAAGGTGGCTCCGGAGAGCAGAGGCCGATGCATCGCACCCCGAACCAGCGTAACCACGAAGGCAGGGGAGCTTGTTTTGCTTACAAACAAGCAAACCTTGTTTCAAATGGAGAGTCCCTTATTGATCTACGCTTCCTTCGGGAGCAACCCCCAAACCCGAGTGAACAGTTTTACAAAGTATGTTTGTCCTGCCTGTGAAATTACACTATTTTCGCTGATAACCATTATCTGAAGGAGCTATTCTGTGCTGATCTGCCTCGTGCTGGGAGTGCCGTGATGTCGTGTGCGTGTGAAAATGGAAACTTCCCGAGATGTTCAGACTCGGAAACTCTGAGTCTGCGGAATTCCCTACCAATGTGTTTTTTCAGTTGTTGAAATAAAATCTTCATTGCTGTAATTCGTTAATATTTGTAAAGCCTATAAGATTCCAGAATAAATGGCTGAAAGAAATTCGCATGGCTATTAGGTAAATGTGTTAATAATAACGAAGATGGCTGGTGAGAAGACGTCACTCCTAATGATGTATGATTTGTTTCCTTAAGGGTGTGCTAATAAACAAAACTCATTTTTAGAATCTGGCACATTTAGTCCGCCTATGCTCTCAGACCAAATAAGTTACTCTAACCACAGCATGGTCTTCCTCTTCTCCCCTCTCTGAAATGTCTCATTAACGCTTGCCGTGCTGGGCTGTTGATTACAAGGACGAGTACTCCTTCCCACCCAGCACCCTAGACATTAAAACCTGTTGCCCTCGGTCCTGGCCTGACAGCCTGCCTGCTGCCAGCCGGAGGGGCTTCCCAAAGGGTCACTTAACCTCTGCGAAGGAGCTTGGGCATTTGTCCTCATCCCGACCTGAGCTTCGCAGGGAGTTCCTGGACGGATCTCCGAGTCCCAGATCAACTGCGTACTCTCAAACCAACCTAAACCCACACCAAATTTTATGTGCGTAGGCTGTTAGCACTTCTCTTCTAAAACCAGAGAAGCTGCCCCAAAGCTCGTGAAGGAAAGCGTTCCCTTTCGCTTCGCGGGGTCAGCCCGCAGCGTTTGTAGCAGCTCCATCCCCAGCGTCTGTGCACAAGGTGAACCGCAGCGGGAGAGCGGAGTCGGGCTGCGTGCCGTTGGAGCTCTGCGGGCGCCTGCCGTGCACTGCGCATAATCTCTGCTCGCTGCCGTTCCCTCGGATGTCTTTACACAAAATCAATAAGGTGTTAATTCGAAACAAATCTTTTCTGCATACCTGCAGGAGATTATGTCCCCTGCACAAGGAAGCACACAGAAAGGTTCCCTTCCCACCTGCGTCCGCAGGCTGGACAAGCAAACACAGAGGGCAGAGTCCTCCGGTGCTGCAGGATTGCTCCAGTGTTTGAGGAATGGTTTAGGGCTGTGTGCGCTCTGGAAAGACGATTTCCTACCGTAGCTTTTCAAACCCCGGATTAATATTCTGTAGGGCTGGTGCTTCACATGGGAGGCAAATGCCATTTCCAAATACTGATGCGGTTTTCATCCCCCTATTTGAATTCAAGTACTTTCATATGTAAGGTACTGACTTGTTTAGCTTTAAAAATGACCATGGAAAAGCTTTTCCATACCTCCAGTGCACGCACCACCACCACCACCACGAGCGGCTGTGCCAGCGGGCAGGGTGGCAATCCTTAAAACAAGTCACCGGACACGGACAGGGAGAGTTGCGTTCAGGGACCTGATGCCATCCAGGACACTGGGGTGGGACCTGGGGTAACTCCCGCATTGCTGCAGAGCCCCGGGAGGCGAGCGTGCATCGCCTTGGCTCTCCAGAGGAAAAGCGAGTGGAGGTAGGCACCAATAAAGCATCCTGATCCTTCAGTTTGGTGTGGAAATCCCTGTCTCGGACACCCCGGGTCGTGCCGGGGCTGTGCCTGGTCCTTGGTGCCCGGCCGGACACACGCTGTCCCCACACCGACACATCTGCTGAGCCAGGCTGCTGCTCCCTGTGATGCTGCTCACGCAACATGCTGTAATAAACTACGAGTGTTTCACATTTAGAGAGAAAGGGGAGGGAAAATGTTTGAAAACAGCAGTCTAAGAGTTAGCAGAAAATACCCTTTTCCTTGGGGGAATCCCCCCCGCCAAGGTCCAGCTTGTGCCAGGGAAGGGTGCGAGGCTGGGCCAGGCAGGTCCCCCCGCGGGGCCGTCACCTCCCAGGGCTGCAGCCGCCTTTAGAGCCCAGACCCAGGGCAAGAGAGTGTGAAAATTGCTGCTTCTTGCCCCACGCATCTTGAAAATACACATTTTTCTTATTACTCCTACTACAGTCAGAAAATCCATCTCTGCAGGTGTGTGCCCAGCTGCCTGCGGGATCCGTCCAGGCCTCGGGGTCTCTGGGCAGGGACCCCCTGCGCACCGGGGCTCGGAGAACAAAGTATTCAGCCCCACTAACGCTATAGTCATCAGCAGCGACGATATAAAACTGCAGCTAAACGTGCAACCAGAAGGAGAAGGAAACGCGCAGGTCCAGTGAGGAGAAGGGCGAGAAACACCTTTCCCAGGGAAAACCAAGGATGGATGCGAGGCTTCTTCACACGGCGGAGGACAAAATGCCACCGTGTGACGGGCGAGCCTGTCGCACCCCCGGGTCTGACAGTGCAGCACACGCAACACAGGAGCGAGGAAACATTTCTTTTAAATAAAGAAATTCCAAGACAAAGAATAAAAATAGTCTACAACAGGAAGCCATTCGAAAACCTGTGCATCTTTTACTGCACTTATTTGTTGCCGCTTTTTTTGTGTGTGTCTAAAAAAAAATCAACTAAACTCCTGAGTTTTATATGAAAACCAAAAAATACAGTTAAAACATCTCTGAAATGGTCATACAACCAAAATACATGCATTAGACGTTAAACCTTCTATCAGAGAGCTCAGCTGGATTTTTTTTTTTTTTAAATCTGCAAAATATAATTAAATTGCTGTTGGTTAAAAAAAAAAAAGAAAAAAGATAGCCCAGTCCAAACCCTTATAAGGATATTTCAGACATGCTGAGGTTCCTTTTCCATAAATGTTAAGCAGACATCTGTAAACATAATTGGAATTTACTGCACACGTGAATAACTGCATATAAATTAGCCTGTATCATTGGGGTTTAAGAAAGGGCTGCAAGTCCCCCCCCTTGTCGATACGACGACGGTGTTTCCAGTGCACATCCCAGTTCAATTCCAAATGTCAATTTTCTACATTTTAATTTTTTTTTTTTTTTGCATAGCTGTTGCCTTGTTACATTTATCATAAAGCCTCTACAGATGAGACATTCTGCTGAATTTTGTACATTTCCAGGTTTGTTTACCAGGCTGGTAGTTATTCTTTTGGAAAATGCAGAGTGGTATTGTCAGGGAGTGCTTAATATTAATGATAGAGACCTGGGCATCTGAGGGAGCTGAACGAGCACAACTTCATTTCAGCATTCCTCATTTTTTTCCATTTTTTCCCCCCTTTCCTTTCCTTTTCTCTGCCTTCTCTTTTGTTTCGGGCAGGACTCACAAGGCACGGAGCCCTCCGGCCCTAAACCCGCAGGGACCTGAGGCCAGATCCTGCTCCTCCTCAAGTCAGTAGAAAAACATCCAACTTCTATGGCTCAGGATCAAGCTTTTAAGCACCCGCTTAACTTTATGCCTGGGGGCTGAGAAGTCCTAGTTAAGCCACAGTGAAGCCTGGGCACCATGATGAGGGCTGAAGCTCTCAGTGGAAGAAGGAGCCTCCTCCTCCTCCTCCTTTCCTTCTCCATCCAGGTCCAGTGAAAAGTCGGGAATTCCTTACCCGGAGCACAGGGGAGGGCAGGAGGGGCACAGGCAGCCTGCATAGCCTTGGTTGAGTCCAGCATGAAAAGAGGTGTCCAGACACACGTAATTCAGCTAAACCGAGGATTACTTCAGATTTGTATTGAGTCAGCCAGGAGCAGGATTTACACAAGGCCACATCACGTAAAAGCACGATTTTACGCAGATTTAGTGAAAACAAAGGGTTGCGCCCACTTTCAGAGACACACTGACACCCAGCTTACATCAGCTCAGCTTTAGTCGGTGAATTTACAGCAGCAAATTCAACCAATCCCACCAGTTTTAAGCAAAAATGAGCCTGAAACCAATGGGGCTGAGGTGCTGAAGCACCCTTGGGGCAGGGACCCACATGCTCCCAGGCTGGGGAAGGACCATGCGGCTTGGGGGAAAGAGGCAAACCCAGGAGGAGAAATCCCTCCCCCCAGGATAAACCCCCGGACCAAGCTGTGACCCTCATCCCAAATCTGTTGAATTCCAGGGAAAACTGAACACGGGTGCCTCTGCATCAGGCGCTCCAGGTTGGTGGAGCCAAGGACATGTCTGGTGGAGCTGAATGGATGCCACACACCGATGGCCACCGGCTGAAGGTAAACATCAGTGTTAGGCTATAAGATCCGATGAAATTCTGCTCACCCAGGCAGGCAGAGGACAACCCCGTGCCCTGCGGAAGGGGACGGTCCTACGTGCAGCCCCCACCCCGGCATCCCCCAGCCCCTGCCGTGGCACGATCGCAGGCATTCCCGACAGTCCCTCCTTTATGATAATGGCATTATCAAGTGTGCCAACGAAGTAAGCCGGGTGATTTATTTCATTGTCACTCTTCAAAGGCGCATTTGTCTACCATCCATCTCTCCCCCCCGCCCCAGGTCGCCATAAGCTCTGTTTGTTTGGAGGGGGCCGCGGTGCAGGAAGCACGGGGCTGTGAACCCGTCCCCGGGGCAGCGGCCCCCGAGCCCATCGCCGTTCTCACCTTGACTCCGAGCTGCCGGAGTCGGCGGGCATCGCCGGTGCAGGGATCCCTGCGGCTTTCCAAGGGATGCTCTCAGAAACGTGTGACCGAGGAGGGCTGACCTGAATTTAACCTTTCTCCGTGCCCCACGTTTGATGGGGAGGGGAGGTGAGAGATACGGCAGCCTGGCCAGAGCCGGCGACAAACTGCCGATGTTCCTTGGGATGAAGGAGATGACACGGGGGGGGAAGCGCTGCAAGCCCGGCCCGGCAGGACCCACCGGACAGAGCTGCCCTACGGCTTGGTGGGGCTTTGGGCCACAGCATCGCTTCTTAATACTGAAGGTGTGGTACCTCACTTCTCTTTAGGGAAAAAGAGAAGGAAGGAGAAAGCAAAAATAAGCAAAAACGAAACAAAAAGCTTTTTTCCTTGTTTTTTTCTAAAAAGAAAAAAAAAGAAGGATTTTTGGTCTAAACTCCCCAGCTGATCTGGCCCTACAATCTCACAAGTCATGAATTTTAATCTTGCCAGAGCAGCTAAGCGAGGGAACGGCTCCACCAGCGAGGTTTAGGCAGGGATCTCCGCTGGAGGAAACCATTGTCGTTTGCAACCCCGGCACACGGAGCTGTGGCCCCCGAGGATGCTGCCCAGGTAATTGCGCTCTCGAGGTGCCGGCAGCGCTCCACCGTCTCCCCATCTAATGAAGTGCCAAAGTGGATGGAAGTGCCGGGGAGGATGAGGAAGGGCGTTTGCACCGCGGTCGGGAGGTGTGGGAGGGATGGGTGTGGGGGACCCTGCCCCACGCCTGCCTGCCCGCGTGGGCAGCAGCTCATCCCTGCCTGCACTTCGCACCGGCCCCTGCGCTGCGCCAGCGTGGCCACGACTTGCGGTCACCGCCGAGCCTTCCCGGTCACCCTCAAATGGCGCAATGGTCATTTTATAATTCAAAATTATTGACGAAGCATTTTTTTTCCGGGCCAGCCCAATTACTTTCAAACACACCTATTTGATTTTAGTGTCAGAGAGATTTTTCTCTCTCTCTCAAGTTGTTTTCACTTAAAAAAGGAAAAAAGTCCTGGAGCACCAGACAGAATAATAAGCAGACTCACTATTTAGTCATAGAATGACCTGAAATTTCTCCGAGGAAACATATTTTTCACTGAAAAATACTGGAAAAATCTGTATGAAAGTTTTTCCTTGACATTTTCTTGGTTTAGAGGAAACAGGAGAGCAATTTTTCCCCATCACTTTCATAGTTTGTTATTTTTTCTTCCTTCTCTCTACTCATCCCCAAGAGTTTCCTCCAGGATGGCCAGGCATACAATAAGAAAAAAGGGAGCGGGATGAACAAGGCATTGGGAATCACCGAGAATCAGGGACACATCTCAACGAGGAGAAATAACCAAAGTTCTTTTGTTTCTGATGCTTTCCAAATAAATATAAAAATGTTTTAATTCTATGGGCTGGCCAAGATAAGCCAGTTTTTAACGTTTTCCTTGCAAAAGCAAGGTTTCTCAGCTTTTATAAGACTTGGGTTTTCAGCAACAGTTAAGTTTATAATCCTTAAGAGCTGACTAGGTAGCCTGGAGCTGGCAAGATTGGGCAAGTGAGAGTAGCCTGAGAGGGGGACTTGGAGGGCTGCATTTTGTCCCTGGCTCAGCCAGTATTTGGCTGTATTATCCCGGGAACGTCGTGATGCCTACTCATGACCCTACCACCCCATTGCAAATGGAAATAAACTATCTCCTTCATATGGGTTTTGTGATTTTAAAGCATAATCTTTTATAAAATGCTTGGAGATCCTCAGATGGAAGTTGCTACAAGCGACCATTGGGCATCCCTTCTTCCACCCCACCTTCTGCGCCTCGCTCAAGTGCGGCTGTTTGCACCCAGCAGCAGTTTGCAGCTCCTGCTCTGCCAGCCGAGAGCTGCCGAACGGCGTCCCCTCCGCCTGCCCCGCTCTGCGTGCAAAGCGCTGGGAGAAGCCCCGATGGACTTCTCCTTAATTGCGCATGCAGTTTCACAGTCAGAATCAGAATTTATGGTAGGAATTTAATTTAAAATAAAATTCACAAGCAATTTGGCTATTTTGCAGTCCTGACCCAAACACTACCGAAGTCAATGGGAACTTTTCCTCTTCCCCAACATCGATCTGGATAAGGTCCCGTTGTGTCTTCCCTGTTGAACTGGCAGTAGGAAGAACTTCACTGCGGTTCCAGCTGTTTGCATGTGCAACACAGCTGGATGAACGGAGGAAAAAGCACTTTGCCAAGAGCGTGAGGGAGATGTACCCGTGCCAAACTCAGCGGCGAGCAGGGAGCGCTGCCGGGAGCCGGCCACAGCACCAGGTCCTCGTCATGGTCAGGGTGCCATAAACCCAGGGTACAGGGGGAAGCGGGCGAGCTAATCCGCATTTCTAGGGGTGTAAAGGGGATTAGGAGTAGCTGCTCACAGACTTGACTTCGCAGCCGAAGTTCGACAAAAGGAAGAAGGGTCGGGCTGAGCTGAGGGTGCTGGTTCATCCCGAGCGGCGAGGCGCGCATGTCCTGCTGCCACCCAGAGGAGAGCGGGGCGGCCAGCGCGGGGATCAGCACAGACCACGGCAGCTCTTCAAAGCATCCTTTCCCCACCAGCTAAAGCAGCAAGGAGGAAGACCCTCTCCTAAAGCTCTCCTGGCCAGAAAACCCCCCGATTCACAAGATTTTAGAAACCACTGGCCGCTCCGGAGTGCCATTTAATTATTACTAGTAAGAGTATTTGCATTACAACAGCATCCTGAGGTTTCATCTGGGATGGGGTCACAACATGACAGGAGCTCTGTATGTGTACGACGAGATGGTCCCCAAAACAGCCCCAAGGCTTAGTCATAAGCTCCGTGCAGTTACACTGATTTCTCTAACACCCCTTATATTTGAAACACAATCTTGGTGCATAATTGTTTGCACAACTACAGCGTTGGTCAACACAACAGAGAAGAGGAGGAGGGAGAAGGTACGATCCCCCCATCTCCTAGTAGGAAACTGAGGTGCGGGGGACTAAAGATGGAAAGGGTCTGGGTGCTGGACTTGGCAGAGAGCTCTGACAACCCCTGCCTGCAGAGCTACTGCCATGACGTGCTGGCAGTGCCGGAGGCAGATGCTACAGCTCCTCAGTCCTCTTGTAGCTCCGCAGCCACAAACCCCGTCCTGTGACGGTGCCGCCCCACGTCACACCGCAGCCCGTCCCCGCGCCGCTGCAGAATTACAAGGTGAGCTTGAAAAACCATCAACAAAGGGAAAAAAAGCCAGGTGCCGAAGCTACCACCTCGATTATTGTTTTTTCTCATGCAGCTGCTAACGCCGCACGCATCTGCACGTACGGCTGAGGATCTGCAGCGGGAGAGCTGTGCGGCCCCATGCCTCAGGCAGGCACCCAGGCCGCTCCAGCAGCCGCAGGGCAGCAGCGGCGGCGGCAGGTACGGAGCCAGACGGCCAGGCACCGAAATCCCAGTTATTGCCACGCGCCCTCGCCAGCCGCTTTGATGTATCTGGAGACAGCGGCGCTGTGCTGAATGGCACAGGATAGTGGTGGTGGGGCTCTGCAGTAAATCTCTGGCTTCCCTGTACAGTTTTCTTTTGCTTTCCTTCGCTGCAGTTAATCTGGATCGGTTGTCCACTTCCACTCCCTGAATTTATGGCAGGAATCTGCTATAAACACCGGGCGCTCACTCTCATGTTTTGGTGGTCTTTTAAGGCCCATTTTTACTATGGCACGGCACATGCTAAGGCATCATACTGTAAGTAACATAATGGGCTTACATTTAATGGGGGAACTTTGAGCCGAGCTCCCTGCTCTCAGCCTGCGGGAACCAGCGCCCAGCTCCCATGGGGACACCACTCTCCACCGAGACACCCAGTACCCGGCTCCTGCCGGGATGCCGCTCCCCACCGAGACACGTGGCTGAGCCAGAAACCAAAGCCTTAGCCTGTCAGTTGCTTTTGTCCGGGTTTTTCACGCCCTCCTGCCAACCAAACATTGTGCCAAGGGGTCTGTCGCATTTAAATACATGGAATTATCTATTACAATGCTTCAATATTTATTACATAGATTTTGCTTTAACTGCTTTGTAAATCATAGCAGAAATAATGGCCTTCCAACTGAGAGTCATATGCCGTAATCAACCAACAGAAAGTCAAGATTGTAATTTAAAGTATATATTAAGAAGTCCTTATGAGAATGTTTTGTTTAAATTAAGAGATTGGACATGATTCAAACAATAAGGCCCCACCAAAGACAATTTTTCCCAGCAAATCAGTCAAGGGTTTAGAGGAGGCTCACGAGGTGCGAAGGAGCAATCGTGACCTCCCAAGACTATAAACATTTTTTGTTGCCAGATTACTTGAACAGAAGACTCTGCCCAGCCAGCGTGGTCTGTCTCTAAGCGGCACCTCGGAGGTTCCACCGAGCGGAGCCGTGTTCTCCCGCCCGGCGGGGCTGGCTCAGCTCGGTAGCGGCAGAGCTGGACACCGAACGGCGTCCTTGGGCCGTGGCCAACCTCCCCCGGGCAAAGCCGTGCCGCCCTCCGTGCGGGCTCGCTCGCGCTCTCCAGCCCCGTCTGTCACATCCTTCCCCGGCCCCAGCGCCCCGACACGCGCCGTCTGCTCTGCCTCCAGCCCTGGGCGGCTCCGTTTCGATTCCCCACGGCCGAGCTCCCCCGCTACGTCAGCCCGCTTGCGATCGCAAACCCGGTCCTGTTCTGCTGCAGCGTGCTGTCGTGTGCCCGAGCTGGGTCGGTGCTGCTGCTAAACCCACGGCGAGGTATCCGGCTCCCCACTACCACCTCACCACATTGCATTGTGTGTACATCTCCCGGTCCTGGAGACCTGGAGCCCCCCTGCCCGCAGCAGGAGCCCTCCCTGCCTGCCCTTTGCACCCACGGAGGACCTCTCAGATACAACTGCCTGCACCCTTTGTGCAACGGTGCAACCCTATAGTGAACCAAGCCAAACTCGAGGTACATCATCCCTGGGATGGGGATGCCCTCAGGACCTCATAGGTTGGACTTCGCTGAGAGCCTTCTCCTGGTGAGGGCCAGAGGTTTGCAGCCCAAACCCACGCAGAGATCAGGGGGCATTTATGAGCTCGGTTCTCATAACAGATCACGGTATTCCAGTATTTATGAAGCCTCCTTTCAATAATTATCACGCTGTTACATTGGTGAGTTTCCTGACAAGTTATTAAATCATAATTTCTAATTTAAATGCCAGCTTTTGGCGTGCATGCCTGCTCAGGATAAGCTCATTTTCATTTTTATTAAACATCACCTATTAAACACAAGGAGAATTTTCTTAGGAATAACAGAAAACACCACAGGTGCCTATTTCCCAGCTCATGTTGTAATGGTTTCAAATAACTCCCCAAACACGTAACCACAACAAGGGAATTGTTACGTGGTTTAGGGGATGACCGAGGCTGCAAAGACCCTTCTCCAGATGCACGGGTGCTGGCTGACACCTTCCCTTTGTTTCGTCTCCTTCCCAGCCCTGGAGGTGACAAACCCTCCAGCTGCAGGCTTTGCATCATGCCATAAAGCACCTCCACTTTCCAAAACCGAAGAGCACTCACGTAAAACCAAAGGAAAGCTCAGGACGTCTGAGCTAGACGTCAGTATCCAAAGCACCCAACTTCCAGAGATATTTCAGAGGCTCGCGACACGGCAGTCGTACTTCAGTGCCACCCAATACTTGGCTTTTCAAGCAGATGGTCAATTAATTATGCTCGTTTGGCGTTTGTAGTGCCTGGCCCTGGGCTCAGCGTCCGAACCGTGTATCCCTGCGTTGCAGGAAGGGTTGCAGCGGTGCTGCCGGCTCCGTCCCACCCAGGGTTATCCTCCCCACCCTGCCGAGTTTATGAGACGAGGGGTTGTGTGTCCGTGGAGCTCCGGACTGAGCCCATGGTGTCCGGCACAAACCATGCCAAAATGGGACTACGCAGCTGATTTCATCTGAAAACGGGAAGTAAAAGAATAACTTCAGTGCAAGAGACACGGGGCGAGAGGATGTTCCGAAACATCCCTCAGGATGAGGGGTCGTGCACTTCGCTTAGCCCCTCTCTCCGGGCTGGATTTTGTGCTAAAATCCTGCCTTACTTTGGGGCTGCTGGGAAAAGGAATTACCCATTTCCCCCAAATGATTTCCATCTCCAGACTATACATTCTCTGTGATCAGACTGATTAGTTAAATAAATCATCCTTACCTGAAGATAATCCATTTACGCTTTTTAATTAAACACAATTATGACAATTTGTTCTGCTGCCTGCCAGATTGCATGTGCAATCGAAGCTGAGGGCAAGAAACTTTTGCGGATGTGTTTACCTCCAGGCCAAAAAAACGAGCAGAAAAGTACCGAAAGCGCACCTTTTGATGATGGTGCTAAAGATTGGCCGGGAAAAAATAGCAAGGGGAGATTAGGGAATTAGTTGAGATGATTGGTGTCCTCTGGAACAGCCGAGGGCTTCTCTTGTGCCACGCCTGCTCCGGAGTATTAGGCTGGGTCTCCTCCACACTCCTGATGGGTGCAGAAGGAGCTCGATTTCGGGGCTGCGTATCCCCCCTGCCGAATGCAAAGCCAAGACTAGGTGCAAATACGAGCACGGCAGTTTTCTTAAAACAGCGTGGTGTCCTTTTCGCAGTCCAACAAGACAAGAAAACACGTCCCGTTTACTCTGCCAAGGGCTTTTATTCAGATCAACTTTCCTTCAACTTGCTCGCACCGAGTGAGAGACAAAATAAGACATAACGAGCCAGCTTAAATAGATGTTAGAGACCTTCCAGTTATTTAACAGCCCTCTGCAGTCCCCCTCCCCTCCCCTTGCCACCGCGTGCTCAAGTTCAACTGCAAGCGAGTACAGCAGACTATGTGCTGTTTGTTTTGGGTTCAATGGCATCTCATTTACACGTGTTAATTGCAACTAATTGGCACTAATTGGATGAACAGGAAACCCTCTGGGAGCACTCATACCTTTAATTTGTAGTAAATATCATTAATTAACATATGCTAATTAGAGCCAATTAACATTGATTAAGGATTGCCAGCTACTTGGAAAGTACAACTATCCACGTTGTATTAAGTCAGCACAAAATATGATGCATGCTTTAAGTATAAAAGAAGAGGCAAGCTAACATAAGGCAGCATCTGGGCCGCGCGCTTGTTTGCTGGCTGGCTGGACGCGTGCCGAACACGGGGCACGTTGAGCTTTCACGCCGCTCACAACGCAACCCTAGCACTGTGCAATCCCCTGCGGCCAAAACACAGCCAGGGGAACGGCGTGCTACCCACCACGTACCGTGCCTCGCGCCCACAGACGTGGTAGGAGAGAAAACGCATCTCCAAAACGAGTTGTTGCTACCCAAAGCGGGCAAAACCCGACCTTTGGGGCTCCAGGGAAGCTCGGCACCTCCTTGCAAGCAGGTCTCTTAAAGGGGATCTCTGGCCTTTAGAACAAAAGTTAAACCAGCACTTCTTCTGTCTATGTCCATCGGGTACCAACATGTTTCTTGTGGGATTCAAGCACAACGTGTCCCACCATGCTGGCCCAGACAGAGCCACGGGCCTGGGCGCACAGGGCAAAGCAATGCCTTTGCCAGCTGGATGAAGGAAAAAAGGGTCTGGTCCCGACCAGCACCGACCACCGGCAGGTACCGTGCCACGTCTCTGTGGGGCTGCAAGGAGAACCAAGGCAGTGCTGACCTCCTCACCACGGAGAGCCACGAGTGGGCTCCCAAGGGATGTTTCTGCGTGCTTGGGCTTGGCAAAACTCCCCACGCGGGCTGGGGATGTTACAGAGAGTTCAGCCCAAATATTTGTACAGCCACTGAGCTGGATCCATGCTTTGCACAGTCCTAGGGGCAGGCAGGTGTGAAGATAGCCTGGAGCCACTGTACCTGATACCAGGACTTCTGCGGAGCACAGCTATTTGATCCAGCGAATATGGGTCACCGCGTTCCCGGGGTCTGCAAAGAGCCTGGGGCTGCTCTGCACAGCGCTCAGCCCTGCTCTCTGCCAAACGTATTTACCCAACAAAACCTGGAAGGTGTAAAATAACATGGCAAATCTCCCCAGGGTAAAATCCTGCTTCTCTCACGTCAGCTGCATTTTTGGGTATGGATACATTGCAGCCCGCAGCCAGGGATGAAGCTCTGCACGAGCCGGCTCAGACACCAGAAATATCAACGGTGGCAGCGTGCAGCACCGTACGGGCAAACCTACTCCGTACCATGGCACCCACCGAGCCCCAGTGCCAGGCAAGGGCCTTGGAGCCAGCACGTGCCCCAAATCCCCCCACAGATCCTCTGGGATGTCGGTGCCGGCACGGCCAGGCCTTCAGGAAGCGCCGGTGCGCGGGGCGAGCGCGGGGCCCTTCCCGCATGGGCCACTCTCTGCTAATTAAGCAGCAAACAAAAATAAGACAGTACCTGATAATGGCTTTTCCCTAAAGGGTAGGTCCTTTTTGGCCCTACCTTTGCCACCCAGAGATCACCCATGGGCTGCAATGCCAGCACCCAAGCCCACGTATCGCAGAGAATGGTGGAAATACTGGATTCAGCCGTCCGCTCTTACAATTAGCAGAGATGAGCAACCTGGGGGGTGTCCAGACATGGCTGAGTCGGTCACAGGAGGCTGAAGTCCTGATACCTCTTGTTCCTCTAAAGCTTTTGCACTAAAATTATTACCAACCTGTTTACTCTGCTGTTTATTATCTGATAAAACAACCGCTTATCAGTTAGCGTAGAAGGACAGGGAAGCGCAGTGCTTAATCTTAACAAACACCTGGGAGGAGACATGGTTTGGGTGACACCGGGTCTGTTTCCCAATTTACATGTTTCTAAAAGGATTAGCTTTTTACATTGAGAAAACAGAGGCCGGGGTTGAGACATCACAGGGAGAAGATGCACTGCAAATGCCTTGAATTTTGTTGTTTGGCTACAAAATGCGCTTTGTTAGCAGAGCGGGAAGCACGAGGTGCCGGCGGAAGGGGGTACGTGGCGGCGTGTCCATGTGCTTTCCTTTCCCAGCTCCTACAAATGTTGATTGCACAGGATGGGAGCGCACAATTAGCTCTGCCCCTAATTGCAAACCGACCCTATAATTTGAGGGTTGTAATTAAAACATAGTGTTTGAGGCCTCTTTCCAGCAAGCGTTTTCACTATTTACGTCACAGGCTGCCACAAGACAGGGTAAAGGAGGGAAAAAAGGGATGGGGAAAGATGCTGCAGCCCAAATCCTGCTGCTCGAGTCCGGACCCAAAGCCTCGAGAGAGTCCAATGCCTGGCGTGGGAGCAGCGGAGCTGCGGTGCCATGTTATCGCTCAAAGACCTCCCTTCGTCCCTAAAGGCCGCCGCAGAACAATGCCGCTGAAAAGATAGCAAGGTTTTATGGTTGCATTTTTTCCAAGCCTCCAGACAGACACAGAGAGGCAAGTGCTGGTGAAGCTGCGGTGCTCCTCACCCTTTCTGGGAGAAACCTCCTGCTACAACCCGCGCCGAAACTCCCCGTTCGCTGGGCATCATTGTCGGGAATGTTAAAAACCCTGTCCTCAGCCTGGACACAGAGCGGGGCCGACACGAAGCCTTGGGGAAAAAAACAACAGGATTGTGTGTCTAAAAACGGGCTGTAAAATTTCAGACAACTGCAATCAGAGGGGACGTCTGAGAACCTGAAAATGTATTTTTCATGAGTTTAATAAAAACCTCTGTTGGAGAGGAGCATCACTAACACATTTAAAGCAGCATCAGAAAGCTGATAAGCTAAAAACGCCAACAACATAATATATATATATATATATAAGGACACATAACCTCCCCCTCGTGAGGATATGCTCAATAATCCAATAGGTCTGTTCCACCTCTAATTACAGTGATCCCACGACCCAGTATTCCTAGCCAGGGCTTTAAATCTGAATTTACAGTATTTAGGAAGCGTTGTCAATAATGTTTACAGTGAATTAATTACTGAAGTGATTTTAATTTATTTTCATTAATTATAATCGTATTAACCAATTAATTAAATCCAAATACAGGATGTGACATTGTTTGGTGGTTACACCCTGCTAAGAAAACACGCAGCATAATCATACTTCCAGCAAAGCAAACCAGCAATTAGGGAGGACCCGGGACACCAGCACGGCTCCAGGCGGAGCCTTCCAAGGGTTGGATGTTTTTGGGGTGCTGCCTACCCGCTGCTCCCCGCCACCCCGTCCCACTCCGGCTTCCTCGCCAGGCACCGCACGGCCAGGTAAACCCACCCGGCACCCACTCAGCTGCAGCAACAGGGTATTTTTTTCCCTTGGGACTCCCCCAAACATGAAAAGCTTCGTTCAAACGCCCCCCCGACAGCTCCCCGGCACCGGCCTGCTGCTGCTCCTCACCCCTCAGCCGTGCCGTGCACTGCCCGCGGCGGGAGGTTATCAGATTTGTACCAACGTGGTACGAGAAATTCAGGATTATTTGACAACGTACAGAGTGTGGATTCCTTGGTGAAAAGAAACATGTCGAACGAATGACTTAACTGCTTGCAAATTCAAGATCTCTTTTTGTTTTATGACTGCCTTAGCATCCAGCCGCACATGGATACAACCCCCCTCAACAAACATTATGCACAGGATTTATTACAGATGTATACTATTTACTAGGGTTTATAGTGATATATAGTCTCTCTTCATCATTTGAGCAGTAAAGTATATTGTTCTGACCCTTCCACTCCCTCCATTTGCCTAAGACTCCAGCCACTTGATATTTTTCCAGTTCTGACATTTCAAACATGCAATGCCATATGTATTGCCACTTTCAGGTAATTATCACGTAAAATTAGGCTAGTCTTGTACATGAAACTAGCAATTAGCGAAGGATTGAAGGTCAAAGAGATCTCATTTATAGAGTCTCTAACAAAATGTTAAGTGTAAATGTGTGTCAGATGGTCCAGGATGCCGGATTATATGGGGTCATGACAACGGGTCTGAAGTGTCATCAAGCACGATGTAACCAGTCTGTTGGGCACAGCAGTACAATCTGGGACTTATCTCTTTCAGCCTTATCAGAACCTGCGCTAAATCTAGGACATGGCCTTAGAGGAGTTTCTGCAAAACCAGGAAAATGAATCGCAGCCCATTGTTTCCCCGGCTAGGACTTTTAAACGAGCTGTTCTTTATTACAGTGCGCTGTGCGTGACAAGCCCGGTCCTCGTCCTCCCAGGACGCGTGTGTGCAAGCCGGAGCAGGACCCCGTTGCTCCCGTTCGGATGAGGTCAGGTTTTGCCCCGACCACGTGTAAGGAAGGGCAGCAAGGGCTGCTGTGCCACGAGGAGGCGAGCGGGACGTGCCGGCGCTGGCTCCTGCCCCGGGGCTGTGCCACGCATCCCGTCGGGCTCTGTGTGTCCCTGGGCAGGGGCAGTGCTGCAGCAGTGCTCGGTCCTGCGTGGATGCCGTGGGGCTGTAGATCCCCCTCCAGCTCCAAAGGGGCTCTGCCGGGAACGTATCAGCTACCGGCACCAACCCATCATCTTTTAATGTCATCAGAGTGGGGTTATCCAGCAGGCCCAAAGGCATTTGGGACCTTAATCAGGTGCTAATTTGTTCAGCCCTTGTGAAGATACCAGCCTTAATTTTTGCTGATGCAGGGCCTCATCCTGCAAGCGCTCGGGAAGGCAGAGCAAAGCTCCCAGGGACACCGCAGTGCTGGGCCAGACCTTCCCTGCCCAAGCAGAGCACGGAAGGGCTCCCCGCCATCTCCACGAGCAGACACCAGGCTTTCCGCTCCTGCCCCAGTGCCTGGGAAAGTCCGTTCTGTGTAGCGAAGTCAGGGATGCTTTCATATGCGTGCATCTTCTATCCATTTTCTTTAAGCATTTGTGGCTGAAATCTCTCACAAACCTGATCCCTCTATTTTTCCCTCCCCCAGTATACTACTATCCCAGTTTCCAACAGAGTCTTCGAACAGAGACGGAGCACAAAAGCCAAGCAGAGGCCTGTGCCAGGACTATTGCTGAACAAGACCTTCTCCTTCTCTGACAAGGCAGGCGACTGCACCCAAACCAGGTGTTAAAAAAGCCTCCTTGCATAATTTTGTTTATTCTCGCCTGTTTAAATATTTATCCTTTCTTCCTGCCACTCCGAAAAGGAGAGAAAGAATAAAAAAAGTCTTTTCTTCAACAACCCGATATGCTTTCCAGCGGGATATATCCTCCGTCAGCCCTGCCAACTACTCCAGGTCCTTGCTGCGATGTCACTCCATCCCCAGCATTAAGCCCCCGTCCCCGTTACAAGCAACTGTTTCCCACCGCACATCCCACCGCACGTCGGTGGGGTTCGTGGCAGACACCTTTCACACGCTCCCCCGCCAAAGGCAGACGAAGCCGAGGGCTCGCAGCATTTTCCTCCCAAGTTTTCCTCCCCGTCTCTTCCCTATCCCTCCGTTTCTCCCCCCCGCTCTCTGAATGCCATCGCCTCCTTTGCTTCTCCTCCCCTCTCCCGCTCCGGTTTCCAGCCCGCGTCCCTCCCGGCTCTGTGCCCTGACTACCAATGATGCTTTCAGCCCTGCTCTGTATTCCGGCTGGAGGCAGAGGTGGGGGCACGCCAGCCCGCTCCGCTCGCCAGCCCTTCGCCTCCCGCACAGGGCCGCGAACCGCTGCGAGAAGAGAGACGAACGACTTTCCCATTTTATCTGAACATGGCGCCAGTGCTTTTCTAATTGCAAATAAACAAACCCACAGGCACGCTGCACGGCCACGGCCCGACCGGCACATGGCAGACCCAGGGGCTCTCCCCGTCCTTCTCTCCTTTTCCAGCAGCAGTGGCAAAGGGAGGAGGGATGCTCCTTGTGCCAATGCACTGGAGCTGATGGGGTTATTGCAGATTTGCCCTTTGGTTTGCCATCCAGACCCGTCCCCGCCGGCAGAGCCGTGCCGAGGACGGCCTCAAACTTCCCCGGCTCTTCCCTTCGCCCCGTGCACCGCAGCAGCCCCGGCTCATAACCTCCCTTTCCTCCTCGAAGCCCAGGTCGTAGCGGCACTTAGCTAAATTATATAACTGCAAACAAAGTGTGACAGCTTTATTCGTAATTATACTGCATTTAAAGGAACAAGATGAGCTTAATGAGTTAATAAAGTGGCTGCCTGTCAAAGCAGGGGCTGCTTTGCATAGGCGCCCGGCAGGTCCCCGCTTGGGGCTCATGCATATGGAGGGGTGCACGGAGGTGCCGCTGGCCATGGCAACGCGCAGGTAGCAGCCCGCAGCCAGCTGCCCCCGTCCCAGAAGACTTGTATGAAGTGAAGACTTGTGAGAAGCGAGCATTTTGTCTCCGCACACTTGACAAAACAAAGACAACTCACTCCTCTGGTTTCATGCCACATTTTTTATTCATAAACAAGCTGTTGGCTGTAAAGACATGATAAAACTCGAGCTCAGAGGAGGCTGGCGAACATTTGAATGCAAATCCTCAGCTGCTACAAATCCCTCCTATTATTCAGCCGATTCCCCCCCCCCATTTTTGTCTTATGCTAAGCTAGGCAGGATCCCAACCAGAGATATGTGATAAACTCTGGTCAATGCAAAGAAAGGCACCGGCATAAAAATTCAAAGGCTTGCCTGGGAGAGGGGAGGCAGGCAGGCTCCGCGGGGCGAAGGAGCACGAACAAAGGCCACCGTGCTGCCGGGGGGCTCTTCGGCGGCAGCCGAAGGTTTAGCTCTACATGCACAATATTGCCTGTTGTGATCTTTTTTCACCTTTTTTTCTCCCCGGCCAGGTAGCTTTCTCCCAGAGGGGGTGCATGGGGAAAACTTGGCACGCAGAAGAGGCAGGGAGGGCTGCCCGACTGCCGCAGCGCTGCGTGGAGGAGCCCCGGCCAGAGGCGAGCACAGCAGCAACCCCCCAGCAAAACCAGGAGCTTCCCAGCCCCGAGCAACGGGAATATCTCACGGGGGAAAAACCAGCTCAAAGACACAATACAGATTGTTTTTATGAAATAGGAAAGGAACAGGAATTTAGTATTCTCCACTTTCTTCCCCAAACCTTTCAGTGATGCACGCATGTTGTAACACCGCTCAGACCCTTTGCACATGCAAACCTCCACGCAAGGGATGAGTCTCTTTGGCCGGTACTGCTGCCGGCCGTGGCCGTGCATCTGAGAAAATCAAGTCCCAGGTTAGTGACGAGGCTGGTGCTGAGCAAGGATGGCCCAGTGGCCAACCCCACCACGGGGTGCCCGGGCCCAGAGTCTGTAACTTAAACCCAGCTGCTCCGGCACCCCAAAACCCCACATCCCCACTGGTTTAAGTCCAGATGTTTCAGAGAGCCCAACTCTGGAGCTTAAGATTGCTTTTAGGCTGGACCTGACCTGGCTCCTGCATAGCTCCCTCCCCTTGTAGACATTTGTGCAAGTCTTTTAACCTCTGCAGCCCCCCGTTTTCTCAGCACGCAGGGGGTGAGAGCACTCCTCTCCGCCGACCCTGCTGGGGTGAGAAAGGCTGGTGGCCTTTTGCTGAAACACGCCTCGCCAGCGCCAGCAACGCACCCAAGCTTCGCCCTTGGCCATAATAGAGGGAATTTCCTCAGGGAGAGGAAAAAAGTCGAGAGGAGATACAGTTCAGAGAGATGAGTTTTGCATGACAATTGGGAAATAAAGAAAATAAAAGTTAGTAGGAATTCATTTGCATGAGAACACAAATGGGAAAAAAAAAAAAGATAGATTATTTCTTGCAGCCTCTATCTAATAAATTATTTTGAGAAGAAAATGCTCCAGAGGTCGAGAGCGCGAGCAGGAGGGCTGAGGGTCACTCAGGGCTGCGGTTTGCCGCTCTGGATCCTGACTGATAGAGATATTTGCATTTCTGGGGTAATTCTGCAGCACAAGGAAATCTGCTATCATGGCGTTACAAGACACCACGGATCCTCTGCAGAAGTGAAACACGAAATCATTAAGCCCAATCCCTTTGCCTCCCTGCAAAACAAATATGACTGATGTCATATCCCTAGCTGTGTTTCCAGAAACACCAAGCACCAACTGATTTCATTTTTGGTGGCACTTAAAGCCAGGCCGGCAGTCAGGGTGTCCCGATGCAGGATGTATTTGCTGTTCATTCAGCTGGCAACGCGATAAGAGGTAGATGGTGAACTGTGGCTGAAATTATAGCCAGGCAAAGTACTCATAGGAAACGAGTGAACCAACAAAAATAGCCTTTCATTCTCCGAGACAAATTACAAGGTGCAAACTTTGATTTTTATGAATGCACTCATTATTCTTACGCATTCAAGCAGGTTTTTGTGAGCGTACGTCGCCCTATGGGCCGGCTGGTAATTGAACCCCCTGAAATGGCCATTACTCACGGCGGGGCTGGTACCTCGGGAAGGTGCGGTCCCCCTTCGCCGGCGGGCATGGGCTGCCTGCGGGCAGGGCAAACCCTTCCTGTGCCGGCAGCAATGTGCGGGCACCTCCAAGCACCTATGGGTGGGGGTCTACACGAATAAGCCCTGTTCCCCCCGTCCGCGAAGGCAAAAATCCCACTGACGTGAATGCTGGTGGAAAAGGCAAAGCAGGGCGTGAGTGGGGTCGTCTTGGAAAACGATGGAAGAGGAGAGGAAAATACTGGTGGATGTTTCTGCCAGCTCTTGTGTAGCTGGAAGAGGCCCCAGTGCAGGACATGCTTAGATGTGCGTTTAATCTTCAACCTGTGTTAAACCACAGCTTTGACCCTCTCTGTGCTCCCCTCCCCGGATTTCTTAAGGTGCCTCTACATAACCTGGCATCAATGCTACCTGCTTGGCTGGGGGCTGGTTTCTGCAGATGCTGAGGCCAGGCACGAGGAGGGGGAATCAAGCGATGGCACCTTCCCAGCTGGGCACAGGCTCCTGCTCCCTCCCCGGCACTTTGGGCAAAGCCCAGGTCTCTGGCGTTTGCAATCCGATCAATGCAGGGCCCCTGGTTGTGGACAAGAGGAGAGACTTAATTCTAATCTGTATTGACTGCTCACTGCTTTGTCTGCCAATTTGCATCATGGACTTGTCTTAAACAATGATGTGGGCCTGGCAGGTTCTCTCACAGTAATCTATACCAGCGGGTCAAAATCTCTGAGCACTCGTTAAAGTCCATACATAGAAAATGCACGTTTAACTCCTGGAAAGATACTGAGGTGCATCTGTCTCAATATTTGTCCACCTTCATCTGTAATCTGCTTAAACCCCAAGAATGCTTTCAATGTTTAGCAGCAGAAAGAGGCCACTTTATGCAGTGGAGAGTATTTCCATTAAGTTTTTATTCTAAAATATTTTGTCATCCTACCTCATGTCCAAGGAACAGGTCAATGGAGGTGGAAGGTAAGGAGGGAGGATGCCCGAAGGGAGTGAACTCAGTCTCCTGTCTCCTCTGGCACCCCAAGTTCCAGCTTACTGAACACCCGCAGCTTTTGTTTCTTTTAAAGCTGAAATTTTGTGATTGAGAAAAAAATATCTCAGTGTAATTTGGGTAAACCTCTTTGGAATTTCCACTATTTCCACTTCCATTTTTCCCCAGATTTGTAGCTATTGGCAAGAGCAGCTCTGGACACAGCGTCCTCGCTGCCGCTGCACTCTGCCGTGGGGTGGCTGCTGGGGCCGAGGGGCAGGCGCGGTGCCGTGGTCTGCCCTGCGAGTCCCCATGGTGGGACGGCACAGGGGACCCGGGGGGGAATGTCCCCAGCTTTGGTCGCTCACAGACCCCCCAGATCCACCTCCAGCCACCGCCGAGCTGGAGAAAGGCTTTGACCTGCGGTGCCAGGCTAGCACCACCACCCCATCTTGTAAAGCCCCTGACTCCTGCCGCACAGAGCGTGGCAGGGAAACACAGGCAAGGTTTTGGGTTAAATATTGAGCTGACAAAGACGTCGCTAAGCTCCAAAGCCCAGCCCGAGCGTGCACTTCCACAGATTTTGATAATGCGGCGTGTCAGCAGCCGTGGAGATTGAGTGATTAGGCTGGGGACACGGACACTTGTCTGCACTTCATTTAAGCTTTGCCACCGTCTGCCTGCTTGTCAGCGGAGGTTTAGGGCCGTGGCGAGGGGGCAAGCGTGCGTGTGTGAGCGTGCATACCTCTGTGCGTGAGCGTGCACACCCCTGTGCGTGTCCGTGCACGCCTCCGTGCAGGTCCGTGCCCTGCATCCCGGCGCTGACTCGGGAGCAGCTTTGGCTTCCCTGCGTTTGGGTGACAATTTACAGCTGCCCGTGACCTCGGCCGCGGTGCTGCCAAACACCCTGTCCAGCCAGCGCTGCCTGGGCCGTGACTGCGGCCCATAAATGTGATTTATAGGCAGCTGTTAGGGAGAGACACTGCCTCTCACATCAACTCATTGCACCAGATGGACTGTCTGCTACTTCGGCGATGGCTCGGGTGGCAGTCGGGTGACCAGGGCATTGCCCACCTCCCTCGACTCCCTAACTAGCTGGTTAGGCGGCGTTTGCCACCTGTCAAGAGGAGCCTGAGTTTCATAAATAGGTTTCTGCTCTCGGGTTTTCCAAAATATGAAGCATTCAGCTGCATGAGAAAGAAGGGTCTGAGGAGAAACAGCCACTTTGTTCGAGAATACATAAATAAATAAAAAATCCACTTTGATCCCGTCCCGGTGATACTGGGGCAGCAGGATAGCCGGGGACAGCCGCAGCAGAGGGGGTTTTGCAGCCACGCGGGCACCATCCCACCTTGCAGCCGTGCCACCGGCACTGCCGCCTGTGCCAAGAGGGGCCACGCTGCCCGGTGGCGTGGCGGGGGGAGAGACGGCCACCGGCGTGGCACCGCGGGGACCCCGGCACGGCCAGCGCCTCCTGCTCCCCACCTTCGGGCCACTATTACATTGTCCCCATCACTCGGCTGCCTCGGGTGTCTGCCCACATCTGACGGCGCAGGCGTCGGGGGGCTTTCGGGTGAGCCTCTCGGCAGGACAGAGCCGGCGTGGTGACGAGCCGGAGAGCGGCCACCCCTCCCGGCGTGGGACGGCAGCCCTGAGGAATACAAATATGTAAAATAATGTTTTCCCCAGCTACAGTTTTCATACTCCAGCGTGGAGAAATGGCCTGCTCATCCAGCAACCGTAGAAAATCTCAATTTCCCACATAAAAATATTAGTGGCTGGCTTAAAATATTAACATGTGGATCGCATTGCCCTCAGAAGCTGTGGGATCGGAGTTTAGCATCAGCAGTTAGACACAGATATGGAATTAAAAATGTAAGCAGTGGCTTTTCAGGCCTTATTACTGCAGCGGGGAGGCCCCGCAGGACGGATGGCGGAGGGAGGAGCACTGCGCAGGGCTGGGGTTTCGTCCTACGACTTTCCTCTCCCGCTGCCATCCCCCTGGGCTAAGCGGAGCTGCCGCAGCCCTGGGGTCGGGGGACTGCTCCCACCCAGTGCCCCCCAGGTTACTCAATGCTCAGCCTCTCGTCCTCTGCCAGGCGAGCAGGGTTTGCATTAAGCAGCATAAGCCGCCTTGGGGAGGCGGGAGCTTATGGTGAAGGCATACAAGATGAAGGTGCAGGGCACGGCCGGGCTGGTGGGGTGCTGGCTCGGTGCGGCTGGAGGTGATGGGGAGCCCCAGGACAGCCCCATGGCTCTGGGGAATCTGCCCCAGGCTCTGCCCCACAGGTCCTGTGCCACCCAGGCATGTCCTGCACGGCCCCATCCCTTCTGCTCCAGCGCCCACGGGTGGCACCCCGAGCTTTAGGGTGGCTCTAAGGACAAACCCAGCTTTGACCCGAAGTAAGCAGCCGCTTTGCAAAGGGCTGGGTACATGGAGGGGCTGGGTGCAGCCTGGGGGTCAGCACGCGTCCCCCTGCATCCCCGGGACATTCCTGTCCTGCTGCCCATGCGGGAGGGCCGTGGGGCAAGGGCGGCATCCATCCCCACGCCATCGCATGGGGACCCAGCCCTGGACCTGGTGAGGCCTCTAGGGGCTACTGTAATACAAATAATGAATAATTACAATGATATTAAACTGGTAAACGACAGATATTCCGCGAGCCCTGCACATAACAACACATGTAAAACCCCCTCCTGAATACAGAGACCTCTCTCCCTGAAGGTTCGGGCTCGGCTGATTTCACACGCCGGCTGCGCGCACACGCCGGCACCCACAAATGTGCCGGAGCCAGCCCGGTGGGCGCCCGAGCGTGGCCGCTGCCGAGCTGCCCGGGGAAGTTGGGAAGAGCAGAGTTTGGCAGAAGGTTAGCATCGGAAACAAAAAAACTGGACTAAATTATTATTCCACCCATAGCCTTCACAAGGAAAATAGAAGCAGCAGATTGAGGCCTGTTTTCATATTTGATAGGGAACCAGATAAATGGCAGGCAGCTTGCTCTGATAAGGCCTTGCTCTGGGCATAACCTCTTTCTCTGAAAGCCTCTTACTATGCATAGAGTCAGGCTATCTGTGCAGCTGCACCTTGACACAAATATATCTGCACCCAAGATGAACCAATTCCCCCAGAAATTACAGGAGTGGGATTGCATCTGGGGAAGGGGCCGCAGCCACCGCTTTGCCACCTTCTTTTTTTAACGATACTTTTTTTTCCCCCAAGTAGCTTCTCAGACAAACATTTTTCCCTTATTCTCCCTTCTTCCTCTGCATCGCTCTGTCCCTTGTGCCAGCAAAGAGCAGAGAGGGCGATGGGGATGCAGAGCCGGGGCGCGGGGTGCCGGAGCTGGGTGCTCCCCTCCACGCCGGGGCTGGCAGCCACCGCAGCACCGCTCCTGTGCCCCTTTGCAGGAAAAGGGATTTAACCCTCCTGAGCAATCTCAGGCTCGGTAGTCACCCCCAAATGTTCCTTATTTTGAGGAGAGCAGCAGCCGAGGTGACATCAATATAACCTGGAAGTTCCCAGGCTTTTAGAGGGCATGAACGAATGCGTGATGCTATACAACATCAGCATGCCCACCACCCCGCCTTGGGTGCTTCGGTACTTCCCAAACTCCCTCCCTGCGTGACCACAGAGCCCAAACCCCCTCCTTATGTACCAAATTACTTTGGGAAATGGGTCTTGGCTCCAAAGGCATCAGGGCCAGATTTTCTAATGGTCCCCGTGCAAGACAGAGGCCATTCCCATTGAAGTCCAATGACAGCTAGTCGCCCTAATGTCCTCTGTGTCTTTGACAACTTCTCTCTGCTGCACTTTAGGAGCCAGAACAAATGTGTATTGGTAAATATAACTGATAGTGGGGAAGGAGGGCTGGGCCGGGGCTGAGGGGCTTGAGGATCAGGAATTATGAGGCAGGAAAGGCTTTTCCCATCTCTGCGAGCAGAGCCTCTGCCCTCCGGCACAAGAAGAAATATCCTGAGCACCCCTAGTTCCCCAAGGAACCAGAGGAAACCAAAAGAAAAGTTGGTTACAAAGATTTGGGAGAAAAGGAGGGGAGATATCCGAGGAAACAGCCATGCTAATTGGCTGTTGAGCAGCTTATGACCAAACCCATATTCATTTCCAACCACTAATGGACACAAGTAATGTCCTTGCTACCAATACCATTATTTTTTTTTTTTTAACCAGAAGGAACTGTAAATTAGTTTTCCAGCTGCACGGCCACTTTAAAGACTTTATCCTAATGTCCTGTTTTGCAGTGACATGAGCTCTATCATCATAAGAAGAACAAATCAGCAATTAGTCTGCGAGAGGCATCACCACGGAGGTAGAACAGCCCCTGGTCAGAGGGAGAGGGAATCCTTTACAATGAAAGGCCCCCGGGAGACTTGGGACCTGGACCTCGTGACGATGATTGATGCTGGCACTGCAGAGATGCACCACACCTCCCCAGAAAATTAAAAGCCTATTTGGTACGGTGCTAACAACACATCACATTGATATTGTCTCATTACCCATCAGCACAGGGTCCTTGTCTTCCCATTTGTATGGTATTAGGGGAAGAGCCCCACAGGACAAGCACTTTTCCCCTATTTTCCTCATCCATCCCAGAACATGCTTGGAAAACCTGAAAGCGAAGGTTGGGCAGATTCAAAGCCCCTGTACCCTTCCTTGTACATCATCATTATTATTATACGGATTTATGTCTCACCTAAAAACTGGGGGTCTGCGGGGCTGGATGCTGCCCCTGCGCAGCCATGGCCCCCGGGGCAGCTCTTGCTCGCCGGAGCCGTGCCTTCTCCCAGCTTGGCACAGGGCGATGCTGGCTCCACGGCTGCAGATTAGAGCTGGCTGTGCCAGCACCAATGCTGAGCACCACATGCCCAAACCACCTCGGGGATTTGCATGGGGCCATACGAAGGAGTCACGCGAGCGGGGAATCGGCTCGTGCTGCAGACGGGGCCAGGGGGAGCGAAGAGGGAGTGCTCGGGGCAGGGACACGGGGAGGTATTTGCAAGAGGGGCAGATTTCATCTGAACACCGCAGTTGCCGAGGTGCAACCGGCCCCGCTGCCAACTGTGAAGGGCCGTCGGTAGAAAAGTGAAATATTAGAGCTTCGGGGTTTCCCTGCCCCCACTCCTTCCAAACTGGCATCTGTTACGTTTTGGGTTGGAGCAGCAGATGCCTGGTTGCAGCTAATGACAGCAGTAGTCTGTTAACAGATGCCACGTATCTAGCAACAGCCTTTGTCTGATCAAAACACCAAGTGCTGATTTAGCTGTAAAGGTAGCGGGGCCAAGGCCTTTACATCCCCGCAGCCGGATGGGTCCGAGCAGGAGCAGCGGACTCGCTCCTGTCCCCTCCCCTGGTGCCAGAAGAGACGCAGCTCCAGGGGCTGGCTGGACCGGAGCGTACAAACCTGCTCATCCCACGCAGAGCACGGACCGGGCGATGGTCCAAGAGGAGCAGCCCTCTTTTCTGCACAAGCACTTTGCTGGGTGCTAAACCTGACGCTTGCAACTGCCCTCTTGTCGCTTTCCCTGCCCTGTTCCCTCTGGTGCTCCTGCCAGGGAGCCGGCTGGCAGCCAGCCGTGCGCAGGCAGGAGCGCGCGGGAGTCTTGGCCGTGCCGGCTCTTCCCTGCTCTGGCTCTTCCCATCCTACCCAGTGCACCCAGCCCGGCTACTGGCATGTCCCCGCGCCCCTGCTCATCCTTCTGCTGGCGCTGCCATGGTAGGGGTGACATCTCCACCACCATTAACCTGTCGGAGAGGCTGCTGCTGCCTTCCTCGCCCCAAGCAGCAGAAGGGATGCCCATCTCTGCACAGGACGTTTAAGAACAGGGGCTTAAATAAAGCATCCCTACGGCACCGGGAGCCATCCTCCTTCCGCTGTAGCCGTTGCTTGTTAATTCAGCTCCTGATGATGAGCAGAAAGGGTCAAAGTAAAGTGAGAAATCTCAAGGGTGCTGGACATGTGGCAAAAGCACTGGGCTTGTGAATGGGCTGCACGGGGTGTGTGCCGGGCTCCCGTAAACCTCCACAGGCATTAACTGAAGGGAGCAAAGGCCCAATCCTGCACCCCTGGGAGTCCCAGGTTGTGAACGGCTCCGGATCGGGTCCTGAGGGCACGAGCGCAGACACTCATTTTTCAAGGCTCACTCCGTCAGCCTTCCTATTTACATTTCCCCAGCCCCACCAGAGATTAGGCCACATTAAACATCAAGGGGTCCGTTCTCCTGCCCACGGGCTTCTGCCTCTCCCGGTGACATTAATAGCAGTGACATGCCCGTATGCAGAGCCGAGGAGACTCCTAATTGCTGAACAAATTACATGTTTAAAATCAAACCTGTCTCTGGGAATGAGGAAAATACCATGCTACCCACGATGGAGAACTTCTGTGCTGCTTTAGAAAATATTTAAATAACCAGATTAATCCCCTTTCCTTCAAATTAGTTAATAAAAATTGTTTTCTCTTGGTGCTGAATACTTGTTTTCACCAAAGCTACCTTTTAGGGGTACTTGAAGCCTCCTAATACAAACAAAGCTTAAGGCCTGGTCAGATTTTTTTGGTCTTTCTATGCAAAGATGAAAGCTTGTCCTCCCTGGGGTGTCTGTGCTCTCCGTGGAGAGCCTGGTGCAAGTCCATGCTTCGCACAGGGCATCACACATTATTTCTAAGAGGAGGCAAGGAATCCGGATCCAGATACCAAAAGCGCTCGATCTGGAGGTCAGCGGTGATGCAGACCTGCTCCGGCGTCTGCAGCACCTCTGCTCCCAGGAGACCCTTCCAGCCGCGGGGGGGGTGAAGCCTCCTGCTCTCCCATTGCACAGACAGAGAAGCCGAGGCAGAAAGCAGCCCCTTCCACCCCCCTACCCACCGCCGAGCAGCCTTCCTCCTCTCTACATTTCTATTTCCTTGGACTTATCGTCCTGCCACACTAGATAGGCAAGGACAATACGGTGAAGAACCAAATGAAGAGAGTTTTTAACCAACACACAGGAGCCTAAAGGATAATTAAATGACAAGACTTATCAGCCCCCGTGGGGCATTTCCATTGTATAACAGATTAAAAAATGTTTCCTTTCCAAAGGAAAAACAGTCGCTGATCTACCTTTCGCTGAATCTATTAGACAACTCATCTGAAACAAGTTTCACATTTTTTAATTCGACCAGCTGATCCAATCCCCTCCTTTTGATTTCCCCAGATGGCAGGAGCAGCTGGAATGGAAAATCCTTCCCCGCCAGCACCACAGCATCACCTGGCCATCAACAGATCGACGTGCTCGGCGCTTCGCCTGGTCTGAACGGGGAGGGAAGCAGCGAAGAGAGCGCTGTAAACAGTTCAAAATGTTTTGCTCTGAAGCAATCAAACAAACAAACCAACCATCCTCTTGCATTTTCACTGTCTGGGGAGGCTTTAAACGACATAGGTACATACTACAACAGCTACATCCTCGTAGGTGCAAGCTAACGGCAAGGGGCTGCGTGCACAAGGAGAGAATTTGGCTCAGCATTGTATTATTAAACAAAGTTAGACCAGAAAGAGGAGTCAAAACATCTCCGCTAAAAGTTTTTCTATGGCGATACACTGTTTTTTGCTAAAAGGATCTGCTTTCTGCAGAGCATTCGCACTGACTGTGAAAAGAAGCCCAGACACGACAGCAAACAGCCTGGCCCCTGCCCGGCCCCGCCATCCCCCTCGGACCGGGATGATTAAAGAAAAAAGTGAAAACAGCATCAACGTTTTCCGTGGCAAAGGCGGCATTTCAGCGTGCCCCGGCGCAGCAGCCTGAAGCTGGTGCTGGCACCCGCGCGCTGCGTTGGGCCCCCCCCGTGCACCGCGTATGCAATCAGCTGTTTACTCGGCATCGGCTATAAATGTGCATTTAATTGGGCACCTTTGCTCCCTCTCCCCCCCCCTCCTTCTCCGAGGGCCATCTGAATGCGAGGGGGAACAGCCTCCGATTCATTCGCCACCACCCTGGGGTCCCCCCTCCCCTCTCCCCGGGACCCACAAAAGAGAGGTCGCTCCCATGTCAAGTGGGGTGTGGAGACCAGCTGAGGAGCTCGAGAGCTGAATTGTACCAATTTGTGCAGCCAGCACCCGCTGAAAAAACTCCCGATCGGGAGGCATGAGCCGGCATATGGTGCCTCACTCAAGAGGCTGTCATTCAGGGGACCGGCAAGTGATGGCTCTCTCACCCTCCCTTTATGGCCTTTCTGCTCCCCTCCCGCGGGTCTGCGGAGGGGGCCGGGGGGCCGGGGAGGGCGAGGAGGAGAGGGGCACGGCATCCCCTCTGCCGCTCCCGCTCCATCTGCACGCCGAGCCAACCGAGCGTGGACGCTCTTTCTTTATCCCGCTCCCCTCCTCCGAATTTCTCCGATGGCCCGGTGAATTAACCGCTCGTGTCTTCGCAGGGACGCGCGTTTGGGCTCAATTTCATGCCGGTTAGTTCCAAAAAACTGCCTCTGAGAGCGGCTGCGGACCGTCCCTGGCTGCCCTTCCCCTCTGATGCTCCTTGATTTCCAAAGCCCTCTCCCGACTGGGCAGGCAGCCCTCCTTCTCCCTCTAGCCCACCCTTTAGCCAGGGCTTGTTCCTGTCCTCAAAGCTGCCCTTTTACAAGCAGAAAAGCTGTTGGCATGAAAGAACTACGAA